>NC_133552.1:28122346-29371462 GCF_048773025.1 Camelus bactrianus | reverse complement strand
AAATAGTGCTTCTATGAACATTGGGGTGCAGGTGTCATCCTGAAGTAGATTTCCTTCTGGATACAAGCCCAGGAGTGGGATTCCTGGGTCATATGGTAAGTCTATTCCTAGTCTTTTGAGGAATCTCCACACTGTTTTCCATAGTGGCTGCACCAAACTGCATTCCCATCAGCAGTGTAGGAGGGTTCCCCTTTCTCCACAGTCTCTCCAGCATTTGTCATTTGTGGATTTTTGAATGACGGCCATTCTGACTGGTGTGAGGTGATACCTCATTGAAGTTTTGATTTGCATTTCTCTGATAATTAGTGATACTGAGTATTTTTTCATGTGCTTTTTAATCATTTGTATGTCTTCCTTGGAGAATTGCTTCTTTAGGTCTTCTGCCCATTTTTGGATTGGGTTGTTTATTTTTTTCTTATTGAGTCATATGAGCTGCTTATATATGCTGGAGATCAAGCCTTTGTCGGCTTCACTTGCAAAAATTTTCTCCCATTCTGTAGGTTTTCTTCTTGTTTTATTTCTGGTTTCATTTGTTGTGCAGAAGCTTGTAAGCTTCATTAGGTCCCATTTGTTTATTCTTGCTTTTATTTCTTCTAGGAGAAAATTTTTGAAATGTCTGTCAGATAATGTTTTGCCTATGTTTTCCTCTAGGAGGTTTATTATATTTTGTCTTATGTTTAAGTCTTTGATCCATTTTGAGTTGATTTTTGTATATGGTGTAAGGGGGTGTTCTAGCTTCATTGTTTACATGCTGCTGTCCAGTTTTCCCAACACCATTTGCTGAAGAGACTGTCTTTATTCCATTGTATATTCTTGCCTCCTTTGTCGAAGACGAGTTGACCAAAAGTTTGTGGGTTCATTACTGGGCTCTCTAATCTGTTCCATTGGTCTATATGTCTGTTTTGGTACCAATACCATGCTGTCTTGATGACTGTAGCTCTATAGAATTGTCTGAAGTCTGGGAGAGTTATTCCTCCAGCCTCTTTCTTTCTCTTCAGTAATGCTTTGGCAATTCTAGGTCTTTGATGGTTCCATATAAATTTTATTATGATTTCTTCTAGTTCTGTGAAATATGTCCTGGGTAATTGGATAGGGATTGCATTAAGTCTGTAAATTGCCTTGGGCAGTGTGACCATTTTAACAATATTGATTCTTCCAATCCAAGAGCATGGAATATCTTTCCATTTTTTAAAATCTTCTTTAATTTCTTTCATCAATGGTTTATAGTTTTCTGTGTATAATTCTTTCACCTCCTTGGTTAGAATTATTCCCAGATATTTTATTACTTCGGGTGCTATTTTAAAGGGGATTGTTTCTTTAGTTTCTTTTCCTGTTGATTTATCGTTAGTGTAAAGAAATGCAACTGATTTTTGAACGTTAATTTTGTAACCTGCTACCTTGCTGAATTCTTCACTCAGCTCTAGTAGCTTTTGTGTGGACCTTTTAGGGTTTTCTATATAGAGTAACATGGCATCAGCATATAATGACACTTTTAACTCTTCTTTTCCAATTTGGATCCCTTTTATTTCTCTCTCTTGCCTGACTGCTGTGGCTAGGACTTCCAGGACTATGTTGAATAGGAGTGGTGATAGTGAGCATCCTTATCTTGTCCCAGATTTTAGTGGGAAGCTTTTGAGATTTTCACCATTGAGTACTATGCAGGCTCCAGGTTTGTCATATATAGCTTTTATTATGTTGAGATATGTTCCCTCTATACCCACTTTGGTGAGAGTTTTTATCATAAATGGGTGTTGAATTTTATCAAAGGCTTTTTCTGCATCGATTGAGATGATCATGTGGTTTTTGTCCTTTCTCTTGTTGATGTGATGTATTACACTGATTGATTTGCGTATGCTGAACCAGCCTTGTGTCCCTGGGATGAACCCCACTTGGTCATGATGTATAATCTTTTTTATGTGTTGTTGGATTCTATTTGCTAAAATTTTGGTGAGGATTTTGGCGTCTATGTTCATCAGTGATATTGGCCTATAATTCTGTTTTTTTGTAGTGTCTTTGCCTGGTTTTGGTATCAGGGTGATGGTGGCTTCATAGAATGAGTTTGGGAGTATTCCCTCCTTTTCAATCGTCTGGAAGAGTTTGAGAAGGACTGGTATGAGTTCTTCTTTGTATGTTTGGTAGAATTCCCTGGTGAAGCCGTCCGGTCCTGGACTTTTATTTGTAGGGAGGTTTTTAATTGCTATTTCCATTTCCTTTCTAGTGATCAGACTGTTCAAGTGTTCAGATTCTTCTTGATTCCGTTTTGGTGGACAGTATGTTTCCAGAAACTTGTCCATCTCCTCTAGGTTATCCAGTTTGTTTCCATATAGTTTTTTATAATATTCTCGTATGATATTCTGTATTTCTATTTTGTTTGTTGTAATTTCGCCATTTTCTTTCTTATTTTGCTAATTTGTGCTGTCTCTTTTTTCTTCTTTGTGAGTTTGGCCAGAGGTTTGTTGATTTTATTTACTTTTTCAAAAAACCAGCTTTTGGTTTGGTTGATTTTTTTCTATGGTCTTGTTAATCTCTATTGTATTTAATTCATCTCTGATCTTTATTACTTCCTTCCTTCTGATGCTTTTTGGGGCTTTTTGTTCTTCTTTTTCTAATTCATTCCAGTGGTGGGTTAAATTGTTCATTTGAGATTGTTCTTCTTTTTTGAGGAAGGCCTGTATCGCTATAAACTTCCCTCTTAGCACTGCCTTTGCTTTGTCCCATAGGTTTTGAGTGGTTGTGCTTTCATTATCATTTGTCTCAAGGTATTGTTTAATTTCAGCTTTGATTTCCTCATTGATCCATTGTTTTTTCAATAACATGTTGTTTAATCTCCATGCTTTCCTTTTTTTCTCCATTGTTTCTCTGTTGTTGATTTCCAGTTTCATGGCATTGCTGTCAGTAAAGATGCTTGAGATAATTTCTATCTTCTTAAAATTGTTCAGTTTTCTTTTGTGTCCAAGTACATGATCGATCCTGGAAAATATTCCATGTGCACTTGAAAAGAATGTATATCATCTTTTTTGGTGGTGTAATGCTCTGAAAATATCCACCAAATCTAGTTTTTCTATTGTAGTATTTAATTTCTCTGTTGCCTTGTTTATTTTCTGTCTGGAAGATCTGTCTAGTGATGTTAATGCAGTGTTAAAATCTCCAACTATGATTGTATTCCCATCAATATCCCCCTTTATCTCTGTTAGTAATTTTTGTATGTACTTAGGTGCTCCTATATTGGGTGCATATATATTAACCAGTGTAATATCCTCATCTTGTATCACTCCTTTAATCATTATAAAATGTCCTTCTTTATCTTTCTTTATGGCCTTTGTTTTAAAGTCTATTTTGTCTGAGATCAGTACTGAAACACCTGATTTTTTGGCTTTTCCATTTGTATGGAATATCCTTTTCCATCCTTTCACTCTCAGTCTATATGTGTCATTTTCCCTAAAGTGGGTCTGTTGTATGCAGCATATTGAAGGTTCTTGCTTTATTATCCAGTCTGCCACTCTATGTCTTTTGACTGGAGCATTTAGTCCAGTAACATTTACAGTAATTAATGATAGATGTGTGTTTATTGCCATTTTGGACTTATCTTTGCAGTTGAATTGGTATATCCTCTTTGTTCCTTTCTTCTTCCTTTTGTGGTTTGGTAATTTTCCTTTGTATTATCATGGATTTTATTTAATTTTTGTGACTGCTTTGTAAATTTTTGGCTTGTGGTTACCCTTTTTTGTAAGTCTATCAACCTATTACTATAACTGTTTTTATTAAACTGATAGTAACATGATCTCAAACCCATCCTACTGTTAAAAAAATTTTAAAAAGAAAGAATAAATATTCTATATTTCCCTACCTCCCTCTCCCACTCTCAGTGATTTGTATGTCTTCTTTTATAATTTCTTGTTTACTTTATTTGTAATTCATGAGTTATCACCTTTCCAGTTGTGTGTTTCTCATTTCTTAGCATCCTGCTCCTTTTCTATTTAGAATAGGCCTTTCAATATTTCTTTTAGCATGGGTTAAGTGTTGCTAACTCCTGCAGCTTTTTTTTCTCTGTGAAACTCTATATTTCTCCTTCTATCCTAAAGGATAGCCTTGCTGGATAAAGGACCTTAGGCTGCATCTTTTATTCATTCAGGGCTTCGAATATATCTTGCCACTCCCTTCTGGCCTGTAGTGTTTGTGTAGAGAAATCAGCTGAGAGCCTTATGGGGGTTCCCTTGTAACTTACTCTTTGCTTTTCTCTTGCTGCCTTTAGAATCATTTCTTTATCCTTGACTCTGGCCATCTTGATTATGATATGTCTTGGTGTTGGTCTATTTGGGTTCTTCCTGTTTGGGACCCTCTGAGCTTCCTGTACTTGGATATCTGATTCCTTCTTTAAGTTTGGGAAGTTTTCAGTCATGATTTCTTCAAAAACCTTTTCAATCCCCTTTGATCTTTCTTCTCCTTCTGGGACTCCTATTATGCGAAGATCGGGACCCTTTATATTATCCCATAGGTCCCTTATGCTATTTTCATCATTTTTTATTTGCTTATCTTGTAGTTCTTCTGAATGGGTGCTTTCTATTGCCTTGTCTTCTAGATCACTAATTCGTTCCTCTGCATTATCTAGTCGGCTTTGCACAGCTATTAGATCATTCCTCATCTCTGTCAATGGGTTTACCCATTCTACTTGGCTCTTCTTTATAGCTTCAATTTCATTTTTGACATATTTTATATCTCTAAACACTATCTCTTTTAATTCCTTCAGCAATTCGATCACTCCTTTTTTGAAATCTTGATCTAGTAGGCTATCGATGTCTATTTCATTTATCTTTCTTTCAGGGGATTTCTCTTGTTCTTTTAATTGGGAAATGTTTTTCTGCTTCTTCATCTTGCTCATACCTCTTTGGCACCGTGGTTTATGGAGTATCAGTTGTTTATTTTGGTCCTTAAGGATTTTATCTATCTGATGCCTATTTGGGAATAGAACTTAGGAAAAAAAGAAAAAAAAATTAAGAGAGACAGAAAAGAATTTTAAAAGAAGGGAGAAAGAGGTTTTGAAAACAGTGTATAATGAATAATAAAAGAGTGAGTTGAAGCAGAGTATTAATCGGGTTGAGACGTCCTTTTAAAACCTTTACAAAAAAAGGGGGGGGTGATGAATAGATGTATTTGAAACCTGTGTCTAATCAATACCAAGACATCAAAAAGCAAGAGAAATAGAAATGAATTAAGAAGTAAAGATTAAGAGAGTAATAGAAAAGAGAACAGGTAAAAACAGATTAAAAAAAAAAAGAGGGGGGTTTGTCAGTGTTCTCCTGGAGTCTGTGTGCTTTTAATGTGAAGTCTTTCTGTCTTTGTCCTGTTTTGGAAGCTCAGCTTGCTGTTTTCAGAGGCCCTCTGTTGGCGCCCTCTTCTGTGCTGCTCCCAGCACCTGTTGGCAAGCCGATTGCGCCTCCTCTTAAAACTGGGTCAGGTGCAGCTCTCCTCTGCTGTGGGTGGGCTGGTCGCTGCCCCTCCGGATGCTGCAGTCAGATGTTGCAGACTGGCCATGTAGGAGGGCGGGTTGTGACCCCTCCCAGCACCTCGGTCAGGGGCTGTGTTCCTTCCCAAAAGGCGGGAGGCCGCTCTCCCTCTACCTGCGTCGCCGCAGGTAGCTCCGCTGCTCTGTGCGGGTGTGCGCTCCGCCCTGGTCTGCGCTCCGCAGGTGGGCTAGGGGAAGACCGAGGGACAGCCTTGTCCCCTCTCCGAGCCAGAGCCCAGCTCCCTGTCTTTGTGGAGCAAGTTCTCCAAGGGACCAGGATGGAAGGATCCTATCTGCCCCGGGCTGCAGGCCAGTCTCAATCTGGCCTTTGAGGCTGCTAAGCCCTTCGCTGAGCATGCAGGTTTCGCCGTCTCCCCCGCCTGGGTGCTAAGCGCTGGAGGGTATGGCGGCTGTGCCTGAGCCCCGCCTCTCTTACCCCGAAAACCTTCCGTGGGTTTTCCAAAATGGGGGTGTGCACCATTCCCTTGAGAGCACATCAACCTTGCTGTTTTATGGAGGGCCCAGGTTGTTCTGCCCTGTACACCCAGAGCCACGGCACGCAGCCCCTTGTGTTCCCCTGGGGCTGCCTCCGTGCAGCCACTTCCGTCCTCTGCCCGGCTTTTGCAGCCTGGCCCTGCCTGCTGCTGCCGGCCCACGTCTCAGGCTGGGTTTCGGGGGGACGCTCTGTACCCGTTTAACTTAGTTCTGTTAGTCAAGGGCTGCTCTGTACAGATCCGAGCCTCGGAGGCTCCCCCTCCATCCCACAGGCCTCTCAGTTGGAGTGGGGAGACCCAGTGAGTGAGCGCCAGTCCTCCTTTGCTGCTCCCTCCCCGCGGGACCCGTCCCGTGCTGCTTTGCCTTTTGTTCTTTCTTTTTTCCTTTTCTCCTACCAGATTTTTGGCATCTTTGTCTTTTGAAGAGGGCAATGTTCTGTCAGAGTTCTGCAGGTGCTCTGGTTGGCTGAGTGGGTCTGTAGATGTGGTTCTTGGTGTATTTGTGAGAGAGGGTGACCTGCGAGCGTCCTTCTACTCCGCCATCTACTCCGTCTCTGACACATATTTCTTAAATGCTGTATTTCAGCAAAGTGTGGAATGTCACATCCCATTTGCTCATTAGAGTTTTTCATTTCTATTTGAAATAAGTTACTTGCTTTGTCATCATCACCTAAGTGATGCAACAAGATTCCAAATTGAATCCAGTTAAATGTACTTTAAAGCCAGACATTCTATCATTATGCTAAAAGATCTCTACTGCTAAGAAGTAAATCAGAATCTAATAAATAAAAATGCTTAAAATTTAACCCATATATTCTTATTATTGAAAGTCTCTGCTTAGAATCATTTTCCAACATGATGCCAAAGAGGAGAGCCAAAACAATAAAAACATGCACTATTTTGTATAGGTATATACACTTCTTTTTTCACACACACACACGCACACAAAACCCTTAATTTATGACAGAAAAATAATATGGTCTCCTGGGGAGATAAGTTGTGTGTATATGTGTGCCTGAGTATGTTGAATTATATATCAAGACTAATTAGGGGCTCAGAGAATTTGTCTGTTTAGCATTTATGAAAGATATTGTCAAATGTAAACATCTTTTTCAATTGTCTTATTTCCTTATATATTTTGTACACTTTGCTTTAATATCATTCTTTTAACTGGATTGCATACATTTTATTTTAGAGAAAAGATAGAAATAGACTACAGGAAGATGTTATTAATGTGTTACAAGTGTACAAAATTACTTCTGTTCACTGACTTCATCCAAGGTATGACAATGCTTTCTTGCAATGCAATCAGCTACTTGGAACTTGTATAACCAAATGGAAATAAGATGTAAGTATAGAAAAAGTTACTAAGACATTCATACAATCTAATGTAAGAAAAGCAAGTGGGGAAAAAAAGAATAAAAATTTAAAAAAAAAGAAACTTCTGGCTGTAACAAGCTTATTTGCAGCTATACAAAAACATTTAGCAGAAAAATGTGCACCTTTACTCTTTTCTTTTTAATCACTCTCCTTGCCATGACTGAAAAGATGAACAAATAACCGTCTCTATGTATTGCATGACTACTCACTGATTGATTTTTATGCAGATGACAGATGATGTTTTCACTACACATGACTACACAAAAGAACTAGATATAAAAATATAAATATGTGTTTATATATAAATGTATATATGTATGTGTATGTATACTAGATACTGCATACACATGTATATTAGCTATTAAGGAAATGTTTGAGTGCTATTTTACCCCAGCCAGCTAAAATTTCTATAAAAGTCATTAAGGTACAGAAAAATTAGACAAATGTTGTGAATAATACACATATGATAAAACATTCTACACATAGATTTATGTAAGCTATCATGCTACATAAACAAAGAAAGTCTGGGGTGGGTAAAATGATTATCTGTAATGGTAGATTTTAAAATTATATGACCAAAAATTTTTTGACATCTAAAATCTGTAAATACTAATAGCTTATAATTCTATAGTGACTCAATTACTTATTAAAATACTCACTCATTCAACCAACATATTTATTGAGTACCTATTATAGGTCAGGCACTATCTTAGGTATTTGAGGTACATCAGTAAAGAAAACAGATGAAAAATACATATCTGTATGGAGTGTATGCTTTAGTAAAGATGTTACTTAGTATAGAATCTTGAATAAGGCTTTTTAAATTCATAAGTATAAAGTAGATCTTATAAAGGATATCAAAATTAACTCATTAATGTATACAAAAGTGCCTTTTGAACTCTACAATGTTGGATATTGTAGAGTATTGTAAGTATGGAAATAATTGTTCCATTTACTTAATTTCTGTACATATTTGATACATTTTTTGAAAATAGAATAATTTCTATTTGCTATCTACTATATAGAATAGTTTTCATCAGTAACACATAAACATAAGAAAGCAACAAAGGAGAATATAACAAAAGAAAAAGAAAAAGGCATCATTTTTTGTTGTCATAATGAGAATAGGATATAGTCTCTTTAATAAACTTATTTATGTTACTTTTGTAAGGAATAAAGATTTATAACCATATAAAATGATATACTTTGAATGCATGATTGGACACTTTTTAACATAAAGTACAAAGTCCTCTTAAATTTATTCACATTGGAGCCCCTGGTCATATACCTAGCATCATTTCACCTCCTTTTACCTTTTCTGTGTCCCCAGATCTTCTTTTAGTTCTTTGAGAAGAACATATTTATTTCCCTGGGTACCTGAATTGTAATGCCTGGAACATTTCACTCCTGCATCTTTCCCACTCAGTTTCTACTCTTCCTCTAGGAATCTGGGTCATATATTCTCAGACTTTACTGTATGCCAAAATCTCCTAGAACTCAGCAATGCAGGTTACTGGATCTCACCACTCAGAGAAAGTATGGGCTAAGGTGAAAGAATCTCCATTTCTTACAAGTTTCTGCATGTTTTCCAGGAGCCCATACATTAAGAACCACTCCTTTAGGCTTCAACTGAAATACGACTTTCTCACAGAGGTTTTTCTTGGCTCCTTACAGTAGATTAAATGTTTTCCATGTTTTCACTTCCATTATATTAATTGATTATTTTTTTCTTATTCAAAATAAGTTATTCTTGTTTGTAACCTCTGACAAAGCAATGATGCTTTTGTTCTTTACATTTCTATCAATTACAATTAATGTAGTAATATACTGGGAGCTCAGTAATAAAATAACTATAATCTATGTTGGAAAATTCTTGGTATAAAACTCAAAGTAGTATTTAATCCCTAATATTTCAAAATTATTAATTCTTTTATAAAATAATAGTGTATAAATCAAAAATTGTAGACCATAATGTAAACAGTATACTATTTGTTGATCATGCTCCCTGTTTAAATAACATCTTGCCTAAGATCTTTCTCCTGAGATAAAACACAAATAAGTAAGTACAGATATACATGTATTCTTAATGAAAATTTAATGTTATCATTAAATAAATTGTTAAAATAACTAATGCAAATTGAAGTAATATTTTAAGAATATCTTTGCATTATTCACAAATGTTAGTTTTATAATTAGTTAAAAGTTAAGCTTGTATATGCATGTAATTTTGCCCATTTCACTTTTTTTGTTTTATTATAGTATTTATTTTAAATTTCAAATAAAATCCATGTTACAGTATAATGAAAAGGAAGCCATAAGTGTATACAATTTATTAAAATTGGGGGGAGGCATATTAAAATAATTGAGAATTACTACATGTGTTTCTTTTACTTCAGTTTATCCTTCATGGAATTGTGAAATTAGTCACCAGAAGTTCTCCAAATCAGTTGTTTGTTCAATAAAAACTCTTAGACCAAAATAAACCAAACTTTTAAATAGGGAATTATGGAGCATAATTTATCTCCAATGTATTTTATGAACATTTTGTCTTGTATACTCCCATTTATGCATTCTAGAGACCAATAAAATTAATGTTTGCCATTTCTTAAAAATGTCACTACTCATTTGCATTTTATATCTTATTCAGGGTTCAACCCTCTACCTAGATTATTCTCCACATGCTATCACATCTGGTAATAAATTCTCATCAAGATCCTAAATAAATGTCACTTTATTCCTTTATCATATCTTCCCCGATTCCAGGAGTTAGCAATTAACCTAGTGATTTAGAAAATGTCTTCATAGTATTTTAATTACATATAATTATGTCTAGTGACCTCTTTAGATTGCAACTTCTATGAAAGTTTTTTTTTTTTTTAGTTATTCTTACACTTTTCATGCTATTTTTGAGAGCATATGATCTTAATCTATTTTATGTAGACAGAGAGATGCTTGATAAAACTCTATGGAAACAGGTGCTAGAATCCAGAAATCCCTGAAGAATCCACTCATCTAATATATAGCAATATTTTCTTATAGGAGTGTTTTGTTCAAGTTCATGCATTGTAGGTACAGAAAAAAAGGTTATAAGACTGGACTTTTGAATGAAAAGATTATCAGAAAAACAATTTTAGTTAAATCATTTCCTAGGGAAACAGAATAATAATTCCATCATATATGAAAATTGGGGAAAAATGAACCATTTTGTTCTGTTCCTAATTGCAATCTTTACATGGTGCTTTTTATTATAGACATTTTGTTATGTGTTTGCAATAGTATTTGTACCACTTGCAATCATTCAAAGTACTATTATTTTATTACTTTTGAAAAAGAATATATTTAGCAAATATTCCCAAAACATCACTTTAATATACTTATAGATGAACATAAAAAATTGGAAAGGATCATTTTTATGACTATTTGGTGATCCAGATATATCTCTATCAAATACATTTCATATTTTTTTCTCCTTAAGAAGGACATTTTATTAAATATTGATATTAAAAGTATTTTTAAATAAAACCTCTTTTGAAGCATATGGTTTCTTTCAAACAATTAGTTTGCATGACTAAGAGAAAATCATCACATGTCTATATCTGGGAAAGGCTTCATTTATCACTTGGGTTAGATTATTCTGTATAAAAATTAAGGATTTGGAAATTTATTTTCCTTTTCTATAATCCTTTCTCTACAGAATTTTTGATTCAAAGATGACATTTTCTGGAAGCTCATGGGAATATTAACTTACCTTGGACTAAACTGAATCATCAGAGATCATCTTAGCTTTCAATGACCTATAGATGACATTTGTATCTAATTAAATAGATGTATTCTTTTGAAAGAAACAGCGCATTATGCATAATTAGAAAAGACATCAAAGTTGGAGTCATTGGCTCATTAATCTAATGAAGCTAGCCTATGGCAATTATATTACTCAGTGGTGATGTTATTTTATTTGCAATTAACAATGCTGTATGTAAAATGTTAATTCTTGATTAAAAAAACATAAGAATTAAGCACAGCATACTTTTTCAGAGGAAATTTTAAGTCCAGTTGTTCACCATAGTCCCTTGTCAATTCTGTTACTAGAGTATGAAACACTTGGGACATTGTTTTTCACTAACCAGTCCCTCATGCTCACACACCAGCCATCCATTCATTCTATTTTAGCCCTGTCACAGAGTTAAACATGCACCACCTCCTCAATAATGATGTTGGTCCAAGGTTTAGGTATATGATATCGTCCAAGTATGTCTGTGTCTTTTCCTAGGAATTTTACAATTTTTTTGAGGTCGAAGTAGTGTTTTTACCTCCATAATCATAGAACTTTAAGTATATAAATCTGGAAAAAGTCAATCATGTATCCAGCTGAGCTGAAATTGTGAAACCATCAGAGAAAAACAGAGATAAGAGAATAAAAATTCCCTGATTTCATTAAAATCCTTGGGCTAGCCATTTCTAAGACTGACATCATGTTTTGTTTTGTTTTTTAATTAAGAAATATAATTGCCTTCTGTTGTGTTGGCTTCTTAGAAGTGAATTTCCATTAGTTGCAATTGAAACACCTGATTATACAAGATATATATTTTATTATCATACATATTCAGAGTGAACTAATGCAGAAGATACTAAGTAAAGATGAAAACAAAGAATAGTAATGTACTATAATCAATCTTATTAATCTCATTGTATAGAAAATATATTATTATTATTATTCCTACTACATGGAAGAAGATTTTTTGGTATCTGTATAAGTTTATGACACATGAAACTATGTATTAGACAGGATTGAAACTCAATTCCATTTGATTCCAAAGTCTATACAGTATCTATAATACTAAAAAGAGCTCTAAAGTAAAAAACAAAAACAAAATCAAAAACAAAAAACTTGGATCTAGGATAATAGCTATAAACTTGTCAAAGAAATATCCATAAATAATTTTAAAACAGAAGTATTAACTATATATTATATAAATTAGAGTTACCCTTTTCACAAAATGGCTATTTGGCTTTTCAGTTTTTACCCAGTCATTGTGAATGCTAGACTCAAAGCTGGAGCATGTATATTTGATGTTTATAAAACCTGAAAAGAAAAAAAAAATGGAATATGTTACCAATCTTCATAGGAAAAATATCAGCAGCAATTTGGACTCATTTAATGAGGGGACAACCCACTTTAATGAATCAAATATCACATTCTGCTAAAATATTATAATTATATCAGTGAAATATAGTGATTTTAATCAGACATAATTAAAACAAGTTTGAGCCTTAAATGTGCAATTTCAAATATTTGCAGAACAAGGATACATGGAAAGCATCATTCTTAGAATAAACAAATGTATATACTATTAATGTATAGTTGGCACTTTGGAAATAAATATGTTCCAATGTGATTTTTATAAAATAACCAAAATTAATTGTAAAATATTATAGTTTTCTCTACAAATAAAGAAAATCCTAGAAAACTTCAGGCTTTGAGTTTGTGTGGGCTCAAAGTTTGTAAATTTTGAGCCCTCTGTCAATTTTTGTATTTACTTTAGGTCTGTTTTTTATTGGATTGATAATAGTATCTCCTTTACATGGTTGTACAAGGATTATATTTGAAAATGTGCAAAATCTGTTAGGCATAATTTCTTTTTCATGACAAATTATTAAATTTTAGCTTCAGTTACCAGTTTTTAACTGGATACTTATATTCTATGAAATTATTTGAAGATTCACTGAAGATTTATTTTAAAATTATCAATTAATATACTTTTACTAATTCCAAATATATATAAATATATGAGTAGTCATAACATTGAGGGACTTCAAATAAATTATTATCCTCAGTAAAATTTGGAAGGCAGTAAGGCTTAAATTTCTTTTGGGCCTTTAATATACTAGAGTATTCTGTAAACCTTGATAATAACCATCAAAGCAAAAATTTTACTGAAAATTTAAACAGTAAGGAAAACTTTATTCAAGGATATGGTAATTAGAGAGAAACCAGAGAGTGGTTTGAACTCAGCTCCACAGAAACAAAGAGCAGGATTATTTTTAAGATCTGAGGTGGAGGGGATTATAGGCTATCTATGTTTATTAATTGACTTTATCCAAGTATCTCATGACAGGAAGAAGTTTTACTACTTGGAGCAAGGGTGTCATAGGAGTTAGTCTCCTAGCCTCCCAGAGAAACTGACAGATAGGAACACTATCTTGCTGGGTTACATTTCAAAGTAATGGCTCCCAGGTCATTGAAAAAGTCATTCCTGGATTATAAAACTGGCAAGAAGCTTTTTGAAAGAATTTACATCTACTTTAAGTCACAGAGAAAAAACTTACAAGTTTTCTAAAGTAAATAGTCTAAGAAATGAAAGAGGAGGGACCTCTGTGGTTAGAACATTTGGCTTCTATAAAAGCTGCTGTGAGAGGGAGGTAAGTTGAAGGAAATGTTAAGGCCATCTTGGACATTATCTCTTTCAGTTAGTTTAAAATTCATGGATATGTTGATTTTGATATTCTGTCAGCTTCTATTGTGGGTCAATAGAGAAGAAAGCAATAAATTCAAGTTTAAAGTGACATCAAATATTTCCAAGATTTTGAATGCTAAAGAGGTAAGATGTCATTATTGTACACATAAAAATCTTGCATTTTATACTTATTGTGTGGTAACCCTGAACTTATCATCTGCCTTGAAACCTGGAAAGTTTTTAATTTATTTTGGCACTAATAATTTGCTTACCAGTAAGAAAAGTTTCAAGTATTTTACTGCAATTGTATAATAAGATATTTACAATGAAATGCAAATGGCTGGGCAGTTCAAGTCTTAGGGGACAGGGCTAAAACAGCTAAGGCTACAGAGCTAATCCAACTTCCTTGGGCCTCTGGCCTCCAATTAAGAACCTATCATATTGGGATAAAATTTTTGCAAAATATGAAACTGACAAAGGCTTGATCTCCAGAATATATAAGCAGCTTATTCAACTTGATAAGAAAAAAACAAACAACCCATTCCAAAAATGGGCAGAAGACCTAAACAAGCAATTCTCCAAGGAAGAAGTACAAATGATCAATAGGCACATGAAAAAATGCTCACTATCACTTACTATCAGAGAAATGCAAATCAAAACTACAATGAGGTATCACCTCACACCAGTCAGAATGGTCATCATTCAAAAGTCCACAAATGAGAAATGCTGGAGAGGCTGTGGAGAAAAGGGAACCCTTCTACACTGCTGGTGGTAATGCAATTTGGTGCAGCCACTGTGGAAAACAGTATAGAGATTCCTCAAAAGACTAAAAATAAACTTACCATATGACCCAGCAATCCCACTCCTGTGCATATATCCAGAAGGAACCCTACTTCTAAAAGACACCTGAACCCCAAGTTCATAGCAGCACTATTTACAATAGCCAAGATATATAAACAGCCTAAATGTTCATCAACAGATAACTGGATAAAGAAGAAGTGGTATATTTATACAATGGAATACTATTCAGCCATAAAACTGACAACATAACGCCATTTGTAGCAACATGGATGCTCCTGGAGAATGTCATTCTAAGTGAAGTAAGCCAGAAAGAGAAAGAAAAATACCATATGAGATCACTCATATGTGGAATCTAAAGAAAGAAAGAAAAAAAAGGAACATAAATACAAAACATAAACAGACTCATAGACATAGAATACAAACTTGTGGTTACCAAGGGGGCTAGGGGATGGGAAGGGACAGACTGGGAGTTCAAAATTTGTAGATACTGAGAGGCATATGTAGAATAGATAAACAAGATTATACTGTGTAGCACAGGGAAATATATACAAGGTCTTGTGGTAGCTCACAGTGAAAATGAATGTGACAATGAAGATATGTTTGTTTGTATATAACTAAAAAATTTGCTGTACACTGGAAATTGACACAACAGTATAAAATCAGTATAACTCAATAAAAATGTAAAACAAAAAAAGAACCTATCATAAATCTCTTAATTTTGCACATTTTCATGAAATATATGGAAGAGATGAGACAGATGATACAAATATGTCACCACTAGTCAAAACTATAAAGTACTTAGTATTTGATTTGTGTGCTTTTTAGCCTCTAATTGTATTGTGTCCTCATTTCCCCTTACTGTCATTTTTCTTTCCTAAATGTGTGTGTGTATGTGTGCACACATATGAATTGTAATTGTACAGCACACCTACCAATCTTTTCATGGCAATGA
The DNA here is from genome assembly GCF_048773025.1 of Camelus bactrianus. NCBI lineage: Eukaryota > Metazoa > Chordata > Mammalia > Artiodactyla > Camelidae > Camelus > Camelus bactrianus. The sequence goes on along the minus strand of NC_133552.1, from coordinate 29,355,877 downwards.
ATCTTAAGAGAACTCCCAAGAAATGTGTAACAATCACTTGTGAAGGCTTTCCCTACATCATAGTTCTCTGTCCCTTCATATTTCTAATATTCACTGCAGAATGCTTGATTCCAATTTGAAAATCACTTGCAAAATGGGAACTGTGAAATATTTATCTAGTTTATCAGAATGGTAAAAATAAATTTTGGGGACCACTATGTTAATTTGTTAATTAATAATTGATACCACTTATGTTGCTTCTTTGTTTTGCATTTCAGTATAACAATAGAATGTTTTCTTCAGAGATATAAAGAAAATAATACTATTATTCTGACCTTTTTTAATAAATAAAAAAATTTAAATTATAACTATGTACTTGCCTTAGAAGGTACCTTAGAAATTACAAATGCAAATGTAAAGGTGGAAATTAATCTTGAAATTGATGATGCAAAATGAATTAGCTTAAGCAAAATCTTTCTAAAAGCCACATAAGTCAACCATAAATAACCTTATTCATTAGGTTCTACAGTTAGTTTTTTTACTGGCATTGAAACAGACTGAAGTTTCTTAAAATGACTAGAGATAAAATTTGTAACCAACTGATATGAAAAATCTGTATTGTACGTGAACACAAATTATAAAATACATTGTGAGATGTTCAAACCTTTACACATCTTGCTGTACTTGAATTTAACCAACAGAAAGCAGTTATCTCTTTAAGGTGCCTACTCACTAGAGTAAGTTCATTGAGTACTTTACATTTGAATTTTCCCTATTCAAATATCTCTCTCCATGTCCACTTTCTTTAGATTTTTCTCTCTCTGTCTTTCTGTCTCTGACTACTACATATAATCATAGTCACCTAAATTAAACATACCTATGATAAATATCCCTGTAAAAATACTGTTTTCTATCTAAATTCTAGTTATGTCATCATAAATATAAGAAAGTTGCTTATATTAATTTACTAAAGTAAAATTTAAAAATTTTATAGGTATATAGGTAAATTATTGATTAATGAAAAAGCTACTTCTATTTACTATAAAGTACTGTATATAATCCTTACAAATGATATTGTGTGATTGATATGTTAGAGGGTTTACTAAATGTCAAATCATTTATCATGTATGAAATAATTACTTTGATGAAAAACAAGCAAAAACAAAATATTTCAAGAGAAATTCCTAAAATCAGTTACTTTCAGCCCAGTTCCCTCAAATTGAGAGAGGAATTGATACAAATAATGAGTGACAAGAGATGAGCTGACATATCCCTAGAGAAAAATATAACCTTTAAAGTATTTTTAAAAATTTTCCTTATAACTTATTTTTTGTTTGGCCCATATAAGAATTATGAGATGAGGATGTGTGAGTTTAAACTAAACTTCTATTAATATGACTGTACACCTCCATTAATTCATTTATTCGAGAAGCAGATATTTATTGAGTGCCTCACTACATTAAGCAATATGATAAGTGTACAGTATTGAAAAACAAATAATATGATAGTAAATATTTTTTAATTTATGTTATTCATCTTTCTTTAGATGCATCTAAATTAAGTCTCAATTAATTCACATTTTTTTGAGAAATACAAAATATTTAAAAAGCAGTGGAACTGTTTCTAAATTTTAAGTAAATTAAGTAGATCAGGTAAAATTAGTCCTGTGATAATTCAAAACTGAAGTATAGAGTTTAATTCTGACATTTATATTGCAATCAACACAACACATGCTTCTCTTATGACAATATCTACAATATAATATCTATGGAAATATGATTGAAATCCTGTAGATAAAATATGTGATCTCTTTTATAGAGCTGAATCGCACATGTTTTAAAGATTTTAAAGATCACTTGAGTTGAATAGCTAGATAAGCTTTCAGCTCTACAAGTGAATATATTTCTGTTTCTTTATATTCAAGGAAATAAATGCATAAAACTATATTGAAATCTTACAAGCAAACTCTTGCCCTGAGTTTCTGATAAAGTATATGTGACTTCTCTTTGGAAAAAAGGTAATGCTTTTATTTCAGTTTACAACAACCAAGGACTTCGCTTTCCAGTAATACATCTGTAAATATAGATAAAAATGGCTTTCCTTAATTAACAGGCACAAACATTTAAAGCTCATATAATTAAAACTAAATATTGCTCTGTTTTCATTTACTCAGAAAAAGAATGCAGCTAAAATGTTCACATGCATTTTCAGTACAAGTGAAACTTTAGATCTCCCCTGCTACTTCCATCACCCTTGGTTATACTTTTCCCACAAACAGGTGAAGCGTGTCCTTGTCAGTCTCTTTAGTGACATCTCCTGGAGAGAGCAAGCACAATCATCCTCAGTAACTGCCATGAAATGTGTCTAAGGCCTGCTGCTCCACTCTGCACTTCTGTAACTTTATTCTTTGCAAAGGGCTAAGAAAGCTTTCTGGATTTCTTTTTATTTATTTATTTATTTATTTATTTATTTATTTATTTATTTACACCGTGCCAGCATGAATAGAATGAAAAAAAATACTTTTCTCTCATCTCACTATTGAGAGATGGCAGTTTAACTGAATGGATTTGATCTAGACAGGTGCCAGTGCCACAGATGTGAATTCTGCATTTATTCACCTATAACAGTTCTGTGGGTTTATAGATCCCTTCAGAATTAGACATTAAAAAAAAAGAAAAAATGGAAAAGAAACTAAACAGGACTCATGGAGGTTGTAGGACTCATAGTAAAGCTGTAGATTATATCACCTATTGTTCTTAATTATTTTTGTTTTTATTTTTTTATTGAAGTACAGTCAGTTATAATGTGTCAATTTCTGGTGTACAGCACAATGTCGCAGTCACTCATATACATATATATATTTCTTTTCATTTCCTTTTTCATTAAAGGTTGTTACAAGATATTAAATATAGTTCCCTGTGCTATACAGAAGAAACATTTTTTAATCTATTTTTATATATAGTGGTTAACATTTGCAAATCTCAAACTCCCAAGGTTATCCTTTCCCACCCTCTTTCCCTGGTAACCATAAGGTTGTTTACTACGTCTGTGTGTCTGTTTCTGTTTTGTGGATGAGTTCATAGTGTCCTCTTTTTTTTTTAAGATTCCACAAATAAGTGATATCTTATGGCATTTTCTTTCTCTTTCTGGCTTAGTTCAATTAGGATGCTGATCTCTAGGTCCATCCATGTTGCTGCTAATGGCATTATTTTATGATTTTTAATGGCTGAGTAGTATTCCATTGTATAAATATGCCACAGCTTCCTTATCCAGTTATCTGTCAATGGATATTTAGGTTGCTTCCATGTCTTGGCTATTGTATATAGTGCTGCTATAAACATTGGGGTGCATGTATCTTTTCAAGTTAGAGTACTCTTTGGACATACACATGGAAGTGAGATTGGTGAATCATTTGGTAAGTGTATCTTTAGTTTTTTTGAAGAACCTCCATTCAGTTTTCCATAATGGCTCCACCAAATACATTGCCACCAGAAGTGTAGGAGGGTTCTCTTTTCTTTACACCCTCTCCAGGATTTATCATTTGTGGACTTTTGAATGATGACCATTCTGACTGGTGTCAGGTGATACCTCATTGTATTTTGATTTGCACTTCTCTGATAAATAGTGATATTGAGTATTTTTTCATGTGACTGTTAGCCATTTGTCTTCACTTGAGACCTCCTTTTTTAGGTCTAATGCCCAGTTTTGGATTGGTTTGTTGTTGTTGTTGTTGGTATTAATTTATATGAGCTGTTTATATATTCTGGAAATTAAGCCTTTGTTAGTTGCATCATTTGCAAGTATTTTCTCCCATTGCATAGGTTGTTACATTTTTTGCTTATGGCTTTCTTTGCTGTGCACAACATGTAAGTTTAATTAGATCCCATTTGTTAAATTTTTATTTTATTTCTGTTGTCTGGGTGGACTCCCCTAGGAGAACATTGCTGAGATTTATGTCAGAGGATGTTTTGTCTATTTTTTATTCTAGGAGATTTATTGTCTTGTCTTTTACTTAAGTCTTAAGCAATTTTGTGCTTATTTTTGTGTATGGTGTGAGGGAGTGTTCTCACTTTATTGATTTACATGATGTTATTTTGTTTTCCCAACACCACTTGCTGATGAGACTCTTTTCTCCATTGCACATTCTTGCCCCTTGGTTGAAGATTAATTGACCGTAAGTCTGTGGGTTTATTTCTGGGCTCTCTCTTCTCTTCCATTGATCCATATGTGTGTTTTTATGCCAAAACTATGCTGTTTGGGTTACTGTAGCTCTATAATATTGCCTGAAGTCTGGGAGGGTATTTCCTCCAGCTTCATTATTTTTCTTCAATCTTTCTTCAGCAATTCTGGGTCTTTTGTGATTCCATATAAACTTTAGGATTATTTCTTCTAGTTCTGTGAAAAATGTCATAAGTATTTTGATAGGGATTGCATTAAATCCGCAGATTGTCTTGGGTAGTAGGCAATTTTAACAATATTGATTCTTCCATCCCAAGAACATGGGATATCTTTCCATTTCTTTAAGTCATCTTTAATTTCCTTAATCAATGTTTTGTAGATCTCCATGTATGGGTCTTTCACCTCCTTGGTAATATTTATTCTTAAGAATTTTATTGTTTTGGATACATTTTTAAAAGGGATTTTTTTTTTTTACTTTCTTTTCCAGCTAATTCATTGTTAGCATAAAGATGCAACTGACTTCTGAATGTTAATCTTGTATCCGGCTATGATGCTGAAGTCTTTTATCAGCTCTAGTAGTTTTCATGTGGAGCTTTCAGGGTTTTCGTTATATAGTATCATGTCATCTGCATATAATGACAATTTTACATCTTCTCTTCTAATTTGGATACATTTTATTTCTTTTTCTTGCCTGATTGCTGTAGCTAGGACTTTCAAGACTATGTTGAATAGAAGTGGTGTGAGTGGGCATCCTTTTCTTATTCCAGTTGTTAGTGGGAAGGCTTTTAGTTTTTCACTGTTGAGTATTATGTTGGCCGTAAGCTTGCCTAAATAGCTTTTATTATGTTGAGATATGTTTCCTCTATTCCCACTTTGACTAAATTTTTTTATCATAAATGGGTGTTAAATTTTAGCAAGTGCTTTTTCTGCATCTATTGAGATGATCATGTGATTTTTGTCCTTTCTTTTGTTGATGTGGGGTATCACATTGATTTATTTACAAATGTGAAACATCCTTGTGTCCCTGGGATGAATCAATCCAACTTCATTATGGTGTATGACCTTTTTTTATGTGCTGTTGGATTCTATTTGCTAATATTTTGTTGAGGATTTTTGCATCTATGTTAGTCAGTGGTATTGGCTTATAATTTTCTTTTATGGTAGTGTCTTTGTCTGGTTTTGGTATCACGGTGATGGTGGCTTCATAAAATGAGTTTGGGAGTATTTCTTCCTCTTCATTCTTTTGGAAGAGTATGAGTTCTTTGTATGTTTGTTAGAATTACCCAGGGAATCCATTTGGTCCAAGAGTTTTGTTAGTAGGGAGATTTTTTTTTTCTTAATTGCTAATTCTATTTCACTTCTAATGGTCGTTCTCTTCAAGTGGTCAATTTTTCTTGACTCAGTCTTAATGGACTGTATTTTTCAGAAACTTGTCCATTTCTTCTACTTTGTTCAGTTTGTTTCAATATAGCTGTTCACAGTGTTCTCTTCTGGCTTTTTGTATTTCTGTTGTGCTGGCTGTAATTTCTCTATTTTCCTTTTAATTTTCTTTATTTGTGTTCTCTCTCTTTTCTTGGTGAGCCTGGCCAGAGTTTTGTCAATTTTGTTTACTCTTTCAAAAAACCACCTTTGGTTTGATTGATTTTTTTCTATTGTTTTTTAAATCTCTATTTTATTTAATTCCTTCCTTCTTCTGACTTTAGATTTTGTTTGCTCTTCTCTTTATAATTATTTTAGGTGATAGGTTAGGCTGCTTAATTGAGATTGTTCTTGTTTTTTGAGGAAGGCCTGTATAATTGTGAACATCCCATTTGGACTTCTTTTGCTGCAACCCATAGATTTTGTGTGGTTGTGTTTTCAATGTCATTTGTTCCAAAGTATTTTTAAATTTCTTCTTTGATTTCATCACTGACCTACTGGTATTTTAGTAGCATGTTGTTCAGTCTCCCTGCAGTCATTTTTTTCTTTTTCTTTTTCTTTCTCTTTTCCTTTTTTTTTTTTTTTTTGGTGGTTGATTTTTAGTTTCATGGCATTGTAGTCAGGAAAGATGCTGTTAATAATTTCTAACTTCTTAAATTTTTTGAGGCTTCTTTTGTGCCTGAGTACATGATCTATCTCAGAGAATATTCCATTGTGCACTTGACAAGAATGTATATTCTGTTTTGGGGGATCTAATGTCCTGAGTACTTCTATTGTTAGAATCCCTTTCTTATAAAAGTTTTGAGACACTATTAATATTATTATGAATCATGAGATTATGAGATTATCTCTAGAGTTGATATTTGGCAAATTTTTTCCCATAAATAGAGTGAAGACACTATATATCTCCACAATCTGTTTTAATTTAATGAATTAATTTATGTACTGCCTGTAATTCACTAAGTTTATCTCCTTTCATGACCTTTGATAGCCTTAGAACTAGTACAATGAGTATCACATGAAAAGAAATCAATGAGTGTTTACTAAATTGAATAAAAAGCACTGACTTTTTATGAAAAACTATATGGAAACAAACTGGATAACCTAGAGGAGATGGACAAGTTTCTGGAAACATACTATCCACCAAGATTGAATCAAGAAGAAACCGACCACTTGAACAAACCGATCACTAGAAATGAAATTGAATTAGCAATAAAAAACCTCCCTATAAATAAAAGTCCAGGACCAGATGGCTTCACTGGGGAATTCTACCAAACATACAAAGAATAACTCATACCAGTCTTTCTCAAACTCTTCCAGACGATTGAAAAGGAGGGAATACACCCAAACTCATTCTATGAGCCACCATCGCCCTGATACCAAAATCAGGCAAAGACACTACCAAAAAAAGAATTATAGGCCAAGATCACTGATGAACATAGATGCCAAAATCCTCACCAAAATATTAGCAAGTAGAATCTGACAACATATAAAAAAGATTATACTTCATGACCAAGTGAGGTTCATCCCAGGGACACAAGGGTGGTTCAACATATGCAAATCAATCAATGTAATACATCACATCAACAAGAGAAAGGACAAAAACCACATGATCATCTCAATAGAGGCAGAAAAAGCATTTGATAAAATTCAACACTCATTTCTGATAAAAAATCTCCCCAAAGTGGGTATAGAGGGAACATATTTCAACATAATAAAAGCTACATATGACAAACCTACAGCCAACATAGTACTTAACAGTGAAAAACTTAAAAGCTTCCCACTAAAATCTGGAACAAGACATGGATGCCCACTCTCACCACTCCTAGTCAACAAAGTCTTGGAAGTCCTAGCCACAGCAATCAGGCAAGAGAGAGAAATAAAAGGGATCCAAATTGGAAAACAAGAGGTAAAAATGTCACTATATGCCAATGACACATTAATATATATTTAAAACCCTAAAAGGTCCACACAAAAAATTCTAGAGCTGATTGAAGAATTCAGCCAGGTACCAGGTTACAAGATTAACGTTCAAAAATCAGTGGCATTTCTTTACACTAATGATGAATCAATGGAAAAAGAAATTAAAGAAACATTCCCCTTTAAAATAGCATCCAAAGTAATAAAATATCTGGGAATAAATCTAACCAAGGAGGTGAAAGAATTATACACAGAAAACTATAAACCATTAATAAAGGAAAGTAAAGAAGGCTTTAAAAAATGGAAAGATATCCCATGCTGTTGGACTGAAAGAACCAATATTGTTAAAATGGTCACACTGCCCAAGGGCAATCTACAGCTTTAAAGTAATCCATAACAAAATACCCAGGACATATTTCACAGAACTAGAACAAATCATAATAAAATTTATATGGAACCATCAAGGACCTGGAATTGCCAAAGCATTACTGAAGGGAAAGAAAGAGGCTGGAGGAATAAATCTCCCTGACTTGAGACAATACTATAGAGCTACAGTCATCAAGACAGCATGGTATTGGTACAAAAACAGATACATAGATCAATGGAACAGAATAGAGAGCCCAGTAATGAACCCACAAACTTTTGGTCAACTAATCTTTGACAAAGGCGGCAAGAATATAAAATGGAATAAAGATAGTCTCTTCAGCAAATGGTGCTGGGAAACCTGGAGAGCAGCATGTAAAACAATGAAGCTAGAACACTCCTTAACACCATACACAAAAATCAACTCAAAATGGATCAAAGAATTAAACATAAGACAAGTTACAATAAGCCACCTGGAGGAAAATATAGGCAAAACATTATCTGACACACATCTCAAATAGTTCTCCTAGAAGAAATAAAAGTAAGAATAAACAAATAGTAACTAATGAAACTTACAAGCTTCTGCACAGCATAGGAAACCATAAGTAAATCAAAAAGACAACCTATGGGATGGGAGAAAATTTTTGAAAATGAAACCATCAAAGGCTTGATCTCCAGAATATATAAGCAGCTTATATGACTCAATAAGAAAAAAAAATAAACAGCCCAATCCAAAAATGGGCAGAAGACCTAAACAAGCAATTCTCCAAGGAAGACATACAAATGATCAATAGGCACATGAAAAACTGCTCAACATCACTAATTATCAGAGAAATACAAATCAAAACTACAATGAGGTATCACCTCACACCTCTCAGAATGGCCATCATTCAAAAGTCCACAAATGACAAATGCCAGAGAGGCTGTGGAGAAAAGGGAACCCTCCTTCACTGCTGGTGGGAATGCAGTTTGGTGCAGCCACTGTGGAAAACAGTATGGAGATTCCTCAAAAGACAAGAATAGACTTACCGTATGACCCAGGAATCCCACTCCTGGGCATATATCCAGAAGGAACCCTATTTTCAGGATGACACCTGCACCCCAATGTTCATAGCAGTATTATTTACATTAGCCAAGTCATGGAAATAGCCTAAATGTCCATCAACAGATGATTGGCTAAAGAAGAGGTGGTATATTTATACATTCAAATACTACTGAGCCATAAAACTGACAACATAACGCCATTTGCAGCAACATGGATGCTCCTGGAGAATGTCATTCCAAATGAAGTAAGCCAGAAATAGAAAGAAAAATACTATATGAGATTTCTCATATGTGGAATCTAAAAAACCAAAGAAACAAACAAACAAAGCATAAATACAAAACAGAAATAGACTCACAGACATAGAATATAAATTTGTGGTTGCCAAGGGGGCAGGGGGTGGGAAGAGATAGACTGGGATTTCAAAATTGTAGAATAGATAAAAAGGATTATACTGTATAGCACAGGGAAATGTATACAAGGTTTTATGGTAGCTCACAGAGAAAGAATGTGACAATGAATATGTATATGTTCATGTATAACTGAAAAATTGTGCTCTACATTGTAATTTGACACTTTGTAAAATGATTATAAATCAATAAAAAAGTTAAAAAAATAAAAATAAATAAATAAAATAAAGTTTCGTGAACCCTTAAAAAAAAAAAAACACTGGCTTTGAAATGTAGAACTGACCTTCAAGATGCTGTGAACTTTAGTGAAAAATAATTGCATTCAAAATGCATTCATTATTCACAACACATGAATACTATTGCAAAAATGATTAAAAATGTATTATATCTAAAAATGTTATTTGTGCAATATGTTAGTTTCATTATTGCCACTTACTCTTCTGTACATTTAGTTTACCATAGAAAATTCATTTTTGGGCAGAAAGGCTCAGGCTCCCACAATCAAACAGTTAGGTCCTGTAAGACATTTCACGTGTCCAGTGAGTTGCAAGGTCATTCATATATTAGACAATTTCTATGGCTGCCTGGATAAATTGATGTATTTTCTTCAATTCATGTATTTACTTTTAGAATGTTATAGATAACATCTTAAATAAGTGCCCTAAATTGAGATTTAATCTTCAATTCTGACTACCATTTCCCTGAAAATAATAATGTATGGAGTATGTAAGCACACATTTACATATATTCTAACTCACAACTACAAACCATCATGTTTGGAAAACCTAGGTAGAAGTTTTATCTAAACCATATTTACTTTACAGTTTCTCAATAGTCCCACTGTAATTACTGTAGTCTTACATTTCCACTTCTCTCACCCAATGACCTTTACTGCTGTCTTTGTCTTTTTGTTTTGGTTTAATCTGTGTTCGTTTATGCCCAATCTGAAGGTAACATTGCCTGAAAAATGATCTTTCTAAAAATGTAAATTTCTTCATGTCACAGTTCTATTTAAAATCACTCATTTTTCACTTTTGCATATAGAAATTCTGAGCATAATAAAAAGTGCCCACAATGTTCTGGCTATTGTTTATCTTTCCATTTTCCCCCATTTTCCTCTTCTTAAATTACAGAATCCCTGCAACACATGTGTATCTGTCATTCATAAACGTCCCTCCCTCAAAAGCCCAATTTTCCTTATGATTTCTTCTGAATCATCCTCTGAATAACCTAAAATATCATCATTCCATGAAGACCGTCTTTCTACCTTTATACAATTCATTTATAGATCTCTACTATAGCATTTTCCATAGTGAAATGAACAACTGGGTGTTAATATATCTGTCTCCCTTGGTGGATAGTGTAGAGTGAACAATGAGAGGCTTTGAACTGTGCCATGTCATCCTGTTAGCTCTGGATTTCACCATGAACTCTGGAGCATGATAAGTTAAATGTTACATTTGTTGATTTAGTTAAACATGTAAGCTAACTATTAAAATTTAATGTAGAAATATCAAAAGAGCTAGGATAATAACTAAATAATGATATGAAGACCATAAGCATGATATTAATCTATATTTTTAGATAATACTTTTCATCTTTTCTTTTGCATTTATGATTTCTTTTTTTTAATTGAAGGATAGTCAGTTACAATGGGTCAATTTCTGGTGTACAGCATAATGTTTCAGTCATAATTATACATACATATATTCATTTTTATATTATTTTTCATTATAGGTGACTACAAGATATTGAATATAGTTCCCTGTGCTATACAGAAGAAATGTGTTTTATATCTCTTTTATATATAGTAGTTAATAATTGCAAATCTCAAACTCCCAATTTGTCCCTTCTCACCCCCCCTTTTTTCCTTTGTAAGAAAATAGCATTTATAATTATCCACCTATTTTTCATGCTGTTCTTTCTTATCTTGCCACAAGTATTAAATCCCCCCTCCTCCCCTTTCATATTCTTTCCCTCTTTCTTTTTTTTATTAATAATAAAAGGATCCCCATAAAACTATTTCCTTGCATTCTTCTTTTCCAGCACTCTTTTCAGTTGTTGTCAACTCCTGAACTTTAAATAGTATCTATATTTATCAACTCACAAAAAAAGCCTTATTGTTCTCCTAATTCTAGGTGCCTATAGGTTACAAACTAAATATTATACTGGTAACTCAAACTCAAAATACTGACACTTACATTCATTATATTCTCCAAAAATGCTATAGAAATTTATGTAACAACAATCAGGTTATAATTTTAAAAGTCAGGTAATAAAATTCTGTAATAAAAATCTAGACTCTACCATTTATTAGCTCTGCAATTTGAGGAAATATGTTTACCTTTTCTGTGCCTTGAAATTCATATCTGTAAAACGGGTATAGTGTACTTACTTATTACATTGTCCTATATTAAAGATTCAATGAAACTGAGTTTCTAAAAAATCTTAGCTTAAAATTAGTACAAAATAGCTCTTAATAAGAGACAGCCAATATTATTGAGAGATGCTGATTGTTAATTTCTCTTAATGGTGTCTCCCTTCTTTTAGTCACTGAATTCTTGAGCTTTTCATGAACTCTTTTCTTTCCCTGCTGTGTTTACCCAGTACTCGACAATGTTATTGATTCTGTATCAGTAATAACTTGCTCATGTATGCTTATGTTTCATTTTCCAAATTAATCATATTATTTCAATCATCTTTTTTCCCCCAGGCTACACATATCCTCTCACCCTTTTTCTATCCTTCATGCTACCCATATGAAAAATTTAAAATGTAACACTATTTCTATCAAATTTTTTATTCTAAATAATTCAACGAGTCCACATCTCCAAGTAAGTCATTTATAAACTCTGTAGTCACTCATTTTGGAACTTTCCATTTTTAGTTATAAGTTGCCTTTTCAGTCTTATATCCCACCAATTATATATGTAAAATAATTTACTTTTATATATATATATATATATATATACACACACACACACACACACACACACATATATATATGTATATAGATCTGTATACTCCACCTTCCTCCCCACCACCAAAGCTTAAAAATTCACATATAGGCCTTTAAAAGAGTTCACAGTGTAAATTACAGTCCAGCCAAATTGAACTACCAAACTATATCTCAAAATATCACCTTTACCTAACAGAGCCATATGATGCCATATTATTTGCATAAAATAAAACTTTGTCTCATACACCCACATATTTCTGCCTGTCACAATTCTTTTTATCTCATGAGCAAAATCCATCCATTTTTTTGTAGCACATTTTAAATGCTGCTAATGCCATCAAGCCTTTAATTTCCCCTTAAACTATGTGGAGGTCATTTCACAAATGTTTAAGAACACAAACTTTTGAGTTAGATCCACTGAATTTCAACACAGCTCTGCCTTATACTGGTTTTGTGGTTTTGGCCAAGCTACTATGACTCTCATTCTCACCCTCAGTGATCTCATCAAGAAAAAGAATACAATAATAAAACCAATGCCATAGAACTGCTGTGATTTGTTAACATGGTCTTGCAATTTAAACCAAATGATGTACTCCAGAAATCTGTCTTTATTGACTAAATGTGTTACTTGACATTATAACCCATTACAACTATAACAAAACAGAGGTTGGTACATTTTGTTTTCAAAGTTTGAGTTTTATTTTTTACTATTTGTTATCTCTAACTCATGTGACAAAAACATCTTACACAGAGGTTTTGGGTATCATGCAGCTACCCCGTGCTTTATTCTCTAGGTTTGCTCTAGTTCAGATGTGGTGCATTAGCTCCAATTGATTACATGTTTATAGATTACACACTGCATTCTAGGCCCTCCAAGACTGTATTGGCACCATTTCCCCACACTTTAGTCTTACTAATAAAATTGATTATTAAGTACATTCTAGGTGCTGCACATTAAACTAAGAGTTTAAATGGAATATCTTAATCCATTTTTAGCAATATCACAATGAGGTAAGTATTATTATTATTATTATTATTATTATTATTATTATTATTATTATTATTATTAATAAAATAGGGATAAGAAAACAAATGACAAATGAAAGAAGCAGAGTGCTTGTTCACTGTAACACAGGACAACCTGCAACTGGGCAATCTAAAAGTTGAGTCCCAACTATCTTGCTCTTAAACATTCTGTTGGAGGAGGTCATCAAGAAGATGTTACCCTGTGGTCTGGACCCAGGCAGTCAGAGGCTCTTTATCCTTTCCCCATATTTGGAATGTTCCCACAGTAGGAGACACTTCAAGGATGCAGTGTTAAGAGAAACGTTTTGTTGAGACCATATGGACTGAATATGTGACTGAACTCTTTTAAAGACCTATATAAGAATTTTTAAGATTTAGTGATGTGGGAGGAGGGTAGAGTGTACAGATCTACTCATCTTATATTTACTCAAGACAAACCTCCTATGTAAGTTCTCTTGCTTATTAAAACCACCACCTACTAATCTGGAGTGGTCTGCCTCTTTATTCTCTTTGCTTGCCCTCCAGGGGCCAGTTTCAAATGAATTTTACCCTAGGGACTCCCAAGGTTGCCAACAAACACACTCCTCTGTTAGGATTGGAGGTGTTTAAGGGAGTGTAAAGGATAGCCATTTGCAGTCAGAGAAAGAAAAATAATTCAATCAGAGAGGAATACTTATGCACTGGAAATCTCCCTTTATATCTTAACATTCCCCAAAATAAAAAGAACACAATTTAGCAGGTATATAAGAACCACATGAAAAGAAGAGTAAAAAGAGAAAGAAAAACAGAAAAAAAATATTAAAAAGGTTTTAATAGGTGTAAAATGTAAAAGTAAATACTAAAATAGTAGCATATAACATATTGAAATCTCATCCTGTCCTTTTAAATTAGATTCTTGTCACTATGACTTTTGGAGGAATGTTAATAAGCAGAGCTCCTTCTGCTAAGAAACAAAACAATACAGAAAGATTAAAGGAATAGTACAATAGTTGGGATAATCCTGATTTGTTTACAGAGCTTGATCTCATTGCCCTTAGGTCTGAGATATTCTCATTTAAAATTCAAGATCTGTTTCCTGGAAACATTTTCATTTATGAAAATCTCAATCATTAAAATTAGAAAAATATTCTCTAATAAGATAGAAAACTTCAAGAGTAAAAATGAGAGGAATAAGTCTGACTTCAGGCTGGTGGAAAAACCAGGAAAATATTTCTATGTTTTACAGTCTTTGTCCTTAGTCAACAACAATGGCACTCTCAGTGTCAATCCTGCCATTTAAAAAAATTTGTTCTTGAAATGAAACAGTACTCAATATGAAATTGTTCAAAGCAGACTTTAAAAGATGAAATAGGCATTTCCCCTTTTAACCAGTCTACTTCATCTGATTTCTCTTTAATACTTTGGTCTTAGGCTCTCTCATTGAGGAGGCAGTTAAATACTCATGTTGACTTAGGCTTTAAGTTTTCTTTTAAAGAAAAGTTCAAGTAATTAAGTGTATAGAACTTATCTCCAATGGTAGTTGGAAAAATACTTCTATTTCCAGGTAGTTGTTTCAAGGTTCAAATGACTTCCATTTCATGACTGACTGTAATTAAATGAAGAATGACTCATGATAATTTTAATGAAATAAAATGGAATTTCTTTTTCAGTTATTTTACCAACTGTGCTTCAACTCTCTTTTAGAAGTAAATTAACGGTGTATTAAAATTTAGTTGACTCCTCAGAATCCTAAAAGAAATCACCTTTATCAAATCACTGTTTATTTTCTTCTTTACATATGAGGAGAAAACTTTTTGTCATGCCAGGCAAAGTTACTGTTATCTAGAATCACAAATGTCCACATTTTCCTGTGAGGTACAATATGAATGCAGGGTCTTGGGAAAAATGGTCAAAAAAAAAAAAAAAAAAAAAGAAACTGAAAGCTACAGGATCGGAGTCAGCAATGGGAGGGTTAAGGATATGGTATAAGAGTTTCATACTTTCATTTCCCCTTATATTGTCCAGATGTGTCGTTCAGGAAATGTTAAGATAAAAAGCCATTTTCATTTTGCTTTCCTCATACTCACTGATATTTGGGAAATGTAAAAAATGGAGCTGGTTTTGTGAGGGGTCAAGTGACAGACATGTTTTATCCATTTGTATTTGTTCCACAGTACTTGCTCGAGGATGGCAATTTTATATTTGAATTGGAATTCCACTTGGGAAGTAGAGAGGGACTGCATCACTGGTTGTTAGAAAGACTGAAGAGCCAGAACAACACAAAGAATCTGCTTGTAACTGATATGGGGAAATCACAAGCCACACTCATCCACCGCTTCCCGGATCACTACCAAATCTCTCCTCCAGGAATTTTATGATTACAAATAATGGTGAGCTCAACATCTGCTTGAGTGAAATTACATACAAAACCAAAAAACATTTATTTATTTTATAAGAAGTTGGGTGAAAATGGTACTGAAACTCTGCTCAGGAAACCTGGTTTGGCATATTAATATTTTGAGATAGATAAACATATCTAAAATAAGACAGATATATGCTGCTACAAGCTTAGAGATGCCAAAAACTTATCTCCCAGGTGTAAGCATTTTGTGCTTCTACATACCCATAGCTCTAGAATACATGAGATTATTACTGGGGGCAGAACAAGGAGAGTATAAGCCTTGTGTTTTCTTTTTCAGGAATGTTCTAATGTTGAAGCCCCACAATGCAGAAAAATGGTAGATTTACTATTCTGTTTGATTCTTCATGTGTACAGTTTTTGCTGTGCCCACACTACTTTTTTTTTTTTTTTTTTTTTTTTTTGCTTAGAAAGCCTCTATACAAATCATCTGAAGTTGCTTTTGTAGGTGCTTTCCTACTTAATAGGTTTTCTTCACTTCAAATGAAGTGATCTTTAAACTCATAATCCCCCCAGGCCTTTTGTTCTGATCTCTCCATTACTCACCATCTATTACCTTCCTACCCTCTTCATCTCCTGGAGTCTTTCTAATCTTCTCAGACCTTAATCCTCCACTAGAGAGAAACTCTTGCTTACAGAAATCCAAATGATGTCATTTATATTGACTCTTTCCCTGGAGAAAATTAAATTAATTTACAGAAAACATGAAGACTGTTATGTAGGGAAATTCTCTCCAACTCCTACTCTGTAGCATTGTAGTCATTAATTTCTCTAATTGTGCCTTCCCCACTGTCCTAGGTGTTATATGGCTTCAAACAGGACTTCCTGCACTGAACATTATGTTGTCATCAGCAATGTCCAGGGAGCAAAAAATAAAATGATTTTCCATTCAAATAGAGTAGATTTTAGAGAGAATTTGGTGGATATTTGATAGGTCTTTTTCTTAATAGTCACAGAAAGGAAATCATACATAAAAATTTATCTATGAAAGAATATAATGGAAAAAATCATTTGATAATAGCACCCAATTCTACTAGAACCCCATTCTACTTTCTGTACTCCATCTTCAATCAGAACACTTTACCAGAAGACTATTTCATTAAACAAATGTCACACACTCTTAATTTAGCAAAGTTTGATTCCTTTCTAAATGTTAGGTGCTAGAGATTGAATGATGTAGCTTGTGTTAGGTAAAGATGCAAAACATATAGATTCTAATGAAGAGGAGCTATTTGTATCATAGGAATCACTGCTTTATGGTTATCAATAATTGATTAAATGACAGTGCATAGAGAAAGCGTTTCTGACTCCTTTGTCTGTCATTAGACTCTATTTTGAGGTAACAGTTATCTAAAATAAGAAACAGAAGAGTATCACTCACCATGAGGATCTGTTTTCTCTCAAAACAAGTATTCCTGACTAAAAAAAAAAAAAAAAAAAAAAAAAATTATTTTCCTCTAATACTCTTCAAACCTAAACTTCAAACCTAAACTCTAATACTGGAATATTAAAACTTTCCAAAAGTATTCACACTTTTTATAAAAGGGAAAACTCAAAGTGAAGTTGATTAATTAATATGGATTACTAAAATATATAAATTGGCATTAAAGGGTTTGATATAATTTTTAAAATCTAATGATTTAAATTAATTATGTGTTTTTAAAAAATATATATTTGACAAGAAAACAGAACAAAACAAAACAAAAAACATTAGCTACCAGATATATCCTTGACCAGCTTTTAAAGAAAGGGCTCAAGGATAGATTATTTCCTTGAGGAAAACATGGGGTGGGTGTTGTGGGAGTACAAAGTTGGGTTAAAAAACTGATATGTTTAATTAAATAAATTACATGTATTATTCTGTGATCTTTATGGAAGTACAAACCTCTAATGCTATTGAATATATCACTTTGTTAATTGAATATGTTTTATATGTTGCTTTGTGAAAATCATGTAAGAATGCAAGCCTTGATTAACAGACCAAAATACCACCCTGACAATTAAATAAGTTTAGTTGCTCTAAAGCTGCTTCACTAGCAGAACACTGCTACAATCTGTCTCCTTGGTTTTAAAAGCAGACACATGCTTTACCTGCTTGCATAGCTTGAGGTCATAGATCGAGGACTGCTTCTACAAATGGAAAACCATTAATTGTCCCTTGCTCTAACTAGCAGGACAAGCTTCACTTATCTAAGGTGTAGGTTGATAGAGAAGAGCTGCTGACATTCACAGAACACTATGACTTTGCCCTTAGTTGGGAACAGCTGGGCTACTTTGCTTGCTTAGATTATCTTTGATACTTGTGAAGAAACTGTGGTGGTCTGTTCCTCAGTACCCTTCTCATGACTGCTTAGGGCTTAAAACAATTGTTTGTGCCTCTTTGGAAGAATTTAAAACTCTTGCCTATTTATGTACTTACTAAACTTTATACATTCTGCTATACTTTAACCCCCTGTTTTGGGCCGATTATTATCTATTGTAAACTTTCTGGTTCCAAAAGAAATTGTGATGTTTCTGTAGTATGAGATTGTGGTTTATGGTTCTGTTTTTGAAAAAATTGCTGATCTGTATCCCTGCACATGCACCATGGCCCTTACTCTCTTTTCACATTCCTAAGATTTACTCTAATCCTTTTGTAATAGAGGAGAACAAATCTGACTCTATAATGGATCTGTTCCTTTAGTTTTAACCACTGCACCCTGTTTTCTAGGCTTAGTCTTGCTAGCTCTGCACCATTTGTAGAACAATGTTGCCTTTAGCTTGAAATATACAGGATAACCTATTCTCAAGTCTCTGACCTTTAAGAATGTTAGCACTTCTGCACTTACATAAAGATGGCAAGTTGCAAAATAAAGAATAACCTTTGTTTTGTTCAAGGTTTAAAGGAACACCATGGCCTGACCCACATGTACTGCTGCAAGAACAAAGAATTCCTGCAGCAAGAAGTTTGCAACAACCAACCACACCCCCTCCCTTTTTTTATTTTTTTTTTTTTATTTTTATAAAAGGACCTTGCATTCTGACTGGAGTAGAATGGTTCTCCAAGATATTAGCCTGCCATCTTTTTGGTCTGCTGCCTTTCTGAATAAAGTCATTATTCCTTGCCCAAACAACTTGTCTCCTGATTTATTGTCCTGGTGTGCAGTGAGCAAAACAAGTTTGGACTCAGTAACACTTTGATTATTCTCAATAAATACAAGAGTCCTGGGGGAGTTCTGGGAGTTAGTCTCTAGCTCCCTCTCACTCTCTTGACTTGATAATGTCTTGAGTAATTTCATTCTTCTGCAGTGGGACTTTTGCTGGATAAAACTCACAGGGGTGGCATTGTGGGTGGTGAAATAATTGATCAAAAACCAAGAGAAGTTTAAGATCAAAGGAAAGTTTAATAGGTGCACTGCTACAGGCAACAGTGGGCCATACAAATGAGAAGAGCCTGTGTGTTCACCTATTGTAATTGTGCAGGGCTTTTTATTGAGGAAGTGGCTGTAAACACAAAGGGATAGGGGAACAGATATTTGGCTATAAGTGAACAACAGGGCTTTGGTAAATAGGAGGATAGTGGATTTATGACTCCAGTAAGATGGTTACATGAACTGACATAAGCAAGGTGGTGGAATTTATGACTCAGATAGGAGGACATGTGGACTGCGACAAATAGGTGTGAGCTAGAGTCAAGGCTAGCCATTTCCCAGGGCTCTTAATTCTGCTAAGGCAAATGCATGTCAGTACTTTATCTCCTAAGGAAGAGCAGGCAGATCCATAAGGGCTGGAAGTTTGGGAGCCACAGAGCCTCGGAAGGCACCAGTTGGCACTATATTTCCTTTTATTCAAATGAAAGTCTTACTTCTGATAAAAGCTACAAAAAATCTGTTAAATAGAATTAAATCTATAGAAAAGGAACATAGTTTTCTATATTAAAGCCTTGACTTTTCTTGGAGGCTACCTAAAGTGCTACATAGCATGAAAATTTGGCACTAGGAAATTAAACTTGAAAAACATGATTCAGACAGGGTGCCAGCGTATTGTGGAGGCTAAAAGCAACCATTTTATTCAGAAGCTCAGATTGGTGGTGAGCAGCCTTCTCATTTGAAGACTAAATGAGAAGACTCATTCTAGGTAGACTTCTTTTCTTTCCTCCCATATCCAAATGGGCTACTTGAAATATCTACAAGTTGTCCATTTAAACAGCAGTGCATCATTACAAAGTTAATTGCTCATTATTTTTGCAGCTTTCCTTAAAACAAATACATGAAAGATTTATCAGAGGACTTACATTTCAATTTTGAAACCTAGGGAGAAAGGACTTAGACTATGATCCATTGTGAGAGCTGACTAGCAAATGGAGCCTGTTGCAAGCACCCACTGTGCCCCATATTCTAAAAGAATGCAAGTCTACTGTGTCAGCAGTAGATGACACACATACATGAATGAACATTCAGAATTATTATTTTATTATGTGTATCTAGAAATGAGACAAACTCTAATTTCCAGTCAAGATGGCAAAGTGGCAGGACGATGAGCCTGCCTTTCCTCATGACTACAATGAAACCACAACTGAATGCTAAACAACTATTGAAAAAAGACAAAAACTTAGCAAAAAGGATCTTCTACAACTGGAAACATAAAGTGGAAACCACAGTAGGATGGTAGGAGGGGCATACTCGTGATATAATTGGGCCTCATACCCCTTGGGTGGGTGACCTACAAGCTGAAGATTTGTTAAGTTGCAGAGGCCCTCACACAGGAGTGGGAGCTCTAAGCCCCATGTCAGGCTCCCAGCTCAGATTCTGGCATTGGGAAGAGGAGACCCCAAGACATCTAGTTTTGAAGGTCAAGGGGACTTGGCTCTGGGAGACTCATGGACTAGGGGAAACAGAGACTCAGTTTGCTTGTGAAGCATATACAGAAACTCACATGCACCAGGTTCAAGGGCAGAGGCAGTAATTTCAAAGGAATAGACCTGCCTGCTGGAATTGGAGGATCTCCTGTGGATGTGGAGGATGTCTATGGCTCACTCAGGGGACATAAAGGCTGATGACAGACATTCTGGGAGTGTTCATTTACATGAGATTTCCTGGAAGCTGACATCTTGATTAGATCATTGGCACCAAGACCTAGCCCCACCCAACAGCCTATAGGGAAGCCTCAGGCCAAACAACATACAGGCTGGGAGCACAGCCACACTCATCAGCAGACTTCCTAAGCCACAAAAACCTCCAGACACAGCCCTACCCACCAGAGGTCCAGGACCAAGCTTCACCCAGCAGTGGACAGGCACTGGCTCCTTATGCCAGGAAACCTGCATAAGCCTCTACCCCAGACTCATCCACCAGGGGCAGATAATGAAATAAGAAAACAATAATCCCAAAGCCTGTGGAAGGAATCCAAAAATACATAGAAAGATAGACAATATGAGATGGCAAAGGAATATCTCCCAGGCCAAGGCATAACATAAAATCCCAGAAGAAAAATAAGTGATGAGGAGATAGACAATTTATCTGAAAAAGAGTTTAAAGTAATGGTGGCCACGATGTTCAGAGAACTCAAGAGGAGTATAGCACAGAGTGAAGTTTTTAGCAAAGAGTTTGACAATATAAAGAATACCCAAACAGGGTTGAAGAACAAAATCACTGAAATGAACAATACACTAGAAGGAACCAAGAATAGACTAAATGAGGCAGAAGAACAGATCAGTGAGCTAGAAGACAGATTAGTGGAAATCACTACTTCAGAAAAGAAAAAAAGAATAAAAAGAAATGAGAATAGTTTAAGAGAACTCTAGGATAACATGGAGCATGCTAATATTTATATTATAGGGGTCCCAGAAAGAGAAGAGAGAGATAAAGGGCCTGAGAAAAATTTTGGAGAAATAACCACTGATAACTTCCCCAACTTGGGAAAGGAAATAGTCACCCAAGTCCAGGAAATGCAGAAAGTACCACACAGAATCAATCCAAAGAGAAATACACCAAGGCACATAGTAATCAAATTGAAAATAATAATCAAAGAGAAAATATTAAAATTAGCAAGAGAAAAGCAACCAATAACATACAAGGGTACTCTCATAAGGTTATCAGCTGATTTTTCAGCAGAAACTCTACAGGCCAGAAAGGAGTGGCATGATATATTGAAAGTGATGAAAGAGGGATCTTTATAACCAAGAACACTCTATCAAGCAAAGCTTTCATTCATACTTGATGGAGAAATCAAAAGCTTCACAAATAAACAAAAGATAAAAGATTTCAGCACCCCCCCAAAACCAGCTTTACAACAAATGTTAAAATAACTTCTCTAGTCATCAAACCATAAGAAAAGAGAACAAAAAGAAGAAAGAGAGATAAAAAAAAAAAAAAGAGACCTACAAAAGATTGCTTTGGCTGTTTGGGGTCTTTTGTGGTTTCTTATAAGTTTTGGAATTGTGCTAGTTCTGTGAGGAATGTCATGTATATTTTGATGGGGGTTGCATTGGATCTGTGGATTGTTTTGGGTAGTGTGGCCATTTTGATAGAATCGGTTCTTCTGACCCAAGAGCACAATAAATCTTTCCATTTCTTTGTGTCACTGTGGTTTTCAGAGTATAGGTAACCTCCTTGATTAAGTTAATTTCTAGGTATTTTGCTTTTTATGATATAATGGAAATGTCTCTGCCAGTTATAAACTTTTAAAGTTTTTGAAGTGCAGAAAAAAGTGAATGAAGGGCTACAAATGGCAAAATATCCTTCTTTTTATGGGTGAGTAGTATTCCATTATATATAAATATAAATACAAATATAAATATATATATATTTTATATATATACTGATTTTATAAAGATACATACTGCATCTTCACTATCTATTCAAATTTTGTTGTGTACTAGGGATGTTTCCATATCTTGGCAATTATAAATAATGTTGTTGTTAATAGCAGGGTGTATGTATATTTTTGAATTAATTCTTATTTTGTGGTTGGATGTATTCCTTTGATAACTATCTAAGTTATAAAATCTGAAACTCTAAATGTTCTTAGAAATAATGAACAGTACATATATGTAAATACAAAAATATATGTGCAGTTTAAAAATTATAATCTATCAAGACATGTAGACATGGAAGAAACTTAAAAGACATATTACTGAATGAAAGAAGCCAGTCTGAAAAGGCTACAAACTGTATGATTCCAACCAAATGACATTCTGGCAAAGGCACAGCTACAGAAACAATAGAAAGATTGTGGTTTCCAGGGGTTTGTGGAGAGGGAGGGAGGGAGGAATAAATAGATGGAGAACAAGGGATTTGTAGGTCAATGAGATTATTCTGTATGCTGGTGACTATATGTCATTATGCATTTGTCAAAACCCGTAGAATGTACAACAAGAGTGAACCCTAATGTAAACTATGGACATTGGTTGATAATAATGTGCTCATGTTGGTTCATTGATTGTACCAAATATGCCACACTGCAGAGGTATGTTGAAGGTAGGGGAGTATATATATATGTGTGTAGGGAGGGCCATGTGTGAACTCCATTTTCTGCTCAATTCTGTTGTGAACCTGAAATTATTGCTGGTAGATGAAACCAGTGTTCTAGGTTCTTGTCCTGATCCAGAAAGAATTCAGACAAGATGTAGTGGTTAAGAAAAGTAAAGTGAGGATTTATTAAAGGATGGGTAGTACACTCTCAAGGGGAGAGTGGGCAGGCTCAGGTGAGTGGCTGCCCTGTGTTTTTTGGCAAGTTAGTTACATAGGGTGTGAAAATGAGTGGGGAGTATATTTATTTGGGAGATTAGAGTTTGGAGTTGTATTCCCTGATGATCATCCCAATTCCACCTTCCCAAAGGGAGGAGGGATTTTTGTCCTTACTTAGTATGGAACAGAAGTGTCATGGCATCAGTGCATGATGGGTACTTCTAATCTGCAAGGCAGATTTTATAGAATGAGGACATAATGAGCAAAAGGTTACATTTGGACACAAAATTCCTACCTATTCTCATCTTTGTTTGTCTTCAGGCCACTCATCACCCCAAAAGGTGTGATCCCCTATCAGCCCAAAGTTTCCTGCTTTTCTTTCTCTGCCCAGGGAACCCCTGGTGCTTACATGATATGTGGTTTCCTGCATTTGGCTTGTGCCCCTTCTTTCTGCCCAATTCCTGCCATTTGGTCTGTGTCCCCCTTTCTCTTTTCATATCTAGCTATCTAACTGCTCTAACATTTCCCCCTCAAGGAGTCTGGACACTTAAAATATTTTAAGGGGAAAAGAGACGATTGTCAGTCTTCTGTAACTACTTCAAGCTGAACATGGACGTAGCCCCTGCTTGTGGGCCCAGATCTCATTGCTGTCTGTCAGAGATAGGGGCCTTGGGATTGTTAGTAGTAGCATGGATGGAGAGTGGGGAGTAGAAGGAGGCACTTCCTTGTCCAGTGGATGTTGATGGTCTTTAACTTTAGGTGGGAAGGGTTGGATTCTTTGCTACATCATCATTTGAATTTGAAGTTGTATTCTAGAGGATAGAAATTTTACTAGGTAGTTAAAAATACAAGAGTGAACAGAAGAATGAGGAGGACAGTAAGTATTTAAATCCACTGGAACATATTAGTTAGGTGGATGGATGATGGTAAGAGCAGACACAAGGGGATATGCTGGTTCTCGGCCTGGGATCAGTGAAGTGTCTTTGTTTTTCATGAATAAGGATTTTAGGTCTTGTAGAGGCTCACTCATCCACCTTGGCTCCTCTGGCTGTCCAAGATCCTCTGTGTCCAGTGAAGACTCTGGGGAGAGGTAGGTTTAATTCTAGAAAGATGTACCCAATTAGTGATACCCTGTCACTTTACTGCAGTAGGAGTGCTGAGAAGGACCTGGTAAGGCACCTTCCCACTTGGGCAATAGTTGGACAGAGGGGAATCCTCTCCACATTTTTAGGAGGATGAAGTCTCCCAGTTTAACCTGAATGAAACCTGTGTCCTGGCTGGGGCTTGGTAAAATCTGATTTCCATGTTCTGTAACCGCCTTTTGAACTTGTCCCAGATTAATTAGGTATTTAACAAGCTCAGTAGTTTCAGAGTAAACCAATATATCAGAAGATGAAAAGGGTCTACCATAAGTCATTTCAAAGGGGATGAGCCTTAGCCCCACTTTAGGTGCCACCCTGATTCTAAGGAGGTCCATGGGTAATTGCTTTGTCCACGGATTGATGTCTCTTGACAAAGCTTAGCCAGGACTTTTTTTAAGGTTTGATTTGCCTTTTCTACTTTTCCTGATGATTGAGGCCCCCAGCAGCATGGAGGTGGTAGCAAATGCCTAGGGCTGTAGAAACTTGTTGCATAATCTTAGTCACAAAAGAGGGGCCATTGTCACTTTGCAAGGACCATAGTAGTCCAAACTGAGGAATTATTTTTTTAATAATGTCTTTATGACTTCTTGAGCTTTTTTGGTCCTTGTTGGAAAGGCTTCCACCCACCCGGTGAAAGTGTCAATAAAACCCAGAAGCTATTTATATCCCTGGGAGGATGGCATCTGGGTAAATTCTATTTGTCAGTCCTCTCCTGGATAAGTATCTCTCGTTTGGCTAGGCTAGAGAATGGGTTGGGGCCTAAGTTTTCCCTGTGGGTTGGTATAGTAACATATAATACAGGGCTTCATGAGTCCTAAGATAGTCTGTGGAAGGCCCATGTCTGAGAAAAGCTTTTCTACCAGGCTAGTCAAAGCTTCCCTCCCTAGATGAGAGGAGTCTTGGAGTGACTAAATTTTTCCAATGTAATGCCTTGGGCAGCATTGTTTTTTCCTTAATCCACCAACCATCAGGGCCATTCTGGTATCCCCTATTTCTAGCCCCTTTTATTTCCTTGTCGGTATACTGAAGTGGTGAAAGTGGGCTGGGGTTGGTATATAGGGGACAAAGACAGCTTGGGTTGAAGGGGTTTTAAGAGCTGCCTTCCTTGCTGTTCTGTCTGCCAGGTTATTTTCTCTTACTATATCTGAGTTTCCCTTTTGATGTCCCTTACAGTGGATCACTGCCACCTCCTCAGGGTCTTGTATTGCTTCTAGGCACTCTAAGAACACCTGGCTGTGTTGGGTTGGGGAGCCTCATGCAGTTAGGAGTCTCCTATGTTTCCAAATGGCAGCATGAGCATATAACACCAAAAACGCATATTTAGAATCTGTATAGGTATTGATATTCTTGTCTCCTCCTAGTCTTACAGCTTGATCTAGGGCTATAACGTCAGCTTTCTGTGCTGAGCTCTGAGGTGGCAGGGCATCTGCCTCTATGATTTTGTACAAATCCACTATGGCATACCCTGCTTTTGGATGCCATCATGCATGTAGGTACTTCCATCAGTAAACCAGACAGCATTGACGTCCTCAAGGGGCTGGTTCCTAAGGTCTGGCCTGCTAGAATATACCTGCTTGATGGTCTCATTACAAGAATGAGCCAGTACCTCTGAGTTTTCTATTGGCATAAGGGTGGCTGGATTTCACGTCTGACATGTTTTAAAAGTCATTTCAGGAGAGTCAAGAAGGAAGGCCTAATGTTTTGTGAGGTGTCCCCCAGTCAGCCACTGATGCCCTTTAATTTCTAATACTCCCTGTACCTGATGTGGAGTTGGTACTTCCAGAGGCTGGCCCATGGTAAGTTTTGTGGCCTCTTCAACTAGCAGGGCTATGGCTGCCACAGCTCTCAGTCTGGCCATCCTGAGATGACTGGGTCCAATTGCTTGGAGAGATATGCCACTCGCCTAGGAATTGGCCCTACTTTTGGGGTGAGAACTCCCAGGACTATTCCCTGTATTTCTGAGGTAAACAGAGTAAAGGTCTTGTTTAGATCTGGAATCCCCAGGGCTGGGGCACAAGTAAGGGCAGTCTTAATCTGATCAAATGCTCTTTGTAAATTTTTAGCGCACTCTAGAGGCTCCATATCTGGTCCCTTTAAGTCTTCATATAATTGTTTTGCCATGAGACCAAACCCTGGGATCCAAATTCTACAAAACCCAGCCATTTCTAAGATTGTTCTAAGAGGTTTTATTTTGTGTGTGGTGGCTGTAAGTGGAGGATTGCCTCTTTGTGCTGGATCATAAGGGCACACCTTCCTCCGATTAAAACATGTCCCAGATAGGTAATCCTCTGGGAGAAAGTTTGGGCTTTTTGTGGAGATACTTTATATCCCTTGTAACCTAGGAAGTTGAAGATTTGTATAGTGTTTCGGTCTGAAGCTTCGTTTGAAAGGCTGAAGATAAGGAGGTCATCTACATATTATAATAATGCCCCCATCTCCAACTTGAGTACCCTTAGTTCCTTTGCTAAGGCATTACCAAACAGGTGTTGGTTATCCTGGAATCCCCGAGGAAAGACAGTCCAGGTATATTGTTGGGTTTCATTAGTGTTTGGATCATTCCACTCAAAAGCAAAAAGGTACTGGGAATCAGGGTGAATGGGTATGCAAAAGAAGGCATGTTTAATATCTAGGACTGTAAATGAAACTTTGCCCTTAGGGATGTGAGTGATGATTGTGAATGGGTTGGGAACAATTGGATGGAGAGGAATTACGGCTTCATTTAAGCTTTGAAGATCTTGGACAGTTATATATTCACCATTTGTTTGGAGGACAGGTTGTATTGGAGTATTACAGGGGGATTGGCATGGCAACAAAAGCCCATATTTAATGAATTTTGAGATTAGGGGTTGGAGGCCTCATAGAGCCTCTGGTTTTATGGGATACTGGCACCTGGAAGGGAATTTATTAGTTTATTTTAAAGTGATTTTTACAGGAGTGACAAACTTTGCCTTCCCTGGGATTCCCTGGTCCCAGACCTTGGATCTACAAGTTTGTCCATTTCTGGGGGAATACTCTTGGCTGGACTGTTTGTATCTTGTATAATATAAAGTCTAGCCAAAAATAAGCCCTGGTTTTGGTTTTCAGGGAGAGAAAGAGTTGCCCTCAAGGCTGAGAGGAAAATCTCTTCCCTCTGATGGCCTCGGGTATTCAGGTATGACAAGAAACTTATTAGTTATAAGGGTATTTCCCCCGGTGCAAGTTAGAGGGGTGTTGAAAGATTTTTAGCTTTGTCCTTCCTTCTACCCCAACAATAGAGCAGGTTTTAGTGGAAAGGGACCAAGCATGAGAAGTCAGGACAGAGTAAGTGGCTCCTATGTCCACAAAAATTGGACAAGCTTACTTGCCTCATCAATGATCACCCGTGGTTCATCCTGTGTGATGATGACTGTCTTCTCAGGAGTTTTGGGAGACCTTGGGTCCCATCAATCAACCACTGTCATGAGTGGTGTGGGGGCATTTCCCTTCTCCCTTCAGAGCTGAGGGCATTCCCTCTTCCAGTGACCCATCTTTTTACAGAGTGGACATGGCATCTTGGGTGGAGGCTGAGACTGGCTTCTGGGGCATTCCTTGCTGCAGTGTTCAGGGCTCTCACAGCCAAAACAGGCTCCCCTTTCTGATGGGGATCTTCTGGGGGTACTTTCAGGGTGATGAGGAGGTGGGTTATGTCTTGTCATGACAGCTGTCAAAAGCTTGGCTTGGTGTCATTCCCTTCTTAAGTCATGCTGTCCTTTTTTTCCTCCTCAGCAAGGTCTCTATTATTAAAGACCATGAAGGCTATGTCAATAAGATGGTTAAGAGGGATTTGGGGCCCTATGGCAAGTTTTTTAAGCTTTCTACAGGTATTGGGGCTGATTGACTAATAAAGTGGCTTGCAAATACAATATGTTCCACAAAAGTGTTTGGGTTACATTTGGACACTGGAAATTCCTGCCTTTTCTCACCTTTCTTTGTTTGTCTCCAGGCCACTTATCACCCCAAAATGTGTAATCCCTTATCAGCCCAAAGTTTCCTGCTTTTCTTTCTCTGCCCTGGGACACCTGGTGCTTACATGATGTGTGTATTTGGCTTGTGCCCCTCCTTTCTGCCCAATTCCTGCCATTTGGTCTGTGTTTCCCTTTCTCTGCTCATATCTAGCTATCTGCTCTAACAAGCTGCTCTAAAAGAATAAAGTATATTAATAATAAAATAAATAAATAAAAATGAGACAAACTCATATGCTTGGGGTTTGGGGCTTCAGAAAGAAGGACGCATCAAGGCCCATGGTTTGATTATGCATTTTACCTTATTTTAGGAGGGACAGTTCTTGTGAGATTAAACTAAGTCAGTCCCTGCTTGTTCTGTATATCTGACATGCCTTCATATAGATAGGGTAATAATGGGCTGCTGAGTTATTAATGAAATTCAATTTCAAACCATGCCTCATTGCCAACCCTGCTGGTAGGGTACAGGAATAGCAAGCATAGCATTTTTAACAACTCTTTCATGTTGAATTAAATAGGATGAAAGAAAAAAGAAATCCCATGTATAGCAAATAAAGTAAGTATTGAATAATGAAATTGCAATCTGGTGACAAATATTTCGTTGTCAACATCTTACAACCCCAGAATATAAGTATCATGTTTGGGCATTATGTGATTCATAAAATGATGAAAAAAAAAATGATTGAAATGCAGTGCACTTGATTTTTTTTAATTCTTAGAATTATGTGATAAAATGAGGAAACACAATTTTAGATACCATTTTATGTCTCAGTGGAATTTTACTAAAGACGTCTAAAATTTTAGATCTCTGTTTTATCTTTATTTCTATTACTAATCAGAAGCTTTAATCTTTTCATTTAAAGGTGATAAACCATAGCATGTGTACCATTATTTTACATATAATAATATTTAAATCCTTTTATGCTAATTATAACAGTAATTTTTTTATATTTATTTATTTGGTAGGATTTTTTTTAATCTGCTACAAATTTACACACCATTTCTGTAAGTATTCTTATACTTATCCAATTAATATCTCAAAATATCAACTTTTGGGTTTTTGCATCTATATATCTTTTGTATATTATAAATAAAACGCACTCTTTATCGACAGTAGAATGATTGATTAAAGGACAACTTTATTTAAAATCATTTTCTTAATGTGGGACTATTCTTTTTCAATTACAGCTTATCTTTAATATTTGCATGTATTTAGTTGTTTAAAGCTTTCATTTCTATCTCTGTGACTTTTTAGAACCCAAGAATAAAATCAGAAATTTTATGTCTAAGGGGTCTTTGGAAATTATTTATCCAAAACGTTCATTCTATACAGTAGATAAATATAGGGTTCAGAGATATTCAAGGTCAGCCAGTTGAGGTCAATGAGATATTCCTAATAGATAAATACTGGGAAGCAAATTTATTTCCAATCCATTGCTATTTCTATAATCTAATCCATAATACTGACAATGAGCAAATCATATTTTAAGGTAAATTACATTGTTTACACTTAGTTCAGTGCACTAGTTTTTCAAATACTTCACTGCATCACAGATAAACACTCCTTAAAAACAGGTGACATGGAGTTAAGATACAAAAGAAGTCAGAATTAGTACACACATCTCCAAGTGACCTTTCATGATTCTTTCTCCTCTCTTAACCCAGACTGATTGATTGACTGATCAACATAACCCAGGAATGTGCTCTCTGATGCTTATTTGAATCAATTCCAATTACTGGTTAATAATTGGCCTGCTTCCTCTCCCTAATTTCACTTTGTGAAGACTACACTCAGTGACTTTTTTTTTAATATCATTTTTTATTGATTTATAATCATTTTACAATGTTGTGTCAAATTATAGTGTAGAGCATAATTTCTCAGTTACACATGAACATATATATATTCATTGTCAAATTTTTTTCTCTGTGAGCTACCATAAGAACTTGCATATATTTCCCTGTACTATACAATATAATCTTGTTTATCTATTCTACAATTTTGAAATCCCAGTCTATCTCTTCCCACCCCCCGCCCCCTTGGCAACCACAAGTTTATATTCTATGTCTGTGAGTCAATTTCTGTTTTGTATTTACGTTTTTATTATTTTTTTTTACATTCCACATATGAATGATCTCATATGGCATTTTTCTTTATCTTTCTGGCTTGCTTCAGTTAGAATGACATTCTCCAGGAGCATCCATGTTGCTGCAAATGGCATTATGTTGTCAGTTTTTATGGCTGAGTAGTATTCCATTGTATAAATATACCAGTTCTTCCTTATCCAGTCATCTATTGATGGACATTTAGGCTGTTTCCATGTCTTCGCTATTGTAAATAATGCTGCTATGAACATTGGGGTGCAGGTGTCATCCTGAAAATAGGGTTCCTTCTGGATATATGCCCAGGAGTGGGATTGCTGGGTCATATGGTAAGTCTGTTCCTAGTCTTTTGAGGAATCACCATTCTGTTTTCCACAGTGGCTGCACCAAACTACATTCCCACCAGCAGTGAGGAGGGTTCCCTTTTCTCCACAGCCTCTCCAGCATTTGTCATTTGTGGATTTTTGAATGATGGCCATTCTGACTGGTATGAGGTGATACCTTATTGTAGTTTTGATTTGCATTTCTCTGATAATTAGTGATGTTGAGCATTTTTTCATGTGTCTATTGATCATTTGTATGTCTTCCTTGGAGAATTGCTTGTTTAGGTCTTCTGCCCATTTTTGGATTGGGCTGTTTATTTTTTTTCTTATTGAGTCGTATAAGCTTCTTATATAATCTGGGGATCAAGCCTTTGGTGGTTTCATCAACAAAAATTTTCTCCCACACTGTAGGTTATCTTTTTGTTTTACTTATGGTTTCCTTTGCTGTGTAGTAGCTTGTAAGTTTCATTAGGTCCCATCTGTTTATTCTTGCTTTTATTTCTTCTAGGAGAACTATTTGACATGTATGTCAGATAATGTTTTGCCTATGTTTTCTTCTAGGAGGTTTATTTTATCTTGTCTTATGTTTAATTCTTTGATTCATCTTGAGTTGATTTTTGTGTATGGTGTAAAGGAGTATTCTAGCTTCATTGCTTTACATGCTGCTCTCCAGGTTTCCCAACACCATTTGCTCAAGAGACTGTCTTTATTCCACTGTATATTCTTGCCTCCTTTGTTGGAGATTAGTTGACCAAAAGTTTGTGGGTTCATTGCTGGGCTCTATATTCTGTTCCATTGGTCTATGTATCTGTTTTAGTATCAATACCATGCTTTCTTGATGACTGAGGCTTTATACTATCGTCTGAAGTCTGGGAGAGTTATTCCTCCAGCCACTTTATTTCTCTTCAGAAAAGCTTTGGCAATTCTAGGTCCTTGATGGTTCCATATAACTTTTATTATGATTTTTTCTAGTTCTGTGAAATATGTCCTGGTTAATCTGATAGGGATTGCATTAAGTCTGTAGATTGCCTTGGGCAGTGTGACCATTTTAACAATGTTGATTCCTCCAATTCAACAGCATGGGATATCTTTCCATTTCTTAAAGTCTTCTATAATTTCCTTCATCAATGGTTTATAGTTTTTGGTGTATAAATATTTCACCTCTTGGTTAGATTTATTCCTAGGTATTTTATTACTTTGGGTGCTATTTTAAAGGGGATTGTTTCTTTACTTTCTTTTTCTGCTGATTCATCATCAGTGTAAAGAAGTGCAATTGATTTTTCAACATTAATCTTGCAACCTGGTACCTTGCTGAATTCTTCGATCAGCTCTAGAAGTTTTTGTGTGGACCTTTTAGGGTTTTCTATATATAGTAACATGTCATCAGTATATAGTGACACTTTTACCTCTTCCTTTCCAATTAGGATCCCATTTATTTCTCTCTCTTGCCTGATTGCTGTGGCTGGGACTTCCAAGACTATGTTGACTAGGAGTGGTGAGAGTGGGCATCCATGTCTTGTTCCAGATTTTAGTGGGAAGCTTTTGAGTTTTTCACTGTTGAGTACTATGTTGGCTGTAGGTTCGTCATATATAGCTTTTATTATGTTGAGATATGTTCCTCTATATCCACTTTGGTGAGAATTTTTATCATAAATGGGTGTTGAATTTTATCAAATGCTTTTTCTGCCTCTATTGAGATGATCATGTGATTTTTGTCCTTTCTCTTGTTGATGTGGTGTACTACATTGATTGATTTGCATATGTTGAATCACCCTTGTGTCCCTGGGATGGACCCCACTTGGTCATGATGTGTAATCTTTTTTATGTGTTGTTGGATTCTATTTGCTAAAATTTTGGTGAGGATTTGGCATCTATGTTCATCAGTGATCTTGGCCTATAATTCTCTTCTTGTAGTGTCTTTGCCTGATTTTGTTATCAGGGTGGTGGTGGCTTCATAGAATGAGTTTGGGAGTATTCCCTCATTTTCAATCTTCTGGAAGAGTTTGAGAAAGACTGGTATGAGTTATTCTTTGTATGTATGGTAGAATTCCCTGGTGAAGTCGTCCGGTCCTGGACTTTCATTTATAGGGAGGTTTTTTATTGCTAATTCAATTTCACTTCTAGTGATCGGTTTGTTCAAGTGGTCAGTTTCTTCTTGATTCAGTCATCGTGGACAGTATGTTTCCAGAAACTTGTCCATCTCCTTTAGGTTATCCAGTTTGGTTGCATATAGTTTCTCATAATATTCTCATATGATATTCTGTATTTCTATTTTATTTGTTGTAATTTCTGCATTCTCCTTTCTTATTTTGCTAATTTATGCTCTTTTTTCTTTGCTGTGAGTTTGGCCAGAGGTTTGTTGATTTTATTTACCTTTTTCAAAAATACAGCTTTCGGTTTGATTGAATTTTTCTATTGTCCTTTTAACCTTTATTTTATTTGTTTCCTCCCAAATCTTTATAATTTCCTTCCTTCTGCTGACTTTTGGGGATTTTTGTCTTTCTTTTTCTAGTTCACTCAGCTGGTGGGTTAAATTTTTTATTTGAGATTGTTCTTCTTTGTTTAGGAAGTTCTGTATCTCTATAAACTTCCTTCATAACACTGACTTTGCTGTGTCCCATAAATTTTGTATGGTTGTGCTTTCATTATCATTTGTCTCAAGGTATTTTTTAATTTCAGCTTTGATTTCCTCATTGACCCGCTGTTTTTTTAATAACATATTGTTTAATCTCCATGTATTCCTTTTGTTCTCCTTTGTTTCTCTGTTGTTGATTTCTAGTTCCATGGCATTGTGGTCAGTAAAGATGCTTGAGATAATTCCTATCTTCTTAAAAATGTTGAGGTTTCTTTTGTGACCAAGTAGACAATCAATCCTGGAAAATGTTCCATGTGCAGTTGAAAAGAAGGCATATCTTATTTTTGGGGGGTGTAATGCTCTGAAAAATCCACCAAATTGAATGTTTCTATTGTATTATTTAATTTCTCTGTTGCCTTATTTATATTCTGTCTGGAAGATCTGTCTAGTGATGTTAATGTGTTGTTAAAATCTCCAACTATGATTGTATTCCCATCAATGTCCCCTTTTTCTCTGTTAGTAATTGTTTTATGTACTTAGGTGCTCCTATATTGGGTGCATATATATTAACCAGTGTAATATCCTTATCTTGTATCACTCATTTAATCACTATAAAATATCTTTCTTTGTCTTTATAACCTGTTTTTAAAGTCTATTTTGTCTGAAATCAGTACTGAAACACCTGCTTTTTCAGCTTTTCCATTTGCATGGAACATCCATTTCCATCACTTCACTCTCAATCTCTACGTGTTCTTCTCCCTAAAGTGGATCTCTTGCATGCAGCATATTGAAGGTTCTTGCATTATTATCCAGCCTGCCACTCTATGTCCTTTGACTGAAGCATTTAGGCCATTAACATTTACAGTAATTAATGATAGATGTGTGTTTATTGCCATTTTGAACTTATCTTTGTGGTTGATTTTGTATTTCCTTTTTGTTCCTTTCTTCTTCCTTTTGTGGTTTGGTAATTTTCTTTTGTGCTATCATGGATTATTTAATTTTTGTGACTCCCTTGTAAGTTTTTCGCTTGTGGTTACACTTTTTTGTAAAGCCCATTAGTATAACTGTTTCTATTAAACTGGTAGTAACATGATCTCAAACCCATCCTACTGTTAAAAAAATTTAAAAAAGAAAGAAAAAAAGTTCTATATTTCCCTGTTCCCTCTCCCACTCTCAATGATTTGTATGTCTTCTTTTATAATTTCGTGTTTATTTTATCTATAATTCATGTTATCACCTTTCAAGTTGTGAGTTTCACATTTCTGTAACATCCTGCTGCTTTTCAATTTAGAGTAGACTTTTCAATACTTCTTTTAGCATGGGTTTAGTGTTGCTAAACTCTTGTAGCTTTTTCTAGTCTGTGAAATTGTTTATGTCTCCTTCTATTCTAAAGTATAGCCTTGCTGTATAGAGTATCCTTGGCTGCACCTTTTTTTTCATTCGGGCTTTGACTATATCTTGCCACTCCCTTCTGGCCTGTAGTGTTTGTGTAGAGAAATCAGCTGAGAGCCTTATGGGGGTTCCCTTGTAACTCACTCTTTGTTTTTCTCTTGCTGCCTTTAGGATCATTTCTTTATCCTTGACTCTGGCTACCTTGATTATGATATGTCTTGGTGTTGGTCTATTTGGGTTCTTCTTGCTTGGGACCATCTGAGCTTCCTGTACTTGGATATCTGATTCCTTCTTTAAGTTTGGGAAGTTTGCAGTCATGATTTCTTCAAAAACCTTTTCAATACCCTTTGATCTTTCTTCCTCTTCTGGGACCCCTATTATGCAAAGATTGGCACACTTTATACTATCCCTTAGGTCTCTTATGCTATTTTCATTTGTTTTTATTTGTTTATCTTGTAGCTGTTCTGATTGGGTGCTTTCTGTTCTCCTGTCTTCTAGGTCACTAATTTGTTCCTCTGCATTATCTAGTCTGCTTTGCACAGCCTTTAGATCATTCCTCATCTCAGCCAATGAGTTTACCAATTCTCCTTGGTTCTTCTTTATAGCTTCAATTTCATTTTTGACATATTTTACATCTGTAGACACTATCTCTTTTAGTTCCTTCAGTACTTTGATCACTCCTTTTTTGAAGTCTTGATCTAGTAGGCTATCAATGTCTATTTCATTAATCATTCTTTCAGGTGATTTCTCTTGTTCTCTTAATTGGGAATGGTTTCTCTTCTTCATCTTGCTCGTACCTCTCTGTCACTGTGGTTTATGGAGTATCAGTTATCTATTGTGGTCCTTAAGGATTCTATCTAACGGCTATGTAGGAATAAAACTTAGAAAAGAAAAAAAAGTGTAAGAGAGAGAAAGAATTTTAAAAGAAGGGAGAAAAAAGGTTTTAAAACAGTGTATAATGAATAATAGAAGAGCAAATTGAAGCAGAATTTTTAAAAATAATAATAATAATAAAAATATTTTTAAAGAATTTTAAACAGATTAAAACTGGGTGTATATATTATTGTTTAAGAAGTAAAAATTAAAAGGGTAATAGAAAATAGAACAAGTAAAACAGATTTAAAAAAAAGAAAAATGGCGGGTAGGTGTTCTCCTGGAGACTGTGTGCTTTTAATGAGAAGTCTTTCTGTCTTCGTCATGTTTTGGAAGCTCAGCTTGTTTCAAGAGGCCCTCCATTGGCGCCCATGTCTGTGCTGCTCCCAGTGCCTGTCGGCAAGCAGATCATACCTCCTCCCAACACTGGGTCAGGTGCAGCTCTCCTTTGCTGTGGGCGGGCGGGTCACTGCCCCTCCTGATGCCGCAGTCAGATGTTGCAGACTGGCCAGGTAGGAGGGCGGGTCATGCCCCTTCCAGCACCCAACAGGCGGGGGGCCGCCTGCCCTCTCCCACTGCCGGTCGCTCTGCTGCTCTGTGCCGCTGCACGATCTGCCTCGAGTCAGAGCTCTGCAGGCGGGCTCAGGGACTACTGAGGAACAGCCCTGTCCCTGCCTCAGGCCAAAACACAGCTCCTTGTTTGTCTTGTTGGAGCAAGTTTTCTGAGGGACCAGGACGGAAGGATCCTATCTGCCTCGGGCTGTAGACAAGTCTCTGTGTCGCCTTTGAGGCTACTAAGCCCTTAGGTGCAGATGCAGGTTTCTCCCCACCTCTGCCTGTGTGCTAAGTGCCAGAGGATATGGGGGTTGTGCCTGAGCCCTGCTTCTCTTCACCCAAAAACTTTCCATGGGTTTTCAGAGATGAGGGTATGCACCCTTCCCCCCAGCGCACATCAGCTGTGTTGTTTTATGGAGGGCCCAGGTTGTTGTGCCCTGTGAACCCACAGCCATGGCGCACAGCCCCCTGCAGTTCCCTGGGGCTGCCTCTGTGCAGCCATCTCCATCCTCCACCTGTCTTGGGCAGCATGGCACTGCCCCCAGCTGCTGGACCACGTCTCGGGCTGGGTGTCATGGGGACCCTCTGTGCCCGATTAACTTAGTTCTGTAGGTCATTGTTCTGTACAGATGCGAGCCTCAGATTTTCCCCCTCTGATCCGCTGGCTTTTCCGTTGGAAAGGAGAGACCCAGCGAACCTGCGCCAGTCCTCCTTTGCAGCTCCCTCTCCGCGGGACCCATCCCACTCTATTTTGCCTTTTCTTCTTTCTTTTTTCCTTTTCTCCTACCAGGTTTTTGGCATCTCTATCTTTTGAAGAAGAGTATGTTCTGTCGGAGTTCTACAGGTGCTCTGATTGGCTGAGTGGATCTCTGGATGTGAGTCTTGGTGGATTTGTGGGAGAGGGTGAGCGATGTGTATACTTCTACTCTGCCATATTGGCCTCTCTCCCCTCAGTGCCCTTTCTTGTGAGATCATTAACAGCTTTTTTCAAACTTAAGGAAGTTAAGGCAGTTGCTTAAAGTCATAAACCTATTTAACAGGAAGTCTGTTTTCAAACTCACATATGACTTGAAAGGAATTCCACACTGAGCTTTGAAGGCTCCAAAGACATTGTGCTGCTGATAAAAGGTGAATTAACTCTATGTATGCCAGGATAAAAGCTTACAATTTAGACATAAAGAAATGAATGAATACATATTTTACTCATATTTTTAACAATTAATTCTAGGTTAGAGAAAAAGAACATGAAATTTGGAGTCAAATAGGTAGGAGTTTTAATCCTACCCTTGTTAATTTGTGATGCTTTGTAAGTGCTAAACTCTTAATAAATTTTGTATTTTCCCACTCTGATACATACAAGGGTTCTTTGTACATAGTGAGTTATTCATGAAAGTTACATAAATTGGCTTATTAAATTAATGATGAATGTGTCTAGTTATCTCCATAGCTTAGCAAATTCAGTGCATTTAATAATGCTTTATTCGGAGGAGGGAGGAAGATGGCGGAGTAGAAGGATGCTCACAGGTCACCCTCTCCCACAAATACACCAAGACCCACATCTACAGACCCACTCAGCCAACCAGAGCACCTGTGGAACTCCGACAGAACATCGCCCTCTTCAAAAGATAAAGACGCCAAAAATCTGGTAGGAGAAAAGGAAAAAAGAAAGAACAAAAGGCAAAGCAGCGCTGGACGGGTCCTGAGGGGAGGGAACGGCAAAGGAGGACTGGTGCTCGCTCGCTGGGTCTCCCCTCTCCAACTAAGCGGCCAGCGGGATGGAGGGGGAGCCTCCGAGGCTCGAATCTGTACAGAGCAGCCCTTGACTAACAGAACAAAGTTAAACGGGCACAGAGCGTCCCACCGACACCCAGCCTGAGACGCGGGCCAGCAGCGGCGGGCAGGGCCAGGCTGCAAAAGCCGGGCGGAGGATGGAAGTGGCTGCACGGAGGCAGCCCTGGGGGAACACAAGGGGCTGCGTGCCGTGGCTGTGGGTGCACAGGGCAGAACAACCTGGCCCTCCATAAAACAGCAAGGTTGATGTGCTCTCGGGGGAAGGGTGCACACCCCCATCTCTGAAAACCCGCAGAAAGTTTTCGGGGAAAGAGAGGCGGGGCTCAAGCACAGCCGCCATATCCTCCGCGCTTAGCAATCAGGCGGGTGCGGGTGCGAAACCTGCATCCGCAGCGAAGGGCTTAGCAGCCTCAAAGGCCAGACTGAGCCTGGCCTGCAGCCTGGGGCAGATAGGATCCTTCCATCCTGGTCCCTCAGAGAACTTGCTCCACAAAGACAAACAAGGAGCTGGGTTTTGGCTCAGAGCAGGGACAAGGCTGTCCCTCGGTCTTCCCCGAGCCCAGCTGCGGAGTGCCGACCAGGGCGGAGCGCGCAGCCACACAGAGCAGCGGAGCTACCGGCGGCGGCGCAGGTAGAGGGAGAGCGGCCCCCCTGCCGTTTGGGCAGGAACACAACCCCGGACCGAGGTGCTGGGAGAGGGCACGACCCGCCCTCCTACATGGCCAGTCTGCAACATCTGACTGCGGCATCCGGAGGGGAAGCAACCCGCCCGCCCACAGCAAAGGAGAGCTGCACCTGACCCAGTTTTAGGAGGAGGCGCGATCGGCTTGCAGACAGTTGCTGGGAGCAGCACAGAAGAGAGCGCCAAAGGAGGGCCTCTGAAAACAGCAAGCTGAGCTTCCAAAACAGGACGAAGACAGAAAGACTTCACATTAAAAGCACACAGACTCCAGGAGCACTCCGACAAACCCCTCCCCCTTATTTTTTTTTTTAAATCTGTTTTTACCTGTTCTCTTTTCTATTACTCTCTTAATCTTTACTTCTTAATTCATTTCTATTTCTCTTGCTTTTTGATGTCTTGGTATTGATTAGACACAGGTTTCAAATACATCTATTCATCACCCCCCCCCTTTTTTGTAAAGGATTTAATAGGATGTCTCAACCCGATTAATACTCTGCTTCAACTCACTCTTCTATTATTCATTATACACTGTTTTCAAAACCTCTTTCTCCCTTCTTTTAAAATTCTTTCTCTCTCTCTCTTATTTTTTTTTCTTTTTTTCCTAAGTTCTATTCCTAAATAGGCATCAGATAGATAAAATCCTTAAGGACCAAAATAAACAACTGATACTCCATAAACCACGGTGCCAAAGAGGTATGAGCAAGATGAAGAAGCAGAAAAACATTTCCCAATTAAAAGAACAAGAGAAATCCCCTGAAAGAAAGATAAACGAAATAGACATCGATAGCCTACTAGATCAAGATTTCAAAAAAGGAGTGATCGAATTGCTGAAGGAATTAAAAGAGATAGTGTTTAGAGATATAAAATATGTCAAAAATGAAATTGAAGCTATAAAGAAGAGCCAAGTAGAATGGGTAAACCCATTGACAGAGATGAGGAATGATATAATAGCTGTGCAAAGCCGACTAGATAATGCAGAGGAACGAATTAGTGATCTAGAAGACAGGGCAATAGAAAGCACCCATTCAGAAGAACTACAAGAGAAGCAAATAAAAAATGATGAAAATAGCATAAGGGACCTATGGGATAATATAAAGGGTCCCGATCTTCGCATAATAGGGGTCACAGAAGGAGAGGAAAGATCAAAGGGGATTGAAAAGGTTTTTGAAGAAATCATGACTGAAAACTTCCTAAACTTAAAGAAGGAATCAGATATCCAAGTACAGGAAGCTCAGAGGGTCCCAAACAGGAAGAACCCAAATAGACCAACACCAAGACATATCATAATCAAGATGGCCAGAGTCAAGGATAAAGAAATGATCCTAAAGGCAGCAAGAGAAAAGCAAAGAGTAAGTTACAAGGGAAACCCCATAAGGCTCTCAGCTGATTTCGCTACACAAACACTACAGGCCCGAAGGGAGTGGCAAGATATAGTCAAAGCCCTGAATGAAAAAAAGATGCAGCCTAGGATCCTTTATCCAGCAAGGCTATCCTTGAGGATAGAAGGAGAAATAGAGTTTCACAGACAAAAAAGAGCTGCAGGACTTTAGCAACACTAAACCCATGCTAAAAGAAATATAGAAAGGGCTACTTTAAATAGAAAAGCAGCAGGATGATACAGAAATGAGAAACACACAACTGTAAAGGTGATAACTCATGAATTACAAATAAAGTAAACATGAAAATATAAAAGAAGACATACAAATCACTGAGAGTGGGAGAGGGAGGCAGGGAAATATAGAATATTTTTTCTTTCTTTTTCAAATTTTTTTAACAGTAGGATGGGTTTGAGATCATGTTACTATCAGTTTAATAAAAACAGTTATAGTAATAGGTTGATAGACTTACAAAAAAGGGTAACCACAAGCCAAAAATTTACAAAGGAGTCACAAAAATTAAATAAAATCCATGATAATACAAAGGAAAATTACCAAACAACAAAAGGAAGAAGAAAGGAACAAAAAGGATATACCAATTCAACTGCAAAAATAAGTTCAAAACGGCAATAAACACACATCTATCATTAATTACTGTAAATGTTAATGGACTAAATTCTCCAGTCAAAAGACACAGAGTGGAAGACTGGATAATAAAACAAGAATCTTCAATATGCTGCATAAAAGAGACCCACTTTAGGTAGAAGGACACATACAGATTGAGAGTGAAAGGATGGAAAAAGATATTCCATGCAAATGGAAAAGCCAAAAAAGCAGGTGTTTCAGTACAGATTTCAGACAAAATAGACTTTAAAACAAAGGACATAAAGAAAGATAAAGAAGGACATTTTATAATGATTAAAGGAGTGATACAAGATGAGGATATTACACTGGTTAATATATATGCACCCAATATAGGAGCACCTAAGTACATACAAGAATTACTAACAGAGATAAAGGGGGATATTGATGGGAATACAATCATAGTTGGAGATTTTAACACTGCATTAACATCACTAGACAGATCTTCCAGACAGAAAATAAACAAGGCAACAGAGAAATTAAATACTACAATAGAAAAACTAGATTTGGGGAAATTTTCAGAGCATTACACCCCCAAATAGAGGATATACATTCTTTTCAAGTGCACATGGAACATTTTCCAGGATCGATCATGTACTTGGACACAAAACAAACCTCAACAATTTTAAGAAGATAGAAATTATCTCAAGCATCTTTACTGACCACAATGCCATGAAACTGGAAATCAACAGAAAAACAAAGGACAAAAAGCGGAAAGCATGGAGATTAAACAATATGTAATTGAAAAAACAATGGATCAATGAGGAAATCAAAGCTGAAATTAAACAATACCTTGAGACAAATGATAATGAAAGCACAACCACTCAAAACCTATGGGACACAGCAAAGGCAGTGCTAAGAGGGAAGTTTATAGTGATACAGGCCTTCCTCAAAAAAGAAGAACAATCTCAAATAAACAAGTTAACCCACCACTGGAATGAATTAGAAAAAGAAGAACAAAAAGCCCCAAAAAGCATCAGAAGGAAGGAAGTAATAAAGATCAGAGATGAATTAAATACAACAGAGATTAACAAGACCATAGAAAAAATCAACCGAACCAAAAGCTTGTTTTTTGAAAAAGTAATTAAAATCGACAAACCTCTGGCCAAACTCACAAAGAAGAAAAAAGAGAGAGCACAAATTAGCAAAATAAGAAAGGAAAATGGAGAAATTACAATAAACAAAATAGAAATACAGAATATCATACGAGAATATTATGAAAAACTATATGGAACCATACTGGATAACCTAGAGGAGATGGACAAGTTTCTGGAAACATACTGTCCACCAAAACGGAATCAAGAAGAATCTGAACACTTGAACATTCCCTTCACTAGAAAGGAAATAGAAATAGCAATTAAAAACCTCCCTACAAATAAAATTCCAGGACCGGACGGCTTCACCGGGGAATTCTACCAAACATACAAAGAAGAACTCATACCAGTCCTTCTCAAACTCTTCCAGACGATTGAAAAGGAGGGAATACTCCCAAACTCATTCTATGAAGCCACCATCACCCTGATACCAAAACCAGGCAAAGACACTACAAAAAAACAGAATTATAGGCCAATATCACTGATGAACATAGACGCCAAAATCCTCACCAAAATTTTAGCAAATAGAATCCAACAACACATAAAAAAGATTATACATCATGACCAAGTGGGGTTCATCCCAAGGACACAAGGCTATTTCAACATATGCAAATCAATCATTGTAATACATCACATCAACAAGAGAAAGGACAAAAACCACATGATCATCTCAATCAATGCAGAAAAAGCATTTGATAAAATTCAACACCCATTTATGATAAAAACTCTCGCCAAAGTGGGTATAGAGGGAACATATCTCAACATAATAAAAGCTATATATGACAAACCTACAGCCAGCATAGTACTCAACGGTGAAAAACTCAAAAGCTTCCCACTAAAATCTGGGACAAGACAAGGATGCCCACTCTCACCACTCCTATTCAACATAGTCCTGGAAGTCCTAGCCACAGCAGTCAGGCAAGAGAAAGAAATAAAAGGGATCCAAATTGGAAAAGAAGAGGTAGAAGTGTCATTATATGCTGATGACATGTTACTATATATAGAAAACCCTAAAAGGTCCACACAAAAGCTACTAGAGCTGATTGAAGAATTCAGCAAGGTAGCAGGTTACAAAATTAACGTTCAAAAATCAGTTGCGTTTGTTTACACTAATGATAAATCAACAGAAGAAGAAAGTAAAGAAACAATCCCCTTTAAAATAGCACCCAAAGTAATAAAATATCTGGGAATAAATTTAACCAAGCAGGTGAAAGAATTATACACAGAAAACTATAAACCATTGATGAAGGAATTTAAAGAAGACTTTAAAAAATGGAAAGATATTCCATGCTCTTGTATTGGAAGAATCAATATTGTTAAAATGGTCACACTGCCCAAGGCAATCTACAGACTTAATGCAATCCCTATCCAATTACCCAGGACATATTTCACAGAACTAGAAGAAATCTTAATAAAATTCATATGGAACCATCAAAGACCTAGAATTGCCAAAGCATTACTGAAGAGAATGAAAGAGGTTGGAGGAGTAACTCTCCCAGACTTCAGACAATACTATAGAGCTACAGTCATCAAGACAGCATGGTATTGGTACCAAAACAGACATATAGACCAATGGAACAGAATAGAGAGCACAGAAATGAACCCACAAACTTTTGGTCAACTCATCTTCGACAAAGGATGCAAGAATATACAATGGAATAAAGATAGTCTCTTCAGCAAATGGTGTTGGGAAAACTGGACAGCAGCATGTAAAACAATGAAGCTAGAACTCTCCCTTACACCATAGACAAAAATCAACTCAAAATGGATTAAAGACTTAAACATAAGACAAAATACAATAAACCTCCTAGAGGAAAACATAGGCAAACATTATCTGACATACATTTAAAAATTTTTCTCCTCGAAGAAATAAAAGCAAGAATAAACAAATGGGACCTAATGAAACTTACAAGCTTCTGCACAGCAAACAAA
The DNA here is from genome assembly GCF_048773025.1 of Camelus bactrianus. Lineage (NCBI taxonomy): Eukaryota > Metazoa > Chordata > Mammalia > Artiodactyla > Camelidae > Camelus > Camelus bactrianus. The sequence goes on along the minus strand of NC_133552.1, from coordinate 29,312,058 downwards.
CCAGAAATAAAACAAGAAGAAAACCTACGGAATGGGAGAAAATTTTTGCAAGTGAAATCGACAAAGGCTTGATCTCCATAATATATAAGCAGCTCATATGACTCAATAAGAAAAAATAAACAACCGAATCCAAAAATGGGCAGAAGACCTAAACAAGCAATTCTCCAAGGAAGACATACAAATGATTAAAAAGCACATGATAAAATGCTCAATATCACTAATTATCAGAGAAATGCAAATCAAAACTACAATGAGGTATCACCTAACACCAGTGAGAATGGCTGTCATTCAAAAATCTACAAGTGACAAATGCTGGAGAGGCTGTGGAGAAAGGGGAACCCTTCTACACTGCTGGTGGGAATGCAGTTTGGTGCAGCCACTATGGAAAACAGTGTGGAGATTCCTCAAAAAACTAGGTATAGACTTACCTTATGACCCAGTAATCCCACTCCTGGGCTTGTATCCAGAAGGAAATCTACTACAGGATGACACCTGCACCCCAATGTTCATATCAGCACTATTTTCAATAGCCAAAACATGGAAACAGCCTAAATGTCCATCAACAGGTGACTGGATAAAGAAGAGGTGGTATATTTATACAATGGAATACTACTCAGCCATAAAAACCGAGAACATAATGCCATTTGCAGCAACATGGATGCTCCTGGAGAATGTCATTCTAAGTGAAGTAAGCCAGAATGAGAAAGAAAAATACCATATGAGATCGCTCTTATGTGGAATCTAAAAAACAATAACAAAAATAAACAAGCAAACAAACAAAAACAAGGCATAAATAAAGGACAGAAATAGACTCACAGACAGAGAATACAGACTTGTGGTTACCAGGGTGGTGGAGGGTGGGAAGGGATAGACTGGGATTTCAAAATTGTAGAATAGACTGCACTGTATAGCACAGGGAAATATACACAAAATGTTATGATAACTCACAGACAAAAAAATGTGACAATGAGTGTGTATATGTCCCTGAATAACTGAAAAATTGTGCTGAACACTGGAATTTGACACAACATTGTAAAATGATTATAAATCAATAAAAAATATTAAAAAAAATAATGTGATATTCAACACACAATAACACAAGCTAAAATAATCTTCCTTCAGTTCTGCTGTAGTTTAAATTTGCATATTATACTGCTTCTATTTATCAAGGCTTGAAACTTAAGAATCGCCTTAACTTCTCAGCTTTTCTTGCTATGACATTTAGGCAGGAAACTGATTTTGGTGATTACACCTCCATGATCTCTCTCACATCTACCTGCTGTTGCTTTCTATTCTCATTTCTTCTCTTTTAATACACAAGAGTAACTCTTATAATCATTTAGAAAGCTATACTGAATTCTCACTTTGTTGAAAGTTCCATATCACTTTGCTAAATGCCCATGATATATCAAATATAGTAAAGATATTTAAAATAAAATGCACTTGCTTAATAAGATGTGTGCTACAAATTTATATATACATTTTTGTCTCAGTGAGGTAAAACTCTGATACTAGCAACTTCCTAAGTAACATTTTTAAGCTGATTCATTTCTAATTGGAGCACATGTTTTGTTGTTTAGACATGCCCAATCCAATATATGAAGATTTTATGAATTCTGCATCAGCTTTAAATTTTATTTGTACACTTTTATTGTTTCTGACTATGATGAACAGATGAAAGGCAAGAATAGACCTGCAGAAGATAACTAAAACTCTTAACTCCAATTTTAGAGTGTTCATTTTGTCCTGGAATGTCTTATTAGAGACCTTGTATTTTACAATCTTAACTATACCTATATACCTCTATATCATAGGTTTCATTATCTAAATATAATCTTATACATACTCAAAATTATGCTTGGCATAATTTTACTTAGTAAAACTGTATTACTCATTGATCTTTTTAGAAAAAAAATCAACTAAAGTATATTTTCTAAATAATTCTAGAATTTTACTAGTCATTTATATCAGTGCTCTTGGTCCCATATAAACAGCTCACACTGTATCAGAAGAAAAATTGCTTACCTGTACTTTCCCAACGTTTCCTGAGTTCTTGAATTTTGGTGATTATACTTCTTTGAAATATGGGCTATTTTTTGCCATTTGTTATTATTTTTCGATTCTGCCTTTAGATAATATTTATCAGATATTTGAAAATTGATTCCATTTGGATAATTCCTCACTGACATAGGACTTTTATGTATTTCAAATACTTATGTTGTAGGGTTTATAATTCATGGACCATTCTCTTCAAAATAGATATTTTACACATAATTGCAACCATTGGCTTTCCCTTAAAACTTCTGTAAGACTCAGGTCATATTTGCTTAATCTTTATATACATTTTGTTATATATACATTATATATTACATACATCATGCACATTTCTTTGCTGTGTTCCTGCCTTGAAATACTCCTCTCCCTCTCTAGCCTTGTAATCTGATTTATTGCAGTCATCACTGTAGCCATGTGTGTTTTTAAAAACATATTTCTATTTTCTAACATTATTTGACTCATTCATGATTATGATGCCATATATTTTCTTAGCAGTTTCTTATTATCTCTGAGCTAATTTTCTTTTTCCTTTTGAAGTTTCAGAGAACCCTAGAAATAATGTTTTTCTGTTGAATTTCTACTACCTCCTAGAAAAAATAATACATTGCTTCTTTTTCTTTTCTTTTAAGGTAGATATTTCCTCAAAGTTATTAGTAAACATGATTTTGATAAATATATATTTAAGGCTTCTCACACTTTTCTTTACTCTTTTCCTATCCCACTCTAGGGATAGACAGTTTAATCTGCTTTGTTAGATTCCAGAACAAAGTTAATACCATTTTTTTCATTATTTGGGTCCTTATAAAATAATTTCATCCATGTTATCTGTAGGCCCCCATCTGAAGGCTCTAGAGAATAAGCCATGGGCTGAACTGATAAACAAGCTGTGAGGAATGTCACATATCCAGGCTGGATAAGAAATGACCTACTTAATGTATCCAGTATGGATGGCTGGATAGCCAATGACGGGTAAGATCCTCAGAGGAGGACAACCTAAGAGGCACAGCCGGCTGGATAAGAGATGGCCTACTTAATGAAGTTTCATGATGAACTTTCAAACAATCTGTCCTTGATCATGTAACATCCTATGCTTACTGCAGGAGCTTGGGGACATAAATAGCTTAAGATTATTAACATTGTTATAACTTAGATGATATGTGAGGCATCGTGCATGTCCTATATAAACTGTTTTCTAAGAATAGAAAGAGAACTGCTTCACTTCTCTCCGCACGGTGTTTGTGTGTACATTATATCGCGCCACTGACAGATGGTGACCCCGACGTGATATCAGTGCCATGACTAAGTGTAAGTAAAGGGAAAAATTTATATCGGGGACTTTCAGCCTATCAGGCGTGCCACAATGTAACCATGGGACAGCAGCTGACAGTACAGCAGAGAATTTATTTCCGTATTCTGCAGCAATTGCTAAAGGCTATTTCAAAGCAGGGCACCCTCCCAAGTGCCCTTCAAAAAACAAATGTAGAAAATCACTGTCAGCCAAAGTCCCACCTCACCATTTCTGATCTCATCACAGCTTCTCATGGGAGCTCAAGTTTATATCTAATGACTATTGAAAATGAGTTGATAAATGACAGTAATAAAACCTACTTAATCTCTACTGGAGTTTGGAGACCTTTACCTTCTGGGTATTTTGGATTGCTAATAGAGAGATCATCTATGGGATTTAAAGGGTTAACAGTTTTACCTGGTATTATTGATATTGATTATACTGGAGAAAGTAAAATTATGGTTCATGCCTCTTTTTATTACATTATTCCTAAGCAATCTCAAATTGCTCAAATTATTTTGATTCCTTATTTACCTGCTCAAAACTGCTGAATATAATAGAGGAGATAAAGGCTTCGGACATACAGGACAGCAAGTTTTTGGACACATTCATTAACCGATAACAGACCTGTTTTAACAGTTTCAATACAAGGAAAGCAATTTGCAGGGTTATTAGACACAGGAGAGGACCAAACTATTATTTCTAGTTTTCATTGGCCTTCTGATTGGCAAAAACACAAATCTGATGTTACTATCAAGGAGTTGATGAACTGATGGCACCTAAAATAAGTTCTCACCCACTAAAGGTCTGAGGGTCTAAAAATAAAATGGCCTTTGTAACTCCTTTTATATTACCAATACGCTGCACTCTATGGGGCAGGGATCTTCTTGCTCAGTAAAACCTGACCTTAAAGGTTGATCCTTTTTAATAGGGGCTGCTGCTACTATCCCAAATATTATTCCCATTGCTCTAACATGGACCCAACAGCAACCTGTTTGGGTGGAACAATGGCCCTTTCCTAAAGGAAAACTACAAGCATTACAAAAGTTGATTTCAAAACAACTAAAGTGTGGTCATTTAAAACATTCTACTAGTCCTTAAAACATACCTGTTTTTATAATTAAAAAATTTAAAAAAATGGAAGTTATTGTAAGATTTGCATGCTATAAATGCTGAAATGCAACCTATGAGACCTTTACAAAAGGGTCTACCTAATCCTTCACTTATTCCTGAATCTTGGCCCTTACTTGTTATTAACACAAAAGATTGTTTTTTTCTCATTACCTTTGCACAAAGCTAATTAAAAAATTTTTTGCCTTTACTGTTCCTACCTATAGCAATCAGGAGATTCCTAAACATTATCAATGGAAATTCCTTCCTCAGGGTATGAAAAATTGTCCTACTATATGTCAGCAGTTAGTAAGAAAAATTTTAGAAACTATACGTCAACAATGTCCTCAGGCATATATTTTTCATTATATGGATAATATTTTACTGGCTATGGAAAACAAACCTAATCTCCTTCTGTTTCAAAAGACTGTTACAATTTTACAAACTAAGGGACTGTTTGTTGCTCAAGATAAAGTACAAAAAAAATGCATCCTTGGGAATTTCTTGGGATTACTATTAACACACAAACTATTAGGCCACACAATACACAATATCCCTGTTTTATTGCTCATATGCAATCTCATACTAATTTGCCAGGACCATTGTCAAAAAACAACAATTATGTCAATAAAATAATATTTAATTACGTTCAAACCCAACCTGTTATTAGTAAATTTATAAAGGCTAGACAGTTTCATGCCTTACACCACTGCAATGTCCAGGCCTTAAGAGCTATTTATGATATAACTAAAAGACAAGCAAAACAAGTCATACAGGCATACTCATAATGTAATCAATTTACAATTGCTAAACCAAATTATAATTTAGAGGACATTAATCTAAGAGGTATTCAGAGTAATCAAATTTGGCAAACCGACACCACCTTGTTTCCCTCCTTTGGGCGTTTAATATATATCATAGTTTCTGTGGACACTTTTTCTAATTTTATATATGCCATGTTACATACTAAATGTAATGCCCACAATGTCATTTGACATTGGTTATTTACTTTTAATGTTTTAGGTAAACCCCACAAAATTAAAACTGACTATGGTCCTGAGTTTTCTGCAAAAATTATTTCACAGTTTTGTCCAGATTGGGAAATTAACCATACTACTGGTATTCCTTATATTCCACTGGTCAAGCTATTGTTAAACGATGTCATCAAACACTAAAATCTTACTTACATAAATTAAAAGGGGGGATAATTATAGAATACAAGAATGCCATAATATATTACATCATGCGCTTTTTACACTTAATTTTTTAAATCGAGGACTAAATAGATTTACACCAGCTGAAAAGTTTATAAACCCACCTTTAGATGTAAAAGGAGTTAAGGTATAAGTAAGAAAACCATTTACTGATATTTGGGAACGGAATTTTGATGTAAAATGTTGTGAGAAGGGGTTTTTATTTATTGATATATTATGTATATATATATATATATGTATAATATGTATGTTGTATTAAAATGGGTACCCCAGAAGAACGTTAAGAAGTTCATTGAAAAGAACAGCTGAAGATGGGTAAAATATGGTTCTACACCCTTATACTTCTTATTTGCATGCTTGGATGTTGAGCTTAATCTATCTTATTGGGCTTATGTTCTAAACCCTCCTTTATTCACACCTTTAACTTGGTGGCATGCAGATCCCCCTCTTGCCTCTAACGATTCTGCTTGGACAGGTGGCACATGGATACCTCCCATGGCAACACAAGAATATCTGCACAGCAGCCAAACATTGACACTATATTCTCATAATCCACCTTTATGTATTGTATATAATATGTCACATATTGATTGTATTAATCTACGGAAGCAATTGTACTTGTATTATCAACCTAAACAGTGGAATCAAGCAGCTAATTTAACTTTTATTACAGCTGTATCAACTACTACTTATAAAATTATGAATGTATCACAAGTACAACCTATTCCCATGTGTAAACCAAAAACTGATTGGAGATACAAGTTTTATTCTGTTCAATGGTCACCCTGCAGGATACAGTGTCCACGTAATAGCTCCTTGTTCAATGAAACTCTCTTGGATTGGGGGCCCCATGGACATTTGTTAAGTAATAACATGTCTCTTCAGTTTGGACAAAATTCTTCAGCACCAATTACTTGGAGTGAACATGGGCTTTCTGGACCCATTTTTACAACTGTTTGATGGCAACACTATTTTCAGTCCTATGCATAAGACCATTTGGATACTCGGATTGCCTTTTATTGACAAAATTCTTTATCATGGAGACTATGTTAATGGGCCAGGCAATTATTCTATGTCATTAATTACCAATGTTTCTGATTCTGTAATGATTTGCACTGCACAACCTTATGTTTAAGTTTGGGGTCCCTTCCCTCCTAATATTACTACTGACCATGTTTTTATCACCAATTTATTTCCTCCTTTCTGGTATTCTGATCGTTTGAGTCATAAAATATTAGTGACTATAATGTATCTTATGTTATGCTACTAAAACGACTAGCTCATGTATGGCTACCAGTTACCCTAAACAGAACTTGGTCTAATGAGCAAAGTTTATATGTGTCATTAGAGACTTTCAAGAAAGTTAGGCCAAAAAGATTTATAGCTACACTCATTGCTATTACTGTATCAGCTATAATCATAATTGCCATGGCTGCAGCTGCTACAACAGCCCTAATATCTTCTATTAATGCTGCCCATACAGTTGAGAAGGTTTTGACTAATATAACTCAAGAGCTACAAACACAGGTTGACATTGATTGTGAAATCATTGCTAGACTACAGGCTCTTGAGGCTGCCGTAAAATGGATTGGAGAACAAGAAACATTATCAAAAAAAAAATTAAAATTGAAATGTGACTGGCAATTCTCTATGCAATGTGTAACTCTTATTCAATATAATAAAACAGAGACACCATGGTATAAGACTAGACAACATTTAAAAGGAACATTTAATGATTTTTTGGGAAAACATAGGAAGTCTTTACAAGATCAATTGGAGACTCAGTTACATAATATCCATGATGCTTTTGCACAAAATGTATTTGAGCAAATTGAAAATGGATTGCATTGGCTTAAGCCTAAAAATTGGTTTAATGGGCTTAATTTACACATTTCTATTAATATTGGCATGCTTATATTGATCTGTATTACCTTGTTATATCTTTTAAAATGAATATGTGATTTACATAAGCAACAGGAAGCTCAACAACAAACTCTTGTTATGATGGGATTGCTTGCTTCTGTGCAACAGGAATGTTTCCTTGCTTTAAGTAATAAAAAGGGGGATACTCTGTCAGTGGTGTGATATCATGTACACACGAACACTGTGCAGAGAGAAGCAAAGCAGTTCTCTGTTTATTGATTCTTAGGAAATGGTTTATATAGGACATGCACGATGCATCACATATCATCTAAGTTATAACAATGTTAATAATCTTAAGCTACTTATGTCCCCAAGCTCCTGCAGTAAGCATAGGATGTTACATGATCAAGGACAGATTGTTTGAAAGTTCATCATGAAACTTCATTAAGTAGGCCATCTCTTATCCAGGTGGCTGTGCCTATCTTAGGTTGTCCTCCTCTGAGGATCTTAATTGTCATTGGATACGTTAAGTAGGCCATTTCTTATCCAGCCTGGATAGATACATGACTTTCCTCACAGCTTGTTTATCAGTTCAGCCCATGGCTTATTCTCTAGAGCCTTCAGATGGGGGCTTATCTTATCTCTTTCACACACAATCTTCAGAAGTGGGAAATGGATGCATGCTATTTTAGGAGAGAGTGTCATGCACCTCTCTCTCTTCTGTGATCTGGGACATTTTCTTCTCATGTCTTTCCTATTCCTTTTGAGTGTGAGCTGAGAAGAGAAATTTAAGGAAGGCTTGAGCCTAAACCAAGTATTCCATCTGATTTGCCACCATCTTTTATACTGAGATTCAGTTACAAGCAGAAATTATCAAGTGTTACCCTGTTTTCATTTGTGACTGTTCCTTTTATTTTTTTTTCTTTTCAGGAAAATCTCTGAAGAATTGGAACCTATGGCCTATAGTTCTGTTATTCCAGGCTTTTCTTCTTATAATGCTATTTAATTACCATAAATAGTAATTGTGTTGCTTTACCAGTGCAATAGCCAGTCTAATTCTGAACATATATTAATTTTAAAACTATGAGTTAATGGCTGTTGGACCTTAAAAAGAGTTAACTTTTCTGGTTTTTTTCCCATTTTTTCCATAGGAAATGTTGATTCTGTAATCTATTTGATAATAAAATATGTTCAATGGATACCTGTACGTCTCAAAATTATGTACCTTGAGTTGTAGTGTCTCAAAATAAAATATGTTGACTAATGTGTTTATTATACATATGGCATAATATTCTACTTCTTTTGTGGAGGGTCACTAGGTTTTATAGTCTCTTCTATTTTATAAGATTTTTATCAGAACTTTGAAGCAGCATTATAATGTCCTAAATTTAGCCTTCCATGAATCCAGGTTGTTAGCTGGATATTTATAATTCCAAAACTAGAATTTATAACACATGCATCAGTCCCAATAGTTTCTATTTTAACTTTCCACGCATCTTCTTTGAACAATAATACCAGTACCTAAATATAATCCTCAGTGTTCCACTTCAGCTAAGTTCCTTTTTAGTTTTTGCAGAAAAATATTAGTTTCCACATAAGCCTTTTGTTTGTTTTGTTTTATTCACAGTGTGACAGTTTGCCTTTTCAGTGAATAAATCTTCTTCACTTAGGGATACAGTACACTGTGTTTCTTCTTTAGCAATGCTTTAACTTTAGATATAGTTTATAATAGCACTAAAGATGAGTCTATCTTTTAAAAGAAGAGTGAATGCAAAACATGTGTGTATAAAACACACATCTGCATTAAGGGTCCCTTTTGTTTTCTTTTCAAATGTTCATATCTATGTTCATGTGAAAATCTAGAGGTGTATGCCTTGTTTTGACTCACAGAGCAAAGAAAATAGCAAGTTTAACAAACTAATGCCTAATTTTACCCATAACAGTTTTCATTATTCACAATAATTAAAAAAGGGAGCATTCTTCATAATTACTAAATATCACATAGATATACATACAAATGCAGCTACTTTAGCTGTTGATTTTTCTTACCATCTGATAAATGGCTCCTGTTTAAAGCAGATAAAATATTATTTTTATCTGTGACTCTGCCTTCACACTTTCAACAGAACCAAATGTGAATTTTTAGGTCTGCCTTCTTGGTTTTTATTTGAAAGTAGGGAAGACTTTGGTACACTTTTGATCTGCTTCACCTGGTTTCCTTAAAGGATCTGGGCTTAAGAAGCAACCCTGCTTGCAAAGTGGTTTCCTTGTGTACTCAGTGAATATTCAAGGATTGCTGATGTTTTTCATGCTTCTTAAGGCATCAGCCTGCAACACTTACACTGCTACTTTTTCTTCTATTTCTTATATTCCATTGGTCAAAGAAGGCCAAACCATGTATGAAGGGATCAAGGATAAACAATTATCCCTGACTAATGGGAGCCAAAGCAATGTCAAATGACAAAGGCATTAGATGTTTGTTTTTCAGATAGGGAATGCAAAGTGGGGAACAATAATATACTCTGTAATAGATAGATAGGGTAGAAAACGTTGCCATAAATTTTAACGTAAAAGAGATAAGATTACTTAAACAGCATCCATTGCTCTTTAAGGATGCTCTTTTCTTTTTCTCTTGAAGGATTCTTCCATAACAGTAACACATTCTTTTACAATAAGAGAGGAGTTGAAGTGGTTAAGGTATTAAATGAAAGCATCGTCTCTCCCAGTTCATTACCATGTATCTTGGTCTTGAATATTTCAATATGGGTCAAAATAGTCTGCCCTATATCACACTAGGCACCCTTAAGTAAAACTTGCACATAAGGCAGAAAATGACATAATGCCCTTATTGGTTTCAGGGTACCTTGACTAAAGGAGTCTTTGCAGAAACAAACGTGTTTAATTTCCCTTTTGTTTTGTGTTCCACTGTATTTATAATCAGTGGTGATTCAGAAAAATTCTAGGTGAATTAAAGTTAGAATTTCCATACACTCAGAAGGACAATTCTGAAAGGACAACACGTGCATATTTTTGGATACATCTACATTAACAACACAATTGGCATTGACTATTGAAATTAATTCTCTTAAAATCGTTAAAGTCTGTGTGGCCTTTGGAAATTTCTTGAACATTTTTAAGTGTTGTAACCCTCATTCCAGTTTGAAGACCAATTAAGTGTGGTAAACTGAGAAGTTAATCAGAAATTGAAATATTATGATACCCACAGGTAGATTCTTAAAAATAGTTAACAAATGTCAACATGCATTTGTTATTTAAAGATCATATAGGAAATGAGAAATAAAATGCTCTTAACTTAATAAATAATATATATTAAAAATAAATAGTAAACCTGGATTAAGGAATACTGAAATTAAAATAGGAAAAATATAATCCTTTCTACCATGTCTAGGCAGCCTTGTATTAAAGGCCCTGGGCAATGCCATAAAGTCAGAAACAATATGTAAGTGACAAGAATAATAAGAATAAATACAAACTTATTTGATTTAAAATGGCTCAACCTACTATATTGAAAATCCAGATATATATATATATTTTTTGAATTAATGTTTGAATTAATGAAATAATTAAGTCAGTTGGTTAGCTAAATATTATCATATAAAAACTATCACTCTTAGAGACAAAGATCCCATTCATAATTGACAACAAAATCAAAATATAGCTAGGAATAAATCTAGCAAAAGACACAGAGTTTTTTTTAGGAGATAGTTACATAAATAATAGAAATAGAAAAAGGTAACCTGATTTTTCATGGACTGACCCAAGAAGTAATGCATTCAATTCTCTCCTAAATTAAACCTACAAAGGTAATAGGAACACTCATGCTACCAGATACATTCTACTAATTTACAAAAATTAAAACATTGTAGTATTGGTGAGGTATGAACATCAATCAATCCAACAGGAAAACATTGCTAAAATTAGACCAATCACATACAGAAATGATACAAGACAATAGTGTTATTATAAATTGTTTAAGTAAGGATAAATTCAATCAATTAGAATACATTAAATGTTTTTACCACAATAAGCAATGCCATAAAGAAATTTTCAGAAAAAAAACACACTCAAAGATAATTCTAAAATACATAAAACTAATAAATATTAATATCCAGAACATTTACAAATAAAATTAAACTTACATAAACCACTCAATATTCAATATAAGAAAAATTAATTAGCTTGGGTTATTATTATAACAAAAGGTGACAGATTATACTTAAGAAGTTTCAGGTTTATAAAATTGACCCAAGCAATTCCCAAATAAAGAGTCAGATAGTGAATAAACTGCTCTGATAAAATACTAAAACAGGCCCTCTCCACCAAAACAACAACAAAAAAAACCAAACCAAACCAAAACAAAAAACACTAAACACTATACTGGGATTAGAAAAAGGAAATAAGCATAAAACTATGAATTTTATATTTTGTTCTGTCCCCCATAGCATTAAAATATGACCATTTATTAACATAAATATCTTAATACACTTCTTATTGAAACATTTTTTAATTATTATCAAAGAAAAACATTGTGAAATTTAAAGAGTAATATTTTACTAAAAAGATTCTAAATTTATAAAATAGAAATAAAAATGCACATACACATTATATTGCATGTAAAAACATGTGTACAGTATACTGCACATTTTTTTAGTTTACATATATGTAATAATTATTGTTTCTAAGAACAGATTAGATCTTTAGCTTTTTACACCTACATAATTATCAAAGGAATAAAGCCAACTACAAAATAAGAATCAACAGAATGTGATAATCCAATCATAAAGGACAGGCAAATGTGGTTACACATATTCAAGAAATCAAGTTAATAATTAGTTCATTTGTGTCTTTACTATTATTGTTATATTTTTTTGATTCTTCATATAAATGATGTCATATGGCATTTGTCTTTCTCTTTCTGGCCCACTTCACTTAGAATGACAAACTTCATGTCCATCCATATTGCTACAAATGGCATTATTTTATTCTTTTTTATGGCTCTGTAGTGTTCCATTGTATATATGTACAACATCTTCATTATCCAGTCATCTGTTGATGGACACTTGGGTTGTTTCCATGTCTTGGCTATCACAAATAGTTCTGCTATGAACATTGGGGTGCAGTTGTCTTTTTGAATTTTATTTTTCTCTGGATATATGCCCAAGAGTGGGATTGCTGGATCTCATGGTAAGTCTATTTTCAGTTTTTTAAGGAATCTCATACTGTCCTCCATAGATGCTGGACCAAGCTTCACTCCCACCTACAGTGTAGGAGAGTTCCCTTTTCTCCACACTCTCTCCAGCATCTATCATTTGTACATTTTTCAATGATTGCCATTCTGGCTGGTGTAAGTTGATAGCTCATTGTAGTTTTCATTTGCATTTCTCTGACAATTAGCAATGCTGGGCATTTTTTGATGTGCCTATTGGCCATTTGTATGTCTTCATCAGAGAATTGCTTGTTCAGGTCTTCTGCTCATTTTTGGATTGTGTTGCTTGTTTCTTTGATATTAAGGTGTATGAGGCCAAGATGGTGGAGAAGAAGGACACTCACAGCTCACTGTCTCCCACAAATACAACAAAACTCATATCCATGGACCCACCCAGCCACCCAGAGCACCTGCTGTACTCTGACAGAACATCATCCTCTTCAAAAGACAAAGACACCATGAATCTGGTAGGGGAAAAGGAAAAATGAAAGAAGAAAAGGCAAAACATTGCAGGATGCTCCCATGGGGAGGAAGCATCAAAGGAGGACTAGTGCTCATTTGCTGAGTCTCTCTCTTTCCAACAGAGAGGCCAGCAGGATGGAAGGGGAGCATCTGAGGCTTGGATCTGTCTACAGCACCCCTTGACTGACAGAACTGAGTTAAAAGGGCACAAAGGGTCCCTATGACACACAGCCCAAGATGCGAGCCAGCAGCTGGGGACCAGCACAGGCTGCCCGAGCTGGGCAGAGGACTGGGGCAGCTTCACTGAGGAAGACTTGGGGAATGCAGGGCCCTCCCATGGCTGGGAGGGGATAAAGAGCAGAACAACCTGGGTCCCCTCATAAATTACAAAAAATAAAAATAAAAAAGCAAAGCAACAGTGCTGGTGTGACCCAAGAGGAGGGGCACCATAGCCTTTGTCTCAGACCTGTGGTGCCATTATTGGTGCTTCTCAGGAGAAGAAAGGCAGGGTGCAGCCACAGCTGCCATATTGTCCTGTGAGCAGCACCTGGGCAGGGGAGGTACTGAGACTTGAATCCACACCAGGGGGGTCTGCAACCTCCTAGGCAGGACTGAGACTTGTTTACAGCCCGAGGATGAAAGGATCTTTCTGGCCTGGTGCCTTAGAGAGCTCATGCCACCAAGACAAATAAGGAGCTGAGTTTTGGCACAGAGCAGGGGCAGGGCTGTTCTGCAGTCTTCCCTGAGCCCGTCTACAGAGCTCTGACTTGGGGTGGAGCAGGCAGCTGCACAGAGCAGCGGGGTGACCGGCACTGGAAGAGGGTGGGGTGGGTGGCCAACCGCCTTCTTGGCAGGAGTGCAGCAACTGACTGAAGTGCCAGGAGAGGGTACGATCTGCTTGCTGACAAGCACTTGGAGCAGCAAAGACGAGGGCACCAATGGAGGGCCTCTGGAAACAGCAAGCTGAGTTTGTGAAACAGGGTGAAGACAGAAAGACTTCTCAATAAAATAATCAAGAGTGCACAGTATTCAGGAGAACACATCTCTCTCTATTTTTTTTTAACTTTTTTATATGTGTTTTATTTTCTATCACCTTTTTAATCTTTACTTATTAAACAATTGTATATGCTTCCAGTTTAATCACTTTTAAATATTTCATTTAAAACTTTTTCTTATTATTATTTTAAAAAATCCACCTCATTTCATTTTTAATTTTCTTGGTTTCGATCTCCTGTTATTGATTATACACAGGTATCAAATGTTGTGTTTGATTTTTTCTCCTTTTTTTTTTTTTTTTTAAGGTTTTTAAAAGACGTTTGAACTCGATTGTTATCCTGCTTCAACTTGCTTTTCTGTTATGGAGTATACACTGATTTGAAACCTTTTTTTTCTCCATTCTTTTAAAATTAATTTTCTCTCTCCTTTTCTAAGATTTATTCCTGCTTAGGCTATAGATACATAAATAAGTAAACTCCTTAAGGACCACAATAGATAAGTGATACTCCATAAGCCACAGTGCCAGAGAGATAAGAGCAAGATGAAGAAGCAGATGAACCACTCCCAATTAAAAGAGCAAGAGAAATCCCCTGAAAGAACTGTCAATGAAATAGACATTAATGGCCTACAAGATCAAGATTTCAAAAAAGGATTGATCAAAGTACTGAAGGAACTAAGACAGACAGAGTTTAGAGATAAAAAAAATGTCAAAAATGAAATTGAAAATATGAAGAAGAGCCAAGTAGAAATGGTAAACACATTTGCTGAGATGAGAGCTGACATAAATGTGGTACAAAGCAGGCTAGATAATGCAGAGGAATGAATAAGTTACCTAGAAGACAGGACATCAGAAAGCACCCAATAAAAACAGCTGAGAGAAAAACAAATAAAAAACAATGAAAAAAATGTAGGGGACTTATGGGATAAATAAACTGTGCCAATCTACACACAATAGGGGTTCCAGAAGGGGAAGAAAGATCAAAGGGTATTGAAAAGTTCTTTGAAGAAATCATGACTGAAAACGTTCCAAATCTAAAGAAGGAATCAGATATGCAAGTACAGAAGGCTCAGAGGATCCCAAACAGGAAGAACCCAAACAGACCCACACCAAGACATATCGTAACCAAGATGGACAGGATCAAGGATAAAGAAATGATCCTAAAGGTAGCAAGAGAAAACAAATGAGTGAGTTACAAGGGAAACTCGATGTGGGTCACAGCTGATTTTATACACAAACACTACAGGCCAGAAGGGAGTGGCAAAATATTCAAAGTCCAGAATGGAAAAAAAAAAATTGTAGCCAAGGATACTTTATCCAGCAAGGCTATCTTTTAGGATAGAAGAATTTCATGGACAAGCAAAAACAAAAATAACTTAGTGACACTAAACTCATGCTAAAGGAAATATTGACAGGTCTACTCTAAAAAGAAAAGAAGCAGGATGCTACAAAAATTAGAAACTCAGAACTGGAAAGGTGATAAATACCATGAATTCCAAATAGAATAAACACAAAATTGTAAAAGAAGACATCTAAATTATTAAGAGTGGGAGAGGGAAGCAATGAAATAGCTTTTTTTTTTTTTTAAGTATTTTGTTCTCAGTAGGATGGGTTTGAGACTATATTACTATTTGTTTAATAAAAAACAGTTATAGTAATGGGTTAACAGATTTACAAAAAAGGGTGACCACAAGCCAAAAACTTACAAGTCAGTCACAAAAACTAAATAAAATCCAAGATAATACAAAGGAAAATTACCAAACCACAAAAGGAAGAAGAAAGGAACAAAGAGCAAACACCAAATCAACTGCAAAGATAAGTTCAAAATGGCAATTAACACACATCTATCATTAATTACTGTAAAGATTAAGGGACTAAATGCTCCAGTCAAAAGACATAGAGTGGCAGACTGAATAATAAAGCAAGAACCTTCAATATGCTGCACACAAGATACCCACTTTAGGGAGAAGGACACATAGAGATTGAGAGTGAAAGGATGGAAAAGGATATTCCATGCAAGTGGAAAAGCCAAAAAAGCAGTTGTAGCAGTACTGATTTCAGACAAAATAGACTTTAAAACAAAGGCCATAAAGAAAGATAAAGAAGGACATTTTATAATGTGTAAAGGAGTAATACAAGATGAGGATATTAGAAACATTAATATATATGTACCCAATATAGGAGCACCAAAGTACATAAAACAATTACTAACAGAGATAAAGGAGGAAATTGATGGGGATACGTCATTGTTATAGATTTTAACACCACATTAACGTCACTAGACAGATCTTCCAGACAGAAAATAAATAAGGCAACAGAAAATTTTAATGATACAATAGAAAAATTAGAATTGGTGGATATTTTCATAGCATTATACCCCCCTAAAATAGGATACAAATTCTTATCAAGTGCACATGGAACATTTTCTAGGCTTGAACATGTACTTGGGCACAAAAGAAACCTCAACAATTTTAAGAAAATAGAAATTATCTCAAGCATCTTTACTGAACCAAATGCTATGAAAGTAGAAATCAAGTACAGAGAAACAAAGTATTAAAAAAGGAAAGCATGGAGATTAAACAACATGCTATAAAAATGATGAAATCAAAGTTGAAATTTAAAAATACCTTGAGACAAATGATAATGAAACCACTCAAAACCTATGGGACACAGCAAAGGCAGTGCTAAGAGGGAAGTTTATAGTGATACAGGCCTTCCTCAAAAAAGAAGAACAATCTCAAATAAACAAGTTAACCCACCACCGGAAAGAATTAGAAAAAGAAGAACAAAAAGCCCCAAAAAGCAGCAGAAGGAAGGAAGTAATAAAGATCAGAGAGGAATTAAATACAATAGAGATTAACAAGACCATAGAAAAAAATCAACCAAACCAAAAGCTGGTTTTTTTAAAAAGTAAATAAAATCAACAAACCTCTGGCCAAACTCACAAAGAAGAAAAAGGAGAGAGTACAAATAAGCAAAATAAGAAATGAAAATGGAGAAATTACAACAAATATCATAGAAATACAGAATATTATATGAGAGTATTATGAACAATTAGATGGGAAGAATATGGATAATCTAGAGGAGATAGACAAGTTTATGGAAACATACAGTCCACCAAGAATGAACCAAGAAGAAACTGACAACTTGAACAAACCAAACACTAGAAATGAAATTGAATTAGCAATAAAAAAACCTCTCTACAAAAAAAAAGTCCATGACCAGACGGCTTCACCGGGGAATTCTAATTATACAAATAGGAACTTATACAAGTCCTACTCAAACTCTTCCAGAAGACTGAAAAGGAGGGAATTCTCCCAAACTCATTCTATGAAACCTCCATCACCCTGATACCAAAACCAGGCAAAGATACTGCCAAAAAGGAGAATTATAAGCCAGTATCACTGAAGAAAATAGATGCCAAAATCCTCACCAAAATATTAGCAAATAGAATTCAATAGCACATAAAAAAGATTATACCTCATGACCAAGTGGGGTTCATCCCAGGGACACAAGGTTGGTTCAACATACGCAAATTAATCAATGTAATACATCACATCAACAAGAGAAAAGACAAAAACCACATGATCATCTCAATAGAGTCAGAAAAAGCATTTGATAAACTTCAACACCCATTTATGATAAAAACTCTCACCAAAGTGGGTATAGAGGGAACATATCTCAATGTAACAAAAGCTATATAGGACAAACCTACAGCTAGCATAGTACTCAATGGTGAAAAACTCAAAAACTAAAATCTGGGACAAGAGAATTCTTCCCACTATAACTACTCCTATTCAAAATAGTCTTGGAAGCCCTAGCCACAGCAGTCAGGCTAGAGGGAGAAATAAAGGGGATCCAAAGTGGAAAAGAAGAGGTAATAGTGTCACTATATGCCGATGACAAGTTGCTATATATAGAAAACCCTCAAAGGTCCACACAAAAGCTACTAGAACTAATCGAAGAATTCAGCAAGGTAGTATGTTACAAGATTAACTTTCAAAAATCAGTTGCATTTCTTTACACTAATAATGAATTAACAGGAAAAGAAAGTAAAGAAACAATCCCCTTTAAAATAGCACCCAAAGTAATAAAATATCTATGAATAAATCTGACCAAGGAGGTGAAAGAATTATACACAGAAACCTATAAAACATTGATTAAGGAAATTAAAGAAGACTTGAAGAAATGGAAGGATGTCCCATGCTCTTGGATTGGAAGAATCAATATTGTTAAAATGGTCATACTGCCCAAGGCAATCTACAGATTTAATGCAATCCCTATCAAATTACCCAGGACAGACTTCAAAGAACTACAACAAATCATAATAAAATTTATACGCAACCACAAAAGACCTAGAACTGCAAAAAATACTACTGAAGAAAAAGAAAGAGGCTGGAGGAATAACTCTCCCAGACTTTAGACAATACTACAGAGCTACAGTAATCAAAACAGCATGATATTGGTGCAAAAACTGGCTTATGGACTAATTTTACAGAATAAAGAGCCCAGAAATGAACCTACAAACTTTTGGTCAACTAATCTTTGACAAAGGAGGCAAGAATATACAATGGAATAAAGACAGTCTCTTCAGCAAATGGTGTTGGGAAAACTGGACAGCTGCATGTAAAGCAATGAAATTAGAACACTCCCTTACACCATACACAAAAGTAAACTCAAAATGGACCAAATATTTAAATGTAACACAATATACAATAAATCTCCTATAAGAAAATAAAGGGAAAACATTATCTGACATACATCTCAAAAATGTTCTCCTAGAACAGTCTACCCAAGCAATAGAAATAAAAGCAAGAATAAACAAATGGGATCTAATTAAATTTACAAGCTTCTGCACAGCAAAGGAAACCATAAGTAAAAAAAAAGACAACCTATGGAATGGGAGAAAAATTTTATAAATGAAACCAACAAAGGCTTGATCTCCAGAATATATAATCAGATAATACGATTTAAGAAGAAAGAAACAACCAACCCAATCTAAAAATGGGCAGAAGACCTAAACAAGCAATTCTCCAAGGAGGAAATACAAATGATCAATAGGCACGTGAAAAAATGCTCAACATCACTAATTATCAGAGAAATGCAAATCAAAACTACAATGAGGTATCACCTCACACCAGTCAGAATGGCCACCATTCAAATATCCACAAATGATAAATTGTGGAGAGGCTGTGGAGAAAAGGGAGCCCTCCTACACTTCTGGTGGGAATGCAGTTTGGTACAGCCACTGTGGAAAATGATATGGAGATTCCTCTCCCGGTGTTGGTCACTCCGCTGCTCTGTGCAGCTGCCCGCTCTGCCTCGGGTCAGCCCTCGGAAGGCGGCTCCTGGGAAGACCGCAGAACAGCCCCACCCCTGCTCCGTGCCAAATCTCAGCTCCTTGTTTGTCTTCACAAGTTCTCTTAGGTGCCAGGGCAGAAAGATCTTATCTGCCTCGGGCTGTAAACAAGTCTCAGTCCTGCCAAGGAGGTTGTGGGTGCGGATTCAGGTCTTGGCCCCACCCCCACCCTTGTGCTCGCACAGGAGGAGACAGCGGCTGTGGCTGTGGCCCCCCTTCTCGCGAGAGTGCTAGTAATTGCGGGGCAGGTCTGAGGAGATAAAGGCTACAGCACCCCTCCCCCCAAGGCACACCAGCAATGTTCCTTTGCTTTTTTCCCAATTTATGGCAGACTGAGGTTGTTCTGCTCCATATCCCCTCCCAGCCATGGCACGCAGCAACCTGCAGTCCCCCAGGGCTGCCTCAGTGCAGCCACCCTAGTCCTCTGCCCAGCTCAGGCAGCCTGTCCCGGCCCCAGCTGCTGGCTCACATCTTGGGTAGGGTGTCACAGGGACCCTTTGTGCCCCTTTAACTCAGTTCTTTTGGTCAAGGGGTGCTCCAGACATATCCAAGCCTCAGAGGCTCCCCCTCCATCCTGCTGGCCTCTCCGTTGGAGAGGGGAGACCCAGCAAACCAGCGCCAGTCTTTTACCGCTCCCTCCCCGTGGGACTGGTCCCACACTGTTTTGTTTTTTCTTCTCTGATTTTTCCTTTTCTCCTACCAGATTTTTGGCGTCTTTGTCTTTTCAAGAGGATGATGTTCTGTCGGAGATCCACAGGTGCTCTGGTTGGCTGAGTGGGTCCGTAGATGTGAGTTTTGGTGTATTTGTGGAAGAGGGTGAGCTATGAACATCCTTCTACTCCTCCATCTTGCTTCTCTCCCATTCAAAGTGTAGACTAGATAAACAAGATTATACTGTATAGCACAGGGAAATATATATAAGATCTTATGGTAGCTTACAGTGAAACAAATATGACAATGAAAATATTTATGTTTATGTATAACAAAATTTGTGCTGTACACTGGAATTTTACACATTGTAAAATGACTATAACTCAATAAAAAATTATTTTTTTAAATAAATGTGTTTGTGCTGTTTGTATATTTTGGAAATTTGTCCCTTGTCAGTCACGTCATTTGCAAATATTTTCTCCCATTCTGTACTTTGTCTTTATATTTTGATGATGGCATCCTTAGCTGTGCAAAAGCTTTTAAGTTTAATTAGATCTCATTTGTTTATTTTTGCTTTTATTTCCAATACTCCAGGAGTTGGTTCAAAAATATCTTGCTGTAATGTATGTCTGTGAGTGTTCTGCCTATATTTTCCTCTAGGAGTTTCATAGTATCTGGTCTTACATTTAGGTCTTTAATCCATTTTGAGTTTATTTTTATACATGGTGTCAGAGAATGTTCTGATTTCAGTCTTTTACAGATAGCTGTCCTGTCTCCCAGCACCACTTATTGAAGAGACTGTCTTTTCTCCATTGTATATTCTTGCCTCCTTTGTCATAGATTAATTGACCATATGTGTGTGGGTTTATCTCTGTACTTTCTATCCTGTTCCATTGATGTATGTGTCTGTTTTCATGCCAGTACCATATTCTTTTGATTACTGTAGCTTTGTAGTATAGTCTGAAATCACACAGCATGATTATCCCAGCTACATACTTCTTTTTCAAGATTATTTTGGCTATTCAAGGTCTTTTGTGATTCCATACAAATTTTAACATTTTTTGTTCCAGCTCTGTGAAGAATGTCATTGGTAACTTGATAGGGATTGCACTGAATTTGTAAATTGCCTTGGGCAGTATGGCCATTTTAACAATATTGATTCTTCCAAGCCAAGGACACAGTATATCTTTCCATTTGTTTATGTCTTCTTCAACTTCCTTCATCAGTGTCTTGTAGTTTTCAGCATATAGGTCTTTTGCCTTCTTGGTTAAGTTTAGGCCTATGTATTTTATTCTTTTTGGCATGATGGTAAATGGTATCATTTCTTTAACTTCCCTTTCTGCTTTTTTCATTGTTATTGTATAGAAATGTAGCTGATTTCTGAATATTAATTCTGTATCCTGCAACTTTACTGTATTCATTGATGAGTTCTATTAGTTTTCTTGTCAAGTCTTTAGGGTTTCTATATATAGTATCATGTCATCTGCAAATAATGACAGTTTTACTTCTTCATTTCCAATTAGGATTCCTTTTATTTCTTTTTCTTCTCTGATTGCTTTGGCTAAGACTTCCAAAACTATGTTGAGTGAAAATGGTGAGAGTAAGCATCCTTGTCTTGTTCCTGATCTTAGAAGGAATGCTTTCAGATTTTCCCCATTATGATATTACCTGTAGGTTTGTCATTTATGGTCTTTATTATGTTGAGGTATGTTCCATCTACGCCCACTTCCTGGAGTGTTTTGATCATAAATGTGTGTTGAATTTTATTAAAAGATTTTTCTGCATCTATTGAGAGTATCATATTTTTATTCTTCAGTTTGTTAATATGGTGTATCACATTGACTGATTTGTGTATATTGAAAAATCCCTGCATCCCTGAGATAAATCTGACTTGATCATGATGTATGATCCTTTTAATGCATTTTTGGAGTCAATTTGCTAGTATTTTGTTGAGAATTTTTGCATCTGGATTCATAAGTGATATTGGCCTATAATTTTCTTTTTTTCATGATTTCCTTGTCTGGTTTTGGTATCTGGGTGAAATATGGCCTCATAGAATGAGTTTGGAAATTTTCCTTCCTCTGCAACTTTTGGAATTGTTTTAGAAGGATAGGTATTAACTCTTCTCTAAATGTCTAGTAGAATTCACCTGTGAAGCCATCTGGTCCTGGACTTTTGTTTGTTGGGTGTTTTTTAATTACTGATTCAATTTCAGTACTGGTAACTGGTCTGTTCATATTGTCTATTTCTTCCTGATTTAGTCTTGGCAAATTGTACCTTTCTAAGAAATTGTCCATTTCTTCTGCATTGTCATTTTTGTTGGCATCTTGTTATGCATAGTATCTTCTTATGACCCCTTGTATTTCTGTGGTGTCAATTGTAACTTCTCCTTTCGCATTTCTGATTTTGTTAATTTGAGTCCTCTCCCTTTTTTTCTTGATGAGTGTGACAAAAGGCTTATCAATTTGTTTATCTTTTCAAAGAACCATCTTCTAGTTTCTTGATCTTTTCTATATTTTTTTTAGTCTCTATTACATTTATTTCTGCTCTAATCTTTATGATTTCTTTTCTTCTACTAACTTTTCTTCTACTAACAAACTAATCTGTTTGTTCTTCTTTCTCCAGCTATTGTAGGTGTAAAGTTAGGTTGTTTACTTGAGGTTTTTCTTGTTTCCTGAAGTAGGCTTATGTCACAGTAAATTTCCCTCTGAGAACAGCTTTTGCTGCATCCCAGAGGTTTTGGGTTGTCATGTTTTCATCTTCATTTGTCTCAAAGTATTTTTTGATTTCCTCTTTGATTTAAGAAATTAAAAAAGCTCTTAATAAAAGACTTCTTTTTGGTTAATATTTTAGACCTGCCATGCAAATATACTCTTCACAAGAAAACCATTATCATGAATTTTCACAATTTGGTTTCCTTTATGTCATGTTACTATTTCTCTCTTCTAAGTATATATATAGAAAAAATAGATAAAAACAGAGCACATGCAAATTCTGAGAAATAATTCAATAAAATTCTTAAAGTCTTTCTGCCTTCCAGAAGCACTATCCCCTGGGATGTAATATTCCCATTGATCAACCCGAATTCTGATATGCCTCAGCACTGGCCTGCTGTAAAACAGATACCAATGGCTTATAGGCTCATTCCTGTCCAGGACCTGGATCAATAAGCACAAAGCAAGTTTCCATACTTGGATTTGTCTCTTTTCTGATAGGCAGGGCACATCTGCAGCCCTCAACTTGTAATCTGAGGTGCTAGAGCTAAGCTTATGGATACCCCATTACAGGAAAAGCTGTAGGACCTCACTTATGTTCCATTTTTCTTTTTTATTTGTTTGTTTCCATCCTTAATACTGGATTTTGTTCACATATTAACTTCATTTCTCACTGTTGCTATAACTCATTTTGAGTCAAAGTTCACTTTGTGACTTTCTACATCCATTATGGAAAGCTAACTTTGCGCTTGAATGGTTAACTTTAATATGAGCTCTGATTTAACCTTTGGGTACATTTTTTCAAAGCCACTCTTTGAAGAATATACCATCTGAACTTACTACTCTTATTGTGAATGATCACCAAATCATTTGTGGCAAATTAATCCAGCTTTTGGTAATCACCTTTTGGATCTAGACCTACATCTGTAGAGAACTATAATGCTTTCCCTCCCCTTTCTGGCTTATTCTCCTCTATTAGGAAATTTACCATGAAAGTCTGACAAAAAAGGTCCATGGGAGCTTTGAGTTTATGCTTTTTCTGAGCCAATAAATTAGGAACCTCTGGTAAATTCTATCAAAAATGCATTTGAAAATTAATTGCTGTGAAGATTTTGCTGACCAAATTGCTTTGGTGATTATGAGAGTTTTGTTCATAAATGTTTGTGTTTCCTAGTGCTGTGAAATAGTTATCAGTTTAAAACCTAGCTTCTCATGAGTTGTTGGCATTTTGGAAGTGAAAGATTCTGAGCCCATGGTCCTTTTCTGTAAATAGAAGCAGTAAAATAATAGCCTTCTTATATCATTGCACAGATCAAGAAAAATGTTTAAAGAAGTGTTTTGTTAAATTCTCTGCATATGTTATAAAAAGAAACCAGCACCCTTCTGAGTTAGATGCAATACTTAGTCTACATTTCCACTTAAAAATGAGACAGTAAATAAATAAAAATTCTAATCAAAATTTTAAACTGTATTTTATAATACTTTTTTTGTAATAAAAGTATGTATTTCTAAATTCTATTTAATGGTTAAAGGAACTTAGTCTATTTTATGTATGCAACACCTTGATGCCAATGTGTGACCAAAAGGAATCAAATAAAAACTTAAGCCCCATCAGAAGTGTAAGCAAGAGTTTTTAACTACAATTCTGATCTGTGTAAGTTAGCTCAGAATACTAAATGCTTACACATTCTCCTGCCTCTAATGTATGATATCAGATTTTAGGCCAATGTGGAGTAAAACATAAAATGTTTCATTGATCTTTTTTAATTTAAAATATTTATTGAGCAGTTAACATGTGCAAAAATCTCTTCTAGACAATGGATATAGAGCAGAAACCAAATCTAATTATGTTGCTTCCTTTTAGGCATATAATATGTAGTTCAGGAGACAGAAAATAACATTTGGAAAAGTAAATATTGTATTAGACTCTTGTTTAAGGTAAGTCAATACCATTTCCTTGTTCTGAGCACATAGCATCCATAGACTTACACTTTCCCATCTCCCTTTCAGTTATAATGGACACATATGAATGGGTGCTGGTTAATGGGAAGAATTGATGTATGCCACTCCTAAATCTAGCCATCCTGCATTGCTTCTTACTATCTCTTTTTATGTTAATTTACTGACTTAATGCCAAGGACCTTAGACAATGGCTGAGGCACATGAAGGAAGAATGCATGACCCAGGTGTCTGTGCTTGGAGCAGAACCACCTAACAATAGTCAAAAATGTGGTGTGAATGGGAAATCAAATTTTACTGGATTAAATAGGTATAATTTGTTCATCTGTTACAGAAGCTAACAGTTAATTACATTTACTATTGGAAACATGAAAATTATTGACAGACAGTTACATATACTATGAAAAAGTAAATTAAGATAGGATGATATATAGAGGAAGGTAGTGTTATTGTAGGTAATATAATAAGAAAAGGCCCTTTGTTTTGTTGAAGACTGAACAGAGGGTTGAATAAATTGAGGGAGGAAACCATGTGAGTATTTGGGGAGTGAACATTCTCTAGGTCTTACAAATACCTACAAATTCTCTGAAGTAAAACTGATTGGTTTTTGAGGAACTGAGAAAGGGAATATAGTTGAAAATGTTGGAGAGAAAACTCGGGGCTACTTCCTTTGTAAACCATAATAAGGATATAATTTGAAACTAAGAATAATTCATTAAAAATTTCCTTTAAAATCATAATGATGGACAACAAAGCTGTAGTTCAATGAAAAATGAATACTTTGTAAATACTAAGTCAAAGTACACATTTTATCTATGGTGACTCTGTTCTTCACATCAATTGCTGGTAGTATTTTCTTTAATATTAACTCATTTATAAGGATTTGTCATGCTACAATATTGCATAGATTTTTGTTACTTAGATCATATTGTTCTCCATAGCAATAATGCTGCCATAGAATCTTGGTGTATTCATATTCTTAAAGCCCTAGTACTTTCATAACATAATACTTTTAGGTAGTTTTGATCATTTATCACTAGCTACTTTAATATTTTCTGGGAGATTGTTAGTTTTGTACCTTTATTTTGGATATACCTATTGTAAAATATGATGTCAACAACAACTAGGCAGCCAATACATGTAGATTCTTTTACTCTAAAGCCACTATATTCGTTTTTAAGCAAATGTATCAACAAAAATTTTACTTTTCAAATTATATTATTTGACTGCTTTAGAAAAACCTATTGAACATTAAAAATAAAGAGAATTGTTCAAGGTCAAATATGTAAGTGACTGCCCTTGTTGCAGATTAAATTTCTTCCTGGCTCTAAAGTATTCAATTGTTTTAGAATAACTGTAAGGAGAGGCCTCTTGATGTATGGAAGAAAGAAAATGTATTTTAAATAATATAATGAGTTATTTTAAATTCACTATCATCTGCTGATTTTTATTATAGTTTATTTTAGGCACTAAAAGAAAACTAGTCATATTTTTTAGCAAAAATGTATTTTATTACTAAAAATTTGTAGTGAGAAGCAAAAGGAAGTTCTGTCTGTAAAAGTAGTGTTAGTCATAAGTTCCACTCTTCATTTACTGTCACACATCAAGATAAAAATCACCACTGTCAGAATACATTTTAGAAATGAAGAAAATTCTTTATTAATCAAGAAACTTAAAAAGCTAACACTCATGAAAGTATATTGTAACTTACTAGCTCAAATATGGATTACCTTTCCATAAACTGAAAGTTAAATCCACCAATTAAATGTACCATTCCTGTAGCAAAGTGACTTAGTTTTTCTGCTCCACAGTTTTATACTAATAAAAGTATTTTAAAAAATCACCATCTAGGCAATAATAATAATGAATTGGTCTTAATGGGATAATGTTCAAGATGTCACTGATATCTCATAACAAACACATTGCAATATATCACATATTTTCTCTAAATTTGCAATATTTAAGTGCAAATAGATATTGCAAGTTACCTTGTTAACAATTATAGTGAGTTAAAAAATAAAACAAAAGGGAAAAGATTGAGTCTAAAATTTTAGTGGTTATTCATATTATTTAAGGAATATTTTACCTGGATTCTGTCATTAATATTATAAAGCTAAAACAAATTATAAATCTAAGTGATCAAAAATAATTACATCTAACAATCTTTGTTAAAAATTAAGATTATCTGAAATGTTTTTGGAATGCTTTATGAAATATTTATTCTTTATTATTTTACACTTATATTTTTGAAAAATAGAATAGTCTATTTACAATGTTCTGGCATTTTCAGTTGTGCATCATGATTAGAATAATTCGATTTGTTATGGTTGTCATCCTCCTTTGTTACTGTTAGAGCAAGTAGTTATCTAGATATGAGCAGAAAAAGGGAGACATGGGCAGATGGCAGAAAACCATACATCTTATGAACAGTGGACAGACCAAGAAAAATAGGGTCCTCTGGGCTGATAAAATAACATAACTTCTGGGTAGGTAATTGTCCTGAAGGCAGAAGGGTGGGACAGGACAGGAATCCCCACCATCTGAATATAATCATTATTATATTATAATCATTACATTTTGATCATTATGACCTCCGTCCAAACGTAAATTTTGTTTATGATACCCCCATCTGAATGCAACCTTCTGTTCATCCAACTTCCCAATTGAGACTGAATAAGGACAAAAAAAATCCCTCCTCCCCAACTGGGAAGGTGGAGCTGGGATAAAGATCAAGAAAGATGACCCCAAACTCCTCCCTGCCAATGAATATTCTGTCCATTCATTTTTACACCCATATAATGAGCTTGCCAAGGAAACTAAGGGCAGCTATCCACCTGGGTCTGCCCATTTTTCCTTGAAAATATACTATCTATCCCTTAATAAATCCTTGCTTTGCTTCCTTGACCTCTTTGTCTTGTTTCTGAATTCTTTCTGTGACAAGATAAGAAACTCTAGCCCACAATGTTACCATAAAATATACAAATAAACAAGAATAACTCAACAGTAGGGAATTCAATTTGAAAACTACAGAATTTCTTAATGATCTTTTCATTATCAACAATCTTCAGTAGTTTTTGTTTACTCAACAAAGAATAGAAATTTAATTGTGTTCTATTGCACCAAAACTCATTATCTGAAAGAATCAACATTAAGAAAAGTTTCCAGTCTTATGCATTTCATCTAATTTTCTGGTTCTGTAAATAGTTCAATGCCTTGCAGGGAGCAGGAATTCAGCAGCATTTTCTGAATGAATGCTTATACTAACAAATGACACTATACTAGTATAATAGAGAGAATAACTTTTTCTAAGCTTTGAACAAATTATGTTTTTGATCATGACACAACAAAGAGAGTGCTTCTTTGAGAATAAATGCTTTTTTATCTGTGAAATATACATAATTAGCTATTAAAGGATCTCACATTAATCTTAACCTTAGGAAAGAGACATGTTTTACAGACACAATTAGACATTTCTAGATAAAAATAGTAACAATAGAATTTTCTTCTGAGTGTTAGGTATCCCTTAAAGTCACCTCTTCCTTTCATAAAGCAGGAAATGAGGGAAAACTACAACATTTAAAAAAAAAAGTCTTCAGTGAAGGACGGATTGGTTAATTCACAGTATTATGAACACTTAATGAAAGGCTAGTAGAAATTTATCAACCAAATCAAGAAAATACCATGTTATAATATTTCATATTCTATTTTTTAATGTTGGAAGTTTTTGCTTATTGGACCATTAACAACTAAAACTAGTAATCATGACTCTGAATGGAGCAGTACATCTGAGGATCATGCAAGAGCATGACCGAGAAATGAGGTTGAAATGACTGCTTTGAATGGCTAATTAGGTGACCTGCCTTTCTCACAGTTACAGTATTTCCCTCAAACTTCTGACTTTAGCACAAGAGGCTCAATTTCACAGACTAGAATAGTTTTACTAAGGAAGTACCAGTGATTGTATTCTTAGAGTATGGAAATAGCAATACAATTTTGGAATTTTTAAAGAAACATTTCATTAGAAATAAATAATATTCCACTCAAAAATAAGTTAAAGATGGAAGGAATATTCTGAAATGACAAATGTATCTTGTTAAAAATAACTGATAAATATTCATGGAAATCTATTTTTTTGTCATGAGCAAAAAATCTCAAAAATTTTAGTTTCTATATCCACATTTCCTGTGGTATATATAGATGATATCAAATGATAATGCATGCTAAAATTGTGACTGAAATATGTAATTCTAAACTTACTAATAGATGTTTAAAATATCAAAAGGAAATATTAAATTATTTTTATGATGTTTTATTTACTCCAATATAAGCAAAATATATATTACATATCTATATATAATATTCCTCCTATATATAAAATATATGCAATATATACAAAAAATTATATGGAATTAACATGTAATTATTAATGTAGTATTTTGCAGTTTGTTCTTATACTAAGTCTTTGAAATCTGTTTTGTATTTCAACTTTACATACATCTCATTTCAGCCTAGTCACATTATAAGTTCTCAATAACCACATATTGCTATTCCATAAGAGGAAATTGCACCTCAGAGAGCTGAAGTGTTGGACCAAAGATTATACAATTTACAATGTAGAACTGTGATATTTTATGTCATTTTGCTTATAATCAGTCCAGTATTTCTCTAACACATAAAATAATACAGTATATCTGTGATAGGTAGGGCAAATAATGTACAGTTTCTTCTGAGGGAGAAATTTTCATTTGCTCTGTTTTATTTATTATTTTTGTTTGTCTCCTTTGCATAAGGTAATTATGCATAAGGTAATTATGAAGAGGAAGGCGAGTAACCAAAAACTGACCTGGAGAAGAAAGTGTAATGTGAAGGAAAGCTAAGAGTAATTGATTAAGTAAAGATAATGGTTGTTGCTGTGTCTACAAAAAATAAAAGAATAACAATGTCAAAGTTTATTACTGAGAAAAAATGTTACTCTATAGTAGGGCTAAAAAGTTTTCTTAATATTAACACGATTGTGACAAAATATCTGATTCTTATAGTAGGCAGCTTAGTAGAATTTCCTTTAATTCATTATGAGTAGATCTTACTAATGTACTTGCACTGCACCCTTTTATTAATGTGCTATATTAGGAAACATGAATGACTCAGTCCATATATATCAGTGGATTTTTAAACTATGGGCTGTTATATTAGTCTTCATATGCATTTTGTAGTGGGCTATTTTTTCACTAACTCCCCTCATTGTTACCAAACTGCACTTGAAATAAAAAGCATCACTGGATATTAAATCAAGTAGTCTATGAGCCTAAGATTGAATAGGCATGTAGTTACAGATAAGCTTTGGGCTCATTCTTTGCATTGTATTTAAAGCAGTTGTTGTTCAGTAGCTGAGTTACTGAGTGTCTATCCTTCTATCTATATAGAACCAGAATTTGGGGCTCTCAGGCTACCTTTTCTTCCATGTCAAAGATGTTAATAAAGTATCTGCCTACCAATGTGACATATAATATATGTCTGCTGAGTTCTTTTCTTTGAAGTGAATTGAAACTAAAAACTTCCATTTTGTCATTGAAAAACCTTTCTATATAATTCTTCCACTTCACACCTCCTTTGGAACACTAGAGTCCAGATTAACTCTGGGCATAGAAACTCAGGGATTTCCCTCTGGTTGATAGATAACAGAAAAATATATATCAGTGACATAATTCTTTTCTTGCATTTATGTGGTTGAAGGAATACATGATTGAACACTTCAAAGATTGTAAAATATATGCATTTTAAAAAATATGAAGCCTGAAGCTAAGCTAAGTAAAAAAACACTGCCAAATAAATATGAAAAACTGTTACCACTTTAGAAGGCTTGCTTTTGATGAAGCACTATATTTCTGAAGGCAAGGCTCTGATACCTAATAAAATTGTAAATGGGATTGAGCCATTTGCTCATCATTATCTATCTAAGAATATTATGATATTGACTGTAATTGAACACTCAAGTTGGTACATGTATCTACTATTCATTTTGGTTTAAGTACATTCAATGTTAAAATACTTGCATTTCCATCAAGAATAGAATAATACAATCCAGTTGTCAGCATGATAAGTAAAAACATGAGTCATCATACAAAAACTTGTCTTTTTATTGGATGAAAAGAAAGTGTGTAATTGAAGCAATCTTTCATACTGCAGTAGGGACAATTTAAAGAATGAAAATAATTTTCTCATTAATTGTCAGTCTCCAATGCCATGAAATTTGTGTTGAAGACCTCTGTTCCCTTTAATAGATAGCAAGAACCCAAGCCATCAGTAGTAACTATTTTGCCTAATTTACACTCTTTGTGTCAAAAGGAGAAATGAAAAAGTAGGGTATGACAGAGTCGAATGAAGCTGTATTTCTGTTAATTTTATTTAACTCATCATAATCAGCTATTTCAAAATATGCTCCAGAAATTATTTTTTTATATTATCCACCAACACCACCAACTGGTAAAAATTTTACTTTCTTTAAATCAAAATATTACATGGATAATATTAGGATTATATAAGCACCTGAAATATATCCAATAAAAAGTACATCTTAGAATCCCCAGTCTCTATCAAAAAGCCACTGAAAATATTCTATTTCAGAAATAAAGATGAGATAATTTAATAGGTTGTTTGGTTATGCTTATTTTTCTTGTTTTATGTTATCTATATTTTGTTTCTTAAAGAGGTCTTTTCACTATTACAATTTATCTTAGTTTTATTCCCCAAAACCTCCAATTTTATTCTAGTAGCATAAAATATATAATCTTTTGGTTGTATATCATTTGATTTGGTGGAAGGATTTTGAATAATAAATGAGAGCTGGTATATAAATATTTGTAGTTTGATTGGAATAATATAAGAATGGCTATAGAATTTTTAAATTGATATAAGAAAATTATTAAGCTTAGTGATAATATAAAAGCAAGACATAAAAGATGTATTTACTATGAATAAAATTGTACACACATACATACACACTTTTTGTATATTTGTTAAAAATGACATAGTTTTAAAATGTTAGCATTTTATTGTTTTCTTTTAGCTATTTAATTTCCTAAAATATAATATAATAATATATGTATTTATATGGTATATAAAATTATATATCACTTGTAAAAATAAGCTGTGGCAAAAACTGAATGGCAACAAAATCATATTCAAGTTTGCCAGGTAGGAAGTGGCAGGAATCCAGTCACAAGTTGGATTACAATCTAGACAGTGTGGAGCATTGAGCACTAGTAGTGTCAGATACTTTGAGAATTGAAGAGAAATTAAAATTTAAAACCAATATCATTCTACATAATGCTCTAATATTAGTATATTCTGTTTGAAAATATAGTCTCTGTTTCCTGCCTTAGTCCAATTAATTTTAGGTGTCCTTTATTAAATATGAAGCTGAAATATATGTCTTCCTCTATCTAAGTTATCTTGTCAAGTGATAATTAAATATGGACAATGAATATCAAAATTTCAAAACTAGCCATTAATGGCAAAGGTTGATGTCAAAAAATTATTTTTTACCTATTGATAACTTGAGCATTCTTCTTGATCAAGCAAAGCTAACTTTATTAGACTTACAGCAAAGAAATGGAACACAACCTAGACAGAGCCTAAATAGAATCTCAGAAGGAGGATACTTCAGATGTTGCTATGATATGATTGGTTGAGTTCCTCAAAATATATCTGTTGAAATTCTAACTCAAAGGTGAGACATTAGGAGGTGGGGACTTTGGGAGATGACTAGGATACGAGTATGGAACACTCATTGGAATGAAGCAGGACTCTATGAGGCCTTCCCAAGTACAGAGGACCTCTATGTCCCTTGCCTTTTATTTGTAGAAAAGTTGAAGTCTCCCAGGTCTCCCTGAGTTACATAGGGTATACATAAGCAGGTAATGATTAGGACAATACAGTCACAGGACATTTCAGTACCTGATGAACATTTCTGAGTCATTTTACAGATACAATAACTGCCATCAGAGGGAAAACATTAACTGCATGATGATCAGACTGCAGCCATGACACAAGCTGCTCCAACTTAAGCAGTACTGAATCTACAGCTAGCACAATTACAAGTACTGGCCTCAAGAGAGTGGAATTAATACTATTGCTCATAATAGTCTATATCTTAGTGGGCATCAAAATAATGGTAGCTTACTCTACCCAGACATGAAAGTGAGTGATTCAGATTGTCAGCAAAGAGAGGCACAGACCTATGCCAACGTCTTCCTCTCTGAGAATATGGTGACCTATGTCAGCATGAAGAAGTTACAGAAGACAGACCTCCACCTATAATCCCATAGAAATGGAATGATGTTCTGACCAGTGGAGATTTGTATGCATATTTTTGCAGGAAATAGTTCTCTGCAGAAGACTCTTTTTGTCTTGTCACTTTAGGAAAGCTATGCTGTAACTAACCTTAAACCAGGCATCTCCATGTTCTATTCATCTCTTGCCCAAGCACACTTTTTGAATCTTTTGATTACACAATAATTTGCCTAATCTGTTGATTTTTTCCTTAGATTCAGTAAGTAGAAGTAAAGAATAAGTAATTAACAGATAACCAGATCTCTTCCCTAACTTCCCTTTCAATAATCTTGCAAATAAGCTGAACAAGACAGCATTTAAGGAAAGATCATGAGGAGTTGACAAGCCTTCTCACAGTGGGAGATGACTATGAGTTTGATCACCTAATTTACGATTAACTGAAATTACCTACCCTTTTCCCTTGAAAAACTTTCATGACTGAAAAGAATCTTTGGAGTTAGCATTTGGGGTACATCAGTCTGCCTTCTCCCCAGATTGCCAGTTTTCTGATTAAAAACAACTTTCCTTTCTACTAACATTTGCCCCTTAGATTTTGATTTTTGAGTGGTGATCAGCCAGACCCAAGTTCAGCAACATCAGGAATGGGACGCCCATATAAAAGAGGCTACATAGACCCCTTGTCTCTTCTGCCAAGCAGAAACACAGGGAAAGGAAAATCACCTATGAATCAGGAAACCCCTTGCCAGAGATTAAATCTGTTGGTACCATGATCCTGGACATCAGCCTCCAGAGGCTGTGATATTTTGTCATAGCTATCTGAACAGATAGATGGAGTTTCGAATCTGGCCTGTGTAATATTTATAGTCTTGCAAGGTGGGGATTTAGTTCAATTGGCCTTAGTTTATGACACACATCTTTGGATTGATGGAACAAGAAAGCAATTGTCCTGATGATTAAGCTGTGATCTTGGTAAATAAGTTATTTTTGTTGGTTCACTGTCTTGTGTTTCAGAAGTAAGTATTTATCAACAAAGAGCTAAATATTTTTTACTTAACCCCAGTATTCCACAGCATAAACACAGATAACTAATCTTAATCAAAGAATTATTCAGACTGAGATAGGAAATTATGTTTGGCCAAGAATTGCTTAACATAAGAAAGAGTGAAATATGATAGTTTTAATTCTCTATTTCTGAAAACAACAAGGAAAGCAACATCAACAAAATCTTGTCTATTACAACTGCTAGGAGACAATTCACTGTGAGTCTCTTGCATTACTTCATGTCTTGCAAACAAAAGAACTGACTGTCCTTGTTCCAGACCATCTTTTCAAGGATGTTTGTATAGCCTTGGGAAATAGAGCTTCTGACTTCTTCTGGAACTAAACCAGGGATTCTCAAGCCTGAAATAGATGGTGTTAGCAATGAGGTCCTCTCTACCTACTATGTATTACTAGATACAAAACATTAGAAAGTTTACTTGGTTGAGGCACACCTATTGCTATGGAGCCATGTTTAAACAATTATTAAGGCTAACTCTTGTTTAAAGACCTGAAAGTACTCTCTATCTCTCTGTGTATCCTCTGATCAGTCTTTCCCCCTCTATTTAGAACTCAGGAAATTTATAGTGAAAGGGAATTAGATGTGGGACTAAGGACATCTTGTCATCAAGGGGAAACAAAGTCCCTATGTACTCCTCTGAGTATACTGGTGAATTTTGTGTCAAGGGACTCAATTAATTATGGTACTGTTGAATACAGGATGCAAAGTTGTTATCTTACACACCACTGTGGAAGGAAAAGATGTTCTTTTTCAACTAAGAGTAAGCAGAGTTCACATTGGGGAAGAAAGCTAACATGACTCTGTTGATGGGGAATTATGGGTCTATTAATTATATTATTTTTGTCCCTATATATTAATGTTTAGTGGAAATTAATATGTTATATGCCTGTTCCTCCTGTTCCATAGTGGCAAAGGATATTATTCTATTCAGGAGCAGCCATGTGTATATAAGTGTTAGTGAGCCACATAAATGGCTATTCAACTTATCTCCCTACAACCTCTGGTGTGGTCCAAATAATCAGTGTAGTATGCCAGGAGGAAAAATAAAAATCACTGCTTTAATTAAATACTTAAAGCAGCAGATGTAGTATGAGATGAAATATCTCAATACAGTCACCCTGTGTGTCCAGTGGCTAAGGAAGCCTGCAATGGATTATTGTTATGTGAACTCAGTTGTTGCTCACATAGCTCTAGCTCTTCCAGACTTTGTGACAACCAATTCCACTACAGAGACTGATATCACTTGGCATATGGTCTTGGACATACCGATATCAAGAAAAGTTTACAGTTATATCACAAAGTCTCCAATATGTGTTTATAGTACTCACACGAAGCATCTAAACTATTCTGCTACTTGATAGCATTCAGTGGACTAGGATCTAGTACAAATGGCTCTAACTTCTAATGTTCAAAGTTTTAATATGTAGATGATGTAATGTTGGATGACAAACAAGAAGCCTAGGATTCAGTGATGCTTGCCTTGGTGTCATCGTACTTTCTTCAGAATGTGCCGGTGATAAACTCTGACAAAAGTAAGGGGCCTTCTCTGAAAGCTTTCTATGAACTATGTTAAGTGGAATCACAATGATTAATTCATCTGGCAGTCAAAGAACAATGCCTCTGTTCAGCTCCTCTTCACCTAAAAAGAAGCCTAGCACCTTACTGCTCTCTATATACTGGAGAAAGCTTGTGTCTCACTTGGGTAATGTACTTGTTTCTTTATATAGACTAAATTATATATTAGCTTCTCTTGAGTGTCACACAACCCAACAGATTCAAACATTTAAAATCCATCCATCAAGCTGTAAATATATTCTGTATTTAAGGCACCAGAACTCTGATGTTCCTTTAGCGCTACATGCCTCAGTGAATGATGATTGTTTATGATGTTGGAGCTTCTGGTAAAAAGAAGCAACTTCTACTGGGAGGTACCTTTGAGTTTTGGACTCACCTTCCAGCTATGTCTACACTGATTTTTAAAAAGAAGCTATTAGCTTGCTATGTCTCTCCTGTTGAAACTTAACTCCTGCCATATGGAGGTATTGTTAGTCTCTGCTATGATATTGCCAATTTTGTGTAGATGAACTCAAATCAATGCTTATGAAGTTAAGAAGAATCCAAAAAGCCTTACTTGTGAAATGGGTATGTGATATACAAGAACATAGAAAACAGGGTCCCAGTGTTACCTCACCTTTACCTCAAAAATTGGAAGCTATCACTTTAGGGGAAAATTTATCCCCAACTGTGCTGCTTGAAGAAAAGCAGTTGAATCATCTAGGCTGTCAATTCACAGAGATTATCTTATATTCCAGGCCTGGTTCAAATGATTTAGATAACCTGATCATGCTCCCTGACTTCAGACTATACTACAAAGCTACAGTAATCAAAAGAGTATGGTACTGGCATGAAAACAGACACATACATCAATGGAACAGGATAGAAAGTACAGAGATAAACCCACGCACATATGGTCAATTAATCTATGACAAAGGAGGCAAGAATATACAATGGAGAAAAGACAGTCTCTTCAATAAGTTGTGCTGGGAAACAGGACAGCTATCTGTAAAAGACTGAAATCAGAACATTCTCTGACACCATGTATAAAAATAAACTCAAAATGGATTAAAGACCTAAATGTAAGACCAGATACTATGAAACTCTTAGAGGAAAATATAGGCAGAACACTCACAGACATACATTACAGCAAGATATTTTTGAACCAACTCCTGGAGTATTGGAAATAAAAGCAAAAATAAACAAATGAGATCTAATTAAACTTAAAAGCTTTTGCACAGCTAAGGATGCCATCATCAAAATATAAAGACAAAGTACAGAATGGGAGAAAATATTTGCAAATGACGTGACTGACAAGGGACAAATTTCCAAAATATACAAACAGCACATACACCTTAATATCAAAGAAACAAGCAACCCAATCCAAAAATGGGCAGAAGACCTAAACAAGCAATTCTCTTTTGAAGACATACAAATGGCCAATAGGCACATCAAAAAATACTCAGCATCACTAATTGTCAGAGAAATGCAGATCAAAACTACAATGAGATATCATCTCACACCAGCCAGAATGGCAATCATTGAAAAATATACAAATGATAGGTGCTAGAGAGAGTGTGGGGAAAAGGGAACCCTCCTACACTGTAGGTGGGAGTGAAGATTGGTCCAGCGTCTATGGAGGACAGTATGAGGGTCCTTAAAAAACTGAAAATAGACTTACCATGAGATCCAGCAATCCCACTCTTGGGCATATATCCAGAGAAAAATAAAATTCAAAAAGACAACTGCACCCCAATGTTCATAGCAGCTCAATTTACAATAGCCAAGACATGGAAACAACCCGTGTCCATCAACAGATGACTGGATAAAGAAGATGTTGTACATATATACAATGGAACACTACTCAGACATAAAAAAAGAATAAAATAATGCCATTTGTACCAATATGGATGGGCATGAAGATTTTCATACTAAGTGAAGTGGGCCAGAAAGAGAAAGACAAATGCCATATGACATCACTTATGTGAGGAATCAAAAAAATTATAACAATAATAGTAAGGACACAAATGAACTAATTATTAACTTGATTTCTTTAATATGTGTAAGCACATTTGTCTGTCCTTTATGATTGGATTACCACATTCTGTTGATTCTTATTTTGTAGTTGGCTTTATTCCTTTGATAATTATGTAGGTGTAAAAATCTAAAGGTCTAATCTGTTCTTAGAAACAATTAGTACATATATGTAAACTAAAAAAAAGTGCAGTATACTGTATATGTATTTACATGCAATATAATATGCATACAGAATTGAACTGTAATAATTCTATCTAATAAAACTAAAAAAGGAGAAAAAAATTTATACCATTGAACAACCCCCCAAAAATATGATTTAGATAAGCTGAAACCTGATAGTGTCCATTAGACTATTACAGTAATTGGACCTCAGCATCAACTAAGGAGGACTGAAAATGGATATATTGTTGCTTCTCTCATTGGGCAGAAATCAAGACCATTTTTATAGGTCTGCCCAAAACTTTGCCTAATGAAATTTATTATATTTTTTACTGACCCTTGGGCCATAGCTGTTGGACTGGATGTTTGTCTGACATTAGGAAAATTATAGACTGGGTGATTTAAAATACATATCTTTGAGACCACTTATTAGTAAGAAAATATTCTCTGATGAGACTGACCTAAATCAAGCTACTGATCAAGCAACAGTCAGATTCCCACCATTTCTGTCTGAATTCATCATCACACCAAGCATGGAAACATAAACTGGGCTCTCATTAAATAATTCCATGTTTCTGATTCAGAGACTACTAGTACTTGCATAATTTCTGACACCTGACAAAAGTTGACCTAATCATCTCATGTTGAGGAAATTGTCCCCATGTGCTCTTGGCAGGTTGAATATATATGATTTTGACCCCCCTCTTAGGGCTCTCAGTGGTGCCAGCCACTTGATGACACGTTTTCAGGTTATGGTGAGCTGTTTCATTCTGATCATCTGACTTTGGCTACATCACTCTAGCTCTTAAAATTATTATTTGTCAACTTTTCAGGTTTTCATACCATGTCCCATCTGATAATGGTGCATCTTTTATCACAAAAGTCACTAAACACTGGGTTCATATCAAGTTATTTAATGAATCTTCTGCATTCCCCACCATCCACTCACTGATAGAGAGGTATTGTTGAGTGCTGGAATGGTCTT
Source organism: Camelus bactrianus (assembly GCF_048773025.1). Taxonomy (NCBI): domain Eukaryota; kingdom Metazoa; phylum Chordata; class Mammalia; order Artiodactyla; family Camelidae; genus Camelus; species Camelus bactrianus. The sequence goes on along the minus strand of NC_133552.1, from coordinate 29,273,075 downwards.
CTCAAAAAACCACTCACAGATTTCTGACTCTATCTCTCTCACTTCTTTGACATTAGTGAGGCAGCTTCATCACTGAAAGTACTATCTCCAAAAAAGGATTATCTCTTTTCAGTCTAGATAATAATGGAGACAAAGGTACAGGAGATAAACAGACTTTTTTAAAAATTTGTAATTTCATACTATTTCTGGGTATAATGCTTTCTTCATAAAAAATTACCTTGTGTCTCTCACATGTGACCTTCAGGAAGAAAGATTTGTGTGAAAGAAGAAGATGACTGGGCTAAAGATAAATCTATAAGTTCTGGGATGTTACACACTGATTTTGTGGTGATGGCAGCAATTTTGCACCTGGGGAGGGACCATCTTAGAATATAAGACACATGTGAAAGAAGACATTAGTGGCCTGACTTTTGAAACCATCTCTGGATTCATTCTTGTGAAGGAAAACATCCTTTTCCAGGTCTTGCAAACCATTGCATGGACCTTTAATTTAACTCACTCTTAAGTCTGCCATTTCCAGTTAGATGGCTATTACCTATCAGAAACAACAGATGTTTCCAATCCCTGCACCTCCCACACAAAACACCTGTCAACTACTCTATGTCTTTTCTACTTCTGTTCCCATAGCTATCATTTGTCACTCTATGGTGGATGATTCTCACTTGGCTGATGGCATGGACAATAGAACTGGTTGGAATGACTGTCTGAGAGCAGTCAAGAAAAAAACAACAAAAAAAGAACTTAATTATTCAATCTCAACTGTGAAACTTATGGACTACTATGTGAAACTTATGATCTACTACTATAGGAGATTACTTTGGATGTTGGGCACACTGTCAATCTGTACTTAGCAACTGATTTTGTGTGAGTCAGGGAGGAGGGTGTCTCAACAACTTGAACAAATAATTCTCTTCCTAGGGTATCAGACTTTGTTTCCTAGATTAAAGCTAGTCATTAAAAAGCTTCCTCCTGAAAAAAAAAGTGGTCATATGCTTCTTAGGACCGAAGAGATCTTTAATCTTGTGGAAACACTAACAGTGGATCATGTTGCTGTCAGCTATGGATATCTTTCCAAAATGAAGTCATACTTGCTTTCTTGGGGAATCTTCCTGATAAAATAAATGACCTGTTTATCAGATTTGTTAGGTGGGATCAGAGCAGTGTTCAGTTTACAAAGAATTATTTCTCACCCTTCAGATAGTATGTACTCTTTTGTGTACTCACCCCAGTTTTCTAAGAATCATAAGATTTTTATTACTGGCTGATGAGAAGAGGCCTTGTGATTCTAGGCCACTGGCACTCTAACCACTAATCCTTTATTCTAGTTTTTACTCAACCTCATATATTTTTCTCACACACATGCATGTACCAATATTCAGTTGAGTATTTGAGAGGCATCTTTTGCAGATTTCTGTATGTTTATCTCTACTTTATTACTCTGCTCTGTGAACCACTGTTGTACCCTGGCCTACGTGTGGTTTTAGCTCACTCTACTCAAATCAGGAAATCTGTTGTGCTCTGCCTGTATTCTCTCTCCATGTGCCATGGCCTGAAAACTCTCAAGGAATGGAAGTTGGGCCATCATAGGTGTAACTTTGTTTCTTCTCATCTCTTACAATTACTGTTCTTTATTGCCTGCCTCCCAGTGTTTTGAAATATGTTAACAGGTTTTGGCAGTTTTTGTTTGGTTTCAGACAGAAGGATAGATCAAGTCCAAGTTAGTGTTTTCCTAGGTGGAAACATAATTATCTTTAATCTTTATTATAGATTTTAGTATCAGCTAGACAACTTACCAACCATAAAACAAATTGAACAAAACAATTTTATTTTTGAATAGAGCTTCTTTGAATTTATGAATTAATCCATGAAGAATTGGAATCTTTATGAAGTTGAGTTTTCTATTATATTGTGACATTATGTCTTAAGTTATTAATGGCATTTTATCTATTTTAATGTAATAATTTTATTCCTATTAAGTTTGCACAGTATTTATAAAATTAATTTCTATGCAGCTTACAATTTTTGTCATTATCTGGGAATCAAATTTTCACTTTTTATTATGTTTCAAGATTGGCTATATTCTATGTAGATCAGAATCATTTTATTTGAGATTGATGTTATGTCCAGCACCCTTGACTAACTATATTACTAATCCAATGACCATACTCTTCTTTCTAAGATTTTGATTTTTATATCCTCAGGTTTTCTTTCATTTCTATATGATTTTCTCCCATTATTTCTTGTGTATTATTTATTATTTTCTTTTGAGAATATCTCCAATAACATTTTACTTAAAGTATTTGAAATTCTATGATATTAATTCTTAAAAGCATGAATTTATTATCTGATTGCTTATTTTGATGGCTCCTTTGTAGTGTTAGATTTTTTTCTTACATATTTAATTTAGAGTTTTGGTCTGCAATACTATTTTGAGTGTATTGGTGTATCTTTGGTTTTATGGTTGTCTCCACTCAGCTCTCTGAGGTCCTCAGTTCAGAATCAAAGCTTACATGATAAATTTAGATGCCTTTTCCCAGAGTGACAATGAAAATATATTGGATCCTGTCACCAAGCCAGTAGTATCTGTGTCAATTTTCATTTTGGAGATTATAACAATATACATAAGGAATATTATTTATCTATCCTTATCTGTACATAGATAATATTTGTACTTACATCTCCTATCAGATAACTTAACTTAATGTTATATCCCCAGTGAGCAATCAATAGAATTTTTAGTCTTGTATCAAGAGCAAGAAGAGTACACTATTCATATTCTTTACTATTCAAGCAAGCAATCATTTTCTTTACTGGAGAAAATTTCCTTATTCTGAAGTAATTGAAATATAGTGTGGTTCTTCCTACTTGCATTTAGACATAGAGTTCAATGACTTTAGCTACGATTTTATTTGTGGTCCCCAAATATATTTATCACTTACAGTTTTTTTCTTTTTAATATTTTTCTTTCAATATTATATAATTCAAAGCAAAATTTTACCATAATAAACAAAATTCAAATTGATTTGAATGTAAATCACACCTTATACTGTCATTTATTCATGTATTTACTTAAATCTGATCTTCTTCCAGAAGTGATTTAATGTGGCTTACAAGGATGCATTAAATGAAGTATAAACATATAAAAATAAAATAGGTAGGGGAAAAAAAAGAAAGTAAAGAGTGGGAAGAAGAAAGAAAGAAGAGCAAGAGAAAAATAAAATGAAGAGGACAAGAAAGACAGAAACAAATAATGAGATTAAAATTTATAGTAATAAATAGTATGGTTGTCTATGAACTATATGGCAGTTAGAAGGTAAAAATTTATAAAATCATTAATTATAATTAACATAATTATAATTAATTTAATATTATATAATTAAATATATTATTATATTATTTTAATTAATAAATAATTTAAAAGTATATAAATTATGCATTTCTTAGGGTCCATTTGTGGCTTCCACTCAGCCTTTCCCACTGTAATAGCCCTCATTCCATAGGACAGGGAACCCATGTAAGGATTCTGCCAGCTTCTGAGTATATCATCTCTTTCAATTATGCATTCCAGAAACGGGACTAATAATGACATTTGAGACTCACTTTGCACACTATGAGATGGATTTGAGCTAAAACATCATTGGTTATCAAACATTCATAAGCCGCTACTCTGACTGGTGAACCAAAGTAATGTTTTGGGTCTTCTGGCATTAATGTTAAAAAGCCATTGTTTAGTAGTCCTAAAAAGATCTCCTTATTTTCTTTTCCCTCATCCCAGTTACCCTAGTAAAAAGCACTAGGCCTCTTTGGGAAAGGTCAGGAGAAAGATTAACAGTATAAATTTTTGGCAGTGTACCTGGTTCCTTCTTCTAAGAGTCATGGCCTCCCTTCATTCAGAGGGTTCTGAGACTGTAAATTGGCTTAAGTCTTCAAATCAATTGAGAGTTCCTGACTCTATTTTTAAGATTCAGGATAGATTTTTGTTTGTTTGACCTTGAACTTTTCAGCTTTTACAGAACAAGTATGAATTTATTAGGTTTTCTATCTATTTTACTTCTAGAAGTGATGCAATTAACTAGCCAGTGACATAGGGTCTGTCGAGTCAGACTAATTTGATTGCTGCTTTGACTTTGCTGTCCATTATAGAACCACACCCACAATTCTTTTGGCAGTTGAGGACAGCCTCTTGGGCCTTGCTGTGGAGATCCAATTACTCCCAGAATATTTAAGTTTCCCAGTTCAGAGGCTGCAGTCACTAGGGTAAGATCTAGCCTACAGGTAAGATCTATTACAGGGCTCTTCAAGGATTCTGGGACTCCTCTCACAAATATATTGTTCACAACTGTGGTAAAATGTAAGTCTTCTGGATCCTGCCAGTGAGGGTAAGTAGGTCTTTAATAACAAATTTGCTCTAAAATTTCAATCTCCATAAGTTTTTGTTTTCTTTACTCTACATTAAACCAAGGCAGATCTGGGATTTCTAATGTACTCACTGAAGGCCACACTTTTGTCCATGTTTCAACAAACACACAAAAAAACAAAACAAAACAAAACAAAAAACAGTTAGAGCCCTTCTAAACTCCTCAAGCTGCAAAATTAAATTCAGAATTTCTGCTTAGTGAGCCCATCAGTATTTATCAAACAATATAATCACTACAAAGTCAAAAATTCAGTCTGACCTAACTTTGTTTCTTTCTTCATTATCACATACCATCAGTATACATTCCCACACATGTTTCCTGGATTTCTGTCTATATACATTAGAAAACACAATAGTTGTTTTGGAATGTAGCTCAGTTCCCTATGGATCTCACTTTCTACTTCTCTTTTAGGGATCTGCTAAGGCTTAAGTTTAGTTATAGGTCTAGAAACACAGAGAGGTTGTGGGAGTGGATCCTAGGGAGAATCAGTGTATCTGAATGGCAACTGACACAGGGGAGGCTGTTGCCATTTCCTCAGACGATGCAAGCTGAAGTGCTGAGGCCACTGCCACTTGTGCTGGAGATAACTCTTCCATTAGCAAAAAAGACTCATGAGAATTTAAAGTTCAGTGTCCCCAGCTTCATTACATCTTCCCCATTCCAATTTAAAAAGTATCTTTATTTTCTAATCAATGCCCAATCACAGAGGTTTGAAGTTCTACTTACATTGTGATTCAGCCAATCAAAGGATGAGGTTCTACATTTTATTTTCAGTAAACTCAGACTTGTGGCCACAGAAGAATCTCCTTCAGAGCATACTTAGAAGCTTTCAGGTAATTTTTGCAGTGTTTGAACTAAGAGTTTGCATTCCTGAGTTTATTCTATTCTTTCATCATTTGGTTGAGAGACATTAAGAGAAAAAGCTAACCTCATAATATTCATTAGTTTTCCAAAAATGCTTGAAAATATCATATGCACAGTCACCTAGCTCCTTGTTTATTATAAGTGTTTGATTAGGAATATCCAATGGATATTTTGTATATGTATAATGTCAGATAATGTATCATGCAGTCATTTCTACTAGAAATATTAATTAGCATCTTTAAATCTAATCAGAGAGCCAATTTCAGAAACCATAGAACCAATTCAGGAAACTCATCCTTAAAATGTTCTTCCTTTAGAACCAGTCTTAGTGCCAAAGTCTCTATTAGTTATGGTTTGCCAGAGGAATAGAATTGGCTTATGTAACTATGGAGGCTAAGAAGTCCTATGAGCTGCAGTGGGCAAGCTGAAGGCTCAGGAGACTTGATGATATGGCTCCTGTTCTAGCTCAAGGGCCTCAAAACCAGGATAGCCAATATTGTAAGTTTTAGTTCAAGCTCAAGTCCATACACAGAAGACTGAGGTCTCACTTCAAAGGCAGTCAGGCAGAGGGATGATTCTTTCCTATTCAGTCTTTTATTTAGGCCTTCACTGGGTTGGATAAGTCCCACCTACACTGGAGTGTGGAATCTGCTTTATACAATCTAATGATTCAAATGTTACTCTCTAGAAACACCCTCACAGGCATACTCAACTACCTGGGCACCCTGAAGCCTAGTCAAGTTGACATAAAAAATTAGCTACTTAATTTTTAGAGAAACTCCTCTTTCTGACTTTAAGAGTAAAGTGGAAAATTGGGTACTTGACTCTTCCTTACAGCACATTTACTGATTATTTGGAGCCTTATTTTTCTTCAAATTCTTAAGCTATTGAAATACAGTATTTTTCCAATATAATTTTTGCTGATAGTATCTACATTTTTTTTTTATCAAATAGATTCCCTCCTCTGATATTTGATAATTTGGGTGGGAGAATCTTATTATTTTATCTGGGTCATCAGTTTATTCTGAGTATTACTCTGTTTTTGTTCTAAGCCTCCTTTAAAATATTCAACAAAGATTTTGAGACTTGACAATTATTTATTATTAGTTCTTTTGTAAGCTAAATCTTGTTATTTCTGGCCTTAGTCTATTTTTAAAAAGTCAAGATATAGTTGACTGGATAGGTGGGGCTACATTTTTTAAGGATCTAATTCAAATTTATAAAAAAGACATTAAAGACTAAATTCATCCTTGAAATCCACAGTTGATTCATCCTTTCACAACGTTAAAAAATGAATTAGCATTCCATATGGTTATACAGGAAAGAATTAGGGATGCCCTCCAAAGATGTTGTCTGAAATTTATGACCTCTGAAGCCATTATTAGGGATTTCCAATTTCAATTGTTTGTTTCAAACTAAGGGTCCAACTTACATATAAATAAGTTGATAAATATTCTAGAGCATTAGATAATATGCATAACTCAGAGATATGGTGGATTTGGTTCAAGATCACCACAGAAAAGTAAATATCTCAATAAAATGAGTCACACAAAAGTTTTGGTTTCCCAGTGCATATAAAAGTTGTGTTTACACTATACTGTGGTCTGTAAAATGTGCAACAATATTATGTCTAAAAAAAAGTACATACCTTAATTTAAAAATATTTTATTGCTAAAAATATGTTAATCCTCATCTGAGCCTGTTTTTTGGCAGTGGAAAGTCTTGCCTTGATGCTGATGGCTGATGACTAATAAAGATGGTGGTTGCAGAAAGCTGAGATAGCTGTGACAATTTCTTAAAATAAAATAATAGTAAGGTTTGTGGCATCAATTGACTCTTCCTTTTATAAACAATTACACTGTAGCATTCAATACTGCTGATAGAATGTTATGCACAGAACTTCTTTCAAAATATGAGTCATTTCTCTTAAGCCCTGCTGCTGTTTTATTAACTACATTTATGTAATATTAAAAATTTTTGCTATCATTTCAACATCATCAGTATTTCATCAAAGTTGTTTTCATCTTAAGAAACCACTTTCTTTGCTCATCCATAATAAGCAACTCCTGGTGGAGGTGGAGGGAGGGAGGATTGGATGAAGGTAGTCAAAAGGTACAAACTTCCAATTATAAGATAAATAAGTGCTAGGACTGTAATACCTAACATGATTAACTTAATTAACACTTTTGTATATTATATATGAAAGTTAATAGTGTAAATCCTAAGATCATCACAAGGAACATTTTTTCCCTTTTATTTTGTGTCTATATGAAATGATAAATGTTCACTGAACTTATTACAATAATCATTTCATGATGTAAGTCAAATCATTCTGCTGTACATCTTAAATTTAATCAATTATATCTCAATAAAACTAAGAAAAAAAGAAGCAACTTTTCATCTATTAAAGTTTTATCATGAGATTGCAGCAATTTAATCACATCTTCATGCCCCAATCTAATTTTAATTCTCTTGCTATTTCCACCATGTCTGGTGTTACTTCTTCCAATGAAGTTTGAACCTTTCAAATTCATCCATGATGGCTGGAATCAGTTTCTTCCAAACTCCTGTTAGTGTTGATATCATGACCTCTTTGCATAAATCACAAATGCTCTTAATGACATCTACCATAGTGAATCCTTCCTATAAAGTGTTTCCAATGACTTTTCCCAGATCTATCAGAAAAATCACTATCTACAACAGCTATATCCTTAAGAAATGCATTTCTTAAAAATAAAACTTGAAATTTGAAATAACTTCTTGATCCATGGGCTGCAGAATGAATGTTGTGTTAGCAGGTGTGAAAACAACATGAATCTCATTGTCCATCTCCATCAGAGCTACTGAGTGATTAGCTGCAGTGTCAATGAGCAATAATATTTTGAAAGACTTTTTTTTTTTGAGCAGTAGGTCTCAACAGTGGACTTAAAATATTTAGTAAGCTATTCTGTAAACAGATGTGCTGTCATCCAGGCTTTGTTGTTCCATTTATACAGCACAGGCAGAGTAGATTTAGCATAAGTCTTAAGGGCTCTAGGAATTTTGGAATGCTGAGTAAACATTGACTTCAACTTAAACTTAACTGCATTAGCCTCTAACAACAGAGTCAGCCTGTCCTTTGGAGCTTTGAAGCCAGGCATCTCCTCTCTGACTATGAAAGTCCTAGTGGCAACTTCTTTCACTAGAAGTCTGTTCATCTACATTAAAAACTGTGTTATTTAGTGTAGGCACCTTCATTAATAATCTTAGCTATATCATCTGGATAACTTGCAAGTTTTATATTAACACTTGGTGTTTCACCTTGAAGTCTTATTCTAAGAAAATGGTTTCTTTCTTTAAACCTCATGAACCAATCTCTACTAGCTTCAAACTTTTCTTTTGCAGCTTCCTCACCCTTCTTAGCTTTCATAGAATTGAAGATAATTAGGGCCTTGCTCTAGATTAGGCTTTGGTTTAAGGGAAACTTGCAGCTGGTTTGATCTATTCAGACCACTAAAACTTTCTCTGTATCAGAAGTAAGACTGTTTCATGTTCTCATCATTTGCATGTTCACTGGAATAATACTTTTAATTTCTCTCAAGGCTATTTTTTAAATTCACAACTTGGCATAAGATGCTTAGATTTTGTTCTGTCTCAGCTTTTGTCATGCCTTTCTCACTAAGCTTAATCATTTCTAGGTTTTGATTTAAAGTGACAGATGAGTGACTCTTCCTTTCACTTAAACACTTAGAGATCATGTAGGGTTATTAAATAACTTAATTTTAATATTGTTGGGTATCAGAGAAGAGGGACACCCAAGGGGAGAGAGAGAGAGTTGAGGAAATGGTCAGTTGATGGAATAGCCAGAAAACATACAACATTCATTGATTAAGTTTATTGTCTTTTGAGAGTGTGTTTCCTGATGTCCCAGACAATTACAATAGTAACATTAAAGATCATCAATCACAAATCTTTATAACAAATATAATAATAATGTAAATGTTTAGAAAACTATGAGAATTACCAAAATATGACAGAAATACACAAAGTGAGCAAGTACTGTTGGAAAATTGACCCTGATAGACTTGTTGAACAAAGAGTTGCCACAAACCTTCAATTTAAAAAGAATAAAAACATAGTATCTGTAAAATCAATAGAGCAAAATGCAATAAAACAAAGTATGTCTGTATATGTTAATGTAACTATTCTAAATAATCTTTAAATATCATATACCTTATCTAAACATTAAAATGTCTTTGACACTATTTCTCCACTGTGAAAAAGGAAGTGCTTAACATGAACCATAATGCACTTGCACTAATCTCTAAATGACCAGAAAGCAAAGAAAGGAGGAATATAAAATAGGGAGAAGAACAAATTAAGATGGGATAATAGGAGTCTCTCTGAGAATGGGTACACTTAAACTGAGTGAAACTCAGGCAACAGTTGATCAGATATATCACTTGCACATCTCATTTTGGGAATGCCCAAACTAGTGATTTCCTCTGGTAGTACCAAAATATATTCTATTCTTAGCAGAGAAAAGCTTTGGAAAAGAGATTTTCCTGGTGTCATGCAGATATTGTGAGACAGGTTCAAGAAAATTCTCACCAGGTTTGCTAGATGACCCAAGGCAAAGTTTATATCTTAACATGTCTAATCTGATGAGACTTTTTGATCTTATTACACTATGTGTATTCTCTTCTCTATGAATATATGCTTAAAGGGTTTCAAAAAAAATGAATAAGGACAATCAGAGAGAGAAAAAAAGTGTTGTTAGTAACAAAGTAAATGTATATCAAGGATAAAAATTTCTAAATAAGATCAGTTAATTGAAGAAATACTAAAAAGCTTTCAAAATTATTATTATTATTATTATTATTATTCCTAGAAATAAAAATTAACTCAATTGTCATTTGAAGGCCCCTTAAGAGGGAGGCTCAAGGGTCTCAGAGGAGCATGTTACTTTTAAGTGAAGGTTTTTGAGCCTTAGCAGACACAGCGTTTCAATTGAATATACTTAAAACCTCTGGATTTGATTACAGCAGACTTCCCAAAATGACACCCATTGTTTAAAATTAATCTAAGTTTATGAATCCAACTTCAGATAGAGATAACACTGTTTTGACAGATATTTAATAATGTCTCAGAAGAAGAGGTCATGGGTTGATATTCATAGGCTAGGATAGGGAGTGTCGACTGAAATAAATGCTCAGCCTATAAGTTAAGAGTTATGTTTTATTTGGCGGGGGGACTTAAGCCGGGATGACAGCCTCTCAGATGGTTCTGAGGGACTGCTCCGAAGAGGTAGGGGAGAAGCTAGGATATATAGGGGCTTTACAACAAAGACCAGGTAGTTGGAACAATAAAAGATTACTTGTTGTCTAAAGAAAACCAGGCATCTCAAGTTACAGAATGTAGTGTTTTTCTATATATGGGAGGAAGCAAGCATTTGGGCTCACCAAATTCATTCCTTTGACAAGCACCTAGCTATCTAGGACAAGTATCCTGTCCTTTCTTATTTTGAGTCTGCTCAGGGTGTACCATTGTGAGTGGCTGCAGAGGCTGGGCTGCAGGCCCATCCCCACTGGGGGGTGGTGGCAGCCGCTGATGACTTGGCTTCAGCATTCTTTGTTTACTGATATGTTTGCAGTATTTTCACTCACACTGCAGTACTTTCATTCATAGGAGCTATGCTCAAAAAATTTAAGTTGGGTCTTCCAATATCAGTATCTGGTTGGCATTGGGCAATTTTATGATATAATGTTTAGTACTGGTGGTCACAGAAGAATGACAGTCTTAAATCTTGATAATTAAAAAATTGAGCCAAATGCCTGTGTGAGAAATTTATTATCCTAAAAAAGGAGACATTTACTCAATAAGCATCTTATTTGATTTCATAAATAAGATTTAAATAGTTTCCTAAATAATTATAGAGCATACTTTATTATTTATAAATTTACCTTCCTGGGCAAGAAATTCCTATATAAAAACAAAAAATTTATTCACAGAAGTGACCTCAATTCTCAATGCATTAAAGAAAGAAATTTGGAATAAATTTAAAGTTTTGCTACTGAAACATACCATGGTTTCTTTCCTCAAAATGTTTAAAAATTCTCAAACTTGCAAAATATTACATGTGGCTACCTAAAATACTAGAATGTACATTATGGTATGAATATCTCAAAATGTCCAGTGAAATTTATGGTAAGGCAATTGCTGGTGAAATTGGGTAAATCATTAAACTATTTTTTTGTAATTTCTTTCTTTCTTTTTTAAAATGTCTGCTCAATATACTTTGACATTTATTGCCTAGAGTAAAATGGAATTCTTCAATAATAACCAAAAGAATTTATTTTGAAAAGTTAGGAAACTATATTTGGGGCAGTCTCATTGATATATTGTATAATTCATATATTTCTGTCATTTTAACCTTACACAAAACAAGTTTCCAACTGCATCTATAGAACAGATCTCAGAGTACACAAATGGCTCTATCAACCATATGGTGACTAATTCTTTTTATTAAATGCAATTGGTATGGAAACAACTAGTCAACACCAAATAACAAAATTATTATGTATAAATAGCTGCCCCTTTGTGATTATAACAAATATCATATTTACATCCAAAGGAAATATTTGACAATAATTCAATAATTTACAGTCTCTTAAAATAGTACATGTGATTATGTATACACCAAAATAGCTTAAATTTCTTCAGATGCTAGTACATTCAAATATATATAATGAAATGTTCTTGAAATACCAAATCAATAATCAACCTCCAGGATCAAGTAACATTTTGTGAAATTATGTTTCAAGGTTTCAACATCATACCCCATATGTTTTATGGCTATAAATGATAACTTTTTCTTATTTTAGATAATTATGTTAAAAAAAAAACCAACAGTTTGTAAATATCACAGTGCTGAAAAAGATAAAAATAGAAGCTGAACATGGTAAATTTAGTTTTTTTCCCTTTATTGTTGTATAATACTTGCAGTTATTGTGTCAGCTACAACTCTTTGATAACATTTTCAAAGTTTAGTTTTAATTAATATCTTGAATAATTATGAGATGCAATAAAAGTTTATTTAAACCCATATTATGATTTTAGGGGAAAATATAAAAGTAGTTTATAATTTCTTTTAAAATACCTAAATCTAAAATGTAAGTAATGAAAATTGGTACTAAATGCAATATATACCATGTATCATGGGGTGACACACAGTTATAACCACAATTACAGGATTTTGATGCTCATTTTAGGAAGCCGGCCTCTTGAATTAACATATAATTATTGAGAGATTATTAAATTAATGATGATAGACCAGTGAATAAAACAGAAAAACTTACAGTCTTTATGAATCTTTCATTCTAGTGAATGGACAGTAATAGAAAAAGAAAGAAAGAAAGAAAAAGAAAGAAAGAAAGAAAGAAAGAAAGAAAGAAAGAAAGAAAGAAAGAAAGAAAGAAAGAAAGAAAGAAAGAAAGAAAGAAAGAAAGAAAGAAAGAAAGAAAAAGAAAGAAAGAAAAAGAAAGAAAGAAAGAAAGAAAGAAAGAAAGAGAGAGAGAGAGTTAGAAATGGATATATGCTTCAGGGAAAAACAACTAAGGAAAAGGTATATGTAATATCATAGAATAAATTTGAGTTTGCAATTTTAATCAAGATGGTCATAAATATTACAATAAAATATTAGTATCTGGCTAAATATCAGGAGGAAGTATGGGAGCAAATCATGTACATATCTTGGAGGATTAGATTCCTGGCAGAAAGAACAAAAAGAGAAAAGTCTCTGAATTTGAGAGTATGAATATTGTTTCAAGGAACCACAAAGAGGCCAGAGTTTTTAGAGTGGAATGAAGTAGAGATAGCATAATATGAGATAAAGTGAGAGGTAAAATAAAGTAAACCTCAGGTAATCCTATGATGTTTTTGGCTAAGTTACTTACTTAGACATTTATCCTGAGTAATGTGTAAAACCATTGGAATATTTGGAGTAGAGAAGTGAAATTATCTGTATTTTGTTTTAACAGAATATTCTGAGAGTTGTATTGATAATAGATTAGAAGGATGAGTAGAAGAAGGGCACAAGTAAGAAATGTATTTCAATAAATTAGATAAGAGTACAGATTTGGTGTGCCTAACTTAGTAAAGGAAAGTGTTCAGAACAAATAAAAACAAAAAGTGAACACAAAACTTTGTAAGGTATGAACTGAAGTATGATAGAAAAGGGAGGAAAAATTAAGAAAAAATACGTTAGACAGTAAACTCTAGCACTGGCCTGATAGAGGAAGGAATTTCTGCAGTGCAAAAGTATAAACCACATTTCAGAGTTGCTGTATGCTTCTATCTGTAAATATTGAAACTGACCATCTTGGAGATCAAAGAGACCTAACCTACTCAATAATATGACTTCACTTAGTTTGCTGAGGGAAATACACAAAAGCTTGGGTTTGAGTGTTGACTCTATGAAGAAAATCTGGGAGGGGTATCAGAATACCATCTAACAAACAAAGTTGAGAATTGTTTCAATTTTAAGTTATATATTGAAGGTGGATAAATAGGATTTGTGATAGATCAAATATTAGCACAAGACAAATAAGGGAATCAATAATTATTTACAAAAAGTTTTACTACTAGAAGAATGATTTCCATTTACTGAAATGTGGAAGATTATAAAGACAGCTTATTTGGAAGCAGGGGGAATCAAGAGTTCAGGTTTTTACACTATAATTTTGATATGCTTATTAGCTAACCAAGTGTTAACTGAATATACAGGTCTTTAGTTCAGGGTAGAAGACCTCGTGGAGATGTGCATTTAGAATTGTCTTCATTTAGATGCTGTTTAAAGCTATCAAATTATTTGAGGTAACCAGAAGAGTCAGTATAGAAAAGATGGCCAAGGTCTATGTCCTGTAGTTTTAAAATGTTAAAAAAGTTGGGAAGCAGAGGATAAAACAGTAAAGGAGGCTTAAATGAACACACCAATTTTAAACAAGTCATGAGGAGTTTCAATATAAAGGGGAAAAGTGAAATGAGCAACATAAGTGGATAGAAAAAGTGGAAACAAAATAATTCACAGGAGAGATTATAAAGAATTTTGGGCACAATGTCATAAAGTAGGTGACAGAGGATGGGATCTGGTATACAAATGGACGTGTTGGTCTTGGTTAAATTATCATGAAGAATCCATCTGAATACCAAGAAAGAAGGCTTATCGCAAAGAAAGAGAGAGGTGGTTCAATGGGATGATAGATGCTTGTAGCAGATTTTGTTAGTTTGCTGAAAAATCTTTGAATTTCCTTGAAATCATTATTAAGTCATTCATTTCATATCACAACAGGATTTAGTTTTGAGAATAATATACTTACTGAATAGCTAATTATTCTATTAATGAGAAAAAAAAATCACAAAGATCAATTTGTGCTAGGAACCACAGCCAACTCCAACAAAAAATGTTTATTGGGAGAAACAGGAGGACGAGAAAAGAAAAAAAGCAAAACATTCTTTACTGTTCTGCATTACTATAGCAATAACTGTTTTATATAATTTTTATATGGCTATACTATAAGTTTATAAAATAATCTCTTCTTTTGCTGTCTTTTATTTACTTTTTATAATTGAAACATAGTCAGTTTAGACTGTTGTGTCAATTTCTGGTGCACAGCACAATGCCCCAGTCATTCATGAATTTACATATATTTGTTTCCATATTCTTTTTCACCATAAGATACTACAAGATATAGAATATAGTTCCCTGGGCTATACAGTATAAATTTGTTTATCTGTTTTAAATATGCCAGCCAGTATCTGCAAATCTAGAACTCTTAAACTATCCCCTCCCACCCCTCAGCCCCCTGGTAACCACAAGTTTGCTTTCTATGTCTGTGAGTCTCTTTCTGCTCTATTAAATAAATTCCTTTTTCTTTTCCTTTTCCTTTTCCTTTTCCTTTTCAGATTCCACATTAATGGTATCATAAGGTATTTTCACATTCTGGCTTACTTCACTTAGAATGACATTCTCCAGAGACATCTATGTTGCTGCAAATGACATTATGTTGTCATTTTCCATGGCTAAGTAGTATTCCATTGTATAAATATACAACATCTTCTTTATCCAGTCATCTATTGATGGACATTTAGGTTGTTCCCATGTCTTGGATATTGTAAATAATGCTACTATGAGCGCTGGAGTGCAGGTGTCTTTTTGAATTAAGGTTCCCTCTATATCTATGCCCAAGAGTAGGATTGCTGGATCATATGTTAAGTTTATTTTTAGCTTTTGAGGAATCTCCATACAGTTTTCCACAATGGCTGCATCAAACTGCATTCCCATCAACAGTATAAGAGGGTTCCCTTTTCTCCATGCCCTCTCCAGTATTTATCAATTGTGGACTTTTAAATGATGGCTATTCTGACTGGTGTGAGGTGATACCTCATTGTATTTTTGATTTGATTTCTCTGATAATTAGTGATACTGAGAATTTTTTCATGTGCCTATTGGTCATTTGCATGTTTTCATTGGAGAATTGCTTGTTTAGGTCTTCTGCTCATTTTTGGATTGGGTTGTTTGTTTCCTTGTTTATTATTAATTGTATGAGCTATTTATATATTCTTGAAATCAAGCCTTTGTCAGTCTCATCTTTTGCAAATATTTTCTCCCATTCCATAGGTAGTAATTTTGTTTTGTTTATGGTTTCCTTTGCTGGCAAGATCTTGTAAGTTTAATTAAGTCCCATTTGTTTATTTTGCTTTTATTTCTTTTGCTTGGGTAGACTGCCCTAGGAGGACATTGCTGAGATTTATGTTAGATAATGTTTTGCCTATCTTTTCTTCTAGGAGATTTATTGTGTCTTGTCTTATGTTTAAGTCTTTAAGCCATTTTGAGTATTTTTGTACATAGTGTGAAAAAGTGTTTTAACTTCATTGATTAATGTGTGGCTGTCCAACGTTCCCAACACCATTTGAAAAAGAGGCTGTGTTTTTTCCGTTGTATATTCTTGCCTCCTCTATCAAGGATTAATTGAGCAAAAGTTTGTGGGTTCATTTCTGGGCTCTCTATTTTCTTCCATTGATCTATACGTCTGTTTTTGTACAAATACCATGCTGCTTTGATTACTGTAACTCTGTAGTATTTTCTGAAGTCTGAAAAGATTATTCTTCCAGCTTCATTCTTTGTCTTCAGTAATGTTTTGGAAACTATGGGTCTTTTGTGATTTCACATAAATTGGAATATGATTTGTCCTAATTCTGTGAAAAATGTCCTGGGTAATTTGACAGAGATTGCATTAAATCTGTAGATTGCTTTGGGTAGTTTGACCATTTTAACAATATTGATTCTTCCAATCCAAGAACATGGGATGAATTTCCATTTCTTTAAGCCTTCTTTGATTTCCTTAATCAATATTTTATATTTCTCCATGTATTCCTAGGTATTTTATTGCTTTGGGTGCAATTTTATTTATTTATTTATTTATTTATTTATTTATTTATTTATTTATTTATTTATTTATTTTAACTTTTTTTTATTGAGTAATAGTCATTTTACAATGCTGTGTCAAATTCTAGTGTAGAGCACAATTTTTCAGATATATATGAACATATATATATTCACTGTCACATTTTTTTCACTATAAGCTACCACAAGATCTTGTTTATCTTTCCCTGTGCTATACAGTATAATCTTGTTTATCTATTCTGCATTTTAAAATCTCACTCTGTCCCTTCCGACCCCCAGCCTCCTTGGCAACCACAAGTTTGTATTCTATGTCTATGAGTCTGTTTCTGTTTTGTATTTATCTTTTTTTATTATTATTTTTAGATTCCTCATATGTGCAATCTCATATGGTATTTTTCTTTCTCTTTCTGGCTTACTTCACTTTGAATGACATTCTTCAGGAACATCCATGTTGCTGTAAATGGCGTTATGTTGTCAGTTTTTATGGCTGAACAGTATCCCATCATATAAATATACCACATTTTCTTTACTCAGTCATCTGTTGATGGACATTTAAATTGTTTCCAGTCTTGGCTATTGTAAATAGTGCTGCTATAAACATTAGGGTGCAGGTGTCATTTTGAAGTAGGGTTGCTTCTGGATTTATGCCCAGGAGCAGGATTCCTGGGTCATATGGTAAGTCTATTCCTAGTCTTTTAAGGAATCTCCATACTGTTTTCCACAATGGCTTTCCTTGCTTCCCTCTCCCACTCTTAATGATTTAGATGTCTTCTTTTACAATTTTGTGTTTATTCTTTTTGTAATTCATGGCAGTTATCTCCTTTCCAGTTATGAGTTTCTCATTTTTGTAGCATCCTGCTTCTTTTCTATTTAGAGTAGACCTGTCAATATTTGTTTTAGCATGGGTTTAGTGCTGCAAAACTCTTGTAGATTTTTCTAGTCTGTGAAATTCTTTATGTCTCCTTCTATCCTAAAGGATAGCCTTGATGGATAGAGTATCCTAGGCTGCATCTTTTTTTCATTCAGGACTTTGAATATATCTTGCCACTCCCTTCTGGCCTGTAGTGTTTGTGTAGAAAAATCAGCTGAGAGCCTTATGGAGGTTCCCTTGTAACTCACTATTTGTTTTTCTCTTGCTGCCTTTAGGATCATTTCTTTATCCTTGACTCTGGCCATCTTGATTATGATATGTTTTGGTGTGGGTCTATTTGGGTTCTTTCTGTTTGGGACCCTCTGAGCTTCCTGTACTTGGATATCTGATTCCTTCTTTAAGTTTGGGAGGTTTTCAGTCATGATTTCTTCAAAAACCTTTTGAATCCCCTTTGTTCTTTCTTCCCCTTCTGGAAACCCTATTATGCATAGATTGGCATGCTTTATATTATCCCATAGGTCCCTTATATTGTTTTCATTGGTTTTTTTTTTATTTGTTTTTCTCTCAGCTGTTCTGATTGGGTGCTTTCTGTTGTCCTGTCTTCTAGGCCACTTATTTGTTCCTCTGCATTATCTAGCCTGCTTTATACAGCCTTTAGGTCAGCTCTCATCTCAGCAAATGAGTTTACTAATTCTACTTGGTTCTTCTTTATAGCTTCTATTTCATTTTTGACATATTTTATATCTCTAAACACTTTCTTTTAGTTCCTTCAGTACTTTGATCAGTCCTTTTTTTGAAATCTTGATCTAATAGGCCATCAATGTCTATTTCCTTGATCATGCTTTCAGGGGTTTTCTCTTGCTCTTTTAATTGGGAGTGGTTTCTCTGCTTCTTCATATTGCTCATATTTCTCTGGCCCTGTGGCTTAAGGAGTATCAGTTATCTAGTTCTCCTGGAGATGCTGTGCTCTTAATGATTTTATTGAGAGGTCTTTGTGTCTTCGCCCTATTTTGTGAACTCAGCTTGCTGTTTCCAGGGGCCCTCTGTTGGTGCCTCGTCTGTGCTGCTCCCCATGGCTGTCAGCTAGCAGATCATGCCCCCTCCCAACACTGGGTCAGGTGCTGAGCTCTTATCCAGTGGGTGAGCGGGTCCTTCCCCTCCTGATGCAACAGTCAGATGTTCCGTTTGGGGGAGGCAGGTGGGCAGATTGTGCCCCTTTCCAGCACTGTGGTCAGGTGCTGCATTCCTGCCAGGAAAGCGAATTGCCACCTGCCCTTTCCTGGAGCCAGTCACTTTGCTGCTCTGTGCAGCTGCCCACTCTGCCTTGGGTCAGCGTTCCGAAGGTGGGCTCAGGGAAGACAGCGGAAGGGCCCCGCCTCTGCTCTGTGCCAAATCTCAGCTCCTTGTTTGTCTTGGCAGCGTGAGTTCTCTGAGGTGCTAGGGTAGAAAGATCCTATCTGCCCCTAGCTGTAAACAAGTCTCACTCCTGCCCAGGAGGTTGCGGAGCCCCAGGGTGCAGATTCAGGTCTCAGCCCCACCCCTGCCTGGGCGCTGTGCACAGGAGAATATGGTGGCTGTTGCTGAGCCCAGCCTCTCTTCTCACGAGAAGCTGAGTAATGGCAGCACAGGTCTGAGGAGACAAAGGCTATGGCTCTCCTCCCCCCAGGGCACACCAGTCGTGTTGCTTTGCTTTTCTTCACAATTCATAGGGTATCAAGGTTGTTCTGCTTCATATCCCCTCCCAGCCATGGCACACAGCACCCTGCCATCACCCGGGGCTGCCTCAGTGCAGCTGCCCCTGTCCTCCGCCCAGCTAGGGCCACCTGTCCCAGCCCCAGCTGCTGGCTCACATCTCAGGCTGTGTGTCACGGGGATCTTTGTGCCCTTTTAATGCAGTTCTGTTGGTCAAGGGGTGCTCCAGACAGATCCAATCCTCAGAGTCTCCCCCTCCATCCTGCTGGCCTCTCTGTTGGGAGGGGAGACCCAGCGAATGAGCACCAGTCCTCCTTTGCTGCTCTCTCCCTGTGGGATTGGTCCAACACTGTTTCATTTTTTCTTCTTTCTTTTTTCCTTTTTATCTACCAGATTTTTGGTGTCTTTGTCTTTCGAAGAGGGTGATGTTCTGTCGGAGTTTGGCAGGTGCTCTGGTTGCCTGAGTGGGTCCATAGATGTGAGTTTTGGTGTATTTGTGGGAAAGGGTGAGCTACAAGCGTCCTTCTACTCCACCATCTTGCTTCTCCCTGGGTACAAATTTAAAAGGGCTTGTTTCTTTACTTTCTTTTCCTGTTGATTCATTGTTACTGTAAAGAAATGTAACTGACTTTTAATCTTGTATCCTGCTACCTTGCTGAATACTTTTAACAGCTCTAGTACTTTTCATGTGGAGCTTTTAGTGTTTTCTCTATATAATATCATGTCATCTGCATATAGCGACAATTTAACCTCAAATATAATCTCTTCTTAACTCCATTTTAGATACAAGTGGTGCAAATTATAAAATAATTTTCTCAAAGCTATAAAGCTAATAATTGGTGAAAGTTAGTTTCTGACCCAAATTATTCTAATATTAGAATGCCTTTAACATATTATCATTTAGCATATTCCTCTGACTCCTGAATTTCTTTAGGCTGATGGTGATAGTTAAAGGTTTGGACAGATTGAAAATTAATTTTTGAAAGGATATTTATGTTGTTTATATAGTTTCTAAAGCATCACGTCAAGAAACATATACTATCTTATCCCTCTTTTTATACTCCTTGATTGTGTTTTTCTTTTTTGTTTTCAATGTTAAGATAGTCCAAATTTATTTTGTGTGTTTCCTGCCTACACTTAGAATTGGCTATTTGTCCATAAACCCTGCTTCCTTTTAGTGGGAAATGGTATATAGTGAACCTACATTTGGTGCTAGAAATTTTCATTGTTATTTTGTTGTGTGCCCCATTTGCAATATTTATCACTCCTTCCATCAAGAGGTGGAGTCTGTTTCCTCTGCCACTGTGTAGAGGCTGTCCCTGAGTTTGTTTTAATCATTATAGTATGATGAAAGAGACATTAAAGTATGATGTGCGTGGCTTTCAGACCTGGGCCATATAAATGTTTGCAATTCTTATCACTTGCTCTCTGAGAGTCAGTCACTATCTTAAAATGTCTTGGCTATCTGTGTAAATAGAAAAGGGTAAAACTCTATTTGAAGAGGGAGATTCTGTGGAGAACAATCAAAGATCCAGACATAGAAAATAGCCATGAAGAAAAAGAGGCCTAGTCATCCCAAGAACCCTCCTAGCTATTGGAAAGGATCCTCTGGCTTCTATAGGTTGCCCAGGGAACACTATAGGGAAGTAGAATGAGTTATCCCTGCTGATCCCATCCTGAATTTCTGTTCCTCAGAATTGTGACCAATTTAAAAATTACTATTTAAAGCTACTGAGCTTTTTGTTTTTGTTTTACTTACAGCAACAAGAATAGTTGTCAGAATAACTAAATTTGGTTATTTTAACAAACATTTTGTGTTGACAACAGTAGGAAAAGTTAATTTTTAATAAAAATATATTACATGATTATAGCATTTCTATTCAAATTTAGAGTTGTAAGGTTTCAAAAATTAACTTTGATTTTATATTTCTATCTCTTTTTTACTGAAAATCTTTATTGATATTGATGCATATGTGGAATAAATTTGTATATTTCCTCTGTATGTGTATATATGCATGTGTGTATATTTCTATTAACTGCTGAATAAAAATATTAATGTTTAACATTTATAACACTGTCTTATAAAATAATTATCCTCCACATAGGGGTGGGAAGAACTAATAGGAGGATAGCGTTATTCTTTTGCAAGTTACTAGTAAAGTTGCTGTGAATTGATCAAAAGATAGATGGCATATTTCCAAAAATGGAGACTAAGCACAAAATGCAAATCATGTATTTAATTTTTCTTTGTTTAGAACTCACACTTCTTTCTGCTATCATTCACTGATTCTCCTTCTTCACTTTCCTTCTTCCTTCCACTTTCTTTCTCAATTGTCTTTCTTCCTTACTCTTTTTCTTAAATACTGAAACACAGTACAATACATGTATATATAGCCATGCTTATGTATCTTACAATTTTATACCCAGAGCAGGTAAAAGAAGACTAAGATTCACCCTAGCATAAAAATGTTCTCAACCCTTTATCAG
The DNA here is from genome assembly GCF_048773025.1 of Camelus bactrianus. Lineage (NCBI taxonomy): Eukaryota > Metazoa > Chordata > Mammalia > Artiodactyla > Camelidae > Camelus > Camelus bactrianus. The sequence continues at coordinate 29,251,300 of NC_133552.1, read as the reverse complement.
AAGCAGTCACCATATATTTACACAAAAAATGTAAGATGCTTCCAACATTCCTTTCTGTTCTGCTATAACCAAGTTGTTAAAAGCTTATTTGCCAGAAACCAATTTGTTGGAAGTTAATATATCAAAAAATAATTCAATTAAGTAACCAATCCAAATGACTGGGAACATATTCTAACCATAAAATTTGATAGAAATTTTTAATTGTTTATAAATAAATCATTACACATATAGAAAAGTATATGTGATCATCAGGACCACACATTTATACTTTCAATGAAAAGTTTATAATTTTTACAGATTAAAAAATACTCAGAATTGTTTTGTCTTATTATGGTATCTATTACACTACTAAAATTAGATTTTAAAATGGTTTGACTAAATATTAATGTATTTAATTTGTTTATATTTTATTCAAAATTAATTAAAATTTATTTCATACTAATTTGTTTGGCCAATATTGTTATATACTACTTTAATTAATTTAAAAAATACTATATCAAAGTTTTGTAAAACAACTTTTAGTTAATTATTTTAAACATTTTTTATTGATTTATAATCATTTTATAATGTTGTGTCAAATTCCAGTGTAGAGCACAATTTTCCAGTTATACATGAACATACATATATTCATTGTCACATTTTTTTCTCCATGGGCTACCATAAGATCTTGTATATAATTCCCTGTGCTATACAGTATAGTCTTGTTTATCTATTCTACAATTTTGAAATCCCAGTCTATCCCTTCCCACCCCCCACCCCCTTGGCAACCGCAAGTTTGTATTCTATGTCTATGAGTCTACGCCTGTTTTGTATTTATGCTTTTTTTTTTTTTTTAAGATTCCACATATGAGCAGTCTCATATGGTATTTTTCTTTCTCCTCCTGGCTTACTTCACTTAGAATGACATTCTCCAGGAGCATCCATGTTGCTGCAAATGGCGTTATGTTGTCGGTTTTTAAGGCTGATTAGTATTCCATTGTATAAATATAACTCTTCTTCATCCGTTGATGGACATTTAGGCTGTTTCCATGTCTTGGCTATTGTAAATAGTGCTTTTACGAACATTGGGGTACAGGTATCATCCTGACGTAGGGTTCCTTCTGGATATATGCCCAGGAGTGGGATTGCTGGGTCATATGTTAAGTCTATTCCTAGTCTTTTGAGGAATCTCCATACTGTTTTCCACAGTGGCTGCACCAAACTGCATTCCCAACAGCAGTGTAGGAGGGTTCCCCTTTCTCCACAGCCTCTCCAGCATTTGTCATTTGTGGACTTTTGAATGATGGCCATTCTGAGAGGTGTGAGGTGATACCTCATTGTAGTTTTGATTTGCATTTCTCTGATAATTAGTGATATTGAGCATTTTTTCATGTGCCTAATTATCATTTGTATGTCTTCTTGGAGAATTGCTTGTTTAGGTCTTTTGCCCATTTTTGGATTGGGTTGTTTGGTTGTTTCTTATTAAGTCATATGAGCTGCCTATATATTCTGGAGATCAAGCCTTTGTTGGTTTCATTTGCAAAAATTTTCTCCCACTCTGTAAGTTGTCTTTTTGTTTTACTTGTGGTTTGCTGTGCAGAAGCTTGTAAGTTTCATTATGTCCCATTTGTTTATTCTTCTATTTATTTCTATTGCTTGGGTAGACTGTTCTAGGAGAACATTTTTGAGATTTCTGTCAGATAATGTTTTGCCTATATTTTCTTCTAGGAGGTTTATTGTATCTTGTCTTATGTTTAATACTTTGATCCATTTTGAGTTTATATTTGTGTATGGTGTAAGAGAGTGTTCTAGCTTCATTGCTGTACATGCTGACGTCTAGTTTTCTCAATACCATTTGCTGAAGAGACTGTCTTTATTCCATTGTATATTCTTACCTCCTTTGTCAAAGATCAGTTGACCAAAAGTTTGTGGGTTCATTTCTGGGTTCTCTATTCTGTTCCATTGGTCTATATATCTGTTTTTATACCAGTACCATGCTGTCTTGATGACTGTAGCTGTATAGTATTGTCTGAAGTCTGGGAGAGTTATTCCTCCAGCCTCTTTCTTTCTCTTCAGTAATGCTTTGGCAATTCTAGGTCTTTGATGGTTCCATATAAATTTTATTATGATTTGTTCTAGTTCTGTGACATACATCCTGGGTAATTTGATAGGCATTGCATTAAATATGTAGATTGCCTTGGGCAGTGTGACCATTTTAACAATATTGATTCTTCCAATCCAAGAGCATGGAATATCTTTCCATTTTTTTAAAGTCTTCTTTAATTTCATTCATCAATGGTTTATAGTTTTCTGTGTAAAAGTCTTTCACCTCCTTGGCTAGATTTATTCCTAGGTATTTTATTACTTTGGATGCTATTCTAAAGGGGATTGTTTCTTTCTTTTTCTGTTGATTCATCATTAGTGTAAAGAAATGCAACTAATTTTTCAACATTAATCTTGTAACCTACTACCTTGCTGAATTCTTCGATAAGCTCTAGGAGTTTTTGTGTGGACCTTTTGGGGTTTTCTATATAAAGTAACATGTCATCGGCATATAATGACAATTTTACTTCTTCTTTTCCAATATGGATCCCTTTTAATTCTGTCTCTTGCCTGATTGCTGTGGCTAGGACTTCCAGGACTATGTTGAATAGGAGTGGTGAGAGTGGGCATCCTTGTCTTGTCCAAGATTTTAGTGGGAAGCTTTAAGTTTTTCACCATTGAGTACTATGCTGGCTGTAGGTTTGTCATATATAGCTTTTATGATGTTGAGATATGTTCCTTCTATACCCACTTTGGTGAGAATTTTTATCATAAATAGATGTTGAATTTTATCAAATGCTTTTCCTGCATCTATTGAGATGGTCATGTGTGCATTGTCCTTTCTCTTGTTGATGTGTTGTATTACATTGATTCATTTGCGTATGTTGAACCACCCTTGTGTCCCTGGGATGAACCCCACTTAGTCATGATGTATAATGTTTTTTATGTGTGTTGGATTCTATTCGTTAATATTTTTGTCAAGATTTTGGTGTCTATGTTCATCAGTGATCTTGGCCTATAATTCTCTTTTTTAGTAGTGTCTTTGCCTAGTTTTGGTATCAGGGTGATGGTGGCTTCATAGAATGAGTTTGAGAATATTCCCTCCTTTTCAAACTCTGGAAGAGTTTGAGAAGGACTGGTCTGAGTTATTCTTTGTATCTATGGCAGAATTCCCCAGTGAAGCCATCCTTTCCTGTACTTTTATTTGTAGGGAGGATATTTATTGCTGTTTCAATTTCATTTCTAGTGATCGGTTTGTTCAAGTGGTCAGTTTCTTCTTGATTCAGTCTTGGTGGACAGTATGTTTTAGAAACTTTTCCATCTCCTCTAGGTTATCCAGTTTGGTTCCATATAGTTTTTCATAATATTCTCATATGATATTCTGTATTTCTATTTTGTTTGTTGTAATTTCTCCATTTTCCTTTCTTATTTTGCTAATTTGTGCTCTCTCTTTTTAGTGAGTTTGTGAGTTTGGCCAGAGGGTGGTCGATTTTATTTACTTTTTCAAAAACCACCTTTTTGTTTGGTTGATTTTTTTATGTTCTTTTTAATCTATGTTTTTTTTTTCTCCCTAATCTTTATAATTTCCTACCTTCTGCTGCCTTTTGGGGATTTTTGTTCTTCTTTTTCTAGTTCATTCAGCTGGTGGGTTAAATTGTTTATTTGAGATTTTTCTACTTTTTTGGGGAAGGCCTGTATCGCTATAAACTTCCCTCTTAGCACTGCCTTTGCTGTGTCCCAGAAATTTTTTGTGGTTATGCTTTCATTTTCACTTGTGTGAAGTGTATTTAAATTTCAGCTTTGATTTCCTCATTGACCCTTTTTTTTTTTTAATAGCATGTCATTTAATCTCCATGCTTTCCTTTGTTTCTCTGTTGTTGATTTCTAGTTTCATGGCATTGTGGTCAGTGAAGATGTTTGAGATAATTTCTATCTTCTTAAAATTGTTGAGGTTTCTTTTGTGCCCAAGTAGATGATCAATCCTGGAAAGTGTTCCATGTGTACTTGAAAAGAATGTATATCCTATTTTTTTGGGGTGTAATGCTCTGAAAATATCCACCCAATCTAATTTTTCTATTGTATTATTTAATTTCTCTGTTGCCTTATTTATTCTCTGTCTAGAAGATCTGTCTAGTGATGTTAATGCGGTGTTAAAATTTCCAACTATTATTGTATTCCCATCAATATCCCCCTTTATCTCTGTTAGTAATTGTTTTATGTACTTAGGTGCTCCTATATTAGGTGCTCATATATATTAACCAGTGTAATATCCTCATCTTGTATCGCTCCTTTAATCATTATGAAATGTCCTTCTTTATCTTTCTTTATGTCCTTTGTTTTATAGTCTATTTTGTCTGAAATCAGTAGTGCAACTCCTGCTTTTTTGGCTTTTCCATTTGCATGGAATATTCTTTTCCATCCTTTCACTCTGAATCTCTATGTGTCCTTCTCCCTAAGGTGGGTCTCTTGTATGCAGCATATTGAAGGTTCTTGCTTTATTATTCAGCCTGCCACTCTATGTCTTTTGACTGGAGCATTTAGTCCCTTAAACTTTAGAGTAATTAATGATAGATGTGTGTTTATTGCCATTTTGAACTTCTCTTTGCAGTTTATTTGGTATTTCCTCATTGTTCATTTCTTCTTCCTTTTGTGGTTTGGTAATTTTCTTTTGTGTTATCATGGATTTTATTAAATTTTTGTGACTCCCTTGTAAGGTTTTGGCTTGTAGTTACCTTTTTTTTTGCAAATCTTTTAGCCCATAAGTGTAACTGTTTTTATTAAACTGAAAGTAACATGGTCTAAAACCCATCCTATTGAGAACAAAACATTTAAAAAAAAAGAAAAAAATTCTATATTTCCCTGTCTCCCTCTCCCACTCTCAATGATTTTTCTGTCTTCTTTTATAATTTTGTGTTTATTTTATTTGCAGTTCATGAGTTATCACCTTTCCAGTTGTGAGTTTCACATTTCTGTAGCATCCTGCTGCTTTTCTATTTAGAGTAGACCTTTCAATATTTCTTTTAGCATGGGTTTAGTGTTGCTAAACTCTTGTAGCTTTTTCTTGTCTGTGAAATTCTTTATCTTTCCTTCTATTCTAAAGGATAGCCTTGCTGGATAAAGTATCTTAGGGTGCATCTTTTTTTTCATTCAGGACTTTGAATATATCTTGCCACTCCCTTCTGTCTTGTAGTTTTTGTGTAGAGAAATCAGCTGAGAGCCTTATGGAGGTTCCCTTGTAGCTCACTCTTTGTTTTTCTCTTGCTGCCTTTAGGATCGTTTCTTTATCCTTGACTCTGGCCATCTTGATTATGATATGTCTTGGTGTGAGTCTGTTTGGGTTCTTCCAGTTTAGGACCCTCTGAGCTTCTTGTACTTTTATATCTGATTCCTCCTTTACGTTTGGGAGGTTTTCAGTCATGATTTCTTCAAAAACCTTTTCAATCCCCTTTGATCTTTCTTCTTCTTCTGGGACCCCTATTATGCATAGATTGGCATGCTTTATATTATCCCATATATCCCTTATGTTATTTTCATTTGTTTCTATTCATTTATCTTGTAGGTGTTCTGATTGGGTGCTTTCTATTGTCCTGTCTTCTAAGTCACTAATTTGTTCCTATGCATTATCTAGTCTTCTTTGCTCTGTCTTTAGGTCCATTCTCATCACAGCCATTGAGTTTACCAATTCTACTTGGCTCTTCTTTATAGTTTCCATTTGATTTTTGACTTATTTTATATCTCTAACACTGTCTCTTTTAGTTCCTTCAATACTTTGATCACTCCTTTTTTTTAAATCTTGATCTAGTAGACTATTGATGTCTATTTCATTTATCATTCTTTCAGGGGATTTCTCTTGTTCTTTTAATTGGGAATAGTTTCTCTGCTTCTTCATCTTGCTCGTACCTCTCTGGCACTGTGGTTTATGGAGTATCAGTTATCTATTATGGTCCTTATGGAGTTTATTTATCTATCTAATGTCTATGTAGGAATAACACTTAAGAAAAGAGAGAGATAGAGAATTTTAAAAGAAGTGATAAAAAAAAGTTTTTAAAACAGTGTATAATGAATAATAGAAGACCAAGTTGAAGCAGAATAGCAATCTGGTTGAGATGTCTTTAAAAAACCTTTAAAAAAGGAGAAAAGAGGGAATAAATGTATTTGAATCCTGTTTATAATGAATAACAGGACATCAGAACCAAGAGAAATAAAAATGAAATGATGTGGATTTTTAAAAATAATAATAATAAAATATTTTTAAGAAATTTAAAAGGGATTAAAATTGGGAGTATATATAATTGTTTAAGAAATAAAAATTAGAAGGGTAATAGAAAATAGAACAGGTAAAAGCAGATTAAAAAATGATGAAGGAAATAAAGGGGGGTGTGTTTTCCTCGAGATTGTATGCTCTTAATGTGAAGTCTTTCGGTCTTTGTCCTGTTTTGGAAGCTCAGCTGGCTATTTCCAGAGGCCGTCCATTGGCGCCTTAGTCTGTACTGCTCCCAGTGCCTGTCAGCAAGCAGATCACACCCCTTCCCAGCACTGGGGCAGGCACAGCTCTCCTTTGTTATGGGCGGGCAAGTCACTGCCCCTCCCAATGCTGCAGTCAGATGTTGCAGACTGGCCAGGTAGGAGGGTGGGTCGTGCCAAATCCCAGCACCGAGGTCAGGGGCTGCATTCCTGCTGGAAAGGTGGGGAGTCGCCCACCCTCCCTGCGCCTATCACTCCGCAGCTCTGTGCCACTGCACGCTCCATAGGTGGGCTCAGGGAAACTGAGAAACAGCCCTGTTCCTCATCTGGGACAAAATCCAGCTCCTTGTTTGTCTTGACAGAGCAAGTTCTCTGAGGGACCAGGATGGAAGGATCCTATCTTCCTCAGGCTGTAGACAAGTCTCCATCTGGCCTTTGAGGCTGCTAAGTCCTTAGGTGAGAGTGCAGGTTTTGCCCTTGCCCATGCCCCTGCCTGGGTGCTCAGTGCTGGATGATATGGCAGCTGTGCCTCAGCCCCACCTCTCTTCACCCGCAAACTTTCTGTGGGTTTTCAGAGATGGGGGTATGCACCCTTCCCCCCAGGGTGCATCAGCCATGTTGTTTTATGGAGGGCCCAGGTTGTTCTGCCCTGTGCACTCACACTAATGGCATGCAGCTCCCTGCAGTCCCTCAGAGTTGCCTCAGTGCATCTGTCCTTGTCCTCTGCCTGGCTTGATCAACTTGGCCCAGCCACCAGCTGCTGGCCTGCGTCTTGTGCTGGGTGTCGTGGTGACCCTCTGTGCCCATTTAACTTAGTTCTGTCAGTCAAGGGCTGCTGTGTACAGATACAAGCCTAGGAGGCTCCCCCTCTGTCCCGCTGACCTCTTGGTTGGAGAGGGGAGACCCAGCAAACGAGTGCTAGTCCTCCTTTGCTGCTCCCTCCCCGCGGGACCCATCCTGCACTGTTTTGCCTTTTCTTCTTTCGTTTTTTCCTTTTCTGCTACCGGATTTTTGGCGTCTCTGTCTTTTGAAGAGGACGATGTTCTGTCAGAGATCTGCAGGTGCTCTGGTTGGCTGAGTGGGTCTGTGGATGTGAATCTTGGTGTATTTGTGGGAGAGGGTGAGCTACAAACGTCCTTCTACTCTGTCATCTTGGCCTCTTTCCAATTTTTATTTAATTTTTATAATTTTGTATAGCTGTTTTCTAATAAGTTCTTAATTTCCTTCAGCTAATTTTGCATTCCATTACAACAATGTCCTCCATTATGCTTGCTTATAATCAATTGCTTCAAATGCATTTATCCTTTCAATTTATAATTGTTATGCAATCATTGTTCTCCAGTTGTTTGATAGAAATCAAATTGTCAATATTTTGTAGTAAGGATATTTTAACTATTATTCTTTTTTAACATTTGTATTCTTTCAAACTTCACCTTTTTTCTTTTCTACCAATTACCTACAGAACATACCAAATTCACTTTATATTTCTGATAACATTGTCATAATTTTTATCCACTGATATTTTAATGTAAACTTATTTCAAAAATAGAAAAAATAGAAAAAAATGAGAAGTAGCATAAAAATCTCCAATGTGTAATCAGTATGCTTTGAAATAATTCTAAGATGAGAAAATTATTGAAGACATGCAAATAAAGATTTACATTACTTTTAAGATCCTTTGGAAATGACATAATTTTTTCTAAGGTTTATGGAAAGCCATTAAAGGCTTATTGGTGAGAAAATGATATAATCTGTTTATGTAAAATTTCTCATATTCTGTAGCCTATACTTATATATTTTACATATGTTAAAAAAACCAATCAAGAAATCTGAAAAAAAAAAAAGTTGAATTAACTTTAGTGGCATTTTAAAATGATTTAAGTACAGGATTGCTTTCTCTTCTTGGCTTGACACTGGTTACAGAACTATCTTAGGTGCAATTTTTTAAGCTGAGTAAACCATTCTACTGACACAATGCTTCAATAAAGGAAAATATAGCATTTATTTTAAGGTGTTCAACATGGGTCCAAGTCAGAAGAATGGGCAGCATTTGCTTAAAAGACCCAAACTCCCTGATAGCTTTCAAGAAAGAGATTTAAAAGAATTAGTGAGCTTAAAGATATGTCAACAGGAAATCCCAAAACTGAAAAGCAAAGGAAAAAATACTCTAAAAGAATGAAATGCACTATCCAAAAACTATAGGACACTTACAAAACGTTAAAATATGTTTAATAGGAATACCATAGGAGAAGAAAGAGAAAAATGAATAGAAGAAATCTTTGAAGCAATAATTTCCAAGAATTTTCCAAAATTAATTACTGGCATCAAACCACAGACTCAAGAACCTCAGAATACAGAGGAAGACAAATACCAAAATATCTACAACTAGGCATATCATTTTCAAACTTCAGAAAGTGAAAGATCAAAATAGAATATTTAAAGAAGTCACAATAAATGGCAACTCACAGAATGGGAGAAAAAATTATGTATGTACATATATATGTATTATATTCTAGTATCCAGAATATATTAAAATATTTACAATGCAACAACAACAAAACAAATAACTATAATCCAATTAATAGATGAGCAAATGATTTCAATAGACATTTCTCCAAAGAAGATATGCAAATAGCTAATAATCACATAAAAACATGCTCAACATTGTTAGCCACCAGGAAAAGGCAAATCTAAATCATGAGATATTACTTTACATTCACTATGACAGTTAGTATCAAAAGAATGAATAATAACAAATGTTGGCAAGGTTGAAGAGAAATTGAAACTTATATCCATTGCTGGTGGGATTATAAAATGGACCACTCATGTTGGAAAACAGTTTGTCAGTAACTCAAATATTATGCATAAAGTTATCATACAGTGAAGCAATTCCAACACTAAAACATATACAAGAGAGAAGAAACCATGTCCACCCAAAAATTGTATGTAAACGTTTATAGCAGCATTTTAATAATAGCCCAAATCTGAAAATAACCAAAATGTCTATCAATCAAAGAATGGATAAAAAGTATCTAATTATAGTAAGGTATACTATTCAACCATGCAAAAAAATGTAGTGATATAAATGAACTTTAATGACACTAAGTTAAATGAAATGAACCAGATGCAAAAGTTCACATATTGTATGATCCCATTTTTATAAATGCAAAATGTAAAGCATCAGAACCATTTAAATTTGTACTGTCACAGGTATTTGCCTCTTTTATTTTTATTTCCACTTTTTAAAGTATGCTCCTAGATGGGACAGTAAAAGGGCTAAATTTGTTATACATTGACATATCCTTACCTATTGTACATAAATAGATAGATTTATAAGTAGATAGATTTATCTATTTATGCTACATAAATTCTAAGATGGTTCTCCATTGCTGAAAATGATATAAATTTGATATAAATAAATAAATATTTATTTGATATAAATAATACAAAAGTTTACATGCAACTGTACTTGAATAAGTTCCTCTCTAAAGATTCTATTATAACATTCTAAAAATAAATCTACTAGACAAAATTCAATTAATCTGAGAAACAAAGTAAAAATCATCAGTGTATTGCAGAAAACATTCAAGAGATTGGGTAGTCTTTTTATTGCAATAACTGTTTTAATAACATTCCACTATATTGCAGTTTTATGGATGGGAGACATGAAATAATCGACCTGGGTGTTTTGAATAACATTTCTGGTAAATGATTTGTTTCTTAACCTGATTTTCCATCTTTTTTCATGCTAGCAAGATGAAAAATACTAACCTGAAAGATTGTCCATGACAAATTTTTGAGATTTGAAAAAAGACAACTTTCCCCATTATTTTTTTCTGATTCTAGAATCTGATGTAATAATGCCATACTGCAAAGAAAGAACATTTGGTAAGATTTTTTAAAATAAAAATTTGAATGTTGATAGAGGAAAGAAAAACTTATAATAAGAAGTCTTCTTTATAAAAGTATAAATGTATTTTGAAAAGTCATTGGTAGTTATATTTACTTTTAGTTAAAACTATTTTAGTTCCCAAATAGGTAGAAGTGATATTCTCTGTTAACATGCAGAATAATATTTATCTTGAAAACAAGAATAGTTTATATTCTCTCAAGGAATATTATAGAATATAAAATGTGGAATTACGATGTTAAAAATAATTTTATGCCACACCAGAAAGTAACATTCAAAGAAAAAATATGGATGAATAACAATAAAAGCCTTTGCAATTTTGTCTAGAATCTTATTTAGATTGTGTTTTCAGAGGAATAAGTGTTATTTAAGTTTTTGTGAGTTTTGATATTAAAATGATATTTTAGAATTTAGAAATGCAGATATTTAATATCAGAATAATCTTTGAAGAACAAGCAAGATTATTACTAAGTGACCGAGGAAGATCAGGTTGCCCAGCAGCAGGATGCCAGGGATCAGAAAGTTTCCTTTCTCTGGTCCTTAATTACAATTTTCAGAAGATTTGTGGGGTCTTTTTCCAGGGACCTCTGGGCTATGTCACAGCAGAATACCAGATAACTTCCTGTAAAAGTCTCCATACAGTTGACCTTCATATACAGATTTTTTTAGCTTTTCCCTGACTTGTTCATCCAATGCATGTTTGGCAGTGTGCCTTATCTTATATAAATCTTTTTTATAATTATAATTAATTAGAATTTTGTAAGTCATTAATACATTGTGTCACCTATTGATATAATCATAAACACTTTGGTTCTTAGTAATATTATGATGCATGTTGACAGTTAAATTAATCTGATTATTTTCACATTGGAATAAATGTATTTTCATGTTATAATTTATTTAAATGTCCTGGATTAAATTTGTTCATTTCTTTGGGAATTTACTTTTATATACAAAGGCAGACTACTTTAAAGTTTTCCCTAGTAGTTTTGAGGAAGTCTGAATTTCAGGGTTGAATCTTTGACTATTGAGATAATGTCTTTTCTCTTGCTTTCACTTTCACTTGAAGATGTTAGTAATAAATCTTGGAATTCCTTCTCCACCCCCAGGAAAAAAGTGTCATCCAGATTCTTATTTATAAACAAGAATAAAAAAAATCTCATGATTTTCCCAACTGCTGGTGTATCACTTCAAAAAGAATCTGAGGATTTCAAGACACACCATGGAAGCTCATGACTAAACAAAGAATTCAACTATTTTGAGAGAGAGGAAACTACATTGAATAATCCAATCAAGTGCCTCCTATTGAGTTAGGACTAAAAAAATGCTTAAAAGGAGACATTTAATGGGAAGAAATAAAATTACACATAGACACTCAAACATAACACAAAACTTCCCTCTGGAAATTGAAATATTTAAGACATGAACACAATATTCATACTGAAAATATAAGAGATAACTCAAATATATGCCGACCACAAGAAATAGACTTTATGTATGAAAACACAACTGGGTTAAAAGTAAAAGTATGGAAAAAATTGTACCAGGTTAATATGGGTGGGACTATTTTCAATAAAAGGCATGAGAATTGACAATCTTGACTTGTCTTAAGTTTTAGTGGGAAGGTTTTCAATTTTTCAATTTGAATACTATGCTGGCTGCATGTTTATAATAAATAGCTTTTAATATGTTGAGATATGGTCCCACTATACCACTTTGGTGAGGTTTTTTTTATCATAAATGGGTGTTGAATTTCATTAAATGCTTTTTCTGCATCTATTGAGATGATCATGTCATTTTTGTACTTTCTCTTGATGATGTGGTGTATTACATTGATTGATTTGCATATGTTGAACCATCCTTGTGTTCCTGGGATGAACCCAACTTGATGATGGTGTATGATCTTTTGGATTCTGTTTGCTAATACTTTGTTGAAGATTTTTGCACCTATGTTGGTCAGTGATACTAGTCTGTAATTTTTTTTTCTTTGTTTTGGTAGTGTCTTCATCTGGTTTTGGTATCAGGGTGATGGTGGCTCCATAGAATGAGTTTGGGAGTGCTCCCTTCTTTTCAGTCTTCTGGAAGTGTTTAGAAGGACTGGTATGAGATCTTTTTTGTATGTTTGGTAGAATACCCATGTGAAGCCATCTGGTCCTGGACTTTTATTTGTGGGAGGCTTTCTTTTGCTAATTCAATTATATTTCTAGTGATCAGTTTGTTCAAGTGGTCAATTTCTTCTTGCTTCAGTCTTAATGGACTGTATGTTTCCAGAAATTTGTTCATTTCTTCTAGGTTATCAGTTTTGTTTCCACAGAGTTGTTCATAGTATTCTCATAAGATATTTTGTATTTCTGTGGTATTGGCTGCAGTTTCTCCATTTCCCCTTATTATTTAGTTTATTTGTGCTCTTTCTTTTCTCTTCTTCATGAGCTTAGCCAAAGGTTTGTCAATTTTGTTTACTCTTTCAAAAAAATCAGCTTTTTTTATTGATTTTTTTCTATATTTTAATCTCTATTTTATTTATTTCCTCCCTGATCTTTATTATTTCCTTCCTTCTGCTGACTTTTGAGTTTTTTTGCACTTCTTTTTCTAAGTCTTTTAGCTTGTAGGTTAGATTGTTCATTTCAGATTGTTCTTTTTTGAGGAAGGCCTATATCACTCTGAGCTTCCATCTTAGCACTGCCTTTGCTGCATCCCATAGATTCTGTGTGGTTATGTTTTCATTTACATGTGTCTCAAAATGTTTTTGAATTTCTTCTTTGTTTTCAGCATTGACCCATTGGTTTTTTAGTAGCATGTTGTTTAATCTCCATGCTGTCATTCTTTTTCTTCTTCTTTGCTTTCTGTAGTTGATTTCTAGTTTCATGGCCTTGTGGTCTAAAAAGATACTTGAAATAATTTCTATCTTCTTAAAATTGTTGAGGCTTCTTTTGTGCCCAAGTACATGATCTATCCTAGAAAATGTTCCATGTGCACTTGAAAATAGTCTATATTCTATTTTGGGGGAATGTAATCTTCTGAAAATATCAACCAAGTCTAGATGTACTATTGTACCATTTCATTACTCTGTTGCCTCATTTATTTTCTGTCTGAAAGATCCATCTAGTGATGTTAATGGGGTATTAAAGTATCCTACAATGATTTTATTACCATCAATTTCTTTCTTTATATCTGTTAGTATTTACTTTATGTATTTTGATGCTCCTATATTAGGTGCATATATGTTAGCCAGTGTAATAACCTCATCTTATATAATGCTTTTAATCATTATAAAATGTCCTTCTTTATCTTTCTTTATGGCCTTTGTTTCAGTCTATTTTGTCTGAAATCAGTATTGCTACCACTACTTTCTTGCCGTTTCCATTTGCATGGAATATTTTTCTATTCTCTCACTCTCAATCTATGTGTATCCTTCTCCCAAAAGTGGGTTTCCTGTATGCAGCATATTGAAGTTTCTTGTTTTATTATTCAGTCTGCCAGTCTGCCACTCTGTCTTTTGATTGGAGCATTTATTCCACTGACATTTATAGTAATTAATGATAGATGTGTATTTATTGCTATTTTGAACTTAGTTTTGCAATTGATTTGTTATTTCCTCTTTGTTCCTTTCTTCTTCCTTTTGTGGTTCAGTAATTTTCCTTTTATTTATTTGTTTTGTTAATTTTTAGTTTTTGTGACTGTATTGTAAGTTTTTGGCTTGTGGTTAGCCTTTTGTGTACATATATTTACCCTTTATTGTAACTTTTTTTTTTTAACAGATAGTAATATTAGGTCAAATTCATCCTACTGAGAACAAAAAATTTCTTAAAAAATTAGAAATATATATTTTCTTGCTCCCATCTCCCACCCTTAATAATTTAGATGTCCTCTTTTACAATTTTATGTTTACTCTATTCTAATTCATGGTAGTTATTGCCTTTGCAATCATAATTTTCTCCTTTCTGTAGCATCCTGCTTCTTTTCTATTTAGAGTAGATTTTTCAAAATTTATTTTAGCATAGGTTTAGTGTTGCTAAATTCTTTTAGTTTTTGCTTGTTTATGAAGTTCTTTATCTCTCTTTCTAATCTTAAGGATAGCCTTCTTGGATAAAATATTTCAGTTTGCATCTTTTTTTCATTCAGAACTTGGAATATATCTTGCCACTCCCTTCTGGCCTGTAGTGTTTGTGTGGAGAAATCAGCTGAAAGCCTTATGCGGGTTCCCTTGTAATTAACTGTTTTTCTCTTACTGCCTTTAGCATTATTTCTTTATCCTTAACCCTGGCTATCCTGATTATAATATGTCTTGGTGTGTGTCTGTTTGGTTTCTTTTTGTATAGGACTCTCTGCACTTCCTGTACTTTGATATTTGATTCCTTCTTTAGGTTTGGGACATTTTCAGTCATGATTTCTTCGAATACCTTTCCAATCCCCTTAGCTCTTTCTTCTCCTTTTGGGATCCCTAATATATGTAGATTGGCATGTTTTATATTATCCCATAATTCCCTTATTTTTTTCATTGGTTTTTATTTGTTTTCCTCTCATATGTTTTGATTGTGTGATTTCTGTTCTCCTGTCTTCTAAGTCAGTTATTCATTCTTCTTCATGATCTAGCCTACTTTTTACAGTCTTTGGTTCAGCTCTCATCTCAGCAAATGAACTTCCCAAGTTTAATTGGCTCCTCCATATAGTTTCAATTTCCTTTTTATCATATTCTTTTTTTCTAAATACAATCTCTTTTAGTTCTTTCAGTACTTTGATTATTCTTTCTGTGAAGTCATGATCTTGTAGACTATCAAGGTCTATGTAATTGATCATTATTTCAGAGGATTTCTCTTTTTCTTATAATTGGGGGTGGTTCATCTGCTTCTTCATTTTGCTTGTATCTCTCCAGCACTATGGCTTATGGAGTATCAGTTATCTACTGTGGTCCTTAAGGAGTTTACTTATTTATTTATCAAAACGTGATGTGGAAATAAAGCTGGAAAAAAAAGGAAATTTAAAAGAACATAAAATGATTTGAAAACAGACTATAATCAGTAATAGAAGAGCAAAATGAAGAAAAATAAAAATTGAGTTCAGACAAATTTTCAAAAACTTAGAAGAAAAAAATATTTGAAAACAGAGTATAATCAATAACAGAGGACATAAATAAAGAGAAATAAAAATCAAATTGAGAATAATTTTAAAAGATTAAAAGAAGAAAAATATTTGAGAAGAGTTTAATTGGTAACAGAACAAAACAAAGATAGATAAAAATTAAATTGATACAAATTTTAAAAATAACTAAAAATATTTCAAAAGAAAATTTTAAAAAGGCTAAAAATAGAAACAAAAATTTTAAAAAGCAAAAATGAATAAAAGTGAAATAATGTAGAACAGAAGCAAAAAAAGTGGATTTGTTCATGTGGAAATTGTGCATTCTTAATATTTTTGTCAAGGGGTCCTTCTTAAGTATGGGTTGTTGCCAAGTCTTACTTCTGAGCTTTTTGCCTATTATCCCTTTGGTTAGGGGTATAGCAATTGACCTGGTAGCCAGGGCCTGCCCTGGCTATTGAATGGGGCCTCCTTTTAGTTTTGTGATTGTCACCACTCCTGCCATTGTCTTACTGTGGGAACTCAGCTTGCTGGTTCCAGAGGTCCTCTAGTCATGTCCCTGGTTTGTGCTACTCCTAGTGCTGGTAAGCAGAGGGTCACATCCCCTCCTGTTGCCAGAGTCCAGCACTGTGCTCATGCACAATGTGGGAGCACATACTTGGGTTAATAAGTTGTAGGGCTGCACTGCAGAAAACTGATGGTCTTTGTCTTGCTGAAAATGGCAAGACATGCCTTGCTTATCTTAGGCATAGGTTGTTAGCTGTAGGGCAGCTTCTGCTTCCTGGAAAACCATTTATCCTTTGCCGGTGCTGAAAACATCAGGGCATGGTTTGCTTACCTAGTTAGATTTTGATATTTATGGGGTCCTTATGCTTGTCTGGTTTCCATTATTGATTGTCTACTCCCTAGCTCCTTAAACTTTGTAACCTTTTCCCTAAACATATAGATTGAGACTAATGTTTTTCTTTTTCATGAAACTACTGACCTGCTTCCCTAAATGCACAACATGCCCCTTGCACATTCTTATGATGTGCTTTCCCTGATCCTTTGGTTGACAATTCTTAATAAATAAGAGAGTTTCAGAAGGTCTCAGGGAGTTGGTCTCTGGCTCTCTCTCACTCTCTTGACTTGATAATTCATTCTCCCTGGTGGGTCTTCGCCAGACAAAGCCCACAACTGGTGATCCTGACGTGATAGTCTTCAGCAACAGAACTGACATGCTTCAGGGAGGAGAAAGAATTTTCAGGCAAAAACTTCATCCTAGTAAGGAACAGCAGCACCCGTTTGGGGTAGTGTCTAGCCTTCAGTGAGAGCTTTTTCTTTTCTTACTTTCTGTTTTAAGATGGGACAAAAAATGACTAAAAAACAACTTCTTTATCTCAGGACAGTACCACAACTCTTAAAAGCGGTCCAATGTTTCATTCTTGAGGAACAACTAGTTAAGCTACTACAAGTTGTATGTGATTTTTGTCCATGGTTTCCTGACCAGGGAGCAATAGATTTAGAATTATGGAAACAAGTAGGAAAAAACTTAAAAAGGGAACATGAACAGGAGAAAGGGTGCCCACATCAGTCCTAGTTACCTGGAGCTTAGTCTGAACTGCATTATGCCCTTTGTATGTGGCACGCTCACAAAACAACTTGAGGGAACAAGACGATGCCGTTCCCTTGCCTACTCTTCCCCCTTTAGCCCCACCTTTTGCAGAAGGCAAGCCTTCCTATCCACCACCAACCAAAAAGGCTCAAAAATATGTGGACCCCAAAAAACCCTCTGTTATACAATAGTGTTTTTAAAAAGGCTTAGCCCTTGGAGAGCTTCATGCTTTCCCTGTCATCACTGCACAAGGGCAACCCCCTAGACATGACACTTCCCTTTTTCAAGTTTTCAAAAAACTAAAGCATAGCGTAGCAAAACATGGATGTTTCGGTGTCCCCACTACATAATTTTGGTGGTCTAATTATAGAAAACTTTAATTCTACAAGAAATGGAATTGTTATTCTCCCACAAATTATCAATTTTGATCATAATGGAGAAATTTATGTTTTGATAAAGGCCTCAGGATTACATGTGATTACATCTGGAACCCAAATAGTGCAATTAGTATTAATTCTTACCTCTAACTCAAAAAGTTATTCTAAGACTGATGTTGATAAAAATTCTTCAAGATGACACGTTGCTGCCCTCTACTGGACACAAATTATACATTCACAAAAGACTTCATTGGCTGTTTCCGTAAGAGACAAGTTATTTCATGGCTTTATAGTCACAGAAGTGGTTATTTCTGTAATAGCCCTACATGAGTAACTTAGGTCAAATGTTTAGACAATTGGAAAAAGGTGGCTAGTCATATAGCTATAATAGGAGTGGGAGGCACTCACTTGCCGATGCAAAGTAAAAAATCTTTAAAATGTATTGGCCCAAAAAGACAAGTTGGGCTTAATCAGCCATTTATTCTCCCTTTTCCAGTCTCATTGTGGGGCCAAGACCTCTTACAACAATGGAAAGTAACAATTCAGTCTTTTGGGTAAAGGCCACTGTTAACATATCTCCCCTTCCATTAGGTTGAAAATCTTCCACTCCTGTTTGGAGCAAACAGTGGCCCCTTAAAGGGGAGAAACTAATTCAAGCCAAGTTTCTAGTTCAGCAACAGTTAGAGTCTGGACACACTGAGCCATATTACTAGTCCTTGGAATACTCCTATCTTTACTATCCCAAAAAGGTCAGGCAAATGGTGGTTGCTGCATGACCTCAAAGGTATAAACGCTATAACCCAACCCATGGGAGCCCTATAGCCAGGAGTTCCTAGCCCTGCTATTATTCCTGCAGATTGGCCTATCATGGTTGTTGATCTTAAAGACTGATTTTTAACTATTCCCTTGGCAGAACAAGACTAGAAGCATTTTACTTTCTCTTTACTTTCACCTAACAATCAGGCTCCTTTGTCTCATTATCAATGGTGATTTCTACCTCAAGGAATGATTAATAGCCCCATTATTTGACAGTACTTTGTTCATCAGGCCCTGTTACCTACTCCCTCTGCTTTTCCTTCTTGCCTGATTTATTATTATATGGATTATATTTTACTTGCACTCCTATACAATTCCAAGTTTTAACCGCCTATCAATTTATGATGGAGTCCCTTTCCAAACACGGACTCCAAATAGCACTTAAAAAAAATTCAGCTTCAAAACCCTTGTAATTATCTAGGCTATAACGTTTTTAATCAAACTATTCAATCTCAAATAGTAGTCTTAGATACTACTTGCCTTCATACCTTAAATGATTTTCAAAAAAATTTAAAAGCTATAAATTGGATTCAACCCATTTTTAACATTACTATGGGACAACTTTCTAATTTATTCAACATCCTTAAAAAATCCAGCCTTAGACTCCCCCCGAAAAGTTAACTCCAGAAGCAAAAAAAAAAAAAAAAGCAGCGCTTATTAAAAGGGCCACCCAAGACAGGTAATTAGAAAACAATTGGGTCACCCAATTTATTTATTCTTATTCCCCAACTTTCAGACCTTGACAAGATTATTGGGACAACTTATTAACAAAAGTCAATGTATAAAATGGATATTTCTTTCCCATGCCTTTAAAAAAACACCTCCTATGCTCAACAGCTTATTTATTTGTCATACAAGGGCCAATATTACTGTCAACAATTGGCTGGCTATAGCACAGACATCATTTATCCAAAAATATACTTAAAAGTTTCCAAAAATAATTACTCAATCTCTTAATTTCCAATCTGCTATAACTAACTTTATGAGGCAATTTGTTTATTCTCCACCCTCTGATAAATTGTTACAACAGCTAACAACTTATGCCTAAGGTAAGCTTGGCGTGTCTTGCTGTTTTCAGCAAGACAAAGAGCAGCAGTTTTCTGCAATGCAGCCCTACAACTTATTAACCCAAAAATGTGCTCCCACAGCACAGTAGGTGGGTGGGCCACACCCCCTCCAGAAGCTGCGGCTGGGTGCCACACTTCTGCACGTTAGGTGGATGGGTCACGCCACCTCCTGACACTGTGGTCCAGCACCAAGCTCATGCAAGGTAGGTAAGCAGGTTGTTCCCCTGTTCCCTGCAGCTCCACACTCCCTATGGGGTCGGTGCTCCATAGGCAGGCTTGGAGAAAATGACTGACCAGCCCTCATCCCTGCTCTGTGCCAACACTCCATTTCTTGTTCATTTGTCTTAAAGGCACGAGTTCACAGAGGCACTGGGGCAAAATGATCCTATCTGCCTGGGGCTGTAAACAAATGTCAGTCCCATCTATGAGGCTGCGGAGCCTCTAGGTAGGGATTCAGGTTTTTACCCTGCCTCCACCTGGTCACTGTGCACCAGAGGATATGGTAACTGTGGTTGAGCCGCATCTCTCCTCCCAAGAATGCACCAGTAATGGTTCCATGGGTCTGTGGAGACAAAGGCTTTTGCACCCCTCCCCACAGGGCACACCATCAGTGTTGCTTTGCTTTATTTATTTATTTTTTCATATTTTATTGGGAACTCAGATTGTTCTGATCTGTATATTCTCCCAGCAATGGCACATAGCACACTGCAGTCCCCTGAGGTTGCCTCTGTACATCCAGCAAGAGTCCTCTGTCCAGCTCAGGCAGTCTGTCCTGTCCTACACTTGCTGATTTGTGCCTAGGGCTGGGAATTGCAGGGAACCTTTGTGCCCCTTTATCTTAGTTCTGTCAATCAAGGACTATTTGGTACAGATCTGAGTCTCAGAGGTCCCCCCACCATCCTGTTGACCTGTCCCTTGGGGAGGGGGAGACCCAAAAAATGAGCGTTATTCCTCCTTTGCTGCTTCCTCCCCATGGGACTGGTCCAGCACTGTTTTGCTTTTTCTTCTTTCTTTTTTCCTTTTCTCCTACTAGATTCATGGTTTATTTTTTCTTTTGAAGAAAGCAATGTTCTGCCAAAGCTCAGTAGGTGTTCTGATTGGCTGAGTGGGTCCGTGGATGCCAGTCTTGGTGTATTTGTGGGAGAGGGTGAGCTACAAGTGTCCTTCTCCTCCACCATCTTGGCCTTTCCCTAGTTGATGAAAATTTGATAGAATAAGTATCCAGATTTCAGCAACACTTTGTCAAGGAGTTTATGATAATATTTGTGGATACAAAGGAGCTGAACCTACTCTATAATATGATACAAGTAGATGTAGATATGTAATTGGTTAACATAGAGACATATTTTGAGAATGTGGCGCAGTATATTGTCTTCAGTCTTTTTTTATTTTAATCTAAGATATAAATGGAAAAACTTGCATAAAATTTTTGGACTGTTAAAGAATAATGATCACCACTCATGACAAAAATCAAGAGACTATTGATAAACTGAAATGATGAACTGATTTTAAATATATTAAATATAGATAATATCTATTTGTAAACTCTGGTCTAAAGTATTAACTGCTTATTTTAAACTGAAGGGAACTTATCTAAACAATTGCACATATGAAGATGATTTATAAGTAGTAGCCCATAACCAGTCATTTCAAGTGAATAATGCAATATGATTCCAATAAATCTAATAAAAATAAGAATTTATTAATAGAAATATCTCATATAAAAGGAAATATGGAATTTTCCATTCTGCTTTGAACTTAGTCAGAGTTTGACTGTTCAAATTAAAAAAAAAAAACAACTAAGCACCAAATAGGTTTCACTGGGGAATTCTATGAAACATACAAAGAAGAAATTATACCAATCCATCTCAAACTCTTCCACAAGATTGAAGAGGAGAAAACACTCCCAAACTCATTCTATAAAGCCACCATCACACTGATTCCAAAACCAAAGACACTACCAAATAAGAAAACTACAAGCCAGTATCTTTAGTGAACATAGATGTAAAAATTCTCAACAAAATATAGCAAACAGAAACCAAAAACACATAAAAAAATTATACAAAATGATCAAGTTGGATTCATCCCAGGGACACAAGGATGGTTCAACATAAGCAAGTTAATCAATGTGATATAACACAACAACAAAAGAAAGGATAAAAATCACATAATCATCTTACTAGACACAGAAAAATCATTTGATAAAATATAACACCCATTTGTGATAAAAACTCTTACCAAAGTGGGTACAGAGGAAGCACAACACAACACAACAAAAACTATTTATGACAAACCCACAGCCAATATAATACTCAATGGTGAGAACCTGAAAGTCTTCCCGCTAAAATCTGGAGCAAGACAAGGATGTCCACACACACTATCTCTATTCAACATAGTCTTGGAAGTTTTAGCCATAGCAATCAGACAAGAAAACACTAAAGACTCCACACAAAAATTACTACAGGTGATAAATGAATTCAGCAAGGTAGCAGGATACAATATGAAAATACAGAAACATGTTACATTTTTTACAATAACAACGAAATATCAGAAAATGAAAGAAAAAGTATAAAATTGCATTCCCTCCAAAAATAAATGTAGGAATAAACCTGACCAGGGAGATGAAAGGCTTATGGACAGAGAACTATAAGACATTAATTAAGGATATTAAAAGGGTTTAAAGAAATGGAGATACCCCCCATGCTCTTGTATTGGAAAAATTAATACTATTAGAAGGGCCATATTACCCCAAACAATCTACAGATTTAATATTGTCTCTATCAAATTACCCAGGACATTTTTCACAGAACTTGAACAAATAATTCTAAAATGGATATGGAATTACAAAAGGCCCAGAATTCCCAAAGCAATACTGAAGAAAAAGAATAAAGCTGAGGAATAACATCCCAGACTTCAGACAATACTGCAAGGCTGCAGTAATCAAAACAGCATGATAATGACACATAAAAAGCAGACAGATCAATGAAACAGAATAAAGAACCCAGAAATTATCCCACAGGATTTTGGTCAATTAATCTTCAACAAAGGAGGCAAGATATACAATGGAGAAAACACAGCCTCTTCTTCAAATGGTGTTGGGAAAGTTGGACAGCCACATATGAATCAATGAAGTTAGAACACTCACACTATACACAAAATAAACTCAAAATGGCTTAAAGACTTAAACATAAGATGAGATACTATAAATCTAGAAGTATACATAGGCAAAACATTCTCTGACATAAATCTTAGCAATATTCTCCTAGTGCAGTCTATCAAGGCAATAGAAGTAAAATCAAAACAAAAAGAAAAACAAAAGCATAAATGGGACCTAATTAAACTTATAAGATTTTACACAGCAAGGAAACCATAAACAAATCAAAAAGACAACCTATGAAATGGGAGAAAATATTTACAGATGATGTGACTGACAAGGGCTAATTTCCAGAATATACAAATAGCTCATACAATTCAAAACAAACAAACAAACAAACAAACAAACAAACAAACAAACAAAAAACAAAAAAAACCCCTCAATCCCAAACTGTGCAGAAGACATAAACAAACATTTCTCCAATGAAGACACATAGATGGCCAATAAGCATATGAAAAAAAGAAGCTCAACATCACTAATTATCAGAAAAATGAAAATCAAAACTACAATGAGGTATTAACTCACACCAGTTAGATTGCCCATCATTCAAAAGTCCACCAATGATAAATTGTGGAGAGGGTGTGAGAAAAGGGAACCCTCTTACGCTGCTGGTGGCAATATAGTTTAGTGCAGCCATTATGGAAAACACTATGAAGATTCTTTAAAAGTCTAAAAGTAGAATTACCCTATGATCCAGCAACCCCATTCTTGAGCATATATCCAGAGGAAACTCTAATTTGAAAAGATACATGCACCCCAATGTTCATAGCAGCACTATTTACAATAGCCAACACATGGAAGCAACTTAAGTGTCCACTGACAGATGATTGCATAAAGAATTTGTGAGATAGATAGATAGATAGATAGATAGATGCCATAAAAAAAGAAGGAAATAATGCCACTTGCAGCAACATAGATGTACCATGAGATTGTCATACTAAATAAACCAGAAAGAGAAAGAAAAATTACCATCTAAATCTCTCATATATGGAATAATAATAAAAAAAAAGACACAAATGAACTTATTTACAAAACAAGAGCAGACTCATAGAAAATAAACTTATGGTTACCAGGGAGGAAAATGCAAGGGTGGATGTGGATGAGTAAATTGGGAGTTTAGGATTTGTGGATACTAATTACTATATATAAAATAGATTAACAAGTCTTACTGTAAGGCATAGGAAACTGTGTTCAATATCTTATAATATCCTATAATAAAAAAATATGAAAAGGAATATATATGCATATATATGTATAACTGAATAACTATGCTTTGCACAAGGAATTTAACACAATTTAAACTGACTATACCTCAATAAAAATAAATTTAAAATTAAAAAAAACATATCTAAGCAAATGAAAAATTTAAACATTCAAGTAAATGCAAACTCAGAGATCACTGTGGCTGTCTTTAAGCAATTGAGAGATATTTCTTCTACAAATAATTGATTAAATTTGCCTGATAATGATAATGATAATAAAAATAATAGTAAAGCTAGAAGTGCCAAGCATAGCTTTTGTCTTACTATATAAGAGGATGGAGAAGAAGGAAGGCAAACAAACAATTTATTGCCCTCACTAAAATAGGAATTTCAGATATTTTCTTTTTAATCAAGAAGCACCTACTGGGCAGTAATATGGCCTTATTCTTATTCATGTAGTCTCTAAAGAGGATCAGAAAGGGACCAAATAGTTAATTGTGGACAATAATAATCCCTACTAATTCCAGAGTAAGTAAGAATTTAAAATTGCTAATAATTAGGCTATTGAAATACTATTTATAGCCTCAAGTTTATTTAGTCTGAACCCCTCCATGAATCATTTTGCTTGTGATAAGTATTTTTTTTATTTATTTATTTATTTATTTATTTATTTATTTATTTATTTATTTATTTTAATCTAAGAAATGAAATAGTCAATGAGAAGGCAGGCTGATAGTGCACAGTGGTGGGATAATCCCATGGAACACTGGACTGAGACTCTGTGTCCATCTTTGGCTACAGAACTTCAGTTGGTTTCACTTCCCCACTCCATCACATGCTGCTCTGAAGAACTTCCTGATCAAGTAAAATTACTCAGAATGTGGGGAAATGTTTGTAGGTAGGAGGTCAGATGCAGGATCAGAGATGTGTGTGGAAATAATAACTTTGATAAATAAGTAGAAGTTTATACAGGGACAAAAAGGCAGATTTTGGTAAGGGAATTATTAATCTGAGGGAAGTAAAAACTTCCTAGATATATATTGTGATTGTGAAAGTCTCTTGTGAAGAGACTAATTAAAGAACTTGACATTCAGGTTGGAATCAAGTTGGAGAGAATTGACATCTTAACAATATCATATTTTCCAATCCATGAAGATGGAATAGCTAGATCTAGTTTGCCTTCCTTCTTCTCTATCTTCTTCTATAATAAAACAAACACTGTGTTTGGCACTTCTAGCTTTACTATTATTTTTATTATCATTATCATTACCAGGAAAATTTAATCAATTATTTGTAGAAGAAATATCTCTCAATTGCTTAAAGACAGCCACAGTGATCTCTGAGTTTGTATTTCTTTGAATGTTTAGTCTAGATCTGCTTTGATTTTTTTTTTCTCATCAGCATTTTGTAGTTGTCTGGATACAAATCCCATATGTATTTTATTAGCTTTATTGCTAAGTATTTAATGATTCTCAGTGCAATTGTAAATGGAATATGTTTTCTTTCAAACTCCAATAGTTCATTGCTAGTACATATGACAGCGATTGACTCTTATATTTTGCCTTCATCTCACTGCAGTAACTAATTAGCCTGAAGAATTTTTTGTTGTTGTTGTTGTTGTTTTGGATTTTCTGTATAGACAGTTTTGTTTATTCCATCACAATCTAAATAACTTTTATTTATTTATTGCACTAGGCAGGACTTCCAGGATGATATTGAATAGCAGCGGAGAGAGAAAATTCTTGCTACCTTCCCCTTCTCAGTGGTAAGGCTTCCAGTTTCTCACAATTAAATGCATTAATTGTAGGTTTTATATATTTTTTGATCAGAATTAGGAACTTCCCTTCTATTGTTTTTGCTGAGAGTTTTTATCATGCATGGGTGTTGGAGACTATAAAATTCTTCATCTTTGTCAATTAATGTTATCATATAACTTGTCTATAGTCTGTAGATATGGCAGTTTACCCTCATAGATTCTCAAATGTTGAATTAGACTTGTAGATCCAGAATAAATCCCATTGGTCATGATGTATAAGATTGTTAGGCATTATTGAATTCTGTTTACTAATATCTTTGAGGATTCTTGTAACAATGTTTATGAAAGATACTGATCTGTAATTTTCCTTTCTTGAAGTGTTTATTTTTTAATCTGATTTTGATATTAGGGTATCTTGGCCTCATTGAATAATTTAGAAAGTTTACCTCTGCTTCATATTTTTTGGAAATGATTATTAGAATTGGCATTATTTCTTCCTAAATGCTTGGTAGAATTCATGAGTAAAGCCATCTGGGCTAAATAACTAATTTTTTGACTGGGTTTTAGTTATTGTTTTAATTTGGTTAATAGATATATACACATTAATAATACAACTTCTTCTTGTGTGAGTTTTGCTAGCTGGTCTCATTCAAGGAATTGGTTCATTTTATCTAAGTTATCACATTTGTGGGCATAGAATTGTTTTTAACATTTCTTTATTATACTTTTAATGTCCATGTTACTTACCACTGCTGACTCTCCTTCATTTTTGATATTAGTAATTTGTGTCTTTTTGCTTTGTTTCCTTGGTTAGCCTGGCTAGAGATTTATAAAGTTTATCAATCTTTTCAAAGAACCATATTGGCTTTCTTTTGTTTTTATTTTATTTTTTTATAATTTGAATATTTGATTTTGTTTTATATCTGTTAGTTCTTTTCCTCTACCAGATTTTGACTCTTATTTCACTGATGTCCTTAGGTGAAAGCTTAGGTTATTGGAACATTAACTTTTCATATCAATTTTAATTATTTAAATGTCTTATGATGCATAAAACCTCCCAGCTGACACATGTTAGTTCATTACAAACTTATTAGTGGAATTATTCAAGTATAAAACATGTAATCAGTTGGCATGGGTATTAAGGTGGAGAACATATTGTCAAATGTTTTAAATACAACATAATATATATGGTCCATTCTATTCTTGAGTGATCCTATGATATGAAAATATGTATGCATATCATAATAGGATCAGACAGTTCATTTAATACTATGAATTTTTTGTAATATCGAAGACCAAAATTAGGTACTCTGAATAATGACCCCTATAAAGGTGTCCATGCTCTAAGCCCTAGAACCTGTGAATATATTACTTTACATGGTAAATAACTCTTTGTAGATGTGCTTAAGTTAAAAATCTTGAGATCGAGAGGTTATCTTGGAATGTCTAGTTGGGCCCAGTGTAATTACAAGGGTTCTTATAAGAGAGAGGCAGGAGCATCAGAGTCAGGGGTTTGGAATAGTGTGAAGAAGGGTCCAAGTTAGTGCAAATGGTTTCTAAAAACTGTAAAGGACAGGAAAAGATTCTCCCCTGTAGCCTTCAGAAGGAACAGAGCTCTGCTGTTTCCTTGATTTTATACTTCTAACCTCCAGAAGTGTAAGACAAACTATTTGTGTATTTTAAGCTACTAAATTTGGATGAGTTTTAAAATCAGCAATAGGAAATGAATTCACAAGTCCAGGTGGAAGACACCTTGCTTTGCCAATATCTTGGAGTGATGCATGTGATTTAAACTATGTACAGACCCTGGAATATATAGAATATGGACTGGTATAACTACAAAATCTTATTTTAAATGTGAAATGCAGTGATGTGCATTATAAATTGAAGATGATTGTTCTCTATCCCCTGCTACTTCTCTTTCACTACAACTATAGCAATTACTACTATATGTAACATGAGTTTAAAATCCACCTCTGGAGGAGGAGGAGAATCAGAATCAGAATCAGAGTCAGAAGGAGGAGGAGGAAGGAGGAGGAGGAGTAAGAGAGAGAGGGGAAGAGAGAGGGAAAGAAAGAGAAGAGAGATAAATGTTTTTCATTCTCAATTAGTAAGCTGTTTCTATGAATAATTTCAGTATTTATCTTTTTTTTCCCCAGTCTTCAGCATTTTTATACAATCTTCCTACTCTGTTAGAAACAGAATGCCAAGACCTAATGAAGGTCTAAGAGTAAATGATGCATTCTCATTTCTCACTTAATTCAAGTTATTTGTTACCACTGCTTAATTTGCCAATCTCTGATTGAAATCTTGCACTTTGGAATATTAAATGAACTTGAACAGCAGCTGAGTAACTTTTTTGAGTATCAAGTAATTTGAACTATAGAAAGTTGTAAAAGGTAAATACAAAATCGAAATATAATGAAAAATAAATCATCTTTCTAAGCAGAGTTTTTTTCAGATCAAAAGAGCCTATGAAATTAAGAATTTGGGGTGTTTTGAAATATTATTAACTCAACAGTTGAAAGAGTCATCCTTTTTTTAAATTTGATTTAACAGGAAACTTTTCTAAACAATATTTTTTCTTTCACTAACTTATCTACTCAATAATCATATGAGTCAAAAGGAAGTATCAGTCAAAATTGTGTAACTATGCTAAGCACTGAAGATATAAAGATAAAAAAGAAATAGACCCTTCTCAAGAATCTTAACTCTGGTAGAGAAGATATACAAAGTGAAAAATGATTGGTACAATTATAGAACTGAACATAAGTTGCTGTTATCCCTGATAGTTGGGAGGAGAGAGGAAGTAGATCTCAGGCAAAGATTTATGACTCCCCAGAAAATAAGGGAGAAAAATAGAAAACTTCATTTGCTAACAGGAGGGTAAAGTTGAGAGACCACCCTTTGTTTTTTGGTAATTAGAAATTTTATATAAAATTTGCACTTAATTTTGTCATGAGGAAGTAATGAGAAACAGGAATGTGGCAGGGGTGAAGGCTAAACCAGAGATTGGTTCATGGTTCCCAGTTCACAGAAGCAGGTAATCTAAAAGTAATCTGCCCTAAGAAACCATCTCCTGTATGTTTGAATTTATCACAGAAAAGCAACAGTTTAAGTAAATTCAGGAGAGTACAGTTTAACAATTAAAGCAAGTATTGCACATAAAGTCTTGACCATTATTGTTATATAAATTTATTTAGGATCTAAACTATTTACACATTTGAAAATTATTTCTGAAATAGTTTCAAAATGATATTTTTAAACATGGGACTAGTTTCAATTGTTACAATAGATCTGTGATCATTCTTGTTTTATAGCCATTAGCTATGTAGGTTGAATTCCTAGTTAAACAAAATTGGTTAACCAAAACTATTTCTAGTTAACCAAAATTATCTCAAAAGTAATGTCATACTATTCATAATAATAGGTAGCTTAGAAAACATGGAAATACTTTGCTTTTTGAAAAACACTTTGATTTAAGACAAATGCCAGCATTCTAGGAAACTGTTACATTTTAACATTTAATATTTTAAACATATATCATATATATGTTTAACATTCCTGTTTAAAAAAATCTCATACCTGTGACTCATTTATTTAAAGTATACAGTGTGGAGAATACAGTCAATAATTATTTAATATCTTTGTATGCTGACAGATGACAACTAGACTTATCATGGTGATCATTTTGAAATGAATAGAAATATCAAATCACTATTTTGTGTGCCAGGAACTAACATAGTGTTGTAGGTCAATTATACTTCAAAAACAAATAAAAAAAAAAACTCATAGAAAAAGAGATCAGAAAGATTTTGGTTACTAAAGTCAGAGGGAAGAGGAAGGGGAGAAGTTGATAAAGATAGCCAAAGTGTACAAACTTCCAGTTATAAAATAAATAAGTACTAGGGATGCAATGCACAATATGATAAAGATAATTAGCACTGCTCTCTGTTATAAATTAAAGTTAAGAGAGTAATCCTAAAAGTTCTCCTCACAAGAAATGTTTTTTTTTTTTCTTTAGTCTTGTATCTATATGAGATGATGGATGTTTACTATACTTGATGCAGTTTTCATGATATATGTATGTCAAATCATTACGCTATATATCTTAATCTTATAAAGTACTGCATGTCTATTAGATCCCAATAAAACAAACAAAAATGAAAACATCTAAATTAATACCTATGGGGACAGAAGTTGCATTGATAGCCTATTTTATTTTTACATTTGTTAAACCTATTCTTCAACTCCCAATATCCTGATTCTGGAAGTGAACTGGATTATGGACTTTGAAATGAGAAATATGTCAATGCTGATAGAGTATTTCCCTTGCCCTTATCATTTTTCCAATCTGTCATCAGGATTATCAAGTGATCATATCTCTGAAACACGTTAGAGCTAGTTTAGATGCTTTTTGACATGAATGCATTCACCCTGAATCTGTGAGCCTTCTTTAAGTTTCTAAGAATTTATCAGTTGCCTTTGAGGAGAAGTTAGGAATACTGACTTTAGAAGAAATTCTCAGAGAGTTATCTATCAGTTGTAAGAAAAGCAACTCCAAAACGCACCATCAATTTAAGAATACAGAACCAGAGCTTTTTTTGTTTTTTTTCTTTCCCCTGGGAGTAGCCTTAATGTTAGAGCCATCAAGCAAACACATCTGGTGCTGATCTTGAAATATGTTTAGTGTTCTTTCTAGGCCAACCAAAGAACCTAAAGAATTACTTGACATCATAATGACTTTCATTAGTTTTCATTTAAAAGTATTTTTTGGACATGGATATTATCTGCAAAAATTTATATTATTCTCATTTCTTGCTCATGTCTCCTTCATCACTGACTAGGAGTGTCAGCATTCTCATTGCACTGTGCCCAAGGGGGCTGCATGGAGCTATTATATCATATTTTCTCCAAAAAATTAAGGTAATTTTCTTCTGACTTATGCTTTGAGATTTTGTACAATGGGTTCTACATATTGTCTTCACATCCATGCATACTCCTCCAAAGGATAAAACTAAACATTTTAATTCATCAGTAATTTACAACAGATACAGTTACTATTTTATTAAATTAGAATGCAAATGAAGATTAATGAATTGGTCCAGTTTTGTTTTAGTAAATAGAGTTATAATTGCTGGTATTCCTTTTTAAATTATATTTTATTGAGTTATAGTCAGTTTACAATGTTGTGTCAATTTCCAGTGTAGAACACAATTTTTCATTTATGTATGAACATATTGAAAGTATATATTATCACATACTTTTTCACCATGAGATATCACAAGATCTTGTATATATTTCCCTGTACTATACAGTATAATCTTGTTTATCTATTCTATATATATCTGTCAGTATCTACAAATTTTGAACTCCCAGTCTGTACCTTCTCACCCCTCTTCTTCCTGGCAACCACAAATTTGTATTCTATGTCTATGAGTCTATTTCTGTTTTGTATTTATGTTCATTTGTCTTTTTTTATTTTTATTTTTACTTTCTTTCTCTTTTTTTTTCTTTCTTTTTTTTTTTTAATATATGAGTGATCACATGTGGTATTTTTCTTTCACTTTCTGGCTTACTGCACTTAGAATGACATTCTCCAGGCATATCCATGTTGCTGCAAATGGCGTTATGTTGTCATTTTTATGGCTGAATACTATTCCATTTTATAAATATACCACATCTTCTTTATCTGACCAAAGTGGTTATACAGAAAACATATCTCAACATAATAAAAGGTATATATGACAAACCTACAGCCAGCATCGTACTCAATGGTGAAAAACTCAAAACCTTCCCCCTAGAATCTGGGACAAGACAAGGTAGTCTACTCTCTCCACTCCTATTCAACATAGTCTTGGAAATCCTAGCCACAGAAATCCCCTTTAAAATAGCACCAAAAGTAATAAAATACCTAGGAATAAATCTAGCCAAGGAGGTGAAAGACTTATACATGGAGAACTATAAAACATTGATTAAGGAAATTGAAGAAGATTTTAAAAATGAGAATTTATCCCATACTCCTGGATTGGAAGAATCAATATTGTTAAAATGGTCATACTGCCCAAGGCAATCTACAGATTTAAAGCAATCCTTATCAAATCACCCAGGACATATTTCACAGAATTAGAACAAATAATAATAAGATGTATATGGAATCACAAAACACCTAGAATAGCCAAAGTATTACTGAAGAAAAGGAAAGAGGCTGGAGGAATAACTCTCCCAGACATCAGACAATACTACAGAGCTACAGTAATCAGAACAGCATGACATTGGTACAAAAACAGACATATGGACCAACGGAACAGAATAGAGAGCCCAGAAATGAACCCACAAACTTTTGGTCAACTAATCTTTGACAAAGGAGGCAAGAACATACAATGGAATAAAGAGAGTCTCTTCAGCAAATGGTGTTGGGAAAATTGGACAGCTGCATGTAAATCAGTGAAGCTAGAACATTCCCATACACCATATACAAAAATAAACCCAAAATGGATCAAGGACTTAAACATAAGACAAGGTAAAATAAACCTCCTAGAAGAAAACATAGGCAAAACATTATCTCACATAAATCTCAGCAATGTTCTCCTAGAACAGTCTACCCAATCAATAGAAATACAAGAAAGAATAAACAAATGGGACCTAATGAAACTTAAAAGCTTTTGCACAGCAGAGGAAACCGTAAACAACAGAAAAAACCTACGGAATGGGAGAAAATTTTTGCAGAAGTTGAAGCTGGTATTCTTTAACCACTACTAAGCTTGAGTTTTGGCTTGTTACAACAAACGATGTTTTATTTTTTCTAATTGAATAGTCATTATCCCTGATTAAGCACAATTTAATAAGTTATACTAAGTACTTGAAATATTGTCTTTGGAAACAGCCTAAATGTCCATCAACAGAAGACTGGATAAAGAAGAGGTGGTATATTTATACAATGAAATACTATTCAGCCATAAAAATGACAACATAACGCCATTTTCAGGAACGTGGATGTCCCTGGAGAATGTCATTCTAAGTGAAGTAAGCCAGAAAGCAGAAAAAGAAACATACCATATGATATCACGCGTATGTAGAATCTAAAAAACAAACAAACAAACAAACAAAAAAAAATCCCACAAACAAAGCATAAATACAAAACAGAAATAGACTCATAGACATAGAATACAAACTTGTGGTTGCCAAGGGGGCGGGAGGTGGGAAGGGACAGACTGGGATTTCAAAATTTGTAGATACTGACAGGCATATGCAGAATAGATAAACAAGATTATCCTGTATGGCACAGGGAAATATATACAAGATCTTGTGGTAGCTCACACACAAAAAAAGTGATAATTAATATATGTATGTTCATGTATAACTGAAAAATTGTGCTCTGTGCTGAAATTTGACACAACATTGTAAAATGACTATAATTCAATAAAAAATGTTTTAAAAAGAAATATTGTCTTAAATGTAAATTATTCTTTTCTGTGTAAGGCAATCCATTACCCGAAATTTTTCAGCACATAATTAAGTATAAACACTGTTTTCAATAAATATAAACTTAACTCAATTAAAAAAAAATGTTTCTTTAAAGAGACTGCTGCTGTTACTAAGTCAAACTTTCTTCTGATAGCCTGATCACAGTAAAGCCAACTTACTAACACAAAGTTGTGATGAAGGGAAGTGCAGGGTACCAAGTAAGGAGTCCCAGCAGCTGGTGGTTAAAAGACCCAAATCTCTTATGGCTCCCAGGGAAAGGTTTTTAAAGACAGGGTGAGGGAGAAGGTTTTGGGATGTTTGATCAGCTCATGGAAACTCTTCTGATTGATTGGTGGTGAGGTAATTGGGAGCCAACATCATCAACATTTTCGTTCCAACCAGTCTGGAGTTTATTTGCTTGTGAGTTGCATACAGGTAACTTCTTCCACCTGTTGGGACTTTCAGTATCTGCAGAGCAGGTCAAAGGACATGACTCAGAATATTATGTATAACCCTTGAGGAGGAACTAAAAGTCCTTGACTATGTTTAATGACTAAACTATTATTATTTTGTCTTGTTTGACTGTTTTCCTTTGTTTCTGCATTTTCTTACTTCTCTGATTAAACCCTTTGAAGGACTTTGAAACTCAAGGAAGGGCTAGGAGATTTCTATAAACAAGAAACAGGCAGGGG
Source organism: Camelus bactrianus (assembly GCF_048773025.1). Taxonomy (NCBI): domain Eukaryota; kingdom Metazoa; phylum Chordata; class Mammalia; order Artiodactyla; family Camelidae; genus Camelus; species Camelus bactrianus. The sequence goes on along the minus strand of NC_133552.1, from coordinate 29,217,703 downwards.
ACTTGGTGGGGAGGTGGTTTATACCAGGAAGGCTGCATAGGGTCCTGCTTGGTTACACTTCTACCAAGAAGATTAGTTTCCTGAAATATTGCCAAGAACCTCATACCTACTGAGCTGCTTCTTTAACTGTGCTTTTAACATTTCCACTTGTATTAAAGTTCGTCTTGGTGTCTCCTTTCTAAGGACAATAAAAGCGATACTTTCCAGTAATTTTCTCCTTGTGTTACTGACTTTTGTTGATGCCAATTAAAAATGTATACCACTTTTAAATTTACCTTGTCAGTTTCTGTATGTTAAAAGTTAGAGAAAGGCATTATTCTGATTGGACAGTACTGGAAATCCATATTGCTTAAACTCTATTAGGTCTTCTTTTTTCTCACCACATTTTCAGTGTTTTAGTATATTTACCCTAGACCTCGAACATATCAACACTTTCAGATCATTTTTTTAAATAGGTGTCCTTATTTAACGCTATTCTGGGGACACTTTGACCATCAGGTAAAAGCACCTTCACTTTACATAGATCCTATTTTCTTTGGCTTTGTTACAAACAAAACAAAAGTCATCTATGAAAAAAGTTCTACATTCTGTTTCTAAACTCTTCTTGAAAATATGCCTGTCATCATGCCAAATGTAGCTTGTACACCTGTGCTTTTGATTCTGCTATGTTATACTAATCTAGGGGTGTTGCTCAATTGTTTTCCTAATTTATACTGATCTAGAGGTGTTGCTGAATTATTTTCCTAATTTCTTATATTATCACACTTTATTGATTGCTCTTCTTTGCTTTAAAGATATTTATGTGTGTAATAACAAGAACATCTACTTAAAGATTCAGTTTTTTTGCCTCAGTAAACCACCTGCCTACCAGTGATCATATTACCTCTTCTTCTTCAACACTAGTTTTCACCATCTTCAACATTTCTCAGTCACAGACTCTTAAGATCAGAGAGAACCTGACTTAACGTCTGGAAACTTCACCAAAAGATAGCCATTTTGTGTTCTTTTAAAGTCTCTGTTAGAAAACTTTCTAATAAAGCACCTTGTTTTCTTTTATTATATCCCAAAGTACTGGGCAACATTTACTAGGGATCTGTCTACTTTTGTCTTATCTAATAAATTCCCATTTGTTGAAATCCCATAACAGTGTAGAATAACTCCAGTAATTTTTTTTAATTGTCTCAAATTCTTTCTTATAAACCCTAATGATAGTTATTCTTTAAAATTTCATGTTCATAGTTATTTTCTTCCAGCATGGCCCCCTGTGGTAAATTCATTCATTCTTAAAATATTGTCATATTTCTACAGAGCTTCATGTCACATTTCTAACTTCTTAATCACATTCTGATCTGAATATTCCACCAGTCCCTTCAACTCACAATATTGAAAAATAGGACTTAGCATTAACTCTCTTTGCCTCAAATTTTAATCCTGACTCCTTATATTTCTATTTTTTATATGAGTAGCAGTTATTTCTTTTTTTTTTCTCCTACTTTCCATTTTCAGTCAGCTTGGAAACATTGACAAATCTTGAATGTAGTTTTCTTTTTCAGTGACATAACACAAGAAATGGCAAAGTAACCCTTAACAGCTAGGAGCTGGCTTGAAACTACTAGGCCTTTGTGTTGCTAGGAACTAGCCTCCCTTATAGCTAGATCATGATGTTATTCTGTTAAGCATAATAATTATATAAAACAAGGTCACTCTGACTGTGACAGATCAAAGAAAAAATAAGACTGCTCCATAATCATGACTATACACAGAAAAACAAAAACAATGTTGTTCAAACCACAAAAGTAACTAAGCATCCTTGTCCCACCTCCCCCCAAATCCTGCCTAATATCAGTAAACTGCTTCTTTCCCAATTACAGTTTTAGCCTTGTTTAATTTCTTCCATCTTCTAGATAAGAAGTATTAGGACCCTGTTATAGATTGAATTATGGCCTCCAAAAGATATGTTGAAGTCTTAGTAACTCAGAAAGTGACCTTGTTTGGAAATAGGGTCATCATAGATATAATTTGTTAAAAATATGGGGTTATACTGGAGTTGGTTTGCCCTTAATCCAATATGAGTGATGTCCCTATTAGAAGAGGAAAATATCTTGTAAATACAGAGACACACAGGAGAACCTCATGTGATAGCAGAGGGAGAAATTGGAGTGACTTTTGCAAAACAAGGAACATCAAGGACTGACAGCCACCATCATAAGCTAAGAATAGGCAAGAGAGGATTCTACCCAGAGTCTCTGAGGTAATTGGCATTGCTGACTCCTTCATCTCAACTTCCAGCATTTAGAACTGTGAGATAATAAAGCTATATTGGTTAAAGCCTTCCAGTTTATTGCACTTTATTACAGCAGCCCTAAGAAACTAATACAGAGGCAAATCATATAATTACCCTGTCTCCTGACAACATTCAGTCCATATTTAAAACCTCCCCAGAAATCACAGTATATAAGGTCAAATCCTATAATTAATTCTTTTTAATATTCTCTTTCTGAGATGGATAATTCCTTATGAAACATATTCTGCCTGTTGCAAAAAGTCAATAAACTCAACTTTGCTCAACTACTTGGTGGCTTTTAACTGAAGGACAGTAAGAATTTCCTTTCTCATTCATGATACATTTTACGTCACAATTAAAAAGTTGTAACAATTCTTAACTATTATTATGCCTCAAGTTTTGATTATATTAATTTTCTAATCTATTAATTAATATACTAATTAATCTTTCTAAGTATGTTTTGAGAGGTTTTGTTGATCCCCACTGAACCATGACTCTTGGATTAGTGTAATTCCTTCTAATCAGTGCTGGCTCTATGTATTGCTTTAATTAGTAGGCTATGGCAGAAGTTATGCTGTGTCAGTTTCAGCTAAGCTTACAAAGGTTTGACGTTTTCCAATTTTTCACTCTGAGGGAAATCAGCTACCACGTATAAAATCTGAATACTCTGAGGTATTCATTTTATAAAAGAGAAATATAAATGAGAATAAATAAGGATTTACATACTATATTTCTAAATACTATTATCTCTAAAAATTAGTAATCAAGCTAAAGAATCATTTAAAAACATCTATCCTCCAAAATGTAGAAATGTAGCATATTTCATGACCTGAAAGTCCAAATTTAAATGTTCAAATACTCAGAAGTTTTGGGTTTCACAGGTGGAATCAGGTGATGTGAAGGGTAACAGGCCTTGGCTGCTGGTCCCCATTTCCCTGGCTCCAGATCCCATGTATTCTGTCTTCTCTACTCATTGACAATATGTTTTTAACTGCAAAAGTCACCTCACACATATCCAAGATCTATCCTCATCCCTAGAAAAGAGTTGGCATTTACCCAATGATTGTCAACATGGCAGGTCTTCAGGAGGACAGAAGCAAGGGTAAGGCATCAGGATTATATAATCCTGAACTAGGCTCAGGATTATTTGATTGAAAAATTCTGCTTTCCAGTTAGCTCTATCTGCTTGGGGCCTGGAAAAACAGGGGTGTGGTTTCCTTTGGCCTATAAGTACCTCATCATATGGGGAAGTGTATTAACTGAAAGAGGTGAGAGTAAGACTCCATGTACTGTGGAGACCAGGCAACGCTTTCTTAATGTTCTAAGGTAGGCACTGAACACTACTCTCACATATTATGAATTCTGCTTCATATCACACCACAGTAGAAACTAGTATTTAGTAATTATGAATGAAATTATCTCTGTATGATAGAATATTAAAACTGAGCCTAGAAAGTGAGGGCCAAGATGGTGGAGTACAAGTACTCTCATAGCTCACCCTATCCCACAAATACACCAAGACTGACATCCAGGGACCCACTTAACCAATCAGAACATCTGCTGAACTTTCACAGAACATTGTCTTCTTCAAAAGATAAAATACGGAACAAATCTAGTAGGAGAAAAGGAAAAAGAAGAAAGAAAAAGCAAAATAGTGTGGGACAGGTCCCATGTGGAGGGAGTAGCAAAAGAGGAATAGTGCTTAATTGCTGGGTCTCCCCCTCTCCAACAGATAGGTCAGTGGTAATGAGGAGGAACCTCCAAGGCTCAGATCTGTACAGAATAGCCCTTGACCAATAGACCTAAGATAAATAGGCACAAAGGGTCCTGGTGAACCCCAGCCCTAGATGCAAGCTGGCAAGTGGACAAGACAGACTGCCCAAGCTAGATGAAAGACTTGGGCCAACTCTAGTGAGGCAACCTTGGGGGACTTTAGTGTGCTGTGTGCCATGGCTGGGAAGGTATAAAAATAAAAATTAAAAAATTGGATCTAATTAAACTTACAAGGTTTTGCATAGCAAAAGAAACCAAAACAACAACCTATGGAATGGTAGAAAATATTTTCAAAAGATGAAACTGACAAAGGCTTGATCTCCAGAATATATAAGCAGCTCATATGACTTATTAATAAAAAAACAAATAACCCAGTCTATAAATGGACAGAAGACCTTGATAAGCAATTCTCCAGTTGACACATACAAATTGACCAACAAGCATATGAAAAATGCTAAATGCCATTAATTATCAGAGAAATGCAAATTAAGACTACCATGAGGTATCACCTCATACCAGTCAGAATGGCTGTCATTCAAAAGTCCACAAATGATAAATCCTAGAGATAGTGTACCCTCCTACACTGTTGATGGGAATGCAGTTTGGTGCAGCCATTGTGGAAAACAGTATGGAGATTCCTCAAAAGACTAAAGATAGACTTACACTATGACCCAGCAATCCCACTCCTGGGCATATATCCAGAAGGAACCCTAATTCAAAAAGACACCTGCACCCCAATTGGCATAGCAGCAATATTTAAAATAGTCAAGATATGGAAACAACCTAAGTGTCCACTGACAGATGACTGGATAAAAAAGTTGTGGTATATTTATACAATGGAATATTATTCAGCCATAAAAATGACACCATAATGCCATTTGCAGCAACATGGATGTCCCTGGAGAATGTCATTCTAAGTGAAGTTAGCCAGAGATAGAAAGAAAAATATCATATGATGTCACTCATATGTGAAATCTAAAAAAAAAAAAAAAAAAAAAAAAAAAAAGCACAGGGAAATATATTCAAGATCTTGTAGTGAAAAAGAATATGAATATGAATATATGTATAGTCATGTATGACTGAAGAATTGTGCTTAACACCAGTAATTGACACAATGTAGTAAACTGACTATAACTTAATAAAAGAAAAAAAAAAACTGATCTTAGACCAAATTTGGTGAGTGAAATTTACCACATTATATTGTATTCCCTACCTATCATCCCTACTTCTGCATGTGAATTTATATTTATGACTCATATTTCTTCAGGAAAATATGATGCTTACTTTAAAGTTGCATAGGTATCTTATAGAAAAAATATAAACTAATTTAATTTTTGCAAAACAACTTAATTTCTTAGTTACTGTTACCTTTTAATATTTGCATTTCAAAGAACTTACTTGAATAGATACCCCCATTGTTTCTTATAATTTTAACATTTCAATACATCAATGTACATTCAGGCAATCAATTGTAGGTTTAAATAATGTACAATATTAATAGCAAACAAAATTATATATATTAAAATTATTAATAATTGTTTCTGGAATGGCAAAAATTATATTGTGTCAGATATTCCCTAGGATATATATACTCAGTAAAATATTCATTTATTTATTCATTTATTTTTGTGGGAGGGAAGTAATTAAATTTATTTTTAGAGGAGGTACTGGGGATTGAACCCAGGACCTTGTGCATGCTAAGCATGCACTCTACCACTTGAGCTATACCCTCTCCCGGTAAAACATTTCTTGAAGCATAGGATCTGTATTCACATTTTTATACATTATGTTAACATGTTAGAAAGTCTTACCTCAAAATTATTTGTTGTCAAGAATAATAAATAGCATGTGATTTGTGGTTTTTCTTGACTATTCTACTTTTGGGGTTCAATCTGTATCCAGAAATTATGGAGAAAATTGTCACTAAAGGCTACTTTCAGCACTCAATCAGATGCAAAATCAAGCATGTTTCTATCATTAGCTATAAGGAGACTTTGGAGATACTGGAAAATTGATTTAAATTATACATTTTCATTAACTTCACATTTTGAAAGTTTTTATTCTTTATTTTGATATAGACTTTTAATATGTCCTCATTGTCATTTCCTTTTCAGATATGTGAAAAAAGTTATCAGTTGAAGGGGAGGAGTTATATTCAAATACTGAAACATTGACTCTTTGGTCATATTAAATAATCTTAAAGTCATGTCTTACTTTTATCTTAAAAGACATTAAGTTTAAGCCATGATTTATAGTTTATTCAAGATATAAGACATGTGCTAGTAAATACTGGCTATAGGAAAGCACACATTGAAGTCCTATACTTTCTTTACCATATTATCAATGTCATTAAGAAATAGTTATAATTTTATCCTCTAATGCTGACATTCTATTTTTTAATTGATGTACAGTCATTTACAATGTGTTAATTTCTGGTGTACAACACCATGTCCCAGTCAGCATATACATACATATATTTGTTTTCATATTATTTTTCATTAAATGTTATTATAAGATATTATCATTCCCTGTGCTTTACAGAAAATAATTTGTATTTTTTAATCTATTTTTGTATACAGTGGGTAACATTTGCAAGTCTCAAACTCCCAAATTTATCCCTTCCTGCCCCTTTTCCCCCAGTAGCAAAGAGATTGTTTACTATGTCTGCGAGTTTGTTTCTGTCTTGTAGATAAGTTTATTATTGTCCTCTTTTTATTTTCTTTTTTATTTAGATTCCACATATGAGTGATATCATATAGCATTTTTCTTTCTCTTTCTGGCTTACTTCACTTAGAATGACGATCTCTACATCCATCTATGTTGTTGTAACAGGCATTATTTTATTACTTTTTATGGCTGAGTAGTGTTCCATTATATAAATGTACCACAACTTCTTAATCCAATAACATGTCAATGTCCATTTAGGTATTTCCCTATCTTGTCTTTTGTATATAGTGCTGCTATGAACATTGGGGTGCATGTATCCTTTTGTATTGGAATTCCTTCTGGATATATATATATATAAATATATATCTCCAGAAGTGGGATTGCTGGATCATATGGTAAGTCTATTTTTAGTATTTTGAGTAATCTCCATACTGTTTTCCATAATGGCTGCACCAAACTATATTTCCACCAACAATGTAGGAGAGTTCCCTTTTCTCCATAGCCTTTCCAGGATTTATCATTTGTGAGCTTTTGAATGGTGGCCATTCTGACTGGTATGAGGTCATACCTCATTGTATTTTTGATTTATATTTCTCTGATAACTAGAAATATTGAGCATTTTTTCATGGGTCAATTGACCATTTGTATGTCTTCAATGGAGAATTGCTTGTTTAGTTCTTCTGCCCATTTTTGGATTGGATTCTTTCTTTTGTTGTTGTTGTTATTAAGTTGTATGGGTGGTTTATATATTCTGGAAATTAAACCTTTGTCAGTCACGTCATTTACAAATGTTTTGCTCTTTTCTTTAGGATGTCATTTTGTTTTGCTTATGGTTTCCTTTGATATGCAAAAGCTTATAAGTTTAATTAAGTCCCACTGTTAATTTTTGCTTTTATTTCTATTGTCTGGGTAGACTGCCTAGGAGAACATTGCTAAGATGTATGTCAGAGAATATTTTACCTATGTCTTCCTCTAGGAGGTTTATAATGTCTTGCCTTACATTTAAACCATTTTGAGTTTATTTTTATGTATGGAGTAAGGAAGTGTTATAACTTTACTGATATACATGCTGCTATCCAATGTTCCCAACACCACTTGCTGAAGAGTCTGTCTTTTCTCCATTGTATATTCTTGCCTCTCTTATAGCAGTCAGAATGGCCATCACTAAAAATCTATAAATGATAAATGCTGAAGAGGCTGTGGAGACAAAGAAACCCTCCTATACTGTTGATGGGAATATTTTTTGGTACATTTATAATGGAAAACAGTATGGGGATTCCTCAAAAGACTAAAATAGATTTACCACATGATCCAATAATCCCACTGCTGGGTATATATTCAGAGGGAAATCTAATTCGAAAAGATATGTGCACCCCAATATTCATAGCAACACTATTTACAGTAGCCAAGACATGGAAACAACCTAAATATTCATCAACAGGTGACAAGATAAGGAAGCTGTGGTATATTTATATGATGGAATACTACTTAGCCATAAAAATGAATTTAAAAATGCTATTTGCAGCAACATGGATGGACCTGGAGAAATTTATCCTAGGTGAAGTAATCCAGAAAAAGAAAGGAAAATACCATATGCTATAACTCATACATGGACTCTAAAAAATAAAATAAAAGACACAAACAGAAACAGACTCACAGATATTGAAAACAAACTTATGGGTACCAAAGGGAAAAGACGGAGTGAATGGATAACGGGAGTTTGAGATTTGCAGATACTAACTACAATATATAAAATAGATAAAAAGTATTTCTTCTGTGTAGTACAAGGAAATATATTCAATATCTTGTAGTAACCTTTAATGAAAAAGAACATAAAAATGAATATTTACATGTTTATGTGTCACTGAAACATTGTGCTACACACCAGAAATTGACACATTATAAACTGACAACACTACCATAAAATTTTTTAAAAAATTAAAAAGTTAAAGCTAAAATATTAATAACTTTACAGAAGAGAAAAAAGAATTAATAGGAATTAAAGAAAATACCCCTGGCCTTGTAGTAAGAATTCTCAATGATGAATGGAATAGAAAGCCATTCAACACTTTTCCTTCCTATGTCAAAACACATTTGCCAAAGGTGGCATATTATCTCCGTACTGTTGTGCTTGTTCCATTTTAAGCTAAAATATAAGAGAACTCAAACTTTAGATAGTAATTATTTTTGCATATTATGTCATTGCTTTGAAGAGTCAAGTATGTAACTTGGTGAAGTTATTTTTCCAGGACCTAATTTTTCTCTCAAATATTTTATGTGTTATTAACTTTGTAGGTGGCTTAGAAGATTTTAGCAATAACATTTCAAATTTGTGAAATGTGTGTGAGAATAATTGTTTCATCACTTGTTTCCTTGGAATCAACAGATGACCGATAGACCAACTGATAGTGTATTGAGGATCACATTTTTCAAAACATTGCCTTAACTTAAAGGAATGAGTATAAAAGAGTATTTGTAGCACACTGGAATCTGAGTATGCTATGTGTTTTAGATACTGTTCTGGAGAAATTAAAATACAAAATATATGTGTAAAACCACACAGATTTACATTTGATTCATTTGTATTTCATGTTACATTTAAAAAATATTTTTTACTGAAATAATGAAGTATAGGCCTTCCAACATATACATTTCAGTCTCACTTATTGCCAAACTTATATTTTAATTAAAGTGATGATATAGTATGAATTAAAAACCAGTTTCTAACAAGCTTGATAGTTTGCTACAATAAGCATATTGTGGATTGATAGAATTAGTGGAAGTAATTGTTAAATTTGCCTCATAAAATATGGAAAACAATATTATCTTTTCCTTAAAGAGTTATTGTAAGTTAGTGTTTTCCAAAATTCTTTGATAATAACAAGTAAAAGTGCTGAGTATGCATATTCTGACTTAGTAGAGGACTGATATCCAGGAATCAGACTTATAACTATTGCCCCACTTGATTTTTAAGTCGTATAGGGTTAGGATTAAGAGCACATATTTTGTATAATGGCTTCACAAATCACTTACTTCTGTGAACTTAGCCACAGTAATTTACTTTCCTATACCTGATTCACTTCAGTTGAAAAATCAGAATATTAATAGAGTAGTTACTAAATGAATTAATACATGAAAGCACTTAGAAGAATATGTGTTTCCCAATAATTGCTTTATGAGCAATATATATTAATACTGGTATTACTATCACTAAAAAGATATTATTAAAAAAACATATTTAGAAATGCGTTTTATAGTGTTTTGAGAACGTATAAAATAAAATTTCCTCATTCCATTTTCCAAAGCTCATCTTTTGCAGAGTTTTTTGGTGATAAATTTATCTATTCATACATCATCTCAATCATTACGAAAATGCTGGGAATATACTATTGGTCAGATGCTGTCACAGAGTTTATATTTGAACATATCTACATTTATACTTAGTAAAAACTTATATTTCTTTTATATGTTACTGATTATAAAGTATTTTCCTAAAAAAACGGAGATGTATTTAAATAGTTATGAAATGTCTAGTTGACCATAATTATCAAAGTAGTTAAGGAAATATATTTTTCATAGATTAAGTTTATCTTTTAGTACTACATTGCAGAAACATAAGGAAAAAATTTTAAAAAATTCTGGATCAAAGACTGATGAATTGACCATGTAACAGTTAAGTCTAGATGATATATATGGATTTTTTAAGAGATTATAGCAAAAAGAGCAGTGAAGCCTACTCTGAAATTTAGGAGTTTTGATAACTGTAGGTTGGTTTTCAAAATAGAATGTTATCAATGTAGTATCAAATACCACACCCAATTATATTTAACATGTTATCCACGAATATATAAATGGAAGTATAGTAGGCTTTACACAGTGGTTATACTATATTGACAGACTTCCCAAATTTTACTTCTGAGATTTACCTTTCAACATAATGATTAAGCAACTTGTACTATATCCCCAATATATGTGTGCATGATTTCTATAAGGATGATTATATCATATCATTGAATCAGAAGTTGGAAGCTCTAATTATGAGAACAGCATTCCTCTTGATTATGTGCATCCTAGATATCAAACCTAATCTAATGAAAAATACATGATTTATCAAGACTATAACATGAGAAATAAGCTTAAGTTCCCAAGAATAGTGATTCTCTTCAAAGCCTGTGAAAGAACAAAGCAAAATTTAAAAAGGACAGATATTATTAAAATTTAACTGCCTGAAGGCAGAGTTCAAAAACTAGTTAGGGAGACAAATAAGAAAAAAAAAGAAACTATGATCATCCCCAAACTTATAAGTAAGTTTGTTATAACTAGTTTATACTTATTGATGATTCATAGAAAATGGCCTGATTTTGACAAAACTAACTCTGGTGACTTTTTGTAAGCCTTGTTATAGCCTGATAGACAATGTGATGTATAGTACTGTTAGATAATATTAACAATTAAACTTTCCATAATATTGTAATAGATGAAACAATTTGATGAGCATTCAGTTCAGAAATTCTTCCATTGTTTCATCTTTTGATTGCTGTTATATAAAAGTAAAGTGAATGGAATGAAATACCATATATTCACATTGAAAAAAAACTAACACATGTGTAACATTTTACAGAATAATACTATCAAACAAGCTTTTCACACAGCCCACACACTCACTGTGTGGCTAAAAATTCAATTTGGCAAACAAAATCACAGTCAGAAGTTTTAATTTAATGAAAGCAAGCAAACTACAGTAAGAAAAGTGACTTAGCATTGTTCAAATATCAGATGGCATCAGGCTCTGATTGCTTCATTTACAACATTTCATTATTGAAAGGTAAGCACCAAGACAGTTGGATTTTATGTCAGAACTCTTTATTTTCTCTGAAAACAGACTGTCAGTTTTGCTTCCCTGTTGCTCAATTTTCTTATTCCATTTCAGACTCCTCTTCCTCCTTCTTTCATCTCCTGTGTGTCCTTCCCCTCCTGTTATTTGATCTATTTTTTTAAGTATGTTAAAGTCATCTAATTATTGTCAAGTCTCACACTGTCTTGGGAACCAATCTGTATTTCTGTTATCCATAGAAAAATCTTACTTAAAATCTTGTTTTTCATTATTATTATTAATTATTATTCATTTATGTTCATTTTATTTATTGTATAATTAAACTTTTACAGGGTGTATAAAGTAAGGTTGATTATAGTTTTCTATAACAAGAAAACTCAAAATAACAGTGGCTAAAAGTACAAAATTTTCTGGAGCAGTCCAAGACAGCACAGTGGGGACATCAGGAAACATTACATTTCTGATTTGTCCTCTTTGGTATTGGTTTTCATCACCAATGTTACCTCATGGTCCAAGATGACAATCAAAGAACTACCCAGAGCAGTGCTTTGAAAACTACACAGTGCTGTGCCATCATTAATGTGTTAATTACAAAGAAAAGTTCATTTGGTGTTATTCACCTCAACTTGTACTAGTAAGTGTATAGAGCACTAGTATATACTTGTCAGAGTCTGGAGAGGTCATCAGGAAACCTGAAATTGAGTTTAGTCTTTTCCACTTACTGGCTATATTGTGCTATTACTGTAGCCTCAATGACCTTTAGTTTCTTCTTATTTATTATGGATATAATTTACCTGCTTAATGAGGAACATTGAGACAAATAATAAGACTATTTTAAAAGTGTATAGTGCAAAACAAATAAAGTGAATACATTTTTAAGCCATGCTTGATATATAAAAATGTAATTTTATTTTTCTGAATTCTAAACTTCTATTCAGACTATTCTATCTGTGGTAGAAACATGCAATCTTTGGAAAATCAGGGTATACTTAGCCAATTTCACTACTGAAACAAGTCACTTCAGAATGTTCCCATTTCTTTCTTCTCCCCACAGTTATGACTAACCTGAGACACTCTCTCCTTATAGATTTGTCCATGTTAATTAGTGTTTGTCCATTCTGCTTTTCTAGGCCTACAAGCTTTGTGAACTGTTTTATTGACCTCTGACTTTGGAACTACAACTTTTAAAGGATCACCTCTAAAATTATTCCCATATATATTTCCCTGTTGGTTGTTTTATCTTTATGTAATCTGGACAGGTTGGAATTTTCATTCTAACTGATGACAAATATTTATAAGTTATTTGGATCAGGATGTTGGATTATATTTCCAACTTGAAAACATGTATCTTTCAAAGCTACTGTCTGTACCATTAGCTTCCTTTTTTTTTTTCAATTAGGTTCATTATTTTCTTTTAGTTCCTTAACACAAAATACATGTGTTCTATAAATAAAAGGAAATAAGATTTTCTAAGAAACAATAAATCAGGGAGGAGGAGCAAAATTTCTACCTGGTCATACCTCTGTGACAACTCATTATATCCATTAGGATCTCACTTTCCCATAGCTCACAAACAACAGTCAACCCTACTGAGCAAGGGGATGGAGATTCAGAAGTTGTGTTTGTGTATCAACAAGGTATGCTGTGTGCAGTATGCAATTATATAAGCATCTTGCTGTCAACTAAGAAAATGGAGAATGTTCATGAAATTGGCATAAGTATTAGTAGAAATTATGGGTTAATCATAAATTTAAGTGAAAATTGATATTTTCAAAACCTCTAAGTTTAACTTACATTTTTCACCCTGTAATTCAAGTGTGAATGATTCAAAAGTATCTTAGTTCTATAATACCCCTATTATTTATCACCAAAAAATAGCTGACATTGTCCAGTTAGTCCAAATGTTAGGACAGAAAAAGAGTAATGGGATAAAAATTAATGGAATTGTTTCCATCCTTAATACTTATACCCAGTGGAATCAATTTTCTTACACCATGTTACGGTCTGTGATATATGAGCAGCTCAGAGAAAGCAAGTAAGGGTAAAGAAATATTTTCTCTGTTCCCCATTCAACTCAAAAGTGAAAAGTTTCTTTTCTATCAAGACAATATTCCCAATTTCCAAAATCTATCAGATTTTTAAAGAACCTGATCAATCTATCTTTTCCCACTGTCTACCCTATTTTTAAAAAATAACCCTTAAGGGACAGAATTAGAAATAACAAGCTCATATGGGCATGAACTGATACTACTACTGTAACACTAGGTTGGCCAACCAGTGATGCTTTTCTTTTTCCTCAAACTTTCTTCCATCCACATTATTATACACATCAAGGTTTGCAGATGCCTCTCACCAAATCTGTTAATAGAAAGCAAATATAAGATAATTCTTATGCAAGATCTGGAAATTATTTCCTAAAATAACTTAAACTTATTATATTTACAAATATTAGATTTGTTATAGGATTTTTTCAACCCACATGAGAATATGTGTAACATGGTATATGTGTACATATACACTAAATTTTTTAAGAAATTGTTGCAGATCCTCAAATAAATCTGGGACTTAGGCAATGGGGGAATCAATTTATTGTTCTAAGAACTATATTTTGCAGATAGGAAAATTAAGATCTAGAGATTTTAAGCTAATTCACAGCCAAACTGATGTCAGAGAACTGACCTTCAAATTAACAGTCTATTTTTTCCCCATTTGTATGTGTCACTTGATGCACCTCATACTAAGTTCAATGTGTATCAAAAACATTGGGGTAGGGACAAGCTAGTTTTATTTATAAAATCCCTTTTCTCTCAATCCTAAGCACCCAGCTACAGTATTTTATCATCCTTTCCCAGTTGTGTGTGGCTGAGACTCAGCTCTGGCCACTGGAACATGAGTAGAAGTGATGACAGTACTTCTAGGCTGGAGCCATGACAAACTCCCATGTGAGTTTTAAACTGTTTCTTACCTTGTCTGTAGGATAGTGATTAATAATAAGGGAACTTGTAGGCCATATGCAGATGGAACTGCACCTGTTGGCTTGAGATTCTGAGCACTTTTGCAAAGCACAAGCTGTGGAGTCTGTGGACTTCATGGGCTCATTAATAGCACATTTTAGAATTCACAGAAAGAAGAAGACAAACTTCATTGAGATTTATGGGTTTATCTGGTACAGAATGTATTAAGCTAGGTAATACAGACATTCTCTGAAAAAGGAATTTAGGTCTCTAGTTTCAGATTACTATACATTATAAGTGAGAAAAATACAATCAAATCTACTTTAAAATATATTTGATAGTCTCAGGAATACTTATGAAAATAAATACTTCTCTCAAATAAGAAATAGCAATCAAAATTTCCAAGCATTTTAATTAAGACACCAGCAATTTGTATAGGGAAAAATCAAATCTAATAATCTCTTTTGGAAAGCCAAAGAAGGAGAGCTCTACATTTTAAAATGAAAAGTTATTTTCATTTAGTGTTATTAAGTAAATTCAAATTAGTTAACACAGTATGAAAATCACGTGACTGTACATTATTCAGTACAACAGTATGATTATCAATAGTTCAAGTAAATAATGGCTATATTTAGGAATTCTTACTGTACACAGAGTGCTGTTAATTAATGGCTTATGATGAATCCTGCAAAACAATATTTGTTCCATTGTTTTCCTGCATTAGCACCTCAAATATATGTTGGCTTGAGTGTTCTGGGATGGAGATTTGCTGTGACAGTCTTAACATCTGCAAATGTGGGCCTAAATTGAAACCTGTCTGGGACACCTGAGGAATCTGGACACTAATTCCTGAGGTCTTGAGAGAAGTAATAGGTACATATTTGTCTGCGCTGATAGTGTTACGAAGCCCACTCAAGAGCTGAATATCCTGGTAGCCACATTTTCCCTGAATAGCAGGAGTAGTGACAAGGATGATGGCCACCACAGTATAACAAGACCAAGTTTTCACTTTTCTTTGTGTTTATGTATGTATGTACATATGTGTGACCTAAGTTTTCCAAACAACATGTATATATAGCCATTTTTTCTTTAGTATAGGTTTTTGATCAATATCTAAGAAGAATGACCAGTAATGCCATAGAAAAATAAACAAAAAACATAATTAACTTTACTAGAAAAAAAGTTTCTTAAATGTTTGTTTAAAATGTTTCTATATAAGAGTTTACTCAAAATTTGGAATATCAATGATACCATTTCACCTATAACATGAACAATTTAAAAAATATTAGCATTGGCAGGGTGGAATAATAGATGATAATTAATACTTAAATATTAACACACAGTGCTATAGACAGAGTGTTTATGGTATCCCAAAATTCATATGTTGAAATCCTAACCCCCAATATGATGATATTAGGAGGTGGGGACCTTAGGAGGCAATTAGGTCTCAAGGAGTCTTCATGAATGGTATTAGTGTTCTTATAGAATGGCCCCAGAGAGCTTCTTTGCCCTTTCTGCCGTATGAGGTTATAGCAAAAAGATAAATTACCATGAATCACTAAGTGGGCCTTCACCAGAAACTGAATCTGCCAGTACCTTAATCTTGGACTTCTCAACCTCCGTAACTGTGAGCAATATATTTATGTTGTTTATAAGTCACCCAGTTTATAGCATTTCTGTTACAGCAGCCCAAATGGATAAGGCAGTTACATCATGTAGCCATCCTACATCTGACCACAGACATGTAGTTGAGCCCATCTGTGTGAAACCAATGACTTGTGGAGCAATTAGTTACACCATATTATTGGGGCTATATACAACTAAAACAGAATCATAGACTTGTCAGAACCATATTGCATCTCTGAAGACTCTTTAGGCTTATTGTATACATTTCTGCCATAGACCTGTGATCAGCATGATATTGAATATGAAAAATTCAAAATCACAGTATATTCAACAAATAATTTTTAAAAATTATGAAAAAATCTGACAACTTTATAGATTTAAGACACATTTCAATAGTATGCAATATGTGGCCATGTTTGGATCCTAGATTTAACAAATTAATTATAAGTGAAAGCATTAATGACCGAAATAAAGGCATATGAGTACTGAAAAGTATCTTAATAGTTTGGTATAATAATGGTATTGTGATTATGTTTTTAAAAATTTCTAATCTTTGTGAGCTGCATAATGAAATATTTTGAGGATGATATGTTTCAAATTTGTTCAAAATAATTCAGTGTCATAGCGGTACAGAGGTGGGTTGTGTTGGAGACCAGTATTTCTCAAACTTCAAGGTACATAAGAATCATTTGGGAATCTCATTAAAATGCAGATTTCAGATTCAGTACTTCTGCAGTGGGGCCTGAGAGTCTACATGCCTCACAAGCTCCTAGATTATGCCAATGCTAATGGTCCCCAGAGTACACTTTGGGTAGTAAAGTTATAGATTAAATGAGTGGCCACGAACTAGTAATCATGTGCCTGGATAATGGGTACATATGGGATTGAAGAGCTATGCTTCTTACTTTTACATATTTTAATTTTCTGTAATAAAACTGTTTAAAATAATAATTCTAATTTAGTTGAGCAGATAGTGTCATATTGCCCTAGAACAGTGAAGTCCTAAACTGTATTTTTCTCACTGAATTTAGATATTCCAGCTATTTTCAAAAAATGAACCATTGAGACAAGAGGAGTCCAGGAAAACTTTGTGGAGGAGGTGTTATTTTTACCTTGGTCTAAATGAGTGGATAAGATTCAGATGTGTGGGCTAAAGGGGTCAAAGAGTGGAAATAGAAACTGCCTTAGTGAATGCATAGAAGCAAGAATGAAATTAACATGATTACACAGAGGACTACTAACTTGCTAACTGAAAGATATTTACAAATTTTCAAGATTGCCATGGAACTTGAGAATTCAGGGTATCTATTGTTGCTTTCATTGCGGAGCACAGTGATCAACTGGGAAGGCAAAACAAACCAGGAACATAATTTAATTAACCACAAGATGGCGCCAAAACCCCTTCTGACCATCTCACAGCTTGAAATTATTCCTCCCGCCCTCCCCTACGAAATCTGGGCATAAAATAGGATCAGAGCATAAAATAGAAACCCACTGTTTTAAGCAAGTAGTTAAAATTATTAAAATGTGAACCTAGCTATTACCAAGAATGATTTAATCATAAGTGAACTCATGCATTTTAATCACAGATATTAAATGCATTTATTAGTTCACATTAAGTGATAGCAAAAGTACACATTCATATTTGGTAAGTTTATTCTTCTTTAAATATCTTGGGCAAACTGCAGATAAACTTTTATTGGAAGCAATAATAATACCATTAAAATGAATTCTGCATCATTACTTATTTTATCTATTATCGTGAATGGTGTTTGAATATCTTTTAAAAACTGATGATCCAGCTTTACAAAACTAAGTGAATTATTTTTTCCTAAAACTTTTTCTAAGAAAGTAAACAATATTATTATTATAAAATAACATGAATTAAATAGCAAAATAAATTGAAAAATATATTTTAAAATTAGATTTATTAGATTATGTTTTGACCAAAGATCACTCTAACCTATTTTAAGTGCTTAATTTTTCATACTAAATTCCAAGGCATTAGAGGCCAGAAGGTTGGCAATCCTTTAAAGATAATTTTATTAGTGAGCTACATGTTTAACTTGTCCAAAAATTTCAGTACCAACACATTTTAGAAGTATTTGTAATTTGAATGATATTCAGTGAAATAAAAATAAATAAGGCATAATTTGAAGGGATGTAGGTAGAACAATGTTAGATATGGAAGAAAATTCTAGCTAAGCCATAAAATTCTTTATTTGAAATTATGTTTGGAAGTTCATTAGTTAAGTGGTAGCTGGGAATCTCATTATCAATTATATGATAAAATATGAAGCCAGAATAATATGAGTTTGGGAGTAAACTTAATAAAGTGAAAATTGAGACAGCAGTGGCCACTACACTTTCATAAAGCAGGGCACTCAAGGGAAAGATAAAACTAAAACTGTATCTTCAGTGGGAATTAAAAAAAAAAAAAAAAAAAAAAAGGACAGTTTAGAATAACATAATTGGATTTACCATGTAGGTAAAATGAGAATGTTAAGAGTGACATGATTTTCAAGTTTGGACACTATTTGCATAATGTGGATTAATAACTAAAAAGGACTTTTAAAATAGGAAATAATATATACCTTAGTGTTTAATTAATGTCTTGTATCTATGATTTTACAGACAAAGAAATAATATTTCATTTATTCCTCAGGGATAAGTCTATGACTTAATTTAAAATGTTTCTGACTACAAAGTGAAAATTACGTAACTTGAAGTGATATGAGAAATTTTACCAAGGAAAACCAATCAGAAATAATTTTGAAACTTTCAAAAAGAAATACTATTTTTCAGTTAACATTTTATGGAGGAGAAGATTTATAAATAATGAATGATAAAAAGTTTGAGAGACATGTCTTTAATACAACAGTATAAGTGATTAGTAATCACAATAAACATTGCAGGCAACTGGATGTTTCTAATTAATAACAATAATTTTAAGTAATTTAGATATTTTATTTACTAAACAAATGAGCAACTTACTAAATTGCTTAGCAAATACATTGTATTAAAAAATACTAGGATAATCAGCCTGCGCCTCCAATTCTAAATCTAAATTTATGGAGACCAATTATTTATTTTTTATAGAAATTCACATATATTACTTCTATGAGTTGTAGTCCTTTGTATAGTGAAGGTATTTCAACATTAAATATGATAACACGAATTAAAACATGATAAAATAAATAAATAAAGTATTTTAAAATAGATTTTTTATAGTGCACAATTGATTGTTATATTAATTACACTCTTAAAACTTAGAGGTCAAATTTATTGAACCCCATACAACAGAATGTTTTATGTTTTTTTTCCCAAAAGTCATTTCATTTTTTTCCTTTCCTCAAAGATAAATCATAATATCTATGATTTCAAGACAGTATTTTAAACACACCCAGCTCAACTTTGGTCAATAAAAAACTACTCTAACTGCTTAGGGGAGATTCAGTGGAAAGTGATCTCTTAAATAGAATGAGATGCTTAGGCATTTAACACTTTACAATTTGTTAGAAAAGAATGTTGGAATCCTTTATGGTCAGAAGACTTTTAAAAAAACTTGCATGTTATGAGAAACATGTTGTTTAGAGGAGCAAAATCAGTACAGATTTTAATAGTAGGAATTTTGTTTTACTACTTGTGTTAAAACAATCATTATGACAGAAGCGGCATTTAGAGAACCTAGATATTCAGTGGTATTTTCCCCTAAATTACAAAACTCATTTATGTTTGATTTAATAATTGGCAAAATGTATTGCTCACAAACTGTGAGCACATTGCCCTGAAGCCACATTTTTGTAATCCATCATTTTTGCTGATTAAAGTTGATTTTTGTTCTTAAGCAAATACTTGGACTTGTGGTATTCTGTTACTGTTCAGTAGAATTTACCATTTGGGGTTGGGGTAGGTTGGGTGGTGATTCTCACTTTTAGTTAGTTAACTATTCTTTAAAGCCTTGTTCAGGAGGCATTGTTTTTAGCATTTGTTTATATTTTCCTCCTTAAAGCTATGGATTTAATTATATTTCTTGAGACTTTCATTATGTTTGCAAGCATTTTAAAATTATTTTTCTTTGTGCCTATTAAATTGTATATAGGTCAAATTTATTTATACTGTTATACTTTGATCCTTGTAGTTACAATTCTTGAGAATATCTTAATTTGTGAAAAACATAGGTGAGATGTAATAGAAAAGTTTGTAGGATACCCCTTTAGTATCTAGAGAGTAAACTAGTTCAAAAGTACAAGTCAGAGATTAATAGAAGACAGTGAAATGAAATATAAAATTCAATACATTAGAACCTGACAAATGTGGAGTTTAATGTACTCAACTCATTATATGTGCATGTTGGTGGGGGCTGGGGAAGAGGGTTGAGGCAACTGAGTGAAGTATTTACTAATATGACATTAGTTTATAATCCTTATATAAAAATAAAGATCTATGTGAAGGGAGGAAAGTTAAATTTTTGTATAATTTTGTTTACTACCCTGTAATTTTAAATCTGCAATATTAACAGGCAAGCTGAAGAATGGAAATATATTCAAAGTTGTCCACATTCATTCTCTTCATCACTATTTAGATCATTTAATCATAAATTTCTTTTCCTATTTAGCAACTGTATTGTCTGATTTTAGTTTTAGAAAGAAATAGTTATTAGCATTGATAGAAATTAACTTAAACTTTTGTACTTTAAAAAATTTTTTCAATTTCTTTCAAAAATGTAGATAAAGGTAATATTATGTGTATTTAATTTTTCAATGTGGCTAGAATTAAAAGGAAAACGCTTTGATAGATGTCATGCAGATTAAAATACTGAGACTTATTTGAATTATTTAAAAATCAATTCATAGATTTTATCTTAGAAATGAAATAATATAACCTTTAATATCACTTAAATATTAAAAAGCAGTAAAGAGATAAAATTTGAATTAATCATTCTTTTTAAAATTTTTATTGAAGTATAATCAGTTACAATGTTGTGCCAACTTCTTGTGGACAGCACAATGCTTCAGTCACACATGAACTTACATATATTCATTTTCACATTCTTTTTCCACCACAAGTTACTGCAAGATATTACATATAATTTCCTGTGCTATATAGTATAAATTTGTTGCCTAGATATTTTATATATAGGAGTTAGTATCTGTGTATCAGGAACTCCCAATTATCTCTTCCCACCCCCTTGCCCCCATAACAATAAGTTTGTTTTCCATGTCTGCAAGTCTGTTTTTGTTTAGTAAATCTATTTTTATTTGGCCTTTTTTTGTTTGCTAGTTTTGTATGAGTGTTATCATACAATATTTTTCTTTCTCTTTCTGGCTTACTTTATTTAGAATGACATTCTCCAGGGACATCCATGTTCCTGCAAATGGCATTATATTGTCATTTTTATGGTTGAATAGTATTCCATTGTATAAATATATCATAGCTTCTTAATCCAGTTATCTGTCAATGGACATTTAGCCTTTTTCCATGTATTGACTATTGTAAATAGTGCTGCTGTGAACATTGGGGTGCAGGTGTCATTTTGAAGTAGGGTTCCTTCTGGATATATGCCCAGGAGTGGGATTATTGGGTCATTGGCAAGTCTATTCCTAGTCTTTCGAGGAATCTCCATACTGTTTTCCACAATGGCTACACCAAACTACATTCCCACCAGCAGTGTAGGAGTTTTCCCTTTTCAACACAGCCTCTCCAGCATTTATCATTTGTGGACATTTGAATGATGGCCATTCTGACTGGTGTGAGGTGGTACCTCATTGTAGTTTTGATTTGCATTTCTCTGATAATTAGTGATATTGAGCATTTTGTCATGTGACTGTTGACCACTTGTATGTTTTCATTGGAGAATTGCTTGTTTAGGTCTTCTGCCCATTTTTGGATTGGGGTTTTTTTTTAAATTTGTTTTTTGTTTATTTGTTTGTTTCTTAAGTTGTACGAGCTATTATATATTCAGGAATGTAAGTCCTTGTCAGTCTTATCTTTTGAAAATATTTTCTCCCATTCTGTAGGTTGTCTTTTTGTTTTGCTTGTGGTTTCTTTAGCTGTGCAAAACCTGACATTTAATTAGGTCCCATTTGTTCATTTTTTCTTTAATTTCTATTACATGGATAGATTGCCCTAGGAGAACATTGCTGAAATTTATTTTGGATAATATTTTTTGTATGTTTTCTTCTAAGAGGTTTATAGTGTCTTGGCTTATGTTTAAGTATTTAATCCATTTTGAGTTTATTTTTGTGTATGGTGTGAGGGAGTATTCTAACTCCATTGATTTGCTATCAGCTGTTCAGTTTTCCCAACACCATTTGGTGAAGAGACTGTCTTTACTCCATTGTATGTTCTTGCCTCCTTTGTCAAAGATTAATTGACCAAAAGTTTGTGGATTTATTTCTGTGCTCTCTATTCTGTTCCATTGATCCATATGTCTGTTTTTGTATTGATACCATGCTGTTTTGATTACTGTAGCTTTGTTGTATTGTCTAAAGTCTAGGAGGGTTATTCCCTCAGCTTCATTCTTTTTCTTCAGTAATGCTTTGGCAATTCTGGGCCTTTTGAGATTCCATATTAATTTTAGAATTATTTGTTCTAATTCTGTGAAAAATGTCCTGAGTAATTTGATAGAGATCACATTAAATCTGTAGAATGCTTTGGGTAGTATGGCCATTTTAACAATATTATTTCTTCCAATCCAAGAACATGGGATATCTTTCCAATTCTTTAAGTCATCTTTAATTTCCTTAGTCAATGTTTTGTAGTTCTCCACCAATAAGTCTTTCACTTCCTTGGTCAGATTTATTCCTACGTATTTTATTTTATTTCATTTTATTTCATTTTATTTTATTTTATTTTATTTTATTTTATTTTATTTTATTTTATTTTGCTGCAATTTTAAAATATATTGTTTATTTACTTTTCTTATATTTCATTGTTAGTGTAAAGAAATGTCACTGATTTCTGTATGTTAATCTTGTATCTGGCTATGATGCCGAATTCTTTTATTAACTCTAGTAGTTTTTGCATGGTGCCTTTAGGGTTTTCTTTATATAGTATCATGTCATCTGCGTATAATGACAACTTTACCACTTCTCTTCCAATTTGGATCCCTTTTATTTATTTGTCTTGTCTAATTGCTATAGCTAGGTTTTCCAGCCTATGTTGAATAGAAGTGGTGAGAGTGGGCATCCTTATCTTGTTCCAGAGTTTAGTGGGAAGGCCTTTACCTTTTCACCATTGAGTATTATGCCTGTTGTAGATTTTTCATAAATAGCTTTTATTATGTTAAGATATGTTCCTTCTATATGCACTTTGGTTAGTGTTTTTATCATAAATGGGTTTGAATTTTATCAGGTTCTTTTTCTGCACCTATTGAGATGATCATGTGATTTTTGTCCTTTCTTGATGTGGTGTATCATGTTGATTGATTTGTGTATGTTGAACCATCCTTATTTCCTTTGGATGAACCCAACTTGTTCATGGTGTATGATCTTTTTAATGTGTTGTTGGATTCTGTTTGCTAATATTTTGTTGAGTATTTTTGCATATATGTTCATCAATTATATTGGCCTATAGCTTTCTTTTTTGGTAGTGTCTTTGTCTGGCTTTGGTATCAGGTTGATGGTGTCTTCATAGAATGAGTTTGAGAGTATTTCCTCTTTTTCAATCTTTTGAAAAATTTTGAGAAGGATTGGTATGAGCTTGTCTTTGTATGTTTGATAGAATTCCCCAGTGAAGTCATTTTTTTAATTTAAATTTAAATTAATCATTCTAATTAATTTCCCATGATTTTGTTTCTGATAAATATTTTATAATGGTTACCTTTTTATAAAAGGTTATAAATTAGACATGTGCAGTTCTACCAAAATACATTTTTTTATCTTTGAATGAGTTAGATTCCCTAATGCTAGAAAAATTAAAGTTTAAAAGTTTAGAAATGAATTCTTGAAATAAATCATGATTCTTATATAATTATGCCCCTTAAAAAAGAATAAATGAAGTTATTTTCTTATCATTGCCATTAGACATTTACAAGATGGTGAATGAATGAACAAATGATCACCTCTTCCTCTTGTGCTGGAATATACTTTTAGCAATGGGTATCAAAACTTTTACTTAAAACATTGGGTTTTATGCCACTTATAACTACAGTCATTATCATTCTCTAGCTAATATTTTTCACTGAATTTTATTCAAGAGGAAACCCATATTTTAATCATATAATTCTTTTTGTTTTAAAATAAACATCCCACAAAACTAATTGTAAATATTTTAAACCAAAAACATCAGTTGTAAAATTTATTTATATTGCTACTTGCTTTGTTCTTTCTGTAGGAAAAGTTAATGATTCTTTTTTTTTTTGGTATTAGTAACTAAAATATATATTTCATAAGTCAATACACTAGGAGCATATTTATGGCTCAGTCTTTTAATCTATCTTTTTAGATTGTCAGAGTTCAAAGACCATTAATTCAGCAACTACTTACTGAGTATTTACTATCTTCCAGGCATCAATAGAGGTACTCAGAATACAATAAGTCAGTGAACAAAACTGAATAAACAAAATAAAAAGACAACACTTGCCATGTGGATAATACATTTAATATTTTGTTTTTAAAGGAATAATAAGAAGGAGGAAATTATAACAATGTGCTCCACTACTTTCTGTTTGGATTATGCAGTGCCTATGGAGAAAGCATTCACAGAACTTCCAGCCAATAACTAAATAACCAGTGTTCAACTAGGTGTATACATTTTTTAAAAAGCTGCAAAAGCCTACAGGAAATACTGTTGAGTAGATGGTTCTCAGAAGCCCAATAAGCATTAACTTCTTCTGAAAAATAACAGTTGTGTCCCTGCTTTACTCATAATGGCCTCTTTATCTTAAGGTTGGATTACTGTATAATTTGAGAATTAAATATATAATGAATTATTGGTTTAACAATAACATCTTTCTGCAAATATTTGTATGTTCTCAGTATTTCAAATATAAGCAAAGCATGAAGATGTAAAATGTATATACAAAATTTCCAATTATGCATGTATTTAATAAGTGTTTGACTTATAAAACTCATTTGTCCTTTTGTCTACTCAATCAATATTTTCTAATACAGAATAAACATATCTTTCATTTTTAATTAATTAATTTTAATTACCTAATCTACAGATATCAAGATCTTAATGTTCCATTGAGATTAAATACACAAAACACTGATTATTCTGTCTGTAGTGATCAAGGTTGGAGTTTTCTTGAGTTACACAATGGACAATCTAAGAGATAAAGTAACAGGGTCCCCAAAATGACAAATTCTTTAGACAATTGCCTGGAAATAAAAAGATAAAAATGTTTATGTATATTCACTATAGAGGGGATTATCATACATTTTAGAGAGGTTCACATGAATATATTTTTATCTTCATCAGAACTAGGTGTGCCATCTTTTGTATTAGAGTGATTAAGTTTTTTTCATTCATTCCTTTTGATAGAGAGTTACTTCTTGACTGGAGACCCAGCTGTGAATTGTTTTTTCTGTCACCCCAAATCTTGTGAATTAAAATATTTCCACATGTAACATGGTTAAACATCATCTTGGCAGTAGATAATCTATTGTTTTATTGAAATATAGTCTTTTATAATGTGTCTATTTCTGGTGTACAGCATAATATCCCAGCCATGCATATTGCTTTCATATTCTTAAAAAACCAATTCATATATATTATCTCTCAGGTAAGAAATTAAAATTAAAATGGTATATTAAAAAATGTAATTAACTTTCTTATTTTAAATTAAATCTGACTGGTAGGGAGCCAGAATTAAGGAAATACATTTGTATTATCTATTAATGTCACTGTTCTTATTTATACTATCTTTATTAGCATCAATAACCAAAACCCATTGATTTTAATGTTTATACTAATTACTGATTAGTATACTAGTTAGTATACCAATTACTGAACTAATCTCTAAATTTAGTTACCAGTGTGTTGCTTTCAACACAGAAATCTTTATCAACATGAATTAATCATACCACTTTGAAATATAGATTGATTTTCTCTTTTTAGATATTTTTGGTTTGTTTCTCCTCTTTTACTTACCATTCCTTCATATAGCTTGCTAAGGAAAATTGAATTTTAAGGTCTTATAGAAATGTGTGATATAGAAATCATGTCATAGCAGAAAACAAACAAAAAAAGGAACAGAATTAGTTTTTATGTCTCAGAAACCTACTTTTTGATGTGATTCAAGCCAAGAAGAAAAACAAGGCTGAGTAAATGTAACTACATGGGAGATGAGAAAAATTTCCCCAAGGTAGGAAGAAAATGAAAGAAAGAAAAAGGAACACACACACACAAACACATATATAGCAAACTTGATTTCTTCTCAGAGTGAGTGCTGGATTTAGGATAGAAGCAATATATGCATGTGTGCATGTGTGCTCTTGGGTGGGCACACACATATACACACAACAGGTTTGAGGGATATGAGAGTGGAAGTAACTAATGCCTCAATGTCCAAATTGAGCAAAACTCATGGTAATGATCATTCTGTTATGCTTAATGAAATTACTCATTATACTTATTCATGTAGGTCAGGAACATATGCCCAGAAATATCAAAGTCCTCTTTTATTTCCTGGATTTTCATTTCCATACAGTTCTATGGGTAGTAAAGTAAACCTTAACCCTACACCCAACAAACATGCGCACCCTTCCTATAAGATTACCTTGTTTCCTTTTATGCTTTCCCATGAGCATGTATCAATTTGTGACATTCTATAAATGTAAGTTATTTATCTTCTCTTTCCCATCCCCTATTCCCTTTGGAACATAAGCCACTGAGAGTAGGTCATTGTTGTTGACCTTGCTGTTGTTATCAATGTGACTTTTGCTGTTGTTACTACATCACTTAGAATATTACTTGGCCTGCAATGAACATCCAGAAAACACTTATTGAGTGAAAGAGTGATAAATGAATATAAATGAAATAAAAGACAAATGCGAAATAAGCAGTGAATGTAAGAGGTACTATGCAGATTTAAATAAGTTACAGCACAGGGAATGTAACAAATATTTGATAAAAACTTTAAATGGAAAATAACATAAAATATCGATTCACTATGTTGTATGCCTGAAACTAATATAATATTGTAAATTAACATTTTAATTTTAAATAAATACATAAATAGTCTTAGAGATCACTCCTAATATTTATTAGGGTAAGTTTGTACTGAAGAGGTAGGATCTGAGTAATGTTCCCAGAAGTTGGGTGGATTTTTAGCATCTGTCTTCAGATACTGCCTTCAGGTTAAGGAAACACATTTTCCAATATGTGCTTGTGTGTACTAAGTCTGCTGGAAGAAGCAATATACATGAATAACTAGTGCTAGATACCTATATAGTACAAGAATTTTTCTTGGAGGAAATATTTTATTTTACAAAGTTGGAAATGAGGATAATTTATGAAATCTAATTAACAAGGAAACAAAATCCATTTGAAATGCTTTAGTAAAAGACTGACAATGAGAAACAAGAGAAACAAACTGTAAGCAAAATATAGACAACTGAGATATAAAGACTAGAGGCAGGGGGACAAAGTAGGAGCATCTTTGCTAATAAGTGTAGAGGCAAAAATAGCCTTGAATGTTATTGTCTTGAGTATCAATAGTCTTAATTAATTAATTAAAATAGTCATAAGTATTAAACTGTTATATTATTTTGATAAAATAAAGATAAAATGAGGAATGGTATTGGCATTTATAAACACATATTTACATTATTCTGTTGAACCTCAATAATGCTAGTGAAAAAAGGACAGATGTTCTTATTCAAATTTTAAACATGTAAGAAAATTAAAGTTTAGAATAAAACAATGCTGGTTCAAAATTAAATGATTAAATGGCACACCTGGACAATAATTTTATTCTTCTAACATATACGTAGTGATTTTTCTTT
The DNA here is from genome assembly GCF_048773025.1 of Camelus bactrianus. Classification (NCBI taxonomy): domain Eukaryota; kingdom Metazoa; phylum Chordata; class Mammalia; order Artiodactyla; family Camelidae; genus Camelus; species Camelus bactrianus. The sequence goes on along the minus strand of NC_133552.1, from coordinate 29,189,611 downwards.
TACAATATTTTTCTGCTTACATTGTCTAGTTTAATACTAATTTATACATAGTGATATACAAATGAAATGGGATCCTGGGTAAAATGATTCACGAATAGCTGAGACTTTCTCAGGCTCTCATTTATAGTCTCATTATAGTGTTACTATGTTTAATTTCCCAAATTGTTTTAAGTTTACATTACACAATGATTAATTAATCAGTTTTATCTAATGATTTTGGTCCTTCCAATTCTCTGTGACTCATTTTCCTAGCCCCATGTGTTTGGTAATGACCTAGAAATGCTGCTGTTTTCACTAATAAGCATGTCTTGAAAGCATGATTAGGTAAGGTCTAAATTATAAATGGAGTTTTTTTCAAATAGTTTAACATCTCCATGAAGAATCTGTGAAGTGGTAAAATGAACCTCAAACTGAAGTCAAGACAAGAGAAAATAGTACCTTTTATAAAGGTGAGTTTGAAGTGTCAAGAAAAACAAATTAAAGGAAATAATTTTGCAATGTTCATTTCCTCAAATATGTAAGTATACTGCCTCACTAAGTGTCTTAAAATGGGTAATTGTTCAGTGATGGACAAGTATGTTGTTACTTAATATCTTTGCATTATTATTTTTGGAAATAAATGCATAATAAGTAGGAAATGTGCTGTAATTATTCTTCTGTGCTACACTACTTAAAATTTATTACAATATTCAACATTAGGTCTCACTTTAACATTATATATGATAAAATTCCAAAGACCTTGTAGAAAAAACAACACAAACATTTAGAATGTAAGAAGTATATTAAGGGTATACATTGCTTGAATTGGGATAATGGAGTGTGAGAATAGCAATCTACAAAATATTTATATATTTACTTACCAGATTAATTAGGTCTAATAATTTTGAATTAGTGAATTAGAAGTGGAGGAGAACTCAATGATACTCACCTGCCATTCTCTCTTTCCTTCACCCATGACAGCCAATACTTATTGCCAGACATGACCAGGAGATTACAGTGCTTCATTTCTTCCTAGTTCTATTTTTCTCTTTTTCAAATTATTTCTTTGTTATTGTTTCATATTAATGCTTTGTAGGGCCACTTGTTATGTTTATAAATTTCTACCTTATCTTTAAAATCATAATAAAATACATTTGTGAACAACTTAGGTATGGGTTAAAGTTATGACATAGTATTAGTAAATAGGTGCATTAATCAACACAGAAACACACTCTTCAATTTTTTTTATTCCTGATAATATCACCACAAACCATAAATAATGAAATAAAAGATAACCATTAATAATCCAACTGAATTGGCTAAATGTTTAGCTTGTTTAAATGTTTGAAAAATGCATAAATTCCTTCAGTTCAGTTCCTGATAAAATATTATGTGCAATTTCTTTTCCAAAAATGGAAAAAAAAAAAAGAAAGAGGAATGGAAGAAAAGGAGAGAATATTGAATTAATTCCTCACTTTGAAGCGGTAATAATTTCTGTGTGGGTATAATTAGAGACCCAAAACAAACACATTATATAGTGGACTATATTTTTCTAAGAAGATAATAATCAAGAAAATAATCAGACCATAATGACAATGGGAAAAATATTTTGGGAAGAGACCATAGAAATAATTTGTAAGATATGTCATGAATGAAGAAGGCAAACTAGGAAGACATTTTACATAGGATAATTAGACTGAACAAGTATACCTAAAAAGGTAAAATGGCATAAGGAAACATTTGATTAGATTGTGTTGGACAAGTCATGCTGTAAGATAATACTATCCAAATAATTTGGGAGGCAGTTAATGGAGTAGAACCTGGAATTTATTAAATAATTTAAATTGAATGAAACAGAATATGTGAAACATATAAATATCTTGAAAACAGTAGTGAAATGATAAATAATGTATTGGGGAAATTATTAAATGTTTTTGAATACAGTAAAGGAATTGCAAAGCTTAAATAAATATGTGTATGACCAGAATTAAATGTTTAGTTTACCTGGTTTGAATTAGAGAGTAAAAAAATGCATAATATCTAAACAAAGTGCACTCTTAGGATTGTGGCCTTGCCAGTTGATGCCTAGTTTTTATTAGGTTAAGTAAGAATCATTCTAAATTGATTTGTCCTTTGATTTGTCTATTTGAATTCTGAATATGCAATTTTACAAGCTTATTCTACAGCATTTTTTTTTCCCCCAGGGGTATCTGTCTGAATAGTCTTAGCATACCTTATATTGGATGTTTTTTTTCTGAAAAACATTTTTTCTTTTTGTGAAAAATTATATGTGAGAATATGAAGAAAATTAAGACATTTTGAAAGGGCATTTTAAAATTTTAACTTTATTAGGTAAAATAGTTACAATGGGACTGCACATATACAATATAGTGCATGTAAATACACTTACAGAATACACTGCATATTTAAAAAAAGTACATATATGTACTGTTCATTGTTTCTAAGAACATTTATACCTTTAGCTGTTTAAACTTACATGGTATCAAAGGAATAAAGCCAACCAAAAAATAAAAATTAATTAAAAAATATACATACACCCTGCTATTAAAAGCAACATTATTTATAATTGCCAAGATATGGAAGCATCCTAAGTGCTCAGAAATAGCTGAATGGATAAAGAAGATGCAGCATATGTATGAAATGGAATACAACTCACCCATAAGAAAAGATATTTTGCCTTTTGGGGTCCCTCATTCACTTTTTTTTTCACTTCAAAACCAAGAATTGTATAACTCTTATAAACAATTCCATTGCATCAAAAACAACAAAATACCTAGAAATAAACTTAACCAAGGAGGTTACTTATGCTCTGAAAACTGTAAAACATTGATGAAGAAAATTGAAGATGATACAAAGAAATACAAAGTTATCTTGTGCTCTTGGATTGGAAGAATCATTATCAAAATGGCTGCACTACCCAAGGCACTCTAAGGATCCAATGCATCCCCTGTCAAAGTACTCACAACATTCTTTACAGAAATAGAACAATTCCAAAATTTTATGGAAGCATAAAAGACCCCGGCTGTCAAAGCAAAATTTTGTATTTTTTTTTCCTCTTCTTTTTGTTCTCTTTTCTTATGGTTTGATGACTAGAGAAGTCCCTTTAACATTTGCTGTAAAGCTAGTTTAGTGGTGCTGAATTCTTTTAGCTTTTGCTTATCTGTGAAGCTTTTGATTTCTCCATCAAATCTGAATGACAGCCTTGCTGGATAGAGTATCCTTGGTTGTAAATTTTCCCTTTCATCACTTTAAATATAGTGTGCCACTCCTTTCTAGCCTGTAGAGTTTCTCCTAAAATATCAGCTGATAACCTTATGGAAGTCACCTTCTATGTTATTTGCTGCTTTTCTCTTACTAATTTTAATATTTTCTCTTTATCTTTAATTTGTGTCAATTTGATTATGTGCCTTGGCGTATTCCTCTTTGGGTTGATCCTATGTGGAACTCTCTGGGCTTCCTGGACTTGGGTGACTGTTTCCTTTCCCAAGTTGGGAAAGTTTTCAGTTATTATCTCTACAAAAATTTCCTTAGGTTGTTTGTCAGTCTCTTCTCTTTCTGGGAACCCCTATAATGTGATTATTAGTGTGATTCATATTGTCCCAGAGTTCTCTTAAACTATCCTTATTTATTTTCCCACTCTTTTTTTTTTTCTGTTTTGCAGTAGTGATTTCCACAAATCTGTCTTATAGCTCATTGATCCATTCTTCTGCCTCATTTAGTCTATTCTTTGTTCCTGCCAGTGTGTTACTCATTTCAGTGATTTTATTCTTCAACTCTGGGTATTCTTTATATTTTCCAACTCTACTAAAACCTTTGCTATGTGCATCTATACTCCTCTTGAGTTCTCTGAATATCTTTTCCATCATTACTTTAAACTATTTCTCAGATAAATTGCCTATCTCCTCACCTCAACACTTCTTCCAGTGTTGTGTCTTGTGCCTTGGCCTGGGAGATATTCCTCAGCTGCCTTGTATTGCCTATATTTCTGTTTGTATTTTTAGGTAGGTTAGTTATATTTCTTGACCTTGGAGAGATGGCCCTCTGTGGGAGCTGTCCTATGTATCCCAGCAGTACACTCTTGTCACCCAAGGGCCAGGGTCCAGCTGACCCCAAAGTAGAGTCTAGTCCATTTTTGTGGATTCTTTCCACAGACTTTGGGATTGTTGTTTTCTTATTTCTGATATCTGCTGCTGGTGGATGAGACTGGGCTAGAGGCTTATTTAGGTTTCCTAGCAGGAGGATCTGGTGCCTGCCCACCGCTTAGTCAAGCTTGGTCCTGGACTTCTGGTAGGTAGGGCCATGTCTAGAGGAATTTGTGGCTTAGGAAGTCTGCTGATATTTGGGGCTGTGTATGTTGTTTCAATTGAGACTTCCCTATAGGCTTTTGGGTGGGGCTAGTTCTTTGTGTTAATAATCCAATCAAGATGTTAGCTTCCAGGAAAGCTCATGTAGCTAAACACTCCCAGAATGTCCACCACCAGCTTTTATGTCCCCTGAGGGAGCTGCAGTCATCCCCTATGTAACCAGGAAAGCTTCTAAAACCAGCAGGCAGGCCTGGCACAGGTTCCTATGAAATCACTGCCTCTTCCTTTGGACCTGGCACATGTGAGATTTTGTGTTTGCTTCCCAAGAGAATGAAGTCTCTGTTTCCCGAAGTCCCATGGGGCTTCTGGAGCTAAGCCCGACTGGCCTTCAAAACCACATGTCCTGGGGGCCTACTCCTCCTCCCATTGCTGGACCCCCAGGCTGGGTAGCTTGATGTGGGTCTTAGAACTCTCACTCCTGTGGGAGAGCCTCTGCAAATTAGCCATTTTTCAGCTTGTGAGTTGCCCACCCAGAGGGGAAGGGAACCAATTATATCATTATCTTTCTTCTCCTACCATTCTACTGTGGTTCCCTTTTTATGTTTCCAGTTGAAGAAAAACTTTTTTGCTAGGTTCCAGTCTTTCTTTTGATGATTGTCTAACAGTCAGTTGTGGTTTCATTGTAGTCACAAGGAGAGGCGAGCTCATGCTCCTATCACTTCTACATCTTGACTGAAAAAAAAACAGAAATTTATTCTAAAACATTTTAAAATATCAAATTAGAAGTTTACTATACATTTGTGTTTAAAATACAGGAAATTTTAATCATCTTAAAGTGGCTTTCCCCACTTTTATGATTATTAATATTTCTCAGTATAAAAACATATGAAATTGTTTAAGCTTGTGATATTTTGAGTATAGTCTTTTTTATTGAAGCATGGTTTTAAAATATTTCTAAATTCAATGTATTTATAATATTTCAAAAATATTTATAAATAAAATATTTCCAATACACTTTTCTGATAAAGTCATATTTATGTTACATATAATATTCTTCTTATAAAATTAATTGATTCATATATTCCTGAATAGATTGTACTATATTTGATAATGATGAAAACAATTAATAAGACATTTAGGTAAGGTTTTCACCCATCAGTTTTCCCACTGGTTCAATTGCAGAGATTATTATCTCTAAATGATACAATATGATGCAAAAACATATGGAAATACTAAGTGAGTTAGGGGTATTAGAATTAGTTTTTAAAAAGCATTTGAATAAAGCATTAGTTATATTTATTTGTTGATGCTTTGCCATTTATAACCATATTTATAAGCACAATAAGCATATTTAAAACAATGTTGACTTTTCCCATCTGGGTCTAAGCAGTGTTTGGTCCTCCCAAATGCTAATTATTGAGAGACATAAAGATCTTTATGGCCATAATAAAGCCATTAATATAATTCACAAGGTTTTCTATACTAGGTTGTCTACAAATAATATTAACTCTATTAATTTCCAGGGCCACTGAATATAAGTGATTATGGAGGAATTGCTCTATCATGGCTATGAGTAAATCATGTTCTATGTGGCACTGGATAACATCTCTTAAAATTATATTGGAATCTTTAAATATGATCTGGACAAAGGATGGAAGCGTTTATAGTAGTAAGGTAATGACAGTGTGATAGTAAAGCAAAAATAACTGACCTGAAATTGAAAAGATCTGTGGCCTATCTGTTCTTTCACTAGTTGTGTATTTGTGGGGATATACTACTTACTTTATTGGGTCTCAATTTCCTGTTTTGCATGCTGAGGGTTATACTAGATTTTTCCAGTTCTAAAAAAAATTTGTGGTTTTAAAATTATATTTTGTGCCCAAATACAAGATAATTGATTAGCTTAATTAATTGTACATTAACTTACTGAAAGCCTATTCATTTTTAAACTGTGAAAATTAATTTTGTGAACAAAAGTAGCAAAAATAAAAGTAATCCAGTGATTTAAGATTTAACTTAAACTAAGTTTCTCAATATGGGAAATGTGTCTTTGAATTGTCAGTTTTACTTTTGTAATATTATTTGTCCAGTTTGGTTGGTTTCTGACCCAGTTAGTAATTAGTATGCTTGAACTTGTGGGTATATAGCTCCTGCATGAAAGCAGACTTGCTGAAAGGTTAAATAAAGTCTGTTTACATGAAACTAGTTATTGGAATGTGGTCATTGTGAATATTTTTCACGGTGTGATTGGAATATATCGTTCTTGCAGAAAGATTTTATTTCAAAATATTATGTGCCGAGTAGGTCTTCTAAGAGACCACAATTTTATATATTCTTTCTAGAATGTAATAATTAGTATTTATTTTGTTCAAAATTTCATTAAAAGAGCACAATAAATACACTTATTTAAATTAAATTAAATAATAATCTCTGGTGTTTTGCATATACATATATAAACTAGCATTGCTACATGCTATATGTAAACATATATACATACATATGTACCTATAGGCTACTTACATTAGTATAATTTGAATTTCAATTTTTTAAATTGATGATTCTTAGTTCTTTATTTTCTTGCACCATAAAATTTTTCTGCATTGCATAATATTTTTGACAAAAATTTCTCATATCAAGCTTCAGAATATATGCTGAAATTCATATCCTGTAGGAAGTAAACGATTTTTGAGTTAAAAAATTCTTAAAACTCCTGAGTAACGTATATCTAGATTTTAATCTGATTATTATTACTGCTTCTTAACTATGTGATCAAAAAGAAATCTAGGAACTGCTAAATCTCAAGCATCTCACCAACAACTTGGAGATTAGAAAAAAATATAAAATTTATGCAGGTTTTGTGATGATAACATAAATTAATTTATAGTACATACTTAATAAATGTTATGAGCATGCTGAGAGACTATATATGCAAACAGACATGGCCATAACATATACAAAAATAGAACTCTGACTTACAACCTGCAGCAACCTGCTCAGGAGACCAACCCTCTTATCTACAATTAGCAGCCTTAGGAAGACAGCTTGCTATAAAGTCAGACTTGCAGGAAGACTGATTTCTATCTCTAGTAATGATCTAGGAAGTTGAGCAATAAATTCTGTAACAATTGGCCCAAATGGCTATGATTTGATTTATAACTGACAGTTTGCTTAATTTTTGTCCCTTCTTCCAACTTAGGACCTACCAGAAAAAGTCAAATATACATCCCTAACCAATCACATAACATGCCCTGCTTCTAGTTAGCCTGCCTCCAGCTTTTCTAAGCCAACAGCCTCCAATCAGGACATACCAGAATTTTTCTCCTTGTATAAGTATAAAGCCTTTCGACTCCATTGCCTGTCTTTAAACTTCTGCCAAAATGCAACTGAAGGTAGTTGACCCCTTTGCTATAGCAAGTTGTAAATAAATTGCCTTTGCTTTTCTCATTTGGTTAGTCTTCATTTTTGCTTTGCATAAGAGATAACATTAAAAACCTTGACATAATTGTTTATTATACAGTATACCACAATATATACATTGAAAATGTTGTTGGAGAGAATTATCACAGATGCATAATTTGATAATTTTAAACATGCTTGTTCAAAGCATAATAGATTGCTTATATAATTAACTGAATCAAAGTGTGGTGGGACTTACCTAATATGTGAAAACCCAGTACTCCAACTGATCACGTAGGTTGTACTGCAACTTTTACTTAGCATTATACTCAGAAGGTCCATATAATAAACAAGATGCAAGAGTGTTCTTGTGGATATATTCAAGAAAAAAGTGAAGTGGATAAAACAGTTAAGGTGGAGGGATTAAAAACAAGGATAACAGGAAAGAAGTAATGGCAAGGAAGGGAAAGCCTCATAGAACATTGTAGGAACTTGGGCTTTTGTATTGAATGAAAGGAGAAGCCACTGTAGAACTTATAGCAAAGAAATGACTTGATCTGGCTTACATTTCCTCAGAATCACCCTAGTTACTGTGTTGAATATAACATATGGGCTAAGTGCAAAAATGTTAGAGCAGGCAGATAGCTAGGTATGAGCAGAGAAAGGGGAAGACAGACCAAATGGCAGGCTGAAAGAAGGAGCACAGGCCAAATGCAGGAAATTATACATCATGTAAGCACCAGGGGTTCCAAGGCAGAGAAAGAAAAGCCGGAGCCTTTGGGCTGATAAATGGCTACAACTTTTGTGGTGATGAGTGGCCTGGAGACCAACAAAGAAAGGTGAAAAAAGGCAGGAATTTCCAGTGTCTGAATGTAACCTTTTGCTCATTATGCCCTCATTTAAATAAAATTAGCCTTGCAAATTAGAAGTACCCATCATGCACCAATGCCATGACACTTCCGATCCAGACTAAATAAAAACAAAACTCCCTCCTCCCTTTGGGAAGGTGGAGTTGGGATGATAATCAAGGAATATGACCCCAAACCCTTCCCTCCTCAATGAATGTTCTGCCCATTTATTTTTACAACCTATGTAACTAACTTGCCAAAGAAACACAGGGCAGCTGCTCATCTGAGCCTGTCTACTCTCTTCTTGAGAGTGTACTATCCATCCTTTAATGAATTCTCACTTTTTTTTTTAACCACTATGTCTTTTCTCTTAATTCTTTCTGGAATGTGACAAGAACCTGGAACACCCATTGCATCCAGCTGCGACAAAAGGAGATGATTGAGGAAGTCATTGCTACAATTCAGAGAAGAGATGTTGATTTGACCTGGAAAAAAGTTGTAGATGTGGTGAGAAAGTGTTAGAGTCTGAATATATTTTAAGACAGACCTTGTAGTAATTAATGATAGTTTGGTTATGTAGCTAGAGATAGAGGGTACTTGAAGATTACTCCAATATTTTTGCCCTGTACAACTGAAAAATGGTGTTTTCATCAACTGAGGTAGGAAAATATGAGACAAATTAATTTTTCAGAGGATGTTAGGAGTTTAGTTATAGGCTGTTAAGGTAGAGCTATCAATCAAACCTTTGTGTATAGATGTGGAGTGAATAGTTGAATATTCTCAGGAGATTAGAAAGATTTTTTAAAAAATTTTCTTTGAACATTGGTGATTTTATTTATAAACATGTGACCAGAATAAGTTACCTAGGAAGTGAATGTAAGTAGAAAAGAAGAAGTTCAAATAATAAGCTGTAAAATATTCCAAATTAAAAGGTTGGAGGAGGGCAGAAAATAAAGGAAACTAAGAGATAGAGACCAAGTAAGATAGAAGAAACCTGAATTTATCATTAACTTGGAAATGTAGGTGTTACTGGTAACTTTGAAAAGTGAAGCAATTTTTATGAATTGATTTCTCTTTTGGTAGAATTAATTTCAAGCACTTGGGATTATTTATTATTTTCCTTCTTCTGCCTACCACATATTTAATAATGGTTTTCTCACTAGACATCAAGAATATGATATATTTTTGTGGAATTTCAATACTACATAATATTTCAGCCTGGCACTTGGCCACCAGGAATACACACTTTTAAGCCTCTCTTTCAACTATATTAGACCTTGTAGCCAAAGGGATTCATTATTGGGAAATAAGTGGAAGCAATTTGTGTAATGTTTATTCTTATCCAGCTCTATCTATTGTCTCCTTCTTGGTAGTTGAAATGTGTTGTAATAGTAAGAGAAGTTGTCATGGACCATGATTCTAAGGTCATTCACAGAGAAAGAATAATAAGGGAAGAGGATTGAGAAGGGTTACCTGACACCATTAATGAAAAAAACAACCCGACCACTTGCCCATATTTTTGCATGAGAAAGAAAAAATTATTTATATCATTTAAATCATTGTTTTTATTCTAATTATTATTGTCCTCACTCACAACTTAACTAATATAGGTGCTACAAACAAACAAACAAACAAACAAACAAAAAAACCCCCTTTACATTGTATTACACTCCATGTATAAAGTTAAGAAAAGAAAAAAATACAGATAAATTATAGAAAGAATTCACATTAAATATCAGTGAAATGGAGCATATATGTTGTTTCACTCTATTCAGAGCAGTGGCTGGAGGAAATGGGAAAAAAATCAAAATGACAAAGAAGCTGAGAATCTAGATTAAAGCACAAACACTTTTTCAAGTGAAATTCAAATGTATCCCTTGAAAGCAGTGCTTAATGAAGCTGATATAAATGTGGGTAATATGACTTCCTGTCCCCAAATATGGTTCCAGATTGAATTATTTAGCCTAGTGTTTCTCAAAACATGTTTCCAAAATAATCCTGTAAAAGAGACTAAGAACGCTTGCATCTTTTAATTTCCTTTTGCAGGCAATATTTACATGAAGGGAGTTAAGTTAATAATACAGTAAAAAGAGTAAAAATTCTATTTGATTTTGCTCAACAAAAATTTCTCAAGAACTGCCTCCCTATAGCCCTTTTCACATTGTTATTGATATCTAATACATGATTTGGAAACAATTCAGCAAACTAAAGTTTTAGATAAAGCTATCCTAATAGGAAACATTTATGTTATAAATAAAATTTAAATATTCATTTTACTGATGCAGTAGCTAAAATATCTTTGCAGAAATCACAATAGTAAATAAGGTTCATTTTCTGAATCCACTTTAACTCTTTTTTCTAATTGCCTCTTGGGTTTCTCTCTTCTATCTTTTCTTTTAGATAAAAAATATAATAAAAATAATCAAAGCATGTGCTTTCCTGCCTGGAAGATTCCTGACAACATTTGTAAAAAAGTAATTCACTCCTAAGCAGCAAATCTATTTAATACCTTCCAAAAAATTATCACCAACCAAGCATTAAAATTGCATTTCAACCATGATCAAACAAATGTAGCATAATCAATTAGATGTTAAAGTATCTAAACACAATTATCCAAACTCATAAGTGAATCCAGAAAGTGGTCTTCAAATTTAATCAGAAAAAGTAACACTTTCATGCTTATACCTACATTCATAGACCACTCACAGATACAGGCATAATTACAGCAATTTCAGAAACAGATATTTACTCTTAACATCTTTACATTTATTATTTAGCTACATGTTCATTAAGCTTACAGTTAGATGACTTTAATGATTTTAAAAGCCACAAATATCTCTTAAGCACATAAAAATCTAATAGAATTTTTCTAAAGTCTGTATTTTTACTTCAAAAACATGTTTCATACAGTATTTATGTTAGTAATTAATTTTAAAAGTTTGTTGCACTAATTATTTTTCATTTATCTATGAATATACTGATTTCTAATAGGAAAAAATATGGTTACCAACACAAAAGCTCAAGTAAACTGCTTATTTATTACAATTAAATTTGAATTTACAAAATATTTATTTATTGAGGCCTAGATATTAGTCAAGAACTTTTTCAAGGCACTGGGAATAAAAGGATGAATAAGATGTTTTTTCTACCATGATAAATACTCCTTTAAAAATGAATTCCTTCTTTGGCTCAAAACAAGTCACTCACAGGTTGTGTTCAATAAGTTAATATCACCTGAAACTAAATAAAGAGCATTCAAGTTTGTTATCATCATTATCTCTCTTTATCATAATTATTTCTTTATTGTATATCTTCCCTTTTGTTATGAAAGCCAGTTTCTATGTCTATCATAGTTCATGATACATAATAAGCATTTTAAAATATTGAAATAAATGCTATTGAACTTAGCTTTGTAGGAAACATGTACTATTTGATGTAAAATATTCTTTCCAGGTTAATTTTCAGAATACCAAATATTTTAAAATACAAAAATCCGCATATGCTACCTTAGAAGGGCTATGTATTAATGGAAAATAGCTGACTTATTTAAAACTCATCATAAAGAAAACTTTAAAGATATGCCATATCATAGTTTATAAAAGAAAATGATTATATAACTATATATCAAAGTTATGAGATGATGGAATCATTTTTATATAAGAACATCAGTAAATGTATAATAGTTTGTTTTATGAAGTTGTGTTCATATAGTTCAGAGTTCTAGTGAGAATTAAAATGGTTCTAGATTAGCAGTTAGAATCAGATGATATCATTACAGGAAGGAAATAATTACTTGCATAACTAGGCTTACCCCTAGAGGTCTAAATCCTCTACAAGATAATGGGATCAAGTTATATTTTGATATAACATGTCAGTACTAATAGGTTTAGGCAATCAATAAATGCTACATACAGAGCAGTTGCTAGGAGCTGAGAACACAAATATAATAACAATAAAATTAAAGGAGGCCAAAATATTGTCAAGGAAAAATATATATTACAATATGTAAAATATTTTCTTAAATGTGGGTAAAACATTCCTCCTGGCAAAATAGAAGATCAATAAAATTTCACCAAGAAAGTCCAGGAAAAAAGAACATTTAAGCTAGATCTCAAAAACTGACTAAAAACATAAGAGTTGGAGGAGGAAAATGCCTTCCACATATAGGAAATATAAATTTTCAAAATTGAGTCATGAGATCATACGGCACCTTTAAAAACAGGCAAAGGTTTTCTTTAACTGAAATGTAGCCAGAGTAGTGATGAATAAACAGAGAGTTTCCAAAGGAAAGCTGAAGAAGCATGTAATAGCGAAGATGCTGGCTACTATGATAGTTAAGGAGAAAGTATTAAACATTTTAAGAACTGTAATATACTTCAAAGGATTATTTCAGGGAAATGTTTGGTGGATGGCTTGGGAAGTAAAGGAATGCAGAGGAAAGATGCATTAGTAAGGATTTATGAGGTTGGAAAGGAAAGAGACAAAGATGGATCTAGAAATAGCATCTATAAAACTGATTGGCAATTTTTTTCTGATTCCTGAGTACAACACAGATAAAACTTGGTTATAAATTGTATAGAAGCATTCCTCATTTTATTGCACTTTATTATGCTTCATAAATATTGCATTTTTTACAATTTGAGGGTTTTTGGCAACCTGTTTTGTCACATGATAGCATCTTTTGTTAATAAAGATTTTTTCAATTAAGGTATATAAAATGATTTTTAAGACTTAATGCTATTGCACACTTAATAAACTGCAGTACAGTGTAAACATAAGTTTTATATGCACTGAGAAACTAAAAAAAAAAATGGTGTGATTTTCCTTATGGGTATATTCACTTTATTGCAGTTGTCTAGAACCAAACCTGCAATGTCTCCAAGGCTTTCCTGTGAAGAGATAAGGCTGATGGCAAAATCTCTAAACCCAAAAGGCTAAACTGACTGAGGTGACCTTGACTGAGATGCTTTGTGCATAATGGAAGGTGATGGGTAGAGGGAAAAAATTATTGTTATTGATTTAATTTTAAAATTTAAAATATAATTTAAATAATAAAAAATCTATTAACCTATTGGAAATATGGTTGTCAAACTCAAGAAAGGCATCTGAGCTAAATATGTATATACTTAAGTATTGCCTTTTATCTCTTTTGGCATCACCCTTCCCAGTCAATCCATACATAATTAAATGTTGTGGGAAGCACCTTATCACTTGGATGTGGGAAATTACCCTTTACAAAGTGAGTTTTCCAAAGATAGCACATAACTAATGAGAGTGATTTCTAGACTTGAAATTTACTTTGCAAAATTAGGAGCTAACCTCAGATTTTGGTGAAATTTAGCATTTACTCTTCATAGAAACTCCCAGCAAACTAAGTATAGGAGAGACCTAGGTATAGAAGAGATAACTGATAAAAGGTATACCCCACAAAACCTACAGTCAATATCATGCTTAATGATTAAAATTTTTTTTCCACTTTGATCAGAAAAAAGCAAGAAAGCCCTCCCTCTACCACCAGTACTATAGAACATTACATTTGAAGTTCTTAATGATGTAGTAAGGGAAAAAGAAGACAATATGCTTCTAGAACTAAGATGAAAGTTTAGTAATGTTGCAGGATACAAGATAAATATACAAATGCAAATTGTATTTCTATATAAGAGCGATAAAATAGGAAATATTAAATCTACCATTTAATAGTTCCAAAACACAGGAAATGCTTAGTATAATTCTAAAATACATGATCTGAATTTTGAAAACAATAAAAGAAAATTCTTGAAAGAAATCAAGTAAACAGGTAGATAGACTGTATTTATAGATTGTAAGACTTAATATTGTCAAGAATTCAATTACTTTAAATCTGACTATAAATTTAATAAATTCCCAATTTATTAAAATGTCCAGCAGTGTGATTTATAGATATTAATAAGCTGGTTACAAAATTATAGTGAAAGGCAAGAAGCAAGTATAGCCAAAACAACTTAAAAATTAAGTTGGAAGAGGAGCTAAACTGTCTTTTCAAAACTTACTACCTTGAAGAGGAGCTTAAGATAATAGAGTGGGAGGACATGGAACTCACTTCCACTCATGAACACATCAAAAATGCATCTGCATGTGAAGAAATTTTCACTGGAAACAAACTAGAGACTTGCAGAAAGACTCAAATAATTAAGGCTATAAGAAATATCCACAAGGAGTTGGGTAGGAAGGAACAGAAATGATCAGGTCTGTACCTGAATCCCCGAGGATGGGGACACAGAAGAGGAAGGGGATTACACAAGTTTAGCTGGTTTGAAAACTGGTGGGACTGACAGAGGGCCTGTAAGAAACCTAGACTCCTCTAGTGAAAAAAAGCACACACACTTGCTTACTCCCCAAGAAAGGAAGAGAAAGTAGATTGAAGCTTCCCAGGATTTTGGCTGGTTTCCCACAACAACCCTAGTGCATGCCATAATCGGAGCCCCAAGCACATGCTCCAGCCCCTCTTGCTCCAGTACTCTTCCCTCTGGGCAAATATGCTTCAGCCAAGGAGAGTGCACCATTGTGGGAGAAAAACTCAGCTTGGACCTGGGACTACATCTAAATGGGATAAGGGCAGTCATCACTGGTGTTCACAGGAGTGACACATTGTGGGTGGCAGATCAACAGTGGCCTGAAACTCTGCAAGGTGCCAGAATCACCCCAGAATATGCCCTGGCCCATGTCAAGCACCTGCTCTCACCCCTTTTAAGCCCCTGTTTATCTCCACACTAAGCAAAGGTTGCCATGGACAAGGATAGGGTGTAATTGTGAAGGCCAGAGTCAGATTGGTTTTGACACAGTATCTAAATGGAGTGAGGGCACTCATCACTGGTTCACTGGTTAGGGGCATACTGGGAGCCATCTGAATTTCTGACTGGGGCAGGGAAAACCCCAGCACACCCTGAAGCCCACATAGGGCACCCGTTCCAGTCTTTCTTGCTAAAACACTGCCCCTTTCTGGGGAGAATGTTCCAAAGTTGGGAGGGGAGAGAACACACTTAGAGGGAATGAAACCATATCATATGTGACTCTCAGGGCTTTTGCTCCAGCAACTTGGGACCTGACACTGCACCCAAAAGGGTGATGTTGGCCACTGAGAAGATAAGAAGCATTGGATCACACTTTGCACTGACTCTAACCCCTCCATCTTCAGCCCTACAATCTAACAATACATGACTCACACTCACTTTAGATCTAGCTTTCCTACCAAAGGCATTCATCATACACAGACTACATAGGGACACTTCCACACAAGGATGCTCCCTCAAGATCAGGATAGGTAAATGTTTCACTTAATTTCATAGAGACAGAAAAAGTTAAGCAAAATGATAAGGCAGATACATTTGCTTTAAATAAAAGAAGAAAAAAATAAGAAAAAGCAACTAATGAAAGAGAGAAAACCAATTTACCAGATAAAGATTTCAAATCATTAGTAATGAGAATGCTAACTGAACTAGGATAAAGAATAGATGAAAACAGTGTGAGAATTTTAACAAGAAATTAGAAAACATATAAAAGAACCAATTGGAATTGAAGAATACAATAACTAAAATAAAAAATTACACTAGAAAGAATTAACAGCAGACAAGGTGATACAGTGGAACACATCAGTAATCTGGAAGATAGAATAATGGAAATCATCCAATCATAGCAACAAAAAGTAAAACAAACAAACAAAAAAAGTGAGAACAGTTTAATTAACCTCTGGGACAACATCAAGCATATGGATATTTGAATTATAGGAGTCCCAGAAGAAGAACACAGAGAAAGATGTTGAAAATGTATTCAATAAAAGTATGGATGAAAACATTCCAAGACTGAATAAGGAAAAACACATAACCAGGTATAGGAAGCACAGAGAGTCTCAAACAAGATGAACCCGAAAAGGCCAACACTAAGACATATCATAATTAAAATGGCAAATTTTAATGATAATAACCTCTAAAGACTGAGAAAAACAAAATCTCCCCATAAGCCCAACAGCTGGTTTTTCTCCAGAAACTTTGTAAGCCAGAAGAAAACAGCAATATATACTTAAAATTATGAACAGGAAAAACCTGCAATCTAGGATACTCTACCTTCAAGATTATCATTCAGAATTGAAGGAGAGATAACCTCTCAGAGAGCAAAATCTAAGAGAATTAATCAGCACTAAACTGACTTGAAAGAAATATTAAAGTGTTTTCTCTAAGTGGAAAAGAAAAGGCTACAACAAAAAGTAAGAATCTATATGAACAGAAACTTCCCATTAGTAAAGGCAAATATATGGTAAAGATAGTGGATCAACCACTTAAGCTAGTACAAGATGAAAAATAAAAATATAAAGTCAACTGTAACTCCTATAAAGAGTTAAGGGATAAACATAAAGATGTATCATATAATGTCAAAAGACAAACATTGTGTGGGGGAGTAAAACAAATGTAGATCATTTAGAATGTGTTTGAATTTAAATGACTACCAGTTAAAAGCAAGTAGATATAGTTATTGGTCAACAAACATGAAACATGTGGTAACCACAAATCAAAATTCTACAATATATAGACAAAAACTAGAGAGAAAAGAACATAAGCATACCACTATACCACTAAAGAAAATCATCAAAACACAAGAGAAGAAAGGGAAAAAAAAAAAAAAAAACAAGAAGTAAAAAAATAAGCAGAAAACAAGTAACAAAATGGCAATAAGTACATATCTTTCAATAATCATTTTAAATGTCAATGGACTAAATACTCCATTCAAAAGACAGTGTGGCTGATTGGATTAAAAAAGATCTATCTATATTCTGCTTACAAGAGTCTCACTTCAAAAACTAAAGACACATGCAAACTAAAAGTTAGGGAAGGAAAAAGATATTTCTTGCAAATGGAAAACATTAGAAATCTGGGGTAGCATTACTCATATAAGACAAAGCAGACTTCAAAACAAAGTCTACAACAACAACAACAAAACAAAGAATAGCATTACATAATGATACTGGGTTCAATAGAAGAAGAGAATATACCACTTGTTAACATGTACGCAACTAATATAGGAGCACCTAAATCTATAAAGCAAATATTGATAGATAAAGGGAGAAACTGACAATAATACAGTAATAATAGTGTACTTTAACACTTTAGTTATGTCAATGGACAGATCATTCATACAGAAAATGAATAAAGAAACAAGAGACCTTAAATGACACAATAGATCAGTTGCCCTTGACAGATATCTTCAAGACATTCCATTCAAAAACAACAAAATACACATTTTTTTCAAGTGCATATGAAATGTTCTTCAGGATAGATCACATGCTAGACCAAAAAGCAAGTCTCAAAAATTTAAGAGAATAGAAATTATATCAAGCATTTTTTTCCAACCTCAATGGTATGAAACTAGAAATTCATTACAGGAAGGAAAAATGGATAAAACACAAACATGTGGAAAGTAAACAACATACTACTAAAAACTCAATGAAGAAATCAAATTGGAAATCAGGAAATATTAGACAAATGGAAATATAATTTCTAAAATCTATGTGATTCAGCAAAGGCAGTACTAAGATGGAGGTTTATTGAACAACCTAAGTTATCACCTAAGGGAATTACAAAAAGAATAACAAACAAAGCCAGTAGTCAGTAGAAGGAAAAATAATAAAAATAAGAGAGGAAATAAGTAAAATAGAGATTAAAAAATAGAATAAAATCAATGAAATGAAGAGGTGGTTTTTAGAAGAGATAAACAAAATTGATAAGCATTTAGTCAGTCTCATCAAGAAAAAGAGGTGGCCCAAATAAAAAAAAAGTAAGAATAGAAAGAAGAGGAATGATAACTAGTATCACAGAGACTTGAAAAGTCATGATGGGAAGGGCCAAGATGGTGGAGGAGAAGGATCTTCATAGTTCACCCTCTCCCACAAATATAGCAAGACTGACATCCAGAGACCCACCCATCCAATCAGAACACTTGCTGAACTTTGGCAGAACATCACCCTCTTAAAAAGACAAAGTACACCATGAATTTTGTAAAAGAAAAGGAAAAAAGAAGGAAGAAAAGGGGAAATAATGCTGGACCAGTCTCATGGGGAGGGAGCAGCAAAGGAGGAATAAGGCTTATTTGATGAGTCTTCCACTCTCCAAAGGAGAGGTCAGCGAGATGGAGGGGGAACCGCTGAGGCTCAGATCTGTATGGAACAGCCCTTGACTGACAGAACTAATTTAAATGGGCACAAAGTGTCCCTGGGACTCCCAGACCTACATGAACCTGCAGAAATGGGACAAAACAGGCTACCCTAACCAGGTGGAGGACTTGGGCTGACTGTACAGAGGCAACCTCGGTGGATTGCGATGTGCTGTGCATCATGGCTGGAAGGGTATACACAATACAACCACCTGGGTTTCAATTAAAAAAAAAAATCAAAGCAATACTGCTGGTGTGCCCTGGGTGGAGGGCACACAGCCTTTGTCTCCACAGATTCATGACACCATTGCTGGCATTCTTGGGAGAAGAAAGGTGGGGCTCAGCCACAGCCACCACACCCTCAGGTTCAATGGCACCCAAGTGGAGGTGAGGTCAAAACATAAATCCATACCCAGGGGCTCCACAACCTCATAGATGAGACTAGATTTGTTTAAAGCCCAGGCAGATAAGAACATTCTGCCATGGTGCCTCTATGAATGTGTGCCTCTAAGAAAAACAAACAAGGAATGGAGAGCTGGCTCACAGCAGGGGAGAGGGCCAGTGCTGCTGTTTTCTCCAGGCTTGCCTCTGGAGCTTGGATAAACACAGAGTGCAGAGCTGCAGTGAGTAGGGGAGCAAACTGCCCTCCTATTCATGAACTAGTGTGGTGCATGACCCTCCTGCCTACCATGCACAAGTGCATCGTGAAGATGCAGCATTGTGAGGAGATGCAACCTGACTGCGGACCTGCAAGGAATGCAGCACAGACCAGGGGCCTGAACGGAGAGCCTCTGGAACCAGAGAACAGGGTTCTTGGAGCAGTGTGAGGGCAGGAATGGAGACAACCACAAAACAAAAAAGGAGGCCACTTTTAACAGCCAAGGCAGGCTCTGGCTATCAGATCATAAGCCACACACCCAATCAAAGGGAAAACAGGCAAAAGGCACTGAAGAAACACTTGGCAACCACCCATACTTAAGAAAGAACTCTAGACAAAATTATTAGGATCACACAGTCTACATGGGAAAACATTCACTTTTTTTTCCCTTTTACAATCTTTTTTCTTATACTTTTTAAAATTTTTGCTTTTTAAAATTTGTTTCTATTTTTAATCCCTTTAAAATTTTTCTTTGAAAATATTTTTATTATTATTATTTTAAATTTGTCTCAATTTCATTTTTATTTCTCTGTTTTGTTCTTATATTACTGGTTATACTGTTTGCAAATATTTTTCTTTTAAGTTTTTTTTTTTAATTTGTCTGAGGAGGAGGCCAAGATGGCAGAGTAGAAAGAAGCTCATAGCTCACCCTCTCCCACAAATACACCAAGACTCACATCCACAGACCCACTCAGCCAACCAGAGCACCTGCACAACTCAGAACATTGTCCTCTTCAAAAGACAGAGACACCTAAAATCTGGTAGGAGAAAAGGAAAAAAAGAGAAAAGGCAAAATAGTGCAGGACAGGTACCTCGGGGAGGGAGCAGCAAAAGAGGACTAGTGCTTGTTCGCTGTACCTCACCCTCTCCAACGGAGAGGCCAGCGGGGTGGAGGGGGAGCCTCCAAGGCTCAGATCTGTACAGAACAGCCCTTGACCGACAGAACTAAGTTAAATGGGCACAGAGGGTCCCCGCGACACCCAGCCCAAGATGCAGTCAGGCAGCTGGGGGCTGGGCCAGGCTGCCCGAGCTAGGTGGAAGACTAGGGCAGCTGCACTGAGGCCGCCCCAGGGGACTGCAGGGGGCTGCATGCCATGGTTGTGGGCTTACAGGGCAGAACAACCTGGGCCCTTCATAAAATGACACGGCTGATGTGCCCTGCAGGGAAGGGTGCATACCCCCATCTGTGAATACCCGTGGAAAGTTTTGGGTGAAGAGAGGCGGGTCTCAGGCATGGCCACCAGATCCTCTGGCTCTTAGCATCCAGGCAGGGGCAGGGGTGAAACCTGAATCCACACCTAAGGGCTTAGCAGACTCAAAGGACAGACAGAATTGTCTACAGCCTGAGGCAGTTAGGATCCTTCCATCCTGGTCCCTCAGAGAACTTGCTCCACCAAGACAAACAAGGAGCTGGGTTTTGGCCTGGAGCAGGGGTGGGGCTATTCCTCAGTCTTCCCCTATCCTGTCTATGGAGCACCTACCCGAAGCAGAGCATGCAGCGCCACAGAGCTATGGAGCGACCAGCACAGGTAGAGGGCCGCGGCCCCCCACCTTTCTGGCAGAAACCCAGCCCCTGACCACGGTGCTGGGAGGGGACCTGACCCGCCCTCCCACCTGGCCAGTGTGCAACATCTGACTATGGCATTGGGAGGGGCAGTGACTTGCCCGCCCACAGCAAAGGAGAGCTGCACCTGACCCAGTACTGGAAGGGGGCACAATCTGATTGCCAAAAGGCACTGGGAGCAGCACAGATGAGGACACCAATGGAGGGCCTCTGCAAACAGCAAGCTGAGTTCCCAAAACAGGACGAAAATACTTCGCATTAAGAGCACACAGTCTCCAGGAGAACACTGCCCCCACATACTTTCTTTATAAATCTGTTTTTACCTGTTCCATTTTCTATTACCATTTTAATTTTTACTTCTTAAACAATTATATGTACTCCCAATTTTAATCCCTTTTAAATTTTTTAAAAATATTTTCATTATTACTATTTTTAAAAATCCACATCATTTCATTTTTACTTCTCTTAGTTTTGAGCTCCTGTTAGTGATTATACACAGGTTTCAAATACATTTTTGCCTCTTTCCTTCTTGTTTAAAGGTTTTTAAAAGAAATCTCAACCCGATTGCTATTTTGCTTCAACTTGGTCTTCTATCATTCATTATACACTGTTTTCAAATCTTTTTTTTCTCCCTTCTTTTAAAATTCTCCCTTTATTTTATCTTTTTTTGTGCAATTTTCTATTACCTTTTCAATGTCTACTTTCTCAACAATTATATATGCTTCTAGTTTTAATTCCTTTAAAATGTTTATATTAGTTATATTATTATTTTTTAAAATACAGCTGATTTCATTTTCATTTATTCCACTATTCATCTCCTGTTATTGATTAAACAGAGGTTTCAAATATTTTTTTCTTTTTTCCTTTTTAAAGGTTTTAAAAAAGATGTCTCCACTCGATTGCTAGTCTGAATCAAATTGCTCTTCAATAATTGATTATACACTGTTTTCAAACCTTTTTAGCTCCTTTCTTTTAAACTTCTCTCTCTCTCTCTCTCTCTCTTTTTTAAGTTTTATTCCACACAGGCATGAGATAGATAAATAAACCACTTAAGGACCTCAATAGATAACTGATACTCCATAAACCAGAGTGCCAGAGAGGTATGAGTAAGATGAGGAAGCAGAGAAACCATTCCCAATTAAAAGAACAAGAGAAATCCCCTGAAAGAATGATCAGTGAAATACACATTGATAGCCTACTACGTCAAGAGTTCAAAAAAGGAGTGATCAAAGTACTGAAGGAACTAAAAGAGATAGTGTCTAGAGATGTAAAATATGTCAAAAATGAAATGGAAGCTATAAAGAAGAGCCAGGTAGACTGGTAAACTCATTGGCTGAGACGAGAATGGATCTAAAAGCTGTGCAAAGCAGACTAGATAATGTAGAGGAATGAATAAGTAACCTAGAAGACAGAACAACAGAAAGCACCCAATCAGAACAGCTATGAGATAAACAAATAAAAACAAATGAAAATAACGTAAGTGACCTATGGGATAATATAAAGTGTGCCAATCTTCACATAATAGGGGTCCCAGGAGGGGAAGAAAGATCAAAGGGGATTGAAAAGGTATTGGAAAAAATCATGACTGAAAAGTTTCAAAACTTAAAGAATCAGATATCCAAATACAAGAAGCTCAGAGTGTCCTAAACAGGAAGAACTCAAATAGACCCACACCAAGACATATCTTAATCAAGATAGCCAGAATCAGGGATAAAGAAATGATCTGAAAGGCAGCAAGAGAAAAGCAAAGAGTGAGTTACAAGGGAACACCCATAAGGCTCTCAGATGATTTCTCTACAAACACTACAGACCAGAAGGGAGTGGCAAGATACATTCAAAGTCCTGAATGAAAAACAAATGCAGCCTAGGATACTTTACCCAGCAAGGGTATCATTTAGGATAGAAGGAGACATAAAGAGTTTCACAGACAAGAAAAAACTATAAGAGTTTAGCAACACTAAACCCATGCTAAAAGAAATATTGAAAGGTCTACTCTAAATAGGAAAGCAGCAGGATGCTACAGAAATAAGAAACTCACAACTGGAAAGGTGATAACTCATGAATTACAAATAAAATATACATGTAATTGTAAAAGAAGACATCTAAATCATTAAGAGTGGGAGAGGGAGGTAGGAAAATATAGAACTTTTTTCTTTCTTTTTAAAATTTTTGTTCTCGGTAGGATGGGTTTGGGATCATGTTACTATCAGTTAAATAAAAACAGTTATAGTAATGGACTAATAGACTTGCAAAAAAGGGTAATCACAAGCCAAAAACTTACAAGGGAGTCACAGAAACTAAATAAAATCAAAGACAATACAAAGCAAAATTACCAAACCACAAAAGGAAGAAGAAAGGAACAAAGAGGAAACACCAAATCAACTGCAAAGATAAGTTCAAAATGGCAATAAACACACATCTATCATTAATTACTTTAAAGGTTAAGGGACTAAATGCTCCAGTCAAAAGACATAGAGTGGCAGACTGGATAATAAAGCAAGAACCTTCAATATGCTGCACACAAGAGACCCACTTTAGGGAGAAGGACACATATAGATTGACAGTGAAAGGATGGAAAAGGATATTCCATGCAAATGGAAAAGCCAAAAAACCAAGTGTAGCTGACTGATTTCAGACAAAATAGGCTTTAAAACAAAGGCCATAAAGAAAGATAAATAATATTTTATAATGATTAAAGGAGTAATACAAGATGAGGAAAATACAGTGGTTAATATATATGCACCCAATATAGGAGAACGTAAATACATATAACAATTACTAACAGAGATAAAGGGGGATATTGATGGGAATACAATCATAGTTGGAGATTTTAACACAACATTAACATCACTAGACAGACCTTCCAGACAGAAAATAAATGAGGCAATAGAGAAATTAAATAATGCAATAGAAAAATTAGATTTGCTGGATATTTTCAGTGCATTACACCCAGCAAAAATACAATATACACTCTTTTCAAGTGCACATGGAACATTTTCTAGGATTGATCATGTACTTGGGCACAAAAGAAACCTCAACAATATTAAGAAGATAGAAATTATCTCAAGCATCTTTACTGACCATAATGCCATGAAACTAGAAATCAACAACAGAGAAACAAAGGAGAAGAAAAGGAAAGCATGGAGATTAAACAACATGCTATTAAACAACCAATGGGTCAATGATGAAATCAAAGCTGAAATTAAAAAATACCTTGAGACAAATGAAAATGAAAGCACAACCAAACAAAATTTATGGGACACTGTAAAGGCAGTGATAAAAGAAAAGATAATAGCAATACAGGCCTTCCTCAAAAATGAAGAACAATCTCAAATAAACTATCTAACCCACCAGCAAAAATAATTAGAAAAAGAGGAGCAAAAACCCTGAAAAAGGCAGCAGAAGGAAGGAAATTATAAAGATCAGAGAGGAAATAAATATAATAGAGATTAAAAATACCATATAAAAATCAATCAAACCAAACACTGTTTTTCTGAAAAAGTAAATAAAATCGACAAACTTCTGGCCAAACTCTCAAAGACAAAAAAAGAGAGAGCACAAATTAGCAAAATAAGAAAGGAAAATGGAGAAATTACAACAAATAAAATAGAAGTATAGAATATCATATGAGAATATTCTGAAAAACTATATGGAAACAAACTGGATAACCTAGAGGAGATGAACAAGTTTCTGGAAACATACAACCCACCAAGACTGAATCAAGAGGAAACTGACCAGTTGAACAAACTGACCACTAGAAATGAAATCGAAATAGCAATAAAAAGCCTCCCTACAAATAAAAGTCCAGGACCGGATGGCTTCACCGGGGAATTCTACCAAACCTACCAATTAGAACTCATACCAGTTGTTCTCAAACTCTTCCAGAAGATTGAAAAGGAGGGAATACTCCCAAAGCCATTCTACAAAGCTACTATCACCCTGATACCAAAATCAGGCAAAGACATTACCAAAAAAGAAAATTATAGGCCAATATCACTGATGAACATAGATGCCAAAATCCTCACCAAAATATTAGCAAATAGAATCCAAAAACACATAAAAAATTATAAATCATAACCAAGTGGGTTTCACCCCAGGGACACAAGGGTGGCTCAACATACGCAAATCAATGAATGTAGTACATCACATCAAGAAGAGAAAGGAGAAAAAACACATGATTATTGCAATCGATGCAGAAAAAGCATTTGATCAAATTCAATACCAATTTATGATAAAAACTCTCACCAAAGTGAGTATAGAGGGAACATATCTCAACATCGTAAAAGCTATATATGACAAACCTACAGCCAGCATAGTACTCAATGGTGAAAAACTCAAAAGCTTCCCATTAAAATCTGGGACAAGACAAGGATGACCACTCTCACCACTCCTATTCAACATAGTCTTGGAAGTCCTAGCCACAGCAATCAGGCAAGAGAGAGAAATAAAAGGGATCTAAATTGGAAAAGAAGAGA
Organism: Camelus bactrianus; assembly: GCF_048773025.1. Classification (NCBI taxonomy): domain Eukaryota; kingdom Metazoa; phylum Chordata; class Mammalia; order Artiodactyla; family Camelidae; genus Camelus; species Camelus bactrianus. The sequence goes on along the minus strand of NC_133552.1, from coordinate 29,164,187 downwards.
TAAAATTGTCACTATATGCTGATGATGTGTTACGATATATAGAAGACCCTAAAAGTTCCAAACAAAAACTACTAGAGCTGATCGAAGAATTCAGCAAGGTAGCAGGTTAAAAGTTTAACGTTCAAAAATCAGTTGCATTTCCTTACACGAATAATGAATCACAGAAAAAGAAAGTAAAGAATCTATCCCCTTTAAAATAACACCCAAAGCAATAAAATACCTAGAAATAAATCCAACCAAGGAGGTGAAAGAATTATACACAGAAAAGTATAAACCATTGATGAAAGAAATTAAAGAAGGCTTTAGAAAATGGAAAGATATCCTATACTCTTGGATTGGAGGAAACAATATTGATAAAATGGTCACAGTGCTGAAGGCAATCTACAGATTTAATGTAACCCCTATCAAATTACCAAGGACATATTTCACAGAATTAGAACAAATCATAAAATTTATATGGAACCATCAAAGACCTAGAATTGCCAAAGAATTACTGAAGAGAAAGAAAGAGGCTGAAGGAATAACTCTCCCAGACTGCAGACAATACTATAGAGCTACAGTCATCAAGACAGCATGGTATTGGTGCAAAAACAGACATATAGACCAATGGAACAGAATAGGGAGCCCAGAAATGAACCCAGAAACTTTTGGTCAACTAATCTTTGACAAAGGAGGCAAAATCTTACAATGGAATGAAGACAGCCTCTTCAGCAAATGGTGTTGGGAAAACTGGACAGCAGCACATAACACAATGAAGCTAGAACTCTCCCTTACACCATACACAAAAATAAACTCAAAATGGATCAAAGGCTTAAACATAAGACAAGACGTAACAAATCTCCTAGAAGAAAATATAGGCAAAATGTTATCTGACAGACATCTCAAAAATGTTATCCTTAAACAGTCTACTCAAGCAATAGAAATAAAAGCAAGAATAAACAAATGGGAACTAATGAAACTTACAAGCTTCTGCATAGCAAAGGAAACCATAAGTAAAACAAAAAGACAGCCGACAGAATGGAAGAAAATTTTTGCAAGTGAAACCAACAAAGGCTTGATCTCCAGAATGTATAAGTAGCTCATACGACTTAATAAGAAAAAAACAAACAACCCAATCCAAAAATGGGCAGAAGACCTAAACAAGCAACTCTCCAAGGAAGACATATAAATGATCAAAAGGCTCATGAAAAAATGCTCAATATCACTAATTATCAGAGAATTGCAAATCAAAACTACAATGAGGTGTCAACTCACACCAGTCAGAATGGCCATCATTCAAAAATCCACAAATGATAATTGCTGGAGAGGCTGTGGAGCAAAGGGAACCCTCCTTCACTGCTGATGGGAATGCAGTTTGGTGCAGCCACTGTGGAAAACAGTATGGAGATTCCTCAAAAGGCTAGGAATAGACTTACCATATGACCCAGGAATCCTGCTCCTGGGCATATATCCAGAAAGAACCCTAATTCAAAATGACACCTGCACCCCAATGTTCATAGCAGTTTTATTTACAATAGCCAAGACATGGAAACAGCCTAAATGTCCATCAATGGATGACTGGGTAAAGAAGATGTTGTATATTTATACAATGGAATACTATTCAGTCATAAAAACTGACAACATAACATTATTTGCAGCAACATGGTTGTTCCTGGAGAATGTCATTCTAAGTGAATGTCATTCTAAGTGAAGTAAGCCAGAAAGAGAAAGAAAAATACCATATGAGATCACTCATATGTGGAATCTAAAACAAATTAAAAGCATAAATACAAAACAGAAATAGACTTATACACATAGAATACGAACTTGTGGTTGCTAACGGGGTGGGGGGTGGAAGTGACGGACTGGGTTTTCAAAATAGATAAACAAGATTACAGTGCATAGCATAGGGAAATATATACAAGATCTTATGGTAGCTCATGGAGAAAAAATGTGATAATGAATATATACATGTTCATGTATAAATGAAAAATTGTGCTCTACACTGGAATTTGACCCAACTTTGTGAAATGATTAGAAATCAATAAAAAAAAATGTTAAAAAAAGAAAGTAAAAAAAATTGTCTCAACTTTTATCTTTGATTTCTTTTTCTGTTATTGATTATACTCTCTTTTCAAATCTTTTTTCTTCTATTAAAATTGTTTGGTTTTTTTTTTTTAGTTTTATTTCTGCATATCCTTTAGATAGATAGATAAACAAACAAAACCTGTGATGGCCACAGTAGATAACTGATACTCCATAAGCCATAATGCCAGAGAGATATAAGTAAAATGAAGAAGCAGAGGAACCACTCCCAACTGAAATAACAAGAGAAATCCCCTGAAAGAATGATCAAAGAAATAGACCTTGACAGTCAACTAGATCATGATTTCAAAAAAGCAGTGATCAAAGTATTGTAGGACCTAAAAGAGACTGTGTTTAGAGACAGAGATTATGGCAAAAGGAAATTGATATTATAAAGAGGTGCAAATTATAATTGGAAAACTCCTTTGCTGAGATGAGAGCTGATCTCAATGCTATAAAATTTAGGGTAGATAATGCAGATGAATTAATAAGTGACTTAGAAGACAGAACAAAAGAAATCACTCAGTCAGAACTGCTGAGAAGAAAACAAATTAAAAAAAATGAAAATAATATAAAGGACTTATGGGATAATAAAGAAGCATGCCAACCTATACATGATAGGGGTCCCAGAAGGAGAAGAAAGAGCAAAGAGGGTTGAAAAGTTATTTGAAGAAATCATGACTGAAAACTTCTCAAAACTGAATAAGGAATCAGATATTGAAGTACAGGAAGCAGAAAGAAGAACCCAAATAGACCCACACAAAGACACATTATAATCATGATGGCAATTGTTAAAGATATAGAAATGATTCTAAAGGTAGCAAGAGAAAAACAGAGTTAACAGGGAGCACGCATAAAGCTTTCAGCTGATTTCTCTACACAACCACTACAGTAGCAAAGGGAGCAGAAAGATATATTCAAAGACCTGAATGGAAAAAAAAAAAAAAAGAAAGATGCAACCTAGGATAATTTATCCAACAAGGCTATCCCTTAGAATAGAAGGAGAGAGAAAAATCTTGACAGAGAAGCAAAAACTAAAAGAATTTAGCAACGCTAAACCTATTCTAAAGGAAATATTAAAAGGTCTACTCTATATAGAAAAGAAGCAGGATGCGACAGAAAGGAGATAAACATAATTGGAAAGGCAATAACTACCATGAATTACAGCAGAATAAACATGAAATTGTAAAAGAAGACATCTAAATCATTAAGGGTGAGAGGGGAGAATAAAATATAGAGAGTTTTGTTCTTTTTTTCTCTTTTTTTCTTTCTTTTTTGTTCTTGTTAGAATGGATTTGAGCTTATATTACTATCTGTTTAAAACAAACAGATATAGTAATGGATTGATATATGTATGAAACAGGGTAACCACAGGTTACAAGATTAACATATGAAAATCTGTTGCATTTATTTACACTAATAATGAATCAAAAGGAAAAGAAAGTAAAGAATCTATCCCTTTAAAATAGCACCCAAAGTAATAAAATATCTAGGAATAAATCTAACCAAGGAGGAGAAAGAATTGAACATGGAGAACTATAAAATATTGATTAAGGAAATTAAAGAAGACTTTAAAAAATGGAAATATATCCCATGCTTCTGGATTGGAAAACATCAATATTGTTCAAATGGTCATACTGCCCAAGGCAATCTACAGATTTAATGTAATTCCTATCAAATTACCCAGGACATATTTCACAACTAGAACTAATCATAATAAAATTTATATGTAATCACAAAAGAGCCAGAATTGCCAAAGCATTACTGAAGAAAAAGAATGAGGCTGGAGGAATAATCCTTCCAGACTTCAGACAATACTGCAGAGCTACAGTAAGCAAAACAACATGGTATTGGTACAATAACAGATATATGGAATAATGGAACATAATATAGAGCCCAGAAATCAATCCACAAACTTTTGGTCAATTAATCTCTGACAAAGGAGGCAAAATCTTACAATGGAATGAAGACAGTCTTTTCAGCAAATGCCATTAGGAAAACTGGACAGCAGCATGTAAATCAATGAAGCTAGAACACTCCCTTACACCATACACAAAAAAAACTCAAAATGGATTAAAGTCTTAATCATAAGAAAATACACAATAAACCTCCTAGAAGAAAACATAGGCAAAACATTATCTCACATACATCTCATCAATGTTCTCCTAGGGTGGTCTACTGAAGCGATAGAAACAAAAGCAAAAATAAACTATTGGGACCTGATGAAACTTACAAGCTTCTGTACACCAAAGGAAACCATAAGTAAAACAACAGACAACTTATGGAATGAGAGAATTTATTTGCAAAAGATGAAACTGACAAAGGCTTGATTTCTAGAATATATAAACAACCCATATGATGTCATAACAACAACAACAAAAAAACCCCAAACAACCCAATCCAAAAATGGGCAGAAGATGTAAACAAGCAAGTCTCCAGTGAAGACATATGAATGACCAATAAGCCTATGAACAAATGCTCAATATCACTAATTATCAGAGAAATGCAAATCAAAACTACAGTGAGGTGTCATCTCATACCAGTCACAATGGCCGCTATTCAAATGTCCACAAATGACAAATGCTGGAGAGGCTGTGAAGAAAAAGGAACCCTCCTACATTGTTGGTTGTAATGTAGTTTGGTTAAGCCATTTCTGAAAACAGGATGGAGACTTCTCATAAGACTAAAAATTGACTTACCATATGACTCAGCAATATCACTCCTGGGCATATATTCAGAAGGAACTCTAATTAAAAAAAAAAAACCTGCACCCCAATATTCATAGCAGCACAATTTACAATAGCCAAGATATGGAAACAATCTAAATGTCCATCAACAGATGACTGGATAAACAATTTGTGGTGTATTTCTATAATGAAATACTACCTGGCCATAAAAAGTGACAACATAACACCATTTGCAGCAATATGGGTGGCCCTGGAGAATGTAATTTTAAGTGATGTAAGACAGAAAGAGAAAGAAATATACCATATGATCTCACTCATATGTGGAATTAAAAAAAAGAAAAGTGAACTTTTATGTAAAACAGAAACAGACTCACAGACATAGAATTCAGACTTTTTGCTAGAGGGTAGAGGGGTGGGGAGGGATAAACTGAGAGTTTGAAATTTGCAAATACTGTCAGGGATATATAAAATAGATAAAGAAGTTTATATTGTAAAGCACAAGGAAATATATTCAATATCTTGTAGTAACTCATGGTGAAAAATAATATGAGATTAAATATATACACATTCATGTATGACTGAAGATTGTGTAGTACACCAGAAATTGACACAACATTTTAAACTGATTATATATATATATATATATAAAACCTGGAGGTATCACACTCTCTGATCTACAAAGCTACAGTAATCAAAACAGCATGGTACTGGCACAAAAACAGACACATGGATCAATGGAACAGGATAGACAACCCAGAAATAAATCCACACACTTGTGAGAAATTAATTATGACAAAGGAAGCAAGAATATACAATGGAGAAAAGACAGTCTCTTTTAATAAGTGTTGTTGGGGAAACTGTATAGCTACATAAAAAAGATTGAAAATAGAATATTTCTTCACACCATATACAAAAATAAACTAAAAATGAATTAAAGAGCTAAATGTAAGTCTAGAAACCATAAAATTCTTAGAAGAAAATGTAGGCTAAACACTCTGTGACATAAATCATAGAATTTGGGAAGTGGGGGAATTTGTCATCTAAGACAATGGGAACAAAAGCCAAAAAAGCCCAAATGTAATCTAATCAAACTTAAAAGTTTTTAAACTGAACAAAACCATTAACAAAATAAAATCCAACCTACTGAATGGGAGAAAATACTTGCAAATGATATGACTTAAGTTAATATCCAACATATATAAACAGCTCATACAACTCAACATCAAAAAGAAAAATCATACAACTCAATTGAAAAATAAGCAGAGACCCTGAAGAGATATTTTTCCAAAGAGGGGATACAGATGGCTCACAGGCACACAAAAGTATGCTCAGCATATCTATTCATCAGAGAAATGCAAGTCAAAACCACCATGAGGTATCACCTCACACCTGTCAGAATGGCTTTTATTGAAAAGACCACAAATAACAAGTATTGGTGAGAATGTGGAGAAATGGAACCTTCATACTCTATTGTTGGGAATGTAAATTGGTGTAGCCACTATGGAAACATTATGGAGGCTCATCATAAACTAAAACTAGAACTACTATATTATCATGCAATTTTACTGCTGGGTATATATCCAAAGAAAATGAAAACACTAAATTTGAAAATACATATGCATTCCAATATTCATAGCAGCATTACTTATAATAGCCAAAATATGGAAGCTACCTTATTACCCATCAATATATGTATAGACAAAGAAGATGTAGTAATACACAAACAATAGACTATTAGTCAACCATAAAAACAATGGAATGTTTTCAAAGACCTGGATGGTATTATATTTAGTGAAACAAGTCAGAGAAAGACAAACATTCTGTCAGCACTTTTATACAGAATCTAAAAAAAAACTAATCAATATAATAGAAACAGAAACTATATATCTCACAGATATAGATAATAAACTAGTGGTTAACCATAGGGAGAGAGAAGAAGGAGGCTCAAGATAGAGGTAGTGGATTATACATATTACTATGTATAAAATAAATAAGCTATGAGAATATATTGTAAAACACAGGGAGTATAGCCAATATCTTATAATAATTTTAAATGGACTATTATCTATTAAAATATTGAATCACTGTGTTGGAAACCTGAAACTAATATAATATGTAGTATACTTCAATAAAAGAAAAAACTTAGTATCTTAAGCATTCTTAACCACAAACACACAAAAGAAATAAAATGATAAGCATGTGAGGTGATTGACACTAGTGATTATTTCACACTACATGCTATACACTATGTAAAAATATCAAGTTGTACACCTCAAATGAATAAGATCTAATAAAGGAATAGATATTCTAGCTATCATCCAGAATATACATATATATATATAATTTAAAACTATAAATATTTTGAACAGATATTTCACTGAAGATTTGTGTGAAACATGTAGTAAATAAACTCATCAAGAGATGCTCAATATCACTACTCTTTATGAAAATGATAATTAAAACTACCATATGCCAATTAATTGTCAAAAAAAAAAACAACTAAAAAACAAAACTGACAATATCAAGTTCTGGCATAGATGCATAGTAAATGTAATTCTAACTCTGATACTGTTTCCCCTCCAGGGAAATGTGAATTAAAAATGGTACCAGGGAAATCATTTTTATAGTATCTAATAAAGTCAACCTTTTAATTACCAGTAGACCCACCAACCTACTAACAGATATTTACTGCAAATCAATGCAAATTTTCATTAACACAAAAAACTGTAGATGAATATATACATAATTTATAAGAAAGAATGATATATTCCACTTTCTCATATATTATCTCCACTGCTCTTTATTCATTAAGTATGTATTTCTGCTCTCCTTTAATATTGTTTATAAATAATGTGAGAGAAAGGATTCTATCTCCTCTTCAAATTCTTAGACTTGCCAGAAATGATTGTTTTACTATTGTCTTCAGTAAATATGTAATAAAAAAGTGGCCCACCTGGTTGTTGACAATAGAGGTCAGTAGCATCTTCCAATGTTAGAAATATCAAAAAGAGTTAGTTCATAATCAATTAGACACTTTACTTTTAAAATATTATAAAAGATGTCTGAAGGATACTAACAATCTAGATTCTTATCACTTAATAGAGTATTACTATTTAATTTGATAACTATGATACTCCAGGAGATGTTTCAAATGAGAGAATACTACCTGCATATCATATTGGATCATAAATCATACTCCAAAGTTTGTGTGTGATGTTTAACATTTTAAGCTTTTTTAACTTTTAAAATTACCTTATATTAATATAAAAGAAGGCTGAATTTTGAATAAAATATAGTATTTACATGTGTTTTTCAACTTAAATAACTGAATTAAAATTATTAAGCATGTAGAAGACATTTTGTCTACATTGCAAATTCACTTCTCAAGCACCCACAATAGAGCACATTTCATATTGTAATTAAGAGAATTACCATATCCCAATATTTTTGAAATATATTTGTCACTAACATATAATTGAGGAGTAAGAAAGACATTTATATAATTCAATTTGACCTTTTCCTTAATTCACGAGTCTGAGAGAATTTAGGAATATTTCTAAGGTCACTAGGTAATATGGTAGAGAGATATTGAATTGTCCAGTGATGTGTAGGTGTTTATATTATTTTGATTATTAGCGCATAACTTTGACCTTGGCTAAATCCTCAACCTGCCATTCATGATCCTCAAAATATGCAACCAGATAAAAATGAAACCGTAATGGTTCAAAACAGTAAAATTTAAATATTATTTTTCAATGTCAACACATCTACTTTTACATAGCATGATTTATCATCTTCCATATACTTACCACATCACAAAGATGCCTAAGAATAATTTGCATCAGAATTGATGGGAATTTTACTAGGTTAGCTGAATGCTTACACTGAAAGACTGTTGTCAAAATCATCTACATTTTAAGACAAAACGTAACAACTTGTTTCTATTCTCTTCACATATTGTAATTTACTGAAAGCTTAAAGTTCGAATAGTCAGAATCACTCATTTTGACAATAAAATTATTAGCATTCTAGGAGCCTAACACCACACAAGTTAGCATATAACAAAAAGAGTAATAGAATGTATAAAGCAGCAGTTTGGGACTATGCTGAGAAATAAAGTATTATAGACCTATATTCAAATTTAATCTGTATATTGTAAACCTACTAGAATTTCATTTTGGTTTATTTGATATATTATAGTAAATGATTCACAAACAACTTTTTTATTTAAGCACAGCACAAATATTCTATTGGCAAAGACTGTGTAGGTAATTTAGATATATTAAATAAAAAATTAAAATATCAATTTTGCTTACATTTCTCTCCTTTTAAACTAATTCAGATAATGGGAAAAATCAACCTCAAAAAATGTAAATATTATACAATGATATCTCCTAGAAAGTCCTTTTCTCATAGGATGAAGAAAAATTAAATTAAAAATAAAAACATTTCCAAAGGTAAGAATATTAAAACCAATTTTTATTCAAATCCAGGTGTATGAATATGTGTATGTGAGTATATATGTGTATAGCATGGATGTGTGTGTATGTGTATATAATATAAAGAGAGAGAGAGAAACAGAGAGAAAGAAACAGAGAGAAGCATAGCAAAATAAAAATGTTTTCCATTGAAAATGCTTTATTTGGATTTAAAAACGTATTTCATAAATGTCATAAGATCTAAAAGAAACATAGTATAAGTAAAATATACCTTTTAAAAATACATCTAAGTAGATTCCAGGGAGAATCCTATATTTAACAAATAACTAAATGCCATATAAGTTTGCCGGCTTATAATTATTTTTAAACAAATTTAATGTCTATTGACTTTAATCATGACATGAAACATTCGTTCACATTGAAAATCATCTAGAATAGTCAGCAACAAAATATTTTATTAAGAAAATAATTAAGATGATAGATGTTAATGAAATGCTTTGAAGCTATTATTTTGCCTTGCATTTTTCAACAATTTCCTGATTTCTGGATGTCACATAATTGCTGTTACTTATTTTCTCAATTAGTAGATTTGTTCCCCCTAAGACTAATATTGTTTTAATTCATAGTAGCAATTCTTTGATTCTTCTTTCCTCTTTAATTGTGGACATTTAATAAAGATACCTATGCTATAACCTGTGTTTATTTTCCTATAGAGATATTGTCTTTAAACAAAAGACCTTGGCCCTGAGCCATGTGAGAAATCAAGGCATACATGGGAGAAAGGATAAGAATACCCAAGACCTCAGGAGGTGGTTCATCAGTGTTATGTTCTCCAGGGCTACTGATGGAAACCTGAATTATGGATTGTCGTTAATCATGATAGTAAACTCAAATCTCAAGAACATTTATTTGTTTTATGCTCATTTTTAATGGAAGTAACATTTGTGGATAAAATTCACATTAAGTATTTGATGAACTATTTGAAAACAGGGAAGGGGACTCTTCAGTATAAGTAGAAAAAGAATGACTGCTATTTACACACTTAGGTTAAAAAAAAAAGAAATTAAAGCTTTTTAAATGGATTTGGGAAGGGAGAAAAAGAAAATGCCAAATACTGTGTGACAAGGATCAGGGAAATTCATTCATAAATATTAATACCTCAAAGTTTAAGAAAATAATCTAGGCTTTGTTGTAAAAATATTAAAAAAAATTTAAGTGGGTTTAAAGAAGCACAACACATGCAGAATATAATTGTAAACAGTTCATTTGCCCATACACCTATTTATAGATGTAGAAATAGAAGCAATAAAGATACACAGAGGATCAAATGGATACATTTGACTTTTCTCATAACTAGGAATGAACTGTATTTTTAGGTGTTAGTGATGTAAATAAAAAGTATTGGAAAAAGTAGTAAAAACAAAGAGATATTTTCAAAACATAGACATTAACTTTTTATGAATAAATTAAACCTACAGAATTTTAATGAACACCGTAAGTCAATAGAATTTCATCTAGCAACCGTTTGTGCAGTGGTCTCTCTGATGCCCTGAAAGGTTAATTTCCAAAGTTCCAAATTTACAACACTGAATCTATTTCAATAGCACTAAAATAAAATGTACTTCAAGACACTTCCTAAACATAGTGCTATGAACTGAACACTCAAAGGTATTGGAATGTGTCATATTCTGCCAAAGTTTACTTTTTACTGCTGTTTCACTTTTAGAGAACAGACTTTGGGAGTAAGGTTTCTTTAAAAGATGGGTATACAAACCTGTAGAAGTCTTTTGATATAAACTTTAGGAATCTAGGGTATCTGCAGTATATTTGACAGAAGAGATGATACTTGGCTTCTGGGTAAAAATGAGGAGTTTCTGAAGGCTTAAAGGTTTATCTTGAGACCTAGACCCAAGACACACTTGAGATACTCTGGGAGATTTCTACAATTCTGAATTTTCTAAATGTGCTAACATATTTGACTGGAATCCATGGTAATTAACTTCAGAGAAAATTGTTAACTCTGAACATATCAGTTATTCATTTATAAAAGGGAATCAGAGACAGGAAGAAATTCCTTTGACTTTGAGAATATCAGCATTTTACAAATCACCATTTCTTATTCATCTGACAGTGTGCAGAACATTTTAATTTCCTCTTCTTAAAGTAAGCTGGAATGTAGTGGTAGTATGCCTTAATGCATAGCTCTGCTGAGCTAACATTATTAAACAAACAAACAAACAAACAAACAAACAGCTAAGGTATGGATTAAAAAGGAAAAGCTGATGATGACACTATAAAGCAGGACCATATTTACAAGATGATCCTCCAGAGATTTGGTTTAGGTCTCAGCGTTCCCTCTTGCAGTTAAAAACACTATGCCTTGACATACAGATACCTTATAATGAATGTGGAGCATTTAATTTTCCAATCACTTCAAATAACTAGTTTAGATGATTCAACTTATTTCCACATAATATATTAACACTCAACACTTAACTAAGAAGAGTGTGAGAGAAATAACACTTGCATTTTAATATTAAATATCAATTAAATAAAATAGGACTTGAGGAGTTATAAGAACTCTTTTATAATATTTTATTACTTCTTTGCAGTACTTAGTTTTCCTTAAAATATGTTATAAATATAATCAAAAACATATCATAGAAGGAAATGTAACACCAAACTCATAAGTGATTATCCTAGTAGCAAGATTTCAAAGATCACCACTTCACTCTGCATTGGGTTTTTAACTATTTCTAATTAGTTAATGCATCAGAGAATTTCCAAAGGATGCTAAAATGCATAGTGTCTTGAAAGAAAATGTGTTTAAATCCATAATAATTATTTTAAGTCCTGTCTCCACCACTTAATGCGTCTGTGACCCAAAGCAATTCACTTAGATTTTTTCCTCTTTTGTAAAATGGCATACGAGGTAACAATAATAGTATATACCTAGAAAGATTGATATGTATTTATGAATAAAAAAGTATACTGAAATTGAAAGTTATACAACTATAAATCCAAATTGTAATTATTATAACCCTTACCCACTCAGTACCAAAAGCAACCTAAACAATCCAAACATGACCTCACTTCATTTTCAATTAGCCATTCCCTACCCTAAAACTTAAATGCTAAGGAGGTAGTTATTTGCTTTATCGGAACAGAAAAGTCACAAATGTGACAACAAATAACATGTGTTGGGGAGGATATGGATAAAAGGGAAATTTTGTGCACTGTTGGTGGGAATGTAAATTGCTGCAGCTGCTATGAAAACAGCATGGTGATTCTTCAAAACATTAAAAATGGAAGTACCATACAATCCAGCAATTCTACTCCTGGGAATTTATGCAAAGACAATGAAAACACTAATTTGAAAAGATATGTGATCCCCTATGTTTACTGAAGCATTATTTACAATATTCGAGATATGGAAACAGCCTAAATACCCATCAATAGACGGCTGGATAAAGAAGAGGTGGAAAATATATATATATATATATATATAACTCAGCCATTAAAAAGAATGAAATCTTGCCATTTGCAACAACATGAACTGACCTAGAGGATATTATGTGAAATAAGTCAAAGACAAATACTGCATGATTTCACTTATATGTGAAAGCTAAAAAAGGGAACAAGAAAATACATAACTAAAACAGAAATAAAATTGTAAATACAGAAAGCAAACAGGTGGTTGCCAGAGGAGAGGGAGCTGGGGAAGAAGAGAAATAGGTGGGGGAGATTAAGAGCTACAAACTTCCAGTTACAAAATAATTAGTCTCAGGTATGAAATGTACAGTGTGGGGAACCAATAACTGTAGTATTTTTATGGTGACATAATCGTAACCAGATTTAACATGGTGGTCATTTTGAAATGTATCTGAATATTAAATCAGTATATTGTGTAAAAGGATCTACTATAGTGCTGTAGGTCAATTACACTTCAAAAACATAAACACACTCATAGAAAAAGATCAGATTTGTAGTTATCAGAGGTAGAGGGAATGGGGGAGGAGGAATTGGATGAAGGCAGTCAAAAAGTACAAACTTCCAGTTATAAAATAAGTCAGTACTAGGGATGTAATACACAACATGCTAAATATAACTAACACTGCTCTATGCTATATATGAAAAAATTTTAGAGTAAATACTGAGTATAAATACAAGAAAAAATGTTATTTTTCTATCTCTTTAATATTGTGTCTATATGAGGTGATGGATGCTCACTAAACTTGTGATAAGTATTTCATGGTGTATGTAAGTCAAATTATTATGCTGTACACCTTAAACTTGCACAGTGTTGTATGTCAATTTTACCTCAAAAAAACTTCAAGAAAAAAAGATCACTTGGAAAAAGAAAACAAGAAAATCACGTAACATAGGACTCTTTCTGGATTATTAACTTTGAAACTAATTTAATATACATGTATCACTTACTCATGACAGTGTTGTAAATATTAAAGCACACCATTTTCATAATCACCCTATGAAATAAGAACAAGTGTTTTTATTTAAAAGTACAAAAATTTAAAGTACAAAATTTACCCAATATACAATAGACTGGATGTGGCCAAGGTTGGCATTAATTTCAGGAAGTCTAGTTCTAGAGCTGTTCTTGTACCATTACACTGTGACTCTACTGCCTTCAGCTGTTCTTACATTATGTGAGGAACATAATCATGTTCAGCAGTTTTAAAATATGTGTTATTAAAATTTTAAGAATCAGCATGGTGCTAAATTAGGTCAGTGATACAATAGTAAAGGTTGACTGTAGTTAAAGTGAGAAGCATGGAGAACACAAAGGCAATGAGAGGGCTCTGAGATTTTTCAGAGTACTATTTTGAGGAACTGAAATCAATCTTATCCTGAATTCCCAAAATATTATTGTATCAATTAATTTTTCTAGCTGTTCCCTAACTTCTTTGTATCTTGAGTGTGATATAGACCCGACCTCACACTTATTTCTGAACATATGCAACTCTGCCCCAAGTTGGAATCATTTTAGAAACATTCTGTATTCACAGCAGTGAGAGAGATGTACAGAAGACAAAAATCAAACAACTGACTCTCCATGTTGCCTGCTGTACTTTCTCCATGAGTTCCTGCTTTAAAGTGCTTTGTATTTTTGTTCATAAACTTTTCCACATTAACAGGTGGACTGTTTCCCCTCTGCAAAACACTTAACACATTTATTGTCCCCTGCACTCTCCATTAACACCAGGGTATCATATTGTGCAAATGCATGGATCAAGAAACTAATGTATGAAAGCCTGCTGTATTACTAAAGATGTTAACATTGAACCTTATGGCATCAGTGCTTAAACAGGGAGAATGATGTTTCCAGGAAATTACAATAATTCAAAATGTAAGCCCATTTTCCAGTGACTTCCCACCAGGGTTGGCTTATTTCTTTGTTTTTGTTCCTTATTGGGCTTTACCACTTGTCTGGCCTTTGTAATAGGTTCCTTCTGATGAGATTGCGATTGTATTCCTGTTCAGCTTCTATCCTTAGCTTGGTGACCATATCATTTTTTGAGTTTAGCATCTCAAAGGAGTAATATACCTAAATGAAAAGTACAGCACAAACCCATTCATATCCAGAATAGGAGTGAATGTGTGTGTGTGTGTGTGTGTGTGTGTGTGTGTGTACGTGTGCATGTTTGTGTACACATAGGCAATTTCTGGGCATCCTCACTTTTCCAACCCTTTATGACCTGGTTTAAAATATTGTACATTATTTGTATTCTGTGCTATAGCATTTAAATAAATTAAATAAATAAAAATAAGGTGGAGTTTCTGAAGTAGATACAATAAGTTGCACTGTTCCACCCTGTTCATGTCTGCATAAATTGATAAATAAAACAAAGATTAAAGATGGAGGCTGATGTATTAGCTTTAGTACAAATGGAGACCAGGTTGGGAGAAGGTGTTTATATGTAGGCTACTTTGTAGAATTAAATCTTCCTGATGTAGAGAGGTATGATCATGTAGAAGGACCAAGAAGAAAACCCTGAGCAGGCTTCTTCTCAAAGGAAGAAAAATAGCTGAGCTCAGAATACTAAGAATACTGTTATTTTTGCCAGTTTATTAATCAGGTAAGTTGACAGTTTTCTGCTGTCATTCATGAGGCTGTTTCCCAAACACTGCCTCTGTCAGGTCTTCCTGGAGACTCTGGTGCATGCTCCACACTTTGTTCCCCGCACGTTCTGCAATAGATCAGAACTCTATTCTCATTAAGCCCATGCCAAGGCCAAGTTGTCCTCAAAGCTGGGAATATTTCCTTCTCTATTTTCCTTCCCACATTTTCCAACATATAAGATTACATGATACACAGGAGGCTATCTACACGTAATTAGAAAAGAACTATAAAAAGCTGTTCTGAGGGTATATATTATCATAATAATGTATGCAAGTTTATGAATTATCAAATGTATCCACAATATCTGAATTCACCAAACAAATTATTAAATTTGTGTCGGATGAGGACCTCCAGAAATATAGACATGTAAGTCCATCATAGCTTGTCTTCTGTTATGGTGGACAATTTGAGATAGCAGTTTCCACCCTGAGTTAGGCAGCTGCACAGAGTAGATTAGAGGCATTGCCCTTAACTCACTCTATGGTGAAACTCTCAAGCTGTTCTTGCAATTTTAAGCAAACCCTTGTGCATAAAAGGCCACAGTAAGATGAGACACATAGTGATACTTCAACAATAGGAGGCAAACATAGACATGAGCGAAATGTAAATATAAGTCCCTTTTTGTTATGAATTTCCAAAGAGAAATATAAATTAAAATAGCAAATTGCTTTGCAAATTAAACTTCAAAGATCAAAGGAATTGAAATCCAAGATCATTTGCTTCAAATCTTGAGAATTAAAAATTTCAGATCCAAAACCCTGGACTGCATAAAATCAAAACAATAGTACCCATTTGTAGCTTAGAGTCTGCCAGGGGTTTCTTGATTCCCGAATTAAACTAGAACTAATATCAGCTGCACCCTGG
Source organism: Camelus bactrianus (assembly GCF_048773025.1). NCBI lineage: Eukaryota > Metazoa > Chordata > Mammalia > Artiodactyla > Camelidae > Camelus > Camelus bactrianus. The sequence goes on along the minus strand of NC_133552.1, from coordinate 29,147,991 downwards.
CCTGGGTTTCCTCTCCCAATGAATAGGTATTGTTCTTTGGTGGTCCTGGAAATTATATTAATTTAACTGTAAATTCCTCAGTAGCCTCATTTTAAAGAGTCTAAAACCTTAAAAGGACACACCAGACTTTCACAGCAGTAGCCCAAGACGTCAGCAATTTAGAAAACAATTCAATCCTTATTTCCCAAAATAATTATCTCAGGCAAAACTATGTTTGCCAAATCCAGTATTCAGTATTTTCAGAGACCATAACAGAGACTGAGTAGTAGTAATTTCACTAGGAGACCAGATGATCTGCTATCCAGAATTGAAGGTTTGTGAACTAAAACTGAACTGAGAAAGTATTCAAACAAGATGTTAACTTTGGTATTTGAATTTACTTACTGGATTCCTCTTGCTGCTATAAACAAGTATCAAAAACTTATTCAAAATTTGTAGATACTGACAGGCATATGCAGAATAGATAAACAAGATTATACTGTATAGCACAGGGAAACATATACAAGATCTTGTGGTAGCTCACAGTGAAAAAAAATGAGACAATGAATATATGTATGTCCATGTATAACTGAAAAATTGTGCTGTACACTGGAATTTGACACAACATTTTAAAATGACTATAACTCAATTAAAAATGTTAAAAAAATTATCAGCTTAAAACAATACAAATTTTTTTTTATGATTCTGGAGATCAAATCTAATGGGCCTAAAATTAGTAGGGCTGCAGCCTTCAGAAGGTTGTAGAGGAGAATCTATTACTTACCTTTTAGCTTCTAGAGACTCCCCACATTTCTGGCTGATGGCCTCCTTCTACTGTCAAAGCCAGCAATTCCATCACCCTAGCCTCTGCTCTGCTGTCACATGTTCTCTGACTCCCCTGCCTCCCTCTTTCATTTATAAATATTTTTGTGATTATGTTGTGTCCCCCAGATAATCCAGGATGATCGTCATACATGAAGATCCTAACATAATCTTATCTGCCAAGTCCTTTTGGTCATGTAGTGTAACAGACTCACAAGTTCCAGGATTTAGAATGTGAGAATCTTTAGGGGCCATTATTCTGCCTACCACAATGGTTCAGATCTAGCAAAAAAAGATATCGATGATTAGTGTTTCTTCCTAGAGAACGTCACTTGAAACATTGCTGCTTTTCTGGAAAGTATAAAGTTTTCAGTGGAAACAACTGCATTTGCTAAATTCCTGTTTAGAGTGTTTTCTTTTCAAGTCAGCATCTTCAAAATCTCCAATTTTTTACTTTTCATTTGATGCTTATGATTCTGGAAATACTTTATTGTAGCAGGAAAAGCATCAATGCTGATGTCAAACTCACAAGGATTTAAACAGAGACTATAGTAGTAAATAATTCTCATACTTACTCTCTGTGAGCAAACAACAATTTGTGCCTTAGTGTTCTTACCCACAGAAGTGGTAATAAATTTTAAATAAACTAATGCATATAAAACACCTAGAATGGTGCTTAAAAGACAGAAATAGATCAAAAAGATAAAAAGTTATCAGAAGCATCATTGTTGATTTGACTCTATTTCTGACAATTATAACAGAGTTTGAAGACCTTAAACACTGCAGAAAAGAAAATGCCCATTCTACTCCTTGTCTTCCAGCTTCTCGTTATTTCCCACTTATTATTCCAACTCCTGCCTACTGAGATTCCTCTATTTCAAGTTGCCCAGGATTCTAATGTCAAGCCTAGAAATCTACCCGTTGTTGTGTTTTCTTTAGATACAACACATTATCTGTCATATTAAACTTCATCTCAGAAGAAACACCTGTTGTTCTTTTCTCTTACCAGTTTCCTCCCTTCACAAGCAGGGTTTAGTCTATTCAAGTAATCTCCAAATCTGGCTCACTTAGCATATTCAAGCTAGGTCAATCATGTCTCAAGGAATGACAGAAAACAAAAGATACCATGACTAGATCTATGTTCTGGCATAGATGGGATGTCCCTGAATGGGCCCTGCTGTGTGTGAGGGTGTGCAAAGTGTTGGGGAGAATTTTGTTCAGGAAAGTGCTACAAAATCAGTGTTAAGTAATATATTATTCCAACCCTCACTCTTTCTTAGAAGAACCAAATAATAGATTCAGCATCTTTTTGTTTAGGTTTGAATAGTTTATAGTTAATTGAATATATTGTTATTGAATATTGTTTATATTCAATAAGCTAATAATAAGTACTAAACTTCTCTAGTTCCAGGTCTGAATGAGATTCAATATTTAAAGTTTCTTCTATAAGAAAATTCACATTTGTGATGATATTTTTCCTTTACACTGACTTATAATTTCATAATTGTATAAATTCTTAGTAATATGCTGCTCCAGGGTGACACTTCAAATCTGAGCATTTCACAGTACTTTAGTAGCCTTCTATTCTCAGAGCACCATGAGGAACCCTTAGCATTATTCCCATTTTATAGAGAAGGATATTAAAGCAAATGGTGCTAAGCCCTGGTCACACTCATTTGTCTGTGATGGTGGTGATAGAATTTACAGTCCCCAACTGTTAAGTCTGTTCACCAACAGCCAGTATATGATTCTTCCAAAATACTTGTGTTTATATCTTCCTTACTGAATCTTGGAGGAAAGATAATGACCTATGGAAGTACTAATAGATATTATGTAGTAGAAAGTTAGTAATTTAAATACCCAAAACACATAGATGTTGTAGCTGGAACTGCTTACATACAACTCATATCAGTTCTGAATAAAAGTGTAAATAATTGCTTAAGACTTGCTCTGTAACATTTATTTAATCTATTTTGATGGAACTCAAGAATCCTTAAATAAATAATTTTCAAGCAGTTATTCTCATATAATTATAGTGAATATTCCAACTATGAAGAAAAACAAAAAAAGGTATAATAGTATAAAAAAATCACTGAGCATCATATTCTGAACTAAGCACATTCTGACAGGAATCCTGCTAAATGTATTTCACTGCTGTTTTATGACTTGTCAATCATTTTGGCCTCATAACCATTATAAACTTATAGAAACTATTGAAGACTCAACATGATACTGTTTATGTGGGTTATATATATCATTACTAATTTCTTTAATAAATTAAAACTAAGAAAAGCCCTAAAAACTAATTCATTTAAAGTAACAATTCCATTACATGTTAATATAAATAACATGCTTATGCTACTGAGCATGGGTCTGGCTACTTATTGCTCAAAAATCAATACTTGAGAGAGGCAAATGTTGGTAGAAAGGAAAGTTATTTTTAATCAGGATGTTGGCAGCCTGGGGAGATGGTGGACTCAGTGTCCACAAAAAAACAACTCTCAATGTTCTGCTCAGCCATGGGGTTTTTAAAGTGAAAAGGTGAAGTAATCTGTTAATCATTGAGATATGGGGCCAGAGTGATCTCCATCCCTCACTGCCTGAAGGTTTGTCATTCAGACATGTCAACTTGTGATTTTTCTTGTTGACTGAAATAAAATGCACAACCTAAAAGTTGAGAGTTATGTTTTGCCTGGTGGACATTTTTGAGGACTTGAACCCCTCAAGTCAGGGACGGCAGCCTCTCAGATTGCTCTGAGGGACTGCTCTGAAGATGTAGGTCAGGGGCCAGAATATATAAGAGTTTTTACAACAAAGGCCAGGTAGTCAGAAATTCAAAAGTTTTCTATTAGTAAAAGAAAACCAGACATCTTAAGTTAAGGAATTTAGCACTTTTCTATGTATGGGAATGTGAAAAGTTCCGGGCTTATTGAAATCATTCCCTTGACATGAACCCTAGCTGTCTAGGGCCAGAATCCTGTTCTTTTACATCCCTCAAGATATAATGAGGCAGGAAGCCCCATAAAAAGACCAGCACGACACCTAGGCAGGGCCGCTGCTCTCCTCCCAGCACTGTCCAGTTCCCTGGCCCAGAGGCTCTATCTCACTTTCTGCCTCTCAAGCGGCTAACTTACACCTAAAGTTCTATTGGTTCCCTGACCTCATTTCTGATTGGTTATTTCCTTCACTCCTGATTGGTTATCACTCTCACTTCTGATTGGTCCACTTCCCTAACTTCTGATTGGTCTATTTGTAGTACTTCATTTGCATGGAGCTCACTCCTGATTGGTCTATTCTACAAAGTTTGTTCCTGGTTGGTCAACTTCTGTTATACTTTATTTGCATATGATATTGCAAATTGTAAAGCCAGCAGCCTATAAAAGGCCTGTGTAAACCTACAGACGGGCCCGGAGCTTGAAGTGTTAACTCCTGTGGGCCTGCTGGTGTAATAAACCTGAGTTCTCCAACTCTTGGAGTGCTGCTTGGTCTCTCGCCAGGATCCAGGTTGCTGTCAACAACTGAGCTGTAACACATTTTTCCGCAACAGTACCACTGGAGGTGGCTGCAGAGGCTGGCTGCCTGCTTGTCTGTATCCTGAGTTTCCTCTGCTCAGTGTCCAGGGTGACAGTAGTGATTGATGACTTGACTGCCACAGCATTTTTGTTTGCTGATACGACTTACAATATTTTTGTTCACACTCTTTAGACACTATGTTGTTCATGCAGTTTATTCACAAGATTACTGAAAGGGAGCTAGGAAAGAGATATGGTCATCTGCTAATTACTTATTCTCCGTTTCTACTTCTGTGAAAGATATGTGTATATATCTTTCCCTATTCTTTTCCATTATAGGCTATTGGGGAGAGATAAAATAGGAGTATAGGATTTGCATATAATAACTATTATACTTAGAGTAGATTAAAAATTGTTTTACATGTATTATTAAATCTTATTAAGTCCAAAGTTTTACAATAAACAAATGTGGAGGATTGTCTTTGTACCTCTAACTATCCACATAGGTTCTTGCAGGTTTCTTTATAATATACAAAGTTCAAATTTCCTAAAATCCCTGTTTCAATTTATATGTCATAATAGATAATCATTTAGTTCAGAGTAGTTTCATGAAGTTTCCTGTTTCAAAGGCAGAGTTTTTAACCAAGAAGAATTCTGCATATGAAATAAAATGCTTTTCAACATATACTCTTCTCAGTGTTTTACTATCTGTACCTAACTCACAATGTTTCTGGGATAAATGATGAGGCTCATAAAAAGAATAATTTTCCATTAGCTTCCTACTTAATTGTTTTCTGGGAACTTGTATTCTCTAATTTTAATAATTAAAAAAAATCTAAAGGACTCTACTCTGTATGCAGCTGGATAAGGTGATGTTTACATTTGCCTTTGTTTGCAGTTAGCTCACCCCATGATATGTGAAATAGGTGCATGCATAAAAGGGGAATAAAAATGAATTTTCTGTCTATCTATGTCTTTTCTGTCTTTTACCAGTTGAATACACTAATCTCTAACAATGTGATTAGTGAGGTATCTGCTTGGATTTTGATCTCTGGTCTTTTTTGGGTTTAACTTATGATTCCTTTGCAACTTAGGGTACAACTTATATGAATTTGTTGAAAAAAGTTGTAACAAGTATATCTGACATGTTTCCCCTGCCACTCTTAATTTTTGAATATTTCAAGTATATTTTTAACTAATAGTTACTATGTTATAGGTAATCTGGAGCACATTTGTATCAAACACCTTATTATACTTTAGTATAACTTTTTATAGTATTTTGTTTACTTTCTTTAATTTTCCAGATAGACATTCAAATAATCTAAATTAGTAATAATTTTGATATATATACTAAACTATATCTTATTCCTTTAATAAAAGGACTAGAGAGTATATTTTGTTATGTCCCAGATTTTAATTAGAGTCTAACACTTTCATTGTTGAATAGGATATAAGCCGCTGATTTAAGATATCTTGTTAACAATGCATTCTTCTATTTCTAGAAGACAGTAAGCTTTTATCAGAAATATGTGTTCAATTTTATCAAATGTATTTCAGCATATTTCTTCATTTTTATATTTATACAATGTGTTTTATTAATAGATATCCATTATCAAGACACTGTTGCATTGATGGGCAATATTTGGCCTATGGTGGATTTTTTTTTAATAAGTCATTGAGAAGACTTCTTGCCTAAATTGTAGTTTATAACAAAGTTTTCAGTTGTTGAAGGAAAACTCTTTTGAAAAATACCACTTTTTTCCCACATTTCAAGATATATTTAAATTATCAAAATAAGATTTTGGCTAATCAGGTTCAATGACATACTAAAGGATCTAGTTTCAGAGTGGATATAACAAGGATATACATAATAGTGATGGAAAAGAAGATACAGAGTTTGTTTCTACAGACACACACACACACACACACACACACACAATTAAGAATCAGGTTTCTGGTATCCTGAGATTGTGTAGTGTATAATAAAAAGGATAATCTTTATTATTAAATCATGTAGCTAGGGTACAGATGTATCAGCCAAGTTGTGGTAATGCATAATTTCAAATACTTTTCTTAAAATATCAGATTCAAACACTGAAAATGATAGAAATGCCATTTACTTATTTCTAATTCATGGAGAATAAAATGTGGATGCAACATAATGGCACTTCTCATCAATCATCCTTATAGCTGATTTAAACAAGAAAACAAATTCCCACTTTGAGATTAACAAGGACAGGTTTTAACCTCTATCTGTTAAAAACAAACAAAGAAAAAAATAGAAGAAAGACATTTTGAAGAGAATATACATTAACATACATGAAATAATTCTTGTCACATATTAGATATGAAGTAGCAAAGACTATGAGAAGGGACATAGGCAATGTGAATCCTACAAATTGCCCAGGTTTACTTCCTAAAGACAATTTACACAGTGTTATAAAGGAGAAACCAAACCAGAGCCTACAGAATTTCTGGGTTGAGGAGAAAGAGATCAGAATCAGGGAGGCCTAGGTGGACAGAATTTTAAAAGTAGAATATTATATAAGAGGGTAAAACAAAAGGAGAGAAGAACCTCAAAATTCTGGAGTGTGATCTCATGTTTCTGATTGAGTACTAATCTACGTATATTTGAGACAAAAATCACTCAAAGGCCAGGGTTTTCCAAGGGTACCAAGGGAAAGCAATAGGTTGAACAATACTTGGTGCTATAAGAGAGCTAAAAATTGTTTCTCCACCACCCAGAGTGGAAGTGCATCATGTAGAGTAACTTAGATAGGTATCACCAGGTTGGGAGGTAGAGTATTCTTTGGACTTCCTTTGGTCCTCCACATTTTTCTGGATGTTCTAATCAATGCCCTTACCACTCTTTCACCTGGGCTGCTTCTCAGGTTTGTTTTCACAGTTTATAACCTTGAAAGATAAGGTAGCAGCTCCATCTGGGCCAAGAGTAGACTTTCTGCTTGTATACAAAAGCTCAGTGCTTTGTATCTGCTCCAGAGATCTACCATGCATGTAGCAATTTATTTAGGCACATCATGGACTTGATTCTATCCCAGGATTGTACACATAACTATGCCAATGTTCATGCTGTTTCCTGTGTCATAAAAATGTCCTTTGCTCCTTACCCAGGAGTTTCATGTCTTCTAACAGCAGCCAAGAAACAGTAACAGGCTAAACTAATTAACACTGATGTAGGTTTAAATCTCAGGCCATTTACAGCACTTGTCAGTTTTAATGATGAGAATGGCATGCTGACAGAGGCATGGTTTTCTTAAACAGAGCCAGATTTGGGGTTGTAGAATAATTCCCTAGGGTCCGGTAGCACATTCTCTCACTCAAAGTGTTAGGTTGTATGTCGGGGGAGGGTGAGGTTAAGTATCATTCACAGGTCTCCCTGTTAACGCACATGAATTGAGTTAAAAACAAGCTACCTAAATGGTGTCTTGCTTGCTGCTCATTCTTCTCCAGGTAGGTGGAGAAAGAGATGTTATCTTGGCAAAGAGACATAAACCACAGGTTCCAGGCAGAAAGCAAAGTGTTTGCAGCTGATTACGTAAAGTCTCCTAAGCTGAAATAGATGATGTCAGTAATGATGACCTTACTCACTGACATTAAGGCTTGGATTGGACTTGGAAGTTGTATAAATTTTCAATTCACTTGGTTGAACAGTGAGCAGCCACCATATTGCTCAAAGTCAAAGTAAATCAAAATTTCTTGCTTGTCGGCACAAAATGTTTTGCTCCCTCTATGTCCCTGATCTCTCGTTCTTGAATTTAGCTTCTTGACATTAGCTTGACTTTAGCTTCTTTAAGGAAAAAAATAATAATAATTAGCTCTAATAAGACTGTCAAAGAGACTGCTTAACCTGGCTGTCCAACAGGGCATTCTCAAGGTAGTCAAACTTATTGTATGCTGCCACATGGCTCCCAGAGAAAATGTTTCAAAAGGCATAGGCAGAAGAAATGAGCTTATGACCTAACATTGGAGGTGCCAGAATATTTAATCCACCATATTCTATTGACCAAAAAAGTCACCAAGCTTAGACAACTTTCAGGAGGAGGGGGATTATAGTCTACTTCACCATAGGATGAGTAGCAAATAATTTACTATCTTTTCTAATCAACCCACTGAGAAAAAAAGTCATTTACATTCCTCCCACTTGAAAAACACTATCATCTTTACCTAAGGGCCCCAAAAGTATTATTTCATTATGGAATCAGATGCAAATCCAAGATCTCATAACTTTTAAACAGATCAAAGTTTTTCTCATTGTTCTTCTTACCTTGAAGACCTGTGAAATAGAAAACAGTTACCTTCTCATATACTCAACACGAAATTGTGTGACACAGACAGGGTGAACACTACCCTCTTCAAAAATTGAAGGGATAGAAAACAAACAGTAAATTATCCAAAACAGTTCTGAAATCTTGAATGAAACATGTTTCCAGTTCTTCAACAGGGCTCAGAGCTACCTTCTGGGAAAGATCATTTATCTCTCTTCTGCTCTCTGAAGTATCAGTTCCTATCTTTGAATCCACCTTTTATGTAATAAATGACTCATGTTTAAAGCTTGACAAAGACTCTCTCCTTGATCTATCCTTAGCAGGCTTCTCTAAGCTCTCTAGACTTTGACTTGTTGGGCCTGTATCACCCAGTTGAATAATCTTACTAAGTCAGTATAAAATGAACTTTCCGCCCTCAATATCTGATTACTCTGGCTGTTTGAATCCCTCATCCCTTACCCTCAGTAAGTGTTACTTAAAAATTAAAGTAAATGTTTCACTCAAAACACATATATTGCCAGGTTCTGTTCTAATGGTTTTATAATATTAACACATGTAGTTCTCACTTATGAGTTGGTATAATTTGTGTGTTCGTTGTACAGTTCAGGAAAATGAGGTACAAATATATTCATGAGAAATAATTTATATCTATGCAATTATCTACCAACTAAAATGAGAATATTTTTGTAGAAAAAATAATTTTAAAACAAAATGGCAATGTAATTTGCATTTCACTGAATAGTACATATTTAATGTATATTAAAGTTAAATGTAGTTTTATTTAAAAATGTAATCCATATAGGTAGTAAACAAGAATTAAAAATAGAAGCATGATCCCCCTCTTTATCTTCCAGATCTAATTCATTTTCATTAAAATCTTTATTTAGTTATGTACTGAGGCAACATTTTCTGAGGTTTATTTAAAATTTAGATGAGCTTATAAAATAATTTCAGATGTACATGATATTATAAATCATGGTAAAATGTATAAGGCTTTGAATAACTAACAGTATTCTTGCAGAAATCAAATGTTCAATGGTAAAGGGTGGCTTCAGGTTGTTGAGCAAGCAATTAAATCTGAAATAGATATAACATCAATATTGTTCACTATCTCACTTGTTCTATGCAAGCTTATTTAATATTCACTTTATTCAGATATTGAGCCTAAAGTAGACAGGAATAAAAATTTGTATGCTTTCCCCTTGTCTAATTGTATATTTTCTCCTTGTTACGTAATTTGGCAAAGTTGAAATCTTTGCAAGAAACAGTATACCTTTCTCATGGAGATATCTTTTGTTTTCAAGTCTAACTTTGTGACAGCAATCTTCTGTTGCTATATATACATGTTAAATGGATAAAGATTCAAATTAGTTTATGCTGGTCCATGCTTTGAATTACATATTTTTCTAACTTAAAATGTTTGATTTAAGAGAATTAAAGAGAATTAAAGTGGACTTCTATATGAGCAAGAAGACAAGAGCATTTTATGAAATGTAATGATATAAATTATCTTTTAAGCAACACAAGGTTTTATATATTTATTTATTCATATGTATATATATATATATATATGGAAATGAACAAAGTGAGACATGGGAGGGTAAAAAAAACATACAAATTGCATAAATGGACATATTCCTTACTGAATGAGGTGACTGGGACTTAATCCTTTCTGAACATTCAACAAAACCATATGGAACATTTTTCAGAACTATTTTGAAAAAGGACAAGGAACCTGGGACATTTTTTTAAAGCAAATCCCTTAGTCATTTGGATAAGGGTTTTCCCAGGGGATATTAACTACTGCATATTTCCATTTTGCAGCTTAATATGGCTGAGTAAGCTCCTAAGATTTGCAGGTTGGAAACATTATGCTGGAAAATATCTTCAAGAGCAAATTTGCTGAAGAGATATGAGGCGTAGGCTACAGTCTGAAATCCAGATCTGCTCATATTCTGTGTTAAATTTATTCTTTTAGTAATGCTTATGGACAGAGGCTGACTACAATCTTTAAAAAAATCCTTAAAATTGAAGGGTCGGGGAAAATTTTTTATACCTTCTTATTTATCATTTTCCATCTATACCACTCATTTTAGATTCCTTTAGTCCTCACCCAGAACTTCCATTTGTCTATATTGCCTGTCTAGTGGAGTGACACAAATCTTTATTAACATGGGGTCTGAATCCTTTTCCTTTTCAAAACATAGTTTTTGCATTGCCTTGTTATTGTTATTTCTGAGCATGGAGCCACCCACAGATGCCCAGGTAAGTCCCTAAAGTTTCAGATGATTTCTTGACTATCCCCACTATGCAGCATTATCTCTAGTACTTCCTTGTAAGTAGGGTCTATTACCCTAGACGTATAGTAATTCCTTACTTTGTCTGCTAGTGTAATAACATTAGTAGTCTCAAATAATCAGATGGCAAACATAGCTTTAAATTTAGTAGAACCCCTATTGTGCACCTTCTCTAAATTGGGTCTTTAATTCTAATAGGTTTTATGTTCTGGGGATGGGGGGAGCAAATTCCCCAAGTGGTGGTGACTGGGGTCAGTCCTCTTCTCCTTAGTTGTGGTACATATAAACTGAGCACACAGCATTATTTAATGGCCATTGGTTCAATATATATATATTGAATATATATATTCAATATATATGAATTCAATATATATATTGCATTTGAGGAGACAGTGTCCCGTTCACATAGGATTTTGTCTTATTTGATCCCTTAAAGAAGTCATTTCAACATACCATGTGACTGACAGTTATTGGATGATAGCAATATTGTGGCAGCAGTAGTTTCTATGCTTATAAATCTATCGTAACTCATCTACACAAAACTGGGCCCCTTGATATGAAAGGATCTCATGCGCAATCCACATCACTAAATCATGTATTCTGCATGCTATTATAGTGTCGTCAGACATGAAAAGCAAAACCACAATCAAAATTGATATTGATCACAGAAATAAAAATTTTTGCCTCCTCTAAAATAAACATACAAGTGGATTGTTGACATCCTCAGTAACAGAACTCTGTGGAAGTCTTAGTGTTTGTCTCTATACTGATAATTTAGACATTGAGTAATGCTGTAACCAGATTAGCCTTGGTGAGAGGGAGTCCATATTTGGGGGCTCATATACACCTTCTGTCCCTGTCACCATGACTACTCATTTCAAAGCCCACAGAGTAAGCTTTGGGTAGATTGAAAAGACTGGCTAGGTGGCCTCCATTAGAAAGATTACCTTACCCGCCTGGATGTTTAGTACCACCTTTGTAGTGAGTGCTTCTTAGTGGGTATTATCACCAGAAGGAAAATTTGAACAAGATATTCTTATGCTCTTTAGTCTATATGCATATCTCTTCCTCAGGACTATTGTTCTGTTCAGGGCTCTGATGGAACAGTCAAGCCATTTGCCATTGACCACAAGTCCATAAATATTCTATCTATCTCAAACTATTTTTTTTCTCTTTACACAAAGGACAGTATCAAATGTGCTCTCCAAAGCTCTCTTCAAAGAGTATCATTTCCTCTCACCATTAACTTTATTGCCACCATCAGTGAGGCTTCAATACAGTGAGGCTGTATGAAGTAACATTTTGGCCATGCAGACATATCAAACTGACCCTATCTGTGAAACAGGCATGCATTATTACCTACTCCCTTAGCCATAGCTGATGCTAAGGAACTTCATTCAGAGTCTAGAGATGTAAGCTGAGGAAGAGTATATCAGTCCAAAAATAGATAAATAACATGACAGTCTTTACCCCTATTTACATAACTTAATTGCTTTATCTTAATTCTTAATCGTAACCTCCCTAGCCCTGACCCTGAAAATAGGGACATCATATAATAGATTGCTGCTGCTGATCTCCCTAATTTTATAAGTTGCATGCTGTGAAAATTCCCAGCTCATAACAGGCATCTCCACTTGGATATTCACTTAATTTTCCATGGCAAGTACTCAGTTTCTACCTATATCCAAAAATGTTAGGAGATACTTCACAATTGGGGAGCATTTCCATGATTCAGAAGATACATAATTCTCAGGGTTTGTGTTGCAGCTTTATAATTTGGACTTTCCAGAGATTCAGTTGAACCTTACCTACTGTTGAACCTTACCTACTGTGGATCCAGCATCACTGGATCTGCTGAGGGACAGTGCAAATTGAATAACCTGGACCTGTTACACAGCCCCAGTGCCAATTGGCACTATTAACACTCAAAACTGGGAAGCATTCTGATTCCCTGATAAGTGGATGAGGTCAGTATTGATAAATGCGGTAAATGCTGCCTCTTAAATCCAAAATGGGTCACCAATATCATGCTTATTTCTTTAAGATGGAAAGTATAAGGTACAATAAATGTTGCTTCAGAATGAGTGACCAGAAGACATCACAGAGTCTGGAATTCTAAAAGATTCACTAATTACCTTTCACTGTCAGCTTTGACTCACAGAGTACAGGAAGTGCTGGGCATCTTACTGTACTCAGTAGTGCATTTCTTTTTGTTTCAGTGAAGGATGTCAACTCAGTATTTCATTGGCTTTTGTCTGATGTTGTAAATTCATTCTGACATGCCCAGTTTCCTGAGCCTCCTTACCTTCTGTGTTTACTTACCAAGACAATTCTGACTATCACTATTTCCAAACTAAATTCCAGAAACTACTAGGACCTGTAGTTATTTTTTAATAAGTTATTCCTCCTACAAAATAACTCAAGTTTACTGCTTAGGTTATGTTGAGACTTGCCCATAGTTACTCATTAAGAGGTGATCAGCAGAGCTAGCTGCAGGTATTAAGAAGGGCAAAATCTATCTTGTAAGACTTCCATTTCAAGTGAGCTCTTTCATATTAAGTAACTTAAGCAACATGGGGGTGATCAATTCCACCTCTCTGGGGGTTTTGGAAAAATCTAGTTTTAATGTTCTTATGCACATCCAACCAAATCTTTCACACAAAGAAAATCAAGCATAACAAAAACAACAAACAAAAGTAATGTTAAAGGAAAAGAGCTAACAGGTTAATAAATTGTGACTTAAATATGAAAATTGATAGAGAATAACATATTTTAGGATGAATATTCAATGCTAGATGAGAATGGAGTAATATCTACATATACATAGTGTTAGAGAAAAAATGATAGATATATGATGTCAGCTGTCATTAGAGTTCAAACAGTAAGTAGATATTTGCTCACATGCTCAAAGAAAAGAAACAATTTCTTTGAGCTTTAGCCAATTAACAGTCAAAAGTAGAACTTGTGCTAAAAGTACTGCAATTGAATCCATTTAAACAGAAATAAGGCTAAATATTGGAGATAATCTTAATTACAAAATTTAAATATAAATATTCAGAATCAGAAAAATTTGAAGACAAAAGTAAGAAAGATCAAAACGCATTATTTAAATATAAATATTATAACCAAAAGAAGTAAAAATAGAAAAGAAATCAACCAGAATCAAGAAATGATTGGCAAACAGATAATAGAGCAGATAGTTTGTGTACCTTTTTTTTTTACTTCTCACTACAGAAAGTCATTATATAGTTACTAAAGTTGCTGTTTCAAGAATAAATTTGTTTAATATTTTATATACTAGTATATTATAAATTTCTTAAAGGCAAATACTACAATAAATAAGATTTATAAGCTCTCCAAATTACAGAAAGAAATGAATATTAATCTTCAACACCTCCAAAAATCAGTAATACCCTACATATCAAATATTAAAAAAAAACATAGAAAAGGGAAAATGTATCTTAAAAATATTACAGAAAAAATAAGTTCAAATATAACTGACTTAGCAATATGGTCATTAATTAACTAATTATCAAAATAAAGGGGCATTAAGACAGGATCAGAGAGTAAAATTGCATACACATCTAAGCAAAGATAATCAGAAGCATTATTTATTAGTTCCTTTCTAAGATGGGAGTAATCGATTCCTTCTCTGTATGTTGAATCCATTTCTCATTGAAAAACAGAGTTCATTCCTGTCCTCCCATTGTTTGTATATATTTTGATGAATAAAATGCAGCAGATGTGATGCTGGAAGACTCCTGAAACTAAATCATAAACAACCTGACATCTACTATCTGAATTTTTGTAGTCTCTGTGGAAAGCAATTGCCATGTAAACTGTCCTTATACCCAGGCCTCATTCGGTGAGAAAGCCCAAGCTTACCACATGAGGAAGCCGAGTGGAGAAAGAAATTGATGTGGGACCAGTGCTGGGCTCATTCAACCATTTCAGACTAATAGTAGACATATGAGTGATAAATCCTTAGGTTGTCTCCTGACCTAACTGTCATCAGTTTTGCTTACTCATACCTAATGTCTAAAACTACTATATAAAGAGGCACTAAACTATCATTTATATAATGAATTAATTGTAGAAATTATAATAGCCAAATAATAGAAATTATAATTGTAGAAGTTTTTAATAGAGATGATTAAAAAGATGAAATTACCCTCAATCAAAAACAATGTTAATAAGTTTCCTATTGACATATATGTTATACTTTTATACATATTTTCTATAAATTAATTTTTATTACTGATTTATAAAATGCTTTTTTACTTACAATGTAAACTATGAACAGATTTTAAGTTAGTAAAAGTCTGCAACTCATTTTAATAGTTACATAATGTTTCATTTATGCAGGTAATATTTACTGAGAGTCTACTGAGTACTAACCACTCTACAGGGGCTAATTATTCTGATAAATTAAATAAAAATTGTCCCTGCTGCTATAGTTTTAATCTTGTGTGACAGACAGTCAATATGTGTTGCTGATTACTTTCCCTGGAAAGCAACCTCTAAGATAGACCTGATTGTGTAGTAGGCTTATTAAGGAGTGCCCTTGAGATCAACACCTGTAAAAGAGAAGAGAAAGAAGCAGGGTTAGGCAAGGGATCAATCAAGTAGTGATGTAAACCCCACCATAGTTTTGGCTAACCACACAGGAAATTTGATTTAAAATATAATTAGTTCATCTCAAATTGGTCAGAGACAGCCAGACCCATGAAAAGCTCAACTAGGTTATATTAGAAATTCTTCTAAATATCAAACTTGGTTTTGATTAGTTGTTTAGTTTGATTTAATTATTTTTGATTGAAGTATAGTCAATTTACAATGTGTCAATTTCTGGTGTACAGCAAAATTCTTCAATCATACATGAATATGCATTTTTTTTACTCTTTTTCACCATGAGATACTACAAGCTATTGAATATATTTCCCTGTACTATATAGTATAAACTTGTTTATGTATTTCAAACATACCAGTCAGTATCTGCAAATCTCAAACCCCTGGTTTATCCCTTCCCACCCTCCTCCACCCTGGCAACCACAAATCTGTATTCTATGTCTGTGAGTCTGTTTCCATTTTTCATATAAGGTTACTTGTCTTTTTTTTTTTTTTTTTAGATTCCACATATGAGTGATGTCATATGATATTTTTCTTTCTCTTTCTGGGTTACTTCACTTAGAATGATATTCTCCAGGGCCATCCATGTTGCTGTAAATAGCATTATTTTATGATTGAAGAAATTTTATCACAGTAGGAGAAAAAAACAGATGCTGGTAAATTATATGCATGAATCAAGTTGTAACAACAATATTTTGTGGGATATCAGCAAGATGACCAAAGATGTCCCCTGCTTCTATCTCTCAATAACAGTAATTTGACATTCATCCACAGACAAAGTGACTTTGTGGGAACATTGGCATCCAAGGAGACTGTGAAACTCCAGTGCACTCCAGGACTAAGGAGAGTCATTTTAAGAAGTCAGGTTCATAGCTAGGCAGCTGATTCACCAACTGTGGTCCCAGCTACAGATCTGGAAACACATCCATATCCCAGTGGACTTGGCATATGCACACACACAGAGTACCATTTGGCCTTGGTTCTGCCCCAGCACTATATACAAAGTGACCCAGGAAGAGTCACATCTAACCATGTATTGGGTAATAAGCACAGAGACCTCAGTCCCAGTTGTGGAACTTGAAGGGCCCATGAACTGTTTCAACCTCTATCAGCATTCCCACTTCTGTGTATGTATCCAGAGGAAATGAAAACAGGATATGGAAGATATATCTGCACTCCTCTGTTCATTGCAGAATTAGTCACAATAGTCAAGATATGGAAACAACCTAAATGTCTATTAATGGATGAATAGATAAAGAGAAGAGAAGGAAGCAGGGATGAATAGATAAAGAAAATGTAATATATACATTTAAACCATGAAACAAGAAATGGACCATTAAAAAAACATTCAGCAGTTAGAGACATTCTGCCATTTGTGACAGCATGGATGGATCTTGAAGGCATTATGCTAAGTGAAATAAGTCAGACAGAGAAAGGCAAATAGTATATGATCTCACTTACATGTTGACTTTTAAAAAAAAGCTAAACTCATATATACATAGAGAAGAATGAGCACTACCAATGACTGGAGGTTGGGAGAAATGGGGAGATGGTCAAATAGTACAAAATTCCAGTTATAAGATAAATAACTTCTGGAAATTTAAAATTCAGCATAGCAGCTATAGTTAACTATAATATATTATATACTTGAAAGTTGCTAACAGATAGATCATAAATATTCTCTCAAAATATACACACACAAATTATACTTAAGATGATGGGTGGGGTGTGTTAACTAACCTTATTGTGGTAATCATTTTGCAGTATATGCATATATGAAATAATTATGCCATACACCTTAAACTTACATAATTGTATATGTCAGTATATCTCAATAAAGCTGGAAAACACACACACACACACACACACACACACACACACACACACACACACACACACACACACACACACACACACAGAAAACCCTTAAACCCTTCTTGGTCTAGAAACTGACGATGAAAAATCCCAGCCATACTTATTCATTTACATACTGTCTGTGGCTACTTCCATAGTTAACAGACTGGAGCTAAGCAATTGTAACAGAGACTATGAAATTCCAACAGTTTAAATTCTTACTATCTTACCCTTTAACAACTTGTACCAATCTTTGATTTACTACTTCCAGATTACCTTTAATGTAACTTTGATGAGGTTTGATTAATCCATAAAGCTGTTAACTTTAAAAATTATTATAAAATCTAATCAAAATTAAAAATGGTGTATAATCCCATAAATCACAAGTGATCTCTTGGTATTTTATTATATTTTATTGGCTTCTTTTCTATGCAGTTTATACAGAGGAAATCATTCATTATTCAATAAACATTTACTAGGGGCCTACTATGTAAAAAGCAATTTCCAAGACTTGTACAACAGGGAACACAACAGAAAATGTCTGTGGTTTCATGGAACTTAACAATATTAAGGAAGAATTTTCTAATACTTTTAAAAATATTTTGTTTATTTATTATTGTATTATTTAATTATTTTATTTTGGCAGGGGGAAAGGTAATTAGGTTTATTTATTTTAAGAGGAGGCACTGGGGATTGAACCCAGGACTTCATGCATGCTAATCATGCGCTCTACCACTTGAGCTATACCCTCCCCCTTTCTAACATTTTAATGATAAAAAAATCACACAATGTATCATTTCTACAATTTTACTTCCCCTCCCTATCCCCTTGTTTGAAATTTTTGTTATTTTCAATTTCTATTACTACAAAGAGTACTGAGTTTGAATGTCTTGAACTGAAACACTTTCCAACATTTTACCTTATTTTTGTAGGAAAACATTACTATAACTAATATTGTAAGTTTAGACAATTTGTGAATTTCACACAATATTATTAGCAAATTAATTGTTATAAAAATGTGAGCAATTATACTTCTATAAGGAGTGCAGAAGCCATGGCACAATGTCTATTTTTGGCCATGTATCTCGATATAAAAATAACTGGAGCATTGGTTAAAACTGTGACCTTTATGGAAATAACCAAAAATTATTTAGAATATCTGAAGCATTGTCTGCAGTAAGACAGTAAGACACTTGGGTGTATAAATGACAGATGATAGGCAGGTAGATAGTTACACAGATAAATAGATAGGAAAAGAGAAATATGTATGTGTTATATAATTGAGAGAAAAAGATGGTCTCTGTATGTTGACTTCTATTCTATAGACAAATATCTATTTGCTCAAAAGCCCACTGATGCCTAACTCAAAGTTTTACATAGCAAATTATGTTAACAATAGCCCAACAAGATTTTAAACCACATAGAGAATGCCCATTTTGCACAAACCATGAAACCCCACCCACACTGCTAGCTATTACTACCAGAGATTCCCTGCCATGCTGCTGAGCGATCTGCCTAGACGTTTAAGTCCCCTCTTAGATCCCCTGCAGCCTCTGGACAGATTCCTGCTGTGAGGGCAGTACATGCAAATCTGTCAAAGCATAAACTTTTGTATGCTACTGTCACCTGGTGGTTATCCTTTTCCCTTGATCAGCCCTCAAATCTCTCAAACTCTGTACAGTACCTATGCATAACTATATTTATAGATAATAATTCTATATACTTTACCTGAAAATATATAAATATAAAATGATAAAATATGTTTGGGTATAGCAGTTTGAATAACAATATATATGTAAAAAAACTGCATAATGCAACTCAGAAAACTTCAGCTTTTCTTCTTTAAGTAACTAAAGATAACGCTTAATTTCTATTCTTTTTTTTGTGTATGTTCTTCACCATTTGTTTCCTGCTGTTTTCTTTGCAACATGGGATATGTGAGAGAATAATTATTCATTTTCCAGAATTATTTTTATAAAAATATGTTTGGATAATTCTTCATCTTTTTTTTATGTCCTTGCTTAAGGAATCATTTAGATAACTTTGATTTCTTAAAAATGACTCATTTTCCTCTATTATTCTCTGAAAAAAAATTTACTGAAAAATTCATCAGATAACAGGATTGACCCTGGGGTGCTGTAGCTTTCATTCATTTCTCTGTCTGAGCACTAGCATTCATATTTGGTTTTCTGGCTGTATTTTATTTGCCATTATCAATGTTTTCTGGTAGGCAGAGTCTTCTTTGTGCATGACAGTGAACAAGGAAACATTTTATTCTGCTTCCTTTGAAAAAACTCCTTATAAAAGTTCCAGAAAAAATAGACCCTGCATTGAAGTTATGACATTTTCTCATAGTGAAATTACTCCCAGCAATATTTTCCAGTTCCACACATGACTTAGTACTTTGTCAATTGCATATAAATAAATATTTGCAACAGATATTATAAAAATTTATTAGGCCATGTTTAAATAAATAGTAAATTCCATGAAATTTAGTTTTGTTAGACTGTTTTTCACCGATTCTATTTCCTTTCATATATTTAAATATTTCTAGCAATATATAAGCAGAGCAAAGCATAGTATTACTTCAGATAATTGTCCAAAAATATGCTATCAATACTTGGCTATTAAACAAAGAAAAAAATCAAAATATAATTTACTATATAATTTACCACATAATTTCTTTAAGTTAGAAAAATCATCCAGTATAATATAATTGCTGTCTAACCATATTTAAAAACTAATGAGTATCTACTCTGGGTACGTAACTGCAAAGTTAACATTGGTGAATAAGGGGTGTAAGATTTCAACTCTCATTGACTTTGCAAAATAAAATAAAAGAACCAGACCATTTCAATTAGTAGTGAATGAACAGAGAGCTCCTTAGAGTAAGTGAAGAGACAGAAGTTCAATTTAAAAGGCTATTTGATCATAGGGGTAGAAAGGATAGAGTCAGGTGAAGTGTTGGGAAATAGCATTCTAACCAAACTCCTAGCACAGTGTCTTAACTAAGATAGAAGTTTGTTTCTCGCATAAGAGCTCCAAGATTTGTGGCCCCGGCCTTCCTATGTGTCTGTGTCATCCTCAAGCTCCCAAGGCTGTTCTAATCTTCACCATTCCATGGCAACTCTAAAAGGTAAAAGAGAGAAGCACAGGGCAGTGATCTTTATGGTGATGACAGGCAAGTGATATATATCATCTCTGTTCACTTTACATTGGCCTGGATTTGGTCACAACTCAATAAAGAGACTGTGAATATAGTTTGCAGCTGTCAGGTTGTTATAGCTACAATTCAGGTGGTTATATTACAGAAAGGAAGAAGGGAAGGATATATGCTCAGATTCTGCTATCAGTCTCTGCACAGGCTCCAAGTTGAATACAAACTTGCATTATTATGGAATATGAAGAACACCAAAGGAGCTGAAATTAATTAGCTTTGAAGGAAAGAGACAAGGTTAGTGAATAAGTGTGTAGATTATTTAAGGCCATGTGAGCTGTGATAAGAAATGTGAATTTTATCCAAAGATAAAGGAGAAGAAATCAAAATGTTAAATATGAGAGTGAGGGATATCATTTATTATTTTTAAAAATATCAAATTGGCTCCATTGTAAGAGTAGGTTCTTGGTGGGGATGAGTAGATGCATGAAGAATAATTAGAATGTTTAGCCAAGATTTCTGGAATAAAGAAGATGATGGTAAATATAAGAATTTATTTAATTTGGTTACATTTTGGAGATAGGATGGATAATACTCCCTAAAGAATTGCATGTAGGAAATGAAGAAAAGAAGAGGAATCAAGGATAGCATGTTTGTGGTATGAGAAACTAAAGTCATAGTGATGACATTTACTGAGATGGAGAATATTGTCAATGAAACAGTTTTATTGAAACACAACAGTGTTGAAGACATAAGGAATGTTTTGAGAATGTTGAGTTTAAAATATCTGTTAGACATTCAAGTATAATTGTCAATAAGCAATTGGATATAAGGATCTGGATAACTCAGGAAGGATGTTAGTATACACACACACACACACACACACACACACACACATACATATATATATTAATTGGAAGATCTCAATATATATATAATGTATAAAGAAAGATAACATAGAAGGGAGAAGAATACTAACAATAGAATCCAGCATATATCAAAATTACTAATTAACCAAACAGGAGGAGTAACTGAGACAAAAAGAAGATACCAATCAGGAGGAAAGGATACCAGAAAATGTTGATGCTATGGAAGAAGGGAAATATCATGATAAACAGTATTAAAATTATGGTATCAAAACCACTGCTTATAAACTTTGAGAACTCACAGAAAACTGGAAAGCTATCAGAAGAATCGTGTTTTAGGTCAAGTTTCCCATAAACAGACAATGAAATTTTGAGATGTATATGCAGGTTTTGTTTTGTTTTTGGTTGTGTTCTCTTTGAAATAACTTCTATGAAGGAATAGACAGAGGGAGCAGTTGGAGTCTGTGAAACATAGAGGCCTCAGACAATGCCACTAGGAAGTCTAGGACAAAAATGGATCTTCGGAGTAGTCTTAATTGAGGCATTGGGGTCATCCTTTCCCCTCCTCAACTAATATTGATCAGATATTTGCCACAGGCTTCCCCATGCATAAACTGGGAAAAGCATGCTCTTTTAGACTAGAGGAATTCCTGGCAAGGGACTCAGTTGTGGAATTGTCACAAGACAATATAACCAGCAGATGGTGGAATGAGTTTCTTTGTTCTAAAGGAGGAGAGGGTAATGGTTTTCTACTCAGAGACAGATCACCAGAATCTCCCTTCAAGGAAGCTATTGTTGATCCAGTTACTAGGAGTGCTTTCCAAAGACAGCCTCAGCTTTCAGCACCTGGAGGGATTATCTGAGTTTAAGGAAGTTACATTATTTTAACTCATGTCACTCCAGGACACCTACATCCATTAAATGTGGTTGATGTATAAAGACAGTCTTTCTAGTAGAAGATGAAAAATCTCAGATGGCCATTTCAGTGCCAGACCTCCCTGAGCAAAGATCAGAGGCTTTCTGGTCTTCTTCCTCTGCCCAATCTGATTTATTTTGACTTTCTCCCATGTGAGTTGGGCTCAAAGACTCAACTTAAAAAAAAAAAAATCCTGTACTCTGATATTCTTATCAAAATCTGCTTCCCAGAAAAAATCAAAAGTTGGTGTCCAGAGTTGCCCAAGAGCACATGCAATAAAATGGTGTTTTGGAATAGAATCACCCAACTTATCAGTGACAACAAAGACTCCCCCTCATCACAGTTGTTGATAAAGTACATATAGCCACTGATACAAGGTAGCGGTTAAAACTTTGCAAGATGATGAATTGCCAGCCAAGGGGCAATAAAAATACCTGAAGCAAAGCTCTCAGTATTATACCTACAAAGAGCTGAATGCTACTAACAACCATGCAAACAGGAAAACAGGATTCTACCCAAGCCAGGCCTTCATATGAGATTGCAGCCCAGCCTATGTTCTATTTTTTATTTTTGTAATTTTTATTTTTTTATTTTTAATTTTAGTTTTACACAATTTTAAAGGTTACACTCAATTTACAGTTATTACAAAATGTTGACTATATTCTCCCTGTTGTACAATATGTCTTTGTAGCCTGTCTTATACCCAGTAGTTGGTAATTCACACTCCTCCACCCTGCCCTGCCCACTTCACTGGTAACCATTAGTTTGCTCTCTGTATCTGTGAGTTTGCTTCTTTTTAGTTATAGTCACTAGTTTTTTGTATTATTTTAGGTTCCACATAGAAGTGATATCATACATCCAACCTCTATTCTTGATTGCAACCTTGGAATACCCTATGCAGAAGACCCAGCTAAACCATGCCTTGATTCCTGACTCATACTGTAAAATAATGAATATTTGCCACTTAAAAATACATGCTAATTTTGTAGTAATATTGTCATACAGTAATAGAAAATTAAAATCCAAGACAATGGATTCAGGCGCTGTTGCTAATCTAGATTGACATACTGGGGAAAGATAATGCAAATCTGAGAGAGACTAACTGGTACTTGAATGTCTGCTGTGATAGCCAGATTGTCTAATTGACAGCATGTAAAGAGCCTGTCTTATCCTGCAGGAGGAAGGCAGAGAAAACTAAGTATCAGAGCAAATGATTAACCATCAGAAAATCTGAGCTTCAGTGAAGGTTTAAATCCTACCCAAAGCAGATATACTACACCAAAATCAGAACTTTGTATTGGAAAGAATAGGACCCTGACACATAGACAGAGATAATCTGAGTTCATGACCATAAATTCTAGAATTCTGAATCTGCCAAAGAAGACTATCACTCCCTGTTAAGAACTAGCATCCCCTCTTTACTTGAATGTGAGAGTAAATGATTTGGAACACTTTCCCAGGAAAGAAGATTTAGTACCTGGCAATAAACCAAGGAGATAATCCAAACTTGCTACCAAGGAGGTTTTATGAAACTTGGAGAAAACAATGGCTCCCACACTAAGGAAGGTCAAAGTGCCAGAACATTTTTGTTAACAGATAATGATGGGATTGAAGAACACAAGAAAGTGAGCATACTGAAATAGATAGAATCATTAAGATGCAAAAACCCAGCAGATAATTATGGCCCAAGTAAGATCCGGAAGATATATTATGTTTGAAAGCCATAAATGATGTCTGGTGAGGGAAGCATCAGCATCACTAAATTCAACTGTTTCTGTGGTGCCAAAATTTGGCACAATTACCAAGTGAAAAGGTTAAAGTCAATCACCCCACTGTGTTGCCTTTTCTCTAGAATTTGGTCACACAAATCCTGTGTAGTTTTATTAACCTGCAGTGATTATAACATTCTGTTTGTTGTCATTGCTTGATCTTAGCAAGGATATATGTTTCTAAGTGGGAAGGCTAGTCTGATACAAAATTACTATATAGGTAATAGAAGAAGGAATTACTGATTGATTATTTAAATAGAGAATTTATCTTGTAAAGATTTTATTAATTTATCTAATTCATAATTAATATTATACTTGAACCATATCTGCCATTGTTTCTCTGCACTCTGTCTTAAATTTTGTTTCATTTTGCTTTACTTTCTTGCTTTTTCCTATTGCTAAGATAAAATCTCACTTCTTTTATTTTACAGTGGGAAAATATACATGTTTAACAAAGTACAAGTTTAACTCTAAAACTCTAACTCCAGTCATTCAATTTCAACTTATGTTTTTTTTATTATTTATGTTATTCCATAAATTAAAAATTATTATTTTTGTTTTAAGCAGTTACTATTTGTTCAGCCTCTCTGATCTTTCTTTCTTTTATTATCGTCTTTATTTTCATAGTGAATATTTCCTATAATTGCTGATTTGCTCTTAATATGTGCTTATTTGAAAATATCACCATTCAGATTTATTCTTTAAAAAAGGTTTCATTCAGTATAGCAGTTTTATATTCTTTTTTCACCATTTTGAACATATTATTTCCAAGTCTTCTGTGTTCTATTTTCTTTTGAGAAACTTATTGTCAGTCTAATTATTAAATCATGTTAGACCATCTACATTTTTTTTATTTTTTGCCTTTAACGCTTTGGTATTCTTCTGTTTGTCTTTGTTTTTCTACAGTTTTACTCAAGGTATTTAGATGTGTATTTCTCCCTCAGTCAACCCTTTCTCTCTTTCTCCTCAATTGTGTTTTCTAACTTAAATAATCTGTATTGTTCATCAATCTTGCAATATTTTTGGTCTCACATGTCTAAATTTCCCCCTACCTATTCATTATTCTCTATCCATTTTCTCCTTCTGCTTCTGCAATTAGAACTTACTCCATTTTTTGTCTCAACATTTCTCATGTATTTTCATCTCTTTTTCTCTCCACATACCAATCTGCTTATTTTTTATTTAACTCTGTGTTCCAGTCCAATTAATCTGTCTTTACCTGTGCTTAATATACTTAATGAGTATACAGTTTTAATCTTTATATTTTTACTAAATTTGAGCATTACATAGTGTTTTTATTTTTAAATTTTAGGATTTAATTTCAAGAAATTGTATTTATTGTTTTAAATTATACACGTGTTAGTTTTTGACATATAATTTATTTTGTTCCCTTATGTATGTTCTTTTTATGTTATGAATGATGATCCAATACATGCAGCCTTGGAGAAGCTGTTCTTCCATTTGTTTCTTGCTGAATTTTGTTCATGTCGTGGAAAAGGATTTTCTTCTGTGTTTTTTGAATTTTGATCCTGAAATTATGTTCTTCAGAAATTTGTGTAGGGATACTTATGAAGTATCAATTATTCTTCATTTGCTTTAATGAGGTACAAGGTTTAGATTGCAAGTATCATAGTTTTCTTTCATTAATAATTATTTAAATTTTTTGTATTATTCACTATCTGAGTTTTTTTAATAACCAAAGCTGGTAAATTTGTCCAGCCAGAGGGTCCCAATCAATCCAGACTCCATGAGGATCCTAGGCCCCCAGTTATCATTTGAGATTGGTCTAAGACTGTATTTCAAGGGTCCTTCCTTTGTGTGGTGTCTGTCATTTAATATACAAATATTTGTTTTATTCACAGCCTTTAACTCTTATCTTTTGTGTGAGTACTTATAGACCAAACTTCAAGCTACAAAAGTCTAGCAAGATCTATCCTTAGAAATATGAAATATTTAGCTTTCATACACATTTTCTGAATTTCTCTCTCTCATTTTTTCTGAGTCCTGGCGATAGATACACCATTTTCTTCATATGAAAGATATTCGTTACTAGGTATAAGATATCCTACCCTTTTGTAATTCAGAATTTTTAGATATAATTTATCAGAATTTTTTCCTATAAGTTAAGTTCTCCATAGTGATGAAAACTTAATTCCTCACCCCATTATCATTGTTTCTTAGCTCCTGTACATAAAGCATTTCTTGGAGGGTCTTCTCAGAAGATCACAAAGACTTCAGTTCTGTGAACATTCATCCTTCCCTGGGAATACATATGGCGTTCTACATTCTGCAGTATACACTGACAGCTTTGAATGCTATAATTTCCCTAAGACATTGTCTCCCCAGGTTTTCCTCCTGTGTTTTAGACAATCTATTGTATGTCTCAACTGTATTCTTTTGATTTAGGCAGCTATGGGTTTTTGTTCCCCTTACCACATTTTCTGATAATGACTATCTCTTATTTTTGAAGGTGAGCTCTTATTACCAAATGTGATCTGACTGCTTGCCCCTCAAAAATCAATACTCAAGAGATGCAATGTTGATAGAAAAGAAAGTTGCTTTTAATCAGAAGGCTGGCAGTCTGGAAAGGTGGTGGGCTCAGAGAATTTTCTCTGAGGAGTCTGCTTAGCCATGAAAGTCTTAAAAGGAAATGGGCTGGTGATCTCAGTTAATCATTGGGATAGGGAGTCAGAGTTGTCATCACCACCCTCCCACTCACCCACTGCATGCAGGCTTGCCATGCAGGATCATCAACTCCCTGTGAATTTTCCTTAGATGTTATCTTGTTCAGAGTTTGTTCATGAGATTACTAAAGGGGAAGCTAAGGAAGAGATCTGGTCATCTGTTAATTACTTATTCCTCATTTCTATTTCTTTGATCTAGGAAAGAACCAACATGTTAGGCAAGGTGTTGTGTTATCAGAAGAAAGGCATGGGGGTACCTGGTTTACGATTAGTGGCAATACAAAAGGGGCCTCCTGCAGAGAACTCTTTCCTGCAAAGAACTCTTTCCTGCCAAAAGCTACTTGCAAATCCTCCCTTGACAGAAAATCATTCAATTTCTATGGAATTATAGGGAAAGGTCTGTCTTCTGTAAATTCAACATGCTGACATAGGGTGTTGTATTCTCAGAGTGGAATATGTCATCATGGGTCTGTACTATCTGCTGACAATTTTAGTTGCCCACTTAGATATGTATGCAGAGTAAGCTTCAATTATTTTGATGCCAACAGAGATAAAAATTATTATGGGGAATAATGATAATCCCATTTTTGTGTGCTAGTCATAGATATAGTACTGATCAAAATGGAGCATTTAATTTTTTTTTTATTGAAGTACAGTGAGTTACAATGTCTCAGTTTATGGTATACAGCACAATGCCCCAGTCATGCATATACATGCATATATTCATTTTCATATTCTTTTTCATTAAAGGTTATTATAAGATATTAAATACAGTTCCCTGTGCTACAGAAGAAACATTTTTTAATCTATTTTTTCTATAATAGCTAACATTTGCAAATCTCAAAATCCCAAATTTATCCCTTCCCACCCCCATACTCTGGTAATCATAAGATTGTTTACTATGTGTCTGTGTCTGTTTCTCTTTTGTAGATGAGTTCATAGTGTTTTTTCTTTCTTTCTTTTTTTTTTTTTCAGATTCCATATGTGAGTGACATCATATGGCATTTTTCTTTCTCTTTCTGGCTTACTTCACTTAGAATGACAATCTCTAGGTCCATCCATGTAGCAGTAAATAACATTATTTTATTCTTTTTTATGGTTGAGTAGTATTCCATTGTATAAATATACCACATCTTTATCCAGTCATCTGTTGATGGACATTTAGGTTGCTTCTATGTCTTGGCTATTGTGAATTGTACTGCTATAAACATTGGGTGCATGTATCTTTTTGAACTAGAGTTCCCTCCAGATATATACCCAGAAGTGGGATTGATGTATCATATGATAAGTCTGTTTTTATATTTATGAGGAATCTCCATACTGATTTCCAAATGGCTGCACCAAACTACATTCCCACCAGCAGTATGGGAGGGTTCTCTTTTTTCCACACCCTTTCCAGCTTTTATCATTCATGAAATTTTGGTTGATGTCCATTCTGACTGATGTGAGGTGATACCTCATTATAGATTTGATTTGCATTTCTCTGATAATTAGTGATATTGAGTATTTTTTCATGTGCCAATTAACCATTTGTATGACTTCATTGGAGAATTCCTTGTTTAGGTCTTCTACCCACTTTTAGGTGGCTTGGTTTTTGTTTGTTTGTTTGTTGCTATTAAGATGTATAAGCTATTTATATTCTGGAAAATAAGCCTTTGTCAGTTGCATCATTTGCAAATATTTTCTCTTCTATAGGTTGTTGTTTTGTTTCTTTTGCTGTGCAAAGGTTTACAAGTTTAATTAGGTCCCATTTGTTTATTTTTGCTCTTATTTCTATTACCTGGATAGAATGCCCTAAAAGAACATTGTTAAGATTTATAACAGAGAATGATTTGCCTACATTTCTTCTAGGAGATTTACCATGTCTTGTCTTATATGTAAGTCTTTAAGCCATTTGGAGATTATTTTTGTACATAGAGTGAGGGAGTGTTCTAACTTGATTGATTTACATGCAGCTGTCCAGTTATTCCAACACCATTTGCTGAAGAGATTGTCTTCTTTCCATTGTATATTCTTGCCTCCTTTGTCAAAGATTAATTGACAATAGATGTGTGAGTTTATTTCTGGGTTTTTCATTCTGTTCCATTGATCCATATGTCTGTTTTTATGCCAGTACCACAGCATTTTGATTACTGTAGCTTTGTAGTATTGTCTGAAGTCTGGGAGGGTTATTCCTACAGCTTTGTTCTTTTTCTTCACAATTGCTTTGGCAATTCTGGGTCTTTTGTGATTTCAGATTAATTTTAAGATTGCTTGTTCTTATTGTGTGAAAAATGTCCTGGGTAATTTGATAGGAATCACATTAAATCTGTAGATTGCTTTAGGGAGTATGGCCATTTTGGCAATATAGATTCTTCCAGTCCATGAGTATGGGATATCTCTCCATTTCTTTACACCATCTTTAATATCTTTAATCAGTGTTTTGTAGTTCTTCATGTATAAATATTTTACCTACTTGATCAGAATTATTTCTTAAGTATTTTACAGTTTTGGGTGCAATTTTAAAAGGGATTGATTTTTTCTTTTCTTGCTAATTCTTTGCTGTTGTAAAGAAATGCAACTGACTTTTGTATGTGAATCTTGTATCTTGCTACCTTGTCCAATTATTTTATTAGCTCTAGTAGTTTTTGTGTGGCGCTTTTAGGGTTTTCTATATATAGTATCATGTCATCCATATATAGTGACAATTTTACCTCTTCCCTTCCAATTGAGATTATTTTTATTTCTTTTTCTTGTGTAATTGATTTGTCTAGGACTTACAAAAACTATATTGAATAGAACAGATGAGAGTGGGTATTCTTGTCTTATTCCAGATTTTAGTGGGAAAGCTTTTAGTTTTTCTCCATTGAGTATTATGCTGGCTGTAGGTCTGTCATAAATAGCTTTTACTATGTTGAGATATGTTCCCTGTATACACACTTTGGTAAGAGTTTTTATCATAAATGGGTGTTGAATTTTATAAAATGATTTTTCTGCATCTATTGAAATTATCATTTTTTTTTGTCCTTTTGTGGTTGTGGTGCATCACATTGATTTATTTGCATATGTTGAGCCAACCTTGTGTCCCTGGGATAAATCCCATTTGATCATGGTGTATGATCTTTTTTATATGCTGTTTGATTCTGTGTGCTAACATTTTATTGAGGATTTTTGCATCTATGTTCATCAGTGATATTGGCATGTAATATTGTTTTTTGGTTGTATCTTTAGTTTTGATATCAGGGTGATGGTGGCTTCATAGAATGAGTTTGGGAGTACTCCCTCTTTTTCAATCTTGTCTAAGAGTTTGAGAAGGATTGATATGAGTTCTTCTTTGTATGTGTAGTAACATTCCTCAGTGAAACCATCTCGTCCTGGACTTGTGTTTGCAAGGAAGCTATTTATTGCTAGTTCTATTTCATTTCTAGACTTTGGTTTGTTCAAGTGGCCTATTTATTCTTGATTCAGTCTTGGTGGACTTTATGTTTCCAGAAACTTGTCCGTTTTTTCCTGGTTGTCCAGTTTGTTTCCATATAGTTGTTCACAGTATTAATTTATGAATTGATTGATTGATTGTATTTCTGTGGAATTTATTGTAATTTATCCATTTTTCTTTTTTATTTTGTTTATTTGTTTGATCTCTCTTTTATTCTTTGTAATCTTGGCCAGAGGCTTGTCAATTTTTTGTTTTATTCTTTCAAAAAACCAGCACTTGGTTTGATTGTTTTTTCTATTTTTTTAAAATTCTATTTTATTTATTTCCTCCCTGATATTTATTATTTCCTTCCTTCTGCTGAATTTAGGTTTTGTTTTCTCTTCTTTTTCTAATTCTTTCAGGTTATGGGTTAGGTTGTTTACTTGGGGTTGTTCTTTTTTTTTAAGGAAGGCCTATATTACTATGAACTTGCCTTTTAGGATGGTTTTGCAGCATCCTATAGATTTTGTGTGATTGTATTTTCATGGTCGTTTGTCTCAATTTTTTTTTTTAGTTTCTTTTTGACTTCATCATTAAAAACTGCTTTTTTTTTTTTTTTTTTTTTGCTATCATGTTGTTTAATCTTCATGCTCTGTCAGCTTTTTCTCCTTTGTTTTTCTGTGGTTGATTTCTAGTTTCATGGCATTGTGGTCAGAAAAGATGCTTGAAATAATTTCTATCCTCAAATTTGTTGAGGCTTCTTTGTGCCCTAGTACATGATCTATCCTAGAGAATGTGCTATGTGTAATTGAAAAGAATGTATATTCTGTTTTGGGGATGTAATGTCCTCAAATTATCAACCAATTCCGACTATTCTATTATGTCATTTAATTTCTCCATTATCTTATTGATTTTTTGTCTGGAAGATCTATCCAGTGATGTTACCATGGTGTCAAAAGTAT
This sequence comes from Camelus bactrianus, assembly GCF_048773025.1. Taxonomy (NCBI): domain Eukaryota; kingdom Metazoa; phylum Chordata; class Mammalia; order Artiodactyla; family Camelidae; genus Camelus; species Camelus bactrianus. The sequence continues at coordinate 29,116,864 of NC_133552.1, read as the reverse complement.
CCCACTATGATTGTGTTCTCATTAATTTCTCCTTTCAGTCTGTTAGTATTTATTTTCTGTATTTAAGTGCTCTTATATTGGGTGCCTATATGTTAATGAGTATAATATCCTCATCTTGTATTGCTCCTTTAATCGTTATATATTGTCCTTTATCTTTCTTTATGGCCTTTGATTTAAAGTCTATTTTGTCTGAAATCAGTATTGGTACTCTTGCTTTCTTGTCATTTCAATTTGCATGAAGTATTTTTTTTTTTTATTCTCTCACTTTCATCTATATGCGTCCTTCTCCTGAAAGTGGGTGTCTCGTATGCAGCATAATGTAGATTCTTGTTTTTTCATCAAATCTGCCACACAGTGCCTTTTGATTGGAGCATTTAGTCCATTAACATTTATAGTAATTAATGACAGACGCTTGATTATTGCCATTTTGAATTTAGTTTTCCAGTTGATTTGGTACTTCCTTTTGTTCCTTTCTTTTTCTTTTTCTTTCTTTGGTTTAATAATTTTCTTTTGTATTATCTTGGTTTGATTTTGGGTTTTGTTACTCTATTGTATGCTTTTGACTTGTGGTTACCCTGTTTTTCATGTATACTAACCCATACTATATCTGTTTGCCTTAAAGCGATAGTCATTTAAGCTCAAACATGTCCTAAAAAGAACAAAAAGAAATCTATAATTTCTTACTCCCCTCTCTATGTTTAATGATTTAAATGTCCTCTTTTACATCTTCATGTTTATTCTATTACAACTAATTATAGTTTATGCCTTTCTATTTATGGTTTTCTCCTTTCTATAGTGTCCTGCTTCTTTTCTACTTAGAGTAGACCTCAATATTTCTTTTAGCATATGTTTAGTATTGCCAAAATCTTTTAATTTTTGCTTGTCTGTGAAATTATTTATCTCTCCTATTTTAAAGCTCTCCTATAGCTTTGCTAGATGAAAGAATCCTAGGTTGCAACTTTTTCTAATTCAGAACTTTGAATATATCTTGCCAATTCCTTCTGGTCAGCAATGTTTGTGTTAAGAAATCAGCTGAAAACTTTATGGAGGTTCCCTTGTGACTAGCTCTTTGTTTTTCTCTCTTGCTGCCTTTAGAATAATTTATTTATCTTTAACTTTGGCCATGTTATAATATGTCTTGTGTAGGTCTATTTGAGTTCTTATTGGGAATCTTCTGTGCTTCCTGTACTTGGATATCATTTTTTTTTTCTTTTTTCTTTTGTTAGGTTTGGGGAGTCTTCAGTCATGATTTCTTCAAATACCTTTTCAGTCCCCTTTACTCTTTCTTCTCCTTCTGGAACCCTATTATGCATAGTTTGGCACACCTTATGTTATCCTATAGGTCCCTTATATTGCTTTCATTGGTTTTTACTTGCTTTTCTGTCTGCTCTTCTGATTGAGTGACTTGATATCCTGTCTTCTAAGTCACTTTTCATTCCTCTGCATTGTCTAGTCTGTTTTTGACTGCCTTTAGCTCATCTCTTATATCAGCATTGAGTTTTCATTTTTAAGTGGCTCCTCTTTCTAGTTTCCATTTCGTTTTATAGTATTCTCTGCCTCAATTCGTAGTCTCTTTTATTTCCTTCAGTGCTTTTATCACCTCCCTTTTGAAGTCATGATCTAATAGGCTATTAATGTCTATTTCATTGATCATTCTTTCAGGGGATTTCTCTTCTTTTAATTGGCAGTAGTTCCTTTGCTCCTTTATTTCACTTATGGCTCTCTGGCACTATGGATTTTGGAATATCAGTTATCTACTGTAGTCTTGAAGGGTTTTTTTTTTTTTAAAGAGGATTCTTCCTGTTTAGACTGTGCACCCCTAATAATTTTGTCATGAGGTCTGTTTTTGTTATGGATGGTTGTTACATTTTTCTTCTCGGTGTGTTGGCTGTTATCCCTTTGATTTTGGGTGTGGCCAATGTTGTGGTGATCAAAGCCTGCCCTAGTTGTTGAGTGGAGCCTCATTTTTTGTGTGTTTGTCACAGCCCTGACAGGGCTGACTCTATTTCCCTTTTGTCACAATGGAGGCTTCCAGACCCATTTCTAAGGTGGTGCATAGTAGGTGGTATTGGAGTGCTTTAAGTACACTTTTCTGACTCTGCCTTTGTCCCTGCTTTTGCTGTAGGAATGTTAGTGCATTGCTCTGGTGTCCTCCAGGTTCTCTGTCCCAGCTACCAGTGCAGTTCCACCAACTTCTGGGTTGCACAGCTTGATTGTGGCACAGTATTGGATAAGTGCTGTCCCCAGCACCAGCGGCTGCTCCAACACTCACCCCTCTATGCGAACTCTGCTTGCTCATCTTAGAGGCCTGTGCTGGTAGGATCCCCAGCCCTGCAGTGACTGCAAAGTCATGCTACCAAGTCAGTGCTGTCCCCAGCACCAAATACTGGCCCTACAGTTGCCTGGCTGGGCAAACTTTGCTTGATTGTCCCAGTGACCTGCAACAGCAGGGCCCTCAGCTATGCAGGGACTGCACCATCATGGGTCAGAGGCATGCCCTGTTTTGCATCTGTGCACAGTAGGCAGGCTTACAGAAAACATCTGTACCAGCCCTCACCCCCACTGTGTGCCAGAACTCCACTCCTTGCTTCTTTGCCTTAAAGGTGAGGATCCACAAAGTCATCCACAGAGCAAAACAGTCCCCTCTGCCTGAGGTTGCAAACAAATCTCAGTCCTGTTTATGAAGTTGCAGAGCCCCTGGGTGTGGACTCAGGTTTCAACCCCACCTCCACGTGGGAGCCATGCATCAAGAAATATGTCGGCTATGGCCAAGACCTGCCTCTATTCTCCTGAGAACAGGCCAATGACGGCATCATGGACCTGCAGAGACAAAGGCTATGGCCCAGTCGTGTTGCACTTCTTCCCCTAATCCACACCAGCAGTGTTGCATTTTTTCTTTCTTTTTTAAAATAGGGGACCCAGGCAATTCTGTTCTGTATATACTCCGAGCCACAGTTCACAGCATACTCTAGTCCCCTTGAGGCTGCCTCTGCACAGTCAGCCCCAGTCCTTCATATGGCTCTAGCAGTCTTGAGCCACCCCTACAGGCTCACATCTAGTGCTGGGGATCATGGGACTCTGTGTCTGTTTCACTTAGTTCTGTTGGCCAAGGTCTGCTGTGTGCATATATGAGCCTCGGAGATTCCTCCTCTGTCCCCACTGACCTCTCCATTGGAGAGGGGGAGACCCAGCATAAGAGTGTTATTCCTCCTTTGCCACTCCTGCCCTACGGGACAGGTCCCACACTAATTTCCTTTTTCTTCTTCTTTTTTTTTTCTCCTACCAGGTTTGTGAAGAATTTTGTCTTTTGAAGAAAGTGATGTTTTGTCAAATTTCATCAGGTGTTCTGGGTGAATGGTTGGGTCTGTGGATGTCTCTCTTGGTGTGTTTATGGGAGAAGTTGATCTAAGAGCATCCTTCTACTCTACCACCTTGGGCATCTCCCTCAAAATGGAGCATCTTATGTCATAGTCTGATCATAATGCAGCTATCTTTTCTTAGTATCTGTAAAACAACTCAAGAAAGAGCATCAGTCAGTGAGTGTGTGAATCTGTTGTCTTAGTCACTCTGAATTAAGCACAACAACAGTCAGCACCTTACATCAGTCCTTTAGTTAGTCCCAGGAAGGTTAGAATAGGTAAACACAAAAATTTGCAGAAAGGATCTACTCTTTTCTCTCTGAAACCAGTTTCCAAGGTTCCACATTGGGAATATAGATTGCTGTCTCCAAGACTATTGGTGAACCAAGGAGGGAGTGGGGAAAGGATAAATAAAAACACCACAAGCTTTATAATTTTGCCTTTTATTAATTCAGCATTCACTTTATTCTTATAAACCTTTGACTGTTTTCTGTGATTATGTCAAAGTTGGTTTTGACAGTGTCTGCTTGTTTTTCAGCATTCCTATGGAGAAACAGAAGTTTGGAACTTTCTACTTCACCATTTTGCCAACTTAAACTGTTTATATTCAAATTCAGTGAACACAAATTGTTTATAATTTGCCAATATCAATTAAAAATACTGGGGTCAATATTATTTCCACCTGCTATGGTAATTTCCTCACCACTTTTTCAGGCTCCACTAACTGATAGCAGGTCACTGATTTTTCTAACAGCTTTTCCTGCTGCTTTCCTAGTATCTTCCTATAGCTCAGGCCCAAAGCCAATTTCACATATTTTAGGTTTTTCTTATGGTAGAACCCTAATAAGATCACCATTTTTGGGGTCAATTAGCATTTGCTGCATAGCAAATAATCTCAAAATTCAGTGGTTTAAAAGAAGAAACACTTACTAAATCACAATTTTTTATGATAGTCGTTTGAATTGGACATAGGTGGGTAGTTCTTTGGTCTCAGCTGGGCTCCCTCATGTATTTGCAGGCAGCTGCCTGGCAGCATTATGCTGGCCTCAACAGGGAGGAACTGCATCAGCCCTTCGTTATTTCTTATCTCACAGGCTCACCAGAGCTTGATCACATGGCTGCTGTGTTCCAAGAGTACAAGAGTAGAAGCTGCAAAGCCACTTACTTTCTGGGCTTGTAACTCATGCAATATCACTTCTATTTCATTCTATCAGTAAAAGGTTAGAGTGTATTTGAGAAGTGGATAAATTAACTACATCTTGATGAGTGGAGATGTACAGTTTGTAGCCTACGGGAAATCTATCAAATCTATATGGATTTGCCTCACATTCCTTAGTTTTTATTTTTATTTTATTTACTTGTGGTAGTTACCATTAACTCATTTTTAATTTTAGAGGTATTTATCATTTTTCTATTAATAATTAGTATTACACACTTTATTCCAGTTCTAATTATTTCCTTGTAAGATTTTTAAAAGAAAATTATCCTGATTAAAGAATTAGCCTTAATGGCAATTTTGATAGATATTATAAACTAATGCAAGATATATATTTTCATATCCTCAATACTACAAAAATTTTATGTAGTCATCTATATGATTATAAATATATTCTACCTATTTTAAAATTTTAAAAATTAGGTATATTACCTAAATTTAAACATTTAATATACTCTTAAAATACTGTAAACTACATTTGCATTGATTATGCTTTTCCATCAAAATTTCTTTGGTCCATTATTTTAAATAATAATTTCATCATTGCTTTCTTATCTTTTCTCTTTACTTCTACATATATCATCAAATTACCTTATTATATAACTGAGGTTTTAATTTTTGTTTAGTTTAGTAATTGTCATTAAAATTATTTATGAAATTGTATATAATATGTGTGTTTGTGATCATGTGTGCACATGAAATTGCTTTCATGAATAATGGACTCAAGTAATTGAATGCAATAACTAATTATATCTACAGTTTTTGAAGTTGTGGTGGCAGCATAAAATCACTATTTACTCCAAAGAGTTTTTCAAACAATGTCATTTTCTGAAAATGTCAGCTAAATGTATGCAGAAAATATTCATGAATACTAGTGCATACACTATGCTTTGTTGATGCCCACAGGGATTTGAATAAAGCTTTTAGGAAAAAAAATGTTAAAACTGTATTATTAGCCACTCTTTTGTGCTCATCCACTGCAGTAGTCTTAGGACATACACATATTGTTATTCTTTTTTTTGTCATTTATTATGTAAATATAAAAATGTGGTCTGAATATCAGCTCCTCATTCTGTCAAATTCTACCAAAAAAGCTAATGTTAGAATTTTTCATTTGGTTGAATTGTCTGTATGTATTCACATATTTTGATGAAAAATATTGTAAGAATCTAAACAGCAAAATACTAATCAAAACAAGTTGCTAATTTTTATTTTTAATTTATAAATTTATTTCTCATAGAATAAAACTAGCCAATTTAGTTAGCATAAAGTGGAAATTGATATGTAAGAATAAAGTAGGTCTTTAGATAAAAAATATATGACAAGTATATGCGTTGTTAGAGTTTAGTTATTTTTTTAAAATAATAAATGTAAAACTCAGTATAAAATAAAGCTCAATAATTACTTGAATATTTTTATTAAATAAATACTCTGGCAATATTAACAAATACTATAGAATATTGAAGAAACACAAGTAACAAAATTTCAAATACTTAAAGTTATTAATTGTTAGAATTATTTCTTTCATTTTGGTAATATTCCTATAAACATAGTTTTTATATGATTATAAGATATTTTATAAATTGTATCGATCTTTTTAATAAAATATTATAATTGAAGCATGTTTTAAACATGGTATAAGCATATACATAATTTTATCCGCTATGTAATTTTCATCCAATTAATATTCTATATTTAGGTGGTATTTGATTACTAATTACATAGATAACAATTTTTAAAAGGTGAGGTTATTATACTTGAGCTCAAAATATCCCTATTTTTTGTTACACATTTTTTCCTCCACTCCCTCTAAAAAATTTACACTAAAATAAAGCTCTGTATATATCTGACAAGTTTTTTTCTGATAATTTTCCAGGGTGAAATTTTAAAATGAAATGATTATGTTTAATCCATGTGAAAAAAAGAAATTAACATATTATTGATAACTTCTCAAGGAATATTATCTTTTCTGAGGATAACAGTTTAAATCTGGGGGTGGGAGGAGTTTGTGGGAGGCAAATAGTTATAATTTGTCAGTGTCTTCAGTTTGCCCCAAAGAGTGTATGTCCAGACCAGTTGACTCCTTCTTATGAGTTATATCAGACAGATATGTTCATTGCCCTATCATAACTTGATGTACTTTCATTAAGATCACTGAAACCAACTTTGCTTTGATTCCATAGTCAGCTCATTATAATTTAAAAAAAATTCATGGTAATTAAATTTATTTATTAACCTTGTGTAATCTATATTTACAAGGTTAGATAATTTTTGACCACCATAGTCAAAGGTAAACATACAATGGGGAAAAATAGATATGCTTATTTCTCCTGAAGTATCATTGCTTCTAGCCAATCTCAGATGACAGAGAAAGGAAGTATATGTTTGTTTATTGTTCTGTGTATATACACATATTGATAAAGCATGAATTTATAATGCTGTCTCAAATATAAAGAGCGATGTAGAGAAGAAACATTAGAACTTGTAGAAAGGAAAAAGAGAAAAAGAGAGAAGGAGAGTGGGAGAGAAAGAGAGGGAGGGGGAAGAGAGGGAGGGGGAAGAGAGGGAGGGGGAAGAGAGGGAGAGAAGAGGGAAAGAAGAGAAAAAATAGAAGAGAAGTGAAGAGAAGAGGAGGGGAGTGAAAGGAGGGGAAAGAGAGAGGGGAAAAGGAAATGAAAGAGAATAAAGAAGAAAAAAGAAAAAAAAAGAAAAGAGGGAAGAAAAAAGAGAAAAGAAAAGGAAACTGAGGCGATCAAAGTGACCTGGTCAAGAAAGAGCATAACATTATCATGGAGGTAAGTGAATAAGAGTGTATCTTAAAGACAAATGTAGATATTAATTAGATTAGCTTGGGCCTTTTTGGTAAAGTCTTTTTCCTATCTTTTCCAAGTTCTAATGACATGAGTGTTAGATATTTTGTTATAGTCATGCAGATCCCTGAAAACTATGCTATTTTTTTCCTCAGGCTATTTTCTCTCTTTTGTTTAGATTGGGCAATTTCTGTTGTTCTAGCTTACCACTCAGAGATTCTTTCCTTCATTCAGCTGTTAAACTTATTCATTGATTTTTTTTTTTATTTCAGTGACTGCAATTTTCAGTTCAAAAATTTCTGTTTATTTTTTCTTTACATCTTTTATTTCTTAGCAAGGACTACTTTTTTCATTTGTTTTAAGCATATTCTAATTGCTCATTGAAACAATTTTCTGAAATATGCTTTAATCTTTTCAGATAATTTAAATTTATCTGTCACATTCATATTAGTTTTTAAATTATTTTCCAGGGTTATTGAAATATAATTGACATGTAACATTTTGTAAGTTTGACATGTAAAATGTTATGATTTGATAAATTATTATGTGGCAAAATGATTACCACAGTAAGGGTAGTTAACACATCCATCACTTCACATATTTAACTTTCTTTTGTAATTTTTGTAATTTTTTTTTAAGGTCTACTCTCTTAGCAGCTTTCAAGTATACAATACAGTGTTTTAAAACCATAGTCACCATGCTGTAAGATTAGATCTCTAGAATTTATATATCCTATAACTGGAAGTTTATACCATCTGACAACCTTCACCCAGTCTCCCCAACTCCCCACCCCTTGAAACCATCAGTCAACTCTATTTCAATGAGTTTAGGTTTATTTTTTAAAGTTCCAATTATAAGTGACATTATACAGTATTTTTTCTCTATCTGACTTACTCCACTTAGCATAATTCCCTCAAGTTTCATTCATGTTGCTGCAAATGACAATATTTCCTTCTATTTTTGCACATATATCATATTTTTCATCAATCTATCTGTTGATGGATGCTTATGTTGTTTCCAAGTCTTAGCTATTATAAATAATCCTGCAAAACATGGGAGTGCATATATCTCTTTGAGAGAATGATTTAATTCATCTGTGTGTATAAACAAAGCAGTATTGCTGGAACAAATAGTAGTTCTATTTTTAATTTTTTAGAAGAACCTCTATACTGTTTTCCTAGGTGGCTATACCAAATTACTTTCCTCCCAAGAATGTAGAAGTGTTCAGTTTTATCCATATCCTTACCAGGACTTGTTCTTTTCTTGTTATTTACATAACAACCATTCTAACAAACGGGAGGTGATATTTCATGATGATTTTATTTCCCTGATAATTAGAGATATTGAGCACAGTTTTATGTACCTGCTAGCAACTTGTTCATATTCTTTAGGGAAATGTCTATTTATGCTTTCTCCCCATTTTAACTGGATTGTTTGTTTATTGCTATTGAGTTGTATGAGTTCTTATATATTTTGGACAATATAATCATATGCATATATGTGTATAAGATATATAATTTACAAATATCTTCTCTCATCAAGTAGGTTGCTTTTAATTTTGTTGAATATTTCCTTTGCCTGACTTAGTTTGATGTAGACTTGGTTGTTCATTTTTGCTTTTGTTGCTTTTACTTTAGGTATCATATACAAAAATAATTTTCAAGTTCAATATCAAGGAGCTTTTCCTTATGCTTTGTTCTAGGAATTTTATGTTTTTAAGTCTAAACTTGTAATTTAATCCACTTCAAGTTAATTTTTCAATTAACTTGTTCAATTTAATTATTTTGCATATGAATATGCTCTTTTACCAGCACCATTTATGGAAAAGACTATCTCTTCCCCATTTAGTATTATTTGCTCCCTTGTCAAATATTAGATGACATGTGTAGGTTGATTTCTGAGCTCTTGATTCTATTCCATTGATCTTTGTGTCAGATTTTATGCCAGTACTCCGTATACTGCTTTAATTACTACTGATTTTGTTACTATTTTGTAGTATAGTTTGAAATCAGAAAGTGGGATGCCTCCGGTTTTATTCTTTTTTTATTTCAATTTTATTGAGATATATAATTAACTTATAATGTTTATTAGTTTAAGGTCACATCATAATGATTTGATATATGTATACATTGCAAAATGACTATCAAAGTAAGTTTAATTAGCATACATTACCTCACAAAGTTACAATTTTTTCTTGTGATGAGAAAGTTTAAGAACCCTTAGCAACTTTCAAATATACAATATGATATTGTTGATTATAGTCACCATCTGTACATTATATCACCAGAACTTAATTATCCTATAAATGGAAGTTTGTACGTTTGACCACCTTCACTCTGCATTTGGTAAGCTTTTAGCCATTATTTCTTTAAATTATTTTTTTTTCTTTTACTTTCTCTTTCTCTTCTTATTCCAAGAGACCCATGATATATATGCTGTTTGTATTGATGGTGTTCCATAAGTTCTGTAGGCTTTCTTCACTTTTTAAATTTTTCTATCTTTTGATGCTCTGACTGGTTAACTTCAAATGATCTGTTTTCTAGATCTTTTCTTTTTTTCTGCTGATTTGAGTCTTCTCTTGAAGTTCTCTTGAATTATTCAATACAGTCATTGCATTCTTCAGTTCTAGGTTTTCTATTTGGTATTTTTTATAGTTTCATTTCTGTTGTGAACTTTTTGGTTCATTCATATATATATTTTTCTTAATTTCATTAGTTGTCTGTGTTTTTCTGTAATTTACTGAACTTCTTTAAGAGGACTAATCTGAATTCTTTGGCAGATAGTTTATAGATCTCCATGTCTTTAGATTCAGTTATTAGAGCATTAATTAGTTCCCTTTAGTGATGTTGTTTTTACCTGACTCTTCATGAGCCTCATCTCCTTGTGTTGCATATGTACATAAAGTAAATGGTCTCTTTTTTCAGACTTAACAAGTTTCCTTTGTCAGGAAAAGGCCTTCAATAGTCAACTCATCTTCAGATACTGGACAAGTCAGCTGATAGTGTAGGCAGGTGAGACTTGCTATTTGTCTCTAGTTGGGTGAGACTGCAGCTGTGCCCTGAAGTTGTGGGTGTACCTGGTTGGGATCTACAGTTAGGTAGGTCTGCTGCCTGGACTCTGTGTTCCATTGGGGCTGCTTTTTGGTCTTCCTAGTCAAATGAGGCTGCTGGTTGTGTGTTCTGCAGTCAGGCGGGGCACTAGCTGGGCTCTGAAATCACTTCTGGTCAGGAAGGGTCACAGGCTGTGTTTCCTCGAAGGGCAGGGACACTGGTTGGATTTTGCCATTGGGCAGAACTATGCACTGTGATCTGCAATTGTTCCTGGTTAGATGGGACCTCAAGCTATACTCCCCAACTTGATGGTGCTGCTGGTCGGTTCAGGTGTGGTCACAAGTCAGGCTTCACATTGAATGAGACATCAGTCCCTTGCTATATGATTAAGAGTTTCAGGCTGTCTTGAATTTAGAGGAGCTGTAGAACAAGCTTTGAAATTGGGTTGGCCATTGGCTGTGCTCTTCTCTTAAGCATGGTAGCTGACCTGGCTCCATGACTGAGTATGACCTTCAGCTTTACCCCACAGCTATGTGGGGCTGGAGATTGTGTTTCACATTTGGAAAGGTGGCTATTCAGGCTTCATACTGAGATGGGGCCACAGGCTATGCTCCAAGATTGAGTTGGGTAACTGGCAGGGCTCCCTGCCTTGGAGAGGCTGCAAGTTATATCCAACAATTAGTTAGTCCTATAGGTTGGGTTCTGCTAGTGGGTGGGTTTATACATTGGACTTCACACCTGCTCAGTATCACTATTCAAGTTTCATGCTTTCGTAGGGCCAAAGACTATGCTCAACCATTTGGCAGGGCTGCTTGCTTGGCTCCCTGCCTGTGTGGGCCATAGAATGTACTAAGCAGCTGCTGGGCAGCTGTGTCCATGCTTCCCAGTGGAGTGGGAACTGAAGCTTATGCTCAACAGTTGGGTGGGACAGTGAATTTGCTTCCATCCCCAGATGGGCCAAAGAATGTGCTCTAGAGCTTCGGGGCACCTGTGAATTCAATATAACTGTACTTAATTATAACTTAACACAAAAATCATGTAGGTCATGGGGTGTCTTAAGTAACCAATAGGAGTATTATTGCCCATTTTTCTCAATGTAAATTACTAGAATACTGTTCCTTTGTATCTGCCATGTCTCATGATCATGTCACCCTGTATTATTTCAACAGCTTGTCCAATTTAAGAGTCATGAAGAAAACCAAAGTTTTGGTTCCCCAAAACATCAAATCTAAGGCTTTGCTTTATATGTTAGACAGTTGCCTGCATTATTAAAAACCATAAAATAGTTTCAAGAAACAAAATTACCCCAGACACAGTGAACAAAAATTAAATAAGACACCAGTTTAAAATAGTGAGATATAAGCAAAAGTGTTACCTATTTTAAATTTCTTGGCACTGTTTCCTTTAGACTATGATATCTGTGAATATAACTCTAAGTCCTGATTCCATCTCTGCTATCTAGCTTCCTCCTTTTATGCTTAACACCTTCCACTCCTAGCAAGACTCATAGATGTAAATTTTATGGCATGATTCTTGCTCATATTGGATAGATTTCTATCTGATGTTAATTGGATCAACTCTCTACCTACCAGACTCATTTCCTAGAAAACTACAAATTTAGTAGGCAAAATGAAGTTTATGCTTTGTTAAAATTTTGCCAAATAATTCTCACTCTGAGACAATTGAAAAATGGTTACCTCAATTAAAATCTTTTTCTTTTCCTTAACAGACTATATTTTGTTCATTTGCCTAATAATAAACATTGAACATAACATTGACTAATCAAATATCTAGTTTACATGGGAAAATTTTTAAATACTATGCTTTATTTTATGTGTATTTTACCCAGACATTCATTTCCATTTCTTAAGAAATAAGAGACTGCCAAGCATGACTGATATTAGAATCCCACATACATCATAATTATGACAGTTCTAGAATGTGCTGTTAAAATATGTCTTTATAGTTTAGCAAAGCATATCTTTTAAAATGTCAAACATTAGCTAAAATTACTGAAAGCTATTTGGTAGGCCTAGGGCATTGGTTACTTTTTGATAAAACTTGCACTGAAAGAAGCCAATGTAGATGGTAATACCTGAAAATGCTTTATACCTCTAAAGGTAAAAATGAGTTAAATAGCTTTATTTTTTCTTACCATGACCTCAACAAATCAGAAGAAATGAAAGTTGCTTTTATTGAATTCTGCCAGTTGACATAATTTGTGAACAGAAGTGAGACTAAGTGCAAGTTAATGCTTTAGAACAGCATGGTCTTCCTAAGGCAACAAAGTAGGGCAAATTAATCTTCAAATGACTCTTATTCAAAAGTTCTCTCCTTTCCATTTTTGCTTGGTAGAAAAATTCATGAATTTTGGCTTGCATCAACAAATAAACATTGTAGCTTATTTCATTATGATGTAAAAACATTTACAAATAGCCTTTAATGAGGGCAATAAAAATGTATAGACAAAGTTTTACTGATACATTTACAAATCAAAGCTGTATACATACATTTACAAATACTATAATGAAGGATATTAAAATTAAGTTTTTAGGTGTTGGAAAAATACTTAGACTAAATGCTACATTCTACTGGTAGCTGTATGATTCTTGGGATATGATTACTTAACAGTTTATAGGTAAACAAATACACTAATGCATAACTTACAAGATTGCAGATGACTAACTGAGATATGGCTTGAATATGCTTAACCCATAGTCTGGCACATAGTATCAACTGAATACATGTTAGCTCTTTTAATGTTCTCATATGATTGAAAGTGGAAAAAATATTAAAGTTAGCTCTGCATGAAAGATTAACTCTATTAGAAAAAGAAAGAAAAAAGCTTCTCCATAAGTGACATATTTATAGCTTATTAATTTTTAGATGTTTTGGTGAATTATAAATTCAGTGACATATAAAGAATTAAAAAATATGCTCAGCAAATTTTATAAGGGATTAAAAATAGCATAATTTAATGAGCCAATTATGCACATACTAAATTATACTTAATTTAAATACTTAGTAAATTAATTCTTAAACTTTTCACTGGATAATTGCAACTGGAGTATTTTTATTCATATGCTCGCATCGAACTCTCTCCTGCAACTTAGATATTTTTGGCAAATACCTTTATTCCAGTTGTTCATCTCATCTCTAAAATGTCTTTGAGGTTCACCATATATCTAGAATAAGTTTTAGGTTAAAAGTTACAAGTTCTTTCATTATTGAATTGAGTGTTATATACATGGTTTCTGCATTTACAGAAATGAAGATTAAAACATAAACTAGCATCACATTATTATTTCTGATTTTTAAATCCTTCTTAATAATAATGATAACAAAACTGCTACTTTACTCATCCTTCTTAATAATAATGGTAACAAAACTACTACTTCACTCATCTTTTGCTGTACATTACAAATGGTACTTTAAGTACCTTATCTCATTTAATCCCATAGGCCACACTGAGTGTTAGCATTTACTGAGGGTTTAAGATAAGGCAAGCAGAGTAATAGCTATATATCATTTACTTCTTACAATCACCTAAGAGATAAGCACTAGGTACTTACTACTGTACAAAAAAATGTATCCTGATGAACAAGAAAACTGCAAAATATATTTAGCATAGAATTTTAAAATTTGGGAAACAAGGTATCATTAATAAACCTAGTGAAGATTACACATCAGATGATTTTGAATAAAATAAAGTTTCTGTTAATAAAATATAAATGTTTAATAATTAATAACAAAATTTTTTATTGATTTATAATCATTTTACAATGTTGTATCAAATTCCAGTGAAGAGCACAATTTTTCAGTTATACATGAACATACATATATTCATTGTCACATTTTTTTCTCTGTGAGTTACCATAAGATCTTGTGTATATTTCCTTGTGCTAAACAGCATAATCTTGTTTATCTATTTCACAATTTTGAAATCCCGTCTATCCCTTCCCACCTTCCACCCCCTTGGCAACCACAAGTTTGTATTCTATGTCTATGAATCTATTTCTGTTTTGTATTTATGTTTTTTTTTTTTGGTTTTTTTGGGTTTTTTAGATTCCACATATGAGCAATCTCATATGGTATTTTTCTTTCTCTTTCTGGCTTACTTCACTTAGAATGACATTCTCCAGGGACATCTATGTTGCTGCAAATGGCATTATGTTGTTGGGTTTTATGGCTGAAGTATTCCACTGTATAAATATACCACCTCTTCTTTATCCAGTCATCTGTTGATGGGCATTTAGGCTGTTTCCGTGTCTTGGCTATTGTAAATAGTGTTGTTATGAACATTGGGGAACAGGTGTCAATTTGAAGTAGGATTCCTTCTGGATATATGCCCAGGAGCAGGATTCCTGAATCATATGGTAAGTCTATTCCTAGTCTTTTGAGGAATCTCCATACTGTTTTCCACAGTGGCTGCACCAAACTGCATTCCCACCAGCAGTGTAGGAGGGTTCTCTTTTCTCCACACCATCTCCAGCATTTATCATTTGAGGGATTCTGAATGACAGCCATTCTGATTGGTGTGAGTTGATACCTCATTGTAGTTTTGATTTGCATTTCTCTGATAATTAGTGATATTGAGCATTTTTTCATGTACCTTTTGGTTATTCATGTGTTTTCATTGGAGAATTGCTTGTTTAGGTCTTCTGCCCATTTTTGGATTGGGTTGTATATTTCTTTATTATTAAGTTGTATGAGCTTTTTGTATATTCTGGAAAGTAAGCCTTTGTCAGTCACATCATTTGCAAATACTTTCTCCCATTCTTCAGGATGTCTTTTTGTTTTGCTTATGCTTTCCTTTGCTGTGCAAAAGCTTATAACTTAAAATAGGTCCTGTTTGTTTACTTTTGCTTTTATTTCTATTGCCTAGGTAGACTGTCCTAGGAGAACATTGTCATATAATGTTTTGCCTATGTTTTCTTCTAAGAGGTTTATAGTGTCTTGTCATATGTTTAAAACTTTAACTCATTTTGCATTTATTTTTGTGTATAGTGTGAGGGAGTGTTCTAACTTCATTAATTTACATGTTGCTGTCGTTTTCCCAGCACCACTTGCTGAAGAGACTGTCTTTACTCCATTGTACACTTGTGCTTTCTGTGTCAAAGATTAATTGACCAAAAGTTTGTGGATTCATTTCTGAACTCTCTATTCTGTTCCATTGGTCCATAAGTATGTTCTTGTACCAATACCATGCTGTTTTGATGACTGTAGCTCTGTAGTATGGTCTGAAGTCTGGGAGGGTTATTCCTTCAGCTTTGTTCTTTTTCTTCAGTACTGCTTTAGTAATTCTGGGTCTTTTGTGATTCCATATAAATTTTAGAATGATTTGTTCTAGTTATGTGAAAAATGTCATGGATAATTTGATAGGGTTGGCATTAACTCTGTAGATTGCCTTGGGCAGTATGACCATTTTAACAATATTGATTCTTCTAATCCAAGAACATGGGGTATATGTCCATTTATTTAAGTCAACTTTAATTTTCTTAATCAATGTTTTGTAGTTCTCCAGGTAAAATCTTTCACCTTCTTGGTCAGCCTTATTCCTAAGCATTTTATCATTTTGGATGCAATTTTAAAAGGGATTGCTTCTTTCCTTTCCTTTCTTGCTAATTCTTTGTTAGTGTAAAATGCAATTGATTTTTATATGTTAGTCTTGTATCCTACTACCTTCCCAAATTCTTTTATGAGCTCTAGTAGTTTTTGTGTGGAGCTTTTAAGGTTTTCTATATGTAGTATCATGTCATCTGCATATAGTGACAGTTTTACTTCTTCTCTTCCAATTTGGATCCCTTTTATTTCTTTTTCTTGTCTGATTGCTGTGGTTAGGACTTCCTATGTTGAATAGAAGTGGTGAGATGGGCATCCTTGTCTTGTTCCAGGTTTTAGTGGTAAAGTTTTCAGTTTTTCTCAATTGAGTATTATGCTGACTGTGGGTTTTTCATAAATGATTTTTACTATGTTGAGATATGTTCCCTTTATACACATTTTGGTAAGGGTTTTTATCATAAATTGTTGTTGAATTTTATCAAATGCTTTTTCTGCATCTATTGAGCTGATCATTTAGTTTTTGTCCTTCCTTTTGTATGTTTTGTTTGTTTGTTTGCAGTTTTAAGAGTGATTGTTGAATTCTTTCTGAATGAAGCAAGAACCTATTCTCCAGCAACAATTCTACCTATTCTCCTTGAGATTTTAATTTTCTTCTAAGTCTTCAAATCCTCTCAATATTCTCAGAATCCCTAATCTTTTTCTAGGGTTCAGAATCCTCTCCTGAGAGCCATATTTTATGTTAAAATCAGATGTTCTTTTATTTTTCTTAAGAAAAAAATTTTAGTTTCCCATGCCTAAAAGACAACTGTATAAATCATATATGTGTAACTCAGTGTCTTTCCACAAGAACACAGATAACATAATCACATTCCAAACTTAGAAATTTATCATTGCAGGACACCTGAAACTTTCAAGCCCTTTTTCAGGCACCACCAACCTCCCGGACAAAGGCAATAGTACTGATTCTTACTTTTAATTAATTTAAGTGTTAAAGAACATTTTTATTGGAGAAGTATATTAGAATTGTTTCCAAGTTTGTGCCATTATTTGTAGATCTATTGTAAATGTTAATTTGTATGTCTTTTGGTGCAAATGTGCATTCATTTCTGTTGGCATATATCTAAAAATTAAATTGACAGGTTAGAATGTGTATGTTCACATTTAGAAGGTATTGGAAAGGCTTTTCAAAAGAGTTGTAGCAATTTACACTGTTATCACAAATATGAATTTTCCAGTCATACCTCACCCTTGCCAATTTGGTACATTCTTTTCCATTTAACAGTCTGGTATGTGTGAAATGGTATATATCCATGGTTTTAACTACCTAATGAATTTAGATGTCAAGTACCTTTTCATATGTTTGCTGGATATCTGTATTTACTCTCTTGTGAATTATGCTAAGTTTCAAAAAAATTTTGTCTTAAAACTAATTTAAAAAATGGCAAAGTTAGAATAAAGAAGAGAATTATTTTACTATATACTAGCAATGAGTAGGTGAACTTGATATTAAAAACACCATATCATTTACATTAGCACACAAAGAAAATGAAATAGGTATAAATATAACAAAATTTGTACAAGATCGCCATGTGAAAAATAACAAAACTCTGATATATGAAATTAAAGAAGAGCTAAATAAATGGATGAATAGTCCATGGTCATGGATAGAGAGATCCGATATTTTGAAGATATCAGTTCTTCCCTAAATGATCTGTAAATTTAATATAATCCCAATCAACAATCCAGCAAACTATTTTGTGGCTATTGGTAAACTGATTTTCAAATTTATATGCAGAGGCAAAAGATCAACAATAGGCAACACAATATTGAAGAAGAACAAAAATGGAGAGCTAATGCTACTCAACTTCAAGACTGAATATAGTGCTACAGTAATTAAGACAGTGTGATCCTAGTGAAAGAATGAACAAATAGATTAATGGAACAGAATAAACCCCCAAATAGAACCATATAAACTGATATTTGATCTTTGACAAAGTAATAAAAGCAATATAAGGAAGCAAATATAGTCTTTTCATATGGTGTTGGAAAAATTAGACAGCCAAATGTAAAAAATATTGATCTAGATACAGACATTACATCCTTCACAAAATTAACTCAAAACAGATAGATCACAGACTTAAGTGTAAAATGCAAAACTATAAAACTTCTAAATGATGACATAGGAAAAACAAAAACAAAAAACTAGATGACCTTGGGTATGGAAATAACTCTTTGGACAGAACACCAAAGGCCTGATCCATGAAATAAAATGATAAGCTGGATTTCATTATAATTCAAAACTCTGCTGTGTTAAAGACACTATCAAGAGATTGAAAAGAAAAATACCAGTTTGGAGAAAAAAATGCAAAAGATGTATCTGAAAAAGGACTGTTACCCAAAATATACAAAGAATTGTTAAAACTCAACAATAAGAAAAGATATAGAGGACACTTAAAGGCGTATTACTAGGTGAAAGAAACCAATATGAAAATGTTATATACTGTATAATTCCAACTATCTGACATTCTGGAAAGTACAAAACATGAAGACAATAAAAATGTCAGTGCTTATGAGGATTAAGGATGAATAGGTGGGATACAGAGCATTTTTAGAGCAGTGAAAATTCTCTATATAATACTATAATGATGGATATATGTCATTATATATTTATAATGTATAATTTATATAGAATTACATCAAGAATAAACTGTAAATTATGGACTTTAGATGACTGTCATATGTCAGTGTAGGTTCATCAATTGCAACAAGTCTACCACTCTGGTGAGGAATGTTGAAATTGAGGGAGGCTATTCATTTGTGGGACAGAAGGTATATGGGAACTCTGTACCTTCCTCTCAATTTTCCTATAAACCTAAACTGCTCTAAAAAATAAATTATTTAAATATAAGTACGTAATTTTCCAAATAAAATATTATTTTTCTTGAATATTATTAGATTATATCTATATCAATTTTTCAGTATCTGTGAATAATTTGATATGACATAACATGAAGTTACTGTTTTTACTTGTCCATTGCAAGATATTTCTATAAATGTATTAATTCTATCACTTTTACATAGAGACTTTGTTTCATCATTTTATCTTATTGCCATCAAAAAATCACTCTTAATAGTGTACTATGGAATGAATGAGTTAGGCAAATCATGGTACATGAGATTATTTTTTGTTTTAACTGTTACAATTTAATTTATACTATGTGTAATATGAGTAATAATGTGAAATTTCTTGTAACACTTAAGCCTCTTATTTGGATCACAAGGAGTGAAAATTTGTCACAGTACTTTTGGATACAATTAAATTTTGCTTGTTCTCTTGAGTTCTTTTAAACAACTTAGAAGACCTGAAAAGACTTTCATGGACATCTTTCTTTTTTCCAAAACTCACTTCTTGTAATCTCTTCCTCAAGATTATTTGTGGCATAAACTGCTTTCCAGCCAAATTTGTCAAGTCAATGGTTTTTAAAAAGGACAAATAAATAAAAATAAACAAGGTAAATATAATGTGGCAATAATTTAATAAGAAAATTAATTTCAAAGAAGTTGTGGAATTCCTTTTTTAACTTTATAGCATTTACATTGACTTCATAAATACTTCAAATTCTTACTACCAGGCCAGTGTATTATGTTTTAAGGTCAAACTATGAAATGTGAATCCCTCTTCTCAGAACAAAATTAGCAAACAAAAATATGAAATAAATAGCAAATATTTACATGGGATGGAATTTATAAATGCATAATCAATATAATAAAAGTGTTTCCAAAATGTAGCATAGTAGCTACTTTCTTCTTTCATTGATAGCCAACCTCGTCATTCAGAGCAGATCAGAATAGCCATAATTAGTCACTTGTGATAGGTTTTCAACTTCATTTCCTTGATATTGTTCATGCTCCAAGTCACTAGTGGTGCAAAGCCACACCTGAAAACAACAACACAATTTAAAAAAATCCTTAAATTCGAAATTGTATTTTGTTTAATGTTCTAAGAGATATCAATGACTGCATCAGAGCAGAGTTAAGACATTAAGCATGAGGCTACATGGATTATGTGGGAGTTAGAATTTCAACATATAAATTTTGAGGGTGAAGAGAGAAGCAAGATGGCAGAGTAGAAGGATACTTGTAGCTCACCCTTTCCCACAAATACACCAAAACTCACATCTATGGACCTACTCAGCCAACCAGAGCACCTGCCAAACTCCAATAGAACATTGCCCTCTTTGAAAGAGAAAGACACCAAAAATCTGGTAGAAGAAAAGGAAAAAAGAAAGAAGAAAAAGCAAAACAGTGTGGGATCGGTCCCACAGGGAGGGAGTGGCAAAGGAGAACTGGTGCTCACTTGCTGGGTCTCCCCTCTCCAACAGACAGGCCAGCAGGATGGAAGGGGAACCTTCAAGGCTCAGATCTGCCCCAAGGACCCCTTAACCAACAGAACTGAGTTAAATGGGCATAAAGGGTCCCCAAGACACCCAGCCCAAGATGCGAGCTGGCAGCTGGGGCCAGGACAGGCTGCCCAAGCCTGGTGGAGGACTGGGGTGGCTGCACTGAGGCAGCCCAGGGGGAATGCAGGGTGCTGCATGCTGTGGCTGGGAGGGGATATGGAGCAGAACAACCTTGGTCCCCCATAAATTGCAAAAAAAAAAAGCAAAGCAACATGGCTGGTGTGCCTTGGGGGGAGGGGCACCATAGCCTTTGTCTCCTCAGACCTGCACCACCATTACTGGATTTCTCAGGAGAAGAGAGGCGGGACATAGCCACAGCCGCTATCTCCTCCTGTGTGCAGCGCCCGGGTGGGGGCGGGGCCGAGGCCTGAATCTACACCCAGGGGCTCCACAACCTCCTAGGCAGGACTGAGACTTGTTTACAGCCTGAGGCAGATAGGATCTTTCTGCCCTGGTACCTCAGAGAACATGAGCTACCAAGACAAACCAGGAGCTGAGATTTGTCATGGAGCAGGGGCAGGGCATTCTGCGGTCTTCCCCGAGCCAGCCTTCGGAGCAGTGACCCAAGGCAGAACAGGCAGCTGCACAGAGTAGCGGAGCAACCAGCATGGGGAGAGGGTGGGCAGCCATCCCCCTTCCTGGCAGGAACACAGCACCTCATCATGGTGATGGGAGGGGGTGCGATATGCCCACCTGCCTCACTCGAGTGCAGCATCTGACTGCAGCATTGGGAGGGGGAGTGACCCGCCTGCCCACCAGGTAAGAGCTCAGCTCCTGACCCAGTGTTAGGAAGGGACATGATCTGCTAGCCGGCAGCCACTGGGAGCAGCACAGACGAGTGCTCCAACAGAGGGCCTCTGGAAACAGCAAGCTGAGTTCTCAAAACAGGGCAAAGACACAAAGACCTCTCAATAAAATCATTAAGAGCACACTGTCACCAGGAGAACTAGATAACTGATACTCCTTAAGCCTCAGTGCCAGAGAGATATGAGAAAAATGAAGAAGCAGAGGAACGACTCCCTATTAAAGAGCAAGAGAAACACCCTGAAAGCATGATCAAGGAAATAGATATTGATGGCCAACTAGATCAAGATTTCAAAAAAAAGGAGTGATCAAAGTTCCGAAGGAACTAAAAGAAAGTGTTTAGAGATATAAAATATGTCAAAAAGGAAATAGAAGCTATAAAGAAGAACCAAGTAGAAATTGTAAACTCATTGGCTGAGATGAGAGCTGACTAAAGGCTGTACAAAGCAGGCTAGATAATGCAGAGGAATGAATAAGTGACCTAGAAGACAGGACAACAGAAAGCACTCAATCAGAACAGCTGAGAGAAAAACAAATAAGAAACAATGAAAAGAATATAAGGGACCTATGGGATAATATAAAGTGTGTCAACCTATGCATAATAGGGGTTCCAGACGGGAAGAAAGAACAAAGGGGATTGAAAAGGTATTTGAAGAAATCATGACTGAAAACTTCCCAAAGTTAAAGAAGGAATCAGATATCCAAGTACAGGAGGCCCAGAGGGTTCCAAACATGAAGAACCCAAACAGACCCACACCAAGACATATCATAATCAAGATGGCCAAAGTCAAGGATAAAGAAATGATCCTAAAGGCAGCAGGAGTGAGTTACAAGGGAACCCCTATAAGGCTGTCAGCTGATTTCTCTGCACAAACACTACAGGCCAGAAGGAAGTGGCAAGATATATTCAAAGTACTGAATGAAAAAAAGATGCAGCCTAGGATACTCTATCCCGCAAGGCTATCCTTTAGAATAGAAGGAGAGATAAAGAACGTCACAGACAAGCAAAAACTGAAGGAGTTTAGCAACACTAAACCCATTCTAAAAGACATATTGACAGGTCTAGTCTAAATAGAAAAGAAGCAGTATGCTACAGAAATGAGAAACTTATAACTGGAAAGGAGATAACTGCCATGAATCACAAAAAGAATAAGCACAAAATTGTAAAAGAAGACACCTAAATCATTAAGATTGGGAGAGGGAAGCAAGGGAAGCCACTGTGGAAAACAGTATGGAGATTCCTCAAAAGACTAGGAATAGACTTACCATATGATCCAAGAAGCCTGCTCCTGGGCATATATCCAGAAAGAACCCCTCTTCAAAATGACACCTGCACCCCAATGTTCATAGCAGCACTATTTACAATAGCCAAGACATGGAAACAGTCTAAATGTCCATCAACGGATGACTGGATAAAGAATAGGTGGTATTTTATACAATGGAATACTATTCAGCCACAAAACCTGACAACATAATGCCATTCACAGCAACATGAATGTTCCTGGAGAATGTCATACAAAGTGAAGTAACCCAGAAATAGAAAGAAAAATACCATATGAGATCATTTATATGAGGAATCTAAAAACAAACAAAACATAAATACAAAACAGAAACAAACTCATAGACGTAGAATACAAACTTGTGGTTGCCAAGGGGGTGGAGGGTGGGAAGGGACAGACTGGGATTTTAAAATGCAGAATAGATAAACAAGATTGTACTGTATAGCACAGGGAAATATATACAAGATCTTGTGGTAGCTCATAGCGAAAAAAAAAGTGACAATAAATAGATACATGTACATGTATGACTGAAAAATTGTGCTCTACACTAGAATTTGCCACAACACTGTAAAATAACTATTACTCAATAAAAAAATGTAAAAAAGAAAAAAAGAAAAAAAAGAAAAAAATTTTGAGGGGACACAAACATTCCAACCATAGTATATTTTAAGTAAGTTTTTTTCAATATTTTACCATTTCTCAGTTTTTTGATCAGTAAAATAGGACAATAATGCCTGTTTCAGGGGTATTGGGAATATTCTTATATCTGTGTGTAACAAGATCTAGATTAGTAGATTAGTGAAGTACATATGTGCCTTATATGTTATAATTATTATATTTTGTTTCTGATAAAAAAATAAAAAAGGGAAGTGTTAAAGTGATAATTCCATAATTAAGTTAGTAGACATTTTTATTATGTTTCTTTTATTTAAGTTTCAAGATACCCTTATAGTTCAAATGTTTACATTTCAAATCCTTTCACTTGCCTGGCTAATTAAAAGCATAAGTTATGACATTTCTAATAAGTCTGGGTAAATAAATCACATAAAGTTATGCACAATCATTTGGATCTCTGTCAAAAAGTATTCAAGGACTCATTTGAAACAAAATTACAAAATGTTCACTATAGTTAAAGACTTTTGAAAAATAACTACTGTTTAGAAAAGTTCTCTGTTGTAAGAATTATTTTTTAGCAAATACATCAAGAAAAGCAAATATAAAGTATAACTTCACAATTACACATTTCAAAATGAAAGACTATTACATCAATCAATAGGTCTGCAGAGCTAATAAAGCATTTGTTTTCAGGCAACACTGATTAAATAATGTCTATCATTATCAGTGTCATCTTCTCTGACTATGAAAGTTGGTACTATGAAGTTGTGTCGTAGTTTGGTGGAAATTGTACTATATTACCTGCTTCATTAAATGTTATGTTTAGCACAATGTTTAAATTGAAGCATTTAAACATTTTTAATTACCATATTAGATATTTTCCTAAAACCTAAGAACACAGTATGTGTGATTATTTCAAACTGAAATTTAAATATCGTCTCTTGATTTTTTAACATGCATTTTCTTGCTCCCCTCCTTAATAGTACTAAATTTTCAAACTGTAAGTTAAAGGCAAAATTGATTTCCTTCTTCCCAATTTTAGAGTGGATTCTGAATATATTGGCCACAATGATTTATTGAGTTTGGCAAATGACATAAGCCTCTCCAAACAGAAGACCTGCCATATTATTTACTATTATTTTCTACAGGTGTTATGAAATGCATTAGCTCTCTCCAGTTGCTTTAGAAGTGTAAAATTATGAAGCTAAAAATTAAGAACTCCTTAAGTTAAGAGCTAAGAACTCCTTAAAACTTTCAAAAAATCCCTCCTGGAGTTAAGAATGAAGTTAATATTACATCAGAGGACAATGGGGAGAGAGAGAGAAGGTGAATAGACTTAAGAACAAACTTTTGGTGACTTCTTTTGCATTCAGGATCAAATCTCAACTGATTCTAATGTACTCTGTTCTCTCAAATCAGTGAGTTATTTGAGTTCCTTTCAAAATAGTTTGAGTTGGGTTTGCATTTTGAACCAATTTCAACCATAAAATAGTTAAGTATTCTAGAATGTTTCTCTCTGTGTAAAGAACTGACATATTAGAAATGACCTTAAATACTGTCCTTTGTACAGGTGCTAATTATTGAAGGATTAATAAAATGGCTTATAAGTTGTGTTACCAGAACTATAAATCATTTTCCCCACAAAATAAGGTTGAGCCCTTGTTTATTATAGCACCATTAATAGTAAATGAAATTAGTGAGATGTCTCACTTAGAGTTTTGACAATTGTGGAAAGACTCTGATAAGGTAGAACAGGAAAATGTGTGTCTAAATCATATGCTGAGAAAGTAGATCCCCAGAAGTTGGCAAAAGTATGAGAGTTTTTATCTATAGCTAAAAGTGAGGCAAGGAAATTAGGTATCAGGGAAGATAAATTTTTTCACTTGGATGTGAGGACCCCTGCCCACTCTTCAAAATCTGATCAAAGTGCCTTCAAAAATTTAATCCACACCATTAGCCTTTAGCTCCATACTTTTCTTACCTAGAACACTAGAATACACTAAGGCACTTTCAGATTCTAAATTCTGTAAACTGAGAATACAACAAGAGGTATTTTCTTCAGCTCAGGTTTTAGTTTTTGGACTTGGTAATTTTATGACCATAAACAGTTTCTCATACTGTTTTTTTAAGGTTTCACAGGTCTCAGAGAATTTAGTGAGATCCTCAATGGTTCCACAATTATCACAGGGCTAATTCAGTTACACAATTAATCCTAGACATTCACTGGAAGAAAAATCCAACTCCAGGAATAAAGAACAGTTTTGGCAATTTTTTGGACCATATGGCTTGGCCATAATCATCGTGCTTTTCCAAGCATCATTTCTGTTTGATTTCATTCCAGATACAGAGCATATAAATAAGTTATTTATATTAAACACTAGGAAGATAATAAAAACAAATAATCAAAAAACATTATGAGGAGTGAAGCATAAGGTACAGATTCTAATATATTCAAGTTCCAAAGAAAGTGGATTTTTAAAAAATTTATTTCTTATTTTCTTTTGTATTTTTTAAATTGAAGTATAGTCAGTTTACAATGTTGTGTCAATTTCTGGTGTACAACATAATACTTCAGTTATATAAAACATACATGTATTTGTTTTCATATTATTTTCACCATAAGCTACTACAAGATTTTGGATATAGTTCCCTGTGCTATACAGTATAAACTTGTTTATCTATTTTATACATACTAGTCAGTATCTGCAAATCTCACACTCCCAATTTATCCCTTCCCACCTGCTTTCCCCCAGTAACCATAGTTTGTTTTCTATGTCTGTGAGTCTACTTCTGTTTTATATAGAAGTTCATTTCTCTCTCTCTCTCTTTTTTTTTTTTTTTGATTCCACATATGAGTGATATCATATGGTATTTTTCTTTCTCTTTCTGGCTTACTTCATTTAGAATGACATTCTCCAGGAATATCCATGTTGCTGCAAATGACACTTATTTTTTATGGCTGAGTAGTATTTCATTGTATAAATATACCACAACTTATTTTTTCCAGTCATCTGTTGATGGACATTTAAATTGTTTCTGTGTCTTGACAATTATGAATAGTGCTGCTGTGAATATTGGGCTGCAGGTATCTTTTTGAGTTAAGGTTCCCTCTAGATATATGCCTAGGAGTGGGATTGCTAGGTGATATGGTAAGTCTATTTTAAGTCTTTTGAAAGATTCTCCATACTGTTTTCCACAATGGCTGCATCAAACTATATTCCCAGGAGGGTTCCCTTTTCTCCACAGCCTCTCCAGCATTTATCATTTGTGGACTTTTGAAGGTTGGCCATTCTGACTGGTATGAGGTGATGCCTCATTATAGTTTTGATTTATATTTCTCTGATAATTAGCAATACTGAGCATTTTTTCATGTGCCTACTGGCCATTTGTATGTGTTCATTGGAGAATTGCTTGTTTAGATCTTCTGCCCATTTTTGGATTGTGTTATTTGTTTCTTTCTTATTAAGTTGTATGAGCTGTTTATATATTCTGGAAATTAAGCCCTTGTCAGTTCCATGTTTTGCAAATATATTCTCCCATTCTGTATGTTGCCATTTTATTCCCTTATGGTTTCCTTTGTTGTGCAAAAGCTTGTAAGTTTAATTAGGTCTTACTTATTTATTTTGCTTTTATTTCTATTGCTTGGGTAGACTGACCTAGGAGAACATTGCTGAGATGTATATGAGATCATGTTTTGCCTATGTTTTCTTCTAGGAGATTTGTTGTGTCTTGTCTTATGTTTAAGCCTTTAAGCCATTTTGGGTTTATTTTTGTGTATGATGTGAGGGAGTATTCTAACTTCATTGATTTACATACTGCTGTCCAGTTTTCCCAGCACCATTTCTACACATCCTCAAAGCTTGTGTTATGTATGCAGTATCTGACTATACCAGAAAAAGACTGATGTTATAACTCCAATGACAGTAAAATATGTTCTTTCTAACAGTTGCTTAATATTTTGCAATAACCTAATGCTCTGCATTGTCAGTGGGGTTTGGATTTCATTCAGCAGATTTGGTGATACAGAATTTCAATTACATTAGAATGCATTATAATGTTATTTCAAGGAAGGTCAGTAGAATATCTCAAGTTCCATACCATTTTGCTGGATGAAATTATTATTTATATATTTCATTTTTATTTATAAAATGTAGGTATTACTTGAATAGGAGTATTAAAACAGTCTGTAAAAATGGAATATAGATAAAAGTTAAATCAAGAACCAATGTTTTGCAGACACTAGGTTCCTGTATTGGTATATCAGTGTGATTAAATAAATATGCATGTACACACACACACACACATAAAATATCTGTGAATGTTTGTGCTGTATTAACTTTTGGAAAAATTAAAAATTTTAAATAGCAAAATAAGAAATGAATGGAACTGTAAAATCCAAAATATATTGCCTATTGATGCTACTGATATTAATGGATTTATTTTTGGATTGATTATTAGGTTAAACTATATCTTTTGCATAGAAATTACTTGTAGAAAATTTAAAATGTTAACATACAGAAGTGCTCCACTCATAACTGCAAGCACAATCACTTTATCTGGCTACTTATACAGTTTACAGCATATTATTTAACATATTATTTAAGGTTGTTTCTTAAAATTAACTTTAAAGTTTCAATCTAATATAATTTGACTGTGGGGAGAGCATTTTCCATCACTCTAAAATTCCATCACTCTATACACTTTTGGTACTCTCACTTTTAGTAGCCTGCAGTCCAACATCTGAAACAATTTGACCTTGTGACCTATAAAGTGCTTTTGATCATCTTTATGTCTGCAATATCTTTTGAAGGTCATTGTGGCAATTTAGAAGTTGAGCTCTGATTTCAAGTTAGGTGATGCATTTCATTCTCATTTTATTGTGAGAAAAAAATAACTAATTTTTGCACGTGTTCAAGAATATCCAGAAAATTACACCTAAACTATCATGTCATTCAAGGTATAAAATATACTTTAAAATGATTTCAGTATAATAGTATTTTAAGCATTAATATAATTAAACAACTTATTTTTTCTATTTCTCACTGTCATTAATAAATCCTAATTGATGAGTTGAAAATTGTTTAGTAAGTAGGTAAAATCGACAGAATAATCAAGATAATAATACCAGTTATTTTATGATTATACATTAGACAGACTAATTGCATGGAAACGGTTTTCCAAAAAAAAATCTTGAAACTCTACATCTCCTTTAAATCCTCAACACATAAGAGATAATGTTTTGTAATGAAAACATTGCATTGGGACCTGAAATTTTAAATTCTAGTTGCAGCATTTCTTTTCACTAAATACTTTTTTAAAAATACAAATATTTTCTATATTTATTTCTGTTTATTTATAAATTTTGCCTCTACATATAATCTGGTGACATCAAGTTTATCTAAATAGATTGTCTAGTTTTCAATTATCTGCTGTAAATTTGGACTCAGTTAGCCTTTGTTATTGGTATTATCCATGGAAAAATAAAATAGTTAAATTGTAGCCAAAAATGTTCAGTGGTTTTCTAGTTTATCTGAGGTTTACTTAAATTGTTAGGGTAAGTAACTAAGCCTGTTGTATAATTTTCACACTAATAATGTTGAACTATTAAAATGACATAAATACTCTATGAATTTTAAGGAAATTCAATGGAAACTCAGGCTTACTATCTGAAGGTTGAGAAGGACTAGGAAGTAAAATTAAGAACTGTTATTGTGACAGTTTACTTGGCATGAATTTATATGTTTCATTTTATAGCCCCCAATTTTTGAGTAATAATTAATATTAGCCCAAAGCTTAACAAATAATTAAGTCTCCTTATTAAATCTATCTCACATCTTCTCATGAACCATCTTTTAGCAGAAAATCTCCATCATACTTGGTTGAAAAGCTAGAAAACTTCAAATTAGACTACCTTTATCTTTCTAGCAAAAAAAAAAATGAAAATTTCCGTATTTCTACACCTTCCTTCTCTTTTGTTATTTCCTTTACATGAAAGAAGTACCCCTCTTCTTATCAAAGGCTCTCCTTGCTTTGAATTATCTAACCTTTCTCAGGGGCTTAGTTGCTTTATACTTCTCCCCTCAATCATCAACATTTATGTCTTCATTCTTTCATTTCCATCAGCCTATAGTCAGGGTACAATATATCCTACATTTAAAATTTCCTATTTTTATCTCAAATTCTCTTTCAGTTACCACAACAGTTCTTTTCTCTTTATAAATAAAACTTAGAAGACATTGTTTTTATATTTAATTTCCCTTATGCTATTATTTATCTAATTAATTCTAGTATAGCTTGCCCTCCTACAATTTGATTATAGTCTTATCAATGTAACCTAAAATGTCTTATTGCAAAATTCTTGAACTTCTTATTTGTCATCATTCTTGGCCTTTTATTGCTATCCTAAAGTGTTAAAAAGTTATAATTTAAAATGCTTACTTCTCTTTCCTTTTGACAGAACTATACCTTAGTTTTACTCTAAGCTTACTATATCCTTCCCTTGATCCCAATTCTAAATATTAGAATTCCTAGGCTTTATGATTTATCTATACCCTTTCAATATCAGATATATTTCCATTGATTTTAAATTATGTAAAATAAAAGAGTTTCACCTTTATTAATTAAGTCATTGATTTTCTTCCTAAATGCAGACTCAAAACCTATTCACCTTGACTCTCCCCTTTTCGTATTGCACTTGTCCTGGCTCCTCCCACATCTTCAACACTCACACATCATTTTAACTTAACCACTATGATCAGATTACTCAGACTTTGCATAAAGTGGCCTTGTGTCCTGAAATTGTAAGCTCCTATCTCATGACTGACTCCTTTTCACTTTTTCTTTTCTTACATTAAAACATTTCCTCCAGAGAAAGATTTTCCTAATCATCAACTCTAAAGCTGGATTCTATTATTTTCATTACAGAAATCAAGTTTTTCCTTTCATTACAATGTAATGTATAGTTATTCATTTATTCTTTGATTATCTCTATTTCCCCAAAATTGTTATACTTCTGGACATCAAAGACTAAAAATATTTTTCATTATTATATACAGGATACTTAACATTAAAGAACGAGTAGACTAATGAATGGACCAGAAAGTCCTTCCTTCCAAAGTTTTCTGACACCAAAACCTATGGGTCCTCACTATACCAGATTATCTTCTAAACCCTGAGAACATTAGCAGCAATGTCAAAAATTATAACTTTTTGCATTGATCTTGGAAACAAAAGTAGTTCTTAAAAGATATGGCACACAAGTAACTCACACAATTAGCTATGTCATGGAGTTTCTTATCAAAATTCTGGTTTTCATAAAATCAGAATATTTGAGCAGCTAGTGTACACACAATTTGTTTTCCAGCTTAGTAAAATTGTCTGTATATTTATTCAAAGGAAGCAAATGAAATCTTATTTCCTCTTTTGGTCTAATCAGGAAAAAAAATGTCCATCCTAGGAGTTTCAGGACCCATTGTCCACAGCTTCCTTTAGCTACATATCCACAGTTCCTGATCCACCCAACCTCCTGAGATATTTATAATTATTCATTTATGTATCATACACAATTTTCCAGGTATCACATGAGATATCAACCATATAAAGATACATGGAGGAAGCAAATCCTCTTTTCAAAATGTAAAAGTTTAGTTAATGAGATAAATATATAAAAGAGTAATTGTATAAAGAGTACTTGTAAGATAATATGTAAGCAAAGAAACAGTAATAACAGAGGGCATTATTGAGTCACCAAGAAAAAAAGTGTAAAATAAATGAAATCCATGAAGGAGCAGTCCTTGAGTCTTCCTGAATCAGGAAGGAAAAGTTATCATTAGCAGCAGCCCAAACTACTGGAACCTAGAGTCCATCTTACTTGTGTATAGGATGCTAAAAATAAGCCCTAAGGCCTCTTCACTTCTATCTTCTACACTTGCTTACAAAGAAGTTTCTACTTACCCCTTCTCTTAATCTAATTTTGGGACTGAAACTTGGTCCTCATTATCTAGCCAAGTATTGTACTTGTTTCCCTAACAAAAATGTCTAACCTAAATTTCAAACAACTTGCCCTAATCTAAGCTCTTAACAGCCCTTGCCACCAGAAATTGGGCTCTTGCTTCTATTTTCCCAGTACTTTGTTATACCAATACCATGAATATAATAGTCAGTATTCACAAGGCACCATCTGCCTAACTTTATATATCCCCTGCTAACTAAATTCCTTTCTTTTCCTGACTTGTCATCAATTTGGACCCTCAAATAGCAATAAGTGCTTAAATTCTTACAGTGTTCAGACAACTTGCAAGTGATAAGCTCCTTATTCCAATTAGTTTCCACTCTAACTCTGGGTCTTCCAAGATTTCTCCCCTTATATTGACTAAATTATGGATGTGTCATGATTTCTCATACCAAGGAATACTTTATTTATATATTTTTTCATTTCTGAACTTGTCTTCAACTCTACTTAACCACACCATCCAATTTCACCAACATTTAGTAAGAAGAAATTCCTCCATCATTGAAATTTTGCAGACTCTATCTTAATTTTCTTATATCTATTTAATTTACTTCTTGACCTACCTGTGGTCCTTAGTCCTGAGGCTGCTTTGGTTCCTTTAAGAGCCTGCCACTTGACAAAGATTTTCCATATTTGACTTTATTAAGCATATCTACTGTTACTATCCAGTTTCCAGGACCATTAATCTGATTGAAAACCAGTGGATTTTTTCTCAGTTTACTGAATAAAGACTGGAAATATTTTGAAAATTTTCCCAACATTTAAAAAATAATTATAGATATTTCCAATATGTTATATGTTATATAAAAGTTTTGAGATTACTTAAAATGTAACTGCTTTGTTCAGAAGATGATTATCTGTAATTCCACTTTAAATTCCTTAATGTGATACATTTCAGCTATTTGTGATACACAAATGATGTAAATTTAAGTATATTTTTAAATTAATAAATACATCACAAGACTTTTTTTTCCTACTATGAATCCCAAGGATGTCTTTTTCCTAAATAATGGAACTATAAAATTTCAAATTCTGTTTAAAACTTTGATGTTAAGAGGAAAATGAGTGATGCATTATTATTTTCTTCTGAGACCTCAGTTTAAAACTCCTATTATGTTTAAATTTAATTGAATTAAATTCACCAACAAAATATATGGATTTCTTTCAATACACAGATTGTTGTAAGCTAGACATAAATATATATACATATTTATGCTGGTACTAACAAAAATTTTTCTAATCATTATACAGTGGATAAAATATAATGTCCTGTGAAAATCTCTGAGTCATGGTAACATCTATGCCAAAGTGCAAAGTCAGCATTCATTGCATTAGGATTAAGAAATTTATACTTGATGACATTCACAATTCTTACTTTGTCTAAGTAGGATGATGACAGGTTTCTCCTCAGTTCTCTCATTGTTAGCCCCCACTTACTCCAATTAAACATTTACAAATTAGTTATTTTCTTCTGGTTGAACTGAGATTCTCATTCAAATCACCTTATGATATTTGGATAATGATTTAATGATATAATTTAATGTTTGTCATTAATTATAATAATAAATATGTTAACATAAATACTTTTTATTTTCAAGAAGAAATTTTCTGTAGAATCATTGACCAGTAAAGACTATAAAGTTAATGAGTAAATATAGACTATACATATATTTTTTATAGACCTGATGTATTTGATAGGGTTGTATAAATAGAATGTCATATTTCCATTGTCTAAAGGGACTTTGAAGGAATGTACCATTGTATAAAATTAACCATCCCAAACCACAAACTATAAATATTAACCTTTTGGCTTCTGATGTTTGCCATTAGAAGTTTTAATTGCCAAGGCCTGAACTATAAAGGTTGGTATACTTTGTTACTTTGCCTCAAAATCAAATGACTGTCACAAGCTAAAGCTATATGTAGACATTCTGTGGATTTAGATGA
This sequence comes from Camelus bactrianus, assembly GCF_048773025.1. Taxonomy (NCBI): domain Eukaryota; kingdom Metazoa; phylum Chordata; class Mammalia; order Artiodactyla; family Camelidae; genus Camelus; species Camelus bactrianus. The sequence continues at coordinate 29,083,750 of NC_133552.1, read as the reverse complement.
CTGCTGTCAGCTTTAATCAGTTCTAATCCACAATAAATTACAGTTTGAGTAATTGCTTATATAACTAATTTTTGTTGTATCTAGGAAAATATTTTTTAAAATAAGTTTAGTTGAGCAACTGATGTTAAATTTAATTGCTATCTGTTAAGTTGTTAATTTAATAATAATATTAGCTCTTATTGAATGTACTATGTATTAAACTTGCAATAGAGAAGAACAAATCTGACTCTATATTAGATCTGTTCCATTAGCTCTAACCATGTGCTGTGTTTTCTGTTCTTAGTCATGCTCGTTCTGTACCTTTTGTAAAAGAATGTTGTCTATAACCTGAAACTTACAGAGTAGCCCATTCTGAAGACTCTGACAATCAAGGTTATAACACTTTCCCATTTATATAGAGATAAAAAGTCACAGAACAGAGAATAATATTTGTCTTATTGGAGGTTTATAGGAATATCATGACCTGATCTAAGTGGATAGCAGAAAGGATTCTGATACCAAGATGTTTGCAACAACCAAACACACCCCCTCGTCTTTTTAGTATACAGGAGACTAAATTCTGACTTGGGTAAAATGGTTCTCTAAGATATTAATCCCCCATCTTTTTGGTCTGCTGATTTTCCAAATAAAGTCATTTTTCTCTCGCCCACACATCATCTCCTGATTTATTGACTTGTCATGTGGTGAGTAGAATGAGTTTGGTCTCAGTAACAAGCTGTGTGCTAAGTTTTAAGTTCATTAATATCTCTTTCATCCTCAAAAAACCCAATGTGGGTATTTCTGTTCTATTACCTGAGTGGCCCTCAATTGCGTATAATTTTGATCCCTTAGGAGACATTACACAATGTTTAGAAACATTTTTGATTATCAAAACTGTGATGGGACCAGGGTATAAGTTCTACCAGTGAGTAGAAGCCAAGGATGCTACTAAACATCCTACAGTATACAAGAGAGTTCTTACAACCAAAAATTATCATCTTTAAAATCATAGTAGTGCTAAGTTTGAAAAACCTGCGACCATCCAGAGCTGTTTAAAATAGCCAAATCATTGAAACAAGCCCATTTTTGAAATGGCTAAAAGGACACAACTAAAGGCAAGTATTGTCTATAAAGAAGAAGCAGGGCTAAAAATCAAAGAGAGGAATATGTATATGTATATATATATGTCTATATACATATACATATACATATACATATTGCATATATATTGCCTTATTGAGGTATAAAGGTATAATTGACATACAAAATTACATATATTTTGAGTGGGCAAAGTGATGATTTTATGTACATATCCATTGTGAAAAATTTCCAGAGCTGTTAATGAACATATCCATCACTTAACATATTTAACTTATTTTTTGCTTTTTGCTTTCTGCTTTTTGCTTTTTGTTTTGTTTTATTTTATTTTTATGAGAAAGCTTAAGATCTACTCTCTTAGCAACTTTCAAGTGTACAGTACAGTATTATCAGCTATAGTCACCATGCTATACATTAGATCCTCAGGCTTTAATCATCTTATAAATGAAAATATATACCCTGTTACCAACATCTCCTCAATTTTTCCCAGTCTGCAAATTACAGTTCCACTCTCTGTTTTCATAAATATGGTTTCTTAAAAAATCACATATAACTGATACTTTGCAGTATTTTTCTTTCTCTGTCTGGCTTACTTTGCTTAGCATAATGCCTTGCAGGTATATCTATGTTATACCAAATGTCAGGATTTCTTTATTTTTCAAGAGACTATCATTTCCCCATTGGGTATTCTTGCCTCCATTAATATATTTGTTATATTATATGCTATATCACTATAAAATATATTCACATTTAATCTTTGATTCTGTAATAGCTGTTATTTGACACTTCTTTTTATACAATGTCATATGGATTAGAAGTATGTAAGCTTAATTTCAGTGCAATATTAAAAAATGATTCACTATTAAACAATTAAGGAAAAACTGATGAATATTTGTTATATGGGTAAATATGGGTAGGAGTTTACTATGGAGTTTTTGACACACCTACAGGGTATATAAATAGACACATACTTAACTATAAAAGTATTCTACTTAATAAGTATATCAATTAGGCAATACAGATATTAACCATCTGACTAAAACTGTGATAGATTATTAGGAGTATACAAAAGTACCACGTGCAACATCTTTCACTGAGGACATACTTTATGAAAGAGAGAAATTGGGCACCAAGGACAATGACCACAAATACAAGGGTAATACATACATTTAAATATATAAATCTTAGCATGAATAATAATTAAGAGAAGCATTTTGTAAGTAGTTACTAAAAATAAACAATATTATAGAGTTAAAACATTTCTTTTTGTTACTAGAGGCTTCAAAGAGGTTATGAGTAAATAGAGAAAAAATACTGGCAAACAATTTGATTATTATGCATATTAGGATATTAAATCTCTAAAGTAGTCAGCAGAACACATAGTACAGAATTCTCACTAATAGCTTATTGCAACTATGAAGTCCATATTACAGTGTCTCTAATTTATATATTCTCTCATCTTCCTTTTCTTATATTCATTGTCCTGAAGACACCTCTAGAGGAAAAAATAAGTATTCTTATCAGTTGATGAAATACATTTCTTTTGGGGGGGGGCAGGACCAGTCCCATTACTCCTTTCACGTCTTCACCTTAGGGAAGGCATAGCCTAGAAGTTCTTGAAAATATGTCAGTTCTATAGCAGGTTTCCCTCATGTTCTCTTGGATATAACTTCATCTAGTTTAATTTCTGTTTATCTCATCTTAGCTTACTGTTTTTAATTTCACAAATGTTTTCTCTATTGATGGCATTCTGTTTCGTTTTTGCTTTATGTGTAGGAACTTTTGGGTGCAGGGTGATTAGACATGTGTGTGATTGTTCTGTGCATCTTAATCCAGTCTTCAATGAGTCTCTCTTCAAGTGTAAAGAAAGAACTTGGCTGTAATCCCAGATAATTCAGAACCATTCAAAATAGTAGAGGATAAAATCATTTCTATTTTTACTCTAAGGGTTCTGAATTACTAATATAATAAAATGAGGAAAAAATTTTGGCAAGTTGCTGTTTTAGTGTCCAGATATGGAATAAAATGAAATATGTAGTCGCATAGAGACAATTTTCAAGACCATTCCTGTACTAAAAGAAGAGTTAGGAAGTTTTTGTTCTAAAAGATGTAATTAACATGATTGTTAAGCCTTTTTTTAAACATTATTTATTGATTTATAATCATTTTACAACGTTGTGTCAAATTCCAGTGTTCAGTACAATTTTTCAGTTATTCGTGGACATATACACACTCATCGTCACATTTTTTTCTCTGTGAGTTATCATAACATTTTGTGTATATTTCCCTGTGCTATACAGTGTAGTCTATTCTACAATTTTGAAATCCCAGTCTATCCCTTCCCACCCTCCACCCTCCTGGTAACCACAAGTCTGTATTCTCTGTCTGTGAGTCTATTTCTGTCCTTTATTTATGCTTTGTTTTTGTTTGTTTTTGTTTTTTAGATTCCACATATGAGCGATCTCATATGGTATTTTTCTTTCTCTTTCTGGCTTACTTCATTTAGCAAGACATTCTCCAGGAGCATCCATGTTGCTGCAAATGGCATTATGTTGTCGGTTTTTATGGCTGACTAGTATTCCATTGTATAAATATACAACATCTTCTTTATCCAGTCACCTGTTGATGGACATTTAGGCTGTTTCCATGTTTTGGCTATTGTAAATAGTGCTGCTATGAACATTGGGGTGCAGGTGTTATCTTAAAGTAGATTTCCTTCTGGATACAAGCCCAGGAGTGGGATTCCTGGGTCATACGGTAAGTCTATTCCTAGTCTTTTGAGGAATCTCCACACTGTTTTCCATCGTGGCTGCACCAAACTGCATTTCCACCAGCAGTGTAGGAGGGTTCCCCTTTCTCCACAGCCTCTCCAGCATTTGTCATTTGTGGATTTTTGAATGATGGCCATTCTGACTGGTGTGAGGTGGTACCTCATTGTAGTTTTGATTTGCATTTCTCTGCTAATTAGTGATATTGAGCATTTTTTCATGTGCTTTTTGATCATTTGTATGTCTTCCTTGGAGAATTGCTTGTTTAGGTCTTCTGCCCATTTTTGGATTGGGTTGTTTATTTTTTTCTTATTGAGTCGTATGAGCTGCTTATATATTCTGGAGATCAAGCCTTTGTAGGTTTCACTTGCAAAAATTTTCCCCATTCCATAGGTTTTCTTCCTGTTTTACTTTTGGTTTCCTTTGCTGTGCAGAAGCTTGTAAGTTTCATTAGGTCCCATTTGTTTATTCTTGCTTTTATTTCTTCTAGGAGAAAATTTTTGAAATGTAAGTCAGATAAAGTTTTGCCTATGTTTTCCTCTAGGAGGTTTATTGTATGTTGTCTTATGTTTAAGTCTTTAATCCATTTTGAGTTGATTTTTGTATATGGTGTAAGGGAGTGTTCTAGCTTCATTGTTTTACATGCTGCTGTCCAGTTTTCCCAACACCATTTGCTGAAGAGACTGTCTTTATTCCATTGTATATTGTTGCCTCCTTTGTTGAAGATGCGTTGACCAAAAGTTTGTGGGTTCATTTCTGTGCTCTCTATTCTGTTCCATTGGTCTATATGTCTGTTTTGGTACCAATACCATGCTGTCTTGATGACTGTAGCTCTATAGTATTGTCTGAAGTCTGGGAGAGTTACTCCTCCAACCTCTTTCATTCTCTTCAGTAATGCTTTGGCAATTCTAGGTCTTTGATGGTTCCATATGAATTTTATTATGATTTCTTCTAGTTCTGTGAAATATGCCCTGGGTAATTGGATAGGGATTGCATTAAATCTGTAGATTGCCTTGGGCAGTGTGACCATTTTAACAATATTGATTCTTCCAATCCAAGAGCATGGAATATCTTTCCATTTTTTAAAGTCTTCTTTAAATTCCTTCATCAATGGTTTAGAGTTTTCTGTGTATAATTCTTTCACCTCCTTGGTTAAATTTATTCCCAGATATTTTATTACTTTGGGTGCTATTTTAAAGGGGATTGTTTCTTTACTTTCTTCTTCTGTTGATTTATCATTAGTGTAAAGAAACGCAACTGATTTTTGAACGTTAATTTTGTAACCTGCTACCTTGCTGAATTCTTCAATCAGCTCTAGTAGCTTTCGTGTGGACCTTTTAGGGTTTTCTATATATAGTAACATGTCATCAGCATATAATGACACTTTTAACTCTTCTTTTCCAATTTGGATCCCTTTTATTTCTTTCTCTTGCCTGACTTCTGTGGCTAGGACTTCCAGGACTATGTTGACTAGGAGTGGTGATAGTGGGCATCCTTGTCTTGTCCCAGATTTTAGTGGGAAGCTTTTGAGTTTTTCACCGTTGAGTACTATGCTGGCTGTAGGTTTGTCATATATAGCTTTTATTATGTTGAGACATGTTCCCTCTATACCCACTTTGGCGAGAGTTTTTATCATAAATGGGTGTTGAATTTTATCAAATGCTTTTTCTGCATCGATTGAGATGATCATGTGGTTTTTGTCCTTTCTCTTGTTGATGTGATGTATTACACTGATTGATTTGCGTATGTTGAACCAGCCTTGTGTCACTGGGATGAACCCCACTTGGTCATGATGTATAATCTTTTTTATGTGTTGTTGGATTCTATTTGCTAAAATTTTGGTGAGGAATTTGGCGTCTATGTTCATCAGTGATATTGGCCTATAATTCTCTCGTTTTGTAGTGTCTTTGCCTGGTTTTGGTATCAGGGTGATGGTGGCTTCATAGAATGAGTTTGGGAGTATTCCCTCCTTTTCAATCGTCTAGAAGAGTTTGAGAAGGACTGGTATGAGTTCTTCTCTGTATGTTTGGTAGAATTCCCCGGTGAAGCCGTCCGGTCCTGGAGTTTTATTTGTAGGGAGGTTTTTAATTGCTATTTCTATTTCCTTTCTAGTGATCGGATTGTTCAAGTGTTCAGATTCTTCTTGATTCAGTTTTGGTGGACAGTATGATTCCAGAAACTTGTCCATCTCCTCTAGGTTATCCAGTTTGGTTCCATATAGTTTTTCATAATATTCTCGTATGATATTCTGTATTTCTATTTTGTTTGTTGTAATTTCTCCATTTTCCTTTCTTATTTTGCTAATTTGTGCTCTCTCTTTTTTCTTCTTTGTGAGTTTGGCCAGAGGTTTGTCGATTTTATTTACTTTTTCAAAAAACCAGCTTTTGGTTTGGTTGATTTTTTCTATGGTCTTGTGAATCTCTATTGTATTTAATTCCTCCCTGATCTTTATTATTTCCTTCCTTCTGCTGCTTTTTCGGGCTTTTTGTTCTTCTTTTTCTAATTCATTCAGGTGGTGGGTTAAATTGTTCATTTGAGATTGTTCTTCTTTTTTGAGGAAGGCCTGTATCGCTATAAACTTCCCTCTTAGCACTGCCTTTGCTGTGTCCCATATGTTTTGAGTGGTTGTGTTTTCATTATCATTTGTCTCAAGGTATTTTTTAGTTTCAGCTTTGATTTCCTCATTGATCCATTGTTTTTTCAATAACATATTGTTTAATCTCCATGCTTTCCTTTTTTTCTCCTTTGTTTCTCTGTTGTTGATTTCCAGTTTCATGGCATTGTGGTCAGTAAAGATGCTTGAGATAATTTCTATCTTCTTAAAATTGTTGAGGTTTCTTTTGTGCCCAAGTACATGATCGATCCTGGAAAATGTTCCATGTCCACTTGAAAAGAATATATATCCTATTTTTTGGGGGGTGTAATGCTCTGAAAATATCCACCAAATCTAGTTTTTCTATTGTACTATTTAATTTCTCTGTTGCCTTGTTTATTTTCTGTCTGGAAGATCTGTCTAGTGAAGTTAATGCAGTGTTAAAATCTCCAACTATGATTGTATTCCCATCAATATCCCCCTTTATCTCTGTTAGTAATTCTTGTATGTACTTAGGTGCTCCTATATTGGGTGCATATATATTAACGAGTATAATATCCTCATCATGTATCACTCCTTTAATCATTATAAAATGTCCTTATTTATCTTTCTTTATGGCCATTGTTTTAAAGTCTATTTTGTCTGAGATCAGTACTGCAACACCTGCTTTTTTGGCTTTTCCATTTGCATGGAATATCTTTTTTCATCCTTTCACTCTCAATCTATATGTGTCCTTCTCCCTAAAGTGGGTTTCTTGTATGCAGCATATTGAAGGTTCTTGCTTTATTATCCAGTCTGCCACTCTATGTCTTTTGACTGGAGCATTTAGACCATTACCATTTACAGTAATTAATGATAGGTGTGTGTTTATTGCCATTTTGATGTTATATTTGCAGTTGAATTGGTATATCCTCTTTGTTCCTTTCTTCTTCCTGTTGCGGTTTGGTAATTTTCCTTTGTATTCTCATGGATTTTATTTAATTTTTGTGACTCCTTTGTGAATTTTTGGCTTGTGGTTACCGTTTTTTGTAAATCTATCAACCCATTACTATAACTGTTTTTATTAAACTGATAGTAACATGATCTCAAACCCATCCTACTGTTATAAAAAAATTAAAAAAGAAAGAAAAAGTATTCTATATTTCCCTGCCTCCCTCTCCGACTCTCAGTGATTTGTATGTCTTCTTTTATAATTTCATGTTTACTTTATTTGTAATTCATGAGTTATCACCTTTCCAGTTGTGTGTTTCTCATTTCTGTAGCATCATGCTGCTTTTCTATTTAGAATAGCCCTTTCAATATATCTTTTAGCATGGGTTTAGTGTTGCTAAACTCCTTCAGATTTTTTTGTCTGTGAAACTCTTTATGCCTCCTTCTATCCTCAAGGATAGCCTTGCTGGATAAAGGATCCTAGGCTGCATCTTTTTTTCATTCAGGGCTTTGAATATATCTTGCCACTCCCTTCTGGCCTGTAGTGTTTGTGTAGAGAAATCAGCTGAGAGCCTTATGGGGGTTCCCTTGTAACTTACTCTTTGCTTTTCTCTTGCTGCCTTTAGAATCATTTCTTTATCCTTGACTCTGGCCATCTTGATTATGTTATGTCTTTTTGTGGGTCTATTTGGGTTCTTCCTGTTTGGGACCCTCTGAGCTTCCTGTACTTGGACATCTGATTCCTTCTTTAAGTTTGGGAAGTTTTCAGTCATGATTTCTTCAAAAACCTTTTCAATCCCCTTTGATCTTTCTTCTCCTTCTGGGACCCCTATTATGCGATGATTGGGACACTTTATATTATCCCATAGGTCCCTTATGCTATTTTCATTATTTTTTATTTGCTTATCTTGTAGTTCTTCTGAATAGGTGCTTTCTATTGCCCTGTCTTCTAGATCACTAATTCGTTCCTCTGCATTATCTAGTCGGCTTTGCACAGCTATTAGATCATTCCTCATCTCTATCAATCAGTTTATCCATTCTACTTGGCTCTTCTTTATATCTTCAATTTCATTTTTGACATATTTTATATCTCTAAACACTATCTCTTTTAATTCCTTCAGCAATTCGATCACTCCTTTTTTGAAATCTTGATCTAGTAGGCTATCGATGTCTATTTCGTTAATCTTTCTTTCAGGGGATTTCTCTTGTTCTTTTAATTGGGAAATGTTTTTCTGCTTCTTCATCTTGCTCATACCTCTTTGGCACTGTGGTTTATGGAGTATCAGTTGTTTATTTTGGTCCTTAAGGATTTTATCTATCTGATGCCTATTTAGGAATAGAACTTAGGAAAAAAAGAAAAAAAAAATAAGAGAGAGAGAGAAAGAATTTTAAAAGAAGGGAGAAAGAGGGTTTGAAAACAGTGTATAATGAATAATAGAAGAGTGAGTTGAAGCCGAGAATTAATCGGGTTGAGACCTCCTTTTAAAACCTTTACAAAAAAAAAAGGGGGTGGAGATGAATTGATGTATTTGAAACCTGTGTCTATTCAATAGCAGGACATCAAAACCCAAGAGAAATAGAAATGAATTAAGAGAGTAATAGAAAATAGAACAGGTAAAAACAGATTTAAAAAAAAAGGGGGGGGGGTTGTCGGTGTTCTCCTGGAGTCTGTGTGCTTTTAATGTGAAGTCTTTTTGTCTTCGTCCTGTTTTGGAAGCTCAGCTTGCTGTTTTCAGAGGCCCTCCGTTGGCGCCCTCTTCTTTGCTGCTCCCAGCACCTGTCGGCAAGCAGATCGGGCCTCCTCCTAACACTGGGTCAGGTGCAGCTCTCCTCTGCTGTGGGCGGGCAGGTCGCTGCCCCTCCGGATGCTGCAGTCAGATGTTGCAGACTGGCCAGGTAGAAGGGCTGGTCATGTCCCCTCCAAGCACCTCAGTCAGGGGCTGTGTTCCTGCCTGAAAGGCGGGGGGCTGCTCTCCCGCTACCTGCGCCACCGGTAGCTCCGCTGCTCTGTGCAGCTGTGCGCTCCGCCCTGGTCGGCGCTCCGCCCTGGTCGGCCTTCTGCCCTGGTCGGCGCTCCACAGGTAGGCTTGGGGAAGACCGAGGGACAGCCTTGTCCCTGCTCCGAGCCAGAACCCAGCTCCTTGTTTGTTTTTGTGGAGCAAGTTCTCTGAGGGACCAGGATGGAAGGATCCTATCTGCCCTGGGCTGCAGGCCAGTCTCAGTCTGGCCTTTGAGGCTGCCAAGCCCTTCGGTGCGGATGCAGGTTTCGCCTCTGCCCCCGCCTGAGTGCTCAGCGCGGAGTATATGGCTGCTGTGCCTGAGCCCCGCCTCTCTTCCCCCGAAAACTTTCCGCGGGATTTCAGAGATGGGGGTGTGCACCCTTCCCCCGAGAGCACATCAAACTTTCTGTTTTATGGAGGGCCCAGGTTGTTGTGCCCTGTGCACCCACAGCCACGGCGTGCAGCCCCTTGCGTTCCCCCGGGGCTGCCTCCGTGCAGCCGCCCCTGTCCTCCGCCCGGCTTGTGCAGCCTGGCCCTGCCCGCCGCTGCCGTCCCGCGTCTCAGGCTGGGTGTCGGGGGGACGCTCTGTGCCCGTTTAACTTAGTTCTGTTAGTTAAGGGCTGCTCTGTACAGATCCGAGCCTCGGAGGCTCCCCCTCTGTCCCGCTGGCCTCTCAGTTGGAGAGGGGAGACCCAGCGAGCGAGCGCCAGTCCTCCTTTGCCGCTCCCTCCCCACGGGACCCGTCCCGCGCTGCTTTGCCTTTTGTTCTTTTTTCCTTTTCTCCAACAGATTTTTGGCGTCTTTATCTTTTGAAGAGGGCGATGTTCTGTCGGAGTTCCGCAGGTGCTCTGGTTGGCTGAGTGGGTCTGTAGATGTGGGTCTTGGTGTATTTGTGGGAGAGGTTGAGCTAGGAGCGCCCTTCTACTCCGCCATCTTTTCCCGGAAGCCCGAAATACATTTCTAATGAGAAACAGTTTTAATTATTATTCCCTAAAAGGGGAAAATTATCATATTAAAATAATTTTCTTAATTTTATTTTTTAACATTTTTGATTGAGTTATAATCATTTTACAGTGTTGTATCAAATTCCAGTGGAGAGCACACTTTTTCATTTATACATGAACATACATATATTCATTGTCATTTTTTTTCTCTGTGAGCTACCATAAGATCTTGTATATATTTCCCTGTGCTATACAGTATAATCTTGTTTATGTATTCTACATTTTGAAATCCCAATCTGTCCCTCTCCACCTTCCCATCCCCCACCCCCTTGGCAAACACAAGTTTGTTTTCTATGCCTATGACTCTGTTTCTAATTTGTATTTATGTTTTATAGTTTTTATTTTGTTTTAGATTCCACATATGAGTGATCTCATGTAGCATTTTTCTTTCTCTTTCTAGCTTACTTCACTTAGAATGACATTCTCCAGGAAGATCCATGTTGCTGCAAATGACTTTATGTTGTTGGTTTTTATGGTTGAATAGTATTCCATTGTATAAATATATGACATCTTCTTTATCCAGTCATCTGTTGATGGACATTTAGCTGTTTCCATGTCTTGGTTATTGTAAATAGTGCTGCTATGAATATTGGGGTGCAGTTGTCATTTTGCAGTAGGGTTCCTTCTGAATATATGCCCAGGAGCAGGATTCCTGGGTCATATGGTAAGTGTATTCCTAGTCTTTTGAGGAATCTCCATACTGTTTTCCACAGTGGCTGTACCAAACTGCATATTAAAATAATTTAAGTCAAAAGTCTAAAAAAATAAGAAACAATTAATATGTAAACTGAAAACCATCCCTTTAAGTTCTTATATATATTTATTTATATGTAATTCTAATTTTTTTATATGTACTTACTCATGTAACCCCAATGAAACTTGGTATAATCGTTTCATGAATTAAAAATTCAAGAAATATTTATTTTAATGTTTACAAGTTACCTAAACAAGTAGCAAGAATTAATTTAAACATTGAATTTTTCTGCATAAAAAACATATATTATTGCATGATACTGACTTTAGGACATACATTCAATTTTATATTCAACTTGTTAATATGGAATTAAAATGAAACTGAAAAGTTAAATCATGCTAAAAGCAGCCTAGTTGTATTCTTAGAAAAAGTAGTTTTAACTATAGGTAACCATGAAAAATCCAGAAACAAAAAAAAAATAGTGATGCAGAAAGGCTTGAAGCTGAGTCAAAGGCAAACACCAATTTATAGGCAATTTCAATAGATCTCAACATTTATATTCTTCTTGGGTAGAGATTTCTGTCTTTCCATAAAAGTCCTCAAGGAAAAAAATGTATTACCTTACCTCTATTTAGTTAATAATGGTAGAGCTTAAACTGCTCCCTATCTTCTGCCATATTTCTGACAAAGAATAGTGTAGGCACTTTGTCTTTTACTTCTTTGCATATATGTGACCTGCCTGTGAGTCACTATTTACTGAAACTGAGAAAAAATATATTAAAATAATCTGTGACTGTATTTCAACTAAAGTAATGGTATCTTTTGAGTGTTGCAGTTATCTTTGTAAAATGTCACATCAAAGTTGCTATTCCTTTCCTTATTTCATGTGGTTGTGTAAGGAGCTTTACTTAGTGACTTTCAGATTATAAAGTTTTTTTTTTAAATTTCCAATAATATGTATATATCCATCTGCTAAATATTTATCAGAGTTACAATTAAGCAAACTTTCATAGAAAATCTAAGCACAATACTATAAATGATCAGATGAATAAGACTTATTTTCATCACAGTTCATGCAATGTATTAAGATAAATGTGGGAAAAAATCCTATTGGTGAAATATTTGTCTATACTTGGGATATTGAAAAGACTTCAGTGAGGAGATAATCTTTGAAGTCAGAAAAGATAGTACAATTTCATAAATTTAGAATATTTTGTATATAAATACATAAATATTTCTTTTTATTTTTTTTGTCTTCCATTGAAGTTTCCTTGATTTTTAACTCTATCATTTAAAAACTGAACTCTCCAATCATATTCCATATACACGTTATTTAGTCATAAGTGCAGAAAATACTTCAATGCAGGATTTCCAGTCTAAACATTACATATAATGAGCCCATTAGTCTATTTCTGTTCACAGTGGTGTTTATTTATCTTCAGTACAGAAAAGATTCTGAGGAAAAAACTGCTTCTATTTGAATTTTTACTGAACTTTGTGTTTTGATCCTATGACAGTTTTTGAGAGATTGGATTTGAACTATGCAATTGGTATATTAACAGATGTGTTTTTGTATTCCTTCTTTATATTTTAGTAAATTGAACAATTCCTGAATGAGTTGTATATCTTTTTAACCCTCTATTCAACTTGAAAATAAAGATTAAAAAATGCATATCAAAAAAAGAAAAAATAGATGTTCACCAAACTAATTGTGGTAAACATTTCCTGATGTAGGTAAGTCAAATCATTATGTTGTATGCCTTAACTTATATACTGCTGTATGTCAGTTATATCCAAATAAAACTGGATGAAAAAATAGTCATTTTTATTATAAATATAGAATGGATCTATCATAAAACTGGCCCATCTCTCTAATCATTGTCAGAAAAAAATGTTTTGAAATCAGCCTCTTCAAAATTAAAAAGAATAAATATTTTCTAGTAAATATATTCAGGAAATATTTGACATATATTGAAATGTATCAATGGGTTAGTTAAGCCAGTTTCCAAATATTTATTTTACAAATATTTATCTTGAAGTAATGCTAAGAATTTATATTTTATTTAATATTAAATATATAAATATAGATATAGATAAAGATAAATATATATAGATACAGATATTTAATATTAAAGATATATAGATATATATAATATACATATATATATATATCTCCTTGAGACAAGATCAGTAGGTATATGTGTCAGTAGGTATGTGGTCATCCTTTCCTCTTATGACAATTAATAGAAATCCAAAAGAAGGGGACATCATCTCTAGGAAAGGGAACACAGTATTTTTTGTGGGGCTTTTAAGTTGCAAGATTAGGGAAGCCTGGACTCATTCTCTAGCATAACCTGAGACCAAGTCATAATAGCAACAAGATATAGTGGTTTCTTGGTTCCAGGTCTGTCTTGCTAGCTCAGTGTTCATATCTTCCAGGATCTCTAGCTCCCTTCCTGGTATGATCATCTTTCTAAAAGCAGTTTTATTTCTTGATGGGCTACTTAAATGACTTATCAATATTATTTAATGTGGTAGAACACTCTTTCTGTCCTGAAATACATTTTTTCTAGATGCATTAAGATGATTTTTAATACAAGCAACACAAACGAAAGTATCAGGGGATTAGACAATGAAGCCATTTATTTACTCAGATAATAAGATCTGGAGGGTTTCTGAGGCTGATTTATTGACTCAGTGGTATGATACTCTCCATATTTAAACTCGTCCAACATTTCCATCCACATTTGTAAAATAGCTTAAGCAATACCATGTTCTCCCATGACACCATCCAAGGCATAATAAACAAGCTTCTCTCCTTTGCTCTCATCCACTTGCATTCTAAAGAGGTATATTTTTTTTCTTATATCACTTAGAAAAGGCAAAGTTTATTCTTTGTGAGGATTGGTCTACATGTTCTGGTTAAATTTTCACCCTGGTACACTACTTAGGTCAATCTATAAGCAATGAGAACTGTGTTTCTCTCTCTAGGTAAATAACAAGTAAGAAAAAGAGTATCTTGGCTTTTCTAAAGTTATAAGAAATAGGGCACCATCCAAAAGACATAAGTCCCCATAAATATTAGTGCTTCTGTTATATTACATATATTCAAAAAATAAGTAAAATGTGTGTAAGGGGGGAACATTCCAAACATATTAATCCACTATCAAATGACCCACTTACATGAAACAAGGACCTGCTAAATTTGTAGTGCCTCTCTTGGGAAAAAAATACAATTCCTTTAAAATGTAAGAGTTTGCAGCAGTAGGTATCTCATTTCCCCCCAAAGCCCCTTCTTGTCTTTACTACCCCTGTGTTACTTTAATCCCCTGAAATATACTTAGCATGTAAACTAACCTCTTTAACATGAATACTACAACAGAAATAAATGACTTTTATTCTTTATAATGGAAAACTTTGAGCCATGGCTGAATTTGAGGAAAACAGAGGGAACTAGAACCATTAGAGCACAACAAAATCAGGTCAAATGCTTGTATCACTTGTCATTGCCTATTTTAAACAAAACATAACTTAGTGTTATTTCTCTGCTAATATTATAGTCTGCTTACTCAACATCATGTATTATCCATTAATCAGGCATATGTTCTTGCTATTTATGTCCAAATCAATCCTGCTATAGCTTTATATATGAATCACTTTTTGTGTATATGAAATTACTATAAATCTTCCCTAATTTATAATTTGAGAATATCAGATGAGTTTTCCCTGACTCAATTATAACAGAGGATCAGATAAAGATTGAGATGTATTATCTAGCAATTCAGGTCCTTTCTCCTGTTAAGAAGCTGACTATTTAAGAAATGTAGCTGCCTTTGAAGTTTGAAGTTCCTGAATGAATCTGCTTCACACATCCTCACCTAAGATTGCCAAGCGACACCAGGTTTCAGGCATGTCCCATGAGAAATGATTAGGCCAATTTCTTAAATCTCTGAATTGTCAATCAGCTACAGACACCCCATCAATCAATTGGTGAATAAGTGTACAAAAGACACTACAGAATATGCAATACATCATTTCTTGGAAGGAACTTGATCACCAACTTCTCTGTAGTAGACCCCCTAGTGACTTCAGCTAAAATATGCCTTTAATATTCCTTCAATCTTATAGCTTAAGGCCTAAAACATAAAATCAGCTTTTATTAAAGTGTACTTTGTTTACAATGCTGTGTTAATCTCTGGTGTACAGAATAGTGATTCAGTTTTTAATATATTTATATATAGATTTATATACATAAATACATTTTACATATATATGTATATATATTCCTTTTCAGATTAGTTTTCATTGTAGGATATTTCAACTGTTGAATAGAGTTCCCTGTGCTGTACAGTAGGACAATGTTGTTTATCTATCTTATATATAGTAGTTAGTATCTGCAAATCCTGAGCTCTCAATTAATCCCTCCATTCCATCTTTTCCTCTCTGGTTACCATAAGTTTATTTTCTAAGATATTGTGTGTCTCTCTATGTGTTGTAAATAAGTTTGTGTTGGGCTATTTGTAAACAAAGGAAATTTATTTTATGTAGTTTTGGTGACTAGGAAATTCAAGATCAAGGTGTTGGCAGATTTAGTGTGTGGTGAGAACTTGCTGCCTGGTTCATAGATGAGTACTTTTTCTTTCTGTCCTCACATGGGGGAAAAGTTGGAGGACTTCTGTTTTATAAGGTTTCTAATCTCATTACCTCCCAAAAGCCACACCTCCAAATACTATCAATTTGGGGATTAGGTTTCAAGATACACATTGATGGGGGATGGGGTTTAGCAGGGAGGGGACAAATCATTTATTTATAACAAAAATTTAGCCTTTAGAAAAACAGAACTGAAATGAGTGAGATTTGCCTGTTTGCACTTTTTAAAAATTTATTTCTCAACCTAGAATCCTTGCTAAAGGCAGTGGCAACCTGCAGCATTATTGACCTGAGGGGTAAGAGTCACTTGTCAAGACAAGCAGAGCAAGTCAAAAGTTAGAGAACTAAAAAAACAGAGTCACATCTGTAGGATCCTGAAGATATGCATATAAACACCAAATATTTGGCTGACTACTAAGCTATGAATGTTCCAGGGAGATACAAGTAGGACTGTAAAAAGAACAAAAACAGAAGCATAAAATCACTTAGTGGATATTTTAGCTGTTAAATATCTAAGGGAGGCATAGTCTGCTAGAACAAAAAATAGATAATCTTTAGAGGAACTGAACAATTCAGAACCTTTACTATATATCATCACCCATGATATAGGACATAAAATTACAAGCTTTCTAAACCTATAAAGAAACAGAACAATGTGATCATGATTGAGAGAAAAAACATGAATGAACCCAAGCACCAAGATAGTGCCATTAGCAGGAAAAAAAAAAAAAAAAAAAAAAAAACTAAAACTAGAAGTTACTTGTGTATTTGATAGTAGATTGAAGATGGCAGATAATGGAGTCATTAGACTTGAAAACAAATTATTGGAAAAATTCAGTGAAAAATCATAGAGAAAAAATAATTCAAGAAAAAAATAAAGACTCATAATGACAAGTGGGAAAATATCAAGCCATTGACCATACATGCAATTGGAGATCCAGGACAAGAGGAGAGAATAAGTGAACAGAATGAAATATTTTTAGTCAATAGTCGAAAACATCCCCAAATTAGTAAACAATTTAAACTTTGATATTTAGCAAATCCAAATGAGATGACTCTCCTAAAGAGAGATAAATAAAAATGATATCTACCTAAGCAAACACAATCACACTAACAAAATCTAAAGATGGAGACAAAATCTTGAAAGTTCCCAGAGAAAATTGGCTCATTACATTTAGAAAAACAAAAATATGTTTGAAATCTGATTATACATTGGTAAGAATAGCAGCAAGAACATAATGAAATTGCTTTTTTAAATGAAGAGAAAAAATTAAACATATGTCAATGCAGAAGTTTATATCTGGCCAAAAACCAAATTTCTCTAAAATTAAAGATGACAATACTACCTCAGGCCATGATGGTGAAATGGGGACCAGATTTTCCCTCCTGCTGTAAACAACAAAAACAAAACATATAGAAAACAACAACAATGACAACAACAACAACAAAAACAGCTT
Organism: Camelus bactrianus; assembly: GCF_048773025.1. Lineage (NCBI taxonomy): Eukaryota > Metazoa > Chordata > Mammalia > Artiodactyla > Camelidae > Camelus > Camelus bactrianus. The sequence goes on along the minus strand of NC_133552.1, from coordinate 29,066,577 downwards.
TCAGGCATCAGAAAATAGAAGAAAGAGTCCACTAAGGAAGGGAAACAAATGAAGTAAGGTTTACAATTGCTCCATATTACTCCCTGAATGGAATATTCAGATTATGATATAGACTGGAAGCCCAAAGAAATGTCAGAAGTACTCCTAAATTGAAACAACATAGATACATTTTCTTAGAGGCCACAGCAGTTAAAATATAGGTATAAGAGACTCAGAGAAAAGCACATAACTGAAAAAAATTAAAAGTACACCAACAGAGACCTCAAAAGAACTAAAATAATTTCCTTAAAATGTTTAGTTGAATGTTGACCATTTCATGCATGTGAGAAATTAACCAAAGGCAAGGAAACACACACACACATACACACACACAAACAAGCACACACATGCTAGAAAAAAAACAGAAGAAAAAGTGTTTGCTTCTCACACAGGATGAGTAAACATAATTTTCTCACCAGCAACTTGGGAAAAAGACAAACAAAAACCCTCACCCAACTTGGTGAATCAAATAGAATAAACAGAAGGACATTTTTCAGTAGGCAGGTTAAAAAAGGCAATAAACTAAAGACTGCTCAAGACCTGAGTGACAAAACTTAAAAGCATACCTCAGAACAATCAAATTATTTCCTAGTAACTTAACTTATTCAAGATAAACTAATGTAATATTGAAAGAATTACAAAAACATCTAGTCCACAGAAGAAAACACACAACATCTGGTATTCAATCAAAAATTGCATGGTATAGAAAGAAATAGAAAACTATAATTCATCACAAGAAAAATAACAGACTTAGAAATTGCACAGAAGGGAATTAGTAGACAAGGACATTCAAGAAATTCTTTATAACTATGTTCACATATCAAGAATATAGAGGAAACCATAATCCTATTCATTAAAGTAATATAAATTGTATATAAATAATATTCAATTTGAATTCCAGAAGTGAAAATAAACAATTTCTGAGATAAATATACACTATATAAGATTAATAGTAGATAAGATAGGGAAGATAAAATATCAGTAAATTTGATTCATAAATAGAAATTGTCTAAATGAAACAGAGGCAGAAAAAAGGGAGTAGAACAACAGCAACAAAAAACAGACCAATGAGTTTGGAACAACTACAAGCAGCTAAAGTGATTCATGTAATTCCAACAGGAGAAAAAAGTGGATAAATAAATAATATTTGAAGAAATAATGACCAAAAATATTAAAACTTTGATGAAAAAATTGAATCCACAACTTCAGGAAGCTCAGTGAACCCAAGCAAAACTATCTACCAAAATATAATCAAATTATTCAAGACACATTATAAAGAGGAAAGCATGATAACAGCCAGGAACTTAAAAATATTTTGTACAAAGGAAAATAAGTGAGAATTACAGCAGACTTCTCATTGGTGTCAACAGAGATGAGAAGAAATTGAAGAAATATATTTAAAGTACCAGAATGAAAAGAAAAAAAAATCTTCAAACTAGACTTTTACACCCAGCAAACATACATTTCAAACATGAATATTAAGTAGATTTTTTCATACATATAAAAGTTGAAAAAAATTACCAACAACATGCATCTGCTACAAGAAATATTACAGGAATTTCTTGCAGCAGAAAAAAATGATACCAGATAGAAATCTGGATCTACACAAAGGACTTATGATAACTGGAAATAATAAAAAAGCTCTCATAATTAAAAAAAATTCCAAGAGTTAATTGGTTTTTGAGGCCTAAACAATGATACATTAGTATGAGACTTATATAAAAATAAAATTCATGAGAAACACTAGCACAAAGACTCGGAGATAGGGAAATAAAATATGTAACTTCAAACATTTTATATCTCATATAAAGTAGATTAATGTTACCTGAAGATAGACTTTGATATCTTAAAACCACACACTAAAAACCCTAAAGCAAACACCAAGAACACAATAAAATGCTATGGCAAATAAGCCAACAAAAGACCAAAAAGGAGAAAAAATAATAAATTAATAAAATTAAATGAATTGACCATTTAATAAATAATGTTTTTCAATGAAATTAGAAATAAAAAATAATTTGAAACATAAATTAACTCAAAAGAAGGCAGAAAAAGAGGAAAAAAAACCCAGACACATTAAAAAATTAAATTTAAATAGAAAAAAAACCCCTCTAATTAAAAGGCAGAGGTGTTAAAATTAATTGAAAACATAACAAGCAAATTTATTGTCTGCAAAAAAGTATATACTTCAAATAAAAAGACTCAAATATATAGAAGAAATGATAGAAAATGACATGATACAATAATACTAATTGAGGGAAAGGTGGAATGGCTATTAATAATGGACAATATATATCAGAGTAAATACTTCATGGATAAAGATAATCACATTATAATGACAAAAGGATCAATTCATCAAGAGGGCATAATTATTCTAAATACTTAGGCAACTAATAACAGAGCTTTCAGGGAGAGGGTATAGCTCAGTTGTAGAATGTATGCTTAGCAAAGCATGAGGTCCTGGGTTTAATCCCCAGTACCTACATTAAACAACAAAAAACAAACAAACAAACTAATTACCTGCCCCTAAAATAGAAACAAACAAACAAACAAACAAAAAAAACTCCATAGCTTTAAAATACATTAAATTAAATTGCAAAGAGAAATTGAGAATTACACAATTAGAGATTTCAAAATCTTTCTCCAAACAATTGTTAAAAAACAGACAGAAAGCCAGGAATAACATGGAAACTTGTTCAACCAGATGACCTAATTGACTCCTGTCTGTAGCACACAAAATGCAACAATAGAAGAATAAATTATTTATATGAACATAAACCAAGTAGATCATAATATGGTCCTAATATCTGAATACAACTAAAATATTCAAATATTATAAATTATGTCCCTTGACTATATTGGGCTTACTAGAAATTAAAGACAATACTCTGGAAAATTCTAAATATTTGGAAATTATATGTATTTGCATTCTTTTTTTTATCATTTTTTATTGATTTATAATCATTTTACAATGTTGTGTCAAATTCCAGTGTTCAGCACAATTTTTCAGTCATTCATGGACATATACACACTCATTGTCACATTTTTTTCTCTGTGAGTTATAAAATTTTGTGTATTTGCATTCTTATTAGCAATATATGAGTTCTCGTTGCTTTACATATTCACTAACATTTTGTGCTGTGTTTATTTTTGCAACTCTAAAGAATGTATAATACTATAACATTGATGTTTGAATTGTTTGAAATTGTATTTTTCAAATGGTTAATGATTTTAGCACTTTTATATATCTTTATTTATTATTTATATATTTTTAAAGTGTCTATTCAAGGCTTTCAGTCATTTTTTTAAATGTCTTTTAAATTAACTCAAAAAGTGTCTGTGTGTAAATATATACAAATATAAATTTAAATACAAATATACACTTTTAAATAAACTTTATGTTAAAGAAATCAAAAGGGAAAGTAAAAAGTGTTTTAGTCAAAATTATAAAAATATATATTTTTTTAATTTGTAGGATAAAACTAAAGATCTAATTAAACAAAAAATGCCTTGTTAAATAAAGCCTTCATATAAATTATCTAAGTTTATACTTTAAAATTTGGGTTTAGGGAAGGTCAGATAAAATTCAAAATTGTTACAGTGGAATACATAATATAGACATAAGAAAAATTAAAAAAAAATACAATGCAATTATATTTTTTGAAATGTCATTAAATTTGAAAGTGCCTTTAGAAGCTAAGAAAAACAGAGAGATTGAGAATTGTGTTTCCAAAATAACACTTAAGAAAATTAAGAGGCATGCTTCAAACTGGAAGAAGGTATTTGTAGAACATATATCTGGCAATATCTAATACCAGACTATATAAGTTGTTAACTAAATAACAAAAAAATTTTAAGCATAAAGAAATAAAAAATAAGCCAAAGACATGAATAGCACTTTAAAAAGTTATATGAATGACAAATAAAGATAATCATAAATTCAAACAAGATTGTACCATCATATATCCTTTAGAATTGCAAAAATTAAAACCACACATAATACCAAACAATTGAATAAATAGAGCAACCAGAACTCTCATATATTTTTGGTGGGAATAAAATTTTACAAATGCTTTGGAACATATTTTGTCAATCTAGAAAAAACTGAAATACACTCTTGTATTTTGACCAGTGATGCCATGTGTAGGTATTTATCTGAGAGAAAAAAAAATCACTTTATTCATAATGGCCAATATTGGAAACAATCAAAAAGCCCATCTATAGGAGAGTAAATACATAAACTCTACCATATCCACACAATAATAACCACTCAGGGATAAAAACAAACAAACAAACAGGATTGCTACATTAAAGAACATGGGCAAATTTTACAAATATGCTGAGCTAAAGAAGCCAGGCACCAAAGATATATTATATGATTCTATTTATATAAATTTCTAGAGGATGCAAAAGATAAGTAGATAAGTGATGGATAGTTCATACATAAATACATTACTTATATACATGCTATGTCACCACAGCCTCTGAAGGGATGAAGGATGTTACATGATGGAATTTCCTAGATTGAAAGCATCCTAGGGTGTGGAAAAAACAGGTTTATCTTTTAATTAAAATTGTAATACTAATACTTGGGCATTTCAAATGGTATTTTTTTCTGAAAAGAATGCACAACCTAAAAGTTGAGATTTATGTTTTATTTGGCAGACTTTCTGAGAACTTCAAGCCCAGGAGGCAGCCTGTCAGATATCTCTGAGAGACTGCTCCAAAGGGGTAAAGGAGCCAGGATATATAGGAGTTTTGCAACAAAAACCAACTTGTCATAATATCAAAACATTATTGCAAATTAAAGGAAAACAGACATCTCAAGTTAATAATTTTAGTATATTTCTATGTAAGAGAAGGAAGATGCAGAGCCACTGAAATCATTCCTTTGGTATGCACTTTATCTCTCCAGGGTGAGTATCCTGTTCTTTCCCATCCTGAATCCCCTGAGGGTGAACTGTTGGGGGTGGCTGCAGTTACTGATGGCATAGCAGTGGGCAGCCCAGTTTTCTTTATCCTGAGTTCCCTCAGGCTCACTGTCAAGGGCACAGGTGGTGGCTGGTGGCTTCATGGCTGTAGCATCCTCTGTTTGCTAATATGACAAGCAACATTTTTCATTTACAGGTAAACTATTGATAGTTGAGCTAATTGGTAAAGCCTGGTGACTTGAAGAATGAATAAAAAGAAATCTATAAAAAGAATACATAAAAAGGAGATGTTTTGACTAGTTACAAGTTTTTGGCTTGAATATGAGTAAACAGTTATATCTTTCTCTAAGAATAAAATGAGAATTGTTGGAGGCTTGATGTGTATGAAAATGAGACATGTTTTGGATGAACTGAGTTTAATGTTCTACTTTAATATGTTGTGTCAACTAAAAATTGGCACTTGCTATTTGTCTCTATAAGGATTAAATAATATTGGCACTTGTCATCTACCTCTGCAAGAATTAAATCATGAGTTGTTGCAACCACTGACCTTCAACAAACCTGAAAGAAGTTCAGAGTGGAGATCAGGGAAAATCTGGCAGGGAAAATCTGGCCTTCAGATAGATATTTTCAGAAGATTTTATATGCCCACATTCTTGCATTTTCTCATATCTAGAAAAGCACTAAAATCATTAATAGAGCTGTCTTCTTGCTGAAAGATTGTCCCCCAATCCTTACAAGCCAAATAACTCAGAGACAGGTTCTTGGAGCTTAGCAGAAAAGAGGCAAATTTATTGCTATGCTGGGCAATACTACAGCAGGCTAGTGCCTTCAAAACTGTGAATCCATCTTGGGGATGGGGCAGGATGGTGATATACCCACAGCTTAAATAATAAAGCATTGATAACAATCAATGAGATTATTTTCATCTCTTGAGACTCAGAGGAGTGTCATGGTGTCTCCAGTTGACCAATTCTATAGAGGCTAGTGGTTGTTGCTCTTTTGATTTCTTTATCTTATAAGTGCCCAAGATGTGGTCTTCTTGATAATTCAAGCTCTTTAGTAATGTTACAGTCCTGTGACCTCCTCCCTGGGGACCAACTCAGAGACCAAGCATGATTATTAATTTTGATAACTGGAATAAAGTAAAAACAGTAAAATGAATAGCTTTATTTTAACAATGAGCCTGGAGCTGTGAGTATAAATTGGTCAGTCAGGTTAGTTGATTGTTTTAAGGGTAAGCATAAGAATAAGCAATCTGTTAGCCTAAGTGAAGACATTTTATTAACTCTCCTTCAGTCTGACTAGCAGTAAATTTCATGAGACTAGCAGCAACCTTCTCCAAAAAATGTGTGCTTGATTTCATGTATCTCCTTTCATCAAAATCATATGTATACTAAAATTTCCCCACTACCTCTTCAGAGCAGCTCCACAAAGCTATCTGAAATGCTATCTCCTAGGCTATAGTCTTCATGTTGCCCCAAATAAAAAATAAAACAACTCACAACTCTCATGATGTGCTTTTTTTTCAGTCAACACTCGGTAGAAGTATACAGAAAACTTTTATTATACAACTTACCAAAATCTGAATTCAAATATCCTATATTTATAGCAACACACACACACACACACAGACACACAGACACACACACACAGACACACACACACACACACACACACACACACACACATTGAGTTTATATCCTTAATGACTTGGTAAGCAAGGGCATATTTTTATTTAAAGTTAGGAATGCAATTATTAAAAGATCAGAGTTTATCAGACAACATAAAATTATTTTATCATTACACTTACCTTACTTAACTTTATTTATATCGTAGTTGTAAAAAGCTGAAAAAATGTAACTACTTAGTATATAATAAGAGAAGAAAAGTTAACTTCAATTAGAATGACTTTTTAAATTATAAGATGATTTAAACTAAATTGTTGAATCTTAAAATAATATTAGAGTTGTCTAAGGCATAATTTAGGTGAACATTATATATTTATGAATTCAGATTTATGTCATTTTTACATGAGAAATCTGATTCTAGATCATTTTAAAATCTACCATTACACTGTTTGGATCTCCTTTTGCATTTGTAATACCAAAGCTAAATTTTCAAAAAACATTTAAATACTACATATCCACATCTAAAAATATCATTTCCATTGTACTTGATATACTCTTTGTTGTATTTTCAGTGTGCTTATGAATGTACTGAAAATGCAGTTTAATTTTGCCTGTGCTTTACAATAAATTTACATTTTATTTTCAATCCCCATAGACTGAAAATAAATATTCAACAAATCCATTTTTTCTGTCTCTGGGCAAAAATGCTTTACAAAATAAGGGATTCTTTGTGAAATGTTGATGTGAGCCAAAAGTTTTTGTTATTTTACATACCTCCCAGGAATACTACCTTCAGGCTAATAGAGGAAATGATAAATTTTCAATAGCACCCAACAGAAGTGATGCAATATTCAAGAACAACACTCTAATTGACAAATAAAATAACAATGTGTACAAATATAGGGTGAAGAAAAACTTACTATGAAATAAAATATTTAAAAATTCCACAATTCATAATGAATTATGGACCATCAAGAAATATGAACATACTTAAACAGAGAAATATTGGAGAAATAATGATTGTTTCTCTATGAATTTCTAGATGATTAAGAAAAATCACTGTCAACATCATATTTGAATTTACACTATAATAATAGCATATATTTTTAAAATAATGATAATAAATTATAAATTCTATAGACTCCAAATTTATTATCTGCAATCTTTTATTATTTACAAAAAAGAAGTAGGGTCACAAATCAGAGTTTTTAAAAGCTGAGGCCATTTATAAACTGCAACATGAAAAAATCCACTAATTTGAAAAATGTAAAATGTTTCTAGAATAATATGAAAACTTAAAAAAATGAATAAAAATCAGCATAGTCACTATAGTCACTGTCAATGGTGTTTGAATAATGATTCAGAAAAGTACTCAACTACTTCCCACTAAAATCTAGAAACACTTTGTCTTATCAAGTAGAATTCATGTGAACAGTTTATAAAACAATACTGCTGAGTCAAAGGTAAAGCTAGATATAAAAAAGTTATATTGCTGATAGCCCTGAAAGAGCAAATTACTTTTGAAATGGGAAACCCTTGACCAACTAAATAATATTTTAACTTTTCTTTTTCTTTTTCATTTCGAGAAAGAAAAAGGAAAGAAAGAAAGAAATCATTTAACAATCAAGCTATATATTGGTGCTGAATACTGGATTTGTGAACTCTTAGTCATTTCTCAAACTGAAGCTGAATCAATCATATCTTCCTCATGAAGAAAAAAAGGCTTTAGATTAACCCTAAGAGACTCAGCTCAATTTAGGGACACAGATGGTCTTTAATTTATTGAATATAGAAACTAATAAGCTATTATATCCTATTCTTTATTTAAAATTTCACAAGTGTAATAATTGTCTATGAGCCCACAGACTGTCAAATAATAATTGTGCATATGGTATAATTTTACTAATTAAAAAAATGCAGAGAGAAGGGCCAAGATGGTGGAGTAGAAAGATGCTCATAGCTCACACTCTCCCACAAATACACCAAAACTGAAATCCACAGACCCACCCAACCAATTAGGACACCTGCTGAATTTGACAGAACACTGCCTTCTTCAAAAGACAAAATATGCCATGGATATGGTAGGAGAAAAGGAAAAAGAAGAAGGAAGAAAAAGGAAAATAGTGTGGGATCATTCCCATGGGGAGGGAGCAACAAAGAAGGAATCGTGCTCATTTGCTGAGTCTCCCCTTTTCCAACAAAGAGGTCAGTGGGACAGAGGGTAAACCTCTGAGGTTTGGCTATGTACAGAAAGCCCTTGACTGACAGAACTAAGATAAATGGGCACAAAGGGTCCCTGTGAACCCCAGCCCTAGACACAAACCAGCAGGTGTAGGACAGGATAGGCTGCCTAAGCCAGGTGGAGGACATGGGCCAACTGTACAGAGGCAACCTTGGGGGACTGCAGTGTGCTATGTGCCTTTGCTGGGACGGTATACAGAGCATAGCAGAACAACCTGTGTCCACCATAAAATATGAAAAAAAAGAAAAGAAAAGAAAAGAAAAGAAAAGAAAAGAAAGGCAACACTGGTAGTGTGACCTGGGGAGAAGGTTACCAAAGATTTTGTCTACAAAGACCCACGGAACCATCACTGGGTGTTCTTGGGAGAAGAGAAGTGGGGCTCAACAACAGACATGATATCTTCCTGTCTCAGATTCCAGGCGGAGGTGGGGTCAAAACCTGAATCCTCGGAATTTTGCAACCTCATAAACAGGACTGAGATTTCTTTACAGCCCCAGGATGATAGGAAAGTTCTGCCCCAGTGCCTCTGTGAATTTGTGCCTTTAAGATAAAGGAATAAGGAGTGGAGTTCTGGCACAGAGCAGAGTTGAGGGCTGGATGGCCATTTTCTCCAAGCCTGTCTATGAAGCACAGACCCAATCAGAGTGGGGATCTGCATGGAGCAGGGGAGTGACCTGCCCACCTACCTTGCAAAACCTCAGTGCCAGACCATGGCATCAGGAGGAAGCGCAATACACCCACATACCTTGAAATAGCGCAATACCTTAGGAGGAGATATGAGAAGCCCTCAGATCTGCTGGGAGCAGCACAGACCAGGGGCCTGACCAGAGGGCCTCTGGGACCAGTGAGAAAAGTTCATGCATCAGGGCGAAGGCATGAGCTGCAACAACTACAAAATAAAAAGGAGGCCCAATTTAATAGCCAGGGCAGGCTCTGGCTAACAGATCACTGGCCACAACACTAAACAAAGTGAAAACAGGGAAATAATGTACAAGGAAGACTTGGCAACCACATATAGATAAGAAGGACCTCTGGACAAAATTATTAAGAGCACACAGTCTCCACAGGAACATATCCTTTTTTTTTTTTTTTTTTCTGTTCTATTTATTTTTACTTTTTTTTTAATTTTTCACTTTTACAATTTTTATGTTTCTATTAAATTCCTTTAAAATTTTCTTTTAATATATTTTTATTATTATTATTGTCTTTATTTGTCTCAAATTCAGTTTTATTTGTCTCAATTTCAGTTTTATTTCTATTTGCTTCATTCTTCTGTTATCAATTATATTGTTTTCAATTTTCTTCTTTCAATTATTTAAATTTCTCTTTGTTTTGTTCTTCTGTCATTGATTATGCTCTGTTTTCATTTTTTTCTTCTTTTAGTTTTTTAAAATTTGTCTCTACTCAATTTTTATTTCTCTTCAATTTGTTCTTCTGTTATTGATTATACTCTGTCAAACTTTTTTATTATTTTAATTTTTTTAGTTTTATTTCTTCATCTGCTTTAGATAAATAAACAAACTCCTTAAGGACCACAGTAGATAACTGATACCTCATAAGTCATAGTGCCAGAGAGATATAAGCAAAATGGAGAAGCAGAGGAACCACTCCCAACTAAAAAAACAAGAGAAATCCCCTGAAAGAATGATCAATGATATAGACCTTGATAGTCTGATTGATCATGATTTCAAAATAGGAGTGATGAAATTACTTAAGGAATTAAAACAGATTGTTTTTAGAGACAGAATATGTCAAAAAGGAAATTGAAACTATAAAATTGGAAATCTCAATCACTGAGATGAGAGCTGAACTAAAGGCTGTAAAAAGTAGGCTAGATCATGTAGAGGAATGAATAAGTGACTTAGAAAACAGGACAGCAGAAATCACCAAATCAGAATAGCTGAGAAGAAAACAAATGAAAACAATATAAGGGAAATATGGTATAATAAAAAGCATGCCAACCTATGTATAATAGTGGTCTCAGAATGAGAAAAAAGAACAAAGGGGATTGAAAAGGTATTTGAAGGAATCATGACTGAAAACTTCCCAAACCTAAAGAAGGAATCAGATACCCAATTACAGGAAGTACAGAGGGTCCCAAGTAAGAAGAACCCAAACAGACCCACACCAAGACACATTATAATCAGGATGGCCAGAGTGAAAGATAAAGAAATGATTCTAAACAAAACAAGAGAAAAACAAAGAGTGATTTATAAGGAAACCCCTATAAGGCTTTCAGCTGATTTCTCTACACAAACACTACAGGATAGAAGGGAGTGGCAAGATATATTCCAAGTCTTGAATGAAAAAAACAGATGCAACCTAGGATACCGTATACAGTAAAGCAATCCTTTAGAATAGGAGGAGAAGTAAAGAACTTCACAGACAAGCAAAAACTCAGAGAATTTAGCAACACTCAACCTCAAAAGAAATATTGAAAGTTCTACTCTAAATAGAAAAGAAGCAGGATGCTACACAAAGAAGAAAACCATACTTTGAAAGGTGACAGCTACCATGAATTAAAACAGAATAAACATGAAATTGTAAAAGAGGAATCTAAATCATTAAAGGTGGGAGAGAGGAGCAAGAAAATATAGCTTTTTTCTTTTTTCCTTTTTAAAATTTTACATTCTTGGTAAGAAGGTTTTGAGCTTATATTGCTATCTGTTTAAAGCAGAGAATTATATTAATGGGTTAATATATGTACAAAATAGAGTAATCACAATCCAAAAACATACAACAGGTCATGAAAATGAAAACAAAACAAAACAAAAAAAAAACAAAACAAAAAACAACAACAAAAAACAAGATAATACAAAGAAAAGTGATCAAATTACAAAAAGAAAAAAAAGGAACAGGAGGAAATAAGAAATCAACTGAAAAACTAAGTTCAAAGTGGCAAAGAATACACATGTATCAATAATTACTGTATATGTCAATGGAATAAATACTCCAATCAAAAGACATAGAGTGGCAGACTGGATAATAAAACAAGAACCTACAATATGCTTCATACTAGAGACCCATTTTAGGGAGAAGGACACAAATAGATTGAGAGTGAGAGGATGGAAAAAGATATCCCATGCAAATGAAAATGACAAGAAAGCAGGAGTAGCAATACTGCTACTTTCAGACAAAATAGACTTTAAAACAAAGACCATAAAGAAAGATAAATGAAAAAAAAGATAAATGACATTTTATAATGATTCAAAGAGCAATACAAGATAAGGATGTTACACTCATTAATATACATGCACCCAATATAGAAACACCTATATACACAAAGCAGATACTAACAGATAAAACAGGAGAAATTGACAGGAATGCAATCATTGTAGGAGACTTTAACACCCCATTAACATCACTGGACAGATCTTCTAGACAGAAAATTAAAAATGCAACAGATAAATTAAATGATACAATAGAACAATTACATTTGGTTGATATTTTCAGTACATTATATCCCCCCAAAATATAATATATATTCTTTTCAAGTGTACATGGAACATTTTCTAGGATTGACCGTGTACTTGGACACAAAAGAAGCCACAAAATTTTAGAAGATGGAAATTATCTCAAGAATCTATTCTGACTACAATGCCATGAATCTAGAAATCAATGACAGAAAATCAAAAGAGAAAAAAATGACAGCATGAAGATTAAACAACATGCTACTAAAAACCAGTGGGTCAATCATGAAATCAAAGACAACATTAAAAAAACTTTGAGATAAATGACAATGTAAACATAACCACACAGAATCTATGGGATGCAGCAAAGGCAGTGCTAAGAGGGAAGTTTATAGTGATGCAGGCCTTCCTCAAAAAAGAAGAACAATATCAAATAAACAATCTAATCTACCAGCTAAAAGAGTAAGAAAAATAAGAACAAACAAACCCCAAAAGTCAGCAGAAGGAAAGAAATAATAAAGATCAGGGAGGAAACAAAGTAGAGATTAAAAACAACAGAAAAATTTAATCAAACCAATAGCTGGTTTTTTGAAAGAGTAAACAAAGTTGACAAATCTCTGGCCAAGCTCACCAAGAAGAGAAAAGAGGGAACACAAGTAAAAAAAGTAAATAAGAAATAAGAAAGGAAAATGGAGAGATTACAACTAATACTACAGAAATACAAAATATCATACAAGAATGCTAAGAACAACTATATGGAAACAAAATGGATAACTGTCAGCTGAGGGGGGCTGAAGAGGGATTCGAGGAGGCAAGCTTCCCAACTGGAGCAATGTACGAGGAGCCAACATGGAGCAAAACAGCACTTTATTGTACAAGCTGGTGGCGTGTGTGGCAGGCGGCAGCAGCGCTCAGTATTTTCTTCTTGTTTTAACAAGATGGCCCCCTCCCCGGTACACTTGTCCTGCTTTTATCTATTTTCTGTGCAGTGTTCATTTGTTTGTTCATAAGGCTTACATAACACCATGAGTGCATGCGTATTTTTACTTTCTTTGTTTTAAGATTTATATAACTGGTGCATGTGTACAATCATTATTTACCTTATACTACAAGTATGTTGTTGTGACCTTGGCCTTAGTCCCATGGCCTACTCATCCAAGGTCATTGACATTCCACCCCCTAGGTCATGGGGACCTTTGCCCACAGGGTGGAGCATTGTGCCCAAAGACCGCAACAATAATACAGAGTACAACGTATTACCATTAAACAGGCAGCTACAATAGCCAGGAAGTTAGGCTCCATCTCCAGGAGGAAGTGAAGGATGACCATCAATTCTTAAGGGAGTCTTGAGTTACATGATCTATGTGGTCTAATTCCTGATCTGTTTCTTGTAGTGCCTTAGCTACTTCCTTCTGGTGATTTGGTATATAGATACAGCATTCAATATGTAACACAGCACATGTGTTATCTTGGCTTGCAGTGAGAATATCTAATGCCGTTTTATTTGTTAAGACCATCTTTCACATTCGAGTGGTCTCATCTAACAATTTCCCTATAGCTTTTCTAGTAACATTCAGTACAGCTGATATGTGTTGAGCCAAAGCTTTTACATGCAATTTTACACTGATGGTCCTGGCACAAAGCAGGAACATGGCCATGGGATAAAACCACCAAGCTGCATGCTTTTCCTGATGCCACCGGCTGTGCAGTGGATCCCAGTTTGCGGGGTCCTCTGTTAAACTGGACCTGGCATGCCCAGGCAAGTAAGATCTACCCCAAGTACAGCACCCTGTCCATTTATCCAGGAGATAAGACCATCCATGGGTGTCACAAACCCATAGGTACCCTGGTGGCAAGAAATCAGTGGGTTTTGTGCCAGTTAAGCATCATCCATCTCACCAAGTGGAGGCATTTACATAATAAGTGATGTGGGCACATAGCCCTTTGGGGAGCAACCCCACTGTGCAGTTTGGGGTGTAGCGTTCAAACCGCTGCTCAATACAGAAAGGACTTAGACTTGTCAATTTTATATGACAAAGTATTGTCCCAGAGTAGGTTACCCTGCCTTCCAAGTAGTCTCAAAGAGCAGGTTCCCCTGCAATAACTTCTCTAATGGGCTCAAATCCCAAATATTGCCACAGAGCAGGTTCTCCTGCAATAAATTCTCTAGTGGACTCATACCAGGAGGCTTCAGGGGCAGGGTGCAGTGCTACTCCAGACCAAGTGGGCAGACTGCCCTTGTAAGAATCATCTGGATACCAAGCAGTTCCCCAGGGATGGTCTTTCCCCTCATAAAAGGGGCTAGCCATGGAGTTAGCCCCCTGATGTGGGAGTGTCTGTATGGCAGATGCAACAATACCAAGCAGTTCCCCCGGGGGTGGCTCTTTCCCTAGGCATGGAGTCCACCCCCTGATATGGGAGCATCTGTACGACAGACACAGCAAATCTCATAAGCCCTAACACCTGCTGCAACCCTGCAGCCAAGGGGCTAGCGGTGTACTGGGCTCTCTGTTTCAAATAAGCACCCCACTTTGTCAGAGTTGGGGTCTGGGCAGTTCCCAATCAGGGTTGTTTTTCCTATATCTGAACCCATACTGCAATGGGATATGTGGTCTCCACTTGGACCTCTTGTCTCCCCATCAGGGATTTAGTGGTTATCAATGATGCATCAGTTGCTAACAATTATTTCTCAACAATATTCAGGCCTTTGTACAGCTGAGTCCAGAACCCTATGAGCACCTTCTGATGCCCATGCTTTTGCCATAAGCCCCAACAATATCCATCATTGTCCACGTGGACTTTTAACCAGAAAGGGAGGTCTGGATCTATAGTGCACAGCACTTGTGCTTGGGCCACCACCCTCTTAGTTTCAACAAATGCACATTTGGTCTCATAAGAACAATTCCAGACTTCTCCCTTTTTAATTAGTTTATACAAGGTTTTGGCTATTTGGGCCAAATGAGGAATAAATACCCACCAGTATCCTGGAAGATCTAAGTAAGTCTGTAATTGTTTAACTGTTTCAGGGCGTGAATATGCCTGGATTTTTTCTACTACTGCTTAAGGTAGCACTTTTGTCTTACCTGACTAGATGACACCCAAGAATTTGACAGAATATCCAGGTCCTTGCACTTTGTCCTCGTTCATGGCCCACACCCAACCCGGGCTTCTCGCAGCACTGTGGCACTGGTTTTCAAATCTGAAAGAGAATCAGACGTTAACATTAAATTATCTATATAATGGAACAAATGAATGGTATCTGGTTTGCTCCATGTAGCCAGGTCCTGGGCCATCAGGCCATGGCACAGCATGGGGCTGTGCAGATATCCCTGAAGTAACACAACAAACTTCCTTAATCACATAGTGATAAGTACCCAGTTCATAGGACAGCTAATCCATCAAGTCTGTTATATTTGGCAAAGCTGCATGCATTGGGGGGAGTGACTTTATTCAGTTCCTGACAGTCCACTGTCATTTTCCAGGAGCCATCTGGCTTCTGCACTGGCCACAGTGGAGAGTTATATGGGCTATGCGTTGCCTGAATTATACCAGCTTCTTCAAGCTTCAGAGTAGTCTGTCTTATTTCCTCATGGCCTCAGGGCAATTGATATTGCCTGACATTCATTACTCAAGTGGCCTGTGGCAAAATCAAAGGTGCATGATGAGAGTGCCCCCTATAAATGTTTCACCACGTGAACTCTAGGATGAAATTCTCTTTGAGTTGTCTGTATTTGTAATCTTTGCAAAATGTCTATTCCCAGAATATACTCAGCTACTCGGGATATATGCACTTCATATGTAACAGGGGGCAAGCAGCCAATGCCCAAAGTCAGAGTCACTCAATTGACGTGCATTTGCTTGCTTCCATATCCTTCTATATCAACCCATGGTACACAAAAATATTCTGGATAACCATGCACCAATGTAATTTTGGCTCCTATATCTACTAGTGCCAATACAAACTGTTCATTTGTGTGGGACCAGTGGGCAGACAATTCAACATGTGGCCTCCAGTCATTGGGGTTCCCCATGTCCCAAATACCTCAGCCTTCCTCCTAGTCCAGGAGGAAATTGGCAAAGCCAAGGGGTTCCTTCAGTTCCACCCACTGCTGCACCACGGGTCACAGACACAGTGGCACAGGAAGAGGGGCCGGGCTTACTGCTCTCAGAGATGGTGGAACAGGAGCTGTGCAGGCATCTTTCTGCCATGGAGAGTCTTTTCTTCAGTTCCTCTTTCCTGCACTGTAACTGCTCCACTTGCATCTGTAATTCATCTGAGCTTCCCCATCAGAGGAAAGGGGAAGCCAAGGGGCACTCACTTCATCCTGCTCACAGCGCCAAGTGTCAGCTGAGGGGGGCTGAAGAGGGATTCAAGGAGGTGAGCTGCTCAACTGGAAAAATGTGCAAGGAGCTGACATGGAGCAAAACAGTACTTTATTGTTGTACAAGCAGGTGGTGACAGCACTCAGTATTTTCTTCTAGTTTAACAAGATGGCGCCCCCCTGTGGTGCACTTGTCCTGCTTTTAGCTATTTTCTGTCTGCACATGCAGTGTTCATTCCTTTGTTCATGGGGCTTACATAACAACACTAGTGCACAGGTCCTTTTACTTTCTTTGTTTTAAGACATATGTAACTGGTGCACGGGTACAATCATTACTTACCTTATATTACAAGTATGTTGTTGTGACCTTGGCCTGGGCCCCACGGCCTACTTATCCAAGGTCATTGACAATAACCTAGAAGAAACTCACATGTTTCTGGAAAGATACAATACACCAAGACTGAAGCAAGAAGAAATTGACCACTTGAACAAAATGATCATTAGAAATGACATCGAATTAGCAATAAGAAACCTCCTGGAAGAGGGGTGTGAAGGGACAGACTGGGAGTTCAAATTTTGTAGAAACTGACAGGTATATATAGAATAGATAAACAAGATTATACTGTATAGCATAGGAATATATACAAGATTTTGTGGTAGCTCATGCTGAAAAAGAATGTGATAATGAAATATGTATGTTCATGCATAACTGAAAAATTGTACTCGACACTGGAAATTGACACAACATTATAAATTGACTATAACTCAGTAAAATTAAAAAAAAAAATCCTCTCTGAAAATAAAAGTCCAGGGCTGGATGGCTTCCCTTTGGAATTCTACCAAACATATAGAGAAAAACTCATACTAATAATTCTCAAACTCTTCCAGAAGATTGAAAAGGAGGGAGTACTCCCAAACTGATTTTATGAAGCCACCATCACCTTGATACCAGAACTAGGCAAAGACACTTCCAAAAAAGAGAATTACAGAACAATATCACTGATGAACATAGATGCAAAAATCCTCAACAAAATATAAGCAAACAGAATCCAACAGCACATAAAAAAGATAAAACAACATGATCAAATTGGGTTTATCCCAGGAACACATGGATGGTTCAACATATGCAAATAAATCAATATAATACACCACATTGACAAGAGAAAGGACAAAAACCACTTGATCATCTCAATAGATGCAGAAAAAGAATTTGAGAAAATTCAACACCTATTTAAGATTAAAAACACTCACCAAAGTTGATATAGAGGAAATATATCTCAACATAATAAAAGCTATTTATGATAAACCTTCAGCCAGCATAGTACTCAATACTGAAAAACTGAAAACCTTCCCACTAAAATCTGGGACAAGACAAGGCTGTCCACTTTCAATACTCTTAGTCAACATAGTCTTGGAAGTACTAGCCACAGCAATCAGGCAAGAGAAATAAATAAAAAGGATCCAAATTGGAAAAGAAAATGTAAAATTGTCACTATATGCAGATGATATGTATAGAAAACCCTAAATGTTCCACAGAAAAACCACTAGAACTAATCAAAGAATTCAGCAAGGTAGCAGGATATAAGATTAATGTAAAATAATCAGTTGCATTTATTTACACTAATGATGAATCAACAGGAAAAGGAAGTAAAGAAACAATCCCTTTTAAAATAGCACATAAGTAATAAAATAACTAGGAATAAATCTAACCAAGGAGGTGAAACACTTATATATGGCGAATTACAAGACATTGATTAAGGAAGCTAAGATTATTTAAAAAAATGGAAAAATACCCCATGGTCCTGGATTGGAAGAATCAATATTGCTAAAATGGTCACACTACTCAAGACAATCTACAGATTTAATGAAATCCCTATCAAATTACCCAGGACAAATTTTATAGAACTAGAACAAATAATAATAAAATTTATACGGAATTGCAAAAGACCCATAATTGCCAAAGAATTAGTTAAAGAAAAGAAACAAGCTGGAGGAATAACCCTCCCAGACTTCAGACAATACTACAGAGCTTCAGTAATCAGAACAGCATGCTATTGGTAAAAAAAACAGATACATGGATCAATGGAACAGAATAGAGAGCCCAGAAATGAATCCACAAGCTTTTGGTTAACTCACCTTCGACAAAGGAGGCAAGAATATACAATGGAATAAAGACAGTCTCTTCAGCAAATGGTGTTGGGAAAACTGGACAGCAGCATGTAAATCAGTGAAGCTAGAAAACTCCCTTACACCATACACAAAAATAAACTCAAAATGGATGAAAGTCTTAAACATAAGACAAAATGCAGTAAACTCCCTAGAAGAAAACATAGGCAAAACATTATCTCATATACATCTCAGGAATGTTCTCCTAGGGCAGTCCATCCAAGCAATTGAAATAAAAGCAAGAATAAACAAATGGGACCTAATGAAGTTTACAAGCTTTTACATAACAAAGGAAACCATAATCAAAACAAAATGACAATGGGAGAAAATATTTACAAAAGATGAAACTGACAAGGGCTTGAGCTCTGGGATATATAAACAGTTTCTACAAATTAACAAGAAAAAAACAAACAACCCAATCCCAACATGGTCAGAAGACCTAAACAAGCAATTCTCCAATGAAGACATATGAATGAACAATAGGCACATGAGCAAATGCTCAACATCACTAATTATAACAGAAATGCAAATCAAAACTACAATGAGGTGTCACCTCACACTAGCCAGAATGGCCATCATTCAGAAGTTCACAAATGACAAGTGCTGGAGAGGCTGTGAAGAAAAGGGAACCCTCCTACACTGCTGGTGGGAATGCAGTTTGGTGCAGCCACTGTGGAAAACAATATGGAGATCCCTCAATAGACTAAAAATAAACTTACCATATATCCAGCAATCCCACTCCTGGACATATATCTAGAAGGAACCCTACTTTAAAAAGACACCTGAACCCTAATTTCATAGCAGCTCTATTCACAATAGTCAAGACAAGGAAATAACATAAATGTCCATCAACACATGACTGGATAAGAAGATGTGGTATATTCCTACAATGGAATACTGCTAAGCCATAAAAATGACAACATAATGGCATTTGCAGCAACACAGTTGTCCCTGAAGAATATCATTCTAAGTGAAGTAAGCCAGAAAGAGATAGAGAAATATCATATGATAATACTCATATGTGAAGTCAAAAAAATAAAAAAAAAAGACAAATGAACTTAAATATAAAACAGAAACAGACTCATAGACATAGAATACAAACGTGTGGTTTCTAGAGGGGAGAGTGGTGGGAAGGGATAGACTGGGAGATTGAGAATTGTAGATACTGACAGGTATATATAGAACAGATAAACATGTTTATACTGCATAGCACAGGAAAATATATTCAAGATATTTTAATAGCCTATGGTGAAAAAGAAAATGAAAATAAATATACATATATTCATACATGACTGAAAAATACTACTGTACAATGGAAATTGACACAACACTGTAAACTGAGTATAACTCAAAGAAAGAATATGAAAATGTAAAAAATTAGATTTGGCTGAGTACCAATTGTTAACAGTTTTCCTTATTAATTAATTTGTTTTAAATTAACTCCAAACATTATTTCTTAGTAGAAAAAAATTTTCTTTAAGGATAGAGTCAAGTTGATATTTACAGACCACAGAAACAGCCTTTTTCCATATTATTTTCTTAACATTTGACTTAGGAAATTTAAAAGATTAAACAATGCTTAGTCCCTCAAAGAAGGTTAATT
The DNA here is from genome assembly GCF_048773025.1 of Camelus bactrianus. Classification (NCBI taxonomy): domain Eukaryota; kingdom Metazoa; phylum Chordata; class Mammalia; order Artiodactyla; family Camelidae; genus Camelus; species Camelus bactrianus. Next base: position 29,046,233 of record NC_133552.1, on the reverse strand, counting down.
GCACTGAAATACTTAACAGCTAAGAAGATGACTTGCTTTTCACATAATAAAAGTAAATATTATATTAAAAATGAGACAAAAACATGTATTCTCATGGCTAGGCATTCATACTAAATTCCATATGTCTCAAGGTAGATGTCAAATTTTTAGAACAAATTCCAAATGGTAAATATTTCTAGTCTCGCATTCTGTTTTTAATGGTATTAAAGGGTCATGAAAACTAAAAAAAAGAAAAAAAAGAGAAAGAAAGAAAGGAAGAAAGGAAGGAAGGAAGGAAGGAAGGAAGGAAGGAAGGAAGAAAGAAAAAGAAAGATGCAATACATTTACACTGAGACTCATCAAATTCCCAGTTATAGTAGACTTCATTTTGTTGTTTTATTATAGTTACGGAAATGTATATGGGACAAAATTTACCCAAGGACATATTATCATTTATAAATGAAGATGATGATAAGGTTATCAAAGCAAATATATAAAATTTAAGCCTTTAATATTTTATATGACAAAAATATTGATTTATTATCTTATCAATTTTATCAATGTATGTTTATTAGTCCCTATCCTTGGTAAAGCCTCAAGGATTAACAAGGGTTTAGATAACTGTATAATTTAAACATCTCTATAAATTTTCAAAGTGGTGACAATGTATTTAGCCTTTAGAGGAATGTGTTTGGCTAGAATAACTACACCAAATGAACAAACAAAAATTTGAACCAAAATTTTACTTAATAACCTAGATTCCTGGATTATACATGCTCATTCACTTATCTTATTATTCCTACTATAAAAATCAATAAGCAGAAACCTCAGTTAAATAGAGTCAGAGAAAAGATAGGGGAGTCTCACATCATTTCTTGATAAAGGAGCCCAAAAGAAGGAAGAAATATTCTTTCCTGTCAAGGACTCAGCCAATGAAAAGCCATAGACTCATTGTTTAAACTTTGTTTAGCTTTCCCAACTTCCTTTTTCCCTCCATAAAAGACTACTCATTTTCCTTACCTTTTGGGTACTTGCACATGACTCACCATGGTTAAATACCCCAAATAGCAATTTCCTGTTGTTTCTGAATAAACTGAATTTTTCTGTAAAAATACCTGGCAATCTATTTTTTTTTTTACATTTTTTATTGACTTAGAGCATTTTACAATGTTGTGTCAAATTCCAGTGTAGAGCAAAATTTTTCAGTTATACATGAACATATATATATTCATTGTGACATTTTGTTTTTCACTGTGAGCTAACAAAAGATCTTGTATATATTTCCCTGTGTTATACAATGTAATCTTGTTTATCTATTCTACATATACCTGTCGTTATCTACAATTTTGAAATTCCAGTGTGTCCCCATCCCCGCCCCCTTAACAACCACAACTTTGTATTCTATGTCTATGAGTCTGTTTCTGCTTTGTATTTACGTTCTTTTTTCTTTTCTTTTCTTTTTTTTTTTTTTTTTAGATTCCACATATAAGCGATCTCATTTGGTATTTTTATTTCTCTTTCTGGCTTACTTCACTTAGAATGACATTCTCCAGGAACATCCATGTTGCTGCAAATGGCGTTATGTTGTCGGGTTTTGTGGCTGAATAGCATTCCATTGTATAAATATACCATTTCTTCTTTATCCAGTCATCTGTTGATGGACATTTAGGCTGTTTCCATGTCTTGGCTATTGTAAATAGTGCTGCTATGAACATAGGGGTGCAGGTGTTATTTTGAAATAGGGTTCCTCCTAGATATATGCCCAGGAGCTGGATGACTGAGTCATATGGTAAGTCTATTCCTACTCTTTTAAGGAACCTCCATACTGTTTTCCACAGTGGCTGCACCAAACTGCATCCCCATAGCAATGTAGGAGTGTTCCCTTTTCTCCACAGCCTCTCCAGCATTTGCTAGTTGTGGGCATTTGAATGATGGCCATTCTGACTAGTGTGAGGTGATACCTCATTGTAGTTTTGATTTGCACTCCTCTGATAATTAGTGATATTGAGCATTTTTCATGTCCCTATTGATCATTTTTATTTTTTCTTGGAGAATTGCTTGTTTTTGTCTTCTGTCCATTTTTGGATTTTTTTTTTTCTTATTAAGTCATATGAGCTGCTTATATATTCTGGAGATAAGCCTTTGTCAGTTTAATCATTTTATAGTTCTCCTTGTATAGGTCTTTTACCTCCTTGCTTGGATTTATTCCCAGGTATTTTATTACTGTGGGTGCTATTTTAAAGGGGATTGCTTTACTTTCATTTCCTGTTGATTCATCATTAGTTTAAAGAAATATAACTGATTTTTGAACGTTAATCTTGTAACCTGCTACCTTGCTGAATTATTCGATTAGTTCTAGTAGTTTTGGTGTGGAACTTTTAGGATTTTCTATATATAGTATCATGTCATTAGCATATAGTGATGATTTTACCCCTTCTTTTCCAATTTGGATCACTTTTATTTCTCTCTCTTGCCTTATTGCTGTGGCGAGGACTTCCAAGGCTATGTTGAATAGGAGCAGTGAGAGTGGGCAGCCTTCTCTTGTCCCAGATTTTAACGGGAAGCTTTTGAGTTTTTCACCATTGAGTACTATACTGGCTGTAAGTTTGTCATAAATTGCTTTAATTGTATTGAGATATGTTCCCTCTATACCCACTTTGGTGAGAGTTTTTATCATAAATGGTTTTTGAATTTTACCAAATGCTTTTTCTGCATCTATTGAGATGATCATGTGTTTTTTGTCCTTTCTCTTGTTGATGTGCTGTATTACATTGATTGATTTGCACAGGTTGAACCACCCTTATGTCCCTGGGATGAACCCCACTTTGTCATGATGTGTAATCTTTTTTATGTGCTGTTGGATTCTATTTGCTAGTATTTTGGTAAGGATTTTTGTGTCTATATTTATCAGTGATATTGGACTGTAATTCTCTTTTTTGGTAGTGTCTTTTCCTGGTTGTGGTATCAGGGTGATGGTGGCTTCATAGAATGAGTTTGGGGGTATTCCCTCCTTTTCAATCTCCTGGACGAGTTTGTGAAGAACTGGTATGGGTTCTTTGTATGTTTCATAGAGTTCCCTGGTAAAGCTGTCTGGTCCTGAACTTTTATTTCTAGGGAGGATTTTTATTGCTAATTCAATTTCATTTGTAGTGATTGGTTTCTTCAAGTGGTCATTTTCTTCTTGATTCAGTCTTGGTGGACTCTATGATTCCAGAAACTTGTCCATCTCCTCTAGGTTATCCATTTTGGTTCCATATAGGTTTTCATAATATTCTCATATAATATTCTGTATTTCTATTTTATTTGTTGTAATTTCTCCATTTTCCTTTCTTAGTTTGCTTATTTGTGCTCACTCTTCTTTCTTCTTGGTGAGTTTGGCCCCAGATTTGTCAATTTTATTTACTTTTTCAAAAAAAAACAGCGTTTGGCTTGATTGATATTTTTCTATGTTTTTTTGAATCTCTATTTTATTTATTTTCTCCATGATCTTTATAATTTCCTTCCTTCTGCTGACTTGTGGGATTTTTTGCTCTTCTTTTTCTAATTCTTTTAGCTGGTGGGTTAGATTATTTATTTGAGATTGTTCTTCTTTTTTGAGGAAGGCCTGTATTGCTATAACTTCCCTCTTAGCACTGCCTTTGCTTTGTCCCATAAATTTTGTGTGATTGTGTTTTCATTTTCATTTGTCTCAAGGTATTTTTAATTTCAGCTTTGATTTTCTCATTGACTCATTGGTTTTTTTTAATAGCATGTTGTTTAATCTCCATGCTTTCCTTTTTTTCTCCTTTGTTTTTCTGTACTTGATTTATAGTTTCATTGCATTGTGGTCAGGAAAGATGTTTGTGCTAATTTCTATCTTCTTAAAATGCTTGAGGCTTCTTTGGTACCAAAATACATGATCAATCCTACAAAATGTTCCATATGCACGTGAAAAGAATGTATATCCTATTTTTGGGGGATGTAATGCTCTGAAAATATCCACCAAATCTAATTTTTCTATTGTATCATTTAGTTTCTCTCTTACCTTATTTATTTTCTGTCTGGAATATTTGTCTAGTAATGTTAATGCAGTGTTAATATATCCAACGATGATTGTATTCCCATCAATGTCCCCCTTTATCTCTGTTAGTAATTGTTTTATGTACTTAGGTGCTCCTATATTGGGTGCATACATATTAATGCGTGTAATATCCTCATCTTCAATTACTCCTTTAATCATTACAAAATATTTTTCTTTATCTTTCTTTATGGCCTTTGTTTTAAAGTCTATTTTTTTTCTGGAATCAGTACTGCTACACCTGCTTTCTTGGCTTTTCCATTTGCATGGAATATCCTTTTCCATCCTTTCACTCTCAATCTGTATGTGTCCTTCTCCCTAAAGAGGGTTTCTTGTATGCAGCATATTGAAGGTTATTACTTTATTATCCAATCTGCCACTCTGTGTCTTTTGATTCAAGCATTTAGTCCATTACCATTTACAGTATTTAATGAGAGATGTGTGTTTATTGCCATTTTGATGTTATATTTGCAGTTGATTTGGTATGTCCTCTTTGTTCCTTTCCTCTTCCTTTTGTGGTTTGGTTATTTTCCTTTGTATTATCATGGATTTTATTTAGTTTTTATGACTCACTTGTAAGTTGTTGGCTTGTGGTTATCCTTCTTGTAAGTCTATTAACCCATTACTATCACTGTAGTAAACAGATAGTAATATAATCTCAAAACCATCCTACTGAGAAAAATAAATTTCAAAAAGAACGAAAAAAAAATCTATACTTTCTTCCTTCACGCTCCCACTATTGATTTAGATGTCTTCTTTTACAATTTTGTGCTTATTCTTTTTGTAATTCATGACAGTTATCACCTTTCCAGTTAAGACTTTCTCATTTCTGTAGTATCCTGTTCCTTTTCTATTTGGGGTAGATCTTTCAATATTTCTTTTAGCATGGGTTTACTTTTGCTAAGCTGTTTAATTTTTGCTTGTCTGTGATGTTCTTTATCTATTCTAAAGGATAGCCTTGCTGGATAGAGTATCCTAGGCTGCATTTTTTTTCGTTCAGGACTTTGAATATATCTTGCCACTCCCTCTGGCCTGTAGTGTTTGTGTAGAAAAATCAGCTGAGAGCCTTATGGGGGTTCCCTTGTAACTCACTCTTTGTTTTTCTCTTGCTGCCTGTAGGATAATTTCTTTATCCTTAACTCTGGCCATCTTGATTATGATAAGTCTTGGTGTGGGTCTGTTTGGGTTCCTCCTGTTCGGGACCCTCTGAGCTTCCTGTACTTGGATATCTGATTCTTTCTTTAGGTTTGGGAAATTTTCAGTCATGATTTCTTCAAATATGTTTTCAATCCCCTTTACTCTTCCCCTTCTGGAACCCCTATTATGCATAGATTTGTGTATTTTGTATTATCCTGTATGCCCCTTATATTGTTTTCATTGTTTTTTGTTTGTTTTTCTCTCAGCTGTTCTGATTTTGTGGATTCTGTTGTCCTGTCTTCTAGGTCATTTATTCATTCCTCTGCATGTTCTAGTCTGCTTTATACAGCCTTTAGATCAGCTCTCATCTCAGTAATTGAGTTTACCAATTCTACTTGGCTCTTCTTTATACCTTCAATTTCATTTTTGACACATTTTATATCTCTAAACACTATCTCTTTTAGTTCCTTCAATACTTTAATTACTCCTTTTTTCAAATCTTGTTCTAGTAGGCCATCAATGTCTATTTCCTTGATCATTCTTTCAGGGGATTTCTCTTGATCTCTTAATTGGGACTGGTTCCTGTTTCTTCATCTTGCTCATATCTTTCTGTCACTGTGACTTATGGAGTATCAGTTATCTGTTGTGGTCTTTATGGAGTTTATTTATTTATCTGTCTAATGCCTATGCAGGAATTAAATTTTAAAAAAAGAAAGAATTTTAAAAGAAGGGAGAAAAAATGTTTGAAAACAATGTATAATCAATAATAGAAGAGCAATTTGAATCAGACTACCAATCGAGTTGAGACATCTTTTAAAAACCTTAAGAAAAGGAGAAAAGATCAAAAACAATATTTGAATCTTGTGTGTAATCCACAACAGGAGATCAAAACCAAGAGAAATGAAAGTGAAATCAGGTGGATTTTTAAAAATAATAATACTTTTTAAATTTAAGATATTAAAATTGGAAGCATATACAATTGTTTAAGAAGTAAAAATAAAAAAGGTAATAGAAAATAGAAGATTAAAATAAGACTTAAAAAAGGGGGGATGATTTCTCGTGTAGTCTGTGCACTCTTAATGATTTTATCAAGAAGTCTTTCTGTCTTTGCTCTGTTTCACGAACTCAGCTTACTGCTTCCCGAGGCCCTCAGTTGGTGCCCCTCAACTGTGCTGCTCCCAGTGCCTTTCGGCAAGCAGATCATGCCACCTCCCAGCACAGGGGTCAGGTTCTGTGCTCCTGCCAGGTAGGCAGGTGGCCACCTGTGCTTTCCCGGCGCTGGTAGCTCCCTTGCTCTGTGCAGCTGCCCCCTTCACCCCCAGGTCCGCACTTCATAGGTGGGCTCGGGGAAGATGGCAGAACATCCCCACCCCTGCTCTGTGCCAAAACTGAGCTTCTTGTTTGTCTTGGTGGTGCAAGTTCTCTGAGGTACCATGGCAGAAAGATCCCATCTGCCTCAGGCTGTAAACAAGTCTCCATCTGGCCTGTGAGGTTGCTAAGCCCTTAGGTATGGTTTCAGGTTTTGACCACGCCCCTGCCTGGGTGCTAAGCCCTGGAGAATATGGTGGCTGTGGCTGAGCCTCACCTCTCTTCTCCCAAAAATCTTCAGCAGGTTTTCAGAGTTGGGGGTATGGCATCCTTCTCTCCAGGGCACATCAGCCATGTTGTTTTATGGAGGGCCCTGGTTGTTTTGCCCTGTGTACCCACTCATCCATAGCGTGAAGTACCCTGCAATCCCTCGGGGTTGCCTCAGTGCAGCTTCACCAGTCCTCTGCCCAGCTCGGGCAGCCTGTCTATCCCCCACCTGCCACTTTGCCTTTAGGGCTGGGGGTTCCAGAGAAATTCTATGCCTGTTTAACCTAGTTCTGTAGGTCAATGGCTGCTCTGTACAGAACTGAGACTTGGAGGTTCCCCCTCCGTTCCACTGACCTCACCATTGGAGAGGGGGAGAGTCAGTGAAGGAGCACTATTCCTCCTTTGCTGCTCCCTTCCCATGGGACCGGTCCCACACTGTTTTCCTTTTTCTTCTTTCTTTTTTCCTTTTCTCCTACCAGATTCTTGGCGTCTTTGTCTTTTGAAGAGGGCGATGTTCTGTCAGAGTTCAGCAGGTGTTCTGGTTGGCTGAGTGGGTCCGTGGATGTGAGTTTTGGTGTATTTGTGGGAGATGGTGAGCTACCAGCGTCCTACTCCTCCATCTTGGCCTCATGTTGGCAATCTATTTGTTTTAGGTTAATATTTTGGTAGCTAGTACAGGGATCAGAGAAGACCCATGAAGGCTCTTTGGCTGGTGAGCAAACTGATGTGGTACCCACAGTTGAACTCATTGTGCTCACTGCTTTTCTTGCCAGCCCTGGAGTTTAAAGGTATATCTGTCTCCTAGATCGGAACTCACTTACCTTTTGTGATTGAAGCTTTTTATTTAAGATCTATTTTAAGATTTTATTCTTTATGGTTAAGGCCTTTATCTATATGTGAGTACTTGTTTGGATCTCATTATGATTTTGAAATCACACCATTTCACATGAAGCTAGATGAGAAGCATCAGCCCATTTCTTAAGGAACAGGCACTGCTTCACTTAAACTGTGCCAATTTAGTAGCCATTGACCCATTGACTGGAAACTGGCTGAAAAGTCTTTCCCCTGGCTCCTCTGGGACCAAGGCATTTCCTTAGAATTGGCTGGAATTAACTTGCAAGCTGTTTGAGTTGAAAAGCTATTTGAAAATTGTTTTATTATGTTAGAGGAAAGCTTCTGATAAATGGGATCCCTGTTATTTAAATATTTTGAGGGAACTCCCCTACAAAGGGCACTTAGTTTGGGGTTTTGGAAAATCTAGGACATCATGAAATCTATCTGAATCTAAGTGTAGCACTTGTTCTGATGTCAGATACCTTAAATACTGAAACTGGGTTTGGATAAGCTGCAATATTCTTTGGTGAGCTTGTATCCCTTTTAAGCTAAATGCTTTAGCAAAAAGATGCTGTCTTCCTGTGAGGTAGCTTGAGAAGGAAAGTAAAGAAGCAAATCATCCATGTATTGCAACAAAGTAGAACATCTAGAGAAATTTATGTTATCCAGATCAGCCTGTGGATTGGTGAGAAACTAGAAGGGTTCTCAGTGAAAAACAAAGGCAATTTAGAATATCAATGATCATAAGGGAAATTTTTGAAATCCCCAAAATTAAGGGTTTTTTTTACAATTAAGTTGGATTACAATAGTGAAAAATTTCTAAAATTTAGTGAAATGCTTGTGTCAACTTGTAACCTGAGGCTTCCTAACATTACTAGGACTCTAAAATTGTCTTTCTGCACAAAATTTTAAGATTAGTTGAGGCAAACAAACAATTAAAGAAGGAAATAAATGACTTCTGAAGCGTCAGGCTCTCCTTCCTTGGCTTCTTTTTCTCAGGATCAACTACTGGTGGCAACTTCTCCTTCAGTTCCTTTAGGCCAGAATCCACCTCTGGCACCATATTCCTCCTTCATTTCTATGTCTCCTACTGTTCCTCTTTACCCTGAATTCCCCATCACTAGTTCTCTAGCCAAACTTCCCCTTTTCTCTGAAACACCCCATATTCCCTTTTCCTCTGAACTTGTTAAAACTGTCCCTTTAAAATTAAACCTTCTGAGGATCCAGGGGCTAAACCTTTAATTTCTTACATTTCCTGGGCTAAAGCTGAACTGGAAGTCATAATCAAAATTTTTCCCAAAGTAGCCAAAGATCTTACAGGTTTTCTGAGTAATTTAATATAGTCATTACAACTTATCAACATGGTTTATTTGATGTATATCAGATAGCTTATATGCTTGTCAGTGAAGACAAGGCCCAGCATTGGATGAAAGCCAGTAATTGAGAAAATCTGAAAAGTCCCACAGAATTACAACCAGGAGACCTACCTGCTGATGTGGTATATGATCAGGCTTGGGTAATTGCTAGGAGACTTCACTGAGAATTTCTCAAGGCTTTTTGAGTCTATTGATTGTAACAAAATTCAGGCTTACATAAAAATCTAATAAATTTGTTCATAACTATTATATATATATATTTTTTTTCTGGTCTTCCTTCAGATGTTGATTCCACCTGGGTAGCTTTTAACTCTATTAGTGGTCTTAACTTTTCCCTTCTAGTAAAAATGTCCAGGAAGGAATGAGAAACAATGTTCATTTCAGATTTAATTAATCTGACAAACCAGAGTTCTCACTCACTAAGTGAATCACCTCAAAGGAAGTTTGCCAAATTTCCTAATCTGTAACAGCAGCAAATGAAGGTTTCCTAAACAAAACCAAAATCCTCCTAGAAAGTTTCTTCTATTATTGTAAAGAAACAAAAAGTTGGAATAGAGATTGTTGCACAATTAAGGGATTTAGGCACCTTCAGTTCTCTAATCAGCTTTTCAATGACTTTCCAATTCTCAATAATGGGGTTCTGAGATACATCAAGGGCTCTTCCCATCCTTCCCTTTAAATGGTCTTGGAAAAACTTTTCTCTAGATTAGGGGTGAATCTCTTTCAGTCCTGACAATGAAGTAACATTCTGTTCTCACCCCTACTACTATAAAACAGCCCCTGCCTCAGAGTACTAACTAAGTTCAAATAATGGAGATTTCTAATGAACCTCTAGAGATTCCAGCCTCTGAACATATTCCCTTTTGAGAGATACACACATTTTCCTGCTTAGTTCCCCTACCCTACTCATTTGGCCAAGACCTTTTAGAGAAGTATCATGACATAATTTCTTTCTTCTAAAAGGGAGAAATAATTCTAAAATCTGAGAATAATCATCAAAGTTTTCTCACTTTGATTTTTTTATTTGTTTTATCCCTGATATTGCTAGAGCTGATTCTGGAAACACTGATCATTTGTTCATATTGAATCAGCTACCACCTTCTTTATAGGTAAAATTTCTAAACAATATTGGCAAAATTCATAGTGCACCTCCCATCAAGATTCAAACAGATCCCTCAAAACCTCTTCCTGGGATTAATCAATACCCCATAAATAAAGAAATCCAGGCATAAAGCCTATAATAGAAGGATTACAAGGCTCAAAGATTTATTATCCCATATACCAGTTCCTCTGGCTCTCTTTTTACCAATGAGAAAACCTAAGGGTAGATTTTTGTCCTGGACTTACCTCTAAGCAATAAACAACATTGTTATTCCTTGACACCCTATTGCTATTAATCCTCATATGGTTCTATCATTCATTCTCACTGGAAGTAATTTTTTTTTACTATAATTAATTTGTACAGTTTATTCTTTAGTATTCCAGTTGGTAAAGCTAGCCAATACCATTTTACCCTCACCTGGGAAGAAAAATAATTCACCTTGTCAGTAATGTCTCAGGGTTTTATTGAGAGTTCTTCCTATGTCTCACAAATCTTGGAGGCTGATCTAGATAACAAAGAATCCCTAGAGGTTCTATTTTGTTGCCATACGTGGATGATTTGCTTCTTTGTTTTCCTCCTCAAGTCTCCTCATAGAATGACAGCATCCACTTGCTAAAGTGTTTAGTTTAAAAGGGACACAAAGTTTCTAAAAAAAATTGCAGCTTGCCCAAACCCAGTTTCAGTATTTAAGGTGTCTGACATCAAAACAAGGGTTATGCCTAGATCCAGATGGACTTTTTAGAGTGCTAAATTTCCCTAAACCCCAAACTAATTGCCAATGGGAAGATTTTCTCAGGCTAGTTGGTTTTGCTAAAATTGGATTCCAAATTTACTTCTTATGGCCAAACCTCTATATGTTTTATTAAATAATATCAACCTTGACCCAATTTTATGGAAAGAACAAGACTATATAGATTTTAATGCCTTAAAACAGAATTTGATTAACCCAAATGCCCTCAGGCATCCCAGTTATCAAATTTCCTTTTTCTTCTTGATATATGATTAGGAAGGGAATGTCTTTGGATACTTAACCAAAAATACACAAACCACCTTTGATCTATAAGGTATTATAGCCAGAAGCAGGATATTGTAGCACAGGGATAACCCCCTTGCCTTAGAGTTATTATGATCTTTTACTTAGTAGAATACTACTGTAAAAATTATTGTGAGGCCCCTTTAACCATTTTTATAGCTCATGCAGTAGAAATTCTCCTGAATTCTTATCAAACTCAACATTTCTCAGCCAGCCACCTCATCTCCTACAAAGTCTTTTCATTAACTGCTCTTCATATAACTATTATGTTGTAGTAATTGTAACATTGCTACTTTTCCACCTATCACTGACAAAGTTTATGATTGTTTAATACTGATGGATCACTTCCTGACTCCTCCTGAACATCTATGTGAAATATTTCTGGGAAATGCTGACTTCTCATGGTTCACTGATGGTTCTTATTTAAAAGGTGACAGTGCTAAATATTTTTTCTGGGTGTCCTTTTGATGTTGAGGCAGCATCTTCACCTCTGGCTGCTTCAGCTGAACTGTATGCTCTTACTCAGGCTTGTATTTTAGATAAGGACAAAATTGCCAGTATTTATACTTATAGTTGATATGCTTTTCATATAGCTTATGATTTTGGAATGTTGTGGAGGCAATGTGTCTTCTTTACTTCTGATGAAAATAAAATTTAAAAAGGCTCCTATGTTCAGGAATTATTGGAAGCAATAGTTTTCCCTATAGTTTTACCTATTATTAAGATTTTGGAGCATTCTAAACCTGACTGTATAGAAGCTAAGGGAAATCACCTTACCAATATTTCTGCAAGGCATGCTGCCATTAAAAAGACTAAAGCACCCAAACCTCTCTCATGGTCTAAAGGAATATTTCCCCAAATAATTAAGAAAAACAAGTTAGAGAAGTCCAACAATAGTAACAGAAAAAAAAAAAAAAAGATTAGAAATTCAACAATTGGAAAAAAGCAATATGGCGGAGTAGAAGGATGCTTGTAACTCACCCTCTCCCACAAATACACCAAAACTCACATCTACGGACCTATTCAGCCAACCAGATCACCTGCCGAACTCCGACAGAACATCATCCTCTTCGAAAGACAAAGACACCAAAAATCTGGTAGGAGAAAAGGAAAAAAGAAAGAAGAAAAAGCAAAACAGTGCAGGACCAATCCCACGGGAAGGGAGCAGCAAAGGAGGAATAGCACTCATTTGCTGGGTCTCTCCTCTCCAAGAGAGAGGCCAGCAGGACTGAGAGGGAGCCTCTGAGGCTCAGATATGCCCCGATCACCCCTTGACCAACAGAACTGAGTTAAATGGGCACAAAGGGTCCCTGCGAGACCCAGCCTGAGATGCAAGCCAGCAGCTGGAGCCAGGACAGGCCACCCGAGCTGGGTGGAAGACTGGGATGGCTGCACTGAGGCAGCCCCGGGGGACTGCAGGGGGCTGTGCACCATGGCTGGGAAGGGATATAGAGCAGAACAACCTTGGTCCCCCATAAATTGTGAAAAAAGCAAAGTGACATGGCTGGTGTGCCCTAGGGGGAGAGGCACCATAGCCTTTGTCTTCTCAGATCTGTGCCACCATTACTGGCCATTCTCACGACAAGAGAGGTGGGGTGCAGCCACAACCGCCATTTCCTCCTGTGCACAGCACCCAGGTGGGGGCAGGACTGAGCCCTGAATCCACACCCAGGAACTCTGCAACCTCCTAGGCAGGACTGAGACTTGTTTACAAGCCTGAGGCAGATAGGATCTTCCTGCCCTAGCACCTCAGAGAACTTGCACCACCAAGACAAACAAGGAGCTGAGATTTGACATGGAGCAGGGGCAGGGCCATTCCACAGTCTTCCCTGAGCCAGCCTTTGGAGCACTAACCCAAGGCAGAGCAGGCAGCTGCACAGAGCAGTGGAGTGACCCATGACAAGAGAGGGCAGGCAGCCACCCACCTTCCTGGCAGGAATGCAGCACCTGCACCTGACCATGGTGCAGGGAGGGGGTGTGATCCGCCCACCTGCCTCACCCGCCTCACCCGAGTGCAGCATCTGACTGCGACATTGGGAGGGGGAGTGACCCGCCTGCCCACCAGGTAAGAGCTCAGCTCCTGACCCAGCGTTGGGAGGGGGTACAATCTGCTATGACAGCCACTGGGAGCAGCACAGACGAGGGTGACAACAGAGGGCCTCTGGAAACAGCAAGCTGAGTTCTCAAAACAGGGCAAAGACACAAAGACCTCTCAATAAAATCATTAAGATCACACTGTCTCCAGGAGAACTAGATAACTGATACTCCTTAAGCCACAGTGCCAGAGAGATATGAGCAATATGAAGAAGCGGAGGAACCACTCCCTATTAAAGAGCAAGAGAAACACCCTGAAAGCATGATCAAGGAAATAGACATTGATGGTCAACTAGATCAAGATTTCAAAAAAGGACTGATCAAAGTGCTGAAGGAACTAAAAGAAATAGTGTTTAGAGACATAAAATATGTCAAAAAGGAAATAGAAGATATAAAGAAGGACCAAGTAGAATTAGTAAACCCATTGGCTGAGATGAAACCTAAAGGCTGTACAAAGCAGGCTAGATAATGCAGAGGAATGAATAAGTGGCCTAGAAGACAGGACAACAGAAAGCACTCAATCAGAACAGCTGAGAGAAAAACAAATAAGAAACAATGAAAAGAATATAAGGGACCTATGGGATAATATAAAGTGTGTCAACCTATGCATAATAGGGGTTCCAGACGGGAAGAAAGAACAAAGGGGATTGAAAAGGTATTTGAAGAAATCATGACTGAAAACTTCCCAAACTTAAAGAAGGAATCAGATATCCAAGTACAGGAAGCTCAGAGGGTCCCAAACAGGAGGAACCCAAACAGACCCACACCAAGACATATCATAACCAAGATGGTCAGATTCAAGGAAAAGAAATGATCCTAAAGGCAGAAGAGAAAAACAAAGAGTGAGTTACAAGAGCCCCCATAAAGCTCTCAGCTGAGTTTTCTACACAAACACTACAGGCCAGAAGGAAGTGGCAAGATATATTCAAAGTCCTGAATGAAAAAAAAAAAGATGCAGCCTAGGATACTGTATCCAGCAAGGCTATCCTTTAGAACAGAAGGAGAGATAAAGAACTTCACAGACAAGCAAAAACTAAAAGAGTTTAGCAAAACTAAATCCAAGCTAAAAGAAATATTCAGAGGTCTAGTCTAATAGAAAAGAAGCAGGATGCTACAGAAATGAGAAACTTATAACTGGAAAGGAGATAACTGCCATGAATTACAAAAAGAATAAACACAAAATTGTAAAAGAAGACATCTAAATCATTAAGAGTGGGAGAGGGAAGCAAGGAAAGCCACTGTGAAAAACAGTATGGAGATTCCTCAAAAGACTAGAAATAGATTTACCATATGACCCAGGAATCCCACTCCTGGGCATATATCCAGAAGGAACCCTACTTCCAAATGACACCTGCACCCCAGTGTTCATAGCAGCATTATTTACAATAGCCAAGACATAGAAATAGCCTAAATGTCCATCAAAAGATGACTGAATAAAGAAGCTGTGGTATATTTATGCAATGGAGTACTATTCAACCTCAAAACCTGACAACATAACGCCATTTGCCACAACATGGATGTTCCTGGAGAATGTCATTCTAAGTGAAGTAACACATAAAGAGAAAGAAAAATATCATATGAGATCACTCATGTGTAGAATCTTAACAAAAAATACAAAACAGAAACAGACTCATAGACATAGAATACAAACTTGTGGTTGCCAGGGGGAAGGGTGGTGGAAAGGGACAGACTGGCATTTTAAAATGCAGAATAGGTACACAAGGTATAGCACAGGGACATATATACAAGATCCTGTGGTAGCTCATAGCGAAAAAAAATGTGACAATATATATACGTTCATGTATAACTGAAAAATTGTGCTTTACACTAGAATTTGACACAACATTGTAAAAGGACTATTACTCAATAAAAAAATATAAAAAAAAAAAACAAGAGACAAAAATCCATAAGAACTATAGGGGAAAAAACACTAGAAATCAATGGAATATTATCCTGAACAATCAGGGGGAAAAAAAAAATCCTCTGAAAATGACATACCTGAGAAAATCAAAGGTAAAATAGTGAAGATTATTGGTATTCTCAAGAGTATCAAAGTAGATGTACAGTATGAACAATAAACCAAATACGAATAGAGTAAAAAATAAAAATAAATAAAAATAAATTCAACAACTATTGGTTTGTTAGAAAGATAAAGCTCTGGTTTAGACCAAAAAAAAAAAAAAATCCAGTCCTACCAGAGACTCTAAAACTCCCACTCCTCACCACTGTGCATACATTAAACCACTGATTTACAGGTAAAATGATAACCTTTATAAGTTAATATTAGTGGAGAAACATTAACAAGGCCTCAAAAATGCTTACCTCACTTGTTTCACTTACCCAAATTACAAGTCAGAGAAGTCTGTTTATATCACTCCTAGACATTTTAAGCTGCTTAATGGACCATTTGGGTACGAGCTTCATACAACTTTTTCCATCTCAAGGATATAAATATGTTTTAGTTATGGTCTATATGTCTTCACACTGGACTAAAGCTTTTCATTGCTGACAGGCTACTGCCTGTTCTGTAGCTAGAATCTTTTTGGAAAAAGTTACCCCTACCTGGGGAACTCCTCTCAAACTTCACTATGATCAAGCAACTCATTTTACTCACCAGGTACTTTGACAGTCCATGCTGTGTGGTTGGTTTTACAACAATTTCACTGCATTAACTACCCACAATCTTCAGGTTTAATTGAACACATTAATGGTATTATTAAGGCATTCTAATGGAAGTAAGCCAAAAAGAGAAAGAAAAATACCATATGATATCACTTATATGTGGAACCTAAGAAAACAAACAAGCAAACTCATTTACAAAACAGAAACAGACTCACAGACATAGAAAATAAACTTATAGCTACTGGGTTTGGGGAGAAGGAGGTGGGAAGGGATAAATTGGGAGTTAGAGATTTGCAGATACTAACTACTATCTACAAAACAGATAAACAACAATTTCATATAGCACAGGGAACTATATCCAATATCTTGTAACAACCCATGGTGAAAAAGAATATGAAAACAAATATATGTTTGTTCATATATTACTAAAGCATAATGCTATACACCAGAAATTCGCACAACATTGTAATCTGACTATACTTATATATATACACTCTCACTCTCAATAAACACACACACACACACACACACACACACATAGACACATACAAAAAGAAAAAGACTCAATTGGCAAAATCTGTAGCGGCTCTCCAAATACCTTGACCAAAAGTATTGCCACTTTTCCTTCTAAATCTCAGATCCACCCCTTTTATAATGTATAAACTTTCACCGTTTGAGGTAATCAAATGATGCTCAATGTATTTGGTTCCTGCTTTTTTTTTTTTTTTTTTTGACCCACAACTGATAAAAAAGAGAGAGGTAATTCAATATTGCAAAGGCCTAAGTTCCTCTGTCAAAAATAACCATGTGTTGGTGGGGAAATCTTTTCTTGGAAGATGAAAACTTTAAGCAAATTTCCTTGCAACCTGGCTATTCCTCTATTGTAGAAGACAGCTTCAGAAGAACTCCCTTTGACATCACTGGGAAGGCCCTATCATTAGCCAAACCTTGTGCCATCAAACTCCAAGGAACACACTCTTGGATTCATGTGACACAAAAAAGTAAGCATCTTATCCTGACTGTATCTGCACATCATCAGATGACCTGAAAGTGAAGATTTCTTGGAATTGAAGCAGACAACATCTGATGAGACAGCTTTTTCAAGATATTCAGAGCAAGCCTGTTAAAAGTTTGTCATCAAATCTTTAATAATAACATAACACTTTAGATGATCTCCAATGTCTATGATCTTGGTAACATTTGAACTTTAGATAAAAAGTGCTTGAGGGTTCCCCCTCCTACTCTTTCTTGTCACTCACAAGTGACTTCTGTAGGTTTCCAATCTATGCACTTTCCCTTTGACATGAGACACTACACTCAAGGGAGTTCCTTCCTGGCATTGAGGAACAAAAGACTTCTGAAACTAGAAAATTTGATCCTTGATCAGTGATTCTTTCAGAGAAAAACTTTATAAAAATGGGAAGATGTAAAATCAATCACTAAATAAACCCGCACCTTAATTTAATAGAAGTGGGAGACCACAAGGAGTAATTCTGATGTCCTGTGAAGAGAGCAGAGCCCAATAGGAAGAAAGACACCTCTTCTTTCCCTTCAAGAACTTACTCAATGAAAAGTCATGGACTCTTTGTTTACTATAGCCCTCCCAAATCCCTTTTCCCCTGTTAAAAAAAAAAAAGTGTAATTCCTCCTTTGCCTTGTTGGGACTTGCACATGGCGCACCATGGTTGCAGACTCCAAATTACAATTCTCTATTGATCCTGAAAAGACCCACCTTTGCTAGAGACATATCTGGCAATCTATTTGTTTTAGGTCAACACCACTCACATAATGAATGTAAGGTTATGTATATATTCATCCTTCTTTACCCTGCTCTCTCTCTAGAGACTTTTAAAGTTTTTAAAAGTATAAATCCCTGATCTAAATTCTGAGTTATCACTAATAAGTGTCATAAACATTACCAATTCACTTAAGAATTGCATTCCTCAGTTTCTTCATGTTTCACAAGATATTGAACTAAATTATCGTAAGTTCTTCCCAAGATCTCTGTTACATTTTCCATGAAGTATTTCTTATGCATCCAAGCAAAACCTCACCTTCATCTATAATCCTTTCAAACATGGCACACAGGACCATTGGTGAATATTTTGTCTTTTTTTTTAAATGCTATATCCTTTTAATAAATAATAAGGTGAAAGCCACATTTTTTTGGCATAGTATCTGATATACTTCAGGTGTCTTCATATTTTGTTCAATAAATAAATGATTTAATCACTTTCATTCTCAGAATATGTCCATTTCCTACTTTACAAAATAAAGTTGAATAAAATACTTCATTTTGTGTATATAAATATTTCGTGACTATTTTTATATTAAAATAATATTGCAATAAAATATGAGATCAGAGATGTATTTAGCCATTAAAAAATCCAACTTTTTGTTACATTAAAACTGATCTAAAATGGAAAAAAAATCTGTGCAAAAGCAAAGTACTGGAAAAAAGTCACAGACTGAATGAATTTAAGAGAAGAGAGCCAGTTTACATGAAAAGAAAGCTGTTTCCTATATTAGAAGGCAAGAGAGCAAAAAGAGTAAAGGATAGAACAGCTGGGATCAGGTTGCAAAATATTCTCAGAGGGTTTTAAAATAATGATGGCAATTTTGAATTAGGTCTTGATATGAATGAGGAGCCGAGCAATAGTGAGTTTGAAAGTAGGGTGATAATGCTTTTCTTTTTATTCATGAGCAGAGGCCAGTATCATTACATGTTTGAAGAATTTTGGTAACAAGTTAGGTAAATAATAGAAAAGAAAATTAAAATAGTCCACCTCAAGATTTTGTTCCTTGAACATTGCTTTTATTTTTAAGATTATATGTATGTTTTATATATAATATAATATATAATATATATATAATTCCCATATCTCCTAATAGTGTATGGACCATTAACTATCATAGGACTTGTTTTTCGTATCATTTTCCCTAATATGGAAAATAATTTCCCATCAAATGAAGGCTTTTAAGAGTAATAGGAAAAGCACATTCTAAATCTAAATAATTTCTATCCTTTAGCACAGTTCTAAGAGTGAGAAGCTAAAACTATCATAATTTTTAGTTTTCATTGTTTGTTTATTTTTTCTTTTCCTTTATAATGCATATTTGACTAGCCATTTTTGAGTGTTTTTATAATCAGCAAAGTATGAAAGTACAGAGTCTTTGTGCATTCCTTATAAAATAACATAACTTCATTTTTAGGTTTAAATTGCTAATGAATTTTTAGTCAGTAAAGAATTAGTTTAGTGCTCATTTACTGTTGAACACTTTACAGTTGAAAAGGCTGTGTGTATTAGATATATTTAGTATTTGAAGATAACTATAATCAAGAGAAAATTCATTTGCCCATCCAGTTCTCCTGGATTATATTCTTAAATCCAAATGACTTTGAGTAATCACTAAATTGGGTCAGTGCTGTTCCTTTTCTTTTATTGCCAGCTAATTGCAATAGAATTCATGTTGTTTCCTACATTTCTCTGGTAGAAGACATTTCAGTGATAAATAAAATATAAGTAGCTCTGCACTGCTTTTTTTTATTATTAAGTATTGAATGAGTCAAAAACTCTGGATAAGATAATAAGACAGCATTTCATCTTGTGAATTTTTGAAAATGGGAACAATGAGCAAAAAAGTAATAAATATAGAATTTTAAATAATTTTAATTTATTTCTCCAAATCTGGTTACTTTCTGATATGTAAAAGTTTTATCATCATTAGTGTTTTCTAAAGTTCTGATGGACAAATGTTTATTGTGTCCTGTTAAACTACACTGGGACTCTAGGAACCACTCTTCAGAATCAGTGGCTCCTGGTACTGGAGGCATATAAAGAGATTACTAGAAAATCAAGTATTTCTATATTGTTAATCTTTTAACTGGTAGTGTGTGTTATATATTAATTAACCTGAAAATTATACAATTTCATCTTACCTTTTATCTTACTATAATGTCTTCCTGAAATAGATTTAATGAGCTCTAAGAAATCTAGCTTAACCTCCAACATTCACTTCAATGTCGCCTTTCTGAAGTGTTGTGTGACATCTTCACACCATGACAAGGTAGAATTAATCCATTGTTCTTCTCTATTCCCACTTGAATATATTTCCATTTTTCATGTCTAATCACATTTTTTGCTTGGATACCAATGACTTCTACAGTACTATGTGCCATTGGAAATTATCTCTATTTGTGACTATATCACCATTCAAACTACAAATTAATATAGCTAATTTTGGGAAAACTATTCATTCTGATATATTTGGAAAATTTTCCCTTATTTGTTTTATCATTCTCCCTCTATAGATATATAAATAGATAGACGATAGATAGATAGATAGATAGATAGATAGATAGATAGATAGTTAGATAGATAAACAGACAGACAGACAACAGCCTCAAAATAGGTTCACTTATGCACAGCCCCATATCACCAAAATGAGACCTAGGTTAGTTACAGTTTCAGCTTTCCCAGAAATGGAATCTTAAACTAGTCAATCAGTAATCACCTCATCAGCACTAATAAGGTAATCTACTTGATAGACTCCTGCTATCCCCTAAAGGAAAATTACCTTGTAATAACCAACCTTATTCATTGCCTAATGTAAATTCCTTGTTCCGTCTCCTTTCTGCCTATATGTCTTTTATTTTGTACAGCTCCTCTTAGCTCTTTTCTATCTGCTAGTGTGTATACTGCCTGTTTCAAATTGATTTTTCCTTAAATAAACTCTTAAAATTTTAATAAGACTCATTTTGTCTCTTGGCAGTTCTGGCATCAGAAGAGGGAATCAAAGGAGACCTAAAAATCCCCCAATAACAATAAGCAAAGGCATCTGTGGAGTTCCCAATCTCCTTGCATGTTCACTGCCTCTGGAGGTAGAGGTAGTCAGACCCTCTCAGACACTAACTACGCAATTTTTGTGTTAAGAGCTTTCAGACTTTCTTTGAGCACTTATTTTTTTGGGGGGAAAGGGTGGGAGGGAATGGGTTTGGGAACCAGCCAGAGTCAGACTGGTTTCAACTTAGATACTGAACTATGTGCAGGGTCTGACTGAAACTGGACTGGGTCCAGTGTGAGGCCTCAGATGAGTAAAATATTTTTAAGGGTGAACAAGTAGGTTAACCTTACCAAAAATGATCTTGAATTACAGGGGTCACAATGGAGAAACAATCTTAAACTTACCCATTTGTGAGGTGCCCTAGATAAAAATTTGCTTCAGCTAAACATTCATTACACACGGCAGAGAGGAAATTCTTTTCTTTTTTTTTTTTTCTCTAATAGTTTCTGGTGAGCAGGATAAGACCTTCTGGGACACTCCACTCAGTCCAGAACCTGCAGATGGGATCCTGGGAAAAGAGAGAAGCCAGGAAAGGATAAGAATTCTTACCAAAATGAGCACTCTCAGAACTCTACTGTGGTGCCTGATCAAGGAGGAAAGTAAAAATTCATGTTGTCACTTCCTTTTCAAATTCGTATAGGCAGGTAAAAAAACTTTGTGAAAGTTAGATCTTTAATTGTGACTTGTGGATTTGCTTTTGGGTACTTATTGATAGTCAGTTCTCTCTATACCAGGGGAAGCTAGTGTCTTCTTGTTTCTCATTTTGTGTCCTGGGAACTTGGATTGGCGACCGTCAAGTTGAGAACCCCAGACACAGTTGGACGAAAATGTGAGTTGCACTCTATTTGTAGCTAGGGTTTTCCCAGGTTTACCAGTTACCAGGTTTCAGGGGAATTGTCTCAGCCTTTCTTTTGGCTATCTTTGGGAGTGACTCTGGATCTCAAGAGGGTAGTATCTTTTGCACCCCCTCTGGGGATACCTCTGACACCCATGGGTATGTCCCTGTTCAGTACTCCCAGGGATATTTACTATTTGTCCTAGATGAAATCTGGCAAGATATTTAACATGTTTTTAAGTAGCTCTATGGTCAAGGTTGGCCAAATTGGAAGCTGATATTCATAGACTAAAAAGAATTTTGTTTAGGCCTCTCCCCATTTCTAGAATGAAATTATGTACACAGAGGGAAAGAAAAACATTCTGAAGCCTTTATGGAAGTATTTACTAAAAGATTCCAAAGACATACAGCTTTAAATCTAGAACATATATATCTTTTGATTTTCATCTTGGGTGAATATCATCTCCCTTATATAAAAAAAGCAAATTGAAGGCAATTATATCATTCAGGTTTCAATCCCCTTCTTTAAGAAATTAAAAAAGGAACTAACCTTGTCTTACAAGTAGAGTCCTTACAATAAGAGAAAAGTGGCTCTAGAAACAATTTGAAGCCCACCTATAAATAAATTGGATTTCATTACATTAGAAGGTTTTGTGCATTAATGTATACCATCAAAGAAATAAAAATTAAACCCAGTTGACCTTTCAACAACAGGGTGACCTTGAACAAACTGTGAGGGTCCACTTATATACAGATTTTTTTTCAGTAGTAAATAATACAGCACCACACAATGGTTGAATCCACAGATATGGAACTGTAGATATGGAGGAACTGTGAATACGGAGGACTGACCATATCATATGTATATTTTCTACTTAGAGGGGAGAGTTGATGTCCCTAAATTTTACATTATTCAAGGATCAACTGTACTTGCAAATCATATGTCTGATATCATTCATTCTGCATGAAAGAATGGAAACAACATAAAGATCCCTTACCTGATGAATGAATAAATATATATAGTATTTCTATACAATGGAATACTGTTTAGCCATAAAAACTGAAATAATGAAACCTCCTACAACTTAGATGAAACTTGAAAGTGTTATTCTAAGTAAAATAAGCCAATAACAAAAGATCACATATTACATAATTGCATTTATGCAAAATTTTCAGATTGGGAAAATAAATGGAGACAAGTAGATTACTCTTTTCTTGGGGCTGAAGGTGGGGCTAATAGAATGTGAGTGCTAGTGAATGTGAGGTTTCTCTGGAGATGATGAAATATTTTAAAATTAGATAGCAGTGGTGGTTTCACAGTGCTGAATAAACTAAGAATCACTGAGTTGCACAATTTAAAAAAGTAAATTTTATGGTATGTGAATTATATCTCAGTAAGGCTTTTATAAAAAAACAATGCAAAAAGGGTTTATGATTACTTACTTGTCTTCTTATTTATAAATACTAACTTATGAATGATAGTTAAACTCACCCTAAATATTAAATTCTTTATAACTTAATAATGAGTGATATTAAGAGAGAAAAATAATTAGTCATTGGAATTTAAATACATGTTCTGAAGATCAATACACATCAGTTTCTGAATCACAAGTCAAAGAATGATGAATTTACCAAAGAAATAACATCTTGCAGTTTCAAGTATCAACATGTTAGCTCAGTTCTTAGTCTCTATTAACTTTTGGCACCATGGGATACCAATGACAGAGCTGTTAAGTGTGTACCATAATTCTAATTAACACAGAATATACTAAAGTGTGGAAAGAAATATTAAACACAAAATATAAATATATGTAAAACTACTGTCTTCAACTGCAACCAGATATACATGTGCTGTTCTCCTTGTATGACCCCAAAAAGCCCAATTTATAGGTTGGAAGCAAATTACCTGATATAAAGAAAAGAAGTTCTAGTTAACTCAGAGAGTTAGTAAGCAGTCTCACACAGCTATGCTTTACTGGAGAGAAAACCAGATTTCAATTTTGAATAGTTGGTATTAAAAGCCAGCTCCACCACTCACATGAACAAAATTTATTCCCTCAAGTTGTGCTTTCCTTAACTTTCTGCACCTCTTTATTTAAAAGAAGATACATCTAGCACTAAGTATTCCTGTGAAGTGTAAGTGAAAATCAAATATTGTTAAGAGTCTAATTAATAGTATGCAATGCATAAACATTTGCAATATCTAATAAAGTTATTATTTCAGATGGCATATAATAAAAGCATATTAATAAAACCATACTGAATATAAACACATTTTAAACACTTAGAATGTATTATGAAAATACTATTATGAAAATACCTAAGGATCATCCTCAGGAAAATGTGTTACTATATTCTACATGCCCAAAAGTTTTTATATAATGAAAGAAAACTTATGGAGTGTTTCCTTATTGTGCATTGCTAAAATGGCAGAAGCCCAAATGTATGAAACATTACTTGGAATCATGTAATTAAGATAAAAAACAGGGAAATTTTTGAAGTATAACACATAAGATACAAACATATGATTTTAAAGGACTACTGGGCATAGTAAAATAAATATTTCTTTACAAATATCTTTCAAAATAATATTAATACTGCAATTTTTGAACATTAAAGGACAAACAGTGATTCAATATAGCAGCTTGGTAATCCAATCACTAACAACCAATGCAACAAATATAACCCATAAATAATAATACATCATTCAGAGGGATTAAAACATAGTATGGTATATTAATATTTGTAAGTACATTTTAGTTGTAATACAACTTAAAAGGTTATACTCTTCTTTATCTATAATAGTTTCCTGCAAGAGAGAAGTAAAACAATAAATAATTCTTTCCTTTCCAACTCAACATAAAAAGTCACATAAATCAAAATGCCATCAGTAACTGGTAGTACTGTAACACACAGCCCATTGCACTCTTCATAGTGTCTTAAATAAGTATCCTAGAAGAAGAGAGACTAAATATAAATCCCTTGAGATGCTATATGATAACTTTAACAGTAAATGGACAAATAACCAAAGCTGCCCTTTGGGCTTCTTGTCGTTATGAAATCATTGAAGGTGAGAGTGCATAAAGATTGACTCCATATCTATGGCCAGTGATGTACAGCAATCTTGGCACTAAATGTTATATTCTTCAATATGAGAAATTATATAAGGAGGAACTTACTTTTTTTTCCCTGAAAATCTAGTTCCTTTCCCAGATGCCCCTAGATGTATATTACTGCTTTCATTGTAAAATTATTTCCAAGTAATGTCTATAGATAAACTTCTAAGTCTAAGGTCAAATATAAAAATCTGAGTGTGTATGTTTGAAAGAATGAAAAGCAGTTTTAAAAGATAAATCAAGCATCTAGGAAAATGAGTTAACATATATTATGTAGCAAGTTTTACTTCTGTATTATGTAATTTTCTCATAGAGATAATTTTAATCCAAATTATGTGTATAATTTGGCAGAGAAGGTCTATATAATATACAATTGGTATAGAGGATGGATCAGGAAGATAATTTTACTATTAAAAGTATATAAGTTGAAAAGATTTGGGCTTTTATTTTAGAGAGTTTTAATTAAAATTAAAGGAAGAAAAAAGGAAACAAAACTTACAAAATCTTCAAGTTCAGATTAACTAGGGGATAAATGTACATTTGTGTATAAATTCCATGATAACTACTACATATGTATTCAAATCTATTCATTACTTTGGAAGTGATTTTGTGATGTACTTGTCATGCATCTCAGTTAAAATCAGCAGAGAGAGTCTTAAAGTCTCAACTTCATTTACTTGTTTTTGCAGCTGATTTTGTGCTGTATTAAATTTATAAAAAACACTTTTCATCAGGGAAATTAAAAAATAGAACTGTTGCTATGTATAATTAACATAAGACATTCAGAAAAAGTAGTTTACTGACTTTTGTTCACATAAGTTTATAAAGAGTATTGATGAAATTTGCCATGATTTTATCTGAATTTTATTATGTCAAAATATGTCTAATATGAAATATTTCTTATACTGCTTGTTTTCTGAGGGGGGTAGCTAGGTTTCTTCACTGATTTCCACTTGGAGGAGGTACTGGGGATTGAACCTAGGACCTCTTGGGTGCTGACCATGAACTTTACCACTTGAGCTACAGCCTTCCCCTGAAACATTTCTTAAGAAAAGTTTTCTGACAAATATTTGTTGAAAATCTGATGTTCAATCAATCAAATACCAAGGTACTTAGAAGAGTTCATATATTACCAACATGGAGACAAGTCCAAGATTTGATATGGTTTCTTGTTACTGAAGTATGTGCAATGTAAATTAATTGGCTAAAGCATTTTAAAGAAGCTGTATGAGAACACTATATTTTTTAAAATAAGAGAAAATAATTGATTTCCCTTAGGAACTTTGAGATTAAATTATTCTTCAATATAAATCAGATTATGCTGAGTGGAGTGCAGGTACAATCTGGTTGCTCAACCTCAGATGTTAGAAATATTTTGCCTCTACCCAGGCAAATGAGTCTCAGGGAAATGAGAAAAAAATAATAATAAAATTATGGGAGGAATGGATTAAGTTTTGTTATAAATGGGAATCAATTAATAGGGAGAAAAGTTTTTCCAAAAAAAGTAACTACTATATGGAAAACTAAGAATGACTATAGAAAAATCAACATCATTTTATAACAAGCTACACTTTAACAGTAAGCAAATATTCTGGATTTTATGTATTCAGGACACAGTCAGAGAGAAAATTATATTAAATGGAGATTTGGAGCAACTGGAATTGCATGTCATAAAAAGATGCTTTATAGGAACACTCACAGGTACAGAAAACAAATAGGTGGTTGTCAGAGGGGAGGGGATGGAGGGAGAAGAGAAATAGGTGAGGGAAATTAAGAGGTACAAACACAAAAGGTGACAAGATAAATAAGAGGTGGTATATTTATACAATGGAATGCTATTCAGCCATAAAAAATGACAATGTTAACGCCATTTGCAACAACATGGATATTCCTGTAGAATGTCATTCTAAGTGAAGTAAGCCAGAAAGAGAAAGAAATATACCATATGAGGTCACTCATATGCAGAATCTGAAAATACATAAATAAATAAAATAAATAAATAAATAAATAAATAAATAAATAAATAAATAAATAAGTAAATAAGTAAATACAAAAGAGAAACAGACTCATAGACATAGAATACAAACTTGTGGTTGCCAGGGGGATGGGGGATGGGAAGACACAGATTGGGATTTCAAAAAATAGATAGGTAAACAAGATTGTACTGTATAGCACAGGGAAATATATACAGGATCTTGTGATGGCTCACTGAGAAAGAGAATGTGACAATGAATATATATATGGTCATGTATAACTGAAAAATTGTGCTCTACACTGGAATTTGACACAACATTGTAAAATGACTATAACTCAATAAAAAATGTTAAACCTTTAAAAAAAATGGATCACTTAATTGTTAAAGAATTTTCAAATCAAAAATTGAAATCTTCTAAAGTCAACCAAAATTAAACTCTGAATATCATAGCACTTCTAAGAGGTATGAACCCTAACATATTAAATAACATGGTATAACTGTCCCAAGTCTAATGCTTCCATGGATGGGTGTTTGGATTTTCAATATCTCCTCAACTGAAATGAAAACTTTTCTAATGACATGTAGAAAAGTATCTTGATTGGACCAAAATATGTTTTTTTAACTTAAACATAAGCAGAAATTAAGCCATAACATACAACCTCTTTAAAAAATCATGTGTCATTTTAAAATTTCTTTTATCTTAAAGAGGATTATTTCTTTACACTCTTTTCTTCTTAATTCATCATTAATGTAAAGAAATGCAACTAATTTTTGAAAGTTAATCTTGTAACCTGCTACCTTGCTGAATTCTTCAATCAGCTCCAGTAGTTTTTGTGTGGATCTTTTAGGGTTTTCTATATATGGAATCATGTCATCTGCATACAGTGAAAATTTTACCCCTTCTTTCCCAATTTGGATTCCTTTTATTTCTCTCTCTTGCATGATTGTTGTGGCTTGGACTTCCAAAACTATGTTGAATAGGAGTGGTGAGAGTGGGCAGCCTTGTCTTGTCACAGATTTTAATGGGAAGCATTTGAGTTTATCACCATTGAGTACTATGCTGGCTGTAGGTTTGCCATATATAGCTTTTATTATGATGAGATATGTTCCCTCTATACCCACTTAGGTGAGAGGTTTTTTTTTTAACATTTTTTATTGATTTATAATCATTTTACAATGTTGTGTCAAATTCCAGTGTTCAGCACAATTTTCAGTTATTCATGGACATATAAACACTCATCGTCACATTTTTTTCTCTCTGACTTATCATAACATTTTGTGTATATTTCCCTGTGCTATACAGTGTAATCTTGTTTATCTATTCTACAATTTTGAAATCCCAGTCTATCCCTTCCCACCCTCCACCCCCCCGGCAACCACAAGTCTGTATTCTCTGTCTGTGAGTCTATTTCTGTCCTGTATTTATGCTTTTGTTTGTTTGTTTTTGTTTTTGTTTTTTAGATTCCACATATGAGTGATCTCATATGGTATTTTTCTTTCTCTTTCTGGCTTACTTCATTTAGCAAGACATTCTCCAAGAACATCCATGTTGCTGCAAATGCCATTATGTTGTCAGTTTTTAAGGCTGAGTAGTATTCCATTGTATACATATACCACCTCTTCTTTATCCAGTCACCTGTTGATGGACATTTAGGCTGTTTCCATGTTTTGGCTATTGTAAATAGTGCTGCTATGAACATTGGAGTGCAGGTGTCATCCTGAAGTAGGGTTCCTTCTGGATACAAGCCCAGGAGTGGGATTCCTGGGTCATATGGTAAGTCTATTCCTAGTCTTTTGAGGAATCTCCATACTGTTTTCCATAGTGGCTGCAACAAACTGCATTCCCACCAGCAGTGTAGGAGGGTTCCCCTTTCTCCACAGCCTCTCCAGCATTTGTCATTTGTGGATTTTTGAATGACGGCCATTCTGACTGGTGTGAGGTGATACCTCATTGTAGTTTTGATTTGCATTTCTCTGATAATTAGTGATATTGAGCATTTTTTCATGTGCTTTTTGATCATTTGTATGTCTTCCTTGGAGAATTGCTTGTTTAGGTCTTCTGCCCATTTTTGGATTGGGTTGTTTATTTTTTTCTTATTGAGTCGTATGAGCTGCTTATATATTCTGGAGATCAAGCCTTTGTCGGTTTCACTTGCAAAAATTTTCTCCCATTCCGGAGGTTTTCTTCTTGTTTTACTTCTGGTTTCCTTTGCTGTGCAGAAGCTTGTAAGTTTCATTAGGTCCCATTTGTTTATTCTTGCTTTTATTTCTTCTAGGAGAAAATTTTTGAGATGTATGTCAGATAATGTTTTGCCTATGTTTTCCTCTAGGAGGTTTATTGTATCTTGTCTTATGTTTAAGTCTTTAATCCATTTTGAGTTGATTTTTGTATATGGTGTAAGGGAGTGTTCTAGCTTCATTGTTCTACATGCTGCTGTCCAGTTTTCCCAACACCATCTGCTGAAGAGACTGTCTTTATTCCATTGTATATTCTTGCCTCCTTTGTCAAAGATGAGTTGACCAAAAGTTTGTGGGTTCATTTCTGGGCTCTCTATTGTATTCCATTGGTCTATATGTCTGTTTTGGTACCAATACCATGCTGTCTTGATGACTGAAGCTCTATAGAATTGTCTGAAGTCTGGGAGAGTTACTCCTCCAGCCCCTTTCTTTCTCTTCAGTAATGCTTTGGCAATTCTAGGTCTTTGATGGTTCCATATGAATTTTATTATGATTTCTTCTAGTTCTGTGAAATATGTCCTGGGTAATTGGATAGGGATTGCATTAAATCTGTAGATTGCCTTGGGCAGTGTGACCATTTTAACAATATTGATTCTTCCAATCCAAGAGCATGGAATATCTTTCCATTTTTTAAAGACTTCTTTAATTTCCTTCATCAATGGTTTAGAGTTTTCTGTGTATAATTCTTTCACCTCCTTGGTTAGATGTATTCCCAGATATTTTATTACTTTGGGTGCTATTTTAAAGTGGATTGTTTCTTTACTTTCTTTTTCTGTTGATTTATCATTAGTGTAAAGAAATGCAACTGATTTTTGAACGTTAATTTTGTAACCTGCTACCTTGCTGAATTCTTCAATCAGCTCTAGTAGCTTTCGTGTGGACCTTTTAGGGTTTTCTATATATAGTAACATGTCATCAGCATATAATGACACTTTTAACTCTTCTTTTCCAATTTGGTTCCCTTTTATTTCTTTATCTTGCCTGACTGCTGTGGCTAGGACTTCCAGGACTATGTTGAATAGGAGTGATGATAGTGGGCATCCTTGTCTTGTCCCAGATTTTAGTGGGAAGCTTTTGAGTTTTTCACCGTTGAGTACTATGCTGGCTGTAGGTTTGTCATATATAGCTTTTATTATGTTGAGATATGTTCCCTGTATACCCACTTTGGTGAGAGTTTTTATCATAAATGGGTGTTGAATTTTATCAAATGCTTTTTCTGCATCGATTGAGATGATCATGTGGTTTTTGTCTTTTCCCTTCTTGATGTGGTGTATTGCATTGATTGTTTTGTGTATATTTAATCAGCCTTGTGTCCCTGGGATGAACCCTACTTGGTCATGATGTATAATCTTTTTTATGTGTTGTTGGATTCTATTTGCTAAAATTTTGGTGAGGATTTTGGTGTCTATGTTCATCAGTGATATTGGCCTATAATTCTCTTTTTTTGTAGTGTCTTTGCCTGGTTTTGGTATCAGGGTGATGGTGGCTTCATAGAATGAGTTTGGGAGTATCCCCTCCTTTTCAATCGTCTGGAAGAGTTTGAGAAGGACTGGTATGAGTTCTTCTCTGTATGTTTGGTAGAATTCCCCGGTGAAGCCGTCCGGTCCTGGACTTTTATTTGTAGGGAGGTTTTTAATTGCTATTTCTATTTCCTTTCTAGTGATTGGATTGTTCAAGTGTTCAGATTCTTCTTGATTCAGTTTTGGTGGACAGTATGTTTCCAGAAACTTGTCCATCTCCTCTAGGTTATCCAGTTTGGTTCCATATAGTTTTTCATAATATTCTCGTATGATATTCTGTATTTCTATTTTGTTTGTTGTAATTTCTCCATTTTCCTTTCTTATTTTGCTAATTTGTGCTCTCTCTTTCTTCTTCTTTGTGAGTTTGGCCAGAGGTTTGTCGATTTTATTTACTTTTTCAAAAAACCAGCTTTTGGTTTGGTTGATTTTCTCTATGGTCTTGTTAATCTCTATTGTATTTAATTCCTCTCTGATCTTTATTATTTCCTTCCTTCTGCTGCTTTTTGGGGCTTTTTGTTCTTTTTCTAATTCATTCAGGTGGTGGGTTAAATTGTTTATTTGAGATTGTTCTTCTTATTTGAGGAAGGCCTGTATCGCTATAAACTTCCCTCTTAGCACTGCCTTTGCTGTGTCCCATAGGTTTTGAGTGGTTGTGCTTTCATTATCATTTGTCTCAAGGTATTTTTTAATTTCAGCTTTGATTTCCTCATTGACCCATTGTTTTTTCAATAACATATTGTTTAATCTCCATGCTTTCCTTTTTGTCTCCTTTGTTTCTCTGTTTTTGATTTCCAGTTTCATGGCATTGTGGTCAGTAAAGATATTTGAGATAATTTCTATCCTTTTAAAGTTGTTGTTGTTTCTTTTGAGCCCAAGTACATGATCGATCCTGGAAAATGTTCCATGTGCACTTGAAAAGAATGTCTATCCTATTTCTGGGGGGTGTAATGCTCTGAAAATATCCACCAAATCTAGTTTTCTATTGTAGTATTTAATTTCTCTGTTGCCTTGTTTATTCTGTGTCTGGAAGATCTGTCTAGTGATGTTAATGCAGTGTTAAAATCTCCAACTATGATTGTATTCCCATCAATATCCCCCTTTATCTCTGTTAGTAATTCTTGTATGTACTTAGTTGCTCCTATATTGGGTGCATATATATTAACGAGTGTAATATCCTCATCTTGTATCACCCCTTTAATCATTATAAAATGTCCTTCTTTATCTTTCTTTATGGCCTTTGTTATAAAGTCTATTTTGTCTGACATCAGTACTGCAACAGCTGCTTTTTTGGCTTTTCTATGTGCGTGGAATATCTTTTTCCATCCTTTCACTCTCAATCTATATGTGTCCTTCTCCCTAAATTGGGTTTCTTGTATGCAGCAAATTGAAGGTTCTTGCTTTATTATCCAGTCTGCCACTCTATGTCTTTTGACTGTAGCATTTAGTCCATTATCTTTTACAGTATTTAATGAGAGATGTGTGTTTATTGCCATTTTGATGTTATGTTTGCAGTTGAATTGGTATATCCTCTTTCTTCCTTTCTTTTTCCTTTTGTGGTTTGGTAATTTTCCTTTGTATTATCATGGAATTTATTTAATTTTTGTGACTCCTTTGTAAATTTTTGGCTTGTGGTTACCTTTTTTTTTTAAATCTATTAACCCATTACTTTAACCGTTTTTATTAAACTGATAGTAACATGATCTCAAACCCATCCTATTGTTAAAAAAATTTAAAAAAGAAAGAAAAAACATATTCTATATTTCCCTGCATCCCTCTCCCACTCTCAGTGATTTGTATGTCTTCTTTTATTATTTCGTGTTTACTTTATTTGTAATTCATGAGTTATCACCTTTCTAGTTGTGAGTGTCTCATTTCTGTAGCATCATGCTGCTTTTCTATTTAGAATAGCCCTTTCAATATTTCTTTTAGCATGGGTTTAGTGTTGCTAAATTCCTGCAGCTTTTTTTTGTCTGTGAAACTCTTTATTTCTCCTTCTATCCTAAAGGATAGCCTTCTGGATAAAGGATCCTAGGCTGCATCTTTTTTTTTCATTCAGGGCTTTGATTATATCTTGCCACTTCCTTCTGGCCTGTAGTGTTTTTGTAGAGAAATCAGCTGAGAGCCTTATGGGGGTCCCCTTGTAACTTACTCTTTGCTTTTCTCTTGCTGCCTTTAGAATCATTTCTTTATCCTTGACTCTGGCCATCTTGATTATGATATGTCTTGGTGTGGGTCTATGTGGGTTCTTCCTGTTTGGGACCCTCTGAGCTTCCTGTACTTGGATATCTGATTCCTTCTTTAAGTTTGGGAAGTTTTCAGTCATGATTTCTTCAAAAACCTTTTCAATCCCCTTTGATCTTTCTTCCCCTCTGGGACCCATATTATGCGAAGATTGGTATGCTTTGTATTATCCCATAGGTCCCTTATGCTATTTTCATTATTTTTTATTTGCTTATCTTGTAGTTCTTCTGAATGGGTGCTTTCTATTGACCTGTCTTCTAGATCACTAATTCGTTCCTCTGCATTATCTAATTGGCTTTGCACAGCTATTAGATCATTCCTCATCTCTGTCAATGAGTTTACCCATTCTACTTGGCTCTTCTTTATAGCTTCAATTTCACTTTTGACATATTTTATATCTCTAAACACTATTTCTTTTAATTCCTTAAGCAGTTTGATCACTCCTTTTTTGAAATCTTGATCTAGTAGGCTATTGATGTCTATTTCATTGATCTTTCTTTCAGGGGATTTCTCTTGTTCTTTTAATTGGGAAAGGTTTTTCTGCTTCTTCATCTTGCTCATACCTCTCTGGCACTGTGGTTTTTGGAGCATCAGTTGTCTATTTTGGTCCTTAAGGATTTTATCTATCTAATGCCTATTTAGGAATAGAACTTAGGAAGAAAAGAAAAAAAAATAAGAGAGAGAGAGAAAGAATTTTAAAAGAAGGGAGAAAAAGGGTTTGAAAACAGTGTATAATGAATAATAGAAGAGCGAGTTGAAGCAGAGTATTAATCGGGTTGAGACGTCCTTTTAAAACCCTTAAAAAAAGGGGGGGAGATGAATAGATGTATTTGAAACCTGTGTCTAATCAATAACAGGACATCAAAACCCAAGAGAAATAGAAATGAATTAAGAAGAAAAAATTTAAAGAGTAATAGAAAATAGAACAGGTAAGAACAGATTTAAAAAAAAGGGGGGGGGGGTTGTCGGTGTTCTCCTGGAGTCTGTGTGCTTTTAATGTGAAGTCTTTCTGTCTTCGTCCTGTTTTGGAAGCTCAGCTTGCTGTTTTCAGAGGCCCTCCGTTGGCGCCCTCTTCTTTGCTGCTCCCAGCACCTGTCGGCAAGCAGATCGGGCCTCCTCCTAACACTGGGTCAGGTGCAGCTCTCCTCTGCTGTGGGCGGGCAGGTCGCTGCCCCTCCGGATGACGCAGTCAGATATTGCAGACTGGCCAGGTAGAAGGGCTGGTCGTGCCCCCTCCAAGCACCTCGGTCAGGGGCTGTGTTCCTGCCTGAAAGGCGGGGGCCTGCTCTCCCTCTACCTGCGCCGCCGCCAGTAGCTCCGCTGCTCTGTGCAGCTGCACGCTCTGCCCTTGTCGGCGCTCCGCCCTGGTCGGCGCTCCACTGGTGGGCTTGGGGAAGACCGAGGGACAGCCTTGTCCCTGCTCCAAGCCAAAACCCAGCTCCTTGTTGTCTTTGTGGAGCAAGTTCTCTGAGGGACCAGGATGGAAGGATCCTATCTGCCCCGGTCTGTAGGCCAGTCTGTCTGGCCTTCGAGGCTGCTAAGCCCCTCGGTGCGGATGCAGGTTTAGCCCCCGCCCCCGCCTGGGTGCTAAACTCTGGAGGATATGGCGGCTGTGCCTGAGCCCCGTCTCTCTTCCCCCGAAAAGTTTCCGCGGGTTTTCGGAGATGGGGGTATGCACCCTTCCCCCAAGAGCACATCAACCTTTCTGTTTTATGGAGGGCCCAGGTTGTTCTGCCCTGTACACCCACAGCCACGGCCAGCATCCTCTTGTAGTCCCCCAGGGCTGCCTCCGTGCAGCTGCCCCCATCCTCCGCCCGGCTTGTTCAGCCTGGCCCTGCCCGCCGCTGCCGGCTGCGTCACAGGCTGGGTATCAGGGGGATGCTCTGTGCCCGTTTAATTTAGTTCTGTCAGTCAAGGGCTGCTCTGTACAGATCCGAGCCTCGGAGGCTCCCCCTCCGTCCCCCTGGCCTCTCAGTTGGAGAGGGGAGACCCAGCGAGCAAGCACCAGTCCTCCTTTGCCGCTGCCTCCCCGCGGGACCCGTCCTGCACTCCTTTGCCTTTTGTTCTTTCTTTTTTACTTTTTCCTACCAGATTTTTGGCATCTTTATCTTTTGAAGAGGGCGATGTTCTGTCGGAGTTCCGCAGGTTCTCTGGTTGGTTGAGTGGGTCTGTAGATGTGGGTCTTGTTGTATTTGTGGGAGAGGGTGAGCTAGGAGCGTCCTTCTACTCCGCCGTCTTCTCCGTCCGAGCCTCTGGTGAGAGTTTTTATCATAAATGGGTGTTGAATTTTATCAAATGGTTTTTCTGCATCTTTTGAGATGATCATGTGTTTTTTGTCCTTTCTCTCATTGATGTGATGTATTACATTGATTGATTTGTGTATGTTGAACCACCCTTGTGTCCCTGGGGTGAGCCCCACTTGATTATGATGTATAATCATTTTTATGTGTTTTTGGATTCCATTTGCTAATATTTTGGTAAGGATTTTTGTGTCTATACTTATCAGTGATATTGATCTGTAATTTTCTTTTTTGGTAGTGTCTTTGCCTGGTTTTGGTATCAGGGTGGTGGTGGCTTCATAGAATGAGTTTGGGGGTATTCTCTCCTTTTCAATCTTATGGACGAGTTTCTGAAGAACTGGTATGGGTTCTTTGTATGTTTGGTAGAATTCCCCAGTGAAGCCATCCAGTCCTGGAATTTTATTTGTAGGGAGGGTTTTTACTGCTAATTAAATTTCATATCTAGTGATTGATTTGTTCAAGTGGTCAGTTTCTTCTTGGTTCAGTCTTAGTGGATTGTATGTTTCCAGAAACTTGTCCATCACTTCTAGGTTATCCATTTTGGTTCCATATAGTTTTTCATAATATTCTCGTATGATATTCTGTATTTTTATGTTATTTGTTGTAATTCTTCCATTTTCCTTTCTTATTTTGCTTATTTGTGCTCTCTCTTTTTACTTCTTTGTGAGTTTGGCCAGAGGTTTGTCGAGTTTATTTACTTTAAAAAAATAAATAAACAGCTTTTGATTTGATCGATTTTTTCTATTTTTTAAATCTCTATTTTATTTATTTTCTCACTGGTTTTTATTATTTTCTTCTTCCTGCTGACTTTTGGGGTTTTTTGCTCTTCTTTTTCTAGTGCTTTTAGCTGGTGGGTTAGATTGTTTATTTGAGAGTGTTCTTTTTTGAGGACGTGTTGTATCTCTATAAACTTCCCTCTAAGAAATGCCTTTGCTGCGTCCCATAAATTTTGTATGGTCATGTTTTCATTTTCATTTGTCTCAAGGTATTTTTTAAAATAGCACCCAAAATAATAAAATACCTAAGAATAAATCTAAGGAGGTGAAAGACTAATAAACAGAAAACTATAAAACTCTGATTAAGGAAATTAAAGAAGACTTTAAAAAATGGAAAGATATCCCATGCTTTTGGATTGGAAGAATCAATATTGCTAAAATGGTCGTACTGCCCAAGGCAATTTACAGATTTAATGCAATCCCTATCAAATTACGCAGGACATATTTCACAGAACTGGAACAAATCATAATAAAATTTATATGGAAACACAAAATACCTAGAATTACCAAAGCATTACTGAAGAAAAAGGAAAAGCCTGGAGGAATAATTCTCCCAGACTTCAGACAATACTACAGGGCTACAGTAATCAAGACAGCATGGTATTGGTACAAAAACAGACATATGGACCAATGGAACAGAATAGAAAGCCCATAAATGAACCCAAAAACTTTTGGTCAACTCATCTTTGACAAAGGAGGCAAGAATATACAATGGAATAAAGGAAGTCTCTTCAGCAAATAGTGTTGGGAAAACTGGACCACAGCATGTAAATCAATGAAACTAGAACACTCCCTTACACCATACACAAAAGTAAACTCAAAATGGATCAAAGACTTAAACATAAGACAAGATACAATAAACCTAGAAGAAAATATCGACAAAACATTATATGATTCTAGTATCAGAAAATATATAGCTATTAAGAACGGAATGAGAACATTTTATCTTTCTACAGTTATTAATAGATAAATCAACTGGTACATGTATAATTACAATGGGGCTAGATATTACAGAAACTTTCAAAATAATTTAATTACTTATTCTACAAAATGAGATTTTATAGATATTTCTATTCCCACAGTAAGGTTCCAAATTTTTGACTGTATTTTCAAACATTATATTTGAGAGGAATTTAATCTGAGTATTTTTTTCTGATTATATATTTCCACTCATGTCATTTAAACTACAGGCTGGTCTGGGTGATATATTTGAATGATGAAAATTGGTTACATTGATTTGGCATTTATTATTCTAATTGTCTCCATATAACATAGAGATTGAAACTCCAATAATAAGCTCATACAGCTTGGAGCTCACATTTAGAATAGGATACTTAATATCTCTGTGACTTTGGGCAAGTTATTAAAATTGATGCAAATAAAATACATAGGTGTGATAATTAAAAGAGATAGTCCTTGACATATATTAGTAGTAGTAGCTTTTATAGAATGTTAGATAAGAATAAATCACAGTTATAGGTACTCTATAGTTAATAGGAATTTATGTTTACTGTTCTTACAGGAGAGGTCTTAAACTAAAAATTTCTTAGTAAGTACATTTAAGTGTGTATTTGTCAATCTATAGAGAATTATCAAGGGAGTCAACAGGAAGAAGTATTGTCATTGTTGGGAAAAAATACAGATAATTTTGTATTTTGATTTTAGTAATATCAATTATATTGTTTGCAACCTATACACACACACACACAAATTTAATTTCAGCAATCTAGTGCTCTATTTTGAGTCCAATAATATTTCTTATTTTCAGGTTGCTATTTTTAAGTTACTTTTTATTAGAGAATTATAGTGCATTATTTAAAAAGTCAAATTTTAAAACGTCTGCTTTTGTCTATAATTAAGTAACAGGGATTGACTGGGTTAACTGGCTTCCCTCTACCCCTGCCCACATAAACAACTAGAAAATTGGACAAACTATATGAAACACAGAGTAGAATCATTAAAACTTAGAAACTAATAAAACCAAGTATTGGAATAAATGTGGTGAAACTGGAACTTTCTTCCAGTTTTCTTTCAAAGTGAAGATTGTATAGCTACTTTGGGAAACATTCTGGCAGTTTCTTTTATTGAAAAGTTAGTTATACAGTGCAGTAATTCCACTCTGGTATTTACCCCAAATGAAATAAAGCATGTGCATAAAATGTTTTACTTGAATCATCGTATTTGAGTTATCCAAAATAGCCATTTTTTTCTTTCAGCTTTATTGAGATACTATTGACATAAATACTGTATAAGATGTCCTGCATAATGACTTGACATATATACATCATAAAATGTTTGCCACAGAAGTTTAGTTAACATATAATGTACAACATGAAGACTATAGTGAGCCTGCTGTGTGGCATATTTGAAACTTGTTAAGGAATTAGATCCCAAAAGTTCTCAGAATAAAGAAAAATATATTGTTTTGTGTCTATATGTAATGATGGATGCTAATACCCATTTATTTTTGTATTTTCACTTAAATTTTGGGGAATATCATGTGCATGATATTATTAAACTTTTATACTCATCATGACAAATATATTAATATAATTTATGAATGTTCAACTTTACCAGAGTTAAATAATAAAATAAAAGGAATCAATTTCATGTATAAACAGCTTAAGTTATCCAAATAAGAGAAAATCAGAGGAAAAACAAGGGAGAAATGCTTTGTCACAAATCAAAAATAAATTTAAATGTATAACTATAAAAAAGTATTGTTTTGATATAGCAAATCAACTTTTTCTATTAATATTTTCATTGTCAATAACAAATCTTACTATCTTAGTTTCACTTTTCTTTTGTGTTATAAAATTTATAGGAAATTTTAAATTGTATGTAAATTTTAGTATTTTTATAAGTTGTCTAAGGCATATTAAATTGTCATATATAAATATAAATTGCTTAAGGCATTCCAGTTTTTACAATGAATTAGAGTTCACTCATATATTCACATATGAGCACAGGAGGTCATGTACTTTATATGTCTTAAATAAACATAAAACTTACAGGAAAAATGGAAGCATAATTAACAAAATAATAATTTTTGCACTGATTAACACTCTGATTTAGAATACTTTATAGATTTATAGATGTAGAATTATTCTTTTTGATAGCCAGTATTCTAAGGGACTATCATTACTTTCTTTAGAGTCATAAATTGGGCATTAATTTGGAAGTGAGTTCCCCTTTAAATGAGTCATTTACCAACCTTTAAAAAATAATTTACTAATGTATTTTGTTTTTTGCTGTGTTTTGTTTTTAATCTGTTGAGGTTTTTGCAATTGTTGGTAGGAGAAGAAAAATATCAACAGCTTGCATTCTTCCCATCTAATGAACTATTGTTGATTATAATACACGTCACTGGCAAACTGTTCAAAGTCCAAGAAAATATAATGGCATAAACTTTACTTGTAAAAGAAAGAACACGGTAGTATGAAGCCAAATATAGAGTCATTTTATGAGCACTTTCAAGAAATACTTCCTACCAGCTGAATCCATACTATATGAGATTCTTATTGACACACACAGGGGTTGCTACCCAAGGATGAATTCTCTTTTTATCTGGAGAGATTCTAAGCTTTCCATTTTTATTTCTTTAAATTTTCAGTCTTCCTCAGATTTTCATAATGTCATTTTCTAGTTTCAGGACACTATCTAGGATGTCATATTTTATTTAGTTGCTATGTCTCCTTCACATTCTCTTAGCTAAGAGCTGGGTTATTTTTCTTTTTCTTTTTCTTTTTTTTTTTTTCAAATTTTCCATATTTTTTTATCTTGAAAATTTTGAGAAGCACTAGTGAGATTTTTTTGTAGGATGCCCCTCTATTGGAATTTTCTGATTATTTTCTCATGATTAGACTAGTGTTATGCATTTTTTGGGGGAAAAAACTGGGACAGCTAGAGTGCCATTTTTGTCACATCATATCAAGGACATGTAATATCTACATAATGTATTCCTGCTCATGTTGACTTTGATGACCTAGTTGAGATAGTAGTATTTGTCAGGATTTGCCACTGTAAAGCTATTTTTTTAACTTTTTTTTTTATTGAGTTATAGGCATTTTACAATGTTGTGTGAAATTCCAGTGTAGAGCACAATTTTTCAGTTACACATGAATATACATATATTCATAGTCACACACTTTTCCACCATGAGCTACCACAAGATCTTGTATATATTTCCCTGTGCTTTACAGTATAATCTTGTTTATCTATTCTGCATATGCCTGTCAGTATCTACAAATTTTGAAATTCCAGTCTGTCCCTTCCCACCCCCCGCCTCCTAACCCCTTGGCAACCACAAGTTTGTATTCTATGTCTATGAGTCTGTTTCTGTTTTGTATTTATCTTCTTCTTTTTTTTTTTTTTTTTTTTTGATTCTACATATGAGCCATCTCATATAGTATTTTTCTTTCTCTTTTTGGCTTACTTCACTTAGAATGGCATTCTCCAGGGACATTCATGTTGCTGCAAATGGTGTTATGTTGTCATTTTTATGGCTGAATAGTATTCCATGGTATAAATATACCATATCTTCTTTGTCCAGTCATCTGTTGATGGACATTTAGGCTGTTTTTTATCTTCCCCTTTTAATACTTTAATTTTTGAAGGAACTCACTATGTGCAGCCCTTATTTAGAGAATGAGGAGTTATATTCTCCTTCCTTGAAAATAGAATATTTTCTATAATAATAAGGATTTGGAATTTTTTCTACATGGGGATTTAACTATTTTCTTTAGTCACTTATTCAGTCAATAGTTTATATAAGTATGGACTCAGGCATATTTATTTTATATTTTGGGTTACAATTCAATGGTAATTAATTTTTTGGTTGCTCAAATTGTTCCAACTTTGGCCATAAGGAGTTCTTTCCATCAGCTCCTGTATCCCTTTGACATACTCTCATCAATATCTTTTTGTTGCTGTTGTTTGTTTTTGAGCAATTTCTTTATTTTTGGCACCGTAAAATGCTCTAAACTCATCTTGTATTTTTCTTGCCCTCATCCTAGAATCAACCCCTTTCCAAGGAGCCCTAGTTCTTTGTATTGGGAAAAAGATATTACAAACTAAGAACTGGGAGCTGGATGTTCTCTGGGCTAGTGGGGGTTTAATTGCTTATTGTTCCTCTGAAATGACAAGTTAAGGATATATATGTGTGTACACTAACCTAAATATCTGTAACTATTTTTATACATAAGCATTGCATCTATATTAAGCTACACATAAGTTAAATCTGTGGTTATAGT
Organism: Camelus bactrianus; assembly: GCF_048773025.1. Classification (NCBI taxonomy): domain Eukaryota; kingdom Metazoa; phylum Chordata; class Mammalia; order Artiodactyla; family Camelidae; genus Camelus; species Camelus bactrianus. The sequence continues at coordinate 29,005,326 of NC_133552.1, read as the reverse complement.
GTATAATTTTTTATATTTTTTTAGTTCAACTTGTTAATATGTTGTGAGAATCTTTGTATTTTTGTTCATGAAAGATATTGATCTATAGTTTTCCTTTCATTTAGTGTCTTTAACTTTTTTTAGTATGATAATGCTTAACTCATAGAAAGAGTTCAGATATGTTCTCTCTGCTTTTGTTTTATGGAATAGTCTACTGAAGCTGGTATCACTTTCTCTTTAAATGTGTAGTAGAATTCACCAGTGATACTGTCTGGGCCTGATGTTTGCTTTTGGGGAAGATCATTAATTGTTGATTCAACTTCCTTAATAGATACAGGCTATTCAGATTATGTATTTTCCTTATGCAGGTTTTAGTAGTTTGTATCATTCAAAAAATTTGTCCATTTTACCTATGCTATTAAATTCATAAAGAGAGTTGTTAATAGAATCATTTTATATGATTCAAAGATTTATTGTCATACAGTGCAAAACATGTTGCTGATTGCATTAACAAAAGATCCATGTAAAGTCACTCCATAACCCTGAAACTATTAATTTTAAAAACTTTGCTCTTGAAAAATGATTGAAAGGTCCAACCAATTGTATTCTTCCAGTGTATAAGTTGCACTGAAAATTGTTAGCACTATCATTGAGTTTTCAGAACTTCACACACTCAAAGTAACATTTTTAGGCAAAGCAGCAGTAGAAGTGTGTGTCCATGAAGGTGAGGTTAAGTTACAGTGTTGGCAAGATGGTGATGTCAAGAAGATTCATATTTTAAGAATAAAATATTTTACAAACTATAATCCTGCAACACATGACTTTTACATCTACTTACTAGAAAACTAAAGCAATCACATATTAACTTTGAATAAAGTAACATGAAAACAGGAATGCATTTTTACTAATCTATAAAGATAAAAAGTTTACATTATCAGAAATATTTTAAAATACACAGAGACATATTAAGCATGAAAGAGGGAATCTATTTAAAAAAAAGAAAAACTAGCAGCTATAGGTATGGCTAATCCAAAGATAAATCAAATGCCCAATTTAGGGGAGAGATGGCAGGTGTAAGAAAAAAAAAACTTAAGATAATGATAACACAATGATAATACTGGCCTATTTTCATCATGTAATGTATTTGACAGAAATTAAACTTGTAAATAATTTTACCCATGACACTTCTATTCAGCTTAATTATTCCCTGTACAGTGTACTTTAAATAAAGTTCCACTTCTTATTTTCTCAAAACATTGTCTTCCTCTTTTCATCATGGTAAGTGTTTCACACACTCCACCCCAGTACACTCACAACTGAAGCAGCATTAGAGGAAACATGTTAGCAAGATTTCTGTTCAAAATCTCACCAAATCTAATAAACTATTTTTAATTCACTACAAAATTTAGAAGATTGATCCAAAGAATTGAGTTGTTATACTCATTTCATAATGATATATAGTGCAGCATTATGCAATGAACATTAGCTGAAAAATTACTGACTGCATTAAAATGTCACATTTCATTAAGGATGGTGTTCTTTACATATCTAAAAACCACTTAGAAAGCTTCTGAATTTCCCAAAATCAAAAGCTACAGTCTTCTTAAAGACAAAGGTCTGTAAAACAACTTAGTGCTTATTATTGTAGCACACAATGAAACTTAGTTCAGGGGATATTTTAACAACTCAGTTTAAGCAAAACTAGGGGCTACTGAAAAAATATTTAAGAGCTACATAAATCCAAATCTACTGGTTTTTCATCTACCATAAATTGGCAGAAAAGTTGTCAAAGACAGTGAGAATATATTCTCCATGAAAGGCATTAGCTGTGTAACTGACCAGTAGTTAAATTTTATTTATATATCCACCACCCACCACACCTGAGGGACTACATTTGGGTCACTCTGAGGGCACTGATCTGGGCACTGAAAAAGAAACAGAAGCAGTGGGCTGGCTATTCCAAATCCCAAAGCTTCTCATTTATGCTAAGTACCACTTTCTGGGTCAGATATTTAAGGATTAATTCATTCCTATATAATGCTGTATGTTTAAGAGTGAAAGCCATAGACTCAGAATATCTGACTTAAAATACTGTATTATAGTTGTCTCATATTTGAGATTGACTTTTCATCTCTGTAATACTGTTCCTCATCTGTCATTTAGGTACAGTACAGTAAATATAATTATGAGTATAAAATAAGATTACATATGTGAAGTGCTAAAAATAGTGCCTTGCTTTCAGTAAGTGTTCAATGGATATAATTTATTATAAATTTAACATTACTGCAACTTCTCAGTTTCCCTCCCACAATGCTTGAAATACCTATTAAATTCATCTTCTTCTGGGAATTAGTAGTAAAATCCCTTGCAGAATGATGATGACGACAACAACAACAACAACAACAATACAGCAATTCTCTTAAAAGGAAGTAGTTAACTCATTTGAAGTTTGGTCCTTCGTACATAGTACAGAAGCATTTATGTGCTCTTCCCTTAAGGAAGAGCCGTGCCAAAGGCACCTTTACTTGGGTTTACAGTGGAACCCTGCAGCTCTTGGGGAACACTGAATAAGGATTTCAGAGCCTAAAAAGACAAATGAAGTTATATACAAAACAGAAATAGACTCATAGACATAGAATACAGACTTGTGGTTACCAGGGGGGAGGTGGGTGGGAAGGGACAAACTAAGAGTTCGAGATTTGCAGATACTGACTGGTATATATAAAATAGATAAACAAGTTTATACTGTATAGCACAGGGAAATATATAGTAGCTTACACTGGAAAGGAATATGAGAATGAATATATGTATCTGTGTATGACTAAAGCATTGTGTTGTATACCAGAAATTAACACAACATTGTAAACTGACTATAGCCTAAATTAACATTTACTTTTCAGGAATAAATAACCATTGTGACATTCCTCAATCAGTAACTGAGTTTTCATAAGATTATATTAATCTAATCTGGTAATATGGTCCTTCAATTAAATAATAATAAAAATTATTTACAATGTGTTTTACTTGAAAAGAGAGATAATTTCTATCAGATATAGTTTAGATTTTTCAGAAGAGTGCTTCTCAGAAGTAAGAGTTTGGAACTCTAAGCAGATGGGACAAGTAGTTCCTGGAGAAAGAGAGGCTTTCTTGACATAAAATAAGCCATTTTTGGCCTAAGCCATTTTGTAATCTAAGCATGGCCACAATGCTTACCCTTGAATAGGTCTCAGTAATTAATGACCTAAAGGGAACAAAAGAATGCAGAAACATTGCCTGTTATCATGCAAAAGAAGTAACAATAGCAAAGATAATAAATCAGTTGTAAAGACTCCCAGTTCAGTTTCAGTGGTAAAGATGAGCCTAAAGTGCTCAACCACTAGATCAACTGGAACCTAAAGTATGATGATGTTGACCTTTTCTGATACTTGTGAATTCAATCAACTAAATCTTGAACTCTCAACCATCCAACCTTCTTCATGAATATGCATGTATCCTTAGATTACAACTTTCCCAGTTTTGCTGCTCGAGGAGACACTGCTTTGAGAAAGATCCCTGGTACTCTCCTTACTTGCTTCAAGTAATAAATTTCTCCCTCTCCTGATCTTTGGCTTGTTGTGTCTTTTGGCTCAATACTCACAAAGAGGCAAATCCAGTTTTTCAGGTAACAGAACCACACATTACTTGTGCACAGATTTCAATACTATAGTGACTGCATATTAATCTAGAATACCAACTACACATAGAATGAACTCTTTAGCAGGCAAATGAGTAAAGGAAATGGTAAAAAATCCATAATGCTTAAGCATTCAAAACATCAGCTAGTGAAAAATGTCTAATCAAGTTTCTCCAGATCAGTCAAGAAAGTGTATAATGAAATTTTTATTATTAGTTATGCTTTGTTAAGAATGTATGTAAGTAAGTAGCATGATAAATTGTTTTCAGATATAAAAACAAGCTTGGGCAGGGCATTTGCCCTATTCTGAGGAAAAGGATTAACCTACTGCTACTTAATCAACTAGTATTCTAAATATCTAGTGATATAGTAAATTTTTTGTGAATTCTGCAGACAAAAAGAAAGGAAATTTTAATAAAATACAATTAAATCTTAACCTACTTTTCTCTAAATTATCTAATTTTCAAAATCTTTAAAAGTACCTACTAAGATATGTATACTATATATATATGTGTGTGTATATATGTGTGTGTGTGTGTGTGTGTGTGTGTGTGTGTGTGTATAAGACATTTAGAATCTCAAATTAAGATAAACTATGACATAGAATATTTTGCCTTAGAATGTGTGAAGATATTTTGACCAACTTGCATCAATTCTTCATAACAGCACTACAATTTATACTTATTACAATTATTTTAAAACCTAGTTTTCTAGACTATTCTGCATATTTCCTCTAGCCTTTAGTATAGTGGTCACAATCAGATTCTGTTAATTGCATTTGAAATACCATAAAAAACACAAAATCTTCTCAAATTTTATTGCCCACACAAATTCCATTACACCATAGAATGCAGGAAATTCTGACAGAAAAAAAGATAATTTTATAAGCACGGAAATTATAATAATTTCTTAGAATATTCCAAGTTCTAGTATCTGGCATTTCTATAGCTGTACATGTAACAAAGAGGGCCAGAAATTTTTATCTCTCCAGGATACTTTTCTTTTGCTATTTTTTAGTTTTAGCATCAGCAATAAACTCAGCATTTTAAATTAAGTATATTACACTATCTAAATTGTACATGTTACTGCCCAGAGGGATGTGAGTAACTATGTGGTAATCTAAAGCAATTAGTTTGGATGCTAAAATAAACTATAGGAACAACAGAAAATTCTCTTGTGTGTTCATGACTTTTGCACTTTGAAGAAAAAATAGCCTAGTGAAGTGTGGTAGAATTCAAATTTTCCTCTATTTTTTTTTTCCAATTTCATTTGAATCTAAAGTATATTTAGTAATGGTTTAGAGATCTCTAGCCTACAAATCAATAGACATCAACCATTTCTGTTTACAGAGTTAAGTGAAATACCTGGAAATATTAAAGAAAAATTATTTTCCCTACAATTATCTGATTGGCTAAGAAGGTATTTTAAATCACAGGTTTCTGCCATCCAGTTATCTGAATATTACTAAAAGGCAACATAAATGATTAAAAACTGTTTGGTTTTTAAATTAAAATATCCAGATTTAGTATTACTATGCAATCTGTAATCCTAGTTTTCTCACGTGATAAATATGTGTAATATGTCATGTAAGTGAGTGTAACTGTATCAGATACTTTACAATTTCATAAATATTTGGCAGGGCCTGTGACATGAAGTCATACATAACCAGTTACATTAGAAAAACAAATCTAAGATCTTTTATGGGATAAAAGATATTAAGATTAAAAAAAAATTCTTTGGGGCTAAGAGCCAGCCCTCAGTCTGGAACTTTAAACAGTTCAAAAACAACATTTAATCAGTTAAATACTATACTGATTTTAAAAGACATGCATAGTGTCAAAAAGGAAAAAAAAAAGATAGTTGAACATCAAAAGATTACTTCCAAAAAGGAGACATGTCAAATTAATGATTTTAGTGATTGTCTAAATATGGGAAGATGCAAGGCTCTGAGTCCGTTGAAATTATTCCTTCAATATGAATCTTAACTATCTAGAGCCAGTATACCATTTTTCTCCTTTCTGAATTCCCCTCAGGGTACAGCATTGTGGGTGAATTTGGCTGTAGTTGTGGATGGCTTGATGGTGGCAACTGAAATGTCAGGCAATACATTTTACCCAAAGTGCCTCCTCTTGTTCATAAATTTGACCAAGTTTTGGAAGATATTTCATGACTAATTTGTTCCATCGTGCTAGAAAAACTCATTCTTAAATCAGGCAAGTATTGTGGTAGTAGGTCATGCAATGTGTTAATTTTTGAATTAGACTCTGTTTATGACTTAAAATTCTCTGGTCATCTGTCTTGCTAGTCTGTTATGATCCAAGAAATATTTTCCATGTTACTTCTTCCCATATCTAGAGTTGCACATTACAATCATTCTATATAATATATATACAATTGATTGCCCCAAGTTGTTTCACCATGATTGATTTTGTCAGAGGCCTGTTCACACATTGGAAGATGCAAGAGATAACAATCTTATGATAGACAGGATACAAGTAATACAGCTAGTAACATCAATAAAGTCACAAGTATAGATTTAAGCCATGAGCTTCTGGAACCAACCCACATCCCTAAAAGGTCACCAAGATCAGAAAGTGGATCACAAGGCAGAAATCTGATTTTTCATGTGGGTCAATAAATGTGGTATATTAGAGGATTCATCTGGTTTGAAAACAGCATTCCATCTGAATTGCAGCACAGGCGTCTCCTTGAGATGTTAAGACTGTGAAGAGCCATGCAGCTTTATAACAAAGTTTTCCTCATCCTGTAGACCTGAGAATTCAGTAGGCTAATAGCATGGGTACTATCATTTAGGGTCTTTTGAGTGAATTCTGTTAAGAATTCAATGTGGGTGATTACATCTTCCCATCCTATCATCCTACTGAAACTATTTAAATGTCCATAATAGTGGAATACAGATCTCTTGGTCCATTTGGATTCATATTAATGGCAAATTTGCTGAAGTCATATCTAAATTGGCACACTAATGGCCTTGAGCCCAAGGCAGTCCTAAAGTACATCTTCTTATTCATCTTTGCAGAAGCCAGGGCCATAGATTAGTGCCACAAAGTTATTGAGTTCCACTAGGGGAGACTCAGTATATTTCTGGTTGCCTGACCCAGTCTGTTCCATACTGATAAACTCTTTTAGAAAAATAATATATTGGCATAGTTTGTAAGGCAACCAGCCTAATTTTCTAATGTTATTAAGCTCACTATCTTTAGTATGATTTCACTGTTCCCAAACTTGGGGAGACCCTACACTTAAATGACTATAGCCTGGTGTTAGCCTTATAAATTAATTCCATAACTGAAGTATGGTCCCTTATAATAATTGGGAAGTGATTTTTTTTGACTAAAATTAGCTCATTTTTCTGATTGAGCTTGAGGAACTTTAAAGGAAAAACTCTTATCTATGGCCAGGGTCAGATGCTTGATTGGCCAAATGAGGTGGTCATATCTGGTAATAACAGTAGTGGTTTAGATAAAACTATAAATTCTTCCTACCAAAGTAAATTTTCTAGGGCCCATCCAATCAGAGACTTGGAGAGGAGAAACCCATCAAGGTAAGCCTGAGGTACTAGGCATAGGTAACTGACCGTAAGCCAAAAAATTAGACCATTTTCTAAAGTTTGCTTAAATAGGATAATTCCCACAATGGAAAGACATTTGATTTATGTGCAAAAGTCCAGGAAGTCAAATAAAAATTATAAATAATTACATGGGTCATATCCAGCATTTTGGGATAGTTGTCTACTTCTGACCTTGCATTCTTTTTGTCTTGGCATGGGTGTTTCTTTTCCCTTAGAGTGTCATTTTAAGGTGAGTTTGAGGTCAGATATTTTCTCTGTAGATCAGTCCAGTGCAGGGGGCCTTTTTAGGTTGGAAATGTAAATCCAAGAATAAATTGCCTCCAGTTTTGCTGTGCATGAGCTAATTAAAAGAACCTGCTAAGGGCTCTTCATCTAGGTTGGAGACACTTCTTTAAAGAATCTTTTTCCAGTATACATTGTTTCCTGGTTGTAGGTCATGAAGCATCTGATCTTCACTTAAAGATAGATTATTGTAATAAGCTTCAGAAACAAGCTTAGAGTGTCCTGTTAATAATTCAATTAAACCCTCACAATAATGCAATATACCCCCTTTCAATAATATGCATTCATCCTTGATCCAACCTCATTGGCTTCCCTATGGTATTCTCAAAAGGAGACAAAATAATGTTTGCCAAAAGTGGTGTATCTGAGGTTGAGGAGAACTAATGGATGGGCCTTAGGCCAAGGTAAGGACTAAGTATACATTATCTTAAACAAGTGAGTTTTAATTGTTTTATTTATTCTTTCTACTAACTCAGAAGACTTGAGGGTAATAGGTACAATGGAAAAGTTGCATAATCAGCCAAATCTTACAAATTTCTTTAACAATTTGTCCAGTGAAATGAGTTCTCTCACATGTAGCTCTTAGGGAATTCCCTAAATGAGAATCACTCTTTCTAAAATCAGCTTTCCTACTGATTGTGTTATGGCCTTTCTGCATGGGAATGCCTCAACCCAATGTGAAACACATAAATCATAGCAAGAACATACTGATAACCTTGAGAGGAAGGCAACTGCACATAAACCAAATTTCAAAGATTCCTGCAGGTAATGGAAACTTCTTTGAAAACTAGGTAATGGCTTCTCTAGTTTATCTTTTGGACAAGTGGTACAACTTGAATAGACCTTCAAAACTACTTTAAAAGAAGGCTTTAAAAAACAGTGTTTGTCCATAATTCTATCTGTGTTTCAATGACTTAATTCATGAATATATTGTAAATAGGATATTGAGCTCCAAATAGAAGGATAGGCTTCCCATTTGGGTCTATCTACAGTCTTTGATGGAGTTGAATCTTCCTCCTTTTTGTGTCCAGGTGTCTTTTTCTGGCACCATTCCCCAAAACTTTAATAATATATCAATAAGGTTACTGGGAAGCTGAAAAAGAGAGGCAGTGGTTAGTTGGTTGTCTTGTTTTGTAAAGTCACTGCCTTGGCAGCATGATCAGTTAGAGTTTCCTTTTGCTTCTGCAGTATCAGTCTTTTAATGACTGATACCTTAACAATAGCAAGTGTACTCAGCAGCAGAATTGTATCTAATAATTATACCACTTGTTTCCCATTTTTCACAAATTTTCCTGAGGATGTTTAAAAGCCTCTGCTTCCAAAGCATATCAGAATCATGTGCTACCCCAAAAGTGTAATGGCTATCTGTGTAAATATTAGCAGAATTTCCTTTTGCCAAATGGCAGGCTCTTGTCATTGTTACTAATTCAGACTTGAGCAGAAAAGACATTAAGCAAGGGAGTATTTTCCAAGATAGACACTGGAGAAACAATGGTAAGGATAGCCTAATACTTTCCATGAGTTCCTTGCAGATATGACCCATCAGTGAATAATACAGAATCAGAATTTTCCATAGGGCTTTCTTGAAAATCAATTCTAAAAGATAAAAAAATGCCAGCTAAAGCAATACAATCATGTTTTTCATTGTTGATGTCTGATTCTTCTGGGAGCAACATGGCTGGATTAAGTTTTTTGCACCTGTGGGGAGTTATGTTTGGCAAGAGCAAGACACTTTCATGAGAAGTTAATCAGCTTGCTGAATAATGTATGTGATGAGAATTTAGTAAAACTTCCATGGAGTGGGGAACAAAGAAGATGAGAGGATGACTTGTGACTGTCTCTTCTGTGGTCTGACACAGCACAGCTGTCGCTGTGACAGCCTGGAGACAAGGCGGAAGGTCTTTAGCTACCTAATCTAGCAGTTGCCTATAATATCCTGTTGGTCAGCAGTAACCACAGTGTTGCTGGGTTAATAATCCTGGTGCAGAACCCTCATTTTTGTGTACAAAGAGAAAAAAATCATATTTTGGATGTCCTAAGTCTGAGGCTTTTGCCAGGAGGATTTTTAGGGCATCTATAACTTCAGAATTTCTCTTTTCCAGCAAAGAAGTTAAGGCTGGTCTTGTTTAAGCAAATTATATGATTGTTGAGCCACTAAAGAAAAATTTGGGATCAAATTCCTGCAGCTGCCTGCAAGGCTTAGAAATTTCCTTAATTGCCTCTTTCTCTTAGGGGTAGGAAAGCCAAAATGCCTTTCATTCCATTTATATCAATTAAAAGCCCTTCTTTAGTTATCATCTGCGTTAAATATTTCACATTAGTCTTATAAAAGTGTGATTTTCCCCCCTCAGACATTTTATGTCCCTTTGAAGCTAGCTATTGAAGTAATTACAAGGTGTCTTGCTGACTATTTATCACAGAATTTAAATACAATAACAAATCAGCTACAGACTGTATCAAACTGACTTATAAAGAAAAATTAAATCATCTAAGTCTTCTCTTAATATCTGGGAAAAGTAGTGGGACTTTCAGTATAGCCCTGTGTCATTAAAGTCCATGTATATTGCTGTTCATTCCATGTGAGGGCAAAAATATACAGGTCATCAGAATGTACAAGGATACTAAAGGATGTGCTGCAGAGATAATGTAACAGCAAAGAAGTCACTATTTTCAGGAATATAAGATAATAAGGTATGGGGATTTGACACCACAGAATGGTAAGAAATAATAATAGCATTGATGAATCTCAAAAATTGTACACATCTCCAACCTTTGCCATTAGGGTTTGTTGTTGACATTCTTGTTGTTAATGGAGGTACTGGGAATTGAACCCAGGACCTCTTGCTTAGTGGTAAACACACCATCTAGTACTGAGCTAAGCCCCCCGCCACTCCCACCATTAGTTTTTTTATCTGGCAAGATGGGAGTGTTACAAGGGCTGGTCAAAGCACAATAAGCCCTTTCTCAATGTAAGCTGATATCAAAGGTTTTATTCTTTCTATGTCTTTCTGCCTCAGTGGGTATTGATGACTATTGGGCAGGGATTTATTTTAGTTTATAGTAATTATAGGGAAAATGGGAGTTACTCAGGCTCCTTTGCTGGACATCCAGAGCCCAGTGATATATTATCAGCTATATTATCCTTCATGCGCAGTACCCAAATATTATTATATAAGCATGACTTGAACTATGCAAGCTCAAAGGTTGGCCCATAGGTCGTAGTTGGATAGATGCCAGCTTTGTTAGTCTTGATATATAAGGCACATGGGACTTTCCACCACTGCTGCCACTGAAGTCTGTGCACTCCTCCCTGCAATAAAGGCATGCCAGAGATATCTACGGCTCTGTGACTGTTCTTCAGTCTGCCTGAATCCTGAGTGAATATGCCAGGCCTTGAGCACTTGCAATATAATTGGCATAGTCAACAGGATTCACTGCAGACAAGTATGGAACCCTCTGCACCCTGAGGGGATGGACTTGAGGGGTGGCCCCCGATGAGTATGTGGTACTCGGTGCCAAGCCTCCTTTTTGCTTGGCCATTGTCCCAGGACTGGCTGGAGGTAGATGGCTCCCCTGCCCAAGTGGAAAAGGCCCTGCAGAAAGTGGGAGAGTCCCTAGAGAAGCAGAGTGCCCACATGGTGGCCAGGGCTGTGGGATGGGTGTTCCTGACAGCCCTGCAGGTTGAAACCAATAACTTGCTGTGAGAGGCAGCAAAGGTTTCAGAGTTACAGGAAAAGGAAGAGGCTTTAGAAGCCTGCATCCAAACCCTAGAGGAAGATTTATAGACCCTGGGGAACCAATCAACCTCACTGGTGGTGGTAAACTCCTTTGAAGGAGAAAAAGAAAAAAAGCCATGACTGTGGGCCTGACCAGTGGTAACAAAGAAGATAAAGCAGCAACAGCTGATGGCCCCAGGAGGACAGGTTGCTGGCCCACTGCAGATGACTGAATTTACAATGTACTGTTCATATACTCAGGCAGAACTGGTGGAGTTGGGCAAACAATTTTGCCAAAAGCCTGGGGAGCCATTGATGGCCTAGCTATTATGCCTGTGGGATTTAAGGATGAACAGGATTATCTGCACTTCCCAGGAAATAGAAAAATTAGCCTCAGTGACCCTGCATCCATTCTTCAGCAAGGACTACAGAATAGCCAGCACAATAGCCAGAGTAACCATTTCTTGTTGGATTGAGTAATGGCCACAGTGTGGACTGTGTGGGCCAACATAGGGGATATGCCCAAAACTGTACGTAAATGGCAAATCTATGGGGAACTGGTGCAAGTGCTCCGAGAGCTAGGGATGCAACAAGCCATGTTTAATGTGAATACATGTGGCCCTGATGAGAAGCAATTTACAGCAGGAATGTGGGATTTGGTGTTATAAAATACTCCCTCGACATCTTTCAGGTCCCTTATGGCTATATGGGCCCCATCTGTGGGGCATAGGATTAATGAAGTCACCATGATGGTAGCAAGTTTGGGCAAGGCAGAAGGCCATCATCAGCAAAAGGGTATATGGGCTGTCACCCAAAAACTGGGGAAATTAGCAAAGAAGACTGGGGAATCCATCAAGATCACTTGTACTCAGATGTGGGTAAACCTTTTAGGAGCTGGTGTAGCTCAAACTAAGATAGACAGAAAATCTAATGCTTTTTTACCAGAGTTATGGAAACAGTTAGGGCAGGACCAGAGGTTTACTCCCATAAAAAGAAACACCCCTGCAAAGAGTGCCAAGGAGTCACAGGAGATCTGAGTAGTATGCCTTGAGGACCATATGCTACATTAGGAGGTACCCAGGGGAGGGGATACTTTTTACCTTTAAATAGTTTAAGTTGAGGAATCCATCTACAAGGTGCAAGCGGGCACATGTGGAGCTTGCTATCTGCTGGTCCCCAACCAATATACACTGGTTATTAGCCTTGGTGGACAGGGGATGAATAAACCCTATTACTTGGCAACCTGGATAAATTTCAAGGTCTGGTGTCATATATAGATGGCTACTAGGGGAGAAGTATCTGGGTGAAAGCTATACAACTACCCCATGGGATAGGGCAGTTGCCCCTTGGGAAATATAAAGTTCATGTTCCCAGTACCAGAATATATACTGGGCATACATGTGCTCCAAGGTCTATGGCTACAGACAGTCACTGGTGAGATCCACCTGCGATTTTGAGTGGTGAAGTCAGTAGAACAGGGACACACAAGATACCTCCAGTATAGTTGCCTATTCTATGGGCAATATCAAACAATATAGACTGCCAGGGGTTTATGACAAAATTATGGACACCATTGCAAAATTGAAAAAAGTGGGTATTTTACAGCCAGCTCATAGTCCATTCAACTCTCCTGTATGGCCAGTGCATAAACTTGATGGTACTTGGAGAATGACTGTGGACTACCAAGAGTTAAATAAGGTGGTCCCCCAGCTGCATGCCACAGTGACCTCAGTGGTCAAATTGATGAATCAACTAAGCCATGTGATAAGGTGGGGAGATAAAGCTCCCACTGGATGCTGGCTAGGAAAAACAAAAACAAACAAACAACATCACCCCCTTCCAAATAAACCAAAAATGAATGCTCACTATGTTATTAACTCAATTTGTTTATTTGAAATAAACATAAAATTTAGAATAATGACACTCATGAAGGCACTTTTTTCTTCTATCTGTCTGGTCATGTACCATTTTGTAGCTAACCTAGCCAATGCTTTTTTTTTTTTTCCCAATTGACATTGCCCCCAAGAGTCAAGATCAATTTTCCTTTACCTGGGAAGGGCGACAACGTACATTTAGAGTCCTATCTCAGGGATATTTACACATCCTACATTGTGTTTTGGTTTGGTAGCCTCTGACCTAGCCCAGTGGGAACAGCCACTTACAGTGTACATGTACTATTGTATTGATTAGGCTCTTTTAACTAGTGATTCTCTTGCAGACTTGGAGAAGGCTGTCCCTCTTCTGTTGTCACATCTAAAAACACGTGGTTGGATGCTCAGTGAGAACAAATTGCAAGAGCCTGGATTGTCTGTCAAGTTCTTGAGGGTTATATGGTCAGGTAAGGCTACAGTTATTCCTGACACAGCTATCAATAAGGTACAGGCCTATCTTACACCAGTTACAGTGGAGCAATTATAAACTTTCTGGGTTCATTGGGGTACTGGAGAGCTTTTGTCTCCCACTTAGCCTAGTTGATACGGCCTTTGTATGCCTTGGTGTGCAAGGGAGGCACTTGGGATTGGACTCCAGAGGTAGAATAGGCCTTTGCTGATGCCAAGAAAACATTATAAAGGTGGCTCAGCCTTACATGTTTTTGATCCCACCAGACTCTGTAAATTGGATGTGCATGTTACTCCTGAGGGATTTGGTTGGGGGCTGTGGCAGTGTTCAGAGCATTTGCAACAACTCATAGGGTTTTGGTCGCAACTGTGGAAGGAAACAGAAAGCCATATTCTCTCATGGAGAAACAACTGGCTGCCCAATACATAGCATTACTGGCTACTAACAGTATAACTGAAATGAAGCTGGTAACAGTACAAACCAACTACTCCATAGTGGGATGGGTAAGGGAATGGACCTTGAGGCCCCAAAGTAGGGCAGTGCAAACACATACACAGGCAAAATGGGGAGGGGGCATACTTACTACAGCAGAGTATGTTTTCCACTAGCCCTCTACATGTGGAGCTCCAGGAGGTCCTTGGACCTGTGCCTTAAGTAGATAGTATGTCCTCCACCAAGCCCTCTTTGGAGGCAAAAATCAGAGTTTAGTACCTACCAAGAAGGTAAGGCCCCCATGATGGGAGATGCATGGTATACAGATGGTTTAAATCAAGGGCAACCTCTGACTTGGACAGCAATTGCCATCTGGCCTGAATCTGATACTATTTGGTGTAATACTGGGACTAGCCAAAGTAGTCAATGGGCAGAACTACATGCAGTATGGTTTTTTGTAGCCAATGAACCATCATCCATCACTGCCTATACTGATAGTTGGGTGGGCTATAGTGACTGACCCTATGGATCTCTACTTAGCATTTGAATAAATGGTCCATCATGCATAGGCCCTAGTCAGGCCAGGCCTTGTGGCAGGACCTATAGGGGATGGGTCACCAGAAGCAGGTGACTGTGTTCCATGTGACTGTACAGGCAACTTTGGTCTCACTGGAGAATGATGAGGCCAATATCTTAGAAAAGATTTGATGGCTAAAAACTGTCCCAGGAGATAAGGCTTCAAGAAGTGATGTGGCACAATGGCTGCACTGACGCTGGCTATATTCAGGACAAAAGACAATATGGGCCACTGTGTGTGCCTGGGGGTCTGCCAGTGACCTTGGCAGAGGTACAAAATACCTGTAAGCAGTGTGTGATATGTTCTAAAGAATACCGTAGGTGGCTTCTAGGCACCTCAGGCCAAATACTTAGGGGGCAAATCCCCCTAACTCGCTTGCTACTGGCAAGTGGACATTATTGGCCCACTACCCTGATCTGAAAGCTATCGTTATACAATCACTTGTGTAGATACTGCCACAGGCTAATTAGCAGCCTATCTGGCTCGACACACAGATCACAGGGCTGTCTTACATGTGCTAGCATGCCCCTGTGCAGCATATGGATGCCCTCTGGTACTTAAAAGTGACCAGGGAACTCATTTTACTGGAGCCCAAGTGCAAAGGTGGGCATGGTACATGAATATTGAATAAAAGTTTCATGTCTCTTACAACCCAAAGGCCATAGGTATTATAGAATGGTACAACAGCCTATTAAAACAAGGACTGTGAACTAGTGCAACAACACCAACTTTGGAAGGGTGAACTAAAAGGTTATTGGATGTCCTGCAAGCTCTTAATGAAGGCAGCTGACAAGGTAGCCTAGCCTCAGTAGAAGCATTGCTCCACCGTGCCACTGTACCTATCCAGGTCCAAATCTAGGTGAAGGATATTTTGCTGAAACCTGGATTCAATGACAAAGCAATATATTGCTACTAGCACCAACTGGACTTGAGAAGGGACAGACCCCAATGCAGACCTTGCCTTGTATTATTAAGGCCCCCTACATGTGTTGGGTAGAACTTATAGCAACATGGGGGCCTTGTTTGGAAGCTAATTTACAAGTAACCTAGTGGGTTATTGCACAGTGACCTCCCAGAATACAGGTAACATACCCAGGGGTGGCAGACCAAGCCACTATACTAAAAGGGACTTTTGTGTTGGCCATGTGACCTATTATGAGCTCCCTTCTATTATTACATACTGAACCAGCAAAAGTCTCCCTTTTAGCTAAACAGGAGTGAAACACCCATCCGGGAAGTCCACTACTTCCAGCCACTGTGCTATCAGCCGACAAGACAATGGCATGTATCTTGCCCAAGGGATGGGACATGCCACTACTCATACCACTAACAGGCCTGCCTTTTCTCTTAGGTTTGTTTGGACTAACACCCTAGTTGATTGGGCACACACTTATGCAATGATTGCTAACCAAACGACTTGCTAGATCTGCACTAAATTGCCTATTAGCACCTCAAATGTGCTCCCATGAAAAATTAAATTGGCCACTGAGGTTAATTGGGTATGGTTAAGGTTGGCTGACAGCTGAGATGGTAAAACCTGTTGCACCCATCCCCCTTTGCATCGAGAGTTTAGAGGGAAGAGCCCATGTCAGATGGACCCCGTCTGGTCTATACAAAATGTTACCCAGGTGACACGGGGGAAAAAAATGGGAAAAGAAGAATGGCAATATGGCCTGGCCTGTCCTTCATGGGAGCCTTTGGGTCTGTGGACAACACAGCTGGCTGTATCTTCCCCACAATTGTACTGGCCAGTGTACATGGAGGTGATCATTTCTCCCTCTGCTGGTAATGCCTACCTTACAAAACCGCCCCAAAATTGGAGAACATTTAAGGCATGCCACAGAGTGCATTAGTCCTTTTTCCCCCTAAGGGGCCACCATAGTGACAGAAACAGAGCTCACTGCTTTAGCAGAGCACATGGCCAGGGCATTCAATGAGACCTGTAAAACTCTTGGCCTTCTTAATGATGAGGTATATCAACTATGAAAGCTGCCTTTACAAAATCGTGTAACACTTGGTATTTTGACAGCCTCAAAGGGCAGTATGTGCATCCTTACAGGGTTGGATTGCTGTGTTTATGTTCCAGATGCTTACCATAGTATCAGCCAGGATTTTTGGAAAAGAGATAACAGCTATTGAACACCTGACTGGAGACTCCCTACAACAATGGTGGGGATCACTAACCTCTGAGTGGCACTTGGTAGTAGCCATTCTGGAAGGATCTGCATGTGTATTAGTGGCCTATTGTTGCAGTCTTTATTATTGCTGTAGATTATGGATGCAAGGGTCCACTTTCCTCAACAAGTGACATTTGCAGAAGACAACTAATGCATAGATTGTGTGGTGAGTGACTCTGAAGAAGTGGAGAGAAAATGGAGTTACTCAGGCTTCCTTGCTGGACGTCCAGTTCCCAGTGACTCAGCTATATTATCCCTCAGGCACAGTGCCCATGTATTGTTATATAAGCGTGACTTGCACTACGCAAGTGCAAAGGTTAGCCCATAGGTCATAGCTGAATAGATTCTAGCTTTGTTAGCCTTGACATATAAGGCATAAGGGACTATCCACCACTGCTGCCACTGAAGCCTGTGCACTCCTCCCTGAAATAAAGGCATGTCAGAGACACCTATGGCTTTGTGAGTGTTCTTTGGTCCTCCCCAATCCTGAGTGAATCTGCCAGACTTTGAGCACTCACAACACACTGATTTTAATAGTTGATGCAGGATGTATTTTCCCTGCCAGTGGGATCAAATGCCCATAAGTCTTCAAGTACTAAGCCTAGCAACTTTTCTTCTTTAGCTTTACTCTCATCGTGGATCACAAACATTATATGCTGAAGGAAATCTGATTGATCCTTCAGGTCAAGAAACATTTCTTTTAGGAGTAAAAGAAATATGAGCTTCAGAAATTTCTAATAAATCTCTACCTACCAGGTGAATAGGGGTACATTATACTAGTAAAGAGGTGTGACTTCCTTTAAGTTTTCCTAAGTAAAAGTCTACAGGTAATGATTTAAGAGCCTGAATAGGCACATTAGAAACCCCTACCATCTGTATTGAGGTATTACTCTAAGGCATGGAGCCTTTGAATTTGGTAAAGTTTACAACTAAAAATGTGGTCCCTGTATCTATTAGGACTTCAATTGTTTCTTCTTGTATTTTCATTTCTACTTCTCTCAGGGTGTCAGTGAGGAGAAGACTCCCAGTATTATCTTGGAGCAGCTCTTTTCTTGTCTAGCTTGGTATTCTGGTCTGAAATCCAGTTTGCCCTTGAAATCTTTCATAATTTTTCTACAGGTCCTTCTTTAATGATCTAATTTTCTACAATAAAAATAAATGCTAGGTTCCTTTATCAGTCATGGATTGAATGGGGTTTTGTTACCCATAAACTGACCTTGATTACTTAATTGGCACAATTGTAGGTACATAATTTTTATAGATGTAGTTTTCTCCTTCCTTTTAATGGTTTTGGAAATTTGGTTGGCCAGTGTGAAAGGGGTGTTTGTATGCAATGCAAACCAACCTAAATTATATATTTTAATTAAAGTAGCCAATTCCTCCTCTAAGCCTTCTAAAAACGTTTAACTCCACCAAAGCAAAGGACCATTTTGATAGAGAATGATTCAGGTGTCATGCCAGAATATTCTTTAAAACTTTTCTCAAATCTCTCATAATCCAGAATTGATTCATCTGGTCTTTATTTACACTGTTGAACTTGTCTAGTCTACAGTTTTTGGAAAATCTCTGGGATAAATCTGAATAATTTATAAGCTAATTCCTTGCAGTCAACACAAACTTGCGGGTTATGTAAATCAAAACCCCTTAATGAGTGTTTCCAGTCTGCCTTTTCTATACATTCTTTTGCTTTACTTTCAGAAACAAATATCTGTATTAATTGATCTAGATCTGAAAACCTGGACTCATAGGTTCAAATGCTTAACCCAATTCCTTAGTAAATCCCAACTGCAATCAGGGAATTCCTTAGTTAAATCTTTAAGTTCTGCTCAGATGTACGTAAGCACTAAGAATGATTTGCCTATTCTTGTAATAGGTCTCTCCTTAAAGGAAGCTGTAATTACTCCTGAATTTATGTCCTCCTTTACTGGGGGAGAGGAAGCAGCAGAAGCTGAAGGTGATGAAAGAGAGAAAGAGATAGCATTTGGGTTATGTCAGATAAAAGAGGATATGAGGGAGGAGCAGATGGAGAGGCAGGGTTAATGTTAGTGGCTTTTTTCAACTTGTGTTATTTCAACCAATTTTTTTGTTTGTTTGTTCGCTTGTTTGTTTTCCTGCAACATTTACTTTATCATTTCCTTTTTTAGAAGCTTTTAAATACCAATCAAATTAAGCAGTCCATTCAGTCTGTTTGCTCTTATGGCTGGCTTTCTCTAGCTGTGCACACAAAAAAAGTTAATTTTAGAATGTCAAAGAACCCCAAGTTGGCCATTTTGTGTTGAGATCTCCTTTAGTATAGTTTCCCCAATCAAGTTAAGTATTTGCAAGTATAAATTCCATATATATTGTACATAAATCTGGCTGGGGTGTTAGTTGAAGGTTAGAAACCTGTCAATCTTTTTATTTTATTTTAAAATATTTATTCTACTTTCCAGGATTAGTTTCCCAAGATAAAATCACTAGTGACTATATTGTGGGCCAATATGCTATCTGTGAGCTTAACTCCTCTGTATGTTAACCTAGAGTCATCTCAGCTCTCTTGTGTGTTTCAGCTTCGCCCTCTGGCAGTCTAAATCCAACACGGGTGCTTGGATGGCTAAATGGACAGCTCTTGTATATGATCCTTGGATGAGAAAGTTTTTAATTAAATGAATGGGTTTCTCTATGGGACTGCTGTGAGGACTTGCCTCTATAACTCCCAAGAGTTTCTTGGTTGCCAGAGAAAGTGGATGTCAGCTAGGAGATAATCTTTCTTCAGAGTTGAAAGCTCTCATGAAACACTTTTACTTTTATTTTGACAAACTCTATTAAACTAGCCAATTCAAGGAAAAATGACAGACCAGTCTCCTGCCTAATCATCCAATACAACCTTACTCAATGTCTTTCAGTTTAGCAAAATTTTCCTAGTGTTTTCCAACTGAAGATAACCCAGATACCTCTTCTTGATCCTAAGTTCAAGGAAACCTACTCCTCCAGTGAGGAGTTTAACACCACTGAATAAAACTTGGGATCATCAGCCAATAAAAGGAGATCGGATTTACCCTAATTCATCTGTACTCAACAAGGAGGCAGATGGGCCCAAGAGGCTTCTGCTAGCCACCAATTCTCTGAATCCTTGTAGAGTTCAGGTGAAGGAGAGAAGTCTGCTCTGGGTTGCTTGTTTGGTCACCAAAATTGTTGTCTGGGGAAAAACAAACAAACAAACAGAAAACAACCTAAGAGCTGTGAGTTCCAGTTTATTCAGGGGACTTTCTGAGGACTACAGCCTGGGAGACAACCTCTCAGATAGCTCTGAGGAACTGTTCCTCAGACAGAGGAGAGTAAAGTAACAATAGAGTCAGGACACAGAAGAGTTTTTGCTGAAAAAAATGTAGTCTAACATTAATAGATTACAGCTAACCACAAACATCTCAAGTTAATGATTTTAGTGTACTTTTCTATTAATGAGAAGATGCAAGAGTCTGGACTCACTGAAATTATTTGTTTGATATGCACCTTAACTATCTAGAGCCAGTATTCTGTTTTTCTTCATCCTGAATCCCTTGAGGGTGCACTGTCAACGGTGGATGCAGTGGCAAATGGCTTGATGGTGGCAACTAAAATGAGATGTGATATTCTTTTTCTACAGTTATAATTGGAGAGTTGACTATCTTAGGGTAGGTGGGGCAATGACACTCTTGGTCGTATCAATGAGGAAGACACCATAGGAAATGGATTGTGTCCTGTCATTTAGATGGGCTTCCAGACTGATTACTTTCAAATAGATGCAAAAACCTTGGTTAAAATAATCAAAATAAATTAGTACAAAATACAACCTTTATTACTAAAGTCTGTTTATGTGTTTGTGAGTGTTTTGTAAAGGAGAAGGAAAAAGGAAGACAGAAAACTAAGTTGCCTCTGTGTCTCAATACTGACATGGTAATGCTCTACACAGCATTGTAACAACTTTCCCTGTGCAATTACTCAGCATTTGGCAAGAGGCTTATTATCTGAGTAGAACTGACTATTTGGGCCCCGGGAATTGTATCTGTCATAGAAGAATTTGCATAGAAAATTAAAGGATGGACTAAAACTGGTAAAATTATCTCTTCTCTTTTGTTCTGAGCCTGATGAGAAGTAATGTGTTAGATGATACAGCATCTACAATGTTTCGGCTTCTTATCCCATACATTAGGTTTATTTTTTTAAATAAAGTTGTAATTAAGTTTCCTTCTTTTCTAAAAAGAAACATGGTATAAGATAATATGTTGGGAAAAACTACATCTGCTTGAAGACATACAGTTATTTTCATATCAGTGGGCATTGCTGCCTCCAGATGTATAAGACTATCTGAACACCAGTCCATACTGTCTAATTACTGCAGCTTTGTAATATGTTTTAAATATATTTAAAAATCAGGAAGTATATGTCTCCAGCTTTTTTTCTTCTTTCTGGTTGACTTTTATTTTTAACATGCATTTTAATATATGTTTAGTTATATTTATCATATAAAACTTTTACACAAATAGGAGATACATATTTCACATAAACTCCAAAATGATTACATTTTAATCTATTTTTGTATTCTTCCCTATGTCAGAATCTCTATCATTTCCGACTTTACACACACACACATGCAAACATACACATCTTACCACAAAATTAGAATAATCTTACTTTACACATATAATAGCATAAGTTGCTTTTTGTTTATTGAAAAATACTATGTCAAGATTTTATAAAATATTTATAATATTCTTCATGACCATGAAAATTTTTATTTTTAATTATTTATTGATATCACTATATTACAGTTAGCTAAATTCCATGATGACAGAAAACTTAGGTAGTTTAAAAAAATCTTAATTATAAACAATACTGTAATTCTCACTTTTTTATTTGATATATATGGTAAATCCTATTTCTCCCTTCCAAAATTTCTAGGCTATTTCTTCCCATCCCTATTGTCCTTAATTGACTTTAAACTTTAGCCACTCTTGCTTGAATCAACATCTTGAAAAATCTCCTATTTTATCTCCATTTCTCCATTATATTGTTCATCATGCAACCAGTCCTATTTTGAAAAAATCAAGTATATAATTATGCCACTTCTATTCTTAGTGTTCTCAGTAGAATGCCAAGGCCCTCAAATTAAAAACCACATCTTCAACATGTCTTATAATATTATTGTTTGCCTTACCTTGATGTAAGACTTCATAAAATTTCTGTTTCTTTATAATTATCAGTGTCTAGAACATTATTTATGCTCAATTAATATTTTAAAAATTGAATTGAAGACTAAAGGGAGCTGCTAAAGGTTACAAGCAATACAGAAATAGTAAGTGGGTTAAATATAGAAAGTGCACAGTCATTATTAATTCCCAACCTCTGTGCTTTTTTTTTAATATAGAAGCTAGAAAATATAAACTATATTTCATAAACACTGTTTAGTTAGGATTCTTGATGTAAATTAGATCCTGTTAATTGAATGCATTCATGAAATATTTAGAAAAAAAGACAGATCTCCTTTTGCTACTTTAAATTTTTCTGCTAATTAGCAAAATTGTAGATATGTGAATTTTTTGTGGCAACTTTGGTGTTGGGAACTATTCTCAGTATTCCCTTATCTAGTTTTCTCTTTCTGGACAACAAGAGAATTTGAACAGGAGGTACTGTCTATTCTGTTTTTGTTTTCTTGAGTTGCAGCAATGGCTGAGTTCTTGTTTGTTTGTTTGTTTTCTTGTGTGGAGGAGGGCCCTCAAATTTATTACTTATAAGAGTAGTTTATCAAATTCCATTCCCCAGAATCTCAAAGAATCTATAAGCAACTATATTCTTATATTAATATTTTCCATAAAACACTTAGATTATTTGTTCTTTTTCAGTCTCAACTTTAAATGACACAGTATTGAAGCCAGAAGTAGTTCCATATACTTAAGGAATCAACTTGATTATTTGAATGGATTATCGTTAAGGGAAGTTCTTATCTGGTGATTGAAGAATGAACTAGTAGATCATAGCATGCAATGCCAAAATAGTTACCTAAATTTACTCAAGATAACTCTTTGAAAGATTATATTTCAAATGCTTATTGCAATAAAACATTGACTGTAATGAAAATCATGCGTGGGTTGTCTTACTCTCTTTACTAGAAAGATTAAAGAAAGAAAGATTTTATATTAGTGGCAAGTGAAGGACTTTAAATTAGTTTCTCAATTCAAGAGAACTGGGGTGATACAATATCCAAAACAATATCTTATTAATTGTAATTATAAGGCTGTTTTCACAAAATATCAAATTCAGGGTCTGACAATGTGAGTTTCTGAATAACCATGTACATTAAATTCACATTCTTGCCATATTGATTATTTAAAACCAGGAAATTTTTGGTACAAAGCGGGATGGTGAAGACTGAAATGAGAATGTATGGATGAGTTTAAATAACTGTGAATATAAGATAGACTTGTCTGATGGTCTAGACTTGGCTTATTTAGAAACAATGTGATGACTAATCCTAGGATAGTTAATCTTGCAAGAGAATACAAATGGACCTCATGTTGCACCCCAGTCATTCCAATTGCTGTCACATCCATAAGTGAACTCATATCTCAACATATGATCAGGCAGATAAGTGCAAAGTTTGATCTGAAATGAGAAGGCTTACGTGACAAAAATATTGTAGCATCATTCTAACGTACCAGTAGAAATTGAGATGGCATTTGTGGAAATGTATTATGCTTATTAGAACTATAAAGAAGAAACCGTATTTAAATAAGGCCATAAATATCTATAAGGATATACTGAACAGATATTATGAATCCAAAGAACTAACTTGAGCATCTGCAAGTTGTTTTGAAGTTTATTCAAGTGATTGACTGAAATCTGGACTCACTGAGGTTGAAGTACCAGACACTTTTTCTATCTTACAATAATGAGAATAAAATGATGAATAAAATAGAAAGGTTCAAGTAGATTATCAGATAAAGCTTGCCTCCCTTCATCTTAACATAGTATCATAGAAAAGCCTAAACATTTAATTCAGCAAGGTGATGAAAAATAAATTGGGAAGGATAAGACCAACATCCAAGTTTTGTATCAGCTATACTTACAGATGTTGAAGGATACTAGAGGACAGATGGGCTCCTGAAGTAGTAGAAGCTAAAAGTAAGAATATGATCACCAGACACTTGACTGTATTAATCAGCAGTGTTGATTATTATCAGAATGGTCTGATACAGCAAAATTTCTACTTAACTGGTCATGGGGTTCCAAAAGTAAAATATACAACCAACATCCTGAAATCTTATTTGATTTATGTATATATGAAATAAATAACTCTAAATAGCACACAAATCCAGATAAATCACTATAATAGTAATAGAAAGAGTAAAAACCTCTCCCTCAAACAGTTATGGATTACTGTTTACTAGATTATAGTTTACTAGATCTAGAGGAAGAAGAGACTTAAGATTCTTGAAAAAAGGTTTAATGACAGTGCCACAAGGATACACTGCAAGCTTTCCTTCCACCAATTGCCAAAGATACATAAGACTATTTCTGATAAAATATATGGGGAAAGGGACATAATGAGACAACTGTGCAGTTACTGATCACTGGCTCTGAGTCTTCATTAACCCTGGGAGTACAGAATGCTGCTACCATTCATGGATCATAGAGAAAAACTGGCAGTTATATGATAAATGGGATATTGGTCAACTTTCATCTCACAGTGAACCCAGTACATCCATGAGCTCATCCTGATGTTGTTTCATCAGTTCCTGAGTCATAAAGAGGTCAGACCAGTAAATGTCAAAATCTGATATGTGATTTCCCTACTTAAAATAGTTTTTAAAATAATACTGATATTTAATTTGTGTGACTTTGTGTTTGTGTGTGTTTACTACATTGGAATTTCCACCGATAATGCAAAAACAATAATGCGTAAATATGCTGGCACTTAAGCACAGATCAAGATGATGCCATGAATGGTACTAACATCACTGTATTCTTCTCTGCAAGGCATTTGTAACACACACACACAGGACAATTTTACTTAAGAATATCCTAACAAAGCTGTAAAAAGTAGTCATTTTATTGACATTTGATAATATTTGGCAAAATGGGAAGGATACAAAAGTACTTTTTCTGCAAATCAATGTTGCACAATTATCTAGAGTAAAAGCACTTGTGCCCTTGTTTCAGTTATAAGCCAAACTAACTTCTTATTTTATAAAACAAGGTTTTCATTTAAAAGAATGGCTGGTCAAAAAGTTATAGTAATAAAAACTTAAGCATTTGTCTGGTATTTCCTTGAAAATAAATAAAGTGAGCTTTTCTTTTTAAAAAGAAATGAGACGGTTTGTTTGTTTGTTTGTTTGTTTGTTTTTACCAGTGATAGAGTTCTATTATTCTTAGTGAAATAAGTCAAGCAGAGAAAGACAACACTATATGTTGAATGTAAGAAGTAGACAAATTTAACAAAATAGAAGCAGACTCACATATGCAGAGAAAAAACTGGTGGATACCAGAAGGAAGAGGTGTGTGGGATGGGGCAAATTAGATGATGGAGATTAAAACTAGTACTACTAGGAGGTACAAACTAGTAGGTATAAATTGAATATTACAGGGATGTAATACACAGCTCAGGGAGTAGAGTCTATATTTTATAAGAACTTTGTATGGATTAAAATCTTTAAAAATAGCAATTAAATGTTCTACACCCAAAACTAACATAAAACTGTAAGTCAACTATAATTTTAAAAGTTTAACCATTAAAAGATTGCAGATTTCATTGGCAAAAAAAAATCACGTTTCAAATTTTTTGTAGTATCAAAGAAGAGCTGCCATAATTATCTGGAGTGTTATTAAAATGTGCCTCTTTTCTAGCTATATGTCTTTATAAGACCTGGTAATCTTCATATACTTAAAAGAAAATGATATACAATTACTGATTATGAGAATTCAACTTTGTTCTGCTAATCCAGATATTAAAGTGGTTCATTATATTATAAAAAGCCACTCTTCTCACCATTTCTTAATACTGTGAATTTTTTTAATAAAATTATTTATAAGATGTCCTGCAATTAATTGTTTATTAAATTTAAATAAATTAATAAATACATATTCAGCAAATCTACTGGTTTTAATATCTAATACAATATATATCTATAGATTTTACTCATCTAAACAAAAGCTCTTCAGGGTCTTTAAAAATTTTTTAGAGTGTAATGTGATTTTGAGTCCAAAATTTTTGAGAAATACATCAATGAAAGTTCCTGCTGTGAGTGATGTCAGCAAGATGACAGAATAGGTACATGTCAACTGCAGTCTGTGAGAGATCATAGTCAAACCAACTAGCAACTATCCATAGATAGGCAGGATGCCTTCATGAAAATCCCAGAAACCAAGAGTAGGCTGAAGTATCCCCTTGGACCACAAAAACTGAGTAAAATCACATTAGAGGAGCAAGGGGAGCAGTTGCACTTTGATTATATTTCCCCTTCCCTAGGCTGGCATAGTGCTGTATTGAGAGGATCTCCTGTGCTTATGGTTTTTCCAGAGGCGGGGAAAAGAGCACAAAGTGGACTTCAGCTCACCAGCACAACAAGATGCTTCCTGTGAGGCCCACTCATCCCTTGCCTTACAAGGATCACTGGGGAAATTAGTCAAGCTAGATCATTAGGAATCAGCTACAGAAGGGAAAAGAGATGAGTCTCACAGTAATCCATCCTAGCCAGTGGCCCCATCTGGTCAAGGATCATGGTTAGCAGTTCTACCCAGTTTTGATACCTAGTCATTGGGTTATCCCAATGGTGAAGCAAATCCTACCGCCTGCTTGAACAGGGAAGCAAGTCAACAGCCATGTCCAACTTACTGAGCACAGCCTCTGGCCATACCTGAGCAGGAAGCCCATCAGTGACCACAAGGCAGCCTCAGACCTATCTTATGAATCCATACAGGCAAAGAACAAAACCAGCAGCCCCACCCAACTTTGGAGCATAAACTTTGTTCTCACCTTACAAGAAATCCTGAACAGTAATCTAGTGAACCTGGACAGCCTGAGAGCCCAGCCTACCATACTTTCCAGCTATAGAGCATGGCTTCTGACCCCACTTAGTTGCTGGACATAGCTTATGGCCTTGCCTAGGAAGGGAGCCTAGCCAGAGATTCTACCCAATCACAAACAGTATCCTGCAGCCACCTCCAACAAGGGAGACCAAATAGCAACCCTTCCCAAGGGGAGAGCATAGTCTTCAGCCCCAACCAACCACCAGAAAAAGCTGTTGGCTGTGCCTGACCATTGATCTGTCCAACACATGAGCCCAGCCTATGGCCCTGGCTAAATTTGACACACAACCTCTGATCCTTCTTAATCACAGCATAGCCTGAGGACCATTCTGATCACAAAGTCATATCCTTAGCCTTGTATGAATGCAGATTCCAACCAGCAGTACCATCCAGATAAGTTTTCAGGTTGGGGCCCCGTCTAATAAAGGGTGATTTCAAAGCCCACTCTGTAATGCTGCCAGTTGCAGAGTTCAACCATACACATCACGCTGCTAGGGAACACAGCAGTGATGCTGTCCAACCAAAGATGATTATGGAGCCTGGATAGTGACCTCACAAGACTGTAGACCTCAACCAGAAGCTCCACCCAACCAAGGAGTACAGCTGGCAGACTAGAATGGACAAAGAGCATAGCCAGCAAGCCAATCCAACTATGGAACCCAGTAAGCAGTCCCTTGAAGTCAAATAACATCAAACTAGGAGACCATGAGAGAACACCACATGACAGATGCTACCAGCTGACCCATCCAGAATCCTGAGTTAAGCTAATGGGAGAAGGTGTTTTCCTGCTGCAACAAGTCTGTAAATGCTGAACGAAGAGATTTCTCTCTCAAATATGCAGATACCAAAGCAAGTATACAAAGTATACAAAGAATAAAGTAAACATTTCCAAAGGAAAATAATAAAGGTATAATAGTTGACCCTAAAGAAATGGAGATCTATAAACTATCTAACAAAGAATTCAGAATAATCCTCTTTAAAAAAAGTTCAGTGAACCACAAGAAAATACAGAGATAACAAACAAAATTAGGAAAATAACGCATGAACAAAGAGATAGAAACCATTAAAACAAAACAAACAAACAATAAAAAACAGGAATCCTGGAGCTGAAAAATACAGTGATTGAACTGAAAAATTCAATAGACAGCCTCAACAGCAGACTCAACTGTGCAGAAGAAAGAATCAGTGAACTTGCAGACAAGTCATTTAACATTATCTAGTCAGAGAAGGGGGAAAAATAATGAAAAAGAGGGGGAAAAGCCTATGAGACTATAGGAAACCATAAAGTAACAACATATGGATTATAAGAATCCCAGAAGGAGAAGATAGAAAGGTTCAGAAAGTCTATCTAAACAATGTCTAAAAACTTCCAAACATGGGGAGAAAAAGACATTTAGATTCATGAGACCCAAAGGACCTCAAATAGATTAAACCCAAAAGGGGCTATGGTGAGACACAATAAAGTTAAATTTTCAAAAATCAAAGAGAAAGAGAGAATTTTTAAGTCAAAGACAAAGTAACAAGAGAAAAGAGATGCCACATACAAGTGAGCCCACGTTAAGACAATCAGCAGATTTCTTGGCAGAAACTTTGCAGGCCAGGAGAGATTGGAATGATTTATTGAGAATGTTGGAAAAAAAAAGAATAAAATCTGTCAACAAAGAATGCTGACCTGATAAGGTTCTTTCATAAATGAAGGAGAGATAAATCTCTTTTCAAACAAAAAAACTTAGGGAGTTTATCACTACTAACCTGCATCATAGGAAATGCTAAAGAGAGTTCTTCAAGTTGTAATGAAAGGGCAATAAATAAGTGTGTATGGATATATGACTATGAAAAATCTACTGAAAAAGGTAAATATATAGTGTCTCTAATGTAAAAGTGGTACCAAAGTCACTTTCAACTCCAGTTTAAAAGGTAAAAAACAAAAGATTAAAAGAAAAATTATAAGTACAATAGTCTGTTACTGGATTCACAGTATAATAAAAGTATAAGTTGTAACATCAATAGTCTAAAATGTGATTAGAGGAGAGGTATAAAATTTCTGTATGCTATTGAGCTAAAGTTGTTATCAGCTTATACAGGATACTTTAACTGAAAGATAACTTCATGGTATCAAAAGAAAACCTGTAGTAAGGGGCTAGGGCATATCTCAGTGGTAGAGCACATGCTTAGCATGCATGAGTTCCTGGATTCAATCCCAAGTCCCTCCATTAAAAAAAAATAAAAAGAAAACCTTTATTAGATACAAAAAAGGTTGAAATGAAGGAGTAAAAGCATACCACTACAGAGTCATCAAAAGAGATATTAAGAGAGGAAGAAAGGAACAAAGGACCTCCAAAACAGTCATAAAGCCATTAACAAAATAACAGTCATAAGTTCTTTTTTTATTAATAATTCATTTAAGTGTAAAAAGATCAGATTCTCTGATCAAATGACATAGAATGTCTGAATGGATGACAAAGCAAGATCCAAAAAAATGTTGCCTTCAAAAGTTTCACCTTAGGTTTAAGGACATACAAGACTGAAATGAAAAAAAAAAATGGAAAAGATATTTCAAGTAAATGGTAACCAAAAGAAATCAGGGGTGTCTATACTTACGTCAGACAAAATAGAATTCCATTTTAAAATTATCACTAGAGTCAAAAAAAATATCATATAATGATAAAGGTCAATTCATCAAGAAAATATAACAATTGTAAATATTTATGCAACCTAATATTGGAGAACCTAAATATATAAAACAAATAATAACACATTAAAAATGAAAATAAACAACATTTTAATGATGGTAGGGTACTAAATATCCCACTCTCAACAATGGATAAGTCATCCAGGAAAAAAATCTGTAATGAAAGAGTAGAAGAGTAGATTTCAAAAACACTACAGAGCAAATGGACTCTTGCTCTCTCTCTCTCCCCCTATATATATATATATATATATACACATACACTCATACACACACACACACACACACACACATATATATAGTAGATATAAAATATTACATCAGATAACACAAAAACACCTTCTTCTCAAGCATTCAATAAACACTGTCCTGGATAGACCATGTATTATGCAACAGAACAAGTCTTAACAAATTCAAGAAGTTTGAAATTATATCAAAATTTTTTTTACCATAATGGTATGAATTAGAAATTAATAACAAGAGGAATACTGGAAAATTTACAAATGTATGGAAATTAAACAGTATACTCCTGAACAATAAATGGATCAAAGAAGAAATCAAAAGAGAAATAAAAAATATCTTACAACGAGCAAAAATGGAAGCACAGCATACCAAAATTTATGGATATAGCAAAAGCAGTTCTACAAGGAAAGTTTATAGCTATAAATGTTATAAACATTAAGGAAAATGGTATGATCTCAAATAAATAACCTGATGTTACATCTCAAGGAACTAGAAAAAGAAGAACAATCAAAAATGGCAGAAGGAAGGAAAATAAAGATTAGAGCAGAAATAATTAAACTAAAGAATAGAAAGCAATGGAAAGGATTGATAAAACTAGAGTTGATTTTCTGAAAAATGAACAAAAATGACAAGCTTTTAGCTAGACTAATCAAGAAAAAAGACAGAAGGCTCAAGTAAATAAAATTATAAACAGAAGAAGACACTACAACTGATACATAGAAATATAAAGGATCATAATAGACTACCATGAACAATTATATGCCAACCAATTTGACAACCCAGAGGAAATAGATACATTATTCAGTGTAAGGGGAATCTAGTATCTTTGAAGACTTCTGTGTTAGCTCATGTTTTTAGGTCAGAGATGATATGGTAATGATGCAATTAAATTTTATTCCAACCTTGTAATAGGAATAAAATGATCCTGCAGGCATAGAGGCCAATTTTTGTTAACTATCTGAGAACAGATAAACATAGTTGCCACAATGGGCCACGGTGAGGGAGTAGTAACACAGAGTATTGTTTAAGAGATCTGTAGTGATTGTTAATTAATCACAAAGTCCCTGGAAATGAAACAGATAGACACCCTATTAAGATACTTCTTGACATATATTGGAGGAAAAAATTAAACATCATAATTCAATTCACAGTAAAGGGAATTCATGGCATTTTATTTAGTATCCAGAACTAAGCTAGTTCCCAGACCTAGAGTCTTTTGACTGAGGTGGAAAGTGTGTCATTTTCAGGAAAGACTGCTTCATAGTCACAAGTGTATCCCATGAATCCTCCTTCAGATGTTCTCAATTTTTCAAGTTACTATAAACATGGGAAAGATATATAGCTATGTCTTTAGGGGTTATTAGACACCAACTCAGAACTTACATTGACTTTGAGAGACTCAAAATGCCACTGAGGTCCAAAAGTAGGAATGAAGACTTGAAGAATTTAGGGGTTAAATAAAGACCTATCCCCATGAAATACTAAATACTAGAGTAAGCCGCAAACTCCAAATGACATGTATATATATGAATATAATATGTACAAATATGTGTATGTTACATTTATCTGTGATATAACAATTTATTTGTTATATATAAAACATAATTTGATGCATATATATCAGATTGTTTGTAATTATATACACATATATCAGCTGAAGACAAATTTTAAATTAATTTTATCTTAAATTAAATATATTTGTTTTTGTATTGTTGGCCTCTGATATTCAGGGATCTTTTAGACTTAATTAGAAATATTATTGATGTATATATTTTAGTTATACTCAAATTTACCCCCTTTACCCATTAGGATAGGGAGAAAGTGATTTATAAAGGTGAACAAAAGAATCAGATTTACAATTTGAATTTTATTATTAAAAAATAGAGTATCTAAATACCCTATTACTTCAAACTTTAGTGCTATGTGTAGTAGAAGATATTTAATAAAAGAATAACAACAAATAAAACCATGTTCAGAGCATCAAGATTCCTTTTATCATTTTTTAAATCTCTATAAAATAAATAAACTACAAGGATATAATGTACAACCCAGAGAATGTACTCAATATTTTATAACTACAAATTAAAAATTGTGATTCAATACATTGTACACCTATAACTTATATAATTTTGTACATGAATTATATCTCAAAAATAAATAAGAAAAAAAATATTTTCCATCCTGATTGAGACCTGTAGTTAAAAGTGTTTGAACTCCTCTCCAAATCATTTGTGTAGCTTTCAGATGGATATAACTAATTTATAAATATAAGTAATTTTAATTCTCTAATGTTTCTACACAGTAGTAAACATATTTAAAGTATAAAACAAAATAATATATTTTAAAGATTTAGTGGTTTTGATGAATGAGTTGGAAAAGCATCAAGAATATGCTTTTGTCAAAAATTTGAACAAAATACAATTCTGTTTACTCACTTAGCAATGCTCTGTATAAATTTATTTTTTTGAAGTTTCAAAAAGTGACTACTAATTGTGAAGTACCTCAGGCATTGAGAAACTTTGGTTCCTATGTAAATGATTTATTGTTATTATGCTACTATGTAACAGTAAAAAATCTCAGTAGCTTACAAAAATAAATATTTACTGTTTATGCATCTAAAGTCAACTGGGATCAGTTAGGGGATACTGGTCAACTTGTTTGGATTGAGTGGCTCGTGACTGATCTACGCTGTCTTTGGCTGGGACCAATATGATAACTCCCCTTAATTTATGTTTCATCCTCCAATAGGTTCTCATGGTGTCTTAACATTCTTAAGAAAAACAGAACCTGTAGAGTGTGCGCACGCGCGCGCGTGTGTCTGTGTGTGTGTGTGTGTGTGTGTTTGTGTGTGACATTTATCATAAGGAATTGCCCCACACAATTATGGAGGCTGCAAATCCAAAATCTGCAGGGTGGTTTGGTAGGCTGCAGCCCCAAGAGAAAATATGTTCCAATTCAAGTCCAAAGACAGTTGACTGTAGAAGCAAGAAGAGTCAATGTTGCAAATGAAGTTTTAAAGTGGTCTGCTGTAAAAATCTCTCTTAATTGGAAGAGCTGTCTTCTTTGTTCTAGTCAGGTTTTAACTGATTGTATGAAGCCTACTCACGTTATGGAGGATAATCTGTTTTATTGAAAGTCCACCAATCTAAATGTTAACCCCATCCCAAAATACACTTACAAAAAGATCTTGAGTAATATTTGACAAAATATCTGGGTGCCCCATGCCACAGACACATTGGTGCATAAAATTAATCATCACACATGAGAATAGCAGAAGCTTAGAAACAAAGAAAATATGCAAAACTTCTTCAGCTATAGACTCATAAGTGGCATAACAATATCCCTGCCAAAATCTATGGGATGAAGCAAGACACAAGTTCAGCACAAGTATAAGGTATAAGGAACAAGACACCAACTCTTCAGGGTGAGGATTTCCAAAGTCCTACAGCAAAGTATATGATTAGAGAGAGAGGTAAATAATTGAGGCTATTAATTAAATCAGTTTACAATTAAAAAAATCGTTGATATGGTTTTATTTTAGCAAATAACTCTTCATTGCCTGATTTTTTTAACATTTTTTATTGATTTATAATCATTTTACAATGTTGTGTCAAATTCCAGTGTTCAGCACAATTTTTCAGTTATTTATCGACATATACACACTCATTGTCACATTTTTTTCTCTGTGAGTTATCATAACAATTTTTGTGTATATTTCCCTGTGCTATACAGTGCAGTCTATTCTACAATTTTGAAATCCCAGTCTATCCCTTCCCACCCTCCACCCCCCGGTAACCACAAGTCTGTATTCTCTGTCTGTGAGTCTATTTCTGTCCTGTATTTACGATTTGTTTTTGTTTGTTTGTTTGTTTTTATTTTTGTTTTTTAGATTCAACATATGAGTGATCTCATATGGTATTTTTCTTTCTCTTTCTGGCTTACTTCACTTAGAATGACATTCTCCAGGAGCATCCATGTTGCTGCAAATGGCATTATGTTGTCAGTTTTTATGGCTGACTAGTATTCCATTGTATAAATATACCACCTCTTCTTTATCCAGTCACCTGTTGATGGACATTTAGGCTGTTTCCATGTTCTGGCTATTGTAAATAGTGCTGCTATGAACATTGGGGTGCAGGTGTCATCTTGAACTAGATTTCCTTCTGGATACAAGCCCAGGAGTGGAATTCCTGGGTCATATGGTAAGTCTATTCCTAGCCTTTGAGGAATCTCCATACTGTTTTCCATAGTGGCTGCACCAAACTGCATTCCCACCAGCAGTGTAGGAGGGTTCCCCTTTCTCCACAGTCTCTCCAGCATTTGTCATTTGTGGATTTTTGAATGACGGCCATTCTGACTGGTGTGAGGTGATACCTCATTGTAGTTTTGACTTGCATTTCTCTGATAATTAGTGATATTGAGCATTTCTTCATGTGCTTTTTGATCATTTGTATGTATTCCTTGGAGAATTGCTTGTTTAGGTCTCCTGCCCATTTTTGGATTGGGTTGCTTTTTTTTCTTATTGAGTCGTATGAGCTGCTTATATATTCTGGAGATCAAGCCTTTGTCGTTTCACTTGCAAAAATTTTCTCCCATTCTGTAGGTTTTCTTCTTGTTTTACTTCTGGTTTCCTTTGCTGTGCAGAAGCTTGTAAGTTTCATTAGGTCCCATTTATTTATTCTTGCTTTTATTTCTTCTAGGAGAAAATTTTTGAGATGTATGTCAGATAATGTTTTGCCTATGTTTTCCTCTAGGAGGTTTATTGTATCTTGTCTTATGTTTAAGTCTTTAATCCATTTTGAGTTGATTTTTGTATATGGTGTAAGGGAGTGTTCTAGCTTCATTGTTCTACATGCTGCTGTCCAGTTTTCCCAACACCATTTGCTGAAGAGACTGTCTTTATTCCATTTTATATTCTTGCCTCCTTTGTCAAAGATGAGTTGACCAAAAGTTTCTGGGTTCATTTCTGGGCTCTCTATTCTGTTCCATTGGTCTAGATGTCTGTTTTGGTACCAATACCATGCTGTCTTGATGACTGAAGCTCTATAGAACTGTCTGAAGTCTGGGAGAGTTATTCCTCCAGCCCCTTTCTTTCTCTTCAGTAATGCTTTGGCAATTCTAGGTCTTTGATGGTTCCATATGAATTTTATTATGATTTCTTCTAGTTCTGTGAAATATGTCCTGGGTAATTGGATAGGGATTGCATTAAATCTGTAGATTGCCTTGGGCAGTGTGACCATTTTAACAATATTGATTCTTCCAATCCAAGAGCATGGAATATCTTTCCATTTTTTAAAGACTTCTTTAATTTCCTTCATCAATGGTTTATAGTTTTCTGTGTATAATTCTTTCACCTCCTTGGTTAGATTTATTCCCAGATATTTTATTACTTTGGGTGCTATTTTAAAGGCAATTGTTTCTTTACTTTCTTTTTCTGTTGATTTATCATTAGTGTAAAGAAATGCAACTGATTTTTGAACGTTAATTTTGTAACCTGCTACCTTGCTGAATTCTTCAATCAGCTCTAGTAGCTTTTGTGTGGACCTTTTAGGGTTTTCTATATATAGTAACATGTCATCAGCATATAATGGCACTTTTACCTCTTCTTTTCCAATTTGGATCCCTTTTATTTCTTTCTCTTGCCTGACTGCTGTGGCTAGGACTTCCAGGACTATGTTGAATAGGAGTGGTGATAGTGGGCATCCTTGTCTTGTCCCAGATTTTAGTGGGAAGCTTTTGAGTTTTTCACCGTTGAGTAGTATGCTGGCTGTAGGTTTGTCATATATAGCTTTTATTATGTTGAGATATGTTCCCTCTATACCCACTTTGGTGAGAGTTTTTATCATAAATGGGTGTTGAATTTTATCAAATGCTTTTTCTGCATTGATTGAGATGATCATGTGGTTTTTGTCTTTTCCCTTCTTGATGTGGTGTATTGCATTGATTGTTTTGCGTATATTTAATCAGCCTTGTGTCCCTGGGATGAACCCTACTTGGTCATGATGTATAATCTTTTTTATGTGTTGTTGGATTCTATTTGCTAAAATTTTGGTGAGGATTTTGGCGTCTATGTTCATCAGTGATATTGGCCTATAATTCTCTTTTTTTGTAGTGTCTTTGCCTGGTTTTGGTATCAGGGTGATGGTGGCTTCATAGAATGAGTTTGGGAGTATTCCCTCCTTTTCAATCGTCTGGAAGAGTTTGAGAAGGACTGGTATGAGTTCTTCTCTGTATGTTTGGTAGAATTCCCCGGTGAAGCCGTCCGGTCCTGGACTTTTATTTGTAGGGAGGTTTTTAATTGCTATTTCTATTTCCTTTCTAGTGATTGGATTGTTCAAGTGTTCAGATTCTTCTTGATTCAGTTTTGATGGACAGTATGTTTCCAGAAACTTGTCCATCTCTTCTAGGTTATCCAGTTTGGTTCCATATAGTTTTTCATAATATTCTCGTATGATATTCTGTATTTCTATTTTGTTTGTTGTAATTTCTCCATTTTCCTTTCTTTTTGTGCTCTCTCTTTCTTCTTCTTTGTGAGTTTGGCCAGAGGTTTGTCGATTTTATTTACTTTTTCAAAAAACCAGCTTTTGGTTTGGTTGATTTTTTCTATGGTCTTGTGAATCTCTATTGTATTTAATTCCTCTCTGATCTTTATTATTTCCTTCCTTCTGCTGCTTTTTGGGGCTTTTTGTTCTTTTTCTAATTCATTCAGGTGGTGGGTTAAATTGTTTATTTGAGATTGTTCTTCTTTTTTGAGGAAGGCCTGTATCGCTATAAACTTCCCTCTTAGCACTGCCTTTGCTGTGTCCCATAGGTTTTGAGTGGTTGTGTTTTCATTATCATTTGTCTCAAGGTATTTTTTAGTTTCAGCTTTGATTTCCTCATTGATCCATTGTTTTTTCAATAACATATTGTTTAATCTCCATGCTTTCCTTTTTCTCTCTTTTGTTTCTCTGTTGTTGATTTCCAGTTTCATGGCATTGTGGTCAGTAAAGATGCTTGAGATAATTTCTATCTTCTTAAAGTTGTTGAGGTTTCTTTTGTGCCCAAGTACATGATCGATCCTGGAAAATATTCCATGTGCACTTGAAAAGAATGTATATCCTCTTTTCTGGGGGTGTAATGCTCTGAAAATATCCACCAAATCTAGTTTTTCTATTGTAGTATTTAATTTCTCTGTTGCCTTGTTTATTTTGTGTCTGGAAGATCTGTCTAGTGATGTTAATGCAGTGTTAAAATCTCCAACTATGATTGTATTCCCATCAATATCCCCCTTTATCTCTGTTAGTAATTCTTGTATGTACTTAGTTGCTCCTATATTGGGTGCATATATATTAACAAGTGTAATATCCTCATCTTGTATCACTCCTTTAATCATTATAAAATGTCCTCCTTTATCTTTCTTTATGGCCTTTGTTTTAAAGTCTATTTTGTCTGAGATCAGTACTGCAACACCTGCTTTTTTGGCTTTTCCATTTGCATGGAATATCCTTTTCCATCCTTTCACTCTCAATCTATATGTGTCCTTCTCCCTAAAGTGGGTCTCTTGTATGCAGCATATTGAAGGTTCTTGCTTTATTATCCAGTCTACCACTCTCTTCATTGCCTGATTTTATCATACACTTGGATGAATAATTCAGAGTGGTTTCTTCGAAGTAAGTCTAGATAAAATTTGTGAGATTTAAACTGAAAAGATATTTGTCATTGCTTGAAAAATGATTAAACAATGAAATTATGTAACATGACAGATATGGAAAGTAAAGTTAGAATTTTTAATGACTACAGCAAAGAAGTGGGCCAGATATTTAGTTATCTATCAACTATTTTGTGACCTGTAGAGACATACTTTTGAGCTAACTGATCACCGATGTACTTCATCCCCTGATTTAAATCTGGATCCTCAATGCTTAATGAGTATATGACTTAAATAATAAGATTTGAATTTCATATTTTTGTCCCAGACTAATACTCCATTTTTCCTTCCTTCATGGATCATTTTATAGAAGGGAAGGGTTAGAAATTTCCATATAAATGATGCTAATGAAATTTTAAACTGAAGCAAGATAAAAATAATTTCATATAAATATTGACAGGAATTATTTAGGTTAAGAAAAAATTTAGTAATCATTTTACTCATAGCCTAGTATATCAATATTTGAAAAATAATGTCAGAGTCAGAAAAAAAAGAAGAAATTATGAAGACATCTTCTGATAATCTCTGAAAAATGAAAATTGTGAGGAAAGTAGCTAAGAAGAATAGGTATATGCAATTTATATATAGTATGTATTTTAAGCTTTTCTTCTCTCTGTTGGAAATGTTAATTTGATCTGATAATGTTTTAAGATTTTATTATTCATGAAGAATATTTTTAACATGCTTATTTTAAATGGCTTTTTGAAAATCATTTCCTGTTTTCAGATACGATTTCTTCTTCCTAATGGTAAGGAAGGTATACTGTTTTCTAAATTTGAATAAATTATGCATACAAACACCTAGCACTTACCATATATTTGAAATACAAATTGATTTTAAATACTGGTAAGTGGCTAGTAATATTTTTTAATATAATTACCTCAAGTTTAGTGAATCAATTCCCTATTATTCACTGATAACATTTTTATTATTTAACATTATCTTTTTAAAATCAGCACTCATGTTACCATTTTCAGGGAAACCCAAGCTCCCTCATTTTTCTGGCATGCCATTGAAAAGAGACATATCGGTCTCTGAGTTCAGTTCACAATGCCTTCAAGCATCATGAAAACAAACAAATTAATTTTGAAACATAACTCAAAATTGTAAGTAGTTGCAAAGATTTATAGACAGATAAGAACTTCTTTCTTAAGGTTTAATTTCTGTCCAGTTCAGCTTCCTCCTAATGAATTCCAAAGTAGGCAATTTGATCACGTCAGAATATATAAGAAGAATGAACTTTAAATTTAATCTTTATTTTCAAATCAAAGTGTTTGTGTGTGTGTGTGTTTTGTGGGGCAGTGCCATCTGAGTATCAGCTCTTTGTAGGATTTTGCCATCTTTTGAACTACTTTAATACTAATTAATCTGTAAATGTTTCAAATAATCAGAAGAATCTTTTACTC
Organism: Camelus bactrianus; assembly: GCF_048773025.1. NCBI lineage: Eukaryota > Metazoa > Chordata > Mammalia > Artiodactyla > Camelidae > Camelus > Camelus bactrianus. Next base: position 28,966,486 of record NC_133552.1, on the reverse strand, counting down.
AATAATGAGTCATTCTGCAATGCCTTGAAACTTCTCATAAAAAAATTCAGGCTACATAAATCCTGTGTATCAGAGAGGGAAATTTTCCATCCCTCTAAGTAATAAAGAACTGGACTACAATAATAAATAAAATATTTTCAAATGTATTACTCCAGATTCAATCTCTTGAGTTGGGTAAGGGACAATTACAGGATCTGGGAAAAGGCATTCTTTAATAGAAAAGTGAAATAAGACAATAGTAGAAGCTAATTAGATGTTAAACTGGGGTAAAAAGAGTAAATAATAAACTAACATCACACTGGCTTTAGATTTACAAAGACCTGGATTACAAAATTGTCTCTTACATTACTATGTTGATTTGAAGACTTTAATAATTTCAAAACATTTTAATTTTTTTCCTGTTTTGAAACAAACAAGATAATAATTTTTTCAGTGTGAAATGTTGAGAATTAAATGAAATATTTAATGCAAATTATTTGGCACATATTAAATCCTGAACATGTAATTATTGTTATCCTCTATACTCTATGTGTTACTCTGACAGGAAATAAATCTATTTTTTCTACTATTGTGTCTCTAGATTTTAGGACAATTCCTGGAGCATTTTAGAACAATTCATGTGCACAATAAATATTTGGTGAATGGGCTAATGAATACATCTGACAAGCACAAAAAGGGAAAAGAACAGATGAAAATTTAAAATGTTACCTTTCTCAGTACAGTTCAATATGTATTATTACATTTAAAGTTTTTCTAGTTAATTGGACAGAAAGGTACTGCCTCATTTATCTTTATTCATTTATTACATTAATGTAATATGAATTGATGTGTCATCTTAATTTGTGGGAGATGAACACAGGACCTGACATTCTAATGAAAATTTCATTCTAATGAAAAGTGTTTTGGTAAAATCATGAAGAAAATTGTGTAATAATTACAAAGATTTTAAAATTGTGATTCTCAGGAAATACAATGTTTTATCCTTGCTCAATTTGGAATTTATTTTGTTTATAATTTTAAACATAACTGTTAATTTCTTAAATGGTCATTTCCCATTAGTTATCACATAACTACTTTTCATGTTCTCTATTCCTTCCCATATTAATCCTCTATAAGTATAATTATCAGTATAGTATAATATAATTACATATTAATGTGTTTATTGTACTGTTTTTGCCCTTCTATCACCTCCTTTTCTCTGATATTTTCTACTCATTTTTCTATCATTCTTTTCACTTGGAACTCCTGAATTATATAGTACATGGAGAGCAACCTGAATACATAGATCTAGTGTTTTAAATTAAAGAAGCACTTAAAAAAAACTGGTGGGATAATCCTTGCACTGGTGAACTAGAAAGTTTGAATCAACTGAAAAAAAAAATAAAGGAAGGTACTTTCTTTTAAGTCTGATTGCAAACATTTGAGAGATAATAAGAAAATAAAAATTTCCATGAAAAAATCCAAAAGAACGAAACCTAGTAAATTAAGCTAGGCATTTGAGATACATTTTTTCCCTAAATTGCCAGTTTCCCTGGAAGTTTTGTAAAAGGTAATGAGACATTAGGAAGCTGGGTAGTACTTTCAAAAGCCTCATGAGGAAAGGGAGGCAAACCTAGTACCCAAAGCTTGATATCAAGGGGACAAGTTGATAGACCACCTATATTTAGTGTTGGACACCCTAAAAGCAGTTAATTCCTCAAAAGGATTGAAGCCTAGGTTTTAACTATTTTATTTCCCAATATTAAATTGAGAAAAAAAGTGGAATTATTAATGCCACTAGTCACTGGCAGAAGGAAATATCTATCTTCTCTGAAGGAGATAATTTCATTCAGACTTTAAATTATTTCTATAACTGTTTATATACAACACTACCACTCAATGAAAATAATAATGGGGCACACGTGAAAAAACGGCAATGAGGTTTAACCCATGTGATACAAAAGAAGGTAAAAATACATCAACAAAGGATTGAGACACTGCAGTTCTCAAACCCTAAATTTAAAATAAGTATACACAATGTATTCAAGGAAATTAAATAAATGACTTAAAATGTTAGCATAGAATTATAAAATATAAAAAATCCAAATGAAATCTAGAAACAAAAAATAAGTAAAATGAAGTATGCAACAGGAGAAAAGATACAGTTTGGAAGAGTCAGAGTGAACTGGATAATAGAAGAAGAACTAATATCAAAAGAAGAAGAAATGTATCAAAAATTAAGCATATAGAGACAAAGTGAAAAATATAAACACAGAATAATACTCTACAGATATAACATGATAAAGTCTGTCAAATATATAATTGAAATTCATAAATAATGAGAAGAGAAGAAAGTGAAGAAAAAATATTGAAGAGACCAAAGATAATAAATGTATTTTAACAGTAGAAAACATCAAGTCACATATTCAGTGAGCCCTAAGCAAAATAAGTACTTTATCTACACATATTATACTAAAATTCTTGAAGTGAAAGACAAACCTTGAAAGCAGAGTACAAAGCACATTACTTTCAAAGTTGCCAAAATGGACTTGAGTACCAACTTCTCAATAGAACAATGACAATCAAAAACAATATAATAATGGATTGAAGTGATGAAAGAAAATAAACTCTAAATTTAAGTCCATGACCATTAAAAAGCACAGACATACTTAAGCTGGGAAAATTAATGAGGAGCCAGGGTAAATTGCAGGCAAACTAAGTGATTATTGACTAAATAAGGCAATAATAGGAATAATTAATGGATTTAAACATACAATTTAGCAATAGTTTTTAATTCTGGAAGAGGGGTAAAGTTAATTCCTAGTATTGTCTGGGAATATGGACAAAACTTACAAGTAACTTTCGACTCTACCATTCATGTTGTATTCTATATAGTAACCACAAGAGAAGAATAAAAGTGGGTATAACTATTAATCAAATAATATATAATATATATCATGGAATACTACTCAGCCATGAAAAGAGCAAAATTATGCCATTTGCAGTAACATGGATGGACTTGGATGGCATTATGCTAAGTGAAATATGTCAGACAGAGAAAGACAAATACAATATAATATCACTTATATGTGGAACTTAAAAAATACAACAAACCAGTGAATATAATTTAAAAAGAAGCAGATGCAGATACAGAGCACAAATTAGCGGTTACCAGTGGGGAGGGGGATGGGGAAATATAGGAGTGGGGGAGTGGAAGATACAAATTATTGAGTTTAAATAGGTTCAGTGATTTATTGTGGAATATATTTTGTAATAACTGTAAATGGAAAATAATCTCTAAAATTGTACACAAATGAAAAATAAAAACAAAATAATATAAACTAAAACTTAAGAAAAAAGCAGAGTGTGGAACCAAGTGTGGAACAACTGGAACACTATTGTATTGCTTGTTGAATACAAAACACCACAACCAGTTTAAGAAGTAGTATATCAGTATCTTAAAAAGCTAAACATGAACTCACCATGAAACCTGGCAAGTTGCATTTTATATATTTACCAAAAAAGATACAAAAACTCATGTTTATGAAAAGAATGGCAACTTTATTAATAATAACCAAAAACTGAAAATGACCCAAATGTGAATGCATAAAAATACCCATGGTATATTCACACAATGCAATATAACTAAACAATAAAAAAAAAAAAGAATGCAATCCTTACACAATCAAAAACTGTACCTAGTGGTTGAACTTCAGTAGGCTTTGTCAAGGGAAGGAACCCAGACAAAAAAAACTACATACTGCATGAGGATTCCATACAATGTACTTCTCAAGTAAGTTAATCTATAGCAGTAGAAGAAAGATTAGTGGTTGACAGAAACCAGGGAGTAAAGAAAGGGATTGACTGAAAATGTATGGGGGAACTTTTGGAAAATGGAAATATTCTTATCGTGTTTTTGGTGGAGTGATTATATGACTATATGCATTTTTAAGTACTCTCAAACAGGATTCTTATACTGATAAATTTTCTTGCATATAAATTATTCCTCAATAAAACAGATTTTATATTATTTTTTAAAATATGTTTTTATTGCAGTACAGTCAGTATTTTTTTAATAGACTTTATTTTTAAACTTTGGGGGGAGGTAATTAAGTTTACTTATTTATTTATTTAGAGGAATACTGGGGATTGACCCCAGGACCTCATGCATGTTAAGCATGTCTCTACCATTTGAGCTATTCCCTCTCCCCCTAATAAAACAGATTTTAAAACTGTAAAAACAAACAAATCTTCATCACATGTAGAACTTACTTAGAAGAAAATCTATCACTGTAAATAAGAGAGAAAGTCTCCAAGTCTATAAGCTAAAAATTTATTTCAATGAACAAGTGAAAGAACAGCAAACACGTTTTTAAGAAGAAAGGAAAGACAAGGTAAAGATAAAAGTATTTATAAATGAAAGAGAAACAAATATACAGTTAAGAAAAGAAACAAAGCCAAAAATTATTTCTATGGAAAAGACTAATGCAAACTGATGAATCCCCTAGTCAGACATCAAAAATGAAAAGGACATTCACTACACAACCTACAGGCATTAATAAATTCGTAAGAGTATATATTTAAAACTACTCCAGTAAATTTTAACTTTAAATATATTCTACAATTCCCTGCAAACCACATTGTGTAATATTGACATAAATAGCAATACAATGTGAATACAGGCATACCTCATTTTATTGTATTCCACCTTATTTCACTTTACACTTTGCATTTTTCATAAATTGAAGGTTTGTGGCAACTCTGCACAGAGCAAATCTATTGGCATCAATTTTCTAACAGCATTATTTTTTAAATAAGGTATATACATTTTTTAGATGAATGTTATTTCACTCTTAATAGACTGCAATATTTTAAATATAACTTTTACATGCCCTGGGAACCAACAACAACAAAAAATGTGTGATTTGCTTTACTGTGATATTCACTTTTTGTTACAGTGATCTGGATCCAAACTCGTAATATCTCCACGGTATGTCTGTATTCTAAGAAACTCTAATTGTAATTGAAAAATTCCTATTGAGAAATGTCAAATCCATAGTTTTCAAGAGTACTTCTTCCAAACACTTGAAAGAAGAAAGTTTGTTTATATTCCACAAACAAAATCAATAGAAAAAGATATAAAAGTCTAGAATAACATCAATAGCAAAACCTGAAAATAATATTCTTAAAAATTACAGGTAAATACAGTTCTTTAAGAGATGCAAAATTCTTTTTAAAATATTTACAGAAAAATAATTGAGCAAAATGTACATAATATAATTTTAAAAGTCCAAATTGGATATATTCTAAAAATTCAAGACTAATATAACCTTTAAAAATCTATGTACTGTTCTACTTCTTCAAATTAGAGTGAAAAATATGTACTTATTTCAATAGATTTAAAGTACTTGATAAAATTAATATCTATTTTGACAAATAAAAACTTTTTTAAAAAGCTAGAAACAATCTTAAAAGTTTTTATTAAATTTAATGGATAAATATTGAAATTTTATCCACTCTTTGAAATCAAAATGTGACAAAAATGCTTGCCACTACCACTTCTATTAAGAATTGTACAGGGGATAAAATCAATAAAGAGTGAAATAAGAGGAAATGAAGTAAATAAATATATAAAATTTTAAAAGGAAATCTAAAAATATCCTAATATGCAAATGATGTAAAGTCCAAAATAACATGCAAATAAACTATTAGAATCAATAAGTAAATCTTCAAGGCCTCCTGGAAAATAAAAATATGCACAGTCATTTCTCTGTATATCAATAACAAAGAATAGAAAATAAATATTTTAAAAATAATGTATTTTTAATAGCATCAAAATCAAATACTGGGTCTTTAGGTTTCTAGTTCTGCATGTTAGAAGCTTGGAAGTTGCCACTCTTCCTAACAAGTAAAAAGCTGAACAGACTGAAAAATCAACAACTCTTCCTGGATTTGTAAGAGAGAGGCAAATCATTGCCCCCCACCCCAAGATCTGAGAGACGTACAGGAAATCATGGCTCATTGGAGCAGAGACACATGAGCGGAAACAGCATCAGGAACCAGTGCCAGGGTTGAAAATCCCAAACTGACAGATTTTAGAGACTCAGTGTGGACAAGTCAGTGAGTTCAAAACTCCTGGGGGACCCAGTCAACAATATTGTGAGATTTACCTTCTGGAGCTCCACCAGGTTTCCACGGTAAATATAGGAGAAAAATCCTTTCCAGTTTCAGTAGGGAAGAGGAAAGAAACCATTTTGAGATGCTTCATAGTATTCTGTTTTGCTTAAGACCTTCCCTCGGGTGAAACCAGTTAACAATGCCTGAACTACTGGGGTATTATCAGAGACTAACTGAGCTTAGGGAAGGGAAATACCCAACTCTAGCCCACTCTAGTCATCCTGACACACATAATGGGGAGAAAGAAGCAGAGAAACCACTTCTCGAGTTCACAGTCCAAAGGCATAGACTCACTAAAAGGCTGAGACCCAAACTTAGGACTATAGAATGCTGTTCCTCCCTCTTCATCTCACAACCAGATTACTAAAGACCTATTTACAGAATTTCCTTTTACCCAATATATTATATTCCAATATCAAGAAAACATTAAAACATATTAAAAGACAAAAAAGAACAATTTAAAGAGAGAAACTATAAGAACCACACATGGCAGAAATGTTGTAATTATTAGGTCAGGTATTTTAAAAAAACTATGATTAACGTGCTCTAATAGGCTCTAATGGATAAAGATGGCATGCAAGAGCAGGTGGGCAATATAAGCAAAGAGATGGAAATCTTAAGAAAGAACCAAAAGAAATGCTAGAGGTAATAAAAAAAATGTAACAGAAATAAAGAATGCCTTTGATGGTCTCATTAGTAGACAAGACACAGTGGAGGAAAGAATCTCTAAGCTAGAGGATATATTAATAGAACCCTTGAAAATTGAAAAGCAAAGAGAACAAAGTCTGAGAAAGACAGAACAGACTATCTGAGGACTCTGGAGAAATAACCAAAGGTGTAACATATGTGTAATGAGAATACCAAAAGGAAAAAAAAAAGACAAAAAGTAACAGAAGAAATATTTGAAATAATAATGCCCTCAAATTAATGTCAGATAACAAACCACATATCCAGCAATCTAGAAGAACACCAAGTAAAATAAATGCAAAAAAATAAACAAAAACTATATTTCAAACTATGTAAATTTCAAACTATAAAAAATGAAAGATGAAAAAAAATCCTCAAAGAGGACAGAGAATTTATATATTCAGAAAGACAGATAGGAGTTACATGAGACTTCTCTTCAGAAATCATGCAATCAAGAAGAGAATGGAATTAAATATATAAGCTGTTGAGAGAGAAAATACATCAGACTTTTCTGTAGCATAGAGATCATCCTTCAAAAGTGAGGAAGAAATAAAGACTTTCTCAGAAAACAAAAAATTGAAAGAATTTGTTGTAAGCAGATCTGTCTTGCAAGAAATGTTAAAAGAGCTTTAGAGAGATGGAAAATTATATTGGTAAGAAACTTGGATCTACATAAAGTAAGAAAGAACATCAGAGAAGGAATAAGAAAAATTAGAGTAAAATTGTTTCTTGTCTTATTCTTAATCGATCTAACAGATAATAATTTGTTTAAAATAATATCATAAAATGTATTCAATTATGTGAATCCATATATATATACATATACATATATACACATATATATATATATACACACACACACATATGAATGACAGCAATGATACACGGGTCAAGAGGAATTAGGAATTTTTGTTATTATAAGGTACTCGTGTTACCCATGAAGTAGTATTCAAAAATGAAATTGGATTAGCTGTAAATTTTGCAAAGTCTAAGGCAACTACTTAGAAAAATAAAAATATATATATATTCTAACAAAAGATAGAAATAAAATTATATAAAATACTCCATTAAAACCAAGCAATACAGAAAAAAAAAAGTAGAAGAAAAATAGGAACAAAGAATAAGGACAGAAAATAGAAGACAGTAACAAATATTGTAGATATAATCCAAATATATCAGTAATCACTTTGAATGTCAGTGTTCTAAGTGCAGAATTTAAAAGACAGAGATTATCAGTTTGGCTCAGACACAAGACTTAACTACTTAACTACATGTTGTCTACAAGAAATATACTTTAAATTTAAAGACACATACAGATTAAAAGTGAACAGATAGAGAAAAAATATACCATGCTAAAAATACTTAAAGCAGAGTAGCTATTTTAATTTTAGTTGAGCAGACTTCAAAGTAAGGAAAACTATCAGGGATAAAGAAAGGCATTGCATAATGATAAAAAGGTCAGTTCTCCAAGAAAATGTGACTCTTAACATATATGAACATAACAACAGAGTGTCAAACTATGTGAGGCAAAAACAAATAAAACTGTAAAGAGAAACAGTTGAATCCACTATCATATTTGAAGATTTCAGTACCTATCTCTCAGAAATGAACAGATCCAGCAGGCAGAAAATCAATATGGATATCATTGACTCAACAATACTATCAATCAAACTGAATATAATTGATATCTATAGACTATGTTGCCCAACAACAAAAAAATATGTAGAGATTAAGTAAAACACAGATCAAAAAACAAATCTTAATAAATTTTTTAAATAATTTGAACCAAATGAAAATGAAAACACAACATTAAAATTTGTGGAATGCAGCAAAATCAGTGCTTAAAGAGAAATTTGTAGAGTAGAGTGCATATAACAGAAAAGATGATTTAAAATCGAATCTAAGTTTGTACCTTCTGAAATTAGAAAAAAAAGACCAAATTAAAGTCAAAGTAAGCAGAAGAAAATAATAAGAATTGGGGTGGAAATCAATAAAATTGCAACAAGAAATCAATAAAGAAAAATCAGTGTAACCAAAAATTAGTTCTTTGAAGAGATAATAAAATCAATAAACCTATGGCCAGGCTAAGATCAAAAGAGAAAGGAAATAAATTTCTAATATCAGAAATGAAAGAGTGGACATTACTGAGGTTTCGATGGATATTAAATGGATAATAAAAGAATATTATAACACCTTTATGTCCATAAATTTAATAACTTAGGTGAAATAGACCAATTCCTTGGAAGATACAATTCTAAATTCTCTAAATAATTGATAGAACCATGTGAAAAACAACAACAGAATCTATATTTTTTTCCAATGCACAGAGAAATGGTGTCCTATCACTCCACTTTCTTTTCTGCATTTAAAATTGTAGTCATTATAATAAGGTAAGAAAGTGAAATGAAATGCATCCTGTAAAAGAAGAAGTAACACTATATTTAATTAAAAATGGCATAATTTTAGGTAGAAAATCCTATGAGATCTACAAAATACATACTAAAACTTGTAAGTTTAGTGAATTTTTAAAATTAACATTCAATATCAAATTTAACTATAATTTTATTTGCCAGTAATTAACATTTGGAAATTGAATTTTTAAAAATTCCATTTATAATAGGAACGAATGTGATATAGTTAGAAATAAATTTGACAAAATATGTGCAAAACCTCTATGCTGAAAATTACAGGTATTGCTGGGAAAAATAATGGAGATCTAAAAAAAATAGAGATGTACTGTGTTCACGTATTAGAAGACATCATGTTCTTATTGTATCAGTTCTCCCCAAATTGATCTATAGATTCAACATAATTCCAGGCAAAATATTGTTGGCTTTTTTGTTAAATTTGGCAAGCTTATTCCAAAATTGTTATAGAAATAAAAGAATTCAGAACAGGCTAATTCATTCCCATACTTATGGTGATTTGGTTTTTTGACACTGGTGCACAAGGAATTCATTGGAGAAACAATAATATTTCCATAGGTAGTATCAAAAATTAAATCTTTATATCCAAATAAAACACAATATCAAATGCAATGTGTCAATATCTGGTGTACAGAACAATGCCCCAGTGATGCATATATATACATATATTCATTTTCATACTCCTTTTAATCTAAGGTTATTATAAGATATTGAACATAGTTTCCTGTGCTATATAGAACAATTTTTTTAAATTTAATCTATTTTTTGTATAGTGGCTAACATTTGTAAATCTCAAACTCCCAAATTTATCCCTTTGCATCCCCTTCCCATGTAACCATAAGATTGTTTACTAAGTCTGTAAGTCTGTTTCTATTTTGTAGATGAGTTCACAGTGTCCTTTTTTTTGAAATAATTCACATATAAGTGATATCATATGGTATTTTTCTTTCTCTTTCTGGCTTACTTCACTTAGAATGATGATCTCTAGGTCCATCCATGTTGCAGTTTATTCTTTTTTATGGCTGAGTAGTATTCCATTGTATAAGTATACCACAGCTTCTTTATCCAGTCATCTGTTGATGGACATTTAGGTTGCTTCCATGTCTTGGCTACTGTATATAGAGCTGTTATGAATATTGGGGTTCTTTTAAAATTAGAGATCCCTCTGGATATATACCCAGAAGTAGGATTGCTGGATCATATGGTAAGTCTATTTTTTTTAATTTTTATTTTTTAAGGTATCTTCTTACTGTTTTCCATAATGGCTGCACCAAACTACATTCCCACCAGCAGGGTAGAGGAGTCCCCTTTTCTCCACGCCTTCTTCAGCATTTATGGTTCTTGGACTTTTGATGATGGCCATTCTGACTGGTGTGATGTTATAACTCATGGTAGTTTTGATTTGGATTTCTCTGATAATTAGTGACATTGAGCATTTTCTCATTTGCTTATTGTCCATTTGTATGCCTTCATGGGATAATTGCTGTTTAGGTCTTCTGCCCATTTTTGGACTGGGTTGTTCATATTTTTGTTATTAAGTTGTATGAGCTGTTTATACATTCTGGAAATTAAGCTTTTATCAGTTGCATCATTTGCAAATATTTATTCCATTGTGTAGGTTGTCTTTTTGCTTTGCTTATAGTTTCCTTTGCTGTGAAGAAGCTTGTAAGTTTAATTAGGTCCTGTTTGTTAATTTTTGCTTTTATTTCTATTGCTTGAGTAGACTACCCTAGGAGAACATTGCTGAGTTTTATGTCAGGTAATGTTTCACCTATGTTGTTTTTCTTTTCTCAGAGGTTTATACTGTCTTGTCTTATGTTTATGTCTTTAAGCCATTTTGAGTTGATTTTTGTGTATGATGTGAGGGAATATTCTATCTTCACTGGTTTACATACAGCTGTCCTGCTTTCCCAAAACCTCTTGCTGAAGAGACTATCATTTCTCCATTGTATATTCTTGCCTCCTTTGTCAAAGATTAATTAACCATAAGTCTCTGCATGTATTTCTGGGCTCTCTATCCTGTTCCATTGATCCATATGTCTGTTTTTGTGCCAATACCGCATTTTTTTTTAATTACTGTAAGTTCTATAGTATATTATCTGAAGTCTAGGAAGGTTATTCCTCCAGCTTCATTCTTTTCTTCTGTATTTCTTTGGCATTTCTAGGTCTTTTGTGATTCTATATAAATTTTAGGATTATTTGTTCTAGTTCTGTAAAAAATATTATAGGTATTTTGATAGAGATCACATTAAATCTGTAGATTGCCTTGGGCAGTATGGCCATTTTAACAATATTGATTCTTCCAATCTAGGAGCATGGGATATCTTTCCAATTCTTTAAATCATCTTTAATTTCTTTAATCAGTGTTTTATAGTTCTCCATGTATAAGTCTTTCACCTTCTTGGTAAGATTTATTCCTAAATATTTTATTGTTTTGGATGCAATTTTAAAAGGGATTGTTTCTTTAATTTCTTTACTGCTTATTCTTTGTTAGTGTAAAGAAATGTAACTGATTTTTGTATGCTAATCTTGTATCCTGCTACCTTGCTAAATAATTTAACCAGCTTTAGTAGTTTTTGTGTAGAGTTTTTAGAGTTTCTCTATATAGTATCATGTCATTTGCATATAGTGAAAATTTTATCTTTTCTCTTCCAATTTGGATCCCTTTTATTTCTTTTTCTTCTCTGATTGCTGTGGTGAAGACTTCTAAGACTATGTTGAATAGGAGTGGTGAGAGTGAGCAACCTTGTCTTGTTCCATATTTTATTGGGAAGAATTTCAGTTTTTCACCATTGTGCATTATGCTGGCTGTAGGTTTGAAATAAATATTTTTTATTACATTGAGATATGTTCCCTTTTTACCCACTTTGATAAGAGTGTTTATCATGAATGAATGTTGAATTTTATCAAATGTTCTTTTCTGCACCTATTGAGATGATCATGTAGTTTTTGTCCTTTCTTTTGTGGAGGTGGTGTATCACATTTATTGATTTGCTTATGTTGAACCATACTTGTGTCCTTGGGTAGAATCTAAATTAATCATATATGTAATCTTTTTTATGTGTTGTTCTATTCTGTCTGCTAATATTTTGTTGAGTTTTGCATCTATGTTCATCAGTGATATTGGCCTGTAATTTTCTTTTATGGTAGTGTCTTTGTTTGGTTTTGGTATCAGAGTGATGGTGGCTTCATAGCATAAGTTTAGGAATACTCCCTTCTTTTCAGTTTTACGGAAGAGTCTGAGAAGGATTGATATGAGTTATTATTTGTATGTTTGGTTGAATTTCCCATTGAAGCTATCTGTTCCTGGACTTTTGTTTGCAGGAAAGTTTTTATTGCTAATTTTATTCCATTTCTAGTGATTAGTCCCTTCAAGTGGTCTAATTCTTCTTGATTCAGCCTTGGTCAACTGCATGTTTCCAGGAACTTGTCCATTTCTTCTAGGTTGTCCAATTTATTTCCATACTGTGGTTCATAGTATTCTCTTATAGTTTGTTTGTATTTCTGTAGTATTGTTTGTAATTTCTCTATTTTCCTGTCTTATTTTGTTTCTTTGTGTGCTCTCTATTTTCTTCCTGGTGATCCAGTTCAAAAATTTGTCAATTTTGTTTACACTTTAAAAATAAAAAGCTATTTGCTTGATCGATTTCTTTTTATTTTTCAATTTATATTTTATTTATTTTCTCCCTGATCTTTATTATTCCCTCCCCTCTGCTGACTTTTGGTTTTGTTTGCTTTTCTTTTTCTAATTCTTTTAGCTGGTAGGTTAGGTTATTTACTTGAGATTGTTCTTTTTTGAGGAAGGCCTGTACTGCTATGAACTTCTTAGGACTGCTTTTGCTGCATCCCATAGATTTTGTGTGGCTTTGTTTCCATTGTCATTTGTCTCTATTTTTTTTTTTTAATTTCTTCTCTGATTTCATCATTTACTCATTGCTTTTTTTAGTAGCATGTTGTTTAATTTCCATGTCATTTTTTTCTCCTTTATTTTTCTGTAGTTGATGTCTAATTTCATACCAATGTGGTCAGAAGAGATGCTTGAGATAATTTCTATCCTTTTAAATTTATTGAGGCTTCTTTTGTGCCCGAGTACATGATCTATCCTAGAGGATGTTCCATGAGCACTTGAAAAGGATGTATATTCTGTTTTTTGGGGATGTACTATCCTAAAATATATCAAGCAAGTCCAACATTCTATTGTGTCATTTAGTTTCTCTGTTGTCTTACTGATTTTCTGTCTGGAAGATCAGTCCAGTGATGTTAATGGGGTGTTAAAGTCTTCTACAATGATCATGTCCTCATCAATTTTTCCCTTTATGTCTATTAGCATTTTCTTTATGTATTTAGGTGCTCCTCTATTGGGTGCATATTTGTTAACTGGTGTAATATCCTCATCTTTATTGCCCCTTTAATCATTATATAGTGTCCTTCTGTATCTTTCTTTATGGTCTTTTGTTTTCAGGTCCATTTTGTCTGAAATCAGTATTGCTACTCCTGAATTCTTGTTGCTTCCAATTGAATGAAGTATCTTTTTTCCATCTTCTTACTTTCAATATATGTGTCTCCTTCTCCCTAAAGTGGGTCTCTTGTATGCAGCATTTTGTAGGTTCTTGTTTTATTATACAATCTGTCACTCTATGTCTTTTGATTTGAGCATGTAGTCCACTGACATTTATGGCAATTATTGATAGATGTGTGTTTATTGCCATTTTGAAATTTGTTTTCCATTGGTTTGGTATTTCCCCATTGTTCATTTCTTTATGTTTTTTCTTTTTTTTATTATTTTCTTTTGCATTATCTTGGTTTCTTTTTGATTTATTGATTCTTTTGTATACTTTTGGCTTGTAGTTACTCTGTTTTTCATGTATATTAACCCGCTTTTTAAAAAAACTGATAATCATATAAGCTCCAACACATCCTAAAAAGAACAACAAAAAAAATGAAAAAAAGTCTAAGTCTATATTTTCTTGCTCCCCTCTCCCAACTTTAATGATTTTGACGAACTTTTTTACGTCTTCACGTTTATTCTGTTGCAACTCATTGTAGTTATCACCTTTCCAATTATCATTTCCTCCTTTCTATGGCTTTCCTTCTTCTTTTCTACTTAGAGTAGACCATTCAGTATTTCTTTTAGCATAAGTTTAGTATTGCAGAATTCTTTTATTTTTTGCTTGTCTGTGAAATTCTTTATCTTTCTTTTTATTATAAAAAGAAAAAGATAGCCTTGCTGGATAAAGTATTGTAGGTTGCAGCTTTTTCTCATTCATAACTTTGAATATATCTTGCCTTCTGGCCTGCAGAGTTTGTGTAGAGAAATCAGCTTAAAGCCTTATAGGGGTTCCCTTGAAAGTAACTTTGTTTGTTTTCTTTCTGCATTTAGAATCATTTCCTTATCTTTAACCTTGGTCATCTTAATTACAATATGTCTTAGTATAAGTCTATTTGGGTTCTTCTTGCTGGGGACACTCTGTGCTTCGTGTACTTGGATATCTGTTTCATTCTTTAGGTTTGGGAAGTTTTCAGTTATGATTTCTTCAAATACCTTTTCAATCCCCTTTGCTCTTTCTTCTCCTTCTGGGACTTCTATTATGTGTAGGTTGGCATATTTTATATTATCCCATAGATCCCTTATATTGTTTTCATTGATTTTCACTTGCTTTTCTGCCTGCTGTTCTGATGGGTTGACATCTGTTATCCTGGTTCTTAGTCACTTGTTCCTCTGCATTGTCTACTCTGCTTTTGACTGAATTTAGATCAGGTCTTGTCTCTGCCATTGAGTTTTCTGTTTTATATTGGCTCCTCCTTATAGTTTCAATTTTCTTTTTATAGTATTCTCTGTCCTATTCATAGTCTCTTTTAGTTCCTTCAGTTCTCTGATCACTTCCTTTTTGAAGTCATGATCTAGTAGACTTTCAAGGTCTATTTCATTGATTGTTCTTTTAGGGGATTTAATCTTCTTGTTTTAATTAGGATTAGTTCTTCTGCTTCTTCATTTTAATTATTTCAGGCACTATGGATTATGGAGTTTCAGTTATCTACTGTGGTCTTGAAGGGTTGATTTTTTTTTTTTAAAGAGGATGCATTCCTGTGTAGACTGTGCCCCCCTAATAATTTTGTCATAAGATCATTATTAGTATGGATGGTTGCAATGTCTTTCTTCCATGTATGTCATGTTACCCCTTTGATTGGGGGTGTGGCCAGTGTTGTGATCAGAGCCTGCTCTGGTTGTTGAGCAAGGCCTCCTTTTTGTTCTGTGGTTATCACATCCCTGACAGGGGCCTAGTCTGTTCCCCTTTTGTTGGAATGGAGGTTTCCAGACCCTTTTCTGAGCTGTGATGCATAGTAGGTGGGGTTGGAGCACTTTAAGTTTGTTGACTCTGCCCTTGTCCCTCCTTTGGCCATGGGAATGTCAGTATGCTGCTCTGGTGTCCCCGGGTTCTCTGTCCTCAGAGCTAGTAGTGCACTTCTGCTGACTTCTGGGTCACAAACCTGGATCATGGCACACTGTCAAGTCAGTGCAGTTCCCAGAACCAAACACTGCTCCTGCACTTGCTAGTCTTAGTAGCCTGAGCTGGTAGGGCCCCCAGCCATCAGAGAATACTAGTTTGTGCTACTGTTCAGTGCCACCCCCAGCACCAAACGCCACCCCTGCACTCACCCCTCTGCATGCACTATGCTTGCTCATTCCAGAGACCCTAGGGTCACGCCACCAGGTCAGTTCCATCACCAGCACTACTACCATGCACAGTAGGTGGGCTTGCAGAAAATGGCCTCACCAGCCCTCACCCTGTTGTATGCCAGAACTCCACTCCTTGATGGTTTATCTTAGAGGTGCAGGTCCACAAAGTCACCTGCAAAGCAAAACAGTCCCCTCTATCTGGGGATATAAACAAATCTCAGTACCACTTACGAATTTGCAGAACCCCTGGGTACAGATTCATGTTTCAACCCCACCTCTGCCTGGGAGCCCTGCAATAGTGAATATGGTGGCTGTGGCTGAGGTCTGACACTCTTCTCCCAAGAAATTAGCAGTGCTGGTGCCATGGTTCTGTGGAGACAAAGTTTATAGCCCAGCCATGTTGCACCTCTTCCCTCAACATACAGCAACAGTGTTGCCTGCTTGCTTGTTCCCTTTCTTTCTTCCTTTCTCTTCTTTTTTTATGGCAGATCTAAGCTATTCTGTTCTATATAAACTCCCAGCCAGTCCAGTCTCCTGAAGCTGCCTCTCTGCAGTTGGCCCAAGCTCTTCACCTGGCTTAGACAGCCAGTCCTGTCCCACCTCCACCAGCTGGCATCTAGGGCTGGGGATCACAGGGACCATTTGTGACTGTTTCACTTAGTTCTATTGGCCTAGGGCTGCTGTGCACAGATTCAAGCCTCAGGTTCCCCCCTCCTTCCCCACTGACCTCTCCATTGGAAAGGAAAAGTCCAAATGTAAGAGCACTATTCCTCTTTTGCTGCTCTCTCCCTGTGGGACAGGTCCCACACTAATTTTCTTTTTCTTCTTTTTTTTTTATACCAGGTTTGTGATGAATTTTGTCTTTTGAAAAAGGCAATGTTCTGTCAAAGTTCAACAGGTGTTCTAAGTAAATGGGCAGGTCCATAAATATCTCTCTTGGTGTATTCATGGGAGTGGGTGAGCTAGAGCATCCTTCTACTCTGCCATCTTCTGAATATGCAAAAAATATTCCCATACTTTGAAACAAAATTAACTCTAAATGTATTATAGATCTAAACTTAAATTTTAGATATTATAAAATATCTAAAAGAAAATATCAGAAACAATTTTTGTGACTTTAAGGTGAAAAAATAGTTCTTAGATGCAAAGAAACAAATGATAGCTTTAAAAAAATTAAAAATTGGACTTCATCAAAATTAAAAACTATATCACCTTTTAACAAAATAGTACATGATTGAAACAATCACAGACAAAGAGGAAATATTTGAAAATCACTTATCTGATAGAACTGTACTGCCACAATATATAAAAGCAACTTAAATTTTGTTTTTTTCTTCAACTTAATATAAAAACTAAAGCAAATAGCTCAATAAAAATAATATTTAAATGAACATGAAATTCACCAAAGTAAATCCATAGGTGACAAATAAGTGCATGAATAAATGTTCAATATAATTAGTCATTAGGAAAAAGAAAATTAAAACCTCAATGAGATATCACTACAAATTTAAAAGAGTGTCAAAAACATCAAGTGTTGCAAAGAATGTAGACTGACTAAAACTCTTATACACTGCTGTTTGAATTATAAAAATCTAAAATAAATTATTAAAGATGTTGGTAGCTACTTAAAAGTTAAAAATACACCTGTCATATGACTTAGCCATTCCACTTCTAGGTCTAAATCCAAGAAGAAATAAAACCTATGCTTACATAAATTTTTCTTTCTTTCTTTTTCTTACTTTCTTTCCTTCTGTCTTTCATTTTAATAAACTGGAAAAAAATTAAAAGTTCATCAAAAGATGAATGACATGCTAACTAATGTATATAAAGTAGATTATAATTTCATACTGTGTAGTGCAGGGAACAATATTCAATATATTGAATTCTATATATATATAAATTATTGAATTATATATAAATGACAAATTGTGGTTATGTTCATACAATATAATCATACTCCTCATTAAAAAATGTGAAATAAAATGTTTCATAAGAGTTAAAAAAAATTTTTTATGGTGATGCACAAATCACTGACACTCTGGATAAATGAAAGACACAACCTGTGGTTATTTACAGCTCCAAAAGTGAAAAGACTGCCAGGTGGGGCCACACATGTGATTGCAACAGGAATAGGGCAACAACAAATTAGAGCTGTGGCGGCTGAGGGCGGGGGTGGATTATACTTGGTAATCCGTAATCACAACGGCTTTAGATAGGTTTTCTAGGGCTTTCTAGACTGGCTAATTTAAATAAATTATCCTGCTCCAGAGCATAGCAACTATCTCTCATGTTAGCTGGTGCTTGGTACCTGGGGCAATTAGGGTGTGTGTTTAATGACACCTGAGTGTGAGCACCTGATAATGAAAGTGATTGGAGTATAAATTCCTAATGTTCAAGAAGGAGAAATTAGCCTTTAGCCAAGATCTTAAAGCTTTGTCAAGAGAGCATTTTTCTCTCTCATTCTTTGAATTTTATTTTTATATTTAAAAAGTCAGCATTATTAAGGCGTAATTTACATTCACGGGTAGAAAACTTAAACTATATGTCACGGTGGTTTGATATACATACAGTAAAAGGATTCTCCCCGTGCAATTAATTAACACACATCACCTCAAATATTTATCATCTTTTTTTTTTTTTTTGGTTTGAATACATAGTTTCTATTCTTTTCAAAAATATCAATTATGCAATACGTGTGGTCAACTATAGTCACCATATTTAACATTAGATGCTCAAAGCTTATTCTCATGGCTGAAAGTGCCAAAACTTTTACAAACCTCTCATTATTTCCCCACCCTCCAGCGATTGGCAATCATTTTTCTACTCTCTATTTTTTTCAAATTCACTTTTTCTGTTTTCTTTTATTTTTAATTTTATTTAAATTTTTTTTTATTTTTTAAAATGTTATTGAGTTATAGTCTGTTTAAAATGTTGTGACAATTTCTGGTGTAGAGTACAATTTTTCAGTCATAAATGGATATACATAGAGTCATTTTCACATACTATTTCATCATGAGCTAAAACAAGATCTTGTATATAATTCCCTGTGCTATACAGTATAAATGTATTTATCTATTTCATATATACCTGTCAGTATGTAAATGTTTAAAACTCCCAGTCTGTTTCTTCCCACCCTCTTCCCACCTGGGAACCACAAGTTTGTATTCTATGTCTATGAGCCTGTTCCTGTTTTATATTTAAGTTCATATTCTTCCCCTTCCCCTCCTTCTCCTTCTCCTTCTTCTTCCTCTTCTTCTTCTTCTACTCCTGCTTTCTTGTCATTTCCATTTGCATGGAATACCTTTTTTCATTTTCTCACCCTCAATCTACGTGTTTTCTTCTTCTTAATGTGGGTCTCTTCCATACAGTGTTTTGAGGTTCTTGTTTTATTATCCAGTCTGCCACTCTATGTTATTTGATTCGAGCCTTTAGTCCATTGGCATTTGCAGTAATTAATGATAGATATGTGCTTATTGCCATTTTGAGCTTAGTTTTGCAGTTGATTTGGTATTTTCTCTTTTTTCCTTTCTTTTCCCTTTTTGGTGTTTGTTAATTGTCCATTGTATTATCTTGTTGGTTTTTGGTTGTTGTTGTTGTTGGGTTTTCTGTGTGTGTGTGTGTGTGTGTATGCGTGTGTGACTCTGCTGTAAGCTTTTCGCTTGTGGTTACCCTTTTTTGTATGTATATTAACCCATTACTATAACTGTTTGTATTAAACAAATAGTAATATAAGCTCAAGCTGATCCTACTGAGAACAAAAAATTTAAAAAAAAACCTCTATATTTCCTTGCTCTCCTCTTCCAATCTTAATGATTTGGATGTCTTCTTTTACAATGTCATATTTATTCTACTGTAATTCATGTAGTTATCACCTTTCCAGTTATGATTTTCTCCTTTCTGTAGCATCCTGCTTCTTTTCTATTTAGAGTAGATCTTTCACTATTTCTTTTAGCATGGGTTTAGTGCTACTAATTTCTTTTAGTTTTTGCTTGTCTGTGAAATTGTTATCTCTGCTTCTATTCTAAAAGATAACCTTGCTGGATAAAGTATCCTAGGCTCATTTCTTCTTCATTCAGGACTTTGAATATATCTTGCCACTCACTTCTGGCCTGTAGTGTTTGTGTAGAGAAATCAGCTGAGAGCCTTATGGGGGTTCCCTTGTAACTCACTCTTTTTTTTTTTTCTCTTGCTGACTTTAGGATCATTTTTTTTTTAACCTTATCCCTGGCTATTCAGATTATAGTATTTCTTGGTGTGGGTCTATTTGGTTTCTTCCTGTTTGGGACTCTCTGTGATTCTTGTAGTTAGATATCTGATCCCTTCTTTAGGTTTGGGATGTTTTCAGTCATGATATCTTTAAATACCTTTTCAATCCCCTTTGCTTTTTCTTCTTCTTCTGTGACCCCTATTATGTGTAGATTGGCACACTTTATATTATCTCATAGGTCCCTTATATTGTTTTCATTGTTTTTTATTTGTTTTTGTCTCAGCTGTTCTGATTGGGCAATTTCTCCTGTCCTGCCTTCTAGGTCACTTATTCTTTCCTCTGCATTTTCTGGCCTGCTTTGTATAGCCTTTAGATCAGCTCTCATCTCAGCAAATGAGCTTTCCAATTTTAATTGGCTCCTCTTTATAGCTTCAATTTCATTTTTGACATATTTCATCTCTCTAAACACTATTTCTTTCAGTTTCTTCAGTGCTTTGATCACTACTTTTTTGACATCATGATTTAGTAGGCTATCAATGTCTACTTCATTGATCATTCTTTCAGGGGATTTCTCTTGTTCTTTTAATTGGCAGTCGTTCCTCTGTTTCTTCATTTTATTTATATCTCTCTGGCACTATGGCTTATGGAGGACCAGTTATCTACTGTGGTCCTTAAAGAGTTTATTTATTTATCTGTCTATAGCAGATGCAGAAATAAAAGTAAGAAAAAAAGAAATTTAAATTTAAAAGAAGGAAAAAAGTTTGAAAACAGAGTATAATCTATACCATAAGAACAAATTGAAGCAAAATACAATTTGAGTTGAGATGTATTTTAAAAACCTAAAAAGAGGGAAAAAATTAAAAACTGAGTATGATCAGTAACAAAAGAACAAAAGAAAGAGAAATAAAAATGAAATTGAGGCAAATTTTGAAAATAATAAAAATATTTTAAAATAAAATTTTAAAAGTAGAGACATAAAATTTGTTTTAAAAGTAAAAAAATTTAAAGTAAAAGAATATAGAACAGAGAGAAAAAATGTTGATGTGTTTCCATGGAGACTTTGCACTCATAATGATTTTGTAGAGAGGTCCTTCTCAGGTATGGGTAGTTACCAGTCTTACTGCCCTTTGGTTAGGGGTGTGGCCATTGACCCTATAGTCAGAGCCTGTCCTCATTACTGAATAGGGCATCCTTTTTGTTTTGTGGTTTTCGCTGCTTCTGCCCTCGCCCTGTTGTTTGAACTCAGTTTGCTGGTCTGAAAGGCAGGTCATTCCCCTTCCCAACGCTGTGGTCAGGTGCTTTGTTCCTGCAGGGTATGTCAGTGGGTCGCTCCCCTGCTCTGTGCAACTTCCCACTCTGCCTTGGGTCCACCGTATGTGGGCTCAGGGAAAATGGCAGAACAGCCCTCACCCCTGCTCTGTTCCAGAACTCAGCTCCTTGGTTGTTTGTCTTAGAGGCATGAGTTCACAGAGGTACCAGGGCAAAATGATCCTATCTGCCTCTGGTTGTAAACAAGTCTCAGTCCTGTCTATGAGGTTGCTAAGTCCCTAGGTATGGATTCAGGTTTTGACCCTGTGCCCAACTGGGCTCTAAGCACTGGAGGATATGGTGGCTGTGGCTAAGCCCCACCTCTCTTCTCCTGAGAACCCACCAGTAATGATTCCACATGTTTTCTGAGACAAAGGCTATGGCACCTCTTCCCCCAGGGCACAGCAGCTGTGTTGCATTTTTTTTTTCATATTTTATGGGGGACCCTGGTTGTTCTGCTTTGTATACCCTCCAAGTCATGGTGCACAGCACATTGCAGTCCTCCGAAATTTCCTTTGTACAGCCTGCCAAAGTCCTCTGCCTGGCTCGGGCAGCCTGTCCCATCCCCCACCTGCTGCTTTTCCTCTAGGGTCGGGGGTCACAGAGACCTTTTGTGCCTGTTTATCTTAGTTCTGTCTGTCAAGGGCTATTCCATACAGAGCTGAGCCTCAGCGGTTCCCCCTCAGACCCTCTGACCTCTCTGTTGGAGAGTGGGAGACCCAGTGATTGAGCCCTGTTCCTCCTTTTTTTCAGAAAGCTTTCATAATTTCTGGATTATTATAAATTATATTTATCTTCAAGAAATTTGACCAGTATAATATCTATTATACACAATTTATTTATGGATAATTCATCTCAAAAACAAAATCAGAGCTATTTTACATTTTAAATCTACTATGTAGATGTTTCAGACAGTATGTTTTTCCCCAAGCTCTCAGAATTTTGAAATTATTATCATAGTCTAACACTAGATGTTTAAAAATTTATTTTGTAATAAGGTATTGCTAGAAATCTTGCATGCTTAAATGCTTAAATTAAGGTATTAAATGTGGGGGAGGATACAGCTAAGTGGTAGAGTGCTGTGTGTGATGGCCCTGGGTTCAAACCCCAGTACCTCCATTAAATTAAATAAATGAATAAACCTAATTACCCATTCCAAAATATATTAAAGGTGTATCTTTTTTCCTATAAATGTGTTCAAGTAGTAAATTAAGGATTTTTTTGGCATTTTAAATATTTAAATAAAATTCAGTGAACTTTTCTAATATTTTAAATATTTCTAATTTATTTAAAATGTGTAAACTGTATTAAATAGATTGTTCAAGAAGGAAAGTTAAATAACATTTTTAGTCATCAGAAATTAAAATGACCTTATATTCAGGGGAAAAAATAACATCTACTAATATATATTTTGGGCTATGTAATCTTAGGATTACTTCCATATGTATAAAACTCTCCGCATCACACTATTCTTATATTCATAGAAATATAATGAAATATCTTCAGTTTTGTAATTTTTCTAAACTTAGGAGCAAAGTTTGAGATTCTGTCAACAGATGGTAGAGTGAAGCAGATTACAGGTTTCCTCCCCCAATAGTTGTTAAAATGCATTCAAAAAAACAAAAGAAAAAAATTATGAAACAGCCAAATAAACAGGAACAAAACTGTATGCTGTGGAATCTAAAACAGAAGAAGGAAATAAAAGGTAAAAAAAAAAAGTATTTTTGGCATAGACTGGCAAGGCTCCTAACCCTACTTCTGAAAAAAAGATGGAATATTGAGTGAGAGAAAGGGAGGTAAATAGAGAAACATTCAGAATTGTCAGAAATTCCTCACAATTTTGAACAATGTAGAAATAGGGCCAGGTAAGGAAATATGGAAAGTCATGCCTCTTTCTCCCTTATGATTCTTGTCCTGGGTTCTGGTGAGATCTATTAATGGAACTATCTTCTGAAAAGGGTCATGACAAACAGTCAATGTGAATATACACAAGGTTGCTCCTGAAAATTATAGGCACTAGGCTCCACACATCCATTCATTTATTCATGTATTTATTTCATATAACATTTTTACTGAGTGCTTTATTAGTAATAGCAAGTATTCTAGACATTAGACATTATCATGGGTTTAAAGTCTAGTGGGTGAGAGAGATGCAGACTACGAGTACAGAACACAGATTATTTCATGGCATGGTAAATGACTTAACTAAATCATTAAGGATAAAATGATGGAGGGTAAGTAGGGTGAGGGGATGGGAACAATCAGATAGGTTGGGAAGGCCTCTCTGAGAAGATAATGTTTGAACCAGAGCCTAAATGAAGGATCTAAACAAGGCAAAGATGGGGAGAAAAAGAGATCCACACAGAGGGCAGAGGAAGAGCAAAGGCACTGAGAGGAAAACAGATTCATCAAGTTCCCTGACTAGACTGACAATGAGCAAGAGCAAGACATCCAGAGCATAATCTTAAAGAGGAGAAACAGGCTAGATCACATGTATCACAGAAAAGTTGGTGTTTTATCTGGAGTGAAATTGGAAGACAGGAATATTTAACTTTGGAGAGTGATATACTTTGTATTTTTAAAAGGTAATTTCAGAAGCTGTGTGGTAAATCTGTTTCAGAATAAAAGGAAACAGCAGCACAAAGATCAGTTTGGAGGCTATTAAATGTCCACACGAATGAAGATGACGGGTGGTAAATTGGTAGTACTGGCTATGGAAGAGATTGATAAGTAGGGATATTTATGAAGTGCTTGTGAATGTGTATTTAGAAGGTGGAAATAAATAGGTTATGGTCTGAAGTCCAGGTTATGACTCCAAAGATATAAAATGCATTCCTGACTATATGAAGAGAACCTGGAACAGGATGCTGAATTTCAGAAAACAGAAGGTGTATGAAGGGAGATGAAGTGCTACGACAAAAGCTGTACAGTGTTCCAGTTGAGCTTTTCCTTGTCCTTAAGTCTCCTACAGAGGATACTACAGAAGCCAAAGATGCTTGATTCTTTCTCCATCAGCAATTTTAAAACCAGAAGGAGCGAATGAAGCCAAAAATCTTCCAAGAACATGCTATTCCCTGAGACCAAATTGTAAGCACACGGCAGGGAAATTAGGCTGTGGAGGAGCACCCTTCACTGGGCATGGTGAGAATGGCAGACGCATGGTCTCTGCAGCTTGCTCTCCAACAGCTTGCTCTCCAAGCTGTCCCAGTTATGCTTCTTGCTGCAGACTTGTTGACATTCTAGAGATTCTTCGATATTATTTATTACTCAGCATCACATTTATGCTTTTATGAAATGTATAAGCCTCTGACATGCTTTAAGTAAATTGGCTTTTACCTATTATCCATGTTATTTTCGTTGCTGCTACTGTTCACAATGAAACAGCCAACTGATACAGAAAAAGCAAGGGTGGTTAGTGCCATAAAGTAGAAAAAGCTGTGATAAGAACAAAAAAAAAAAAAAAAAAGGAAGAAATAAAGAAAAGTCAAAGGCTAGGATCACCTGAAAACTTGAGACAGTTCTGGAAAAGAAGAAATGGCCTATGAGATCCAAAAGCGTTTTATCAAGCCATACCAATTAAAACACTGAAAACTGGCATAATAACGAAAGAGTAAATAGATGACTAAATAAAAGGAGGAAACTAGGAATGCAGAAAGGTAACCAAACACATGTGGGAACTTAATAACATTGTTTTCCATATTAGTGAGAAAAAAATGGACTATTCTATAAATAGGATATAGAACTTATCTTTCCAAATAAATTAAATAAGACAAAATTATTATATATATAACTCCATATACAGATATGATATAAGGTGACTTAAAATTAAAAATCTGAGAATAAAACTATAAGTTTATTGCATTTTATTACTTATAACTAAAATCTGTTATATAGAATGACAATATGAACAGTTAAATTGCCAACCACAGAGACAGAGACTGAGTACACATTTCCAACAAAATCAAATAAAAATTCTTAAAAGTGATAAATTGTAATATATACAGATTCAATCATAAATAATTTTTAAAATAGTCTAATTATAGAAATGACATTTTCTAAGAAGGGGATACAAGCATATGTAAATATATTCAACCTGAAGGACTTGGGCCAAGACAGAGGAGTAGGAATACCTTGAGCTCACCTCCTCCCATGAACACACCGAAATTACAATTATTCACAGAGAAATTATCGATGAGAATGACCTGAAGAGCAGCAGAAAAAATCTTCTATAACTAAAGATATAAAAAAGGAACAACAATGAGGGGTAGGAGGGACAGAATTGTAGTATAGTCAATGTCACATACCTGGGTAGGTGACCACATATGGGAGAATAATCACAACTGCACAGATTCTCCTCAGGGAAAGGGATCCAAACTCCACATCTGTAGCCTAGGGATCATTCACCAGGAAGATGAACTTCTGAAACATCTGACTTTGAAGGCTATAGAGGCTGGTATTCAGGCGAGCCAGGGGACTGTAGGAAGCAAGAAACTCCAGTCTTAAAGGTCCATACAGATTCTCACATGCTCTGAGACCTAGGACAGAACAGTAATTTGAGAAGAGCCCAGGTCAAACCCACTTGTTGAATTTGAAGAGCCTCCCAGTAAGGAAGGAGGCAATTGAGAATCACCCTAGGGACACAATGGTGACAGCTCTTTGGGGAGCTCATTTTACCATGAACACATTAGTGCTAGAAGGCTGGATTTTAGAGTCCTGCCTCTAGCTTATTAGCACTGGAACACGGCTCTGCCCACAGGGCAGTCTGCAGGAGTACTGCATAAACAAAGTCACTGTATTTCAAGGGCAATCTGGTATCGTGGCAACATGCTGTTTCACCCAAGCACTGTACTGCACTCCTTCTATGCACCCTATCTGCTATATCTACCGAGGGGTCTTTGCCAGCACTCATACCTGATCTAGGGCATCAGCTTCCTGACTGGCAGGGAGTGTCAGTGATTTATGAGCTGGGACATGGAAAACAGTGAAGACTGCCTTAGTCTTTTGCATGCAAACCCACATGTCCCTCTACACATCCTGACCCTACAAGCCCCTACTCTTGAATTGTCCACCCCTTGGCTTCCCATTGTCCAAGCCAGAGGGTTAATGTCTTTAGAGCAGCCCAATTGTCAGTGCAAAGGGTTAATAACCAGGGCTTATGAGTGACCATGAGCTAAACCTACTGGCTGCTGTCATTCATTCCCTCCTTAAAGCAAACTGGGAAGAGCCCTGTGTACATTGCTAAGAGCTATTGCTCTATGAGGGTTTATTGTGTTTCTTCCCCCTTCCAAAGCTGGGACCAAAATCCTAAGGATACTCTCTCCTTCTGTTGTCTCTGCCACAGTGCCAGACCCATACTTTCTGGAATTCACAGATACATCTAACTCAAGGTGTTGCCCAGAGCTTTAATCTGCTTTACTAGTATTTTTGTCTTCTCAAAGGCAGTTGCTGCTCAGATCCCCAGTCTCACATATGCCCTCTTTCTACCAGACAGTATAATGAACAGACATTGGGTCAGATATAGAATAAAAGTTCTCCAACCCCCCCCCCCACATCCCTACAAAGGGTTGCAACTCTTTCATGTTCTTAAGAGTTGGACAGTCTTGCACTTTATCAATCAGATGTTCTGTGATAATGAGCATCTCACCCAACCAAATGACTCCCAAAAACTTTAAAGAGCTGCCTGGCCTTGAATTTTCTGTGGGTTTTCTGCTCATCTTCTCTCTGGCAAGTGTTCCAGCAGAGTCTGCATAGAGTCCTATAGCAGAGGCAAATCTTCACATGTTAATATTATGTCATCAATGCAATGGGCCCATTTTCACTAATGTAGGGAAGAAGAATAGGGATAAACCTCTGTCCCACAACATATTGTGAGGCTATGCAGCTGTGGAGAAGCATTTGAAAGGTTTATTATTGTCCCTCCTACATGAAGGCAAATTGATTTTAGTTATCAAAGTTTATACCTGTCAAATTCTTTTCTGTGAATTTCCTTGAAGATGAAAGAGTATTGCAAGAGCATGTTTTGCCAAAGCATCTGAGTAAAGCAACAATGGTCTGCATATGACAAAGTGTTAAAAATGTCCATGGTGAAAGACCTGATGAGAGCTGATTATGATGCATTTGGCAAGGGAACTCAGTCATTTCTGCCACATATGTTTTAAAATTATAACTGGTAACATTATGCCAGGACATAGTAGATTTTTAGAAATTTCATACAAATATAACCTAAAGAAAGTTTAGTATCATTTCTTATTTGACAATGTTTCCCATGAAATTTAACATACGCAAAAAGATACAGTTTTGAAAACTTAGCTCTTTCAATAGAGAAGACTAAGTTTGTTTGTTTGTTTATTTGAATAATCAAAGACCTGATAAAGACAAAACACAGAATCTTTTTTTTTTTCTAGGCAGGTAACATTAAAAGTAAGTAAAAACCCTATGTTTTCAATGTTTTATTAAGAACAGGCCAATAATCTAAGAAAACTGTGTTCTTTTAACAGAGAGAAAACTAAATTCTATTTTTTCACCAGAGTACTTTTGATATAATAACTCTCCTTTTTTTCTTTTTAACTTAAATAAACCTATTCTAATTTTAGCTTGACACACATAAAATTCCTTTCTCAATATTCCTTCTCTACATTACAAACCTTCCACAATTTTCTATATGCATTCAGCTTTTGTCCTTTCTTTTTTTTTCATTCTGAAACAATTATTTACTTTAGAATAAAATTACTTTTTTCTCACCAAAACCAAAAAACACAAATGCACACAGAACTGCTACACCCTTCATATCTTTCCTTGTCCTCCTCCTTAAAACAAGCAAGCAAACAAAAACATACATCCTATTTCCCTTATCTACTTTCCACTTATAACATATAGTCATTTCCTTTCATCCTTATTACTTCTATTAGCTTGATAAAATATGAAACAAAATAAAACAAAACAAAACAAACAAACAAAAAACCCTTAGCTCTTTTAGAAATCTATTACAGGTTTTGGCAATATCCTCTAGAGGTAGAAAACATCACGTATATACAACTTATTTCTATAGATGTACAAAAATATACTTACAGACACAAATAGAAACCCCATAGCTCTCATTCATATATTATATATTATTCCTAGCATTCATGCTTATATGTTAGTACTTTTCTTTACTTTAAAATTATGTTTATCTTCTTCCTGAGGGATGAATGAGAGAAAAAGTCTGGGATGCTGCATCAAATGCTATCAGTGATTCTGGCAAATAGTTGGTCCAAATACATTTATAAAATTGTTCCTTGAAGCTTGGAATAAACAATGGTCTATAGCAATTGAGGTAAAAATGCCATAACTGCATCCTAAGAGAATAAAAAGAAGTCTTTTAGAAAACTCAGAGAAGTTTTATTACAGTAAACCATAATATAATGGATTTATTAGGTGAGACTACAGAACCCACCAGATGATTATGTTTCCTTCATTAAAGTAATGAGTATACTATTAAAATCTGAGTAATACTGGCAGATTGCATCAATGTCCATATTTTACTTTTAGTAGTGTATTACAGTTTGCAAGACGTTATTATTGAGCAAAACTTTGTAAAGGATACAGAAGATCATTCTGCATTATTTCTTACAAACATATATATGATTTATAATCATCTCTAAATTAAAAGGTTTAATTTAAAAACAAAAATCAACTCCTGGTATATCAAAGGGCCTAGGTAGAAACTAAGAATGGTATCAAAGGCATCAAAAGATTTTGTGCCCAGAGTGCTCATTATGAGTTTTATGAGTTGGGTTTTCTAAAGCACCATATCAGTAAGTCAAGCAGATGAAAAGTAGTCCATGATACAGTGGAAATAGCACAGATCAGATCAAGTCCAAGCAGATCTGAGGGTACATAACTGGGTGATCAAGACTCCCACTAACCTCAGTTATGATAATGTCTCTTCATAAACTCACATGTATAAACTCAGTTGTACTTTTCTTTAATGGACTATGAAGAAAGAAAAAATGCAGGCCTAATTATAGAAAACTCAATATGTTACTGTGAACAGAAGATGGACAGATCCTTGTAGGAATTACCTGAAAGACAGACTAAGATGAAATTTCTCCACTGGACATGGACACATCTTGCTATTAACTTGGTGAATGAATCATTTAGTCTGATGGTTCAGAGATGTGGGAAGAGCAGAACAGGTTCAACCAAAAAGAGAACACTCTGTGGTAAAAGAATATGGAAAAACCTAAGAAAGTTCAGTCCTCACTAGAGCGCATATGTTGTATGTTGCAGTGGAGGTAATCAACAAGCAGGAAGAAAGAATATCTCTCCAGTGGATGCCTTCTTCCATCCCAGGTATGTTCACAATAGCACATGGACATCATAGTCATGATATCAAGGATGGAAGCTAAACATGGACCCAACAGCATGAATTTCCAGTGTTTAAGATTGATCTACCACCTGCAGCTGCATGCAGTAAAGACTGACACTGAGTCCCTGGATATAGTTCTCAAAGACATCAACTAGTTTCTTACTGGCAAGTTGATTACATTGGAGTTCTTCCTTCCTGAAAAACATAGCAATTTCTAGATTGATTCATGCTTTGTTAGTGGATTTTTTTAACCTTTCCACACAATCTATACCAGCAACACCATCACCATCACAAATATCTGATTTAACAATGTAAGATCTCACATAACCTCACCGCAGACCAAAAAGACCCAGTTTTAAATGTGAAAATTAGCACGTGATCACAAAATCTACTGGATGTACTGTATACTACATCACTTGGAAATTTCTGGCCTGGTAGCACCTTGAAATAGCCTCTTCAAGGGTCAGATAATGCCACATTAAGGATGACATTCTAGGGTTAGGGCATCATTATTCAGGATCAGTATATAAAACAATAGTCATTGTATAGTACTATGTCTTCAATATCATAAAAAATTGGATCAATGAAACAGATATAGAATTAGCAGTGACCTGTGTTACCATTGCTCTCTATGATACACTTTGGTTTTGTGCTTTACTGCTTTAAAAATTTTAGACTTGGCAGAATTACAAGAGTGGGGTTCAAAAGATGGAATGTTTTCACCTATGGATATAGCCAAGTTGCACTGATCCTAAAGCAATGATGTCACAGTGTCACTTTGGACTCTAATGTACCTGCAGGCAAAAAAAAAAAAATAAATCACTTTTTTAGTGAGGATACTCAACCCTGAATATCATGAAAAGGCAGGACTGACACTAAATAACAAGGGCAGGGATGAGTAGGTTTGAAACTCACAGGATCAACTAGGGTGCATGTTTGTGCTCATACAATGACTGGAATGGAAAAGTATAGCAAATGTAGCCAGATAAGAATGAGGAAATAGGGACTCAGAATCTCACTGAACAAAGATCTGGGTAACCATACCAGGCAAGCAATCTAAAACAGGAAAACTGTTGCCTCTTTTTTTAACCATTTATTTTTACTTCTCAAATAATTTCACTAATCTATTTACATATATAACATATGAGCCCTATGTTTGCAATATATGGCACAAAACTTGTGTGTGTGTGTCTGATTAGTATTTGCCTGATGTGACAAACATTCTCATCTGCTTATTGCTTTTTTCATCCCCTGGAGAGAAGCTCCATTGCCCTATCATCTTGCTGCTGCCTTTACTTAAACAGAGGACCCTACAGGTCCCCCTTCCAGTTCCATGGATTCCTAGTAACAATGGAGATCTTGAGAGGCCCACTGTCAAGTGTCATGATTTCAGAACCTATAATATATATTCATCAGTGTGGAAAGTCCCTCTAACATTCCCCATACCAGAATGTTTCATGCTTTATTAGAGGGGGAAAAATTATGAGGAGACCAGAGTCTGTCTTCAGTATTGTAAGTGATTATTATATAAATAAAACTGTAACATATTAAATATATTGGCACTGTACTGATGTGTTTCCCTTACTTTTGCAAACTTGTAGCAATTTTCAGAGATATCTGGTAGCCATTGCAAAAAGTAGAGAGGTTTGAACTTTTGAAAAGGTTTTTCATTTTGCAAAAACATCTCAAATTTCCTTGTATGTATGTATGTATGTATGTGAGTCTTTGATGAGTTCCTTGGTATTTTTAATAATTGTTGAGATATAATTTATATACCATGAAACACACTCATCAAGGTGTATAATTTAATGATGTTTAAATATATTTACAAAATACATGCAATTTAACTTAAAATGAATTTTATCACCCCCAAAAGAAACTTCATATCCCAAAAGAAACCTCATGTCCATTTGTAGTCACTCCTGTAGCCACTCTCAGCCCTAGGCAGCCACAAATCTACTTTTTATCTCTACAGATCTAACTTTTCCAAACATTTCGTGTATATGAAATCATACAAATTATACAACGTGTGGTCTTGTGTGCCTGGCTTATTTCACTTAGCATGTTTTGAAATTGCTAGATGCTTTTATGAAACAAGTAAGGCAAATAAACTACACTAAAATACAGACACTCTTTGAAAGGCTCAATGTAGAAAATATGGCATAATGAAGATCAAAATTTAATTTAATTTTTCTGTTTGATAATTATATTTCTAATTTCATGGCAATACCAATATGAAGAACATGGTGTTATTATGTAATAACTCAACAGCATTTCATTAAAAATTATCTAATTTTATTTTATGAAATATTTCCAAGGACTAGATCTACTAATCATATACGTTAAAAAAATGACATTTGAAAAATAAAACCTGAAAAATATTTTAGAATTAAAGACCTTGAGAATTAACTGTATCCTAGAATATCTAAGTGATACAATTTACAAGTAAGGCAATGGACAATTATCTTTATCTACATCTAATTTATGATACGTATATTTGAAAGAGTGCTAAAAACTGTCAAAAATATTCAAAATGCAGTACTCTCTTAGTTCTTTTCTGGTATCTTTGTAGAAGAGTATAATTTTGTATAATTTTTCCTAACAGAATTATCAGGATGAGACTATTGAGTATAAAATCTAAAATGCATAAGAGAATGTAAGACTATAAAACACATAAGATGCCTATGCTGAAATTTTTTACTCCTTTAAGATGCCCCCTTTCCCCAAGTTAACACTAACAGGATTGATTTCAAAAGTACCTTTATTCTATATCTTATACTAAACTTTCCCTAATATATATATTGAAATGTCTTAAGGCCTGGTATGGGGATTCATATTTTGCTAATTGGCTGTGCTCTGGGTAGTGTTAGCAATTCAGAGAGAATAGCTGTGCATTGAGCCCAGGCAAGAAAGACTTGGTAGATTCCTGTCCCTGAGCTAGACTAACTAGAACTGAGCCTGACCTTTCTGGGACCATGTGAACTTGGGCATGGGACACACCAGCATGGTAATGAGAAACTAAAAGCCACTAACCTGCACTCCTTTTTTGGCCTCAGTCTTAAGATAGAAAAATATAAGGCATATATAACAAAGGTCAGGAATAAATGACAAAATCAGCAAGAAGCACAAATAAATAAACATATAGTAATAAATCCAAATAACATTTATAAATTTTACTCCATGGACTTTTTTGTGCAAAAGTGTCAAATTGGCCTATTTTCTTGTATCAAATAAAATTATACTGGGCATTGCCTTAAATCTGTGAAATTCAGTCATTGAATTGCTTTCTATTATGATTCATGCAGAAGTTTATACAAAAGCATAAAGTTAGGAAGTTATAGCTGTCAGTTTTCAACCCAAGATTACTGAAGAAAAAGATTGTCTCTGTAAGTCATTTACCATGGACAGATAACATGGTAAGAATTCATCCATCTATTAGGTAATAAATTCAGTAGTCTACTCTCTTAAAAAAGAGTTTTCTCTCACCAGGAGAAATGTGGAAATTAGCCTTATAAAATGTCAAAATGTATTTAAGCAGTGACTTGCTAGACTGAGAAAAAAGTGACCACAACTGTGTTATCGATTATTAATGCAAAATATGCTGGGTTCAACTGCATAATTCTATTAATGAAGTCTGAGGAACATGAGCCAAAAATTAAAAACCTTGTCTTCAAATAACAGAAGGTAACAGAGGGAAGCATATGAATCTTATAGCCAGCATATTGAAACAAGAAAATATTTGACCTGTGTATAAATCTATCATACATTTTGCTTCTCTTAAGGAAAAGGAGCAGGCAAATTAGAGCCATTTCAATAACTAATGAAAACTTTGATTTTAATTTATATAGCCATGTATTTTTCAACAAATACTTTATGAGTGTCTGTTATATGGCACAGAAATTTGGCAATGGGATATAAAACTCTAAATGTTGGAAGGCCTTCTATTCTGGTGTGAGAGCTAGGCAAACATTTATAAAATGTTAGTACATGAAACAGTACAATGATATGCTACACAGAACACCAAAATCGAGAGTATCATACTATTGAAAACAGTGTGTATTAGAGCTGGTTACCAAAACAGAAGAAAATGTGGTGAGTTTTCAATAACTAAAGATTGAATCTAGAGATACGAGTTTTATCATTAAATTATGTTTTACAATTTTGTGTTAAAATGCCCTTTATTTCATGTGTAAAAATTTTAAATAGAAACCTCAGTTAAATAGAGTTGGACACCATACAGGGGAGCTCTCACACCCTGGAAGGATGGCAGAGCCCAATGGGAAAGATGCCTCTTCTTCCTAGCAAGGACTCAGCCAATGAAAAACCATGACTCTGTTAACTGCAGCCCTCCCAACTTCCTTTCTCTCTCTCTAAAAAAGCATTTTCCTCCCTGTCATGTGGGGACTTGCACATGGCTTCCCATGGTTGCAGACCCCAAATTGCAATTCTCTACTGATCTAAAATAAAACCATTTTTTTTGCTGGAGAAATATATGGCAGTCTATTATTTTAGGTCAACACATAAAAGTAGGTTAGATTGGATGGTGATATTTTAATAGACTTACATGAAAAAATAAAGTGGCAACATTTCATCTCCCATCCTTTTATTTTTGATGTATAAAATTTAGGGAAATATTGATTGGGTGTACAGTGTGTGCACCAGTTAATGCCTAAATCCATCCTGTTCCAGAAAACTTGGCATTACATAAGTACCTGTGAGAAAGGAACTGTGTGTTACTGTTAAAGAGTAAACCATTAGATACCTTAACATTTTAGGGTTAAAGAAACTTTGTAGCAGGTAATACTTGCCAAGACTCTCTGCCCTCAGCAAAACACAGAAGGAGGATTGGATTCACTTCAAAGATCACAAAAAAAGAACCTCTGCTACCAAGGATCATCATCCTCATTTCACTTCCACCTCTGAGGCTGTTATAAAAATGGTAGTGGAGCATAATGTCAGTCTTGAAATTCACCTCTGTGGACACATATGACCTAGAACTACATGTACAGTTCTGGCTCTGCTGATTGAGGTGTGAATGATCAACAAGTCTAATTCATGAGCATATGCAATCATACCTGCATTTCCCAGAAGTTTTGAGAAATTCTGGAAATTTGTGAAAAATTTTATAAAAGTCCAAGCTAACATACAAGTGAAGAACAAGAGAACACAGACAGTTTTTCTTTCTTAGGTCAATTATTCTACTCAGAAATACAACATTTATATAACAACAAATTTTTTTTTAGAATCTCAACCAATGAAAAAGGAAAAACAAATCGACTATGACTCCACATCTACTTCCTGCTTTTCTGATTCCTTTACAAAATAGTTTTTCAAAAGGACTCCCTAAATTCGTATCTTTCCCTGTCTCATTCTCATTCTTTCAGTTCCTACTGAATCTACTGTAAAAAGGTCTTGGTCTTGTCCATTTTGTTGAAACTTTTGTGTTTCAGGTCACCAATGACTGGGTTAACATATTTCCCAATTTTCACAGGGCACTCTTGTTTTTACACCTGCTGCTCTAGCTAATGGTTAATAATATCCCTTCTTACTTTCACAGTTACCTAGTTGGACAATAAGTTATAATATGTCATTCTACCAATGACATCTATGTTGTCATATGGAGTTTATTTTTGACCATAAGTCAGTAGCAGCTTGCAACAATGATTCCATGTTCTTTCAAATTTTTCTTTTGTTTGTACCTGTGACTCGTCTTCCTGATGGAAAAGTTGCAGTAAAGCTTACCAAATTTTCTTTTTGCTCCACTGCATTCCTGATGCTCTTTCAATGTGGAACATGTAACTTGTAACACGTAGCCAATAAAATTTGTGGGAACTTCCAAATATGTGAGTCACTTTCATATTTAGACAGTGAAAAGTCCATATATGACTCTCCAGTCACTTTTTTATTTAAAGAAAACAGATATTCTAAATTGTGCATCTATAAGATGCTTTAGCATCCTTCAGTGAGGTCTCTGTGTGACTTTATGGCCATCACCTGATGCTCTAGGTGGGACAGAAAGCACACGTGAGAAATGAGCTTTTAGATGTTGAACACTGATAGAGTTGTCCATTACAGAAATACACCCTGAACTATCCTCAATAATATACCTACTTTAATGCTTTCTCTTTCTCTGTTTTTATCCTGGGTTTGCCTCTTTTACTTAACATTAAATATATCATACTTTCACATTACAGGATTCAATTTTCTTCACAATATTTATCACTATTTATCAATTTGTTTGTTTCTGTGGTTGTTTAATCCTTAGAAGGCAACCTTCATCACAGTTTGAAATGCACTTGTTTTGTTTACCATTGGATTACCAACTTTAGAACATTTCCTGTCACAGAGTAGTTGCTTCCTATTTTCAACTGAATAAAATAACCTAAGACATATAATTTGACAAAATACTTAGAGTATTTTATTTGCTTAGCTATTTTTTAATTTAAAAAAAAATACTAGAAAATGTCCAGCCTTTGCAATTTGCATTAATGGATCAATAGTTTTCAGTTCAGGAAAGATTCCTCCCAGTGGGGCCCAATGTGGATAATTTATTTATTTCCATTTGTTTTAACCTATTTTGCAGTACTACTAGTTAACCATATGCTATGATTTGAATGTCTGTGTCCCCTCTTCACCAAAATAATGTATATGTTGAAAACTTAATCTCCAAAGATGATGGTATTAGGAGATGAGGCCTTTGGGTGATGCTTAAGCCATGAGGGTGGAGCCCTCATGGGTGGAATCAGTGCCTTATGAAAGAGATTCCAGAGAGCTCCCTAACCCCTTCCACCACATGAGGACACATCAGAGAAGGTGCTAGCTCTCACCAGAACATGACCACGCTAGAGTCTTGATTTTGGACTTCCCATTCTTTATAACTGTGAAAAATAAATTTCTGTTGTTTATAAGCAACTCTATCTGTGGTATTCTGTTCCAGCATATCCCTAATGGACTAAGTTACATAAAGGTACCTTGAACACATATTTTCTGAGTTGTTAAATTATCTGAAAACAGCTTTATGTTTTAACACGTATTATTGATAACATAAATTTAATATGGCTATGTCACAACACTTTTCTTTCAAATCATTGTAGACTTTGCTTCATTACCATCTGTCTTTTATTTCAGTACAGAAAAGAATGAAGAAAACCACTTTTATTGTCCTCCTAAAGTAACCTCATATTTTTAATATTCTTATTTTTAAAATATTTTATGTGTGAGCTTTGAAAATTAAAAATCGTTTGTCTAAATATGGATCTTTTTTCATTAAATTTGAGAGTAATATAA
This sequence comes from Camelus bactrianus, assembly GCF_048773025.1. Classification (NCBI taxonomy): domain Eukaryota; kingdom Metazoa; phylum Chordata; class Mammalia; order Artiodactyla; family Camelidae; genus Camelus; species Camelus bactrianus. The sequence goes on along the minus strand of NC_133552.1, from coordinate 28,929,386 downwards.
ATTCTCATTAGTAGGAGTAGGCTTTTTTAAAAACAAAAATTTATTGTATCTTTATATGCCTTCTAATCTCTTCTCAACATAGAAACTTACTATGTATAGAACTCATTTCCATTTACCTTAAAATTTTTTGTATTTTGTCTTTTTATCATTTTCATTTATGTTTATTGGAGATTATTTTAGCTTTTCTCCTCATTCCATGATTCAGTTGTGTTTATTTCCCATAGCTATTGATATTCCTAAATATATTAGTTTTAAGGCAATAATTATATTTTTAAACCCAAAGGTTTTTTATGATTTATTTTAACTTTGGTAATAAAGGCTTTGGTACTTTCACAGATATAATGAAGGCTTGCAATTTTTAAAAGGTGAATAGGTGTCCTAAAATGTTATCATTTATTAGTCAGTAAATTTGAGAGAAACTATGCTTTGGCTATTCAGAAAATGTTAGTCCTCTCATTTTCTACCACAAATTATTTCCATACATGACTTAATGTTTATTTTTCTGCTAACCACTGCAAGAGAAAACTTCATTTGCATGAAACTGACACAGAATTTTCTAAAAGTGATTTCTAAGTTTTATCTGTGGTTTCTGTGAATGTGTGTGCCCAAATCTTTCACAGAGATATATGATAATGAGGAAAATAGTCAGGAGGTGGGAGAGTGGCAATAAAAGCAAGCAAAAAGCAAAGCAAAAAGTAAATAAAAAAGAGAAACTAGATTATAATTGCAGAGTTCTACCAGTCTGGTGAGGAAATAGCACTGTGTAGTAATGTAATAAAAAGTATTTTGTTTGTTTTGCTTTTCTGCATATGTCCACAGATATTCAAGATCCAGTGGCTCTTTGACAAATCAGATTTTCTAGTTAGTGAGCCATTTAGCAGAAGTATATTCCAATGCCTCCCCAGATTATTGTTGTGTTTTTTGCACAAATAAGGCAAATAGAGAAGGGTCATGTGCGTGTCCATCTATAGTCTTTTAAACTGTCCTTATTTTACAACCTTAAACTGTCAACTAGAAGTTATTGGGAGGATGATTCCTCTGCCTCATCTCCAAACAGGCAGCTCTCTTTAAAAAAAAAACAATTTTCAGACATTAAGGACTTTAGCTCTTTAGCATTTTATCTATTAGAGATTCCTCCAGTTTTCAATCAAGAAAAACTGTCATCCGTCAAATTCTTCTCTTTTACTTGTTTATTATATGTTTATTTTAATAGTTAATGGTTTACATGCTATTTAATTCCTAAAGACAGCATGATTTTTCTTTACATGGAAGTATGATCATGCACATAATTCAGTGGCTTCTCATTGCTGAAAACATCTAACCTATTTGAGGTTGCTCCATTATTGCACCCTCTTCCTTCATTCTTTGTCTATATTTTCTTTTATATGTAGCATTTATCACTCTACTCTTTTCTCTTCCTCAACATAAATCTTATAGTAGACACTAATCCATGGAGGAGTTAAATTTGGGGAATATTGGAATCTCGTTCATGGTTAACAGTCATTGAGAAACAAATAAAAGTATAAGTAACAGTGGAAAAAGAAAAACTAATGTATAGTTAGATTTCAGGGAGGACCTAGGTTACTCGTAATTTTCAGCATTCTGTAATTGCAAAATGCAGCTAGTTTTTTTATTTTATTATTTTTTATTGAGTTATAGTCAGTTTACAATGTTGTGTCAATTTCCAGTGTAGAGCACAATTTTTCAGTTATACATTAGCATACATATGTTCATTGTTGCATTCTTTTTCTCTGTGAGATACCACAAGATCTTCTATATATTTCCCTGAACTATACAGCATAATCTTGTTTATCTATTCTACATATGTCTGGCAGTATCTACAAATTTCAGACTCCCAGTCTGTCCCTTCCAAGCCCCAACCCCAGCAACCACAAGTTTGTATTCTATGTCTATGAGTCTGTTTCTATTTTGTATGTAAGTTTTTTTTGTTGTTGTTCTTTTTTTTTTTGATTCCACATATGAGCGATCTCATATGGTATTTTTCTTTCTCCTTCTGGCTTATTTCACTTAGAATGACATTCTCGATACTTTCCAGAAGTTCGACTGGGATGGAGGCCAAGATGGTGGAGTGGAAGGACGCTCGTAGCTCACCCTCTCCCACAAATGCAACAAGACTCACATCCACAGACCCACTCAGCCAACAAGAGCACCTGCGGAACTCTGACAGAACATCGTCCTCTTCAAAAGATACAGACGCCAAAAATCTGGTAGGAGAAAAGGAAAAAATAAAGAGGAAAAGGCAAAACAGAGCAGGACGGGTCCTGTGGGGAGGAGCGGCAAAGGAGGACTGGCGCTCAGTCGCTGTGTCTCCCCTCTCCAACCGAGAGGCCAGCAGGTCGGAGGGGAACCTCTGAGGCTCAGATCTGTACAGAGCAGCCCTTGACTGACAGAACTAAGTTAAACAGGCACAGAGGGTTCCCACAAAACCCAGCCCAAGACGCGGGCCAGCAGCTGGGGGCTGGGCCAGGCTGCCAGAGACGGGCAGAGGGTGGGGACGGCTGCACTGAGGCAGCCCCCTGGGGACTGCAGGGGGCTGTGTGCTGTGGCTGTGGGTGCACAGGGCAGAACAACCTGGGCCTTCCAAAAAATAACATGGCTAATGTGCCCTGGGGGGAAGGGTGCATACCCACATCTCTGAAAACCCACGGAAAGTTTATGGGTGAAGAGAGGCGGGCTCAGGCACAGCCGCCATATCCTCTGACACTTAGCACTCAGGCGGGGGCGGAGGGAAAACCTGCATCCACACCTAAGGACTTAGCAGCCTCAAAGGAGTGTTATAGCTTCATTGATTTACATGCTGCTGTCCAGTTTTCCCAACACTATTTGCTGAAGAGACTGTTTTTATTCCATTGTATATTCTTGCCTCCTTTGTCGAAGATGAGTTGACCAAAAGTTTGTGGGTTCATTTCTGGGCTCTCTATTCTGTTCCATTGGTCTATATGTCAGTTTTTGTACCAATACCATTCTGTCTTGATGATTGTAGCTCTATAGTATTGCCTGAAGTCTGGGAGAGTTATTCCTCCAGCTTCTTTCTTTCTCAGTAATGCTTTGGCAATTGAAGGTCTTTGATAATTCCATATAAATTTTATTATGATTTGTTCCAGTTCTGTGAAATATGTCCTGGGTAATTTGATAGGGATTGCATTAAATCTATAGATTGCCTTGGGCAGTGTGACCATTTTAACAATATTGATTCTTCCAATCCAACAGCATGGGATATCTTTCTATTTTTTAAAGTCTTCTTTAATTTCCTTCATCAATGGTTTATAGTTTTCTGTGTATAATTCTTTCACCTCCTTTGTTAGATTTATTCCTAGGTATTTTATTACTTTGGGTGCTATTTTAAAGGGGACCCTCTGTGCCTGTTTAACTTAGTTCTGTCAGTCAAGGGCTGCTCTGTACAGATCTGAGCCTCAGAGGTTCCCCCTCTGACCTACTGGCCTCTCGGTTGGAGAAGGGAGACCCAGAGAACGAGCGCCAGTCCTCCTTTGCCGCTCCCTCCCCACGGGACCTGTCCCACTCTGTCTTGCCTTTTCTTCTTTATTTTTTCCTTTTCTCCTACCAGATTTTTGGCGTCTGTATCTTTTGAAGAGGACGATGTTCTGTCAGAGTTCCGCAGGTGCTCTTGTTGGCTGAGTGGGTCTGTGGATGTGAGTCTTGGTGCATTTGTGGGAGAGGGTGAGCTATGAGCATCCTTATACTCTGCCATCTTGGCCTCCTCTCCTATGGCCTTTGTTTCAAAGTCTATTTTTTCTGAAATCAGTATTGCTACACCTGCTTTCTTGGCTTTTCCATTTGCATGGAATATCCTTTTCCATCCTTTCACTCTCAATCTATATGTGTCCTTTTCCCTAAAGTGGGTCACTTGTATGCAGCATATTGACAGTTCTTGCTTTATGATCCAGTCTGTCACTCTATGTCTTTTCATTGGAGCATTTAGTCCATTAACATTTACAGTAATTAATGACAGATGTGTGTTTATTGCCATTTTGAACTTATTTTTTGCAGTTGATTTGGTATTTCCTCTTTGTTCCTTTCTTCTTCCTTTTGAGGTGTGATAATTTTCCTTTGTATTATCTTGGATTTTATTTATTTATTTTTTTGTGACTCCCTTGTAAGTTTTTGGCTTGTGGTTGCCTTTGTTTCTTAAGTCTATTAATCCATTGCTATAACTGTTTGCATTAAACAGATAGTGATATAAGCTCAAACCCATCCCACTGAGAACAAAATTTAAAAAAAAAACAACTATATTTTCTTACTTCCCTCTTCCACTCTTAATGATTTAGATGTCTTCTTTTACAATTTCATGTTAATTCTATTTGTAATTTATGGTAGTTATCACCTTTCCAGTTATGAATTTCTCATTCCTGTAGCATCCTGCTTCTTTCTTTTCTATTTACAGTATACCATTCAATATTGCATTTATGTGGGTTTAGTGTTGCTAAACTCTTCTAGTTTTTGCTTGTCTGTGAAGTTCTTTATCTCTCCTTCTATTCTAAATAATTACTTGCTGAATAGAGCATCCTAGGCTGCATCTTTTCTTCATTCAAGATTTTGAGTATACCTTGCCACTCCCTTCTGGTTTGTAGTGTTTGTGTAGGGAAATCAGCTGAGAGCCTTATAGGGTTTCCCTTATAAATCACTCTTTGTTTTCCTCTTGCTGCCTTTAGGATCATTTCTTTATCCTTGACTCTGGCTGTCTTGATTATAGTATGTCTCGGTGTGGGTCTGTTTGGGTACTTCTTGTTTGGGACCCTCTTAACTTCCTGTACTTGGATATCTGATTCCTTCTTTAAGTTTGGGAAGTTTTCAGTCATGATTTCTTCCAATACGTTTTCAATCCCCTTTGATCTTTCTTTCCCTTATGGAACCCTTATTATGTGTAGATTGGCAAGCTTTATATTTTCCCATAGGTCCCTTATATTGTTTTCAGTGTTTTTTTTTTTTTTTTATTTGTTTTTTTCTCTCAGCTGTTCTGATTGTGTGCTTTCTATTCTTTTGTCTTCTAGGTCACTTATTCATTCCTCTGCATTACCTAGTCTGCTCCGCCCAACCTTTAGATAAGCTGTCATCTCAGCAAATGAGCTTTCCAATTTTACTTGACTCTTCTTTATAGCTTCAATTTCATTTTTGACATATTTTATATCTCTAAACACTTTCTTTTAGTTCCTTCAGTACTTTGATCACTGCTTTTTTTGAAATCTTGATCTAGTAGGCCATCAATTTCTATTTCATTGACCATTCTTTCAGGGGATTTCTCTTTTTCCTTTAATTGGAAGTAGTTCCTCTGCTTCTTCATCTTGTTTGTATCTCTCTGGCACTTGGCTTATGGAGTATCAGTTATTTATTGTGGTCCTTCAGGAGTTTATTTATCTAAAGCCTATGCAGGAATAAAACTTTAAAAAAAAGGAAAGAGAGAATTTTTTAAAAAGGGAGAAAAAAAAGGTTTGAAAACAGTGTATAATCAATAACAGAACATGTTGAAAGAGAATAACAATCGAGTTGAGATGTCTTTTAAAAACCTTAAAAATAGAGAAAAGGACCAAAACAATTGAAACCTGAGTATAGGCAATAACAGGAAATCAAAACCAAGAAAAATAAAAATTAAATTGTGGTGTATTTTAAAAAATAGTAATAATAAAAATATTTTAAAAGAAAATTTTAAAGGGATTAAAATTGGAGACATACACAATGGTTTAAAAAGTAAAAATTAAAAAAAAAATAAAAAATAGAACAGATAAAATAAAGAAAAAAGAAAAAAAAATGGGTGTATTCTCATGGAGACTATATGTTCTTAATTTTTTTTATCAAGAGCTCTTTCTGTCCTCACCCTGCTCTGTGAACTCAGTTTGCTGCTTACAGAGGCCCTCCATTGGCTCCCCTGGTCTGTGCTGCTCCCAGAAGAAGCTAGTTTTTGAAAATAGTTTTTTATAATTATACAGTTTGCTGTCATCTTTATGTGAGTTCTTTAAGTCTTATTTCACTCAGGATATGGGAATTTTTTTCCCAGTGGGTCATGGAACCCTACAGTGGTTTTAATCACATCAGAATGGCTGTCTGTAAATAAATCTTGATGGCCTTAGGGAAGTCTAAACAAGATTAAGAAAGTTTAAAACAGGAGAGCTACATGAGATTTAGCAAATGTAGGTAGGCCTGGCATAGAAGTGGATTTTTTTATAGAGGCTGGGGCAACCTTATACAACCTTACACACGGTCAGTAAGGTATAAGTTCAGCCTTGAAAGGTTCAGACTTCAGGATGTTCACTGCAGCACTGTGTGGAAGGTGGGGCTAATGCCACCTGATATAAGGGGCCAAAGATTCCAACCTAGGAAATAATCTTCACATACATAGGCCTTTTATGTATTAAAGAGGTTAAGTAATGATTTGCTGGTTTAACTTTGTTTTTTCCAGGCAGTCATAGGTGAGTTTAGGGTGTAATTAAGTTCCATCTCTAAAGAAGAGAAAGAATCCAAAAGTAAAATGAATAAGAGACTTGAACAGGTATTTCAGAGAAGAAATATAAATGGTCAAACAAAATATAAAGAAAGATTTAATATCATTGATGGTCAGGAAAATGAAAAGAGCACAACAAAATAAAATACTAGATCTATTTTATTAGCAAAGAAAGAAGTGTTAAATCCAATATTATAAAATGTTAAAGAAATGGTTGCAAACCATGATTTACAGTTTGCTGATAAGAGTGTGAATTGGTGTAAACACCTTAAAAGAGTTCATTCAACATTACCCTTTAAAGATTATAATTCTACTGTTTATACACTGTACTTTGAGCAATGCTGTCCCTTGTATAAGAGCAAAGGGATATGCATAATGGTGTTCTTAGTCTTTTTATTTCTTAATTACTGATAGCCTTACTTTATATGTTCCATATATAAGTCCTTTGGTTATTATAAGTGTAAAAAATGTTTTTCAACATTACAGTTATATAAGAATCGAGCTATAAACCATGGCAGTCACCCACCAAAATTATAGCCTGAGAGGAATTCAAGATGGAAAAAACAAGAAGCATTCTCTGGTTTGGATATATGGGCCCCAAGATAGTTAAGATAAATGTCTAAGGAAGAATTTCATGACCCCAGATTCTTGCATCTTCCAATACATAAAAAAAGCACTAAAATCACTAACTTGAGATGTGTGTTTTTTTGTGATTAGCAGTAATCTTTTTATGCTTGACTACATGTATTTCCCAGTCAAAAAATTCATGTATATACTGACTTCTCCCCAACCTCTTCAGATCAGGTCCTCAGAGCTATCTGAGAGGCTATCTTCCAGGCTTAGTCCTCAGTTAGACCCTGAATAACACTAAACTTAGAACTCATGTTGTATATTTTCCTTTCAGTCAGCCTAAGTATTACATATGACATCTCACACTCTGTCACTTGCCTTTAACTTATTTAATAAATTACTTAATGAACAAGCATCTATAATATTAATATAATAATATTTATTGTTTCTTTGCATAAGGTTTTTTGTTTCCTTTTTAAGATATACTTAAACAAGATAATGAAAATATTGTATATTAATATATAATTATGCAATTTATAACTTATGTGCAAAAAATACATATAATTTATGGTTTTATTTGATTATTTATAGTCTCAATCTGCCAAGAATTGATTTATGACAGAAAAAGAGATAAGGGTGAAAATTTATTTTTATAGAGCACTGCAGTCAATAAAATTTCCTTTACTCATATTATGTACATATTCTTTCAATCTTTTAAAGTAAACAGTTTTAGTATTTTCCTATAATTTCAGTTCTTTTACTGGGTACCCTGAAATTGCAACAAATATCAGTATTTTATTAAGGTCTAATGTATATCAGAAATTTTTCTAAAGTTTTTTGACAATATTAATTCCATTCACTTCCTTCTATCTGTTATTTTTAATTTTACACAATATTTTTATATAATTAATCAACATGCAATACATAACTTTTTCTTAATATAATTAATATCTATTTAGATTTTCTAACACAGGCCACTGTTCTCTATATTTTCTCCTCTTCCCGCTTTCACTTTGTAGTTATTGCAGCACACAATTTTTTTCTCATACATTTGAGCCTTTAAATACATGGGTTTTTTTGTTTTTGTTTTTTTGTTTGTTTTTTTGCTTTTTCTCCTTGGAGAATTCACATTTAATTTTCAGGGGTTATTTCCTGTATTAGTTCCTATATGTTCCTTCCTGTTTTTCAATAAGAAACATATTTCAGATACATTTACCATATTCTGCTAAATCTCCATTAGAGTCATAATTACATTGTATTTAATTATGTATTTTCACAATTATTTTCTCCCTAGGTATTTGAAGGCAAAGAATGTATCTTCCATGTTTTTAACTCTACTGTCTTGCACATAACAATTGTTCAGTAAATAGTGGTTAGATCCACAAATAAATTATCTGCCAGAGGTAATGACCATCACTTTATAAAATATATCAACCAAATCCAGCTAACAAGGTAAAAATTCACATTTCTTCTAATATTCTAGACCTGCAAAAAAGCAGTAAAGTGAGTCTCATAAACAAGAGAAAAAAGTGTCAATATAAGTAGACCAAAAATAATAAAGTTAGCAGACAGTATTTAACCCAGCTACTCTCAATATTATATATTACTTAATTATATGAAGCAAAACATGAACATAACAGATGCTACTTAAAAAAAATCTCTAAAAATAACAAAGTACTATCTTTAGTTAAAATACACCAGATGAGACTAAAAACAGATAAGAAACTGCAAAAAAAAAAAAAAATGCACCTGATGGCATAGCAATACTAACTATTCAAAATGAAACACAAAGAGAAAAAAAAAAAAAAGACTGAAAAGAACGAACAGATCATCAGAGATTTAGAGGACAATATCAAGCAATCCCTAGAGTTTGGTTGGTAGAGGAAATAGAAAATTATTTGAAGAAAAAAATGACCAATATTTTCTAAATTTGTCAAAAACAATCTAAAGCCACAAATCCGAGATACTAAAAACCCCAAAGACAAATACTTAAGAAAACCAACCAAGGCAGACCATTCTCAAATTGCTGAAAATAAGTGATAAAGTTTTAAAAGTAAATAGAACATATTTTGTACTGAACAACATTGTTAAAGATTTTCTCAATCTTGTCTACATTTGTGTAAACCAACAGACAAATGTACAGAAATGAAAAAAGCAAATCAAAATGATGTTGGTTGACAACCTCCAGAGTTCTCCCATGTGAAATCTGAAACCAGCCTGCATACCTAGAAGGCAAGGAGAGACCCAAGAGAGAAGCAGGCTGCTCCAAATTGATAACTGGCAGGTTTAATAAGCAAGAGAACTTATGTAAGAATTTTACCTGCAAGAAGACTGGATCTCCACGCCCTCCCACCAAATCTTAAAAGTTTATATTGAGGCCTCAAGTGAGTTCAGACAGGTATACTGTCCAGATGGTCTCAACAACACACTGCTCTCTCAAGGCTGCATCCTTGAAAGAGCTCTCAGCATGAGAATGGTGGGCAGAATATAGATTTAAAGGACAGGAGAAGGGAGGAGGAACCTCCAATTGCCTGCGTCTAGCTCACAGGTCAACTGGCCCTCTCTATGACCTCTTCCAATAGCTATCTACTTAGAATTATAGGTCTAGTAAAACTTTCAAAGGTAAAAAATAAAGAATTTTAAGCCACAAGCTTAAAAAGAGGAAATGTACCACTATTAGATTTGCATGGCAAGAAATGTTATAGAAAGTTTTTTCACCCAGAAAGACAATGATACCAGATATATATTTATATCTACACAAATCAGTGAAGGGTGCCAAAAATGTAAAAACAAGAAGAATGACAGCAGTTGGCACAGCACTTTAAAGTAACATACACTGAGATGTTAACAAAATGTAGAATAAAGTAAAACAAACTTTTCATGAACTGATCCCTGCTATAAATACATTTCAAAGCAGGAGTGTCCTTTTTTATTAAAAGCAACAGGGAAAGAAATAGACAAGAATAACTGCCATTTAGTCATTTTCTAAGGGTTCTATGAATTTTAGCTACTGTTAGAAAAAGCCCTCACTTTCTACCTTTCTCCTTTCCAATCTTTACTTCATGTTGACATCATTGTAGCCCTAGCAAATCTTATAAATGATCACCATGTTAGCCTTAGACCAAATAGTTGATTACTCTTGTCAATGAATCTGGTATTAAGGTCATTTTAGGACAAATTTAAAGAAAACTCTAATACTGTCTCTAAGATTATTTGATTTTTTTCCAATTAAATCTACATTCATAGATACATTCTTTTTTAAATAAATATGATGGTTTATATATACTATAGAAAAATTAGTTTTAGAACTCAATATTTTTGACAACAAAATCATATTTTCAACAGTTCCTCTAATAGAAACACAGAAAAATTTCAATGTGCATTTTTCCTCATCTTTCATAATATTTGCCAACTTAACTTTATATACAGTTAATTGAAATTATAAAAGTGAGACATCTCAGACTTTCACTGATACCAAAGCTTTTACTTTCCAAAGGCCAAAATACTAAATACATTTGTGCATGCAAAATAGGTTATAAAGGAATTATGTCTCCTCCTACTTCTGAAGACAATGAACCATTTGCCTAATTACTAGGACTAATGCTTAGGCATTTCAGAAATTTTTTTCACTTTTTTCCAATTTAGATTTTTTTCACAGTGATTTGGAGAATAAAAATGAATCATTTTTGCCTTTCTTTTCAAATACTTCTGAAAAATATATAACTAAAAATATTTTTCCTGAAATATAAAATATTAAAACTATATTTCCAGGGTCAGCAGGGATTAGTGTTTTTACTTTGTATTTTAATTCATGATGTTTTTAATCAAATTAGTTAAGAATTCTTTTTATAAGTTCATGAGGAATATGTTTTCAGAGAATATCTTTTTGTAAGTCATATAGTTGACACATTATAGCTCACTTCTAACTGACCGAAAGAGAAAGAATAGAAAATTGCAAAACATGTGGTAGAATTTTTCTTATCATTTTGTTCCAGTTTTACATTCCATGTAGTAGAGAACAACTTAGAGCATGGGAATCTAAAACCATCATCAATATCCCCTCCTAGAGATTGACTTTTATCTCTAGTGTTGACTATAAAATTTTAAACTGACAGATAAATAAGTAGAGAGAGAAAGAGACAGATGGGGTGATGGGAGAGAGAGGAAAATATAATGTCCATTGAATGAATTACTAGCAAAATTTACAAGAACCGTGTAATAAATTTAAAAAAAAAATCACTAAAAGCAATGGTGGGAGGAATGCGAATTGATCTTCAGGAAAGGATTATTTAAGTGACCAGAGGAGCTAAATTAGCACACCACATATTAAATTTTGCCTTGTTCTGTGATAAAGAGAATTGAACAGCAAGTTTTGCTCTGATAATTTTGATTTGCAAATGTGTAATACACACTACTAAAGAAGCAAGTATATTCTCATTATTAGACTAGGTGTAAACGGCCTCATAATCTAGGAAATTCATAGTTTTCTCTTGGAACTGTTAGGTAATTAGATAAATGAGCACTTCAGGAAGATAAGGTGGAAGAGACAGAGAATGGTCTGGAAGATGGTGGTACACCCGCCTCCAGCATAAAGGGGCTTTACTTCCTCTAAATGAGTGCTAGCAAGAAACTGGTTAGAACCTGACAGCCACAACTACCTGAGAGTGACAAGGACCTAATCAGACATGACTCAGTGTTCATTGTAATATTATTATCATTGTGGTTTAGATTCCACCATGGGTTTTTCTGTGTGCATCATGGGTAATGACATATGCAAAAGGGGACAAATATGACTAAGCACTCCAGGGACAAGAGCCATCAATCAATCAAGAGACCACCTCTAAGGGAGGGTATAAGAGAAGGGACAAAGACCATTGTTATCCTTCCTCGGATCAGCCCACCTCCTGTTATTGGAGTTGTACTTTCCTTTTGCTAATAAAAATTTTAAAATATTTTGCTACACAGTGCATTCATCTCCCATCTGAATTCTTACCTTTCAGATAAGACAAGAACTGCAGTCTTCTCCCTTCCCCTTCTGGGGTAACCTACTTCGTAACTCTATACCAATTTTTCACTACAGATCAATCCATTATTAAAGCAAATTAAAATATAGCTTTTTTCCTTATAAATCATACTAGTATATATACTAGTAAATACTGTGTTTTAGCTTATTATTTTAATCTTAACTGTTTTAAGACACATTTCAGAAAAATGACATTTTCCCCCTGTGTTATTGCAAGACTTAGTTATAATATCTTCAATTTTAATCTGTATTATTTTATAATATTTAAAACTAGATCCATAGCAAAAGCAAGAGTTACTCTTATCTTTTGTTGATCAAACATTTTTAATGTAAATTAAAGGAGTATTTAGTTTTAACCCATACCGACTTTAAATAGCTCTTATTAATGTGGAGGAGTATGCCAGGCCATCAAGTTAGTAGATTAAAATGAAACAATGTTGTGTTTTTATATTATATCTTTGCTTATCTGTCTTTTAAAAATATTTCAGTCAAAATTTCAAGAATAAATGATAAACTCAGACTTTATGTTTCATTTTTAATAAAGTCAATGATCATTTATTAAGTAAACCATTAGATTAAAACTCAATAAAATCAGTAGCAATCTGCTAATTTTCAACTGCTGGTAAATTTTAGCCAGTTGGTGTAGCTTTGTCAATTCGACTGGTAAAATATATTTGCCTTTCTTTTATCTAATAACAATGTAGGTTTTCAAAAAAATATTTTCTGTAAAAGACTGAATCAGCAATTTTTTCTCTGCTGTTGGAGAGTTAACTTCTGTACCTGTCATAAATATTTCACTTGTATATATTATGTATATGTATGTATTAACACTTCAAAATATCCCTTCCTTTTGAAGTAATTTATAACCTTACCCTCACCTCTTGCAAGTCCATCAGGAGGAATGAGACAGAGGTTCACTTTTAGTAGTCTTTTTTGTGTGTGATTTTAGTTTTTAATATGAGAAAAAAATTATGTAAGAAAAATCTGAATCCTAGTTTTGTTATCCATAAAGTAAGGGGCTGTATTGTATGATTCTTCTCATTGTTTGATTTAGTGATTAATCTACTAAAGTATATTCTCTTTTAATTGAAGTATAAATCATGATATATGGATGATGATACACTGCTTTTTCATGTCTGAATTTGAGAGCACTTCTTACTATAATGCCTCTATATATACAACAAAATTAAACATAGACTAAGTAACATGTTACTGAGAGTTACAGAACTATGTATCTATCATGAAATCCTAGTAATATCATAAAAGATTTAAAAAAATTTAATTTTATATACTCACTATGACAAAAATATTGAATTATAGCCCAATAATTCATGTTTCCTGGCTCTTATATCACTTATGCAGCATTTATTTATCAGATGTATTTTAAACATTATTTTGGTTTCTTTTCTAATTTTATGAATGCTATAAACCATGGTTTTTTAATATGGAGGTCATATAACTATATAACACAATATAAAATTTCTACTCATCTGCCAAAATTTACAAGGCATATAAAGTAAATATGTTCTGTAGGAAAGGATGAGTGTGATTATTAGGCTGAAAATACTCAAAGGAGCATAACTTGAATTCATGACCATACAAATATCTTCAGTATTTTCATTTACCTTACATCCCACTAGGATCTGAAGGCAGTTTGTGTTAAAACTAAAGTAGTAAAAAATAAATTTTTCCAAAGAGAAGATAATGAATTATATAAATCCCATTTTAGAAATGTGAATTTCCCTTAAAACATATCACAAAACATGCACATAAAAAAAGAAAGAAAGAAAGAAAAGCCAGTGTCATCCAACAGCAATATCTAGAAGCCTCTAGGGATATTTATTAACCTCAATTACCCAATGGTGATTACTTGTTCCCTGGTAAAGAAACATGTAAGGCTATTTCAGGTATAAAACTCATTTGGAACTCATTTGAGGCATGTCAAGACGTGCATGAATCAAATGTAAATTCAGCTTAGGCTCAAACTGAAATCCCAATTGTATAAGGGAAAAAAAAATGTATAGAATAAACTCAAATCTGAGCTTTCTAAAATTATAAATAAATATATTTTAGAAAAATATACTGATGACTTTTTTTTCTCACTTACTTATTAGAGGTCTAACTTCAACAATTTACTAAATCTTTATGTATTTTGATGCATTTATTACTAAAACAGCAGTAAATAATTAATTTATCACTTGATGTATTAATTGTACAAAATCCACAAACATTTTATCATCATTATTAGTCATAATTAAATGCTAATAAATATACTGTTTTATGAATGCTCTAGTTCCATTCCTTTTCCACATCAAAATTGACCAAATCAAAGTTAAGAATGTCCATTCATCAGAAGATACTATTAAGAGACTTAAAAGAAAACTACCAAGTGGGAAAAGATATTTATAGTATGTACACCCAGCAAAGCACTCAATAACAGAAGACAGAATTCCCAGATTGAACAAAATTTTGGAAAAGACACTTCAAAAAAGAGGATATTCAGGGTAATTAAGCCTATGAAAATGTTCTCAATATTATAAGTTTTCAAAGAATTATCAGTTAAAACCACTGTGAGATACCAAATGCACTATCCAGGCAGAAAGTACCAGAGGTTACGAACAATTAGAAAAATGGAAGTCTCTTATTCTTCTGGTGGATCTATACATTGGTATAAAACAGTTCAAGAGTATCTCCTATAGTAAAAATATGCACACACTGTAACCAACATTTTCATGTCTAGATATTTATCCAACAAAAGTGTATACATATATTTACAAAAAAGCACATACATTAAAAGATTCATGGCAGCAGTGTTATTTATATAATAGTCAAAACAGAAACTACCTAAATACACATCAATAAAATAAATGAAAATTGATATAGTCTCATAATAAAATATTACACAATGATGCAAATGAAGAAATTTTGACACTGGATGAATCTCAAAAACAGTATTTGGAGTGAAAAAATAGGCACAGAAGACTATATGCTATATGAGTCAAATTATATAAACTTCAATAACAAGCAAAATTATTATTTTAGAGGCCAGGATACTCATTATATTTGGAAATGGAGATCATGTAGTGACTGACACGGGATTAAAGAGGGTTTTTTGATTCAAGATAATATCACTAGATCTCATAGCTGGTTATATGGATCAATTTTTAGTTTGTAAAAGTCAACTGTACTCTACCCTTATGATTTGTGCAGAATTATGTTTTTATGTTTTATAAAAATGTATGTAGAATAACTACAATAAATAGAATAAAGTCTATCTTAAACAAATTTAAAGAGTATAGTCTTGATTATCAAATATGACACACTAAAAATACATTACAATTTTTAAAAATATGAAAATTTAATAGAAATAGACAAATAGTCCAATGGAAGAGAACAGAGAGCCCAGGGAAAGTTTTGCATAGAAAGGAACTTGACATGTGTTAAAAATTGTACAGCAAGATTATAATGATAAAAGAACTGTTTAATCATTGTGTTTTTGGTTTGGTTTTGTTTTCTACATTTTTAAATTTGTTTTTAGAAAATCCATCAAATGAAGAATTTTATTCCTACCTTTTGGTCCAAATGGATTTCTAAAAGTGGAAAGTAAAATTATAAACTAATGAAGGGAAATATTGTAGAATATATTTGTAGCCTAAGGATAAGAAGTAATTCTCAGAACAATACCCTAAAATACCAAAAAACAAAAAACAAACAAACAAACAAACAAAAAAAAAGGTATTGACAGAGATTTTCTCCTTGACCAAACTTTAGTTAGGCTTCTTTGAGCTCTCTGCTAGATAAGGCCCAACCTTTGGGCTTCCATGTCTGTCTTTGTATTATGAATGAAAAATATTGCTTAGCATATCAGTAAACAAAGGCTGTCGCAGCCATCAGTCCACTACAGTTGCCCTATACAGTGAGCCTTTAGGGAACTCAGGATGGAGATAAACTGAGCTGCCTGTTGTCAAAACCTCAGCCAGTGTAGCGCCTTGCAATGACGCATCCAGAATGGACTCGGGATGGGAAAGAACAGGGTACTGACTCTAGATAGCTAGATGCACATCAAAGGAATGATTTCAGTGAGCCCAAACCCTTGCATCCTCCCATATATTAAAAAAGTGCCAAATGTGAGGATAAAGAACCCTTCAAGACATAAGAGGAACTGTTCATCAACCAGCAACATTTATTGAGTGTGATACAAAGAAGAAAAATAAATATACTTCATAAACTTCACTCCATATTCATTAGGTATTCATTTCTTAACACAAAGAAACCCAAAATTAGTGTTTTGAAATAGCAACAAACATTGATTATCTCTAGTTTCTGTAGACCACGATTCAAATAAATTATAAAGGATATGGGTATGGCTTATATTTGCTTGACAAAGTCTGTGGCTCAATTATAATATATAAAAGCTTGGTCTGGAATAGTCTAATTCACTCACATGTCTGATAGATGATGTTGACTATCAGCTGGGAGTCTAGCTAAGTCTGTCAGGCAAAACACCCAGATGTGGCCTCTGTACGTAACTCAATTTTTCTCACAACATTTTGACTGTTTTAGGAGTACGCTACCTGAAATAAAATGAAAGAGAGAGAGAAAAAAAGTGCTGTTTGGAAGCCAGATTATCTTTTATAATCTAGCCTTAGAAATTAAGCAGCATCATTCTATTGGTTTTAGTTACAAAAGTCCACCAAGATTCAAGATTATATCCTACTTTTGGTGGAAGAATGTCAACATCACAATGGAAAAAAAAAAGGGGGCTTGGGATACGAAAAAGGAAATAAAGATGAGATCAGAATTTGATGAAATTCAAAAGAGAAATAAAGTAAAAACAATAAGAAAAAATGTGGTTCTTCAAAAAAACAATAAAATTTATAATCCTCCAGGTAAATTTGCTAAGAAAAAAGATATTGTCAGAATCAGGAAAGAAAACTAAGGCACCATTACAGATCCAAGAGTCATTAAAATAACAAAAAGAAATACTTTGGAAAAAAATTAAACCTACGATTTTGAAAACTTAAATTGGAACAATTCCTTGAAATAAACAAACTACCAAAGTTAACTAAAAATTAAATAGATGACATAAATGGCTCTAGGTCAATTAATAATACTAAGCTTATAATTAAATCCTTCCAAAGAAGAAACTAAAGTACCCAAAATTGCTTCATTAGGAATTTTCCCAAAGTTTTCAGGAAGAAATAATATGAAATTCACAAAACTGCTTCCAGAAAACAAAAAAAGATAAGCATATCCAAACTTATGAAGTCAGAATAACAGCCATGAATATCAAAGATATTACAGGAATTGTTAACTAAAGATCAACATGTCTCATAAACATAGAC
Source organism: Camelus bactrianus (assembly GCF_048773025.1). NCBI lineage: Eukaryota > Metazoa > Chordata > Mammalia > Artiodactyla > Camelidae > Camelus > Camelus bactrianus. The sequence goes on along the minus strand of NC_133552.1, from coordinate 28,911,973 downwards.
ACAAACATTCTTTACAAAGCATTACCAAATTAAATCCAGCAAAATGTATAAATGATACTAATAGTAAAATAAGGTTGTCCCAGGAATGCCAAGATGGTTCAACATTAGAAAATCAATCTAAGAAATGACAATAAGAAGACTCTAAAAAGTAAAAGTCATATGATCATCTCAATAAAATACGAAAAAGTATTTCACAAAATTCAACAACTATGCAGGATAAACATTCCCATCAAACTGGGAATAACATTGCATCTATATAACCTTATAAAAAAAAATCTACAAAATCCTACTGCTCACATCATACATACTAGTGAAAAACTGAAAGTTTTCTCCCTAAGATCAAGAACACACAAGATTGTCCACTCCCACCACTTCCATTTAATGATGTAGTGAATGTACCAGGTAGTAGAATAAGGAAATAAATAAATATATAAAGGGCACAGAGCTTGGAAGAAATAAGTGTCTCTATCCTCAAATGATGTAGATATCTATAGAAAAAAATCTAAAGGAATCTTAAGAGTGCTTTAAAAGTTCTTGAACTAATAAGTTAATTTAATAAAGTTGCAAGATACAAGGTCAATAAAAATAATAATAAATTATATTTCTATATACTATAAAGAAGTAACTGGAAAGTGAAGGTTTAAAGGTACCATTTACAATAGCATCAAAACATAAAACATATAGTTAAATATCTAAAAATATGTGCAAAATATGTATGTTGAAAACTGAAAAACAATAATGAAACTAATTAAAATATACCTAATTAAATTCCAGGGATATAACTTGCAGTATTTTTGATACATTTTCATAAGCTGAGTCCGAAATTTCCAGGGAAAGGTGAAATAAATGTCATAGCCAAAACAGTTTTGAAAAAGAACAAAATTAGAGAACACTTACTACTTACCCTTAAGAATTACTATAAAGCTACAGTAATCCTGTCAGGGATTACTACTCCTATGTACTTGAAAAATACCCACAAGAAGGACTTGGCAAGTAGTTGCACACTGTCTCTATGAGTACGCTGTTTTGGATTCTAATCCATTGTGATATGAAGCCACTAAATGTTTGTTAGATGTTAAGCTCTTTTTTTCCTTATTTCCATCTGTAGCAGATTTTCCTGCTTTGCCTGTTAAGATAGCAGCTGTAGGTCTCTTAAGTCCTAGAGTTTTATTCAGGTGGCTTTGCAATTTCTGTTCTTTGTTGAACTTTAAAGATTTGATTATTTTAATTCTTTTTTTTCCTTTATTATGGAGAGGGTGAGATGTTCATGTTTTCTTTGTTTTTCTTAATTTTTCTCATAAATTTATATATTCCAACCAGAAGTACATAATGTGCTATTAGGCCAAGTTTTAAATCTAAAAAAAGTAAAGTGTTTTTCAGAAAGACTGTAATGATTTTTCTGTTGCCAATGAGTAACAGTAGACTAGGTTAATAGTGATATTCCCCGTATTTATTTTTAGTGCCTATCCTATATCAGGCACTATTATAAGCATTTTTATTAACACATGCACCAACTCATATAGTATCTATCAAATGAAAAAATAAAAGTTGTTAATTCTTTTCCCTCAGATTTACATGGTTTGTAAGTGGTAGAATTCATAGTTGAACACATGTGTTATAATTCCTGAGAGCCATTTATCTTCCAACTTTCTGCTTGATCAAAATCTGAAAGTTGAAACAAACACATTTCACATTTAATTCCATAACAGTGAGCCATACTTCCTTCCTTTTGGTTGTTTTTACTTATGGAAGTAATACATCTTTAAATAGGTGTACTTAGATAAAAATACATAAATGCAATCCCAGGTAAATACATTTTCATCATTTTATGATTCTGCCCCTCTAACAACAAGACTCCAAAGCTCAAATATTTAACCACAGTAAACAGAAATCCTGTCAAGCATTTGTGTGTGTCTGCATTCATTACTTTCACCTCAACTCCATCTACTAATTAAATGTATAGCAGAATTCTTACTTATGTTCTTTTCCTACGACACTTTGTTGCCAATAGAATGTCACTCCATTCTCATGCCTATAAATACGAGTTCCAAAATGTCATTTTTTAAAGGTCATTTTAGAGCTGTCACTCTGGATAGATGTACTTCCTTTCTTAAAAAGGTCAGGTCTGGTAGCTTTCTTAAAAGTATAGGGATTACATTTTTCTTAAATTCTTATATGCAAAACATGTTCAAATGAGCCATTTGAAAAGCTTAGATATTTTCATTATCCTTGACACATGTAATATATAAGAAATAGTTTCCATAAGTTATTATTTCATAATTTTCATGAATTCTTATGTAACTTTCTTGGTGAAACCCAAAGTTCACAAGTTGTATTGAATAGTACCATGAACTCAAGAACAATGATGTGTCCAAAAAATTTTGTCAGTATTAAATCAGAAATTCTGAAATTTTGCCAAAATTATTATTTAATAGTCTCCTTTTCTTCACAAGGATATAATTTAGTTTTAGGGAAGTGAAAAGAATTCATCCTTTGAGTTTCACTATGCACAAGTTTAATATCTTTACTTATAAATAAATGTTCACTTTATTTCCTAAGATTCATGGTTTTTAATGCTATTAATGTATTTAATTAGAATACTTTCAAAGCATAAGCAATTCTATCATCCAAACTTCTAATTTCACTGAGAATTCAATGAAGAATGTCATCAAAACTGTTTTAGGTTTACATATATATGAATACCTATGTCCACCTTCACATTCTGATCAATTCAAAATTGCTTCTCTCTCTGCTTAATTGTAACCACTAGGTTACATGGTGAAAGAAAAATGTATGTTATCTGTGGTTGGCAGAATTCTAAAAAGGTCACCTAAGATTCCTGGCCCCTGGTTATTCAAACGCTAATCTAGATACTCTTGTGAAGGAGTTTTGCCACTATAATTAAGGTTACTGTTTGGTTATTCATTTCAGAGATTATATATTTGAGGGCCTAATGTAATTACATGAGCCTTTTACAAATAAATTCAAACATGGAAAAGATTTAATATGCTGTTGCTGTTTTTTTAGATGGTGGGTCCTACAACTGAAAGAAACTGGATTTTATAGAAAGCCTGAATGAAGAGGATTCTTGGAAGTGGATTTTTTTCCAGAGCCTCCAGACACGAACCCTGCTTTGCTGACACATTGTTTTCATCCTGGTGAGACCCTTGGTGGAGAAACCAGTCAAACCCAACTCTGTTTTAGACCTAAGAAACTGTGAGATTTAAAAAAAAAGTTTGTTTTAAGTTGCAGACTTTTTTTATAATTTGTTATGCAGCAAGAGGAAACCAGTGAAATATTTAATTCTATCAGTGTGACACAGTAGATAACAAGGCACAGAATAATTATTTAAGCATTTTGCTAGTTCCTTCCATCAGTTCATTGTAATTCTGTACTTATTGTGTTTGTCTCTTCTAATTATTATTTGGAATAATTCAGAGGTGGAATAATAGATTTTAATCAGATTGAGCTGGGATGTTCTAGATGCAATGGAAGTCATTTCATTCATCTTCTATGCTGAAAATTATTGTAATTTTAAAGCATGCTCATCAATTTATCTTATGTATTATGGCTATTGGCCCAATAAATCAGAAACTTAGATACTTATGTTTTACTACAAAGTTAAGTTATTTGAAAAGTATCTATTCTATAACTCAAAGGACTACAGCAGGCACTTGGCTTAAAATGTTATGCACAAAAGATAAGGTCCTGAATTAAATCATTTGATAAAGTTATTATAATAATAAATATATAAAAACCCCTATGAAGAAAATATATATAGTGTTGTGAAAGTATATAATATTGAATTGTTCCTAGTTTAGGGTTCAGGGTAAAGCTTCTTTGAAGAAATAAAATATTAAGCTGGCATTGGAAAGATGAGAAAGAACTGTGTAGATACAAAAAGGGAGAAAATAATTTCATACAGAGGGAACAAAGTGTGCAAAACTTGCTGGCAGGAGAAAGCTTAATTCCTTTAAGAAACTGCAAAAAGACCATTGCACTGAAGTGGTGAGAATGTGCCTGGGGATGAGGTTTGAGATTTATAAGCAGGATGTAAAATCACAGGACATTTTAATGTTTGTTAGGGATATTGGTATTCATCTTAAACAAAATGGAAGTAGTCAAATCAGAATTATTTTGGCAAAATTATGCTGAAATTTTAGAATGTCTGCTTTTGTTTGTGATTTGATACTATATTGAAAGGAGCTGGTTAGAGAAATGAAAAACTTGTAGGAAGGAATTGAAGTATTTGAGGTGAGGTGATGTTCAGTTGTACTAACATAGTAATGGTGAAATTAGAAAAAAGTACTTGAGTTTTATAGGTACTTGAAAGTAAATGGATATGACTTTCTGATATATTGAATATGCAAGTTCAAGGAATTCTTCATGATAATTTCTTTCATGATAATTTCTTCATGATATTTCTTTTTTAAATAACTGGATATGCAGGAGTGACATTTGATGAGACAGATAACAGGAAAAATTCTATTGACAGAGAAAATTAGAGGTGGCTTGGGACATACTGGATTTGCTGTTTTATTTGGGACATTTAGGTAAAATTTTCAAGTGGTGGGTTAGGCTTATTCAGAATTTTAAGTTGAAAATTGGTAATGAGAATCTGGAAGTTATTGGCACATGTATAATATGTGGGACTGTGTACATAAATGAGGAAATAGGACTCTATTCCCCTCTGTTTCTATACCCTACAGGAGAGGACCTGAGACTTGCTGTTGAGAATCACCCAGTGTTTAATGACAGAATAAAAGGTGAGACTAAAATAGGTTTACCAAAGAGATGGGAGAAAACCCAGTAGAGAGTGGAGTCATGAAAATCAAAGAGAATACATGCTTCAGAAAGGAGAAGGATATTAACATTGTCAAATGTTTCTGAGAGTTCAAGTGAGATAAAAAGAAAAGTATGGCATGAGATTTAAAAAAGTCACTGATAATTAGAAAAAGTAGTGTTCCATAGAATGAGATAGAAAATCATATCAGATGGGTTGAATAGTTGTTTGTATAAAGAAAAATTTCAGGGACTATTGATTCTATTTTGAGTAGTTGGTTGTGAAAATCTGTAGAAAATGTAAGTAGTAGTTGGCATAAATATGTGGTTAAAAATTACTCTACTTTCCTTTAAGATAAGCAAGATATAAAATATTTTTGAAATATTTTGAAATATATTGAATATAGAAAATAATGATATAATGGGTTCAATTATATAAGTGTTCATTCATTTGCATGTGAATATCCAGTTACCCTAAAAACATTTACTTCAGAAACTATCCTTTCCCCATTGTGTATTCTTGGCATATTCATTGAAGATCAGTTGACTGATTATGTGTAGGTTTATTTCTGGGCTCTCTACCCCATTCCATTGCTCTACAGATCTGTCTATGCAAGTACCATACTTTTTGATTACTGTAGCTTTATAATATATTTTGAAATCAGGAAGTGTGATTCCCTTATCCTTTTTCTTCTCTCTCAAGATAGTATTGGCTATTTGGGGTCTTTTGTAATTTATATGAATTTTAAGATTGCTTTTTCTATTTCAGTAAAAAATGCCATTGGGATTTTGATAGAGGATTCACTGAATCTACAGATCCCTTTGGGTAGTATAGATATTTTAACAATAACAATTCTTACAATCCTTAAACATGGGATGTCTCTCCATTTATCTGTGTCTGCTTTAATTTCTTTCATCAGTGTTTTATAGTTTCACCTCCTTAGTTACATTTAATCCTAAGCATTTTATTCTTTTTGATGCTATTGTATTACTATTACATTATTTTATATATATACATATAGTAATATAATGTATATATTATAAATTTATATTAGTTTATTGTTATTGCTTTCTAAATTTCTCTCAGATAGTTTGTTGTCAGAGTATAGATGCACAATTGATTTTTGTATGTTGATTTTATATCCTGCAACTTGGCTAAATTCCTTCCTTATAGTTTTTTGGAATCTTTAGAGTTTTCTGGGTTTCTTGCTACATGGTGGCCTTAGGGAAGTCACACTTCTGACCTGGTAGCTACTTTCCAAAAAAGATTAAGGAAGAAGTTCCAGTAATCAAACAGGCAACACCCAGAATGAACACTTTCACTGTATGTTATTATTCAAAGTGGCCACCAGCCTAAAACTATACATGTTCATTGCACATATACACATCTGTGTATATATGTTTTTCACGTGCATGTGTAGACTCACACACACACTACACACATACACACACACATATATATATAAATTTAATAGCAGTTTATGCATACTTCTCTATGTTTTATCTTCATTTTACTCAAGAATACTTGGTGGAAATCCATCCATTTTCTGACATATATATAATTAATTATTTTAAAAGCTACATAATATTCCACATTGTGGATATACCATAATTTATTTAAGCATAATCTTATGTTGAACACTGGCTTCACTCTAAGTTTTCCAATTGTGTTTCTGTATATTTTTATCACTACAAATGGTAAACATTACACTAAACATGCTTTACATAGGACTCTCATACTTGGTTTGTAGGTTGCTCTCTGGAAAAGGTGAAATATAGTCCATGTTCTACTCTGTAAATCAAAAGTTTGGCATCTGCTCTGGGGGATAGGGATACAGGGAAGGCATTATTTTCTGATGACAAAACTCATGTTGCTAGAGCAAACTGCTTCTATGTACATGAGGTAAGCAGAAATAATGCCCTCCCACACCTCACCACCTGTTTCCCCATTCTGTGTCTAAAATGACTATAATAATCTGGTATCTGTGAATATGTTTCCTTACCTGGCAAAAAGGATTTTGAAGATGGAAGTAAAGCTGCTAATCAGCTGACCTTAAAATAGAGAGATTATCTTCAATTTTCCAGATTAACCCAGTGTAATCATAGGGTCTTTAAAAGTGGGAGAGACAGAAGAGTGAGAGAGAGGTGTGATTAGGGAAGAAAGCAGAGATGTAATATTACCATCTTTGAGGAAGGAGTTAGGGGTCTATGAGCCAAGGAATGAGGGAGCCCAGTAGGAGCTGCCAAAATAGAGGAATAGATTCTTCCTTCGAGCCTCCAGAAGGAAATGCAGTCCTACCCAAATACTTTAATTTTAATCCAGTGAGACCTCTTTCAGGATTCTGAGCTACAGAACTGTAAAATGATAAATCTGTGCTGTTTTAATCTACACAACTTGTGGTAATTTTCTATGACGTCAATAGAAAATCAATGCTATACATCTATCCTTAATAGTGCCTTTATTATTATGAGCCATATGTCACAAAAGTGGGATTGCTAGACTAGATAATTTTTTTATTTTTTTAATTATACATTTTTAAAAGTTACCTTCCACTTATAATTATTACAAAATATTGGCTTTATCCTCCATATTGTATAAGATATCCTTAAGCATATTTTACACCCAATAGTTTCTATTAAAAATAGAGTATTTTTAATTTCCTTACTAATTACCTAGACTTTTGATTCCAACAACTTTCAGGATTCCTGGCTGAAATATGTCTCTAAAGAAGTGAAAGACAACATGCTTTTCATTATAAATGATGTTCCAGAAGATCTGAAGCTGATAGACTATGATTGGAATGAGAAATCCCACTTCTGAGTCAGCATTCTCAGGCAGCTGTTCACTGACTTGTGTTTGGCATATGAGAATTAATTGTTTTTCTGTAAATAAAAAAATCACCATCCTTGTATGTTACTTAAGAATGTAATGATTAACACAATTAAAAATAAAATTTTAAATAACATAGTTGTTTGTAACTTTTGACGTGGTAGGAATTTCAAGAAACTTAAACCTCAAATATTATTTACTTTAAAATGTGAAAATATCTCAATTACCAAAATATATGTACTACTGTACAATTTTATAGTGGTGCTATTCTTAACAATGATCAGTGCTTATAAATGATTGTCTATAGAGTATTTATCTGTGCATTCCCAAAAATAAAATATGAAACTCTTGCATGAATAAAGTTATATGATAGATGTAATTTGCAATGTGAAATTATAATGTAAAGTGCCATTTTTAACATTTGTGGATTTTCTTTGCAAAGAAATTAAGAGAAATCCTGAGAATCCTTCATCATTGTGGCATTTTTTTCAGTCTCCAATGATGTGAAAATTCTATTTTTATTTCACCTAAACATTTTGAGATTTACAAAATACAACTCATGTTTTCCCTGTATATTTACACCAAAGATAAGTACTCATAAATGGACTTTTGTTTGGTAGCAATTAAAGACAAAACACTGTGTTCTGCTTTCCTTCATAAATGTGTTTACTCGTACACAAGAACAATACTAATCATTCTTTTGTAGGGTATTCTTTTCTTATCCTAAGAGTAATTGATTAAGTTTCCTGATTCAGTTTTGTCCTCTCACTATGACAGTTTTAAAATGATAGTTTTAAAACATTGACATGTTTAAGATAAGCAGATGCTATTTTTCTTATTTTTACATGTTTTCAGTTTTTAGGTTTTTTTTTTTTCCCCCTCTGATACCTGATTTAAGACTAGGTAGGAAAACTATATCCTCAAATTCATAAATTGTATGTCTAACAAAGTTCTGATTGATGCTTCCATTTATAAATTTGTCTAATTTATTTATTTAAGATGCAAATAATTAATTGGGGAAGATTTTTATATTGACTGATATACTTTAATTTTGCATTTTTAATTGTATGTATGGTATCTGTGTGTGAGGTGTTTATATGTGTGACTATAACATTAGATACTTGAAATTAATATTGGAACCATAAAATATCCCAATATTTGGTACTATGATCAATGTGAACTTTTTAAATTAATATTGGTACATAATTTTTCCTTTTCTATTAATTCACAATTCTCTCATTCTTAAAACTTTCAGTTTTAAAACAAAATATTCAATTAAATATGAGGTTCAAAATCTGAGATTCAAATAGATTAGACTTTTTTTATGCCAGAGATGAAAGCTTGGTTACCCTTCTCTTGTTTTAATTACTCTTCAAGTATAAAAAAGAGTTTGTTATTTAGAGTTAATATTTTCATATACTTAAAGTAATACAGATTTCTGTTTATTTATTTTAGCTAAAGCATACTTTGACATCAAATCCAAATATTGTTTTTGCAAGCTGGAAAAAAATCAAGCCTCAGCAAAATTATTGCTTTGCCAAAGGTTAACAAATAGAAACATTTACAAAGAATTGATTTAATTTCATTACTTTTACACGTGAACCTCATTTTAGGCAAACTTAATATAAGTAGTACTGAAAAAACACTGAGTTTAGAGAACCGCTATTAACCCTAGAATATGTATATAGCATTTAAAATTGAATTTGTTTTGCTCGCAGTTTTTCAGGCTCCTGACTTTTTTGCTTCAGGTACATCACCTTCAATTAGATCTATTTTTAAACTAATTTCATAGCTTATTGAAATATGAATATCATTTATTTATAATATTTGCAGATGATTATATGGAATCTGATAATGCCATTCTATTTTATTGTGATTTAGTAACATTTTAATAACTTTTTTATGAACATTTTACTTCCAGAGCTAGCAGTCTGTGAGCTTGTGTATGCGTGTGTGTTTAGAAAAGGCAGTGTGCATATATTACATGGCAGTGTTTGCATTTAGGTAACATGGACTAAAGAATGCAGGATCATGAGTAAGGACACACTAATCCTTAATCAAATTTTTTACAAAGCTCAAAGCTAATGCTTAGATGCCAGCTTCAAAGCACCCAGGACCATCAGAAACCAAATCCTCCAGAATCCTAGCCTTTAAAAACATAATTCATAGTCAGAAGAAATTATAAATAGGCTTAAGAATTAAATCAAGGCATATTTTCTGGTTTATAGCTTTCTAAACAAAACCAAACCAAAATAAAACAAAACAAAGCAAAAACCTCCAAATGTTGTTCATAGGCTAAAAAAGAGACTTAGAGGCAACAATAAACAAATTAACTGATATCTGGATGAACCAACATACTGGCCAAGAATGAAAGACAAATTTCTATATTAACCTTCCCAGTGTCTAGTTATTGAAGGAATCTCTCTGAACAAGCACTCAACATTTAGAGGAATAATATTTCAATTAAAGTTTTAAATGGTAAGGGATAATTAATATAACCATATTACTAAAACTCCAAGAACAACAATCATCAGAAAACATCAAAAACAATGTTGGTATACAGTCTTTGTTAGTAACCAAGGATATTCATGTCAGTTATTTATTGTTTTAAAGACTACGTAACTTTTGAAGCACAAGACATAAGAAGAATATTCAATATGTATAAAATTAGTAAAGTACATAATCTCTTTCAACCGCATTTTGCTTATGTGTTAGCATCATGCAAAAATACAAGGAATATGACACTGACCAGAGATTCAAGAAAAGGGGGATATTAATGGAAAACCAAGATCTGAAACATCCCATCCTACAGGGAAATAGTGGAGCACCACTGACAATGCTCTGTAAAGATTTTTCCTATTTGTAGAGTCCCTGCACAGGTGGACTTATTTTGCGGCTATCTACCTGATGCTTCAGAATGAAGAATATGGCTTCAGGATGAGGCAGCTGATTCTGGGAGAGTCGCCAGAGGGAAATCAAATTTCCCTTGTGGGAATTGTTGCCTGTGCAGTCTCAGATGTATAAAGAATTCTTCAGCTAAAACTTTTCTTAGAGCCAGTCTTTTGCCCTTTCCCGATAAAAGCAGTTCTCTACATTAAATGCACATTTATGCACTAAATAGTATTATAACTACAGATGAGTTTTTCTTTTAAGAAAAAGTAAGGAATATGCAACCTTATCAAGTTTCCAGTGTGCAGACTCTATCAGTGAAGAAAAGAAAAAGTTCTTGTTAAAAAATATGTACTGTTGTTTATGATCCAAATACTGTGGACACTTGAAGTACATGTGCTTTTGTAATTATTGACTTTGGTAAAGTTATCATTAAAAAAATAAAATAGCGTGGCCATAGACATAGAACATTTTGTTTTTGGGCATCAACCTCTAATTAGTGTCAAGATGTTGTTTGTGACATAGCACATTCATATTAAAGTGATACAGAATACTTAATTTTGAAATAAGCACTTCTATCAGTGTATCAATGTGATATGTGCAGGCTACAGGCCTGATGTGCTATCTGCAGCAAGAGAACACTTACCAGGTTTACAGTCCACCTTCTTCTGTGAAGTGAGTGCAGAGCAATACATGTCACTCCTGAATAAGGCTCTGAGAAGTGGTAGATTCATGCCCATTCTTGCCTAATTGCTAAATAAGAAGACTTTTTGACTTTGAAGACACATGTGGCTATCTTCCCTAACTGTCTTAGGAAATGCCTTATTGTTTTATATAGATCTCCAAGACAACACCATGACTCATTAAAAAGTGTGGGATTCTTGCCTGAAACTAATTATAGTTGTTATATTAAGTTAATTACTGAACCGTTGTATTCTATGAGGAATAAAAGAAAAACCATGCAACACATGTAGGCCTGCTTCTTTCTACGTGAATCCACATGAATTGATAGTTTGATGTGTATTCTTTAGCTGAAACAAATAAAAATTTAAAGAGGGAGTTTATAGTCTTTGGTATGAATGAAGGAAATATTTCTCTTACCAATGCAACATTTAAAGCATGCAATAATGAAATATAAATCCCTAAAGGAATTAAACACAGGCAGATGATCAAATTACAGCCATATCCCATGATAGCTTAGTTTCTATGTTCTGCAAAATTAGAAGTAGTATACTTGGACTTCAACAGAAATATTTTCCATAGACATAATATAGACACAAGTAAATAGCTTCTCCTGCCGTGCAACTGATTACATTATGGACTTACTTTAAATTAAAAAAATTCATTATGAATGTTTGTCACTTCTAATTCAGCAACTATAAACAACCATAAACAATTTTGATTAAAAACAAAGTTTCCAAATCTAGTCTGTATGATAATACACAAAATTGCTTGAGACACAAATTAAAGAGAGCAAATATGTCCCATTAGCATATACCAAAAAAATGCAATAATGACAATGGCTATTTTTTAAAGCCATAGACTCAAGCCCTAACTCAAAGTTTTAAATTTGGTAATATTTCACAGAATCATCTTGAGTTAACATACACCATACACCTCCTACTGAACTATTTGTTTATGCTTGATTTCATAATTTATTACAAATTAATATAGTAAATCAAAATGTTACTTCACAATTTACAGGCACCTTTCTATGCACTAATTTTATCATTTTCATCCTCACAGTAGCCATGTGACAAAATCATGTATGTGAGTTTGATTATGGAAACTGAACTCTGAGGCTTGAACTGTCTCATCCATATACCTCAGCAACAATCTCTCTCTCCTGCTCTCTGTCTCTATCTCTGTCACACACACACACAACCACTTTTGCACAGAATAGATAAAAATGAAAATAAATCTTCCCGGTTTAAAAGCAACAATGTATTTCCTCTCATATTCTTGTAAAGCTTTTTAATCCAAATTTGGATAGCTTGTCAGACAATTTACAGAATCAAAAAATAGTTACAAGCCCACACCTGATGCTACCTAAGCAGAAATGGAAGGACCTAAAGTTAATGATGTGAACACAACACAACTGAAACCAAATATTGGGATATGAAGGGCATTTTATGTGGAGGGGAGAGCAAGCTGTCCCATAGAATTCATTTATCCTCTCTTTCATTTGGTAATAAAAAACCTCCTGCCTTTGAGTGTTAGTTGGATACTTGATCGTCCAGTCCACTTAGAGTATACATTTTCCAGCTTCTCTTTCATTAGCTACATCCTTGTGGATACGTTTTGAACAGTGGAATGGGAATAGAAATAATGTGTACAAATTTAAGTTCATATTTTTTATGAGAAAATAGATTATATTTTACTTTTTCCTCTTTCCTGCTACAGGAAGTGGTAATAATTGGAGTAGCCACCTTAAGTTCAGATATGGAAGCCATATGATGAAGATGAAGGACACTCTGCTAGCCTGGATGTCTGAATGACCACGTGGATCAAAGTTATAAATCCATCCTTGACCCCTTGCTTACTTCTGGAATCTTACATGAGGGAGAAATAAAATTCTATCTTATTTAACCTCATTATTATTGGATCTCTTTGTAAGGGCAGTTTTACTAATACACTGCCCACTGGCCCAGCTTTATTTAATAAAAGAACATTTTCTAAAGTCTTTTGAAGTCAGAATATTCACTATCATAATCAACACTCATTATTTAGATATGCAAATTTAACAAGTTGAAACAAGAATATGGGTAGCCTGTGCATATGGTAAAGTTGTGTAGTGCTGGGTTATCAAATATTTTATAAACATTACATTATTTATAAAATGATCTTTAATATTATCTTGCAGATGCTATTTATAATTAAAGCATCCTTCAAATGTAACTCTCAATTAAATCTGATGTTCTAATGGCAGAATAAATGCCTATTCAGGAAATTCACTATCTATCTCAGTTTACAATGAACTTTTAATAAACTATGTAAGTAATAAGGCAGAGTTATATTGACAACAGAATCCACATGGAGAAGTATAGAGGAGCTAATAAGCAATATTTGTGAAACACCAACAATGAGTAAGTATTCTTCATAAGACATTTTATTTAATTCTCAAAAAAATCCTCATAAGGTTTCTATTCTCATGGACCCTCTGCTTTTAAGGACCTCTCTAATATGGATGGCTGCCTCTCTGCCAATCCTTGTCAGTTATCTTTGTCCCAAAGCCTATTCTTAGAGTAGAAAATCTCAACTGATTGCCTGGGCAACCCCTTAATCTATGCCTTCTCTTCCTAAGTAGAAGAAATAATTGAATTGTAGGTTGAAGGATGCAGTTTTTGTCGTACACTCAATGCTTGTGCATTATTGGTTGCAGGCGAGTCTAACAAAAGAGCTGACCTTGGGACTCCCTGTATTATATGGAGACAACTTTCTTGAGGGTAAATATAGTAGGTACATGTTTGACTCTGCTTTCAATTTTATTCAGATCATGACTAATAATGATATAGCTTAGCATGGGGAGTTGTAGAAAAGTCTTCTTCTTTCTTGAAAGTAATCATGTTTATGAGTAAGTGTACTTGAAAATCACTTACTCACTGATCCTTAGAAAAGGAAAAATGTAAACTTCTTATAAGGGGTTGGGTAAAGTCACTAAACTTACCCTTCAGAGCATACCTTTTTTCACAACTTGAGTCCTGGTAGCTTATTTCTGAGCAAGAGGAGAAGTCTCAGTGAACATATGTCATCTAGTAAATCCATGACAACTGCTTCTGAAAAAAGTTTTTGGATATTGCAGTATCTGATGATAAAAAAATATCCATTCATCCATATAGAAATGTAACTGAAAGTCTCTGGAAAAGAACTATTCATAGGCCTATGTCCAGATCCAAGTCTTTCATAACATAAAAGGATTTTCTATAAACATTACCAAACAATCCCTTAGAACACTGTCTCAAAAAAGAATACACATAGAGGGATGTCACTGTCATTTTAACTCAATGGAAAGATTACACAAAGTAATTTTTAACTTAGTTAACCTAATAACATTGTTTTGCTATCTCTCATGGACCAGTATATAGATGAGATTATAATTGCATGAACATGATTCAATATTTTGGATTATTGCTATCCTGTAATCACTTTAGCCATTAATTCAACTATACATGTATATGCACATTGGGTGTTTATATATCACACCACACATGCAGACAAAGGGAAAAGGGGAGTTATTTTTGTTCCTTTTACTTGTTAAAGGACTTTTAGTGTCACAAGTCTCAACTTCTAGTTGTGAGTTACAGTCTTGGTATTTTTAAACTAACTTTCACAAATATATATATATATAATGGTTTCCTTGGGCTAATCATTAACCTTTAAGTAATATTTCAATGCATTTCATTTATATATATATAATATATAATATAATATATATATATATAATGTTTATTTCAAATTTTTAAACTAGATTTCTTGTTTATAGAAACCAAGATTATTGCATTGGATAATACTTAGCTATATTTTTCTTATACTTAAAGAAATCAATAAAATGTTATTATATGCCACTAAAAAGATCAAGAAAATGAATAAAATTCATATTTTACTGTATTGAGACATTTATATTTCCAATAGTAAAATGAGAATTTCTGGAATATTTGGTGAAAACTGCAGAGCCAGTAATATTTTGCTTTTTAAGAGCTGAATACACACTGACTATTTTTTAAAAGAGATATTTTGTAGGTAAAATTTAATTCCTTTTGGTCTTTTATCAGTTGCACTGATGATAACAATGCCTGATGATACTGCTAAAAATGAGATTTCATTAAAAATGCAAGAACTCTATGCATAAGCCACATTATCCACACACAGGTTTTGATGTCAATCATCTTTTTTATGATTGCTAAGATAAGTAGAATTATATTTTGCACAAGTTTAGCAACAGTTGAATCTTGTACATCAGAAAATAACAAATTAGCATCATTTATCATGTATCAGTTGCAGTTGAACAATTTTGCAGATGGCATTTCTGTGGTTGTTGAAATTCTACAGAGCTTGAGAAAAGCCCAGCTTAATAGAATTTTATGTTTCTGGTACTCCATTCCAAACTTTACCTTATAATCACTAGGGACATACACTTATTTAATGAATAAACTATTATTTTTTTCATGAAAGCAAGTATTTTGATATATAAAATATCTGGTCATAGCTGAAAATGCATACAATTAGATTTTTTTAAATATAAAAACATTACTAACAGATCTGGCACTTCCTAGCAATTCTTATAATAGTATAGCCATCCAGTTCTCTATCATTCTTGTTATTTCTTGTTACAACATATCAGAAATATAAATTTATAATTTTATTCTAATGGCAATGTAAAATATGCTGGTGAGTGATATAATGCTGGTGAGTGATGTAATATGCTGTTTTTTTTTTTATGCTGGTGAGTGAAATAATAGGGTTTAAATTTTAAAGGAATTACTTGCATGTTAGAATATTGATTACAAATGGAAAAAAATTGAGAGGAAAAACAAGAGAAAATTCCAATAGCCCAAAGGCAGTAAAAATAGTGATATGGACTAGAGTCACTGCAGGAAGCCATGAAGTAAAAAAAGACTCAAGGTACATTTTAGAACTAAGATTGAAAACATATGGTGATGTATATGGTTTAAGTGAAAAGGAGGAATAAAGGATGAATCCTGTGATTCTTCTGGTCTGAAAAAGTAGATGGACTATGGGCTTAATTTCTAAATGAAGAAGATTTCATGAAAAACCTTTAGGAGAGGAAGCATATGAACCCAACATTTCTGTTTTAGACAACATCAAATTGAGATAATAGTTAAATATTCACTCAATGGTGTAATTTAGGCAATTAAATATAGAAGTCCAGAAAAGGAGGTCAGGGCCAAGAAGACAAATTAAAAAGTCAATCTTATGTAAGTGGTATTAAGTTCATTGAAATGACAGAAAAAAACTTATGGCAAAATACAAATAGAGAAAAAAGTCCCAAGAGTAAGAATATGTGGGGGCAAACATTTAGCGCAATTGTACACAAACAGACAAACAAAAAATATGAGGCGTCATGGAAACCAAAAAAGGAAAGTGCATCAAAAAGGAAATCTACTGTGTGAAATATAGTGAATAGTTGAGTAAAATGAAGATACAGTAGTATCCAGGTAAAAGGCAAATGAAGGTCATTGTTAACCAGAGCAAATTCACCTGGGTGGAGGGTTTTAAAGAATATAGGCCTGTTTTTAAATGATGGATGGATTACACATTTCTATGTACTTTTTGTACAAAGTTTTTTGTAACACTATAGTAAAGAGAATAACCATACAGGAAAGAGGAAGACAACTAAAAAGCATAGTCATTAAGCTAGGACACAGGGACATACTCCTAACCACAAGCTGAGGGATAAATATTGGAGGTTTTCAAGGTCCTTTTTTTCTGTTGGGAGGGAAATGTACCAATATAGAACATAGGTCTATAAATGGTAGATCTTTTAGTCACTCATCTACTTTGCAGTTAACAGTGATAATTTTACTTTTTTTCTGATTTTTTCATTGAGTAAGAAGAGTAGTCATCAGCTAAAAGTAAATAGTGGGAGAGGACAGAAGGAGATCTGGGTTAAGAAGAAAGGCATAAGATAGCTTTCTCAAGAGAGGAGAGGATTTTATTGGAAAAGTATATGAGAGTGACAGGTAGTATAATTTGACAACTCACGTTTTGTGATCATAAACTTAAACTAATCCACCTAACTTATAGGAGAAAATTTCTGAGTTGGACTTAAGAAGTTCTCTATCATGCATGATCAGTATGATCTACCAGTCTTAGCTTTGAAAATTCTGTGTTCTACATTTATAAGACTTTGACAATTTCTACCACCTTTAATTGCTTCATCAGATATTTGTAGACAGGCTAATAGATGAACAATATCTCTATTTTTTTAATGCTGCATCAGTTAATCTTATAAAGACATTTTAAGAAATAATTAGACATGGACTTAAATTCAAGTTAATCAAATGGTCAAAAAGCATATGAAAAGGTATCCCACATTAACAGTTGTCAGAGAACTGTAAGTTAACATAAGATGATACCACGACATATCCAACAAATGGTTTAAAGGAAAGAGAGAAAAAAAGACATGTTGATGAGTATATGGATCAATTGAAACTCAAAAACATAGCAGGTGGGAATGCAAAATGGTACTACCATACTGGAAAACTATTTCAGCTACGTTTTCTTGGCACTAATTCTGAGATATTCCAATTTCATAAGTATTGCTATTGTTGAACATGCAATTTAGAATTGAGAAAATACATTAAAATAAACTATATTTGCAGTCATTGTCAGAGCTGGAGAGAAAGGAGAGAGACAGCTCAGTGGCAGATTCAAATCTATTTTTGGAAAACCTGCAGAGGGGATCTCTAGTTAGACTGAAGCATGCCCTCTGCCTACAGTCTTTGAGAAAGACCTGCAAAGGAAGTTCTCCAGGCGGACTGGAGCCCGTTTTTCTGCTTACAGGCTTGGTCATTTATCCCCATGGGTGGGAGCTGATTGGTGGGTTCTTATGCAAATGAGGTGTACTGAGAGGTAAGTTTAGATTGGTGGAGATAGTGAAAGAGTTGTGTCTGAAAGACAGAGGGGCTGGGATAAATTTTCCTCCAGTAGTCTTCATGGGTGGGAGAAGGGGAGAAGTTTTTATGAGGCAAGGCAACTGCTGATTGGTGGGTTTTGCAGAAGGCAGAAGTTGTTGCTTGCTGCAGGCTCCACGTGTCCAGAGATTGGATCAGTGAAAGGAGCGGTGGATTGGGGAAACGGAGGTTTGTTGTATCTATCAGTCATGGTAAACCAACCATATCTGGAGAAACTATCAAACTCATAAATTTTTTTGGTTTTCTAGCAATAGATCTTTACTTAGATACATATGGTTAATGTTGGGCCACTAGCAGTTATTTTCTTCCTTGTACCTTATCCCATTGGCTAAGTTTGCACTTCAACAGGGAATCAATTTATTAACTATGATTTTGGAATTGGAACTAAAAAAATCCCATGTCTGATTAATGTTTAAACACAGGGTATACCACATTGAGATACATATAATTTTTTTTCTTTAAGACAGAATCAGAAAATGAAGTTCTGCAATGAGGGAGAAAACAAAAACCAAAACAAAACAATGAAACACATGCATAGATGTGTAATGTAATGTGATGCTGGTTGTATTGAAACCAGTTCAGTTTCCAGCTTTAGTCTATTCAAAATTCAGTTTGGTTATCTTTGTCTGCAAATAAAAGATTATTATTAACTTTTAATATATTTTTATTGAATTATAATCAGTTTATAATGTCGTCTCAGTTTCTGGTGTACAGCATAATGCTTCAGTCACATAGAAACATACATATATTCATTTTCATATTCTTTTTCACCATAAGTTACTATAAGATATTGAATATAGTTCCCTGTGCTATACAATATAAACTGATTGTTTATCTCAAAAGATTATTAGTAACTGTACGTATGCAGAAATGGAGAAATCTGAGTATGAGTCACTTAAGGTTTATGAAAGGGAGGAGAAATCACTCAATGTATGTTAAGCAGAAATGTATGCAACAATGGGAATTTAGATACTTACAGATTTGTTGAAAGGGCTGAAGTCTATGATCACTGCATGACTACAGTATTCAGGGAAACATCATGAAATATCTAATCTGAAGGTCAGAAACATCTTACTACTGATTCTGCTATGGTTATATTACATAATCATGAGCTAATAAGTAGATATAAAAATGTGGAGTCTGGCCACTGAAAATGCTGTTCAACACTCATACGTTTGTGTCCTTACTTGATAACATCAAACTAATGGCTGTAACCTCAACTTTGCATTCCAAAACTCACATGTGAGTATCTTAAGAGAGAAAAACAGTTTATTTAAGGACCCTTATTGTATAGATTAAAATATATAATTTTAGATGTTTAAATTTAGTAAGTAAAAGAAGGATACTTTGGATATTAAGAAACCAATCTATAGTGTTTATTACATATGTGATTAAGGGAGTCTTATTTGCTGTTGGAAGTCCTGCCTGTCTTGTGAGAATTTGGATAATCACTAAGGGCAAATAAAAATTGAAAAAATTTTCCATGCTAGGCAAAATGGTATAAGTGTGATCTTTGAATCACTTTTTTTCTCTTTAGACATTCAGCAGTTAAAAAAGACCAATATAAATAAATAAATAAAAGAAGGAATCTCTGCTGCTTTAGTTTGCATAATCTAATCAGACGGGTATATGTTAATCAAATGTGCTGGAAAATATTATTAACATTTTTGAAAATATCAGAGAGGGATTGTACATGGTACAGTTGTTATAAGGTCACATAATAAAATATTCTATTTCAGGGAGGGCTTCCTTGAAGAAATAACAAGTTCACAGAGCTTTGAAAAAAGAGATGAATAGAAGTCGAAGCCTAGGAAATAACATATGTAAAGACCCCAAGGTTTTGGATCCAGTTAGGCTTGCTCATGAAAACTAATTATATGTATCTCTTTTCAACTCTACATGTCTTTTATAATTTTTCCACCTTTATTATGATATAATTGCCATATAGCATTGTGTAAGTTTGAGGTATACAACAAAATTATTCAAAATATGTGTATATTGTAAAAAGATTACCACAATCATGTTAATTAACACATTTATCACCTCACATAGTTACATAGTTACAATTCTGTGTGTGCATGTGGTAAAAACTTTTATTAATTAATGATAATCATTTTACAATGTTGTGTCAAATTCCAGTGTAGAGCACAATTTTTCAGTCATACATGAACATATATATATTCATTGTCACATTTTTTTCTCTGTGAGCTACCATAAGAACTTGTGTATATTTCCCTGTGCTATATATATAATCTAATTTATCTATTCTACAATTTTGAAATCCCAGGCTATCTCTTCCCACCCCCCGCACCCTTGGCAACTACAAGTTTGTATTCTATGTCTGTGAGTCTATTGCTGTTATGTATTTATGCTTTGTTTGTTTGTTTTTAGATTCCACATATGAGCTATCTCATATGGTATTTTGCTTTCTCTTTCTGGCTTACTTCACTTAGAATGACATTCTCCAGGAGCATCCATGTTGCTGTAAATGGTGTTATGTTGTCATTTTTATGGCTGAATAGTATTCCATTGTATAAATACACCATCTCTTCTTTATTCAGTCATCTGTTGATGGACATTTAGGCTGTTTCCATGTCTTGGCTATTGTAAATAATGCTGCTATGAACATTGGGGTGCAGGTGTCATCCTGAAGTAGGGTTCCTTCTGGATATATACCCAAGAGTGGGATTCCTGGGTCACATGGTAAGTCTGTTCCTAGTCTTCTGAGGAATCTCTGTACTGTTTTCCACAGTGGCTGCACCAAACTGCATTCCCACCAGCAGTGTAGGAGGGTTCCCTTTTCTCCCCAGCCTCTCCAGCATTTGTCATTTGTGGATTTTTGAATGACGGCCACTCTGACTGGTGTGAGGTGATACCTCATTGTAGTTTTGATTTGCATTTCTCTGATAATTAGTGATATCGAGCATTTTTTCATGTGTTTATTATTTATTTCTATGTCTTCCTTGGAGATTTGCTTGTTTAGGTCTTCTGCCCATTTTTGGATTGGGTTGTTTATTTTTTTCTTATTAAATCGTATGAGCTGCTTACATATTCTGCAGATCAAGCCTTTGTCGGTTTCACTTGCAAAAATTTTCTCCCATTCCATAGGTTGTCTTTTTGCTTTATTTATGGTCTCCTTTGCTGTGCAGAAACTTGTAAGTTTCATTAGGTCCCATTTGTTTATACTTGCTTTTATTTCCTCTAGGAGAATATTTTTGAGATGTATGTCAGATACTGTTTTGCCTATATTTTCCTCTAGGAGGTTTATTGTATCTTGTCTTATGTTTAATTCTTTGATCCATTTTGAGTTGATTTTTGTATATGGTATAAGGGAGTGTTCTAGCTTCATTGTTTTACATGCTGCTGTCCAGTTTTCCCAACACCATTTGCTGAAGAGACTGTCTTTATTCCATTGTATATTCTTGCCTCCTTTGTTGAAGATTAGTTGACCAAAAGTTTGTGGGTTCATTTGTGGGCTCTCTAGTCTGTTCCATTGGTCTACATGTCTGTTTCTGTACCAGTACCATGCTGTCTTGATGACTGTAACTCTATAGTATTGACTGAAGTCTGGGAGAGTTATTCCTCCAGCCTCTTTCTTTCTCTTCAGTAGTGCTTTGTCAATTCTAGGTCTTTGATGGTTCCATATATATTTTATTATGATTTCTTCTAGTTCTGTGAAATATGTCCCGGGTAATTTGATAGGGGTTGAATTAAATCTGTAGATTGCCTTGGGCAATGTGACCATTTTAACAATATTGATTCTTCCAATCCAAGAGCATGGGATATCTTTCCATTTTTAAAAGTCTTCTTTAATTTCCTTCATCAATGGTTTATAGTTTTCTGTATATAATTCTTTCACCTCCTTGGTTAGATTTATTCGTAGGTATTCTATTACTTTGCGTGCTATTTTAAAGGGGATTGTTTCTTTACTTTCTTCTTCTGTTGATTCATCGTTAGTGTAAAGAAATGACACTGATTTTTGAACATTAATCTCGTAACCTGCTACCTTGCTGAATTCTTCGATCAGCTATAGTAATTTTTGTGTGGCCCTTTTAGGGTTTTCTATATATAGTAACATGTCATCAGCATATAGTGACACTTTTACCTCTTCTTTCCAATTTGGATCTCTTTTATTTCTCTCTTTTGTCTGATTGCTGTGGTTAGGACTTCCAAGACTATGTTGAATAGGAGTGGTGAGCGTGGGCAGCCTTGTCTTGTCCCAGATTTTAGTGGGAAGCTTTTGAGTTTTTCACTGTTGAGTACTGTGCTGGCTGTAGGTTTGTCATATATAGCTTTTATGATGTTGAGATATGTTCCCTCTATACCCAATTTGGTGAGAGTTTTTATCATAAATGGGTGTTGAATTTTATCAAATGCTTTTTCTGTATCTATTGAGATGATCATGTGGTTTTTGTCCTTTCTCTTATTGATATGATGCATTACATTGATTGATTTGCGTATGTTGAACCATCCTTGTGTCCCTGGGATGAACCTCACTTGGTCATGATGTGTAATATTTTTTATGTGTAGTTGGATTTTATTTGCTAATATTTTGGTGAGGATTTTGGCATCTATGTTCATCAATGATATTGCCCTATAATTCTTTTTTTGGTAGTGTCTTTGCCTGATTTTGGTATCAGGGTGATGGTGACTTCATAGAATGAGTTTGGGAGTATTTCTTCCTTTTCAATATTCTGGAAGAGTTTTAGAAGGACTGGTATGAGTTCTTCTTTTTATGTTTGGTAGAATTCTTCAGTGAAGCCGTCCGGTCCTGGATTTTTATTTATAAGGAGGTTTTTTGTTATTGCTAATCTGATTTCATTTCTACTGATTGGTTTGTTCAAGTGGTCAGTTTCTTATTCATTCAATCTTGATGGACTGTATATTTCTGGAAACTTATCCATCTCCTCTAGGTTATCCAGTTTGGTTCCATATAGTTTTTAATAATATTGTCATATGATATTCTGTATTTCTATTTTGTTGTAATTTCTCCATTTTCCTTTCTTATTTTGCTAATTTGTGCTCTCTCTTTCTTCTTCTTTTTGAGTTTGGCCAGAGGTTTGTCGATTTTATTTACTTTTTCAAAAAACCAGCATTTAGTTTGATTGATTTTTTCTATG
Source organism: Camelus bactrianus (assembly GCF_048773025.1). Lineage (NCBI taxonomy): Eukaryota > Metazoa > Chordata > Mammalia > Artiodactyla > Camelidae > Camelus > Camelus bactrianus. Next base: position 28,888,697 of record NC_133552.1, on the reverse strand, counting down.
TTTTTTATTAAATCTGTGTTTTATTTATTTCCTCCCTGATCTTTATAATTTCCTTCATTCTACTGCATTTTGGGGATTTTTGTTTTTCTTCTTCTAGTTCTTTTAGTTGGGGTTAAATTGTTTATTTGAGATTGTTCTTCTTTTTTGAGGAAGGTCTGTATTGCTATAAACTTTTCTCTTAGCACTGCCTTTGCTCTGTCCCATAAATTTGGTGTAGTTGTGCTTTCATTTTCATTTGTCTCAAGATAATTTTTAATTTCAGCTTTGATTTCCTCATTGGCCCATTGGTTTTTTAGTAACATATTCTTTAATCTCTATGCTTTCCTTTTTTTCTCCTTTGTTTCTCTGTTGTTGATTTCTAGTTTCATGGCACTGTGGTCAGTTAAGATGATTGAGATAATTTCTATCTCCTTAAAATTGTTGAGGTTTCTTTTATGCCCAAGTACATGATCAATCCTAGAAAACGTTCCATGTGCACTTGAAAAGAATGTATATCCTATTTTGGGGGGGGTGTAATGCTCTGAAAACATCCACCCAATCTAATTTTTCTATTGTATTATTTAGTTTCTCTGTTGCCTTATTCACTTTCTGTTTGGAAGATCTGTCTAGTGATGTTAATATGTTGTTAAAATCTCCAACTATGATTGTATTCCCATTAATATCCCCCTTTATCTCTGTTATTAATTGTTTTATGTATTTAGGTGCTCCTATATTGGGTGAGTATATATTAACGAGTGTAATATCCTCATCTTGTATCACTCCTTTAATCATTATAAAATGTCCTTCTTTATGGCCTTTGTTTTAAAGTCTATTTTGTCTGAAATCAGTACTGCAACAACTGTTTTTTTGGCATTTCCATTTGCATGGAATATCCTTTTGTATCCATTCACTCTTAATCTATATGTGTCCTTCTCCCTAAAGTGGGTCTCTTGTATGCAGCATATTGAAGGTTCTTGCTTTATTATCCAGTCTGCCACTCTATGTCTTTTGACTGGAGCAATTACTCGAATAACATTTACAGTAATTAATGATAGATGTATGTTTATTGACATTTTGAACTTATCTTTGCAGTTGATTTGATATTTCCTCTTTGTTCCTTTCTTCTTCCTTTTGTGGTTTGGTAATCTTCCTTTGTATTATCATGGATTTTATTTATTTATTGTGACTCCCTTGTAAGTTTTTGGCTTGTGGTTACCCTTTTCTGTAAGTATATTAGCCCATTACTATATCTGGAACCTATCCTACCAAAAACAAAAAGGTTAAAAAAGAAAGAAAAAAAAATAATCTATATTTTCTTGCTTCCCTCTCCCATTCTTAATGATTTAATGTCTTCTTTACAATTTCATGTTTATTATATTTGGAATTCATGGTAGTTATCACCTTTTCAGTTATGTTTCTCATTTCTGTAGCATCCTGCTTCTTTTCTATTTAGAGTAGACCTTTCAATATTTCTTTTTAGGGTTTAGTGTTGCTAAACACTTAGTTTTTGCTTGTCAGTGAAATTCTTTATCTCTCCTTCTATCCTAAAGGATAGCCTTGCTGGATAAAGTATCGTAGGCTGCATCTTTTTTTCATTCAGGACTTTGAATATATCTTGTCACTCCTTTCTGGCCTGTAGTGTTTGTGTAGAGAAATCTGCTGAGCGCCTTATGAGGGTTCCCTTGTAACTCACTCTTTGCTTTTCTCTTATTGCCTTTAGGATCATTTCTTTATCCTTGACTCTGGCCATCTTGATTATGATATGTCTTGGTGTGGGTCTGTTTGGGTTCTTCCTGTTTGGGACCCTTTGAACTTCCTGTATTTGGATATCTGATTCTTTCTTTAGGCTTGGGAAGTTTTCAGTCATGATTTCTTCAAAAACCTTTTCAATCTCCTTTTATCTTTCTTCCCCTTCTGGGACCCCTATTATGCGAAGATTGGCACACTTTTTATTATCCCATATGTCCCTTATGTTGCTTTCATGTGTTTTTATTTGTTTATCTTGCAGTTGTTCTGATTGGGTGCTTTCTGTTGTTCTGTCTTCTAGGTCACTAATTCATTCCTCTGCATTATCTAGTCTGCTTTGCACAGCCTTTAGATCCATTCTCATCACAGCCAATGTGTTTATCAACTCTACTTGGCTCTTCTTTATAGCTTTGATTTCATTTTGACATATTTTATATCTAAATACTGTCTCTTTTAGTTCCTTCAATAATTTGATCACTCCTTTTTTGAAATCTTGATCTAGTAGACTATTGATGTCTATTTCATTGATTGTTCTTTCAGGGGATTTCTCTTGTTCTTTTAATTGGGAATGGTTTCTGTGCTTCTTCATCTTGCTCATATGTCTCTGGTACTGTGGCTTATGGAGTATCAGTTATCTATTGTGGTCCTTAAAGGAGTTTATTTATTTATCTATCGAATGCCTATGTAGGAATAAAATTTAAAAAAAAAAAGGAGAAAGAAAGATAATTTTAATAGAAGGGAGAAAAAAAGGTTTGAAAACAGTGTATAATCAGTTATAGGAGCGCAATTTGAATCAGACTAGCTTTTGAGTTGAGATGTCTTTTTTTTTTTAACCCTTAAAAAAAAAAAGGAAATAAGACCCAAAAATGGTATTGAAACCTGTGTATAATCAGTAACAGGAGATCAAAACCAAAAGAAATGAAAATGAAATCAGGTGGATTTTTAAAAATAATAATAATAATATAACTACTTTAAAAGAAAAAATTTATAAAGGAATTAAAACTAGAAGCATATACAATTGTTTAGAAAGTTGAAATTAACAAGGTAATAGAAAATAGAACAGATTAAAAAAAGATAAAATAAAGAGAGAATTTTAAGAGAAGGGAGGAAAAAAAGGCCTGAAAATAGTGTATAGTCAGTTATTGAAGAGGTATTTGAATTAGACTAGCATTCAAGTTGACATCTTTTTAAAAACCCTGAAAAAAAAAAGGAAAAAAAATAAAAAAATGACACCTGAAACCCATTTACAATCAACAACAGGAGATGAAACCCAAAAGAAGTGATAATGCAATCAAGTGGATTCTCTTTAAAAAACAATATAACTACTTTAAGAGAAAAACCCAAGGGGATCAAAACTAGAAACACATACAATTGTCTAGAAAGAAAAATTCAAAAAGGAACCAAAACTAGAAGCATATACAAACGTCCAGAAAGTAGAAATCAAAAAGGTAATAAAAAGTGGAACAGACCAAAAAAGATATGATAAAGAGAGAATTCCGAAGAAGGGGAGGGGAAAAAAAAAGGCCTGAAAACAGCGTACAATGAACAACTGAAGAGTAAGCTGAAGCAGAACAGCAATCGGGTTGAGACGTCTCCCAAAAAGCTCCAAAATAGGAGAAAAGAGGGAAAAAACACATTTGAAACCTGTGTACAATCAACAATAGGCGATCAAAACCAAGAGAGTGAAAAATGACACGACGTGGATCTTTCAAAATAACAATACCATTTTAAAAGAAAAATTCAAAAGGGACCAAAACTGGAAGGATATACAACTGTTTAAAAAGCAAAAATCAAAAAGGTAACAGAAAATATAACAGGCAAAAACAGATTAAAAAAAAAAAAAAAAAAAAAGGAAGGGAGTGTTCTCCTGGAGACTGTGTGCTCTTAATGAGAAAGTCTTTCTGTCTTCGCCCTGTTTCTTGAGCTTGGCTTGTTGTTTCCCGAGGCCCTCCATTGGCGCCCTCGTCTGTGCTGCTCCCAGTGCCTGTCTGCAAGCAGATCACGCCCCCTTCCAGCACAGAGTTCCTGCCGGGAAGGCTAGGGGCCACCCACCATCTCCTGGCGCAGGTCGCTCCGAGGCTTCGAGCTGTCCCACGCTCCACCCTGGGTCAGCGCTCCACAGGCGTGCCCCAGGAAGACCTCGGAACAGCCTCGCCCCTTCTCCAGGTCCAAACTCAGCTCCTTGTTTGTTCTGGCGGTGCGAACTTTGCGAGGCACGAGGGCTGAAGGAGCCTATCTAATTCGGGCTGCAAACAAGTCACTGTCTGGCCTCAGAGGCTGCTGAGCCCCCAGGCGCGGACTCAGGTTTCACCCTTGCCCCCAACTGGGTGCCAAGAGCTGAAGGATATGGCGGCTGTGCTTGAGCCCCCACCTCTCCTCCCCAAAAACCTTCTGTGGGTTTTCAGAGATGGGAGTATCAGGGCACATCAGCCGTGCTGTTTCACGGAGGGCCCAGGTTGTTCTGCCCTGTGCACCCACTCATCCATGTTGTGCAGCACCCTGCAGTCCCTTGGGGCTGCCTCAGTGCAGCCATCCCTGTCCTCTACCTGGCTTGGGCAGCTTGTCCTGGCCTCCAGATCCTGGCTTGGGTTTCAGGCTGGGTGTCGCAGGGACCCTCTGTGCCCGTTCAACCCAGTTCTGTTGGTCAAGGGCTGCTTTGTACAGATCCGAGCCTCAGAGGCTCCCCCTCTGTGTCTCTGGCCTCTCCGTTGGAGAGGGGTAGACCCAGCGAACTAGCGCCAATCCTCTTTTGCCCGCTCTCTCCCTGCGGGACTGATCCCACACTGTTTTGCCTTTTCGTCTTCCTTTTTTCTTTTTTTTTTCTTTCTCCTACCACATTTTTGGCATCTTCGACTTTTGAAGAGGTTGATGTTCTGTCAGAATTCCGCAGGTGCTCTGGTTGGCTGAGTGGGTCCGTAGATATGAGTCTTGGTGTATCTGTGTGAGAGGGTGAGCTATGTGCATCCTACTACTCCGCCATCTTGGCCTTCTCCCGATTATCAGAAAAAATTTTTAAGATCTACTTTCTTAGCAGCTTTCAAACATGCAACTTGCAAACTATAGTTACCATGCTGTACATTGCATCTCCAGAAATAACTCATCTTACAAATGGAAGTTTATACCCTTTGACTGCATTTACCCATTTCCCCTACAATTAATTCTCTCCACCTCTGGTAACTGTTAATCTGCTGTCTGTTTCTATGAGGTTTTTTGTTTGTATAGATTCCACATAGAAGTGACTTCATACATCTCTTTTTTTCTGACTGTCAGCCAAGGGAGGCTGATGTGGGGTTCTAGGAGGTGAGCAGCCCAAATGAAAAAATGCATGAGGAGTTGTCATACTACCGGACAGACTTCAGCTGGAGACACCATGGGGTTAACAACACTTTATTGTCACAGGGAGGTGCGCATCTATGATGTACGTGTCCTGCTTTTATCTGTTTTCTGTCAACACATGTGCAGTCTGAGTTTCTTTGTTCATTAGGCTTACAGAATATCTCTAGCACATGCGTACTTCTATTTTCTTTGTTCTATATCTTATATAATTGACGCATGTGTGAGCAATTATTTACTGCATACTACAAACATGCTCTGTAGTCGTGGCCTTGGGTCCCACAGCCTTAACTTATCTCAAGGCTCTGGCCATGGCCTTGGGTCCCATGGCCTTAACTTGTCTCAAGGCTAGCTCACACTGAATTATTACAATTAGCATAATGTCTACAAGATTGATCCATGTTGTAACATATGGCAGGGTTTCCTTATTTTTATGGCTGAATAAAATGTCATTCTGTATATATTCAACATATTTTCTTTATTAATTTATTCCTTGATCAACATTTATGTTTTTATTTCCATATTATGGTTATTGTAAAAAATACTGTGGTGAACATGGGAATGCAGATATCTCTTTGAAAGAGTGATTTCATTTCTTTTAGATACATGTACCTAGATTTGAGATTGCTGAATCTTATGATACTTCTATGCCTAATTTTTTGAGGAATCTCAGTACTGCTTTTCATAATGGCTGTAACAATTTACATCTCCATCTACAGTGCACAAGGATTCCCTTTTACCCACAACTTTTCCTACACTTATCTTTTGTCTTTTCAATAATAGCTATTCTAACAGGTTTGAGGTGATATTCATTTGTGGTTTTGATGTGCATTTCCCTGATGATTAGTGATTTTGAGCACCTTTCCTATACTTATTGGCACTTTGAGTATCTATTTTGGGAAAATGTCTGTTCAGATCCTATGCTTAGTTTTAATTGGATTTTTTTTTTTTTTTTGCTATTGAGTTGTATCTGTTCCTTTCATATTTAACTCCTTATCAGATATGCTGTTTGCAAATATTTTTCTCAATCCACAGGGTTGTCTCTTTACTTTGTTGACAGTTTCCTTTAATGTGCATAAGCTTTTCAGTTTGCTGTAGTCCCATTTGCTTGTGTGTGTTTGTGTGTTTTGCACTTTTGATGTCATATTCATAAAATCATTACCAAAATCAATGTAAAGGAGCTTTTCCTTATGTTTTCTTTTAGAGGTTATATGGTTTCAAGTCTAATCTATTTTCTCCAGTGAGAATTCTTCACTCTCTTGTCCAATATTAGTTGACTATATATGCATGGGTTTATTTTGGGGCTCTTTCCATTCCATTGGTTTATGTATCTGTTTTATGCCATCTAACATATCTTCTAACTATTCAAGTGTTGTTGAATAGGTTTTTACTTTGATTTATTTTTGTTCTCTGGTGATCTTAAGAAAGACACAATTACCTGTAAAGGCTGTAGTAATATAAACGCTATTTCTGGAAATCCTCTGTTTTCAAGAAATCATATAATTCTTCCCAAGCATCTTGATACTTTGAAAATAAAATAATAGTCAAAATATTATTAAAAAGAGATTCACACATTCAGAGAAAGAGATTAAGAAAAGTAAGTTAGATTTTATTCTACATTCTATCTGGCCATATGCTCATCTGAATAGCAACATTTCAATTACTATAAGAGAGAATGCCAGACTGGATATTAGGTGAATGCTATCAGATTTTTGAAGGGATATTTAATTTAAACCATGAATAAGTTTGATAAACTGGCTTACAATAAAATTAGGCTCAGAATATTCATATTTAGCAGACAGAAACATTATCATTCTTTCTTAGAAAATGGCTATATAAATATTGATTAATATTTGCCCATTCCCTATCCATTTTCAGGGGTAAATTCAACATTTCCACTGTACTATTTGAGAGCATAGCAAAAAAGGAATTCAAGTGTTGCAATTTTACATCACTTATAACCCAGTTACCCTTTCCTTAGGGCACAGTATGAGATTCTTCCATTAAACTGTAATAATGCTCTTGGCTGTCTTAATTAATTTGGGAAATAATGAGTTTCCAACAAAATTTTGTTTATAAATATTCTCTAGAATATATAACACGTAGCAAACAGCAACAACAGACATTTGAATTGTTTCACAGCTAATCTTATTTGATTCTTGGTCTTCACAGCAATATTACTACATACACTGATGTTCAGAAAATAAGATCAGAGAATTCAAAATGTTTGCCAAATGTTTGAATGTCTGCCTACTTGGTAAATTTATTATGTCACAACTGACAGAGCATGGTTAATCCAGACTAACTGTGTTATTTTATTCATTTCAAAATCAGAAGTCCAGTTCACATTCTAATTTATTAGTGCTAAGACGGTTAGGTGTATGTAAATGCACTGAGAGATGAGTAGTGTCAAAATATGATAGTCTTCAATTTCAGGCTAAACTTTGTTTTATGTTTTATCCTTAAATAAAAGGAAATATTTGTATATTTGCAGTGAGGAAATACAAAAAGAGATCAATATATTAGGAAACAAAGTTATATAAAATATGTAGATAAATTAGTGTGCAAGACAACTGGCATTCAAATAGTGATAATGTGAATAAAATGAAAGTTAGTAGTTACATATCATGTAAGGAATGAAGAACTTAATGAATAACTATATTTCTAGGGTAAATATTTACAGGAACTAAAGATTGACAGAGGAGGAAAAACCACCTCTGAAAATTCATTTCTCATTAAAAGTAATAAGAACACTGACAAAATGATGAAAATCAACTTTTTTCAGAATTCTTGAAATCAATTAAAGAATCTCAACTGTATGAAGAGCATTTATTCAGGAAAAATAACTGAATTTAGATAAAAACAACAAGCTTGATAGCATGTTAATTCACTTTAATCTCATCCCCCTCTTCCCAGCTCCACTGTAAACTTAAATACCTTCAGCCTAGTAACTGGTGTAACTGAAAATTTGTAGCCAAGTAACCACTGGAGGAGGTAAAAGGGTCTAGAATTCTCCCAAAACCTAAGTTCCCAGAGAATTATTAATATTTGTTCTTCCTTATTACAAATCTTCTTTCTCAGGGCTTGTTTTACCTGACTCAGGGCTTGTTCTATTTGAATAACCCTATCACCAGAATGCTTGAGAAATACAGTCAGGGGCAAATGTTTAACATTGTAGCTACCTTAACAGCCATTACTAATTGCCAAGCTGACCAAATCCTGAAAGAGAGAAACTAGGATATGAAACGTCCTTGAGGAGCTTTACAAGCCTCCAACATTTTTCTATGAATCTATAACTCCAAAAGCATGTCCTGGGCTTTGTTCATGCCAGGAATGACTCAAGAAGTGTTAATCTCTCAATTCTGGCTGACCTACAGTCCCTGTGCAGGAAGCAAGTGAGTAGCAAGGCAGAGTTTTAAACTGCCTCTTGGAGAATGGAAAGTATATCCCCAAACACACAGAGCCTGTCAACAAGAGCTAGGAGATATACAGGTTCAAGGTATTTAAAAGCAATCTTTGTCCAGTCATTAGCCAATCACTAAGCTAATCAAGTATACATTTTAGTGGCTATACACACACACACACACACACACACACACACACACACACACACAAATACACATTTTACAAAATTAGTTCAAGAAGGTCACTAAACAAACAAAAAACCAAACAATAACAACAACATCAAGCCTTGAGGAGGCTGGCGGGGGATTTTACTTCCAGAATTATCACATTATTGTTGGTTAAAATGTTGATTTTGGGGGTGCCAAGATGGCAGAGTAGAAGGATGCATAGCTCATCCTCTCCCATGAATACCCCAAGAATTACAACTATGGACTGATCAGTTTGCACAGAATACCCACAGAGCTTTTGCAGAATTTTTCTTGCTTCAGTAATATAAGAAGATTTCTCACAAAAACAGGTAGAAGGAAGAAAAGAAAAGAAAGAAAATGGAAATCAGAGCATGACTTGCCCCATAGGGAGGGAGCAGCAAAGGAAAAAATGTGTCCTCACTCTGGGTTGCTCCCTTTCCAGGAAGGAGATCAATGGGAACAGAAGGGGAGCTTCTGAGGCTCAGAAAAGAAAGTAGCAGCTGCTTGGCAGAAAGTACAGAGAGAAACCAGAACAAAGAGTCCCTGTTATCCTTAGACTGAGACATGAGATGGCAGGGTGGGTCAGGAATACCTGCTGGAGCTCTGTATTTTGTGAACAAGCCTGAGCAAAGGACTGGGGCTGACTATGCAGAGGCAGCCTCAGGAGGCTGCAGCATGGTGTAGGCTGTGGCTGGGAATGTGTCCGGAACAGAACAGCCTGGGACCCCCATAAAAAAGTACCACTACTGGTGCATGAAAGAGGAGGGGCACAGTACAACTGGGCCATAGCAGTCATCTCTGCTAGCCAAGATGGTGTTGCTTGGCACCACTTTTGGTATGTGTTGGCAGGGTTGAATCATAGCCATCCCCTCAGTTTGCTCCAAAAGGGCACATTCACTGGTGTGCAGCTCCCCAGGAGAGGCAGGGCTGAAACCTGAACTGGTACCCAGGGGCTCCATAACTTCATAGGCAAGGCTGAGATTTGATTCCAGCCCCAGGCAGCAGTGACACATTTGCTCTGCTGGTGCCTTTGTGGCCCTGTACCCCTTAGATGAACCAGCAGACTTCTGCACACAGCAGTGGCAGGTTTGGCATTAACGGCAGGCCTGTATACCATACATGGATGTAAGTCTGCAGTCTGCATTGACCCTGTGGTGCACCACAAATCCAGGTGTGTTTCTACATGCTCACTAACTATAGTCCTACTGCTGGATGTTGACAGAACTACACTGGTGGCCCTGTGAGCACAGAACCCGGGGACACTAGAGCATATTGCCAACATTCCTGTGAGTTAGTTGGGGACAAGGGTAGCAGCAACAAAGTGTACATTGTAAACCTGCATTAACAAGTGACAGATGACACTACAGAGGACGCTTGTCAGTGGACATCTCCTGTGGAGGAATACTCAAGGAGTCCTCTTCTAGCTGAAGCACTCCAACCCCACACACCACAAACACAGCTCAGAAACAGATTGAAAGTGAGAAGATGCAAAAAGATATTTCATGCAAATGGAAGTGACAAGAAAGCAAGAGTAACAATACTCATATCAGACAAAATAAACTCAAAACAAAGGCTTAAAGAAAGGCAAAGAAGGTTCAAGATCAAAGGATCAATACAATAAGAGGACATTACACTTATTAACATATATGAACCCCATATAGGAGTGCCTAAATATATAGAACACATATTAACAGACATAAATGGAGAAATTGATGGGAACACAATATAATAGGAGACTTTAACAACTGACTAACATCATTGGACAAATCTTCTAGACAGAAAATCAATAAGACAATGGAGATACTAAATGACACAATAGAATATTTGGATTTGGTTGATATTTTTAGGACATTACATCCACCCAAATTAGAATATACATTCTTTTCAAGTGTGCATGGAACATTCTCTAGGATAGACCACATGCTTGGACAAAAAATGAACTGAAGACATTTAAGAAGACAGAAATAAGTCCAAGCATCTCTTCTGACCACAAGGCATGAAACTAGAAATCAACCACAGAAAAACAAATGAGAAAAAAATGACTACATGGAGACTAAACAACTACTAAAAAACAAATGGGTCAATGATAAAATCAAAGAAAAAAATTAAAAACTCCTTGAGATAAATGACAATGAAAACTTAAAATCAATGGGATACAGCAATGCAGTCCAGAGGAAAGTATACAGGCCTTCCTCAAAAAAGAAGAGCAATCACAAATAAACAACCTAACCTATCACCTAAAAGAATCAGAAAAAGAAGAACAAACAAATCCTAAAGTCAGCAGAAGGAAAGAAATAATAAAGATCAGGGAGGAAATAAGTAAAACAGAGATTTAAAAAATAGAAAAAATCAATCAAACCAAGTGGTGGTTTTTTGAAAGAGTAAACAAAATCAACAAACCTTTCATGAGGCTCACAAGAAGAAAAGAGAGAGGACACAAATAAATAAAATAAGAAAGGAAAATGGAGAAATTACAACCAGTACCACAGAAACAAACACACACACACACACACACACACACACACACACACACACTCAGAGACTACTATGAAGAATGATATGACAACAGTTTGAACAAACTAGAAGAGGACAAGTTTCTAGAAACACACTGTCCACCAAAACTGAATCAAGAAGAAATAAATCATTTGAACAGAACAATCACTAGAAGTGAAATAAAATCAGCAATAAAAATCTCCCTGCAAACAAAAGTTCAGGACCAAATGGCTTCACTGGGGAATTCTACCAAGCATACCTGACACCAAAACCAGAAAAAGACACTACCAAAAAAAAAAAAAAAATACAGGCCAATACTGTTGATAAACATAGATGCAAAAATTCTCAACAAAATATTAGCAAAGAATCCAACAACACATAAAAATATCATACAGTATGATCAAGTTGGCTTCATCCAAGGGACAGAAGGATGGTTTAACATACACAAATCAATCAGTGTGGCCTATCACATCAATAAGAGAAAGGATAAAAATCACATGATCCTCTCAATAGATGCAGAAAAAGCATTTGATAAAGTTCAACACCCATTTATGATAAAAACACTTATCAAAGTGGATATAGAGGGAACATATCTCAACATAATAAAAGCTACTTATGACAAACCCACAGCCAACATAATGCTCTATGGTGAAAATTTGAAAGCCTTTCTACTAAAACCTGGAAGAAGACAAGGATGCTAATTCTCACCACTTCTATTCATCATAGTATTGGAAGTTTTAGTCATACTAATTAGGCAAGAAAAAGAAATTAAAAAGATTCAAACTGGAAGAGAAGAGTTAAAATAGTCACTCTATGTGAATGACATGATACTATGCATAGAAAATGTGAAAGGATCCACACAAAAACTACTGGAGCTGAAAAAAAGAATTTGGCGAAGTAGCAGGACACAAAGTTAATATATAGAATTCAGTTGCATTTCTATAAACTAACAATGAAATATTAGAAAAGAAATGTAAAAAATAATCCCTTTTAAAATCACATCCAAAGTAATAAAATACTGAGGAATATATCTGACTAAGGAAGTGAAACTCTCGTATGCAGAAAACTACAAAATATTGATTTAAGAAATTAAAGATGACTTAAAGAAATGGAAAGATATCCCATACTCTTGGATTGGAAGAATTACTATTATTAAAACAGCCTTACCACCCAAAGCAATCTATACATTTAATGTGATCCCTTTCAAATTACTCATGACATTTTTTCACAGAAGAGAACAAACCTAAAATTTATATGAAATTACAAAATACCCAAAATTGTCAAAGCAATACTAATGAAAAAGTATGAAGATGGAGGAATAACTCTCCCAGAATTCAGACAATACTACAGAGGTACAATAATCAAAATGGTGTGATATTTCCACAAAAACAGACTTAAGGCTCAATGGAACAGATTAGAGAGCACAAAAGTAAAACCACAGACTTACGGTCAATTAATCTTTGACAAAGGAGACAAGAATATACAATGGAGAAAGACAGTCTCTTCAGGAAGTGGTGAAAATGACAGCTTTAAGTAAGTCAGTGAAGTTAGAACACTCTCTCACACCAAACTCTAAAATAAACTCAAAATGGCTTACAGATTTAAATATAAGACAAGACACTATAAACCTCCTAGAAGGAAAAAATAGGCAAAATATTTTCTGATAAAAATCTTAGCAATGTTTTCCTAGGGCAGTCTACACAGGCAATAGAAATAAAAGCAAAAATAAACAAATGGGACCTAATTAAACTTATAAGCTTTTGTCCAGCAAGAGGAACTATAAAGAAGACAAAATACAATCTATAGAGTGGGAGAAAATTTTTGCAAATGATGTGACTAATAAAGGTTTACTTTCTGGGATATATAAACAGCTCACACAACTTAATAACAACAACAACAACAACAACAACAACAACAACAACAACAACAACAAAAGCCCACAAAAGGGGCAGAAGACCTAAACAGCAATTCTCCAATAAAGACATATAAATGATCAATAGACACATGAAAAGTGCTCAATATCACAAATTATCAGAGAAATGCAAATTAAAACTACAATGAGGTATCATGTCAACACCAGTCAGAATGGCCATCATTCGTAAGTCCACAAATGATAAATGCTGGAAAGGGTGTGGAGAAAAGGGAACCCTCCTACACTGTTCATGGGAATGTAGTTCGGTGCAGCTATTATGGAAAACAGTATGGAGATTCCTCCAAAAACTAAAATAGACTTACAACATGATACAGCAATCTCACTCCTGGGTATATATACAGAGGGAAATTTAATTCAATAAAGTATATGTACTCCAATGTTCCTAGCAGCACGATAGCCAAGATATAGAAATCCTAAATGTCTAGTGACAGATTACTGGATAAAGAAGTTCTGGTATATTTATATAATGGATACTACTCAGCCATAAAATAATAATAGAATAATGTCATTTGTAACAACTTGGATGGACCTGGGGATCGTCATTTTAAGTGAAGTAAGCCAGAAAGAGAAAGAAAAATACCATATGAAATCACTCAAATGTGGAATCTAAAAAAAGAAAAAGAAAACACTAATGTACTTATCTACAAAACAGAATACAGACTCATATATACAGTAAACAATCTAATGGTTAACAGGGGGAAAAGGTGTGGAAATGGATAAATTGGTAGCTCTATATTTACAAATATAAATTACTACATATAAAATAGATGAACAGTGTTTCTTCTGTATAGCACAGGGAAGTATATTCAATATCTTGTAGTAACCTATAATAAAAAAGAATATGAAAACAAATATGTATTTATCTGTATGACTGAAACATTATGCTGTACAACAGAAGTAACTGATGCATTGTATACTTCAATTAAAAAAACTAAATAAAAATGATTGGAAGGAAAAACAAAAAAAGACAAAACAAACATAAAAAATAAAATATTGATTTTTACATGGCCAGACTACTTTGCATACAACCAAAATCTCATCATCCTTTTCCTGAGGAAGAAAAGTACTTGGATGATGTCACTCATCTTGATATCCTATAACTGAAATGCTATGATATAAAGTTAACAATACTTTAATACTGTGATTTAAAGTCATTACATCTTCTGTTACATAAGAGGATAAGAGTGAGAAGAAAAGAAATATATATGTTTTAACATATTTATAATAAAATAAAGAGGAAATACTCAGGATAATTACAGTATTTGATTCTATAACTGGTTATGTGGTCCTACCTGGCATTTTTTTCCCACTATCCATTCCAATTCCCTTTTCCTTAAGTAAGCATCTTAGCTGGTCATAGTTTTTTATCTGGTATATGACCCAAACTTTCAGTCTTGAGGGGTCTGTTCCATCAATAGTCCTGTCTAAATTGAGTTGTAGTTTTTCATTGACCTTAACCACGGAGCATCATAAGATATTCTAGTATGCCTGTATTTCAGATATACTCTTCTTTTTCTCCATTAGGAAATAGCAGTCCAATTTCCCCTGGGTAATCAGGAAAAATAACCCCAGCCAACATAGTAACTCCCTCTTTATCTGTTAATTCAGAAGCATGATGAATTCAAAATGGCTGACTGGCAGTATTTACTTGCAGTTCAATTCTTTCCTTTAGATCTAAGACCTCTAGGCAAGCAGATATAAAGTTCTGGGGAAAGGGAGAAGAAATTGTGTTAGTTGGACAAGAGGGTAATAGTGAAATGCCACTACCACGTCCACCTCTTGAATCCTGGACCCACAAATCCTGGCTATTGGAGAAACAGCACTATATTTTAGACACTGATTCAGGAACTCCTAAAGAATCTTGCCTCAACCCTGCAAGATATTGTCACCTAGTTTGTGTTGTAATTAAGTCTTCCAAACACATCACCTAACAAGCCAACTGCTTCATGAAGGTAAGGAATATGGTAAGATCAGAGAATTCCATGAGTATGAGCCCACTGTCACACTTTACTTGCTATGAAATTAGTTGCTTGATCAGAAGCAATGCTACATGGAATATCATGACAATGAATTAGGTGTTCCATAAGTCTATGAATGGCATTTGGGGAGAAACATTGTGTGCAATGAGGACATATCTGTATCTATAGTAAGTTTCTATTCCAGTATGAACAAAATGCTGTCATTTCAATGATATAAGTGGTCCAGTGTTGCTAACCTGCCACCAGGTACCTGACTGATCACTTTGGGAAATAATACCATACTGGGGACTCAGTGTTGGTCACTGTTGGCAGGTTGGGCACCAGTAGTGGCTGTAGTCATGTCAGCCTTGGTTAATGTAAGCCGATGTGTATCCTCCATCTTTGACTCCAGGGCCACCTTGTTCATGAGCCCATTGAGTAACAACAGGAATAGCTGAAGAAGGTGGGTTGACTGATATTCATGGAAGAAGTCACTTTATTCACTTATCACAATTCTCTGCTGACATCACTCTTTGGTGAGCATTGAAATGAGGCACAAATATCTTCATGATTTTTGCCCATTCAGAGAGGTCTATGTACATTCCTCTTCCCCAGACTTCCTTATCACCCATTTCCCCATTGTTTTTCTTCTACGTCCCTGATATTACACCCAAATCATTAGTTACAGATCATGAATCACACATCTTGCCATTTATCCTTTAAAGCAAAAACAAAACAAAACAAAACAAAACAAAACAAAACAAAACAGATGTACTGCTAAAAGTTTTGCCCACTGGGACAGTTTCTCATCACTACTATCTTTCAGAGATATTCCAGAAAGAGAACATACAGCTGCAGCTGCCCACTTTCAGATGATACCAGCATATTATTTAGAATTATTTTAAACCAGGCCTGAGTGTTCTCTTTCTCTATCAGAGCTGATTATAAGGAATTCCCCATGAGGCCATGGGTGCAGGCTGGGAGAGAGAAGGTAGTGAAGCAGGGACCAGGACCATGTGCATTTGGGCCAATTATTCATGTAACTTATTTGTGCCCACAGGGCCTTCTCAGGCCTAATGTTATAAATATGACTTCCACTTGATGATGGATTCCTGTTCTCCATGCCCAACTTTTTATGACTTTGTAGATCAGGTAACACCCAGTTCACAACAGGCTTAGGTTGTATAGTAAATTAGTAGCCCATGACTAAGCATTCAGTCTCTACTAAAGCCTAGAAGCAAGGTAGAAACTATTTCTCAAATGGAGATTAGTTATCTGTGAATGACAGCAAGGCATTTCTCTAATATACTAAATACCTGAAATTCACCTATAGGGAACCACCAAAGGCTCCAAACAGCACCCTTATCTGCCATTAAGGCTTCAAGGACCATTGGATCTGATAGATCATATGGCTTAAGTGGCAAGAGCATGGCAGCCTGAACCTGTTGCCGATTTTTTGTTCTGGGCCCCATTTCAAGACACCAAGTAAATGGTCCAAAGTAACATATTCACATGAAGAATACATTGCTTCCAAACTCCAAAGAGGCCCAACAAACATTGTGTCTCTTTTTTCATTGTAAAAGGGGCCATCTTCAACAACTTATCTTTTACTTTAAAAGGTATATCTCAACATGCCTTATACTCCTGGATCCCTAGAAACCTCACTGAGGTAGAAATCTCCTGAATTTTTGTCAGATTTATTTCCCACCTCTTGGCATATAAACATCTTATCACTACATCTAGAATAATTGCTAGTTCTTCCTCATTAGGTTCTATCAGCATAATATCATCAATGTAATAGACAAGTGTGCAATAGAAAGGTGATAGGGATCTCTGCAAACTAAATTATGAAACAGTCTAGAGAGTTGATATACTCCTGAGGTAGGACGATGAAGAGGTATTGCAGGTCTGTCAAGCTGAAAGCTCAATGCTTCTTATGGTCTTTATTAACAGGGACTAGAAAAAAAGCATTTGCCAAATTAGTAGCTGCACACCAAGTATGAGAGGATGTATGAATGTGCTCAAGCAATAAAACTGCATCTGGTACAGCATTGCAATTGAAATTGCCACAAGATTAAATTTACCATGATCCACTGTTATTCTCCAAGATCCATCTGTCTTCTGCATGGGACAGATAGGCAAGTTGAATGAAGATATGGTGGGAATCACCAACCCTCCATACTTCAAGCGGTGACACTGATCTTTGCAATACCTCCATGAATATGATATTGCTTTCGGTCTACTATTTTTCTAGGATAGAGGCTGTTCTAGGAGATTCCACTGTGCTTTTTCTACCACATTGCCCCTATTTCACAGATCATGGAATCAATTTGGGGGTTCTGCCAGCGCTATATATGTACCTATGCATTCTAGAACTGGCCAGATAACCACAGGATGGGATCAGGGACCCAGGCACTCACTGTGAGGTGGATCTAAACTAAAACTCCATCAATCACCTGACTTCTTTCAAACCCTCTTCTGAGGTAAATGACAGTGATGTTTTGTGTCTCCTGGAATTAGTGTCAGTTCAGAGTCTGTGTCCAATAGTTTCCCAAAGATTTCATTATTTTCTTTCCCCAGTTTACAATTTAACCTTGTATAAGGCCTTAGTTTTTTCTGGGAAGACTGGGAGAACAATTAACAGTATAAATTTTGTCAGTGTACTACGGTCCTTTCTTAAGGGAACTTGGCATCCCCTTCATTCAAGGGGTTTGTGTCTGTAAATTGGCTGAAGTCTGGGGATTAATTGATGGGCCACAGTTGCATTTCTTTATGACTTAAGGTAGACTTTCATTCGCTTAGCCTAGAACTTTTCTGTTTATATAGGTAAGAATTTATAGTAAGCTTCTAACTAATTCATTTCTAGGAGCACTAGTCAATCCTCTAGGTCTGCATGAGTCAGACTTCATTGCTGCTTTTACCTGCTGTACATTATGGTAACCACACACACCCTGCATTTGGCAGTTGAATACCACCATTTGGCTCCTATCACCCCAGGATCCAATTGCTATTGCTGTATTTGGGCTTCCCAATGCAGTGAAAACAGTTTACATTCTAAGGTCTGGCCTTCAGGAGCAAGCAATCACAGAACTTTTCAAGGATGCTGGGGCTCCCCTCACAAATTGATCACAGTCATGGTGAAAGGTGTCTTCTGGACCCTTCATTGTGGGTGAGTAGATCTTAAATCCACTAATATACTAATATACTTTAAATCACTTCCTCCACAGTAACCTGACAGGTCTGGCATTTCTTGCTCATTCCTTTCAGGCCACCTTTCAGTCCTTGCTTAAACCAAGCAAACTGCCACAGCCCTTTCTAATTTCTCAACAAATTGTACTGAATTTAAAATCTCTGTTTAGTTGTCACTTATCAATAAATTTGGCCTGATCCTACTTGATGTTCCTTCTGTGATTATGCCACACCCTTGATATCCATTCTCATACATAGGACTCCCCAAATTTCTGTCTATATATATTGGAAAATTCTAAGTGGTTATTTTGGAGTGTAGTTCATCTACTGGGTCACATTTTGTACCTCTCCTTTGGTGATCTGCTGGTAATTGAGTCCATTTATAGATCTAAAAGCAGAGAGAGATGGTATAGGTGGTTCCTTAGGAGAATCAGCTTTGTCTTTTATGGCTATTACCTCATGGGAGGCAATTACAGTTTCCCAGGAAATGTGGGGTTCATCTCCTCACAGAGGGGTGGAGAAGCTACTTGTACCAGAGGTGGAGAAGCTGCTTCTATTGGCAAAGACTCATCAGAATTTAGATGCTCAGTGTTAAACCTAATCATATTAGACAGCCAATTCCAGAAACTCCATAACTAATTCAGAAAATTCATCCTCAAGATCTTGTTCCTCTCAAATTACTCTAGATACCAAAATCTGTTTTAGAATTTTCCAAAGAAATAGAAAAAATAGGATGTGTTTGGGGTGTGTGTGGTTATCTTACACATATATGTGGAGAGATTGATGATAAAAATTGGCTCATAAGATTATGGAGGCTAGGAAGTCCAAAATCTGCAACGTGAGCTTGGCAGTTTCAAGAATTGAGAGTTGATGGTGCAGTTCCAGCCTAAAAGCCAGCAGGTGGAGACCCAGGAAAGTTGATAGTGTAGATAAAGTTTGAAGGCCGTCTGCTGGAGAATTTTTCTCTTGCTTGAGAAGGCTTGTAGTTTTGCCCTATTCAGGCCTTCAACTGTTTGAAGTCCATCTACATTATGGAAAGCAACCAAAGCAATGTGCTTTAGTCAAAGTTCACCAATTTAAAGGTTATTCTCATTCAAAAGCATATTCCATCTGTCTTTTTTTTTTTTTTAATTGAAGTACAGTCAGTTTACAATGTTGCATAAATTTCTGGTGTACAGCACAGTACTTTAGTCATATAGGAACATACATATATTCATTTTCATATTCTTTTTCACCATAAGTTACTACAAGATATTGAATATAGTTCCCTGTGCTATACAGTATAAACTTGTTGTTTATCTATTTTATATGTATATTAGTTAGTATCTGCAAATCTCAAACTCCCAGCTTATCCCTTCCTCCCTCTTCCCCCTCTGGTAACCACAAATTTTTTCTATGTCTGTGAGTCTGTTTTGTAAATAAATTTGTTCGTCTTTTTTTATTATTCCACACATAAGTGACATCATATGGTATTTTTCTTTATTCTTCTATTATTTCACTTAGAATGACATTCTCCAGGTCCATCCATGTTGCTGCAAATGGCATTATTTTATTCTTTTTTATGGCTGAGTAGTATTGGACATTAAAAAAAATAAACAAAAGCATATTCCAAATTAACACATAATGTTAACCATCAGAGATGACATATTTAAATTGCTGAAAGAAAAAAAAAGCAACCAAGAGTCTTAGATAAAGCAAAACTATTTTTCAAAAATGAAGACAGAACAAAGATATTCTCAGATAAACTAAACTAAAGGAATCTATTGTTAGCAAACTTGTCTTACAACAAACAAATTGAACTGTAAATATAATAGATAGTAACTCAAATTTGCACAGATACAGTGCAGAGGTAACAGTAACTACATAGGAAAATATAAAAAGTAATATAAATGCACCCTTGTAATTATTTTATCTGTTTTAAAGAAAACTCCTGTAAGCAATATTTATAAAACAGCATTCATGGGCTTATAATATATAAATATGTAATTCGTATGTTAAAAATAGAACAAAGGAGTGGAGAGGGAATGGAGATATATTGCAGCAACTTTTTTGTATACTACTGAAATTAAGTTGGTATGTATCTAAACTAGATTGATTTAAGTTATTAATTTTAATACCCAGGGCAACCAGTAAGATAATAATTCTAAAATATAGGTAAAAAATAAAAGAAAAAATATAAGTATAGAAGAAAATATCTATTCAACTTAGAGAAGGTAATATTTGACACATAAAAAATGGTGTAGGTCATATATAAAGCAAAGATCAAAACTGTAGAGGTAAATTCTATTATATCATTAATTTCTTCAAATGTAAATGAAATAAACACTTTAATCACATACTGGTAAACACTTTACATTTACTAATAATCACAATTATTAGAAGCATTTATAAATTACATGCTATTTTTTGACTCTATTGCACAAAAAGTTAAATTGATTGAGGATCTTTATTAAAGTTATATAGACATTCTTAGGTTATAGTTTTATCACTCTTAACCCAGGAGTGAGTATATCTATAATGAAATTTTTTTAAGTACTTTATCTAATATTTGATTCAAACTTTCTATCCATAATTGACTATAATTTATAATATTACTTGATATATCAGGAATAAAGTCTATTTCACTAATCTGTTATTTATTTTTAATTGGCAATATTTATATGCGGGGTAGAGAAAAAGTTTCTTTTTGTTAATGAATAAATATATAAGCAAAAATTGCAACCAATAACAAAATCTCATTCTACCAACTTGATAGTTTTTAAGCACTTTATTTTGATGTTGACAGTGTTATGATAACCTGATTCTAGTGTCACCATTTAAATCTCATTAAAAATGTGATTTGACAGATGGTAAGGAGTACATGTAAATGAGAGCAGAACACTTTTATAGAATCAAAAAAGAAGAAATCTCTTTGTGTTTCAGATGATTTTTGTTGAACCCACCCTATTACTTAATCTAAATGTCATTTAACAGCTTACATGTCTTTCTGTGTAAAGGAGCCTGTGGGTAGTGGTGACCTCTTAGCATCAAATTGGGGTACATTAGAGAGTAAGAGTAAACATTATTAGTAAATTTGTGTAAATAGAAGGCATAAATCAAGACTGTTACAGGGAAATGAGAACACATAGATCCTCCTACTTACCTATGGACCACTACTAGCTTTCTTCACTGGATGTCATAGCCTGCCTCTCAAGGCATAAGACTTGTGCTGATCATTGTCACACACTATGCAAAAAAAATCAATTCAAAATTGATCATAGTTTATACTGAAAGCTTAAACTATAAAACTTCTAGAAGAACATATAGGAAACCATCATGACACTGGGATAAGCAAAGATTTCAAATTGAATCATTTTGTCCCCCAAACTCTGTGGATATATCACAAATCATTCTTTATTTTTCCCTTCTAGTAAGATTTTTTTTCTTACTCTTCAGTTTGAATAACAAAAATGAGCCATCCAAATTTTTTTTCAGGATAAAAATATGCTTTAATGCAACTTTTTAATTTTTGGTTAGAGTAGTAATTTGTAAAATCCCTGCCTTACCTATGTTCGCTGTCTCCAGAATTACCTCTTTTGTGGGTCATCACTCTTCTTACTAAAAAGCTGGTGCTTTCCCAGCATGGATGACTACTGAGAGTTGTTACAGACTCCATAAGATACCAACAACTCTGTCAAGATCTTGTATCTTCTCTCCATTGTCCACATCATTCAGGCACCACATACAACATGGTTTATCCTTTGTGAACTGTGAGCAGTGCTGTGTAACCTTGATGGTAATAGCTGCCTGCCTCCCTTCATTTGGTCAGGATTACCAAAGCATAACCACCTTGTTCTGGGAAAAAAATTAAAACACCCCATTGTGTTGTACTTACAAGCTCTCCCTCTCTCTTTATTGTATGTGTGTGTGTGTGTGTGTGTGTACACACAAAAATACACTTTAAGTAAAATATCGTATATTCATTTCCTTAGGCAAAATATATTTAATTCAACATAACCTATGTATTGGTTTTATAAAGTTTAGAATAAAAGTAACTTATTTTTCACTTATTATCATGATTAAGTAATGGATTTGTGAGATTGTGATTAACCCACTTGAAAAGAAGAACAAGAAGAAAAGGATGAGGGCAATGAGGAGGATGAAGAAGATTCTGATGCTGAAAGAGTAAGCAGAATCCCACAGAATCAGGAAAGAGCTATTTCAAGGCACAGCCACATAATGGACTGCTTTTAAACAGTATAATGTAAATGAGTTAGACCTATTTGTACTTTTAAGGAATAATCTCCAGGACATAAAGATAAAGTAAGGTGCAGACAAATGGGCATAATATAAAATGTCTGATTTTTACAATAGTATGTGTACAATACATATATGTTTATATGTATATTTCTGTATTGATAGACTATAAAATAGGGTTTTAGTGTGTAAGGAAGGCAAATTTTTACTCTAACCTTTTTGTATTGTTTTATATTCTTCAATGTATATGTATTGTTTTGTAACTGATTTTTTACAAAAGGATCGAGTTGTACAACCACAAAATTTGTTCTCAAAATAGGAGAAAATGAAATTAAGCCTAACTTTTATTCCAATATTGATTTCATACTTATTTTAAGTAAAGAATGACTTGGTTATAGGTATTAGCCTCACATACTCCTTGGCAGTAGTTAAGAGTAAAATTTGAATAGAATACTTAATGACTTTGATACTGTCATTGTTGAAAATATGGCAAAGTTTCAGCACACGTTACATACATTAGATTTTAGGATCAAATTAAATGCAAGTATGGAGATGAAATTGGAATATGTGTGTCCTCCCTTAACCGTAGATGAAATTGGAGTATGTGTGTCCTCCCTTAATGTATTCAATGATATTTTTAAACATTGTATTGGCCAAACAAACCATACACACAGCCACACTCACCCACCCTAGCCTCCTAGATTTAAAATCCCAATCTAGAACTAGGGTTGGGTTTTTATTCTTGGTCTTATTTTCAGAAACAATGATTAAAATTCAGTAAAAGTTTATATTCAAGTTGAGAAAGGAGAAGTAAAAGATAATCAAGGCTTTTCTAACATAATTTCTGTTGATGGAGTTAGAAACAGCAGGACTTAATTTGCCATCTCATGAAAAATATGGCCAAGTCTGAGGCCATGAAAATCTGCACTCTAGCAGTTGATACCGCTACAGAAAATGAAAGAATAGGAATGAAAGAAAAACTTTCATTATTTCATATACTCTGAATGTTATAACATTTACCCTGAAGTTTATTAGGCATTAAACCTGTGCATCCATGCATAATTCAAAATGTTTGCCACATTTTATATTTAATCACAACATAAACCTCAGAAATGGTGTATATTTTTTGCACAGTCAATATGATATTCAAGCAACATCTTTTCAGAGCATGTGAATTAGATTGCAGTCCTGGTGCCAATCTGTTCTTTTAAAATCTTCACCATGGTTCCTGACTACCAGGGCCAAATCAGCCACACAATGTTAGGTGCCAGCCGTTGTTAACAGCTGAAATAAAGAGGGAAGATGTTCTGTGTCCTTTAACTTCAGGTGTATATATGTGCCTTTGGACAAGAAAAATGATTCTATAAGACGAAATATGGGGAAGAACTGCTGGAGAGTAAAAATAAAAAAAACGAAACAAAACTCTCAACCTTGGAAACCTTAATGAATATGCCAGCAAACATTTATCTTACACTTTTCATTTTTGTTCCACATGATGCTGGATTATTTTGATCTCTGAAATCACACATAGTTTTATCAGAACACACTTTGAACACAGGGAGATCAAAGTGGACCAGGATAAACCTATTTCCTCTGAAATGGATATTAAAGGATTCACTACATGTTTCATTATAGTCACTTAAGCTAATCATCATGATATAGTCACAGGCATTGCCATTTAAAAGAGCAAGTTCTTGTTAGTACATTACTCTTGCTCCTCATGAGCAGAGCTGTTAAAGCAGCATTTATGGGTTGCTGATGTTATTAAGGGGGTGGGTAGAACTATCGCTACATGTGTTTTGCACTATAAATTGTCCATGAACAGTGCCAAATGATGCTCTTTACTTATTTAATTACTATCTTACACAGCACAGTTAATTATGTGATAGATCTATTTAATAACTTACGTTTGAATTTACTATGTAAAAAGAGAGAGGATTAATTAACATGATACTATTCAAACAGGTTTGACCTTAAAGAACAAAAACACATTTCATCTTTTCCATGAGCCATTCCTTTTATGCCTTATGAATTGTTTAAATAATACTCCGTAGGAAAATCTCTATGGAAAATACAAAATATGTCAAAAATGTTTTTTTCTGAATAAAAAAATTCCCCAAATATTTTACTAGAATAAATAATCAAATCAAATGTGTAATAAACTGCTATTTATTTACAAATAATAGAAAAAAAGTTCACTTTTTCCTTCCATTTCTTAGTAGTTATATTGTCTTGGCACATACCTGCACCATTGATTCTTTTTTATCCCCCTTTCTATTGAATCATGGCTTCAAGGTTCAGTGCACTGATAGGAGAAGACACAGATATGCTGTGCCTTAAGATATATGGGGAAGTAGAATTCATCTCACTCAGTAAACAATAAAAAGTGATATTCTTATTCATAATAACTGGAACATTTTAAAGATACAATTATATATTATGTGTGAGCATGTGTGAATTTTCTTTGAATTGTATACGTAAATTATAAGTAAATATGGGTTCAATATTTTGTGTTAGTTTAATTTAATTTGAAAATTATTTTTATCCAAGTTCTGCACAAGCAATAACTACTCACAATACAGCTAGATTTTATTTGAGAAATAAACAAGAGGAAGCTGGTAAAATGTAGCTGCTAGCCCAAAACAAAGAGTTCTCTAAATAATTTCACTAATCCCTTTGAGACAGCATCTCAATACCGTTTTACTTTTAGTAAGTGCTTTCTTGGTCCATTAGGCTGAATCCAATTTTCATAGTCCTGTGTTACAGAGAATTCTGTTCCCTCCACCTTCAAGGTTGTCTGGTTTTTATTTGATCCTAGTTAGAGTTTAGTATAGCCATCTTTGAATAAAAGTGAGCAACATTTTATGATCAATGCAGCAGTTGATAAGACAAAAAGTGTAAGTCAGAATTTTATTACAAGTGTATAAATGTGTAAGTCTGGTGGAAATCTGGAAATTTCATTTAAAAAATTCACTAAACTTCATTTTTATTAAGGACTGTTCAGTGATATTTTTATCAGAACTAGAGTCTAATTTTTATGGCAAATGTTCTTGATTTTTTTTTTTGGAAAATGTAAAAAAAATTATACTATCCTTCCCAATGTTATTTATTCAGCTAGATTTGCCTGATTTTATGCAAATATACTTGAATAAGGATCCTGGAGTTCTTTGTGCAAGTATCTTTAATAGTCTCACTTTATGCGAACGCTTTATGGAGTAAGCTTCCCAAACAATTCAGGCTATGTTGATAATCTAGGGAAAATCCCCACACTTTGAATTTCTAGATTCTAGAAAGCAAGAACTCATTCATCTATTCTGTGTTCACACACTGGGTGTGTATGTGTGTTATAAGAATGCTAAACATGAGATCTAAACTTCTGACATATTTTTAAGTGCACAGTAGGATTGTTAACTATATGCATAATGTTGTGCAACAGATATTTAGAACTTATTCATCTTAAATAACTAAAACTTATGCCTATTGAACAGCAACTCCCCATTTTCGCTACCTGCTAATCCCTGAGAGCTACATTCCATTCTCTGTTTCTGTGATTTTACTATTTTAGACATCTCATATAAATAGAATCATTCAGAATTTGTCTTTCTGAGACTGGCTTATTTCACTTAGCCTCATGTCCTCCAGTTTCATCCACGTTGTCATATATGGCACAATTTCCCTTTTTAAGGCTAAATAATACTCCATTGTTCATATCTATGTCTATATCTATATCCACCACATTTTCTTTAACCATTCATCTGTCACTGGACATTTAAGTTGCTTTTATATTATGGCTATTGTGAATAATGCTGAAGTAAATATGTGAGTACAGATATCTCTTCAAGATCCTGATTAAAACTCTTTCCATTTATATGGATAGATAAAGAATCATATAAATAGTTATCATGACTTCAAGTTATTTGAAATATTTGAAGAAATAAAATAAAAACATATAAATGAAAATGAGGTATATAATTTATACTTGATAATATCTAAGCCATTGGAAATAAATTCAGTAGATCATAGAAAGAAGAAATAGTTAGGAGTTTGACTATTTGGGATTATATTCAAATACAGAAAGGATTTTGGGAAAGATGAAAACATCCAAAATAACTAACTTCATAAAATAAACAGCAGATTATCTACAAAAGAAATCATGTTTCACAAATATATTTTGATTACTGTCTTGGAGTGTAATAAGAATAAAGTTGTCATTCAGGGAAAAAAAACTAGGAAATGTCATTTAACATTGCTTTATCTAAAAATGCTAAGAAAAAATTAAAACAAAACAAAATTCCCAAGTGCTGTTTTATCATTGAAATTTATTCAACCAATATTTATTTAATGCCTGATGCATTCTAGGCTCTAGGAGTTGAATATTTTTGCCATTTCATTTTTCCCCTCCACTGATGGAGTAACCAACCTCCAACAAGCCCTCAGAGATTCCTGTCTCCTGTTATTAATTCTCTGTATAGTTCTCCTGTGTAATTGCTCTGCATGATCAATAGAGTACTACAGAATTGATCATATGCTACTTTTATAAATGGTTATAATACACTGTGGCTTCTGTCCTGAACCCACTGTGTTCTTTGCTCTGTTGAAAAACATAATGTTAGCTGTCATATGCATAGGCCCATGTGGCAATAAACTGAACTCTCTTGCCAACAGATATGAAAGTGAGCTCGGAAGTGGACTCTCCAGGCCCACTGAAGTCTTTAGCTAATGGCTGAAGCAACAGCTGAAGCCTAAATTTAGGCATCCTATGAGATTAGCCAGAATCATTCAGCTAGCATTTTCTAGAAACTTGACATATGGAATCTTTAAATTAATAAATGTTTGTTGTTTTGATCTGCTAAAATTGATGTAATTTGTTATACAGCAATAATTATTAAAGATTGGGTACCTGGTAGTGGCATGCTGCTATAACAAAAAAACAAAAGTATAGAATTGCCTAAGAGGGCTTTGCAAAGAGTGATCATGAAAGACTAAAGTGCCTTGAAGAAACTACTACTTGAAGACTCAAGGTATTTGACAAGGCTAGAGTGAAGGTTTCAGGTAAAAGGTAGGTAATATTATTGTTGATGGGAGGAAGAAAGAGTTTTGCTATGCCCACAGAATTATGTTTAGCAACAGTGTCTTCTGAAATTATGTGAAAACTAGACAATTCATCAAATGAATTGGATGATCTGACTACTAAGTTTCCCGAAGTGCTGAATGTGTCACTTTTTTTTTTTCTGCTTATAACAAAATGTGAGAGGATAGAGATAAAGTAAAGGAAAGGCTGATAAAGAAAAGTAGTCATATCTTGATCATTTTTGATGATTCTCGGCCTCTCCAAGCAGCAAATAAGGCTATAGTTAAGAAATGGCTTCCAAACACAGATCACTTCCAAGGCAAAGTCAGCAAAATGTGATTCAAGGGTGTGATTCTAAAATCTTTTGTTAGATCTCAGAAAAAGTTAAAGTACTATTCAGTCAAATAAAAGGCCCACTAAACAGAATAAGTGTGTACCTCACAGATTCCCAGGAGACAAAAGTAAAGGTCTTAAGCAGTTTAAGGACATTGTCTCAACCATCCCAGGAAAAGCCCAAGGTATAAAAGGGATTACCTTGAAGAATTTTGTTCTAATGCAAATGATTCTCAAAGAGGAGAAATTTTGTCTCCTACATCTGTCTACCATAAGGGATCTTTGGCAATGTCTAGAAATCTAGAAACATTTTGGCTTTTCATAACTTGGGAAAGCACTACTGGTATCTCATGAGTAGAGGTCTAGTATGCTGCTAGATACCTCCCAATGTATGTAACTGTCCCCACAAACACAGCATAGAAATATCCAGCCCCACACCAATGTACCAGTAGTACTGAAGTTAAAAAAAAACCCTGCCTAATGGAATAAATTACAGGATTCAAAGAATCTTAAATATATATATTTTCCCAAAGAAACATCATCAGCTTAGATTAAAAGGGAGAGAAATGGTACAAAATTAAAACAGGATTTGGACTCCCAAAATTCAATAGGCAAAAAGCTGCTGAGAAAAGTCCTCAGCTGCAAACACATGCTGCTTGTCAGAAAAAAGGAAGCTTGAATCAGAGAGTGAAACCAAGAGCCCAAAAGAAAGCAGATTCTAGAATCATAGAGAATTATTCATAGGGCTTAAGGCCTAATCAAGGACATTACAGCATTTACTCCACTGAATTTCAAAACTGTGATGGACCAGTGACTCCTTCATGCACCTCATTTTTCCTTTTACAAACAAAAATCTTTATATTAGTTATCCTGTCTCTGTACCTCCTTTGTATATTGGATGTGCAATATTGGACAGTTCATTAAGTAAGGAGAGAATATTCGTGGAGCTGAATTTTTGGAACTGCACTCAAATATTCCCATCTGTACCAGGTTCTGGATTTTGAGCTGATGCAGTAATGGAAGCCTTGGAGGCTTTTGGAGGCCTTGGGATAAAGTGAGTTTATTTTGCATGTGGGAGTGACAGTAATAATTAGGGAATGAAGGGTAAACTGTGGCAGCTGGCCTTCAAGATGACCCTCCAATGAATCCCTACTCCTTTATTCACATCCTCCTTCAATTTCCTCCCACATAATATCAGGATCATCTTATATATTATTTACCTATTGCTACATAAAATATTACCCCAAAATTTTGTGGCTTAAGACAATTCATATTTTTATCTTAGAACTTCTATATGTCAAAAATCTGGACATAGCTGAGCCCTTTGCTTCAGAATCTAAAATACGTCTATAATGTAAGTGTTGGTCAGGGCTGTGGTCTCGTTTAGAGTCGACTTTGGGAAAGGACATTTCCAAGCTCATTCATGTAATGATTGGCATGGCTCACTGCTTCAATTCTTTTCTGATGGTTCCCCTCATTTCTTTTCCCATGAGGCCTCATATTCTTGTAACAATGATTGCTGATATGTGTTCAGGCTATACTAAGTAGTTCAAAGGATTGTTATAAGTGTTAAGCAAGTTAAAGGAGGTAAAGTGCTAGAACCAGTAACTGACACTTAGTTAGCAGAATATAGATGCTAGCCATTATTATACTCAGTAAAGAAAGAGAAAAACGTTAATGCAGTGCATTTATTTAAAAAAATCATATTGTGTTAATTGCCAGAATATCAAAGATTATAGGCATAGATGCATGAGATATTGCAAAATGTAAAAAAAAAAAAAAATTCAGTATTTTTCTTTCTTACTCATTTTTTTTTCAGATTGGTAGATAATTAATTTAAAAAGTTAAAACATAGAAATCATTATTTAAGTTATCTTACTAGCTTGTTAAAAAAGGAAATTTATCTATCATTTACAATATATTCCTGTAAAGATTTTTATTTGTTAAGTCACAGAATTTGCATCTCTTATAGTTGTTAACATAAACCTCCTGGAGAGAAAAATACATGCAAAATAAAGTATAATTGTAATTGATTAAGTAGACAGTCAAGCTCATATATTATCACAAGCAAGGAAATTATATCCAGGGTATATTTGGAATTATGCTAACAACTGTGATTCCCTACTAAAATAATATACAGATTAGATTTTTGTGTGGAGCCATAAAGTTTTTAGATGACTAAATCACTCATTTAATGTACAAACTATCTCTGTTTTAATAACTCACACAAAATTCAGAAGCCAGTTATTTACTATTACTCATCAGTAGCCTTTTATGTAAATACGAATAATGTATAATATCCAAGTATCATGCTACATACTCAAAATGACTAGCCTTAAATACAATTATAGGCCTAGTAACTTAAACACAATTTATTGCAAATTATTTTTTAAACTTTGCTCTTGCATATATTTTTAATTTTAAGAAAATACATTTCATGTTTATAAACATTTATTTCCTAAGGTAAAAGGAGAGAAAAATGACCTCTTGATGCTCTAATTCTTATTTTGATAGTTATTAGCAAGTTGAAAAAAGCCCAAGAAAAAGTGAGTAAATCCTGGAAGACAGCCTCTGAGTTAGTGTTTTCTGATTTTCTGATGAATCCCAGTGTCAGGTAGGAAGTTTCTCTAAATTGTAAGATTTAGAATAAATAAACTTACAATACATGCCCATGGTAGTGTCTCCCCCTACTGTGTTTCCAGGATACTTATTGGTTAAGTCCATTGATTCTGAATCATCAAACTTCCACTATTGTCAGATCCTCAAAATTTTCTTCTGATTGATACACAGACTTCACAAGTCCTATGTTGTCTATATATCTTGCTTTATACTCAATTATTTATTCATTCTTTTAATATACTGAGAACTCTTTATTTACAAGCAGTAATTATGTTATGCTTTCCAAAGTTCCAAATATGTATCAAACCAAAACTATCCAAATCAAGGCTCCCCATAAAAGTCATCTGCATAGCATTCAAACTCCCAGATCTGTGCTGTGTGTGTGTGTGTGTGTGCACACACGTAAGTGTTTGACAGGTATATAAATAAAGGCTCATATATGGATTTGTGTAAGCATTTTAACATTTTCAGGGATATTCAATGTAAACCATTCATCGACATTTCAGACAGCACATCAGTTATGTCTTAGAGAATGGTTTGCTTCAGACTCTTGCTAAGGATCAGTCTTGATGTATAACAGCTAATGATCATGATATCTAATTTCTTCTCCAAAAGCTTCTACAGCCTTTTTTTGAATAACCAGTTAACCTAGAATAAAAGCAGTTATTCTATTTTCCAAATTAGCCATTTGATATTTTATGTGAATCTCATGATTGTGTCAAAATAATGATAAAAAAATTAAAAAGTGAAGAAAATAAAACAAAACAAAATAAAACCTACTACGATATACTATGTAGCAATTAGCAGTTTAAGGTTTGCATTTAGTGCAAAATGGTGAAAGAAGCCAACAAAGCTGTTTATCCAAAATCCTAGGATAATCTTTTCAATAGTTAAATTTGTGCATTATTTCAAAATGGAAAAAAATCATTAACATTAGTTGTCCCCACCTGCCAATTCAAAGGAAATCTTAGAAATCTCTTTACATTTGGTCATTCTTATAAAGATAAAATGTATTATTTCTCATATCTCATATTATTCTCTTGGTCCCATATTCTATGTCAGCCACCATCCAATTTCTATTTTCTTCATTTACATCATCAGACCGAGGAGGCCAGAATACAGTGATATGTATATCAAAAGTGCTAAAAAAAAAATAACTGTCAACCAATAATTCTATATCTGGCAAAACTTTTCATCAAGAATGACAGAGGAACTAAAAGATAGTGGTGATGAAAAAGCTGGAAAACCAGATGTAACACAATGAGATTGGAACACTCCATCATATCATACACAAAAGTAAACTCAAAATGGTTTAAATGCCTAAATGTAATACTGAAATATTGAAATATAAACCTCCTAGAAGACAACACATGTGGAAGACTCTTTGACCTAAATCTTAGTGTTTTTTTTCTTGAGTCAGTCCCCTAAGGCAAGATAAATAGAAGCAAAATTAAACAAATGAGACCAATTAAACTCCAAAGCCTTTGGACAGCAATGGTAACCATCAACCAAATAAGAGAAATATCTGCAAATGATATTACCAATAAGGTGTTAATATCCAAAATATATAACCAGCTCATACAACTCAATGTCCAAAAAAGATCCCAATCAAAAAATGAACAGAAGACTTGAATAGTCATTTTTCCAAAGAAGACATGCAGATGAGTAATAAGTACATGAATAGATAATCAACATCACCAATTATTAAAAACAAGTAAATCAAAACCACAATGGGGTATTACCTCAGACCTGTCAGAATGGCCATCATCTGAAAGACTACAAATAACAAATGTTGAAGAGAAGGTGAATAAAAGAGAACCTTCTTGTATCCACCCCTTTGAATGTTGGTGGGAATGTAAATTAGTGCAGTTACTACAGAAAACAGTATAGAGGTTGCTTAAAAAACTAAGGCTAGAACTTCCATATGATCCAGCAATTCCACTCCTGGGTGTATATCCAGGAAAAAAAAAATTGCAAACACTACTTCAAAAAGATAAATGCACCTGAATTTTCACAGCACCATTGTTTACAATAGCTGAGATATGGCAGCAACCCAAGCACCCACCAACAGATAACTGGCTTAAAAAGATATGTGATTTTATATATATGAATATTACCATAAAAAATGAATGAAAGTCTGTATTTACAGCAGCATGAATAAGCCTAGAATATTAGGCTTTGAAATAAGTCAGACAGAGAACAACAAATACTATATGATATCACTTATGTTTAATCTAAAAAATAATAAAAATAAATGTATATGCAAAATAGAAACAAACTCATAGATATAGAAAACAAACTTATTGTTACCAAAGGGAGAACAAAAAGGGGAGAAACAAATTAGGAATTTGAGATTAACAGATACAAACCTCTATATAAAAAATAGATATGCAACAGGGATATACATATAGCACAGGAAAGTATACCAATTATCTTGTAATAACTTACAATGGAGTATAATCTGCAAATTGTTGAATCACTATGCTGTCCACCTAAAACTAACACAATATTACAAATCAATTATATTTCAATTAAAATGTATATTATAGGTGTGAAATAAAATTCATATTTTATGGCAAGATAAGAAAATTTAAACATGAAAATGATTCTCTGACTTTTGGCTTTCTTTCCCCACAACTATGCATTGTGTATTTGCATTGTGAATTGACCAAACCTCCCCCATTGGTAGGAAGACCTGCTTAACCAAAAAGAGCAATATTCTCCTAGCATCAGTGAAAGAACTCCTTAAAAGACAGCATTCCTTCTTGATCTTGTAAGGAGTCACATGAACTACCAGTATGCTGCTTAGATCTGGATTATGTAAACTGTTAATAATATGTCATTAGTGTATAGCCCTCTGTCTCAAAAAAACTTAAAAAACTGTTCCTTGTTTTCTAACCAATGGAACAGTTCTCAGAGCTTTCTGAGATGCTCTTCCTGTGTTATAATCCTCAAATTTGGCTCAAATAAAATTTTCCATTTCTTTCTAAGATCAATTAATTATTTTTCATTGACAAAATTTTAAGAAATATCAAATTAAAATTTTAAGAAGTGCCAAAAGTTGTTCTAGAGTTTTAAAATTATTTATGTGATAGAGCCATAGTTGTTTCTCATTATTTTGTTAGTAATATGTTGTATAATAAAATTTCTAAAGTTTGACATTTTATTCAGTATATGTAATGTCACCTTAATGTCTTATTTGAAATAATTTCAGAAGAATGGTTAAATGCTATAGACTTTAGAAGTTGGTTGTATTGGTTAACTACAAGACTAAGTCATTCATTTTTACTGGCTCTGTTTTATATTATCCTTCAGAGATGTGCATCCTCATCACAGTATTGCACACTCCCTTACACTTTCACATTTATAAGAACTTAGTCTCATTTATACAGGAAAAATGGGTGCAGAGCCTGAGGAAGGCTATGTCCTAGGCCTCAGTTGATCCCCTGGGATGTGTTCCACCAAGTGTGGGTCCTTGTCTTTGCATAGGAAAGAATTCAAGAGTGAGCCACAGTTTAGTAAAGGCAGATTTATTTGGAGAGATACATGCTGCATAGAGTATAGGCTGTTTCAGAAGGCAAGAGAAAGGCCAGAAGATGTGGGAGTTGGGTGCTCAGATTAGAGTGAAAGTAGGTACACACTCCATAGACAGAGTTTGGGCTACCTCTGAAGAGAAGGGAGAGAGAGGTGGCCGCAAGTCACCATATTGCCAGTTTTTATGGGCTTGGTAGCTTAATAAGTGGAAGGACCAGCCTAATTAGCTTGGGGAAGGGGCTGGGATTCCCAGGAAGTTGGTCATTTCCCACTCTTTGACCTCTTGTGGCTAGACTTGGGACTGTCATGGAGGCTGTGAGCATGTTATTCACCATGCTAATATGTTACAATGAGCATATAATAAAGCTCAAAATCTGCTAGAAGTCAAATCTCCCACCATCAAGGCCTCCTAGGGGTTGAATCTTCCACCAGTTTGATGTTAATTGCCATTTCATTCCTTGAATGGCTGTGCCCTGCCCACTTCCTGTCTCATCATCAGTAGAACACTGGTTTTCTGGCAAATACCTTGAGAAAAAGTCCATTCCATTTTTAAACACTAATTAGTAAGTGGTTGAATATAACTATCTCTGTTAGACTCCAGTTGAAACATTTAGAATGGCATAAAGAAACCCATTTCCAGCTGTTTAGAGTAATTGTTTATTGAATGACCGTCCAGAATTAACTTATTATCAAATAAAAGTGTGTGGCCCCAACACAGAGTAAGGCCACACAAACTAAATTGTCATAGTTTGGAAGAGAGAAAGGTTTATTGCAGGGTTACATAAGGAGAATGGGTGGCTCATGCTCAAAAAATCCAAACTCCCTGATGGTTTTTCAGAAAGAAAATTTTAAAGCAAAATTTGGGGTGAGGGCTGCAGAGTATGACATTTTTATAATTGATTGGTGGTGAGGTAACATGACAGTGTTCCAGGAAACTTGTGTTCAACCTGAATTTTCCATCCTCCACCTGGGTGGGGGCCTTAGTTCCTGCAGAAGAACTCAAAGATATTATTATGTATATACTTTGAAGAGAAACCAGGACAATGCTCCAAAGTTGTGCTATTGTTTTTTGACTTTTCCTCCCTTGTCTCTGCATCCTCTCCCTTCCCTAATTAGCAACTATTTGAATCTGCTCCTTGGAACTCAGGGAAAGCCAAGGAGATTGAATGAAGTCCATTTCCTACAAAGAAGACATGGGGAGCATGGAAAACATCTGCACCAAGGAGGACCACACAGGGTCCTGCTCTGTTTCCAACTTACTTCTGTTTTTAATTTCATGTTGAAATCTTCAAAGATAAGCATTTCAGGTTATGTTAGGGGGGGCAGATATTTAGAGGAGAAGTGGGCTTGACATCTCCTAAATCATGTTATAATATTTTGGTGTAGTATGTTCAGGGTAAAATAAGACTGCTGAAATGCTTGACACTCTTCAGAAAAGAATATATCTCTGGACATGATGCTATAATGAATGGAAAAATGTATTAGAGCACTATCTGATGTGAGACTAACTTTATCAAAGGTAAATTACTAAATTGGCTGCTAGAAAACTGTGCTTAAGGTGTTCACATATTATAAATGCTACTGTCAGATGAATGCAAATGTAACTTGTAAGGGATAATTTTGAAAATTGTGTGACAGTTTTTAGAGGAAAACGATGATTTATCCAACACCAGAGTAGCACAATTTACTACTGGGGTATTCTAGGAGGAGGAGTTATAATATGTTATTTTTAATTAGTTTCCTGCTTCTCTCTGGAGGATTTGGAGCTAAATTTTCCATTAATGAAATTTCACTAGTGAATTAAACTTGTAGAATAATTCTTTTTAAAATCAGGTCATTTCAAAGATCTTTACACTTTTGGACAGTTATCCCTAACATTGCTGTGGGAAAAAGTGTTGCTTGAGAGCTAATGATGGGGTCTTTTAACTACCATATAGTCAGTTGCAGGAAGTTAGAATTATTGAGGCTGCTCATCATAAAGGCCTTGTAGCTACAATGATAAGCAACTGTTTGAATCATCACAGTGCCTATTTATATAACCCAAAAGTTTTCACACTTAATTAACTAGCACAATAAATGGTGCCCTTATAGTATGAAAAATGGAATGCAGCTTTAAACTGCTTAATTTCCTCTTCTGAAGTAGCTGACACATTGGGAGTTTCTGGCTTGCATTTATTATGATTACATGCCTGGCTATCAGGACATGGTTTGCAGACAAATAGCTCCATCTTGGGAGAATCTGAGGTTTGTGGGGAAATCTTATAGGCCACATAGCTATCAATAGACGATGGTATTTTACTCTTATTCCAAGCTCATTCTGCTGGAATGTCTTCAAACATTTCATTAGTTAGACAACTTTGGCAATTTTAACATCATTAGGAGCAGAAGAAAACTAGAAAGCAAAGTTTTCGAGGAAAACTAAAGTTTAAAACCACAAGCTCAAACATTATTCACAAGTGTACTTCATATGGACTTTATTATGGCTTCTTGTCCTTTGCCTAAAATTTGCTGATATTTCTCCATCCTCAAATTCTAGAGAAAACTAAAAAGATTCTTTAAAATTATTTCTTCCCAAACCACAGTTATAAATACTTTTTGTTGTGGGACACAATGCAGCAGTGGGCTGGTAATGCCAGTTGGTAAAAGAATTTATCACAGATTAAGGAGAATATAAAAGGAGTTTATTAGGTTATGCTGTCACAGACAAGAGTGGGTCACACAGACAAGACATGCCTGTGTGAGCCTCAAGGGTTGATTGTTGGGGTCTTTTATGAGGCAGGGTCACAAGATACCTGACTGGTTTGTGTACAAGCCTCTGATAGGTTGTAGGTGAGGTAAGAAGTTTAGGGTCTATGAAGGGCAGTGGGGTTAAGGTGGGCTGAAACAAGCCCACTGAGCTATTGTGAGATTAAGTATTATGTAGGGCAATTAGTTTGTCAGGGCCAACATGCTCAGTAAAGAATAGGCTTTATCTGTTGAGGGATCACAGGCAGACATCTGAGAGCCCAGGAATGTGGGTCATTGGACTTTGAAGGATGTACATTGGCTCCATGATTTCCTAACCCATTATTTAAAATATACTAATCGAAGAACCCAGCTTTAGAGGGTCACTTGGAATAAAACTTACATAAGCTCTCTTAAATCTTTCATCTTCTACATTGTACTTTTAGCCCCTTTTCCTCCAACTTCCCTTTCACACAAACATGAAGGAGCTCTAGAGCTACTGCTCAAATTCATGGATAGATGCCATTTAGTTTCAGTTCACACTTTTTTTTTCAAAATTTTTAAATAAATCATACACAGATAAGGCCGTATAAGTTGTGTATCAGTAAGAACTTAATTAATCATAACCTTGGTTTATAAAGAAAAAATTCCAAAGTCATAGAAGGCCCCTGTGTATATTATACCACTTTGCTAATATTTAGACATAATCAACATATTGTCTTATGTAATAAAATTTCTCTCATTAAAAAACATGTGGCTCTTTATCTACTTGTGCATGCTTGAACAAAATGAGTTTAATTTTTTCTGCTTTTCAAATCTGTTGAAATGGAGTCACAGGGGCTATGGTAATGTGTGACTACACCCAAATTGATGCACACTGCTGGGGTTTATTTGTTTTCATTGCAATGATAATCCACTGTGTAAACAGAGGATTTATTTTTTAGTTCTATCCAGGGCTGACAATATAATTTGTGAGGTCCAGTTCAAAATGAAAATGTGTGGCCCCCTAGTTCAGAAAGTATTAAGAATTTAAAGATAGTGACAGCAGAGCCAAGCATAGAGACTTTTTAAGGTCCTATACCACAGCAGAGATCAAATATCCATCAAGACAATCCTCATTCTATCGATTTACTTATGAATTGTGTCTTTTTTTTTTATTAATATTTTGTTTTCTTTACACTCAGTTATCAATGCAGCTGTTATGACCAATTCGCTGAATTTGTCGTGGAACACATATTCAATATTTTATCTAGGATACACATGTCAGAGACTGTTTGCTGTTCAAAGGATAAGCAATTGTAGCTTACAGAAGGCTGTTTATCAAAATGTGTAGTACAAGTTACGTTGCAGCACAGTAGATTAAATTTAGTTTATTTCACATCCTTATCAGTGTAAGGTATACTTAATGTTGTATAATAGTATTTCTTTGTGATTTTAATTTGCTTATTAATAAAATAGTGGTTAATCTTCCTTTCATAACCTGTTGTGATAATAATTTAAATTGAAATTTTGTGATAAAAATTGATATTTTGAAATATTTGTTTTCTAATCATTGAAAACTATATGTAGAGGACGGAGAAGATGGCAGAGTAGGACGCTCGCAGGTCACCCTCTCCCACAAATACACCAAGACCCACATCTACAGACCCACTCAGCCAACCAGAGCACCTGCGGAACTCCGACAGAACATCGCCCTCTTCAAAAGATAAAGACGCCAAAAATCTGGTAGGAGAAAAGGAAAACAGAAATAACAAAAGGCAAAGCAGCGTGGGACGGTTCCCGTGGAGAGGGAGCGGCAAAGGAGGACTGGCGCTCGCTCGCTGGGTCTCCCCTCTCCAACTGAGAGGCCAGCGGGACGGAGGGGGAGCCTCCGAGGCTCGGATCTATACGGAGCAGCCCTTGACTGACAGAACTAAGATAAAAGGGCACAGAGCGTCCCCCCGACACCAAGCCTGAGACGCGGCCGGCAGCGGCGGGCAGGGCCAGGCTGCACAAGCCGGGCGGAGGACGGGAGTGGCTGCACGGAGGCAGCCCCGGGGGAACGCAAGGAGCTGCGCGCCTTGGCTGTGGGTGCACAGGGCAGAACAACCTGGGCCCTCCATAAAACAGCAAGGTTGATGTGCTCTCGGGGGAAGTGTGCACACCCCCATCTCTGAAAGCCCGCGGAAAGTTTTCGGGGGAAGAGAGGCGGGGCTCAGGCGCAGCCGCCATATCCACCGGCGCTGAGCACCCAGGCGGGGGCGGGGGCGAAACCTGCATCCGCACCGAAGGGCTCAGTAGCCTCAAAAGCCAGATTGAGACTGGCCTGCAGACCGGGGCACATAGGATCCTTCCATCCTGGTCCCTCAGACAACTTGCTCCACAAAGACAAACAAGGAGCTGGGTTCTGGCTCGGAGCAGGGATAAGGCTGTCCCTCTGTCGTCCCGGAGCCCACCTGCGGAGCGCCAACCAGGGCTGAGTGTGCAGCCGCACAGAGCACCGGAGCTACCAGCAGCGCAGGTAGAGCGAGAGCGGCCCCCGCTTTTCGGGCAGGAACACAGCCCCTGACTGAGGTGCTGGGAGGGGGCACGACCCGCCCGACTACCCGGCCAGTCTGCAACATCTGACTGCGGCATCCAGATGGACAGCGACCCGCCCGCCCACCGCAGAGGAGAGCTGCACCTGACCCAGTGTTGGGAGGAGGCGCGATCTGCATGCCCACAGGTGCTGGGAGAAGCACAGAAGAGGGCGCCAATGGAGGGCCTCTGAAAGCAGCACGCTGAGCTTCCAAAAGAGGACGAAGACAGAAAGACTTTACATTAAAAGCACACAGACTCCAGGAGAACACCAACAAACCCCCCTTTTTTTTTTTAAATGTTTTTACCTGTTCTATATTCTATTACTCTCTTAATTTTTACTTTTAATTCATTTCTATTTCTCTTGGGTTTTGATGTCCTGTTATTGATTAGACACAGATTTCAAATACATCAATTCATCTCCCCCCCCTTTTTTTTGTAAAGGTTTTAAAAGGATGTATTAACCCGATTAATACTCTGCTTCAATTCGCTCTTCTATTATCCATTATACACTGTTTTCAAACCCTCTTTCTCCCTTCTTTTAAAATTTTTTCTCTCTCTCACTTATTTTTTTCTTTTTTTCCTAAGTTCTATTCCTAAATAGGCATTAGATAGATAAAATCCTTAAGGACCAAAATAAACAATTGATACTCCATAAACCACAGTGCCAAAGAGGTATGAGCAAGATGAAGAAGCAGAAAAACATTTCCCAATTAAAAGAACAAGAGAAATCCCCTGAAAGAAAGATCAATGAAATAGACATCGATAGCCTACTAGATCAAGATTTCAAAAAAGGATTGATCGAATTGCTGAAGGAATTAAAAGAGATAGTGTTTAGAGATATAAAATATGTCAAAAATAAAATTGAAGCTATAAAGAAGAGCCAAGTAGAACGGGTAAACCCATTGACAGAGATGAGGAATGATCTAATAGCTGTGCAAAGCTGACTAGATAATGCAGAGGAACGAATTAGTGATCTAGAAGACAGGGCAATAGAAAGCACCCATTCAGGAGAACTACAAGATAAGCAAATAAAAAATAATGAAAATAGCATAAGGGACCTATGGGATGATATAAAGTGTCCCAATCTTCACATAAAGGGGTCCCAGAAGAAGAAGAAAGATCAAAGGGGATTGAAAAGGTTTTTGAAGAAATCATGACTGAAAACTTCCCAAACTTAAAGAAGGAATCAGATGTTCAAGTACAGGAAGCTCAGAGGGTCCCAAACAGGAAGAACCCAAATAGACCCACAACAATACATATCATAATCAAGATGGCCAGAGTCAAGGTAAAAGAAATGATTCTAAAGGCAGCAAGAGAAAAGCAAAGAGTAAGTTACAAGGGAACCCCCATAAGGCTCTCAGCTGATTTCTCTACACAAACACTACAGGCCAGAAGGGAGTGGCAAGATATACTCAAAGCCCTGAATGAAATAAAGATGCAACCTAGGATCCTTTATCCAGCAAGGCTATCCTTGAGGATAGAAGGAGAAATAAAGACTTTCACAGACAAAAAAAAGCTGCAGGAGTTTAGCAACACTAAACCCATGCTAAAAGAAATATTGGAAGGGCTATTCTAAAGAGAAAAGCACCAGGATGCTACAGAAATGAGAAACACACAGCTGGAAAGGTGATAACTCATGAATTACAAATAAAGTAAACATGAAATTATAAAAGAAGACATACAAATCACTGAGAGTGGGAGAGGGAGGCAGGGAAATATAGAATATTTTTTCTTTCTTTTTTAATTTTTTTTTAACAGTAGGATGGGTTTGAGATCATGTTACTATCAGTTTAATAAAATCAGTTATAGTAATGGGTTGATAGATTTACAAAAAAGGGCAACCACAAGCCAAAAATTTACAAGGGAGTCACAAGAATTAAATAAAATCCATGATAATACAAAGGAAAATTACCAAACCACAAAAGGAAGAAGAAAGGAACAAAAAGGATACACGCATTCAATTGCAAAGATAAGTTCAAAATGGTAATAAACACACATCTATCATTAATTACTGTAAAGGTTAATGGACTAAATGCTCCAGTCAAAAGACACAGAGTGGCAGACTGGATAATAAAGCAAGAACCTTCAATATGCTGCATACAAGAGACCCACTTTAGGGACAAGGACACATATAGATTGAGAGTGAAAGGATGGAAAAGGATATTCCATGCAAATGGAAAAGCCAAAAAAGCAGGTGTTGCACTACTGATCTCAGACAAAATAGACTTTAAAGCAAAGGCCATAAAGAAAGATAAAGAAGGAAATTTTATAATGATTAAAGGAGTGATACAAGATGAGGATATTACGCTCATTAATATATATGCACCCAATATAGGAGCACCTAAGTACATACAAAAATTACTAACAGAGATAAAGGGGGATATTGATGGGAATACAATCATAGTTGGAGATTTTAACACTGCATTAACATCACTAGACAGATCTACCAGACAGAAAATAAACAAGGCAACAGAGAAAGTAAATACTACAATAGAAAAACAAGATTTGGTGGATATTTTCAGAGCATTACACCTCCAAAAAAGAGGATATACATTCTTTTCAAGTGCACATGGAACATTTTCCAGGATCGATCATGTACTTGGGCACAAAAGAAACCTCAACAATTTTAAGAAGATAGAAATTATCTCAAGCATCTTTACTGACCACAATGCCATGAAACTGGAAATCAACAACAGAGAAACAAAGGACAGACAAAGGAAAGCACGGAGATTAAACAATATGTTATTGAAAAAACAATGGATCAATGAGGAAATCAAAGCTGAAACTAAAAAATACCTTGAGACAAATGATAATGAAAGCACAACCACTCAAAACCTATGGGACACAGCAAAGGCAGTGGTAAGAGGGAAGTTTATAGTGATACAGGCCTTCCTCAAAAAAGAAGAACAATCTCAAATGAACAATTTAACCCACCACCTGAATGAATTAGAAAAAGAAGAACAAAAAGCCCCAAAAAGCAGCAGAAGGAGGGAAATAATAAAGATCAGAGAGGAATTAAATACAATAGAGATAAACAAGACCACAGAAAAAATCAACCAAACCAAAAGCTGGTTTTTTGAAAAAGTAAATAAAATCGACAAACCTCTGGCCAAACTCACAAAGAAGAAGAAAGAGAGAGCACAAATTAGCATAATAAGAAAGGAAAATGGAGAAATTACAACAAACAAAATAGAAATACAGAATATCATACGAGAATATTATGAAAAACTATATGAAACCAAACTGGATAAACTAGAGGAGATGGACAAGTTTCTGGAAACATACTGTCCACCAAAACTGAATCAAGAAGAATCTGAACACTTGAACAATCCGATCACTAGAAAGGAAATAGAAATAGCAATTAAAAACCTCCCTACAAATAAAGGTCCAGGACCGGACGGCTTCACCGGGGAATTCTACCAAACATACAAAGAAGAACTCATACCAGTCCTTCTGAAACTCTTCCAGACGATTGAAAAGGAGGGAATACTCCCAAACTCATTCTATGAAGCCACCATCTCCCTGATACCAAAACCAGGCAAAGACACTACAAAAAAAGAGAATTATAGGCCAATATCACTGATGAACATAGACGCCAAATTCCTCACCAAAATTTTAGCAAATAGAATCCAACAACACATAAAAAAGATTATACATCATGACCAAGTGGGGTTCATCCCAGGGACACAAGGCTGGTCCAACATATGCAAATCAATCAGTGTAATACATCACATCAACAAGAGAAAGACAAAAACCACATGATCATCTCAATCGATGCAGAAAAAGCATTTGATAAAATTCAAAACCTATTTATGATAAAAACTGTTGCCAAAGTGGGTATAGAAGGAACATATCTCAACATAATAAAATCTATATATGAAAAACCTACAGCCAGCATAGTACTCAATGGTGAAAAACTCAAAAGCTTCCCACTAAAATCTGGGACAAGACAAGGCTGCCCACTCTCACCATGGCTATTCAACATAGTCCTGGAAGTCCTAGCCACAGCAGTCAGGAAAGAGAAAGAAATAAAAGGGATCCAAATTGGAAAAGAAGAGGTAGAAGTGTCATTATATGCTGATGACATGTTACTATATATAGAAAACCCTAAAATGTCCACACAAAAGCTACTAGAGCTGATTTAAGAATTCAGCAAGGTAGCAGGCTACAAAATTAACATTCAAAAATCAGTTGCATTTCTTTACACTAACGATAAATCAACAGAAGAAGAAAGTAAAGAAACAATTGCCTTTAAAATAGCACCCAAAGTAATAAAATATCTGGGAATAAATCTAACCAAGGAGGTGAAAGAATTATACACAGAAAACTATAAACCATTGATGAAGGAAATTAAAGAAGACTTTTAAAAATGGAAAGATATTCCATGCTGTTCGACTGGAAGAATCAATATTGTTAAAATGGTCACACTGCCCAAGGCAATCTACATATTTAATGCAACCCCTATCCAATTACCCAGGACATATTTAACAGAACTAGAAGAAATCATAATAAAATTTATATGGAACCATCAAAGACCTAGAATTGACAAAGCACTACTGAAGAGAAAGAAAGAGGCTGGAGGAATGACTCTCCCAGACTTCAGACAATACTATAGAGCTACAGTCATCAAGACAGCATGGTATTGGTACAAAAACAGACATATAGACCAATGGAACAGAATAGAGAGCCCAGAAATGAACCCACAAACTTTTGGTCAACTCATCTTTGACAAAGGAGGCAAG
Source organism: Camelus bactrianus (assembly GCF_048773025.1). NCBI lineage: Eukaryota > Metazoa > Chordata > Mammalia > Artiodactyla > Camelidae > Camelus > Camelus bactrianus. Next base: position 28,844,655 of record NC_133552.1, on the reverse strand, counting down.
AATATACAATGGAATAAAGACAGTCTCTTCAGCAAATGGTGTTGGGAAAACTGGACAGCAGCATGTAAAACAATGAAGCTAGAACACTCCCTTACACCATATACAAAAATCAACTCAAAATGGATTAAAGACTTAAACATAAGACAAGATACAATAAACCTCCTAGAGGAAAACATAGGCAAAACATTATCTGACATACATTTCAAAAATTTTCTCCTAGAATAAATAAAAGCAAGAATAAACAAATGGGACCTAATGAAACTTACAAGCTTCTGCACAGCAACGGAAACCAGAAATATAACAAGAAGAAAACCTCCGGAATGGGAGAAAATGTTTGCAAGTGAAACCGACAAAGGCTTGATCTGCAGAATATATAAGCAGCTCATACGACTCAATAAGAAAAAAATAAACAACCCAATCCAAAAATGGGCAGAAGACCTAAACAAGCAATTCTCCAAGGTAGACATACAAATGATCAAAAAGCACATGAAAAAATGCTCAATATCACTAATTATCAGAGAAATGCAAGTCAAAAGTACAATGAGGTATCACCTCACACCAGTCAGAATGGCCGTCATTCAAAAATCCACAAATGACAAATGCTGGAGAGACTGTGGAGAAAGGGGAACCCTCCTACACTGCTGGTGGGAATGCAGTTTGGTGCAGCCACTATGGAAAACAGTATGGAGATTCCTCAAAAGACTAGAAATAGACTTACCATATGACCCAGGAATCCCACTCCTGGGCTTGTATCCAGAAGGAAATCTAGTTCAGGATGACACCTGCACCCCAATGTTCATAGCAGCACTATTTACAATAGCCAAATCATGGAAACAGCCTAAATGTCCATCAACAGGTGACTGGATAAAGAAGAGGTGGTATATTTATACAATGGAATACTACTCAGCCATAAAACCCGACAACATAATGCCATTTGCAGCAACATAGATGCTCCTGGAGAATGTCATTCTAAGTGAAGTAAGCCAGAAAGAGAAAGAAAAATACCATATGAGATCGCTCATATGTGGAATCTAAAAAACAAAAACAAAAACAAACAAACAAACAAAAACAAAGCATAAATACAGGACAGAAATAAATTTGCAGACAGAGAATACAGACTTGTGGTTGCCGGGGGGGTGGAGGGTGGGAAGGGATAGACTGGGATTTCAAAATTGTAGAATAGATAAACAATATTACACTGTATAGCACAGGGAAATATACACAAAATGTTATGATAACTCACAGAGAAAAAAATGTGACAATGAGTGTGTATATGTCCATGAATGACTGAAAAATTGTGCTGAACACTGGAATTTGACACAACATTGTAAAATGATTATAAATCAATAAAAAATGTTAAAAATATAATGTTGAATAAGAAAGCAGAAAAAAACTATATGTATCTCCATTTTAAATATTTTTAATATCTTACAATTATATTTTATACTCTTTTGTATATAATTCTTATAGATTTTTATTAAAATGTCCCCTATACTTGATAATTTTTATTTATGAAATTTATCTAATTTTAATTATTTTCAGTGGAATGTTTGTCTAAATAACATTCTGTGAAGTAGCAGAAAATTAAGGTTCCTATTCTCTTCTATTATCAAAATTTTCAAAAGTAATCTACATTTGCTGTCTTTATTTTCTAATTCCTCTATTTTCTGATCATATGATTTTGTAATCTCATTTTCTATTTGCTAAGCTACTATAATGTAGTTCTCCTGAAAGAACATTTACAGTCTAATATTAAATCCAAATAGGTTTGAGTCTTTTAAACTTTATTCCTGTTTATCATCTCTCCACATTTCATAGTTTTTGAAGCTTTCCTTTCTTAGCAATAGTGCACATTCTTGACTCTCTTCTTGGTTTTCAGTGTGACTCTAGAGAGTCATTGTCATTGCATTCTCCTAAGATGTTGCCTTGATCGTTTTTTCAGTTTTTTAGTGGTGGGCTTCAGTATTTCCATAGCTTTAAGTATCATATCTATTCAATAACTCTCAATCTTATATTGAAAATATAACTTTTCTTTGTAACCTAGTATTCAATTTCCTGTTGTTTGCTATATTTATATACATTTCCATAAAAAGTCATATTTTCAATGATGTCTAAATTCACATATTCCTTTTATATTCCCCATGTGGTTAATTGTATTTTTTTTTTAATGTGACAAACTGTTCAATTCTCAGGAAACAGAACTCTTTCAGTAGCCCTAAGACTCTAAACTGGCTTGTAGCATTTATATTATTTTGTTAGTGAAACTTTTATCTTCTGGGCAGTAAGTTGTGAATTCTTTTTTTTTTTTTTTTTTAACCACTGTCTTGATAATAGATATATTTTCCCATAAATTTACATAGTTTATTAAACAGAAAATATACCTCCCAAATAATTTAAATCCAGCTTAATTTCTAAAATTTCATATTTCTCTTTCAGTTTTAGTATCTATTGGATAGGTTACTTCTTTTCTTCTCAATATATACTCTCAGAATTTAGCTCCCTTGTAAGTTTTCACATTGGTTGTCCTCTATACCAATTATGAATAATTTTATCAATTTCTGGATCTGAAAGTTCAGCAAAGCAAATAATGGAAAACAACATGAAGTTTTAAAATGTTTAGGTTGGATAATAAGAACAGGAAATAATTATGGAAAGCTTATTATATTCCAGGGACTGAATATATGAGGCATTTTGCATACAGTAATTCATTAAACTTCCACATAGATTTTGATGATTTCCTAATTATAGAGAGAAAAAACTGAATCTTAGAAAAGCTAAGTAATTTATCTAGGATTACTCGAAGGTGTTGAACCACTTGTTCAAAATGGAAAGACTTAAAAGTTTGTGCATTTAAATGGTCTTCCTTGTGGCTCTGCTTCCCATGTAAAGAAGTGTATGATAGCAGAAGACTGTAGCTTTATTTAATTCAAGAAAACAGTGAAAAGAAAATATTATCCAGAGAGCTGTGAAACAAGATTTCCTCAGTTTATGAATCCCAGAAGGACTTCCTCAATCCTGATTGAAGTTCTTTTGTGCACAAAAATTCCATGACATGAATCTCAATATAATACTCAAATTCCCTGCCTGTTTCTAAAATATCTAGTCAATATTTATGCCTCATATATTTTCCCTCTTGGATCTCAAGGCCATCATATCCTTTTTATTACCATTGCACCAATGATCTACTTGGGAATAAGTGAATCATAGCTAGACTGTTTGAATAGCAGTAATATTTCTAATAACTACTACTATATACTGAATTTTTGTCCCCCTAGAATTCATATGTTGAAATACTAAACCACCAAGGTGATGATGTTAGAAGTAAGGCCTTTGGAAAACATTAGGTCATGAAGTGGAGCCAATTCATTTTGGACTTACTCAGGATCTGTTACTCTTTCATTTCCTAGTTCTCTGTTCTGGAAAAGGAGCATATATCTAGTCTATACCTTTCCCATTATTGTATTTTGGGAGCATATAGCACATTTGATTTCACAGATACACAGCTGAAGGAGAGCAGTTTCCCTCAGAATGAAACATACCTTTAGTTTCACCCATTTGCAATTTAGATAATTTTTTTGTTTTTATTTTTTATTGAAGTGGAGTTGATTTACAATGTTAGTTTCATGTGTACAGCAAGGTGATTCAGTTATATACATATATATATATATATATATATATTCTTTTCAGATTATTTTCTATTATATGTTATTATAAGAAATTGAACATAGTTCCTTGTGCTATACAGTAGGTCTTTGTTGTTTATCTATTTTATATAAAGTAATGTGTGTCTGTTAATCCCCAACCCATAATTTGTCCCTCCCACCCTTTTCCCTTTGATCACCACAGATAACTTTTAAATGACACTTTGCACTGAGACTTTAAAATTGATTCTGGAATAAGTTAAAACTTTTGTGGCTATTGATATGAATGAGTGTATTCTGCATGGGAGAAATATATCAATTTTGGGTTGGTTAGGTATGGGATGTTTTGTATTGTGTTCTCTCACTCCTATATTTAAATCCTAACACCCACAGTGATTTTATTAGGAGGCAGGGCTTTGGGGAACTGATTAGTTATAAGAGTAGAGCCCTCAAGAATGGGATTAGTGCTCTTATGAAAAAGCTCCCTCCCCACTTCTGCCATGAGACCATATAGCATAAAGGCAGCCATCTATGGAACCAGGTATTGAATCTGCCAGCACCTTGATCTTCTGCTTCTTAGAATCTAGAAAGGTGAGAAATAAGTTTTTTGTTACTTATACGCCACCTTAGTATATGGCATTTTTTAATAGCAGCCCAAATGGACTCAGACAATTATATACTGTTTTTTCATTCACAAGGGAAAGATTAAGAATTATAATGGTTAAAATTTGTGTCCCAGCAGCCAAGATGGCAGAGTAGAAGGATGCTCACAGCTCACCCCCTCCCACAAATACACCAAGACTTACATCCATGGACCTACCCAGCCAATCAGAGTACCGGCTGAACTTTGACAGAACATAATCTTCTTCAAAAGACAAAATACACCATGAGTCTGGTAGGAGAAAAGGAAAAAAGAAGGAAGAAAAAGAAAAACAGTGTGGGACCACTCCCATAGAGAAGGAGCAGCAAAGGAGGAATAGCACTCACTTGCTGGGTCTCTCCTCTCTAACAGAGAGGTCAGCAGGACAGAGGGATAACCTCAGAGGCTCAAATCTGTATAGAATAGACCCTGATCAACAGAACTAAGATGAACAGGCACAGAAGGTCACTGTGACCCCCAGCTCTAGAGGAAAAGCAGCAAGTGGTGGACAGGACAGGTTCCTGAGCCAGGTGGAGGACTCAGGCAGGCTATACAGAGGTAAACTTGGGGAACTGCAGTGTGCTGTGCTCCATGGCTTGGAGGGTATGTATACAGAGCAGAACAATCTGGGTCTTCCATAAAATATGATGGAAAAAAAAAAGCAATACAGTTGGTGACCCCTGGGGGGAAAGGTGCCATAACCTTTGTCTCTGAAAACCCATGGAATTAGTACTGGTGCCTTCTGAAAGAAGAGAGTCAGGGCTCGTCCACAGCCACCATATCTTCTGGTTCTTAGCACCCAGGCTTGAACAGGGTTGAAACCTGAATCCTTACCTAGGGGCTTAACAACCTCAGAGGTGGGACTGAGACTTATGTACAGCCTGAGGCAGATAGGGTCATTCTGCCCTGGTGCCTCTGTGTACTCATGCCTCTAAGACAAATGAACAAGGAACAGAGTTCTGGCACAGAGCAAGGGTGAGTGCTGTTCCTCCATTTTTCCCAATCCTGCCTATAGAGAATGGACCCAAGACACAGCAGGGAGCACCACAGAGCAGGGGAGAGACCTTGGCACCAGGAGAGGGCATGACCCACCTGCTTACCATACAGGAATGCAGCACCCAAGTGCGATGTTGGGAGGGGGCATGACCTGCCTGCCAACCAACACTGGGAGCAGCAGAGACAAGGGGCATGAACAGAGGGCCTCTGGAACCAGTGAGCTGAGTTCTTCCAGCAGGGTGAAGGCAGGATTGGTAACACCCAGAAAAAAACAAGGGCAGTCTCTGACTATCAGGTCATTGGCTACACCACTAACCAAATTGAAGTAAGACTTGGCAACCACCAATGGCTAAGGAGGAACTCTTGAAAAATTACTAAGAGTGCACAGTCACACAGGAACACATCACTTTTTTTTCTCTGTTCTATTTTCTTTTACTTTTTAAAATTTTTATTTTTTAAACAATTGTGTATGTCTATTTTAATCTTTCTTAAATATTCTTTAAAATATTTTATTATTATTTTTCAAATTCACTTCAATTTCATTTTTATTTCTCTTTGTTTTATTCTCTTTTTATTGATTATGCTCACTTTTCAAATTTTTTTTCCTCTTTTAAGGTTTTTAAAATATGTCTCAACTCGATTTTTATTTTGCTTCAATTTGTTCATTGGTTATCAACTATACTCTGTTTTCAAAACTTTTTTCTCTTCTTTTAAATTTTTTTAAGTTTTATTTCTGCATCTGCTTTAGATAGATAAATAAACTACTTAAGGACTACAGTAGATAACTGCTACTCCATAAGCCATAGTGCCAGAGAGATATGAGCAAAATGAAGAAGTAGAGGAACCACTCCCAATTAAAGAAAAAGAGAAATCCCCTGAAAGAACGATCAATGAAATAGGCACTGATGGCCTATTAGATCATGTTTTCAAAAAAAGGAGTGATAAAAGCACTGAAGGAACTAAAAGAGATTCTGTTTAAAGACAGAGAATACATAAAAAGGAAATTGAAGCTATAAAGAGGAGCCAATTAAAATTGGAAATCTCATTTGCTGAAATAAGAGCTGACCTAAACGCTATAAAAAGTAGGCTAGATAATGTAGAGGAACGGATAAGTGACTTAGAAGACAGGACAACAGAAATCAATGAATCAGAACAGCTGAGAGAAAAACAAATAAAAACCAATGAAAGCAATATAAGGGACCTAAGGGATAATATAAAGCCAATCTATGTATAATAGTGGTCTCGGAAGGAGAAGGAAGAGCAAAGGGAATTGAAAAGGTATTTGAAGAAATCATGACTGAGAAATTCCCAAACCTAAAGAAGGAATCAGATATCCTAGTACAGGAAGCTCAGAGGGTCCTATATAGGAAGAACCCAAACAGACCCACACCAAGACATATTATAAGCAGGATGGCCAGGATAAAGGAATGATCCTAAAGGAAGCAAGAGAAAAATAAAGAATGAATTACAAGGGAACCCCCATAAAGCTTTCAGCTGATTTCTCTACACAAACACTACAGGCCAGAAGGAAGTGACAAGATATATTCAAAGTCCTGAATGAAAAAAAAAGATGCAGACTAGGATATTTTATACAGCAAGTTTATCCTTTAGAATAGAGAGAAAAAGAACTTCACAGACAAGCAAAAACTAGAAGAGTTTAGCAACACTAAACCTATGCTAAAAGAAATATTGTAAAGTCTATTATTCTATAGAAAGGAGAAAATCATAACAGAAAATGTGATAAATACCATGAACTGAAATAGAATAAACATGAAATTGTAAAAGAAGACATCTAAATCATTAAGAGTGGGATAGGGAAGCAAAACAAAATAGAGTTGTTTGTTTTTTTTTAATTTTTTGTTCTCGGTAGGATCAGTTTGAGCTAATATTAATATCTGTTTAAAAAACAGTTATAGTAATGGGTAAATATATGTAGAACAAAGGGTAACCACAAAACAAAAACATGTGATGGACTACAAAAATTAAAAAAAAAAAAATCCAAGATAGTACAAAGGAAAATTATCAAACCACAAAAGGAAAAAGGAACAAAGAGGATGTACCAAATCAACTGCAAAAATAAGTTCAAAATGGCAATAAACACATCTATCATTAATTACTGTAAATGTCAATGGACTAAATGCTCCAATCAAAAGACATGGAGTGATAGACTGGATAATAAAACAGAAGCCTTCAATATGCTGCATACAAGAGAATCACTTTAGGGAGAAGGACACATATAGATTGAGAGTGAAAGAATGGAAAAGGATATTCCATGCAAATGGAAAAGCCAAAAAAAGCAGGTGTAGCAGTACTGATTTCAGACAAAATAGACTTTAAAACAAAGGCCATAAAGAAATATAATGAAGGACATTTTATGATTAAAAGAGTAATACAGGATGAGGGTATTATACTCCTTAATATATATGCACCCAATATAGAAGCTCCTATGTACATAAAGCAAATATTAACAGAGATAAAGGGGGCTATTGATGGGAATACAATCATTATCAGAGACTTTAAAACCCCATGAACATCACTGGACAGATCTTCCAGACAGGCAACACAGAAATTAAATAACACAATAGAACAACTAGACTTGGTTGATATTTTTAGAACATTATACCCCTCAAAAATAGAATTTACATTCTTTTCAAGTGTACATAGAACACTTTATAGGATTGATCATGTACTTGGGAACAAAAGAAGCCTCAAAAATTTTAAGAAGATAGAAATTATCACAAGCATCTTTACTGACCACAATGCCATGAAACTAGAAATCAACTACAAAAAAAAAAAAAAAAAAGGGGGGGGGAATGACATCATGGAGATTAAACAACACACTAATAAAAAACTAATGGGTCAATAATGAAATCAAAGTTAAATTAAAAAATACCTTGAGACAAATGATAATGAAAACACAACCACACAAAATTTATGGGACGAAGCAAAGGCAGTGCTAAGAGGGAAGTTTATAGTGATACAGGCATTCCTCAAAAAAGAGGAACAATGTCAAATACATACTCTAACCTACCAGCTAAAAGAATTAGAAAAGAGCAAAAAACCCTCAAAACTCAGCAGAAGGAAAGAAATAATAAAGATCAGGGAGGAAATAAATGAAATAGAGATTAAAAAAAAAAAAAGAAAAATCAATCAAACCGGGAACTGGTTTTTTCTGAAAGAGTAAATAAAATTGACAAACCTCTTGTCAAGCTCACAAAGAGGAGAAAATAGAAAGCATAAATAAGCAAAACAAGAAAAGAAAATGGAAAATTACAACCAAAAAATAGAAATACAGAACAGAATATAAGAATAATATGAAAAAATACATGGACACAAAATGGATAATCTAGAGGAGATGGAAAAGTTTCTGGAAACATACAGTCCTCCAAGACTGAATCAAGAAGAAATTGACCACTTGAATAAACCAATCTCTAGAAATAAAAATAATGATAAAAAAAAAACTCCCTACAAATAAAAGTCCTGGACTGGATGGCTTCACCAGGGAATTCTACCAAACAGACAAAGAAAAACTCAGACTGATCCTCCTCAAACTCTTCCAGAAGACTGAAATGGAAGGAATGCTCCCAAGCTCATTCTATGAAGCCACCTTCACCCTGATACAAAAACCAGGCAAAGACACTATGAACTAAGAGAACTATAGACAATATCATTGATGAACATAGATGCAAAAATACTCAACAAAAATATTAGTGAACAGAATCCAACAGCACATAAAGAAGATTATACATCTTGATTAAATTGGGTTCATTCCAGGGACACAAAGATGGCTTAACACATGGAAATCAATCAATGTAATATATCACATCAACAAGAGAAAGGACAAAAAACACATGATCATTTCAATAGATGTAGAAGAAACATTTGATAAAATTCAACACCCATTTATGATAAAAAAAAACCTCTCACCAAAGTGGGTATTGATGGAACATATCTCAACATAATAAATGCTATATATGACAAACCTACAGCCAGCATAGCACTCAATGGTGAAAAATTCAAAACTTTCCCACTGAAATCTGGGACAAGAGAAAGCTGTTCACTCTCATCACTCCTATTCAACATAGTCTTGGAAGTCTTAGCCACAGCAATCAGTCAAGAGAGAATCAAAATGGATCCAAATTGGAAAAAAGGAGGTAAAATTTTCACTATATGCAGATGATATGACACTATATATACAGACCCCTAATTTCCAAACAAAAACAACTAGAACTAATCAAAGAATTCAGCAAGGTAACAGGTTACAATATTAACATACAAAAATCAGTTGCATTTTTTTACAATAATGATAATCAACAGGAAAAGAAATTAAAGAAACAACCCCCTTTAAAATAGCACCCAAAATAATAAAATTCCTAGGAATAAATCTAACCAAGGAGGTGAAAGACTTGTTCATGGAAACTATAAAATATTGATTAAGGAAATTAAAAAAGACTTTAAAAAATGGAAAGATATCCCATGTTTCTGAAATGGAAGAATCAATAGTATTGAAATGGTCATAAAGCCTAACGCAATCTACAGATTTAATGCAATGCCTATCAAGCACCCAGGACATATTTCACAGAACTAAAATAAACCATAATAAAATGTATATGGAATCACAGAAGACCAAGAATTGCCAAAGCATTACTAAAGAAAAACAATGAGGCTGGAGGAATAACCTTCTCAGACTTCAGGCAATAATACAGAGCTACAGTAATCAAAACAGCATGGTATTGGTACAAAAACAGACAAATGGACCAATGGAACAGAATAGACAGTCCAGAAATTAACCCACAAAGTTTTCATCATTTAATCTTTGACAAAGGAGGCAAGAATATACAATGGAATAAAGACAGTCTCTTCAGCAAATGGTGTTGGGAAAACTGAGCACCAGCATGTAAATCAATGAAGCTAGAACACCCCCTCATACCATACACAGAAATAAACTCAAAATGGGTCCAAGACTTAAACATAAGACAAGATACAATAAACCTCCTAGATGAAAACATTGGCAAAACATTATCTCACATACATCTCAGCAATATTCTCCTAGGGCAGTCTACCCAAGGAATAGAAATAAAAGCAAAAATCTACAAATGGGACCTAATTAAGCTTACCAACTTTTGCACAGAAAAGGAAACCATAAGCAAAACAAAAAGACAACCTATGGAATGTGAGAAAATATTTGCAAGAGTTGCAACTGCAAAGGCTTGATCTCCAGAATATATAAGCTCATATTACTTAATTAGAAATAAATACAAAGAGCTCAATAAAAAATGGGCAGAAGACCTGAACAAGCAATTCTCCATTGAAGATATATGATCAATAGGCACATGAGAAAATGCTCAGTATCACTAATTATCAGAGAAATGCAAATCAAAACTACAGTGAGACATTACCTCACACCAGCCAGAATGACCATCATTTAAAAGTTCACAAATGATAAATGCTGGAGAGGCTGTGGAGAAAAGGGAACCCTCCTTCACTGCTGGTGGGAATGCAGTTTGGTGCAGCCACTGTGGAAAACAGTATGGAGATTCCTCAAAAGACTAGGAATAGACTTACCATAGGACCCAATAATCCCACTCCTGGGCATATATCCAGAAGGAACCCTATATCAAAATGATACCTGCACCACAATGTTCATAGCAGCACTATTTACAATAGCCAAGACGTGGAAACAGACCAAATGTCCATCAACAGATGATTGGACAAAGAAGAGGTGGTATATTTATACAATGGAAGACTATTCAAACATAAAAAATGACAGCATAATGCCATTTGCAGGAAAATGGATGTCCCTGGAGAATGTCATTCTAAGTGAATTAAGCCAGAAAGAGAAAGAAAAATATATGATATCTCTCACTTGTGGAATCTAAGAAAAGAAGAAGCAGAAGCAGAAGAAGAAGACAAATAAACTTTTATAGAAAACAGAAACAGACACATAGACGTAGAATACAATCTTGTGGTTGCGAAGGGGGAGGGGGTGGGAAGGGAAAAATATTGTGCCCAGAATAGAATCTTCTTTATCATTTAGAAGAAAATAATGTAAAGCATGCTTATGAAAAGATTTATAGATTGTCTCTAACTTTCAAAACAGTAGAGAAGAGTAAAACATAAAGATTATATTTCATATATCCAAACAGTGTAGAAGAAAGGGAAATAACAAAGAGCACTCCAAATTTAGAAAATATAAAATAAAATATATAGTAAGTAAATTTAATGAAACAAATAATATATTTAGGTGTTCCCTATTTTATGACTTAAATATGATATTGGGAAGACATACTATTATGTTTCATATTTATTTCTAATTTTTTTCTGTGAGAGAATTATAATTCCTTGCCCTAAGGACCTCAGGGTTCATCATGTGACTTGCTTTACTATTGAATATAAGCAAAAATGATACTTTCAAGCAGAAAGTTTAGGAGTTAGCACATAGTTAGCTATGGTTTTTTTTTTTTCTTTTTTTCCACTAAGAAGGGCAAAATTCTTGAAAGAAGACTGATTGTCACCCTGAATGAAGGTGATGTGAACAAACCACACTGTCTCATTATGGATTTGTGTCCATGAACTAGAAACAAACCACTATAGTTATAAACCACTGAAGTTTTTGGATTGATTTTACTGGCACACAATTTATCTTTTCCTGAATGATAAAATACCACCTAGAGAACTTTTTATCCAAATTAACAAAATTCTATCTAAGGAATATTCTATAGAGAATTTTAAGAATCATATATAACCCCTTTGATTTACCCACATGCTCCAGCAATTATGCACCCAGCTCTCTTCTTCAGATCATGATTAAGACATTAAAAAGAAAAAAAGTCAAAATCTCTCCTCTCATAGAACTTACATTTTAGTAGAAGAGAACACTAAATCAAATATTTAATTTTCATAGAATATTAGAAGGCAATAAGTACTGTATGAGAAATAATTCAAGGGATGTTGATGGAGAGTCCAGTGGTTAAGAGACAATTGAACTTTTAAAATAAATTTCTCAGGGAAGATGTCCCTGAGAAGATAACATTTTAGCAAAGACTTAAATAAGGTGGAAAAGCAAGACTTGAAGGTATCTTAGAGAAAAGAATGTAATCATGGAGAGAATCCAGGTAAAGATCCTGAGCCAGAAATATAATCACAACAAGGAAAACAACATGTCCAAGTCAGAGCAAGTGAGAGAAAGCAGAATTGGAAATGAGACCAGAAATGTAATGTTATCCAAACCATGTGAGGCCTTCCAATTTGGGCTTTTATACCAAGAGAACTTGGCAGCCACTGGAGAGATTAAACAGAAATGCAGCCCACATTGGCTGTTGTACTGTCACTGTGCTGAGGAGGTAGAACTAGTTGAACTGTTAAACTGTTGAACTGTTGGGAAGCTTTACCTGTGGTCTGAGAACAAGATGATGGTGACTACAACACGAATTGCAGTGCAATTTTGTAAATTTCTTGGTATAATTTAAAGACAAAGTCACTTGGATGTGATGACTGATTAGGAAGAGAATGGGATTAAAAGAAGGTGTAAGGGATGATCCAAGTCTTTGCCTAAGTGACTAGAACACTAGAATTGCTATTAAGTTATACAGGGAAATCTAGAAGAGTTGAGGATTGGGGGTTGATGAAAATCAGGAGTTTATTACATTAATGGGCATATTAAATTGGTCATGTCTATTAGATGTCCAAGCAGAGATGTTGAATAATTAGTGCATGCATGTTCTGGTGTTAAGGAGACTGGACAAGCTGCAGACATAGATTTAGGAGTTAAATAGATTGCTTTTAAAGCCATGAAAGGGGTAGACATATCTAAGGAAGTGAGAGTTGAGGCCTGATTTTACACTAATAATTTCTGTTAAAGGAAGTGATAAAGTGTAAAATTTTAATCACAGTTTCAGAAATCCTAGTTAGGACAGAAATGTTTATTAGATTTAAGAGTATAAATATGTTGATTGCCAGAGTTCTGACATACATCAGCTATTCAAATCAATTAAAATATATGCAGTATATATCTTCTTTTTCCTTAAAAGATGATATTGTCAATATTTTATAGGAAAATGACCATATTTGGTCACATATCTGAGTTGTATTCCTCAATTCCCTAAGTGATAGAATCATATAAATATTAAGAAATGTACTATATAGGTTTGTTTATTTATTAGAAAATGAATACATGACAAACATAATTAAGTAAAAAGTAGAGGGAAACATATTATCACATTACTTAAAATAATTATTTAAAAAAGAATTATAAGTACATTTAACTTTTTCCCCCAATTATTGTTTTACTTTATTTTCTGGGAGAATGTTCATCATTGATAATATTTCTAAATTACCAAAGCTATTCAAAGAAATAAGCAAATGAGAAAATATTAAGAAAAATAAAAATAGAAAAAGTAGAAAAGTTGTCAATTGTTTAAACCATATGATTTTTATGGGGGAGTCATAAAACCTTGTATTTGGTTATTATAGGGGAGATTCAAAACACCTTCAGGTAAAACAAAATCTATATAAAATATAGAAACATTTAAAAAATAGTCTTTTAACCAATTTACAAAAACACACCACTCCTCCCTCCCAATATAAAAGTAAGCACAAAAATATCAAGGGGTAGATAGCAATAAACAGCCCTGACAGCTGTCAACTCATAGCTGACACCACATTAACTGTTAGGCTATGGTGTTCTGTTGAACATAAATAATTTCACAAACTCACCATATCAGATGAAATTACTATATGATCTTGGTAGAAAGAAAGAAACAAAATCTCTCGGTAATCACCTCTGAGCACAAACAACAAACACTGTGCAAGCAACAACTGTTAAAAAAAAAAAAGTCCCCTTTCCAGGTTACCACAAGTGACAGCTACTTTATCATTTACAGTTTTAGCCTTGCTCTGTTTTTCCATCCTCCTAGAAAACAATTATTAAGATACTAACCAAGAGGGCCTTAATGTTCTCCTCAGTTTGACTTAACTTTAGTCAGCTTTCTTCCTGACGACAGGCCCCTACCTCATTTTTGTCAGAGGTTTTACTTTAGAAAACTTCTAATTGCAAATTCTTTCTCTGCTCTTTTGAGATGTAAATCTTCTCCCAATCTCTTGCCAGTTTTATAACCCAGGAATGTCTTTCTCAATGACCTGGAGACATCTTTTTAAAATATATTCATCAACAAGATAGTTCCCATATTTCCTAGTCTCTGTGGAAGGATAGGAGTCTAACTTCATCAATAACTTCATCAATCAATCAACAAATATAGATGACCTCACCACCTTGAGCAATTACCAGAGAGTGGGAAATAGGTATGGAAGACTCATTCAAGACTATTGGCAATAGAAGAATTGATTGAACTTATCTTCACTGAAACAGAAAGCAGTAGGGTATTTAAGTGCTGGGGTGAGCTAGTGGAAAAGTACTGGAGGCTGTTGGAAAAGAGATTGGAGCAATCTGTTTGCTAAATGGCAAGAAATGCAAGTTAACCTCTTACTTTCTCATAGAGACTGGGAGATAGGAATGATTTCTTTCTTGATGGTTACATTTTAAAGGAATGGCTCCCAACGTCATGAAAAAGATACTCCTGGGTTTTAAAACTGGCAAGTGGCTTTGAGATTTACACCTTGAAGGGACATAGAAAGAATGTATAATTTAAAGTTTTCTAAAGTACATCCTCAGAATAAGGAGGTCAGGACCCACTATCTTACACCATATGCAATAATAATTAACTCAAAATGAATTAAAAACTTACATTAAGACCAGAAATTATAAAATTCCTATAAGAAAACATAAGTGGTAACCTCACTGACATCTGTCTTAGTGATGTTATGTGATTCTGACTAAAGACAAGGGAAACTAATACAAAGATAAGCAAATTAGACTGTGTCAAACTTAAAAGATTCACAACTAAGAAAACTATCATCAAAATGGAAAGGCAACCTTCTGAATGGGATAATATATTTGTAAATCATATATATGATAAGGATTAATATCCAAAATATATAAAGAACTTATACAACTCAACAAAAACAGCAAAAAAAAAAAATGTATAATGGCAGAGGGGCTTAATAGACATTTTTCCAAAGTAAACATACAGGTAGCCAACAGATACATAAAAAGATGCTGAGCATCACTAATTATCAGGGAAATGCAAATCAAAACCACCCATACCTGTCAGAATGGTTACTGTAAAAATAAAACAAATAACAATTGCTGACAAGAAGGAGGAGGAAAGGGAACATTCCTGGAGTGCTGGTTGGAATATAAATTGGTGTATTCACTGTTTTCCATGGAAAACAATATCAAAACTCCTCAAAAATTAAGACTAGAACTACAACATGACAAAGCTATTCTACTTCTGGGCATTTATCTGAAGAACATAAAACATTAATTTGAAAAGATACGTGTATCCCTATGTTCACTGCAGCATTGTTTACAATAGTTAACATATAGAAACAACCTAAGTGTCCATCAATGAGTGAATGGCTAAAGAAGATGTGGTTTATATATACAATGGATTACCACTCAGTCATAAAAAAGAATGAAATCTTGACATTTGAGAAAACACGGATGGACCTTGAGGGTATTATTCTAGGTCAAATAAATCAGATTAAGAAAGACAAATACTGTACAACTTCACCTATATGTGGAACCTTAAAAAAAAAAATCCCCACTAACAAACTCCTAGGTACAGAGAACAGATTAGTGGTTGCCAGAAGGGAAAGGAGTTGGGAGATGGAGGTGGGAAAAATGGGTGAAGGAGTAAACAGTGTGATGATGGATGGTAACTAGACTTGTGGTGATTAGTCCACAGTGCAG
Source organism: Camelus bactrianus (assembly GCF_048773025.1). Taxonomy (NCBI): domain Eukaryota; kingdom Metazoa; phylum Chordata; class Mammalia; order Artiodactyla; family Camelidae; genus Camelus; species Camelus bactrianus. Next base: position 28,828,568 of record NC_133552.1, on the reverse strand, counting down.
TTTATACAGATGTTGAACCACAATGCTGTACACCTGATAAATCAATCTATCTATCTATCTATCTATCTTATCTGTCTGTCTATCTATCTATCTATCTATCTATCTATCTATCTATCTATCTATCTATCTATTTATCTATCTAACTCTATCATCTACCTACCTAATCTACCTACCTAATCTACCTACCTACCTACCTACCTCTCTATAGATGTACATATGATACAAAACTTACCCATCCAAAACTGAACTCATTACTTTTGCTCTCCTGTCCTCAATGTTGGCCTTGAATTTCTCACCATTTTTTATTAGATGGCATCACCTACCTAATAAAATATCTGGGAGTCATTTATTAGTTCCTTCTCTTATTCATTTCAACTGAAATCCCAAATCATGTTATTTCTAAATGCTAAACTCTCTTGAATCTACAATTTTTTTTTCTCTATTTTGACTGTTACTTTTCCACTTTGGTTCCATTATCTCTCATCTAGCTTATTATAATGACATTTTGGAATCAAGCTTGGCCTCCCTCTAAGAAATTTTTTAAGTAGCATTTTCATATGTAAATCTGACTACTTACTTTGAAACTTTGTGTAATATATTTCTTACTTCAAACACTTTATAAAATAGGTAATCATTTTGAATCTTAACACTTCAGGCAAATTCTCCATAGTCCTACGCACCTCTTGTACTATTTTGTATCTACCCTAATTGTTATTCTTCTACATCTCTGCTTCCTACACAGCCTCTCACTGGGTGTATTAGTTAGCTGTGCCGCAGTAACAAACAATGCAAATTTTAACAACAAATTTAATTTTCTCACTTATTTTAATGCTGCCATCATGAGTCAGTTGTAAGTTTACTGAAAAGGAAGGCAGTTTAATCATTATTGTTTATCTCTTTAACTTGATAAAAAAGATCCTTGTTTTCAGATATTTTGTGCTCTTGTTGTTTTGTCTATTTATGCCAGCACCTTGAATGGTATTTTGGACTTTGATAAGAAATATTGAACTAAGTGAATATATTAACATTCAGACAAATTTGGATGCCTATAATTTGATTTAATATACAATGAATACTTATATAATGTATACTTTTTTAATTTATATTTTTCCATTACATGTTATTATTTTCATCAAAAGAAAGCACAAAGAAATTAACAAAGAAATTAAGTGTAGAATAGTGTATAAAAATAATTATCCATTTTTGCAGAATTGATAGTAGTATCTCTATAAACTTTTCAAAGGTTATGATAAGTAAATTTCTTTCTAGTAAGATCAAAAGGAATTCAGAACACCTAAAATAAAGACTTGATTAAGTATGTTTTAAATTACTTTTTTATTATTATTATTTTACTGCATTCCCAAGGACATAGTGCAAAGTGAATTGGAGTGAAAAAAAATTGAGTGATCAATATCATCATAGTCCAAATTACTTTGAATCATTTCCTCATCTCTGACTATTATGAGCAACTTGAATTGACGTTTTCTGTATCAATTAACTTTATACTGAATATACTTCAATTTAATTTCCTCTTAAATACCTTTTTATATGCTACATGGAACAAGATCCTGGGGTACAGCCTTCATTTCCAGTTTATATGCTTGAGTTGAAAGATAATTTGATTGCTTTTCTTTTGTGTCAGTTACGATCCTATTAGAAGCTTTTTATACAAATATGAAACCTAAAATCGAGTTTATAATTCCCTATGCAGAATTACTTGGTTTTCTTATATAATCTTTTTCTAAGGAGTATGAGCATTTCTGTCTCTTATAAGAGATAAAAGGAGAACTGAAAGTAAAATTCAACTTGTAGATAACCATCCTAAGAGCTACACCATCCCAAACACAGATCTGTAGAAGGTTTTTAGTCCCAGCCCAGCCTTAATTTATTCTCTTAGGCTAGTCCGTCAGAAAAAATAAACGTTTTCTCTATATCTAGACGTTCCATGTTTCAGTTCATTTATAGCGATAGTGATCCTTCTGACTTCTAATATCCTATGATTCCCCTGATTGAAAGTCATCAATATTCTTTTTAGGAATCTTGTAAACTTTTCAATCCCTAAATTTCTACATTAGCACTCCAGCTATATTGCATTATTTGTGTTTGTGTCAAAATGTCTTGATTTATATGCCTTCACACGTAATCTTTTTTTTTAACATTTTTTATTGATTTATAATCATTTTACAATGTTGTGTCAAATTCCAGTGTTCAGCACAATTTTTCAGTATATGTCCATGAATAACACACGTAATCTTCTTTGTATCTGAAATGACTTTCCCCATCTTCTTTTTAATGGTGAAACTTTTTGCTTTGTTTTTAATGACTCAGTTATTTAAATTGTTATTTCCTTATTCCCTTAGTTATTTTGTAATTTGTTCAACACATCTTTTAAGAAACTACAATATGTTGGATAATATTACAGTATTTTTTTTTGCATAGTTTTAATATGCTGGATACTATATGAAAACTAGATATTATATGGAAACTATTTTGATACCACTTAATTTTTTATAAATGTAACTTCAGTGTAAGCCAGGGGAGAACTGTACTTTGCTTTATTCAAAATAAAAAAAAGTGTTACTATTATAGACAACTTCATTACTGACAACACCAGTGATATTTGAGTCACCAATACAACACATATAAGTCTACTTTTAAATCTGTTACATTTATTATAGTTCTATGTACACGTTAATTTTCTGGTTTAGTGTTTTTTAAAGGGTAAAATATAAAGAGAGATGTCCACAAAGTTTAGATTGAACATGGAAAATTAACTGTGTAACATTCTTCATAAATTAACAGCTACCATGGCTACTATGACAACATGTATTTTTCCTTTATTAAAGCAATGACACCATCAATATTAAGTAAATAGCTTGCAAATAAACTGATAAAATTGAAAATATATATCATATAAATTTAAAGCATGTAAGTCTTTGACATTGTTGATGCAATTTTTAAAATATCTTCTCATTAAAAGTAAAAAATTTTTTCTTTTTAACTTTATAGCACATGTTGAAAGTCTGAATAGCCACACACAATACAGTGTGAAAATTACTAAAGTGATCCATACAAGAGACTATGAGCACAAAGAGAAAAAAAAATCTAAATGAAATTTCTGCTACCAATACCAAAAATATATTCATGAGGAGAAAATTGTTGAAAATCAATTGTATAATTAAATGCAGCCAAGAAAACTTTCCATTGCATGTGGGTAAAGAAGGCATTCTATTTTCAAACATTCTGTTATTACATCCACCTTTTTAAAAATCCCTTTCTTGGGTTCATTTTCCCATATAGCTTCTGCAACATTTCTCTTCTTCCTTTTACAGTAAAGTTAAATGTTTAACATATTGTTCATGCTTTTTGACTGCCCTTTGATCCTTGTTCCTATTCTTTTCTCTCTTTATAATTACTCTCTTTATGCAATTATTCAATGCATGCAATTCCTAAATTTCTATTTTCAGCTTTCTCCAATACCAAATATATATATATATTAGTTGCAACTCTATTGTTCCAATTTTTCAGAACAAAGATATACCCATGATTCTCTTCTTTCTTTCATATCCAAAACAATCTACAATGATAACTTCTCATCTCTAACTTTAAAATATATTTTAAAAATCTGATGACTTCTTACTCCATTGCTACCACACTGGTCTAAATTACCACAAACTTAATTTTTCTAAACTCAATGAGCACATTAAATAAACTCACTCAATAATTTTTAATTGACATCATGTATTGGGAGATGCATATACTATGACAATCAAAGTAGATATTTCTTGCTCTAATTGACTTAGACAAATCAATAAGTAATAAAATTGAGAAAAGTACTAGGGAGAGAAAACTATATGTTTTAGGAAATTGGGAAAGTGTAGAAGTCTGCTCTGAAGAAAATATTTTTCAACTTAAATTTAAAATAGCTATAGAAATTAAGCAATTTGAGAATGCAATGAAGAATTCTGTAGGAAGATAACAACGTGAACAAATATCCTGGGGCAAGAATATCCTGGGCTGGGTGCATATGAATAATACAAAGTCCAGTGTGGCCGGAACATATTGAGAAGAAAGAATACTGTAAGATAAGGCTTGGCATATGTAGCAGTCAGATGACTCAGGACTTTGTAAACCACATTAGTTTAATTATTACAGTTCATGTCACCTGGCTATCATTTAGAGAGTGCATTAGAAAGGAACAAGAATAAAAATTAGAAGACAGTTTCAGGTTATTGGCTTTAGGTTAATAGACTCCAAGCAAGATAAGACAGCTTTTCTGACTGAAGGATGACTGGGAGATGAAGAGTTGTGGATGGATTCAAGGTATATTTAGGAATTATGACCAACAGAAATTGGTGATAGATTGTGGTATTAAACGGGGGGATGCCAAGGATTGGCTTCAGGGTCCTTGCATGAACAAGTGAGTGAATAAACATGCTGTATACCAAATTGGGAAAGACTGGAGACAGAAAAGATTTGAGAGAAGATCAACAATTTAGTTTTAGATGTATTAAAGTTGAAATGAGTCTGTGAGATATCTCGGTAGGGATATCATGTTGGTGGTTGGACACATGCTATGTTACTTATCTCCTGCTGCATAGAAAATTACTCTAAAATTTAGCAGCACATATATATTAGCAATCAATTACTGTATAACAAATGAATTCAACATTTATCAACTTAAAAAAAAAACAGATATATATTTCTCATGCAGTTTCCTGGGAAGGAATTTGGGAGTGGCCTTATTGGGTGATTCTGTTTCAGGGTCTCTCATGAGGTTGCAAAGTGTTGATCATGGTGGTTCACTCATCTGAAGGCTTGACTGAGGCTGGAAGATCTAATTCCAAGATGGGTTATGCACATGGCTTTTGGCAGAAGGCCTCAGTTCCTTGCTGACTGTTTGTGGTAGGTCGTATTTCCTCGCTATATAACTCTCTCCACAGATTTGCTTGAGTGTCTTCATGACAAGGTGGCTGGATTTTCCCAGAATGCGTGATACTGAAGAATGCAAAGAACAGTTGCAATGGTTTTTACATAGTCCCAGAAGTTCCACACCATCAGTTTTGCAATATTCTATTTGTTAGAAGTGAGCTCCAATCCAGCCTACATTAAAGGGGAGGGGATTTACGCTCTATCTCTTGAGAAAATAACTATGAAATAATTTGTGAACATATTTTAAAGCCATTACATATAATTTTATAGTTCAGTAGAGAGATTTGGGAAGAAATATAACATTAGGAGTTTTGCACATATATTTTAGTTTAAAATATGAGTGGATGAGAGACCACTTAATAAGAGAGAGTAAATTGAGGTGAGGCCCAGGACTGAATTCTTGGAAAGTCTGACATTTAGAGGACCTGCTTTTGGGGAAGGAGAGGAAAGGAGAAAATTGAATCTAGGAAGACAAGGAAAGAGTGCATTAACAATCAGGAAGTGCTATAATTTATTGAGATGCCTATTTGATTTTCTCTTTCAGAGATTGGTTCTTTATTTTATTTTTAATTGAGATATATATTGTTTTGAATTGAGATATTTAAAATTGATACATAAAAATGATAGATAACATTGTATTAGTTTTAGATACATAACATTGTGATCTGATATATGTATATATTGTGAAATGATTACCACAATAAATTTAGATAACATCCATCATCACATAGAGATATATTTTTTCTTATAATAAGAACTTTGAGATATACTGTGTTAACAAATTTCAAATATACAGTAAAGTATTGTTAACCACAGTCAACACACTGTACATTTTATCCTCACAACTTGTTTATTTATAACTGGAAATTTGTATTTTTTTACCACCTTTACCCATGCTGTCCACCATTGGAACCCTACCTCTGACAACCACCAATCTGTTTTATCTATATTTAAGTGTTTCTTTTTCTGTTTTGTTTTGTTTTTTTTTTTTTAGATTCCACTACTGTATGTTGTGAGATCATACAGTATTTGTCTTTTACTGTCTGACTTATTTCACTTGGCATAATGTCTTCAAGGTCCATCCATGTTGTTGCAAATGGCAGGATTTCCTTCTTAGTATGGCTAAATAACCCATTAGTGAACTCATAGGTTGTTTCCATGTCTTAATTTTCATAAGTAATTGTGCAATGAACATGGGGGCATAGATTTTTTGGGGGTTAGCATTTTTGTTTTCTTCAGATAAACACAAGAGGAATTGCTTGATCATATGTAAGTTCTATTTTTAATTTTTTGAGAGACCGTCATACTATTTTCCATAGTGGCTGACCCGATTTACATTCTTATTGACTGTGTGTAAGTGCTTCCTTTCCTTAACATCCTCACCACCATTTATTGTTTCTTATCTTTTTATAATAGCCATTATATCATAATATCTCATTGTGGCTTTAATGTGTATGTATCTAATGAGAAGTGATGTTGAGCACCTTCCTCATGTGCCTATTTGCCATCTGCACTTCTTCTCGGGAAAAATGTCTATTTCTTTACATATTTTTAAATCAGATTTTTTTCTATTGAGTTATATGAGTTCTTCAAATATTTTAATATTCATCCTTTTTCAGATATATTATTAGCAAATGTTTTTTCTCTCTCTAGGTTTATTTTTTACATAATTCCAATCTGAATGTTAATATCCTTGTATTTAAAGATCTTAGACAGTTTAAATGTTAAAACCTTCAGCAAGGGAAAAAATAATTCAAAATATGATGGTTAGAGTCTTTTACCTGTCAACACACAACAAAATAAATTCCAAATGGATATAGAAACAAACTAAAATCTCAAAAGTGATAGTTGAATAATTAAATATTTATCGCACAGTAGATTTTAAAATGCTAACATTAAGATAATTTTAGAAACCATAAAAAACTATTAGATTGTATACAATAAAAATTAAAATAACTCGTATGTCAACAATGATTATATGCAGTAAAATTAAAGAGGGAGCCAGGACAACTATTTTCACACACATTAAAATCTCATCTTGGGGGACAGAAGCAAGATGGTGGAGTAGAAGGACACTTGTAGATCACCCTCTCCCATAAATACACCAAAACTCACATCTACGGACCTACTCAGCCAACAAGAGCACCTGCCGAACTCTGACAGAACATCACACTCTTTGAAAGACAAAGATGCCAAAAATCTGGTAGGAGAAAAGGAAAAAAGAAAGAAGAAAAGCAAAAGAGTACAGGACTGATCCTGCATGGAGGGAGCAGCAAAGAAGGACTGGCGCTCATTTGCTGGGTCTCCCCTTTCCAATGGAGAGGCCAGAAGGATGGAGGAGGGGCTCCGAGGCTCAGATCTGTCCCGAGCACCCCTTGACCAACAGAACTGAGTTAAACAGGCACAAAGGGTCCCCACAACACCCAGCCAGAGACGCAAGACAGCAGCTGGAGGCCAGGACAGGCCACTCGAGCCAGGCAGAGGACTGGGGTGGCTTCACTGAGGCAGCCCTGGGGGACTGCAGGGTGCTGTGTACCATGGCTGGGAGGGGATATGGAGCAAAACAACCTCAGTCCCCCATAAATTGTGAAAAAAAGCAAAGCAACATGGCTGGTGTCCCCTGGGGGGAGGGACGCTGTAGCCTTTGTCTCCTCAAACCTGCACCACCATTACTGGTGCTTCTCCTGAGAAGAGAGGCAGGGCGCAGCCACAGCCACCATTTCCTCCTGTGTGCAGTGCCTGGGTGGGGGCGGGGCCAAGACCTGAATCCACACTGGGAGCTCCACAACCTCCTGGGCAGGACTGAGGCTTGTTTGCAGCCCGAGGCAGATAGGATCTTTCTGCCCTGGCACCTCAGAGAACTAGTGCCACCAAGATGAACAAGGAGCTGAGATTTGGCAAAGAGCAGGGGCAGGGCCATTCTGTGGTCTTCCCATTGCCCACCTTCAGAGCAACAACCTGAGGCGGAGTGGGCAGCTGCACAGAGCAGCAGAATGGCCAGCACCAGGAGAGGGCAGGCAGCTAACCACCTTCCTGGCAGGAAAGCAGCAACTGACCACGGTGCTAGGAGGGGGCACGATATGCTAGCCAACAGCCACTGGAAGCAGCACAGAGGAGGTCGCCAACAGAGGGCGTCTGGAAACAACAAGCTGAGTTCACAAAACATGGCAAAGACACAAAGAACTCTCAATAAAATCATTAAGAGCACACTGTCTCCAGGAGAACTAGATAATTGATACTCCTTAAGCCATAGTGCCAGAGAGATATGAGCAATATGAGGAAGTAGAGGAACCACTCCCAATTAAGAGATCAAGAGAAATCCCCTGAAAGCACAATCAAGGAAATAGACATTGATGTCCTACTAGATCAAGATTTCAAAAAAGGACTGATCAAAGTACTGAAGGAACTAAAAGAAATAGTGTTTAGAGATATAAAATATGTCAAAAATGAAATCAAAGCTATAAAGAAGAACCAAGTAGAATTAGTAAGCTCATTTGCTGAGATAAGTGCTGACCTCATCTGTACAGCTGTACAAAGCAGGCTATATAATGCAGAGGAATGAATAAGTGACCTAGAAGAGAGGAGAATAGAAAGCACCCAATCAGAACAGCTAAGAGAAAAACAAATAAAAAACAATGAAAACAATATAAGGGACCTATGGGATAATATAAAGCGTGCCAATCTACACATAATAGGAGTTCCAGAAGGGGAAGAAAGACTAAAGGGGATTGAAAAGGTATTTGAAGAAATCATGACTGAAAACTTCCCAAACTAAAGAAGGAATCAGATATCCAAGTACAGGAGGCTCAGAGGGTCCCAAACAGGAAGAACCCAAACATACCCACACCAAGACATATCATAATCAAGATGGCCAGAGCCAAGGATAAAGAAATGATCCTAAAGGCAGCAAGAGAAAAGCAAAGAGTGAGTTACAAGGCTCTCTGCTGATTTCTCTACACAAACTCTACAGGCCAGAAGGGAGTGGCAAGATATATTCAAAGTCCTGAGTGAAAAAAAGATGCAGTCTAGTATACTCTATCCAGCAAGGCTATCCTTTAGAATAGAAGGAGAGATAAAGAACTTCACAGACAAGCAAAAACTAAAAGAGTTTAGCAACACTAAACCCATGCTAAAAGAAATATTGAAAGGTCTACTCTGAATAGAAAAGAAGCAGGATGCTACAAAAATGAGAAACTCACAACTGGAAAGGAGATAACTGCCATGAATTACAAAAAGAATAAACACAAAATTGTAAAAGAAGGCATCTAAACATTAAGAATGGGAGAGGTAAGCAAGGAAAGCCACTGTGGAAAACAGTATGGAGATTCCTTAAAAGACTAGGAATAGACTTACCATGGGACCCAATAATCCCACTCCTGGACATTTATCCGGAAGGAACCCTATGTCAAAAGTACACCTGCATCCCAGTGTTCATAGCAGCACTACTTACAATAGCCAAGCCATGGAAACAGCCTAAATGTCCATCAACAGATGACTGGATAAAGAAGAAGTGGTATATTTATACAATGGAATACTATTCAGCCACAAAACCTGACAACATAATGCCATTTGCAGCAACATGGATGTTCCTGGAGAATGTCACTGTAAGTGAAGCCAGAAAGAGGAAGAAAAATACCATATGAGATCACTTACATGTGAAATCTAAAAAAAGATAAATAAATAAAAAATAAATACAAAACATAAAAAGATTCATAGACATAGAATACAAACTTGTGGTTGCCAAGGGGGTGGGGGTGGAAAGGGACAGACTAGGATTTTAAAATGCAGAATAGATAAACAAGATTGTACTGTATAGCACAGGGAAATATATACAAGATCTTGTGGTAGCTCATGGCGAAAAAAAAAGTGACAATGAATATATGTATGTTCATGTATAACTGAAAAATTGTGCTGTACAGTGGAATTTGACACAGCATTGTAAAATGACTATTACTGAATAAAAAATGTAAAAAAAATAAAATCTCATCTTAAGTAACTTGACTAGACAAAGAGCACTACATATTTTAAAAGAATTAAGTATAAGATACCAACAAAATGGGTATATGGTCTAAATACTCAAACCTTAGAGAGAAACTTTATATCCATTAATTTAAGTGCACAACACACCCCCAAAAAAAGAAAGAAAGAAAGAAAGAAGAAACAAACAAACAAACTATGTAAAAGCATTTTTGCATAGTAAACTACAACATTTTAAAGCAATTATAGTACTCATTATTGTGGAGAATTTTATCAAATGTGTGCTTTTATACTCTACTATTTTTGTTAAATATTTGTATAAAATATTATGACATTTCTAAAGAAAACTTAGCAATGTAAATTAAATATTTTAAAATGTGTACATTTTAACCTGGTAATTGAAGGTGGAAAATTAACCTAAGGACATGGCAAAGATGAAATCAGAATTTTATGTGCTATAAAATTCACTGTGCTGTTTTTATGAAAAAGATAAATATTCTCCCCTGTGAGAACTATGAAATTGATAATGTTCATTACAGAAATCTCAATATTTTTTATCCATAATAAAACATGTTTGAAGAAAATGACATGAGAAAGAAGGTGTGGGAAAAAAAGTACCCTGTTACACTGTTGGTGGGAATGCAGTTTATTGCAACCATTTTGGAAAACATTATGGAGATTCCTCAAAAAACTAAAAATAAACTTACCATATGATCCAGCAATCCCACTCCTGTTCATAAATCTGAAGGGGACATTAATTTTAGAAAAAATACATACATCTCAATATTCATAGCAGCACTATTTACAATAGCCAAGACTTGGAAACAGCCTAGATGTCCATCAAAAGATGCCTGGATAAAGAAGTTGTTTTATATATACAATGGAATGCTACTCAGCCATAAAAAAGAATAAAATAATGTCATTTGCAGCAACTTGGATGGACCTGGAGATTGTCATTCTAAGTGAGGTAAGCTAGAAGAGAAAAAAATACCATATGATATCACTTATATGTGAAACCTAAAAAAAAAAAAAAAAAAAAAAAAGACTCAAATGAACTTGTGAAAAAATAACATGGAAAGGCATTTATATACATATGTGAATCATATATATATATATTAATTTATATATATATATCTGAATCACTATGCTGTACATCAGAAATTAACACAACATTGTAAACCAACTATACTTCAATAAATAAATATAAATAAATAAATAAAATTAAGGAAAAAAGAGTCAGGTCTTCAGTTCTCCTTGTTCTCTGTCCTTTTAACCTAAAGCTTTCCCAACCAATATTCTACTGATAGCAAGTGAGTTCAATGTTTCCTCTCCTCTAAGCCTTACCCGGACCCTCCAACTCTCTGGATTTAAATGTAATCCCCAAAGAAATGTCTCACCCCATGAGAGTGAGAGTTAGAGAGAGAAACAGAGAAATGTAGATATGGAAGCCCTCAAGACATAAAATCTTCCCAGTCAAATTATCCAAATTAGTGTGAAAACAGAAAGCTCTCTAGGTAAGTTTTTTTAAATCAGAATTTAGTGTAGGAAATTATATGATCATAATATCATTGTAATTTAGGCTAGAAAAAAGTGCCCCTAGATTAGGAACTCCAAAATAACTTCCAAAACACAACAGAAATGAAATTCTAGGAAACTAACACTGCTGACAAAAACAGAAAAAAAATAAGGAAGCTGGAATTAAGTGAACATAATATCGTAAGTAAAATAGTAAACAAATAATGAAATCAACCATTGTGGAGACATGTCTAAGTGTTCCTTTCAAAAGCTCTAGCCTCCTGAGATACTTCACATACCCTAAGAATTCAATGTGTAGCTATTTTTTTGGTTAATGGTTTAGACCTAAAAAGATAATAAAAATTATTTTAGTTCTCTGAGAGGTCCAAATGGATGCAACTCAGACTAGGTCCATAGGTTAAGCCCCAGGACACTAATAATGAAGCCCCAGAGCTCTGAAGGGCATAAACATAGACAAATTATATTTATATACAGAAGAGTTAGAGTTAGGGCTTGGGCCTAAATCAGGTGAAGAAGAGTGGGACAGTGTCCTCCTTCCCTCTGTAACCAGGGAAAAATTGTATTTCTTTGCCTTTTACTTGTAGAATATCTGGATACTCATGTAGGAAAAATTTCCACTGGTTTTCATTGTACCATCCTAAAGATCAGAACCAGGGCAATGAAGTTATCAATGCATTTATTTATTATAAAGAGATTAATAAGAAAATCCAGAATACATCCTGTGAGCCTTCCAAATAAAATGAATAAAGATGAATGTTAAGATTCCATAATCATCAAATTAATGATTAGCAGTTCAAGAATTAGTACTCTAAAGCACTCACAAAACTGGAGACCAAACACTGAAACATTTCTGAAGAAAATCTTACATCATCATAACTTTGACTGTCAGAAAAAAAAAAAATCACCTGTAGCAACAGAAAATTGAGTTCTGATTAATGTTCACTGCCCAAATATCACATGACAGAAATCAATTTGTGCAATTTAATTGGCATCCAGAATTCTAGCTATCAAGCAGCCTAGAAACATTGTTTTGCTGTTCTTTTACTTCCACACACAGAACACATGGGTGAATGCTGAGTATCAGTTGGACATATCCAAACTCCTTGCATCAATTCTCTTCTACCATTAAGTCTTCTAATCATTCCTAACACAACCATACCCTTCCATCCATTGAAGCTCAACATTTGATTTCCCCAACACATAAGGTGGAGTGGGAAAGATATGGTAATAAAAATTTGTTGTATTTTTCCAGAATAATGATATACTATTTAATTTCTCTGTGAGATTTTCTATACCTCATTTAATGTTTTTTATGTTTTTGTTCTTGTCTCATTGACCAGAACTTTATGTAAGTGAAGTTACACAGAGAGAAAACACTATTCCATATACAAATATATAGTAAAATTGTATTGTAAAATAATGAAAAATCAAAATAATTTCATGTGTTCTTCAGGACCTGGAAAAACTTGAAGATATCTGGGCAGACACAATAAGAAAAAGACTTGCTGACTACTTCCAGTTGAAAAAATTTCATGATTCCTTTAGAAACTGAGAAAAATGTCCTTCCATCCTGGGAGATATGAATTATGTGTATTTTAATGTATTTATAAAGCTGAGAAAAATATTCAGAGAAATATCATTGCCCAGGTAAATTCTATATTACATGGAAACATAAGCATCTTCCAACTGTGAGTACCTTATAGAATGTTTTCCTTAATAGAAATAAAATAAACATAATTTTTCTCTTGCCACATTCTTATCTTCATATATTTGTTAATTAGTATAAAATGAATTTTCCTGCAATAAAAGGAAGGAGAAAAATGCTTGATCTAGGTTTTTTGTAAGAAACATAAGTAAAAAGTTCTTTGATAAGAAAAACAGAACTTGAAACAGAAAATATCACAGGAAAATGGGAAAAAATAGCCACTGAAAAGTGTATTAATGGCTTCAAAGAACACATTTAATTAATTAAATCCAGGACCCATTTAAGAAGACACCAAGAATTAAATTAAAACAAACAAACAAACAAACAAACAAATAAAAAAGCCTCCCACAATATTCTGAAAAATGTACTGTTAAAGGCTCGAGACTTGACTATGTGAAATGAATTTTGAAGTGGTTTTAGTGCTCCTGCTGAGAAATAATAATGGATTTACCGAAGGAAAAGATGCGACCACAGATAAAGTCAGGAAGGGAGAAAGCATTTGGGCCTGTTCTCCAGGGCCACACTCTACAACACTTGCCCCTCTTCTTGCCTTCAATTCTACTCACTGTCAATGAGTCAAATATTCTACAATTTATTTTTTTTTTACTCTAGTCCAAACAATATCTCAACTGTCAACCACTTGTTAGAGCAAGGACTAAGCCTGGCATAGAAACTCTTTATGTGGCATGTACAAGGATTTGAGTTATAATCTCAAGAGAGCAAAGATTAAAATAAATCATCAACATCTTCTTTCAGTCCCATGGCAAGAAGAAGAGAGATGTAATAACCAAAGAAATGATAATTAATCCCTGAATTAAAACAAATTTCATTATAAATTGTGATAGATTTTATTAACAAATTTTAAATTATTGAGTCAATTATTTAAAGCACTAAATTAATTTTATCCAAATGCAACAATAATTAAAATTTTGTTGTTTTACACTGAGAGATAAACAACAGCTGGCAAGTTCATATTTTGAAACAAGTAAAAATGTCAGATTTAAGTATAATATGTTGATGATTTTTCAAAAGAAATATTTTGAGTACCTTGCTTCCTTCAGTCTTCCAGTTAAATGGTAAAAAAAAAGAAAGAAAAAAAAAAGTCCGTTAAAAACTAGTCTCTTGGTCAACACGAGATAAAATAACACAGTCATTAACATTTTCTGCCTTCTTAAGGAAAATAATTTCTGATGTAGTAAAATTAATCCCTTCACTATTTATCAATTTTTCAAGGTGCCCAAATAACAATTTTCAGATTGCACAGCCAGGTTTAAGAAAAAAACAAATTTTCGTTAGCAGTTAGAAGTCATCATAATCATAGCTAATGTTCACATTAATATGTATATTTGGATGCCAACAATACTGATTAAGTTAATATGTCACCTTTGGCAATATTACAATCAAAATTATCCAAGTTAAAACTAATAACTTCAATATGTAATTAACACTGGGTGCTACAAGTGGAATATAAAGCACTGATTCAGAAAACTGCAAAAATGTGCAGATTGTTTTCCTTTTCTCATTCTTTGGGGAAGAAGAGCCAAACACAACATTTAGAGAAAAGGAAAATTTTTGAAAATTGTTAAACATTCTATCGGTAAACACTTTTTAAGATCTGTTAAAAATGAACTTAAGAGCAACCTCTTTGCCATTCATTCTCTTATCTTCGTGTTTTTTTTTGTTTTTTTGTTTTTTTTTTACTATGAACTATATCTTCTTTAGTCCTGAGCAGAATAATTGGCAAAGTATAACGTCTGCCTTGGTTAAGCAGCCCTTTTATGTTACTTTACACATCACTCTCCCCACCTGTCCCATTCATAACTGATAAACGTTAGCTTCTAGCTTCAGAAGCCTGAAGGTAGCACTAGCAACAGAAATGGGATGATGGCAATAAAAAGCTTTCTTATTTGAGTACCATCGTATCTACTGTCTTAGTTGGATCCCTCCTCACAACAGATCCTGAGACAAGGACTTAAGTCCAAGTATTTTAATAGAGAAGTGAGCCGAAAAATGTAAGTGAAGAATTTGGAAAAGTGAAATAAACCATAAAGTGTATGGCAGCAATCAGATTTCTAATAAAGGCAACTGGGACTCAATTTCATTACCAACACTCCGAGATAATTGGTAAATATGCCTAATCGGGAATGGAAGACGATCATTTATGTACTGATTGCATACCCCACTGGGTGAGGATTGCCTCAACATTGTGTCATTTTTTGCCCTTTGGTTGTGCCTATATGTAGCCCAGCAAGCCCCATCTCTGCAAGAGAAAGTCCTTAGGCAGAGGAGAAAGACAGGCGTAGGCCGTTGCTATCATCAGCCTCAGATGACTGTGCAGTCAGTAGCGTCAGATAAACTCAATAGCTCAAGTGACCTAATGAGATGTGGTGCAGACATCAGTTGGGTTGTCTGTCTGATGCAAGGCTCCAAACCAGATTCTGGAATGGAAATAATAAACTAGCCAAACACTGATTCCCCATGCAATTTGATAGCAGACAGTGTAGACAACTAGTTCTGAAGTTCAATGATTTGAAATCAGAAATGATTTTGGTACTGTCAACCTCAAAAATGAAATAGCCAGTTATTTTTACCAGCAAAAATAGATTTATTTGGGAATAGCAGAGAATTGCAATTTGGGACAGATAAATATGGTGAAAAATAGACAAGTCTGAAGAGACAAAGAGAAGGTCAGGTTTTAGTAGGTTTTAGGAGGAAAATGGGGAGGGTTATTTTGAATAAAAGTTTACTGGAAATAAGTTTATTTGTGACTTTTTTTTAGATTCCACATATAAGCGATATCTATGACATTTTTCTTTCTCTTTCTTGCTTGTTTACAAAACAGAAACAGATTCACAGACATAGAGAAATGATGGAAATATTAGGTATCTTGATTGTGATGATGGTTTCATAGGTGTATACATCTATCAAAATTCATCAAATTGTACATCTGAAGTATTTGTAATTTATCATACAGAAATTACACCACAATAAAGTTATTTAAAAAGTAAAAGTTCACCAGAGAGCAAGAATTTGAGGCTGTGGCAGTTTCTTACTGGTTGCAAGCAATGGTTAGTTCATTGTCACGGGGAAGAGAGAGATCTTTTTTTTCTTAAAAGCAGAAGACATGTGAAAAATGTCCTTCTTTGTACTGTTCTGTGTGGGACTACTCTTCAATATTATACACGGTACTATAAGTAGTAATATATAATTCTATATGATTACTTTCAGATAGTCTATTTTATAAATTAATCACAATATTTTTATATAGTTCATGGATATTTGATTTATTTCTGGTTATTGGTCACTGCAAATAGTGCTTCTATATAAAACTGTTGAACATTTGGTAAATGTATATACACATTTCTGTTGTTATACACCTAGAAGTAGAATAGCTGAACCATAGATTCTATGTATTTGTTCATCTTTATTGGATACTATTAAATTTTTCCAAATTGATTTTATCAGTTTTATTTTTAAGTTACTTGTTCTCAGAATTATTTGCTGCTAAGTAAATTATAATAGATAATTTTATATTGACCTTGCTAAATCTAAGTATCTATTTTAATCAAATATCTGTTGAATATCTTAGACTTTCTGTGAACAGTTATGTTGACTGTGGATTCTTATCATTTATTTCTTCTATCTCTTCCCCCCTTATTTTATTTTACTTTCTGGAACAACCATTTTAATGTTGGTTAAAGTCTTGAATAAAAATTATTTTAATAGGTAATTTGAATCAGTATTGATTTTGGAGTAAATCTTTCAATATTTTATTATTAAATACATTGCCCACAGAAGAATTTTTGTAGATACTCATCAAATGGAGATTGACTTTTTTCTTAGTGTTCTAAGCCCTGTCATGAATAGGTGTTAAATTTTATTAGATGTTGGTTCTGCATCTATGAAGACACTCTATTATTTTCCTAGAGCTATCATAATAAATTCCCACAAACTCAGTGTCTTAAAACAAATAAAAAACTTATTCTCTGACAGTTCTGAAGTCTGTGAGTTCTTCGAAATCAAGATACTGACAGAGCTGTACAAAGGCTCCTTGGCTCTTGCAACTCCTTGCCCCTTGCAGCTCCTGGTGGCTCCAGGCATTCCTTGACAGATGGCTATACAACTCCAATCTCTGCCTCCATCTTCACATGACTTCCTCCTCTGTGAATCTTTCAGGAATATCCCTTTCCCTGAATCTTATAAGAATGTGTGTGATTGAATTTACGGCCCACCTAGATAATCAAGGATAAATTTCTCTCAAGATCCTAATTATATGATTAAGTATCATATAATTATACAAGTAACATTCACTGGTTCCATGGATTTTATGTGGATATCTTCTGGGTGACATTTTTGGCCACCACATACTCATATGATTTGTCTCTTTTTTTTCATAATAGCATGAATTATATAGTTTTTTAAATTTTAAACTAAACTTGCACTTCAAGGATTAATCCACCTTGATCATGATGCATTATACTTTAATATGAGGCTGGATTTGATTAATAATATTTTGTTCAGATTATTTTGAACCTATATTCATGAGAGATATTATGCTGTAATCTTCTCTTTCTTATAGTGGTTATGTCAGGTTTTGATGTAACGTTTCTACTAGTGTCATTAAATGAGTTTGCAGTGTCCTTTCTTTTTGTCTGTCTTCAAGAGTTGTTCTCCCTGTGTACATGTCTGTGTCCAAATTTCCCCTTTTATAGAGACATCAGTCACATTGGATTAGTGGCCCAATCTATTCCAGTTTGACCTCATCTTAATTATTTACATCTGAAATAATCTTATCTCCAAATAAGGGTACTGTGAGGTATGAGGCTTTAGGACTTTACCATATGATTTTTGAGGGGACACCATTCAACCCATAACATCAGATTTGCTTTGGTTGCCAGAGGTCTCAGTGACCTAGTACACAAGTTAATTTTATACATTATTGAGTCTGTAAGTCAGCTGTTTTAGCACTGCTCCAGGCTCCATCCAGGCTGGGAATACGGCTCTTTCACTTGCTTTTTATGTCAGAGACCTTGCTAAAGGAGCAGAACCTGCCTGGGATGTGCTCTTCTTATGGTGATGGGAAGGAATGCAAAATGTCAAGAAAAGCCATCAAACATATTTAAGGCCTTTGCTTGAATGGAGCGAAAGTCATATCCATGCACAATTTATTGTCCACTGGAAGTAATATTGCAAGCTCAGCATCACTGAAGTGAGAAGTATAATATTCCCATAAAGTTTGGGGAAAGGAGAATAAATATTTGCTGGAAAATAATATAATTTACCCACCTTTTTTACTTTTAATATTTCTGTCTTTATATTTAAGCATCTCTCTTATAAACAGCATATCTGTTTTCCCTCCAGCCTAAAATAATGTATTTTAGTTAAAGTACCTATTTCATGCTTATATTACCATGTTAATCAAGTTATATAATATATAATATTGGGCAAAATTATGACTTTGTTTTTAAGAATCCTACATATTTCCTAGAGTTCTTAATAAAATTAGATATTCTTTAGATTTTTAAATTAAATTACTGGCTATGTAGTTAATAAAGATTTTTATTACAGCTTGACTGAATAATAATTTATATTAAAAAGCTACACATTCTAAAGGAATAGTTTGGTGAATTTTGCAAAATTTTACAGTAACACAACAAAACCAAATTAACTTTTGGAACATTTCCTTCATCCCAAAATATTCCCTTGTGTCTCTCGGTCATGCATTTTCCTTTTGTATACATGAATGAATTCAGTAGGCTAATATTTTGTTCAGATTTATGTATCTTTATGAGGGATACTGGACCCTATTTTCTTTTTATGTGGTGCCCTTGTTGGACTTTATTATCAGGATAATATTTCCCCTTTAAGTTGAAAAGCATTCCTTTCTCCACTATTACCTGAAAAAAATTGAGGAAAATTGGTAAAACTTTACCTAAAGTTTAAAAAATATTAGAACTAAAATATACTTTGAGAGGTAATTTCATTTAATAATTAAATTTATTTAACTGACATCAGATTTATATTTTCTCTTTCTTCTTGAAGCAGTTGAGTTTTTCATGGAATGTGTCCATCTCATCTAAGTTAGCATGATATTTAGCACAAAGTTGTTTACCATATTTCCTTATTATCATGTTAATACCTATACATCATGTACTGAGGGTCATGCTCTTATTCCTGAAATTGGTACTTTAATCCAATTTCATGATATTTCTAAAAGAAACTTTGGTTTTATATTGTTGTTGTTGTTGTTGATTTTATATATTGCTTTTTCTCTCTCTAGTTAATTGATTTGCACTCTGATCTTTTTTATTTTCTTCCTTCTGTTTGTTTATCTTAAGGTTTAACTTGCTCTTCTTTTTCTAACTTCTCATGGTGGAACTTAGAGCACTGACGTTAAATCACTGTTATTTAATTAAATGCTATAATTTTCCCTTTAAACATTGCTTTAGCTGCATCCCATAGATTTTGATATATATTTTATTATTTAATTTAAAGTATTTTCTAGTTTCTTCTGTGATTTTTTCCCTTTAACTTATGGTTTATTTTAAAATGTATTAAATTCTACTTATCTGTGGGTTTTTAACTTTTTTTTCTGTTAGCAATTTGTAATTTGAATTCACTGTGGTAGAGATCATATAACTTCAATGCTTTAAATTTAATGTGACTTATTTTATGACTCACTGTGTGGTGTATACTTGTTAATGTCCCAAGTGCACTTGAATGAATATATATCCTAGAGCTGTTGGACAGAATTTTCTATAAATGTTAACTAGGTAAAGTTGGTTGCCAATGTTGTTCTAATTTGTCTTAGAGATACTTATCTTCTTGGTCTTTCAATTACTGAAGAAAATTATTAAAATATCATATATTGTTATTGAATTGACTGTTTCTCTTTTCTTTTCTTTAAAATTTGCTTTGAGTGATAGTGGGCAGCCTTGTCTTGTCCCAGATTTTAGTGGGAAGCTTTTGAGTTTTTCACCATTGAGTACTATGCTGGCTGTAGGTTTGTAATATATAGTTTTATTATGATGAATATGTTCCCTCTATATCCACTGTGGTGAGAGGTTTTTTTTTTTATCATAAATAGGTGTTGAATTTTATCAAGTGTTTTTTCTACATCTATTGAGATGATCATGTGGTTTTTGTCCTTTCTCTTGTTGATGTGATGTATTACATTGATTGATTTGTGTCTGTGAAACCACCCTTGTGTCCTTGGGTTAAACCTCACTTGATCATGATGTATAATCTTTTTTATGTGCTATTGGATTCTATTTGCTAATATTTTGGTAAGAATTTTTATATCTATGTTCATCAGTGATATTGGTCTGTAACCCTCCTTTTTGTGAGTGTCTTTGCCTGGTTTTGTTATCAGGGTGATGGTGACTTCATAGAATGAGTTGGGGAATATTCCTTCCTTTTCAATCTGCTGGAAGAGTTTGAGAAGGACTGGTATGAGTTATTCTTTAAATGTTTGGTGGAATTCCCCAGTGAAGCCATCTGGTCCTGGATTTTTATTTTTAGGGAGGTTTTTATATTGCTAATTGGATTTCATTTCTAGTGATCAGTTTGTTCAAATAGTCAGTTTCTTCTTGATTCAGTCTTGGTGGACTGTATTTTTCCAGAAACTTGTCCATCTCCTCTAGGTTATCCACTTTGTTTCCATATAGTTGTTCATAATATTTTCATATCATACTCTGTATTTCTATGTTATTTCTTGTAATTTCTCCATTTTCCTTACTTATTTTGCTTATGTGTGCTCTTTTTTCTTCTTTGTGAATTTGGCCAGAGGTTTGTTGATTTTATTTACTCTTTCAAAAAACCAGTTTTTGGTTTGATTGAGTTTAAACAAAGACTTGGAAGTCTTAGCCACAGCAATCAGGCAAGAGAGAATCAAAATGGATCCAAATTGGAAAAGAAGAGGTAAAAGTGTCACTATATGCAGATGACATGATACTATATATAGAAACCCTAAAAGGTCCACACAAAAACTACTATAATTTATTGAATTGCAGCAAGGTAGCATGTTGCAAGATTAACATACAATAATCAGTTGCATTTCTTTACACTAACAATGAATCAACAGAAAAGAAAGTAAAGAAACTATCCCCTTTAAAATAGCACCCAAAGTAATAGAATACCTAGCAATAAATCTAACCAAGGAGGTGAAAGACTTATACTTGGAGAACTATAAACCATTGATGAAGGAAATTAAAGAAGACTTAAAAAAATGGAAAGATACCCCATACTCCTGGATTGGAAGAATCAATATTGTTAAAATGATCATACTACACATGGCAATCTACAGATTTAATGAAATCCCTATTAAATTACCCAGGACATATTTCACAGAACTAGAACAAATCATAATAAAATTTATATGGAACCACAAAAGACCTAGAATTGCCAAAGCCTTACTGAAGAGAAAGAAAGAGGCTGGAGGAATAACTCTCCCAGACTTCAGACAATACTTTAGAGCTACAGTTATCAAGACAGCAAAGTATTGGTACAAAAACAGACATACAGATCAATGAAACAGACTAGAGAGCCCAGAAATGAACCCACAAACTTTTGGTCAATTAATCTTCGACAAAGGAGGCAAGAATATACAATGGAATAAAGACAGTCTCTTCAGCAAGTGGTGTTGGGAAAACTGGACAGCAGCATGTAAATCAATGAAGGTAGAACACTCCCTTACACCATACACAAAAATCAACTCAAAATGGATCAATGACTTAAACATAAGTCAAGATACAATAAACCTAGAAGAAAACAAAGGCAAAACATTATCTCACATACATCTCAAAAATATTCTCCTAGGACGGTCTACCCAAGCAACAGAAATAAAAGCAAGGATAAACAAATGAGACTTAATTAAACTTACAAGCTTCTGCACAGAAAAGGAAAGTAAAACAGAATGATAACTTACGTGGAGAAAATTTTTCCAAACAATGAAACTGACAAAGGCTTGATCTCCAGAATATGTAAGCAACTCATATGACTTAATAAGGAAAATTCAAATAACCCAATCCAAAAATGGGAAGAAGACCTAAACAAGCAATTTTCCAAGGAAGAAATACAAATGATCAATAGGCACATGAAAAAATTCTCAATTTAACTAAGTGTCAGAGAAATGCAAATCAAAATTACAATGAGGTATACCTCAAACTAGTCAGAATGGCCGTCATTCAAAAATCCACAAATAACAAATGCTAGAGAGGCTGTGGAGAAAAGGGAACCCTCCTACACTGCTGATGGGAATGCAATTTGGTGCAGCTACTGTGGAAAACAGTAAGGAGATTCCTCAAAAGACTAGGAATACACTTATCATATGACCCAGAAATCCCACTCCTGGGCATCTATCCAGAAGGAACCCTACTTCAAAAGCACACCTGCACCCCAATGTTCATAGCAGCACTATTGACAATAGCCAAGACATGGAAACAACCTAAATGTCCATCAACAGATGACTAGATAAAGCAGAGGTGGCATATTTATACAATGGAATACTATTCAGCCATAAAAACGACAACAAAACACCATTTGCAGCAACACAGATGTCCCTGGAGAATGTCATTCTAAGTGAAGTAAGCCAGAAAGAGAAAGAAAAATACCATATGAGATCGCTCATATGTGGAACCAAAAAAAAAAAAAAAAAGACCATAAATACAAAACAGAAACAGATTCATAGACATTATTCAAACTTGTGGTTGCCAAGGAGGTGGGGGTTGGGAAGAGTCAGACTGGGAGTTCAAAATTTGTAGATACTGACAGGCATATGTAGAATAGATAAACAGGACTATACTGTATAGCACAGGGAAATATATACAAGATCTTGTGGTAGCTCACAGTGAAAAAGAATGCAACAATAAATATATGTATGTTCATGTACAACTGAAAAACTGTGCTTTACACTGGAAATTGACACAACATTGTAAAATGACTATAACTCAATAAAAAATGTAAAAAAAAAGATTTACTTTGAATATTTCAGAACACTGTAATTATGTGCACATACATTTATAAATGCTTTATCATTCTACTCTATGTATTCTTTTACCATTAAGAGTCTGTGGCTGTGTGTGTTTTAATGATTTCTCTAGGGATTACATGATGAAAATTTAATTTATCAAAATCCATTTCAGGTCAGTCATGCTTGAACTTTGATAGATAAAGTAATTTTTCACTAGTATAGCTCCCTTTTCCTTAACACCTTAATTTCATTCTTGGCATATGTATTATATTTACTTATTTATTTGTATATCCAAAAATATTTTTATATTTTCATTATTTAAATGGATATGTGTCTTTAAAAGTAATTAAAGAAAGGAAGAAAAGAAAAACATGAATATATACATGTTTATGTGTCTATATGTGTGTGTGTGTTTCTACTGACAGATTATGACTTCCATTGGTCTTCCCGTAGATCATTGTTATCAACTGCTGTAATTTTCCTTCAGACTGAAGTATTCCTTTAGAATTTTCTGTTACAAGTCTGATGAAATTGAATTGTTTAACTTTTTACTTATCTTAAATGTGTTCATTTTATTTTATTTCTGAAGGATAATTTCACTGGATATAGAAATCTTGGACAACAGCTTTGTTTGTTTCACTTTCCATTTTCCCAACACTTTCAATTTGTCATTTAATTGTCTTCTTAACTTAAATCCATTTTTTTCTTTTTTTGGTCACAGTTCAGATGTTTATCATGCTATGGTTTCTAAGTAAGGGATGTGTTGTTTTTCTCTTTTCTTCTATATCTTCCATGACTTTCTCTTTATATTTTTCTTTCATCAGTTATACATACACACACACATGCACGCGCACACACACACACACACACACACACAGTATACAGACAGAGAGAGAGAGAATATAGATTCTGTGTGTTTGTTTATCCTACTTGGATTCCTTGAGCTTCTTAGATGTGTAATTAATGCTTTTATCTCATCTGAGAGAAATTTGTCATTATTTTAAGAATATTTTACTCCTCTTTGCCCACTTTTCCCTCTCATTCTGAGACTTCATTTTAACATGTAACAGAATTCTTTCATAGCATATCATTATAGATCTTAGGCTAGTAAAATAAAATTGCCATATCTTTGCTTAAAATATTTTTTTCTGGTCTCTGCTAAATTTTCAGGTTCATTTTGCTACAAGTTATCCATTCTTTTTTTTTTTTAAACAATATAGCTTTACTTATTGTATTTAAGTGTTTTTTGAATCTACTATATCTTTTTTTAACCTTCTTTGAAACAGCTATCGTCTCTTTATAAAATATTCTTTTCCACCTTCCTTCACTAAAATAAATATTCATCCTTCACAATGTCAGTTTAATCATTCCTTTGGCCAAAGAATCCTTAGATACATGTAAATGCCATCCAAATAAAAGAAACTCAAGATTTTAGGTAGACAAAGTTTATCACAGCTTAGAAAAAAATATACTTGTGTGTTCATAGAGTGTCCATTTATAAAAATGTCCAATAGCTCAAAGTTTGACTCTTAGTTCTTAAATTGGGATACTATATCAAAATTTTGAGAGAAATAAAAGTACATTGTAAAAGTTTTCTGTCACATTGGCTTTGTTACTTTTGAAGTAAGATTTAACTGAGCCAAAATGAATTGTTGTCATTGGGATTTTGTGGCATTCAAGGGATAAGATGCAAATATCACTGAGATATTGACATCTTGATCAGCCTTAAACTTAAACTCAAGATTCCTGCTTCTGAATCCATGTAATAGAGTGCAATTTCTGTTTTCTGAAGATATTGGCATAGGGTTGTGACATCAGAGGTTTGAGTACATTTGAAAATAATTATAAATAAACATGTACATAAAAATGTGAACTGCATTTCACATCTAAAATATAATCATATCATTAAGGAAACATAAAGATCTTGGGAGAGAAATTTGAAGTACATTATCATAAAATAAACACATGAACACATACATATATACATATATCAGTAGCATAGGGATATCTTTAGAAATAAAGAATGACTTGACCCTATGACTAACAGAGAGAAAATCTTTGCTAGTTTTTTTTTGATACAATTATTGTGTATTAAACAATTGTTTTTTCATTACTTTATTTTGTATTAGAAAAGGTTCTTAAAGTTTATCTCAATTTGGAAGTTTAAGTATAAAAAAGTGACTGCTAAAAACTGAAATGTGTTTCTCACATAAAATATAAACAACAAATATATTAATATTGAAATGTTCAATGATTTATGCTTTTGTTCTAATACATAATATAAATAAAATATAATTATTGATTAAAAAGACTTAGCCAAAGTATATTCTAACTATTAAACTTCTTTTCCTGGGTCCAATATTCATTTTGATAAAGTGATACTTAGGCTATTTCTTCTATGACAATGTCTCAGGAAGTAAACGGCCAACAAGCAAAGGAAGTTAAGTGTACTTGACTTAAAATTTAAATAGGAAAATCCAAGCTTCATCTACCTACAGGTGCTAGGGCTCAGTAGGGCATCCTAAAAATGACTAAACTAATAAACACACTGGGGCAACTGCTTTATTGCCTCAATCCTAGGAGTATGGAACTTGAGACTCAATCTTACTTCAGTGGCTGTGTGTGTAATGATGAGGACAATGAAACCAAACCATGAACTACAATGAACTATTAACATTATCTCCACTGTGAATCGAACCCATTGTTAGTGGAAGAAAATAGCTTTTTGGAAAAACCTTTAGAGCTAGGAACCAAAGGGAAAAACATTCTCTATCACTGACCAAATATGTGGCATTTTCTCAGGTTTGTTAGGAAAATTAATCTTGATTTAGTATTAAAAGTGATAAAAATAAAAATGATAAAATAATGCCATTTGCAGCACTATGTATGGTCCTGTAGAAAGTCATTCTAAGTGAAGTAAGCCAGAAAGAGAAAGAAAAATACCATATGAGATCGCTCATATGTGGAATCTAAAAAAAAAAAAAAAAAGACAAATGAACTTATACATAAAACAGAAACAGACTTATAGACATAGAATACAGACTTATGGTTGCCAGGGGGTGGAAGGGTGGGAAGAGATAAACTGGGAGTTTGAGATTTGCAGATACTGACAGGTATATATAAAATAGATAAGTAAATTTATACTGTATAGCACTGGGAAATATATTCAATATCTTGTAGTAGCTTATGCTGAATCATTTTGCTGTACACCAGAAATTGACAGAACATTGTAAACTGACCTTTAAGTTATACCTCAATAAGAAAAAGTGATAAAAATAAACTATGAACATATGTGTCAACAGAAATCTAGAATGTGGAACTTGCTATTGATAAAAACAAAATCTTTTTGCCAAACAGGTGCGAAAGACATGAAGGAAAATAAATATCTGCTAAGCAAAACAGGGAAAAGAAAAATAGTGATCACAAAATAAAACATACTTTCAGTTGGGCATATTTTCAGTGTTTCTTTAAAGACAGAAGACATAAAATCATATCAGAAACACACTCTACATCCTTTAAGATTACACTGTATACCTTAATTTTAGGTTTGTTCTATGGTAAAAAATGATATAATGAAAATTCCATGATAATGGCTCAGTTAATTTTTTAGAAATCTTTTTGCTGGGTTTATAAAATTCTGAAGTAAGGAATTTCCCAAGTGTTGGATTATATGTATCATATTTATATGATATTCTCTTTTGTCTCACTGTGTTTTATTTCTATATTTTTTTCTTACTCTCATTACTACCAAAACTTTATCCTGTCTATTTATACCGCATTTTATATATTATTAGAAATTTGCTGCAATGTGACTGCCCTTTATTCCATGCTAATGAAATCAGTATAACGTTCATCCCGATTACTTTTCCTTCATTAATATTCACATATTGAGTTTGCAAAATGTGTTTCTCATGAAAAATATCAGGTGTTTAATCAATTTAAAATTTTCAATTTCTTAAAAAATTATTTCTGCATAAACATTTCACCAATAAATGTTTAAATTTTATTTTAATTTAATTTAGAAAAATACCTTAAGTTTCACATCAAAATATCTATATTATGATTTGTAATTCTGATTTACTACAACCATATGTTCTTAAAACCATAAGTTTCAAACTAAGAAGGAAATCTTTTGAATTTTTAGGTTAATTTTTTAAATGATAAAAACTTAAATTTATTTAAACAATTGTCCTTATTATTTCTATGTTAGCATCTTTGAACATCAAAAATTAAATTACTACCTATATTTCAATTTTCTATAGGTTTGCTTGATTTTTAAAAGCTTTTTAAGTAAATTTTCATCCAGAATTATAGAATTTAGCATTTTCCTGTATTAGTTTTCCATTTAGCAAAGCTCTATTCACACCTTTTGTAAAAATAAATTATAGTTTTCTTTTTTTAGAAAAATCATTTAATATATATTTCTCTGTTTTCCCTTCACTGAACTATGGATGATATAACAAAGCAACTTTAGGATAATTCTGTTTGTCCTTCTTAGAAAGTATACTATGAAGTCAATATTTTTATGGTTGTCAGGGCTGCTTTGCAGTTAACATCTTGAATTGTCACTGTAAGCTGGCTGAGTGTCACATGTTGATGGCAGAATCCAGTGTGATATCTGACAGTTTGGTGAAAATCACTGAAAAATCACATAAAATGCACCAGTACACCTTCTGAACATTTTTTAATTCAGTTTTCAAAAACATGTTGGTCTCATTCCATGTGCATGGCATTGTGCTAGTTACCAAAGAAATGCTAAGATGAATCTTTAATTTTATCTTAAAGTTTTATGTCTTTCTCTACTTTATTATCTACTTGAGCCATCTGAATAGGGGAGGGATAGGTAAAATTTTATCTATTTGATGGACAAGTAAACTACATTTTAGAACAGGACTACCCAAAATGAACCCAGGGGACCAGTTTTCATCCCTGAAATGTTGATTAACAGTCTAAATGTTGATAATGCATTGACAGTAGGTGTTTAGACACTTTAGAGTATTTTGTAGAAGTAATTTATATATGTGTATAAATACATTATACTTTTTTACTGTACTTTACAAAAATTTTGATTTGTGATAAATGAGGACAACTGGCACTTTACCAGAGATAATTTAAGAAGCATAGCTCTAGAAGATTATTAAGTGGAACCAAGGGTGTCATTCAGTTGTTCATACTTTGACATACTCCAGAACAACATATAGATTGTTTAAAAATGAAAACAAACCTCAACTGAACACCAAGAAACCAAGATTTACTAATTCTTGTATGGAACTTGGACATATGTATTTGCAAAACAAACCAACCAACCAAACCCCAAAATACTGCTAATAAAAAAACCAATGCAGAATAACAGAAATATGTGAATCCAGATTTTAGGTACCAGGATCACCTAGTACTAGTCTACTTAATGTTCCACAAAACAGTTTACAATGATCACCTAGCAAATTCCCCTGTGAAGGCTCAGAATGAGGTTTGGCACAGCTGGTGATGATGTTGATAGCCTCCACAGTAACAGTTACCATGGTGAAGGAACACCTTCAGCAATGATTGTCATAGTATAAGAAAAGGAATCCAGAACATTTGACTGCTGCTGTAGCTGTTCTGTAAGTGCTGAGTACAGAGTTAGCGAGGCATTGTGGAGCTGCTTCCATCCCTTTCCCCTTACCTCTGGCATATTCTTTCACAGCTTGTTTGGTTTGCTCTCACAGTAAACCCCAAAGCCTAGTTTGAATAGTAGCACTCAACAATTTTCAATTCCTTATTATCCAGTCTAATTTAAGTTTCAAGAAAATAATCTGAAAGTCATATCCTCTAGAAGCACTGTCAAGTAAATATGGGATTTTTATAGGAAGTTGAATGGAATTAGCAGTACTGCAAAAATGTAACATTTTCATAAAAAATTTTCACTTTCTCAAATATTAAAAAAATTTTACATATGGCTGGGTACTTCCCAAAGGTTTATTACTGTTTATCTGAACCTGAACAAAATTTATAAAAAGCTTGAATAAAATCAGATGGAGTAAAATGATTGTATACCAATACTTCTTTATTATACATTCTTTATTATTATACATTCAAATAAAATGAAATAAAAAATGTAACAAGACTTTGCTTAATCTATTTATTTTATATTTAGTAAGGAAAATAAAAATTATTTTTAATATCTCAGGGTGAAGACTAAGAATTTAAAGATCCCTCTCAGGGTTTAAAATCTTTGTGTATATGATACAAACAAGATGATGAAACAACACAAATCACTGTGATCTGTCCATATCTCAGCACTGGAGATACCTCAGAACTTTTAGGAATGTTGAATAGCCAATCAACTAGAATAAGGACATGTAAATTTCTTGCAACTTAGTTATACTTATTCTAAGAAAAACTGGTTAGTAGGTCAAGAATGAGCACGGGGAGAATTTTCTTAGTGTGCCCATTTTCTTTTCCCTACATTGTCCCGAATAAGATGAACCTATCTCTATTGCAGATCAGAAACGAACAAGTTACAAAGCACTAAAACCACAGTGTGAATATAATGCAAGTTTCATCCAGAGCCTTGCCTGGGCGACAGGCAGAGAGGAATAGCTAGGTCTAGTTAGAAGGTCTAGGACTTTTGCTCTAAAAGGGGTATTCTTTTACTTAGTCCTCTCATCACATTCATACTAATAGACAGCTTAACTAGTTAACCAGATAATGATAAAATATAAAAAGGACTACTGTAAATCAGTAGGGCCAGAAAATTCCTCCAAGTGGAAAGAATACCTTGTAAGGTCAGGTCAACAGGGAGCGATTACTAACATTCAAAGGTCTTTGTTCTTAGGTGCCACCCCAACCAACACACTGAACTCAAATTAAAAACAGCAGCTAGGTGTGGGCATTTAGACCTTTTCCAAAGTACACCACTTGTGCATTAGATCATGTTCCTGCTTAATTACTTGAAGATACATCTCCGATTACTCTTCTTTTTCCTGCATCATTATTTTTTTGGTCCTGGTAGGAACATTGTGATAAGCATTCAAAATGCTGATATTTTTCCTACCTTAAAAAAAATTGGAATATCATATTCTTCACCAGTTTCCAGTTCAGTTCTCTCCCCTTTTACAGCAAAAGTCCTAGAAGGAGTTCACATGACTTAGAGTCTACAACATCCTTCTTCTCATTTCCTCCTAAATCCATTCCAACCAGGTTTCACCCTTACCACTTCTCTGAAATTGCTCTAATCAGTTTCACAAACTCAACAATACTCTCTTTGATAGCAAATCTAAATCATACCTATGTATATTATCTGATCTAATAGCAGCATTTGACCAAGCTGTAGCTTATGGTTAAACTCCTTACTCACTGGTTTCTCCTCAAATTCCTTTGCTGTTACCAACTTTTCTTTTTAACATTAGTGCTCACAGATATTAGTCTTTGATGTTTTTTTTTCTTTTCTATCTATGCTCATTTCCATGACAACTCATTCAACCTCAGAGCTTAAATAAAATCCATAAGGTGACAACACTCAAATTTACAGTTAGACCATACCTCCCTCTCAAATTGCAAATACTTGAATCAACATCTTACTTGATATCTTTTCTAAAATATCAATGGACATTTTCAAGCTTAATACATCTAAAAGTTAACATCTGATTCCCTCAAAACTCCTCATTCTCTAGCATTTCACCTCTGTTGGTGGATAGCCGATTCTTCCACTTCCTTCTTTCTCCCATACTCATATAAAATCTACTAGAAAATTTAAGTCTACAATCAACATGTAATCATTTCTCACTGTGTCTATTGCTATATTGCTATCACCCTTGTCTGAGTTACCATTATCTATTGTCCTAAGGATATCCTTCTTCTATTTTTGGGCCTAAACTGTTCATTTTTTTAAATTTATTTTTAAAATTTCAGTCATTTCTTGTCAGTCTGATGCTCAAAAGTCTAAAGAGCCCCTTGTTTCACTCAGAATAAAAGCTAATGTTTTAAAAAGTCCTGCAGGGCTCTAAATAAACTTCCTCTTCTAATGTTTCTTCACTCATTCTGAGCTAGCCAGTCACCCTCTTGTCTAAAGGCTCTTGCTCTAGTTTTTTTCTTCTGCCTAGACTGTCCTTTATCTCATTACTTTGATATTTTTCCTCATTTCCTGCCATCTTTTGAATTAATGTTTATTAATAGTCATTTTATATTTGTTTATTACTTATATCTTTCTATTTTTTAATGGGTTCTCTAAGGCAGTGCAATCTATTAAAACATTCATTGATGATGGAAATGTTTCAAATCTATGTGACACAGACACATAGAAATAGGAAGTGGGTAATCAATACAGAAAAATAAATGAAACAGGAATGGATAAATTTTAAAAAGTTAATAAAGTTGACAAACCCTTAACTCTATTTATCAACTTAAAAAGGAGGTAAAGACAAAATAGCAAAATCAAGCAAAAAGAGGGGCCATCCCTCAAGATCTGGTAGCCATCAAAAAAGATAATATGGAGGTAATATTTCTGGCTATAAAGTTGACAGAGTAGGTGAAGTAGACAAATAACTTGAAACCACAAATTATCAAAGAACACAAGAAACATTAGAAAATTCTGAATACTAATACCTAATATAAGAGAACATCTGAGACATAATAAGGTATACAAACATCATATTCACTCTCATTTTTACTGCTCAGCTAATTACCAAAAGTATCCACTAACACAATAGGACATTGCTCACATAGGTAGAAAACCCCATTTAAGTTAAGAAATTACCAAAACTATCAAGGGTGCTATAAAATTTGCCATATATGAGATTCTTTCTGGAAAATAAAATAAAATAGTTTGGATGCATCTGCAACAATAATTAGAAAATGTAGAAATAATTTCAGGTAGCAACTAACTAAATTGACCAGCCCTATATGAGAACTTTTTGCATAAGATTTCCAAACTACCAAATGTACATTTTAAAGAATCTGGATAAATAGGGAGATATGCCAAGTTCATAGATGGAAAAACTAATTTTTAAAAATATGTTAATTTTCCTCAAACTGAACTATAAATTCAGTGCAATTCAAATAAGAATTCCAAAGATTTATTTTCAAATTTCCTGAAACTGATACTAAAATTCAAACAAAAGAATAAATCAATGAATACCAAGGACAAGTTTGAAGAAAATCAAGGATAGAGTACGCTACATTCTGCCCTGCACAAATGTAGCAATAATTATATATATAAGAATAGACAAATTATAAAGATATAGAGTTCTTTTATATTGTTATTGCACTTTTCATTATCTTTTTTTCTCATTTGATTACTGTCTTAATCTCACTACTTGAAAAATATGTTTAAGTAGGGCAGAGATTTTGATCCTCGCTATATGCCCAGAACCTGTAACAGTGCTTATTAGGCATTTGTTGAAGGAAAAAAAGACTGTTAAGAGGTTGAAGCACAAATCAGTAGAAGACTCTGGGGAAGCTACACCATATAGGTAGAAAACATAAAGTCAGTTACATAGTTCATGCCATACACTAAAGTGAATTGTAGATGCATTTAGGACCTAAATACCAAAGGTAAAAACTAAAAATCTAAGAGGGAAAATGAATGAGATAGTATTTTTATTGTCTTGGGATAAGAAAATACTTCTTAGAAAAGAATCCAATAAAGTAGGCACTTCAAATAACAAAATCATCTAAATAACTGGATAGAAATGTTGAGAAAGTAAGATGTACATGATTCCTGTTAAAGATATACATTGGAAAATTAATATGTCTCAATTTATATTTTTACTTTTGTTAGTATCCATTCATTCTGAGAAATTAAAACTACTTAAAATGTAATATATACTGCTTTTCAAAATAGAACAACTAATACAGTGTTTTTCACTGAGACTACTTGATGTGAATTAAGTAGTTTCTTTATTGTTCTTTTATTATTTATTTTCAGTTATATTTCATTATAATAAAAGCTTTAACTTTTATTCAATCATCTTTGAAAATAAAAGAGTAGAAGGAATAGGAAGAGGAGGAGGAGTTGAAGAAGGAGGAGAAAGGGAAAGAGAGAAAGGATCTTTCTTCTAGCTACATAGAACCTTGGGGATATATGGCAGCCAAAGAAATGTGAAAGGATGTGACAAGAACAATTTTTGAGTCTGGCCCTTAAACAGAGGGTAAATGTTCTTTGACCTCTTTCCTCTTCCATTCTGCAGGCTTGTTAGAATATGAACTCTTAGGATCATGTATACCAAAAAACTCTCCGCAAAGGGGAACTATACATAAGATAGAAAGACAATAGCCACCATGCCAGTTGGAACTCTAAAGTTACAAAGAAATAAATCTCCATTTTGTTTATGAGCAACTGAAAGTTTATGAACTGAAACTGAAAAATATACAATCAAATATAAAGTCTTAATTTATACACAGATTACATTGAGTAGTGTTCACTAAAATCATTATTTGGATTTTAGAAATGAGAAGTAGTAGTGTACTGTTCCTTCTGAATACATTTTCTACCTAATGAGCTATTTATGGTTGGTGCTATTTTTCTATAGATGCTTTCCATTGATTATTATAAGTATTGAACCCACTAAGATTTTTACTTAAAACTTTCATGAGGAATCTCAGGATTATAAAGATGCTTATTTGTTCATCTAATTTTAGTAAGGCACTGTCACCTAAATTGTTTGGTTGAAAAAGAAGCCAGAATGACAGCTAAAAGAGGTGAAACTTAATAACCTCGACTTTTTCTTTGCCTTCATGGAGAGAAAGAACACAAATGGGTAGAGAAAAAGCATGCATAAGATTTTCAAAGAAAATTGGATAAAATGGGCTTATAACTGTAATTTAGAAAATCTGATTATTATGTACCATTTCTACTAAGCAATATTCTAATGAAGAGCAAAGTCAGGGTAACATTATTCTGTTACTGTAACTAAAGAAACTGTCTTTGTTAAAATGTATGTTAAGAAAGATAAAAATGTTAAAATTCTGGAAAAAGTATTTTGCAAACACAGAAGTTTGAAAGGGTATAGGATAACACCAAGCAAAGCAGTCATAGCAATACATTCTCTTTAGACTCTCTTGTGAATGGAATACTTTAAATTTATGTTTTGTCCCTGTAGATAAGATAATTACACTGGAATAAAGGTTTGCATTTTTAATATGGGCTCATTTAAAGAAAAATAATGCATGAAAGTATGAATAGCAGTATCCCAATTACACACTTTTTTTAACTTGATAAATCTGGAAGTTTATGTCTGAATGTTTTTATGATGGATTTAACATACTAAGTTAGAATATTTTTATTTCCATTCCAAGTAAAGATGGAGCTATAATTTAGAATGGACTAGTAAATAAAATTATCACACTGTCAATAATACAGTAGTTACTAAAAAACAGATTTTGAAATAAAATCAGTTACCAAGTTTGCAAACCAAAACAAAAAGTTTTGGAAAAAATATATATATACAACATAAAAAGAAACTATTCATTAACTTTATCAACTATCCCTAATATCCCCCCTATTGAGTGTTTTGTACTATATTTCTACAAATTAATCTTATACAATAAATAGTGTTTGAGGAATCAATTTTTTTCAGGAAAACAAATTACATTCAAGATAATAGACTTCAAATTATATCTCTTCAAGTAATAATGATTTGTTCTATTTTCATTATAGATGGAACATTGACTGATTATTACATTCTTTACATTTTGGAACAAACCAGGAAGGATAATTTCTAGGTAATAAATATAACATAAAGAAAAGTGTATCACATCAAATATTTGAGAATGTGATCGCTTACATGAGGTAAATTTAGAATGATCTTTTTCTCATCTCCGTGAAAGATCAAGAAAGGAGACTTAGACTTGGATTAATTATTTACCAAGGTTTAGCCAATCTGAGTAGCTATCACCCTTGTGAAGAAGTAAAATGATTGAATCATGAGTCTTGTTTTAGAAGGTTTGATGGAAATCCTCATTTAGAGAAGTGAAGAGGGCCTGGAGAGAGAGTTTAATGGTGTGAACAGTATATTCTGAATTTAGAGCGGGCGCATCAAGATGAATAAAGTAAAGCTCCTCAGCCTGTGTGACCCCAGGGGACCCAAGTCACTAACTACGCTTTTCTCCAGCCCCTTCCTGTGATCCCTGGGCTCCAGGGGCTGGCCTCTTATCACCTTCAGATTGACCAGGTAGATTTCTGACTCAAGGTGTTTGCTCTTGTTCTTTTTCTAACTGAAATACTTGTCCTCCAGATAACCAGGTGGCTTCCTTCCTCACTTTGCTTCATGTCATCTGTCACCTAGTGGGTAAGGCAGAGAAAGAGATCATAATTTGTACTGTTTTTGCCCCAAACTTCAGTGTAGTACTATCTTTGGTTTCGTAGAGAGGAGGCAGGAAAAACTAAATGTAACTGAGATTTCTTCTTCCCTAGATGCCATTGCTTTAATTTTGACTTTCACTACCTTGATGATGGAAAATGCAAGTCTAATTCTTTGATTTGATAAACCCATGATGACATTTATCTTCCCTGAGCTGAGTGGGGAGTAGGAGGTAAAGGGGGACTGGGAACTGAATCATCTTAATCTTGACATTAGTTTTCATACTCAATTAATTTTCCTGCTTTTTGATAACTGGCCATTAATAATTTCCATCAAAATATTGTGAGGTTACAATTATGTCCACATAATGGGAAGTGGTAAATAGGTGTCTCATGAAGCAAGTCCTTTGGGACTGTGATGCTCCTATCAAAATATTCAGGCAATTTGTTGATTTTAATCAATTGTTTCAGAATGAGGAAACTAAGAATCACAAGCTTAGAAGGAATGAAAAATCAATAAGACTTTGTTAAAATTAACGTTATTTAAGCCTGATCTTAAGTAAACATTTAGACAACCTCATATTTTTCTTTACCTCTAAAGTGTCTGCTTGGATGAGAAATTTTCTGAAATAAGATGATATAAAAAGGGAAATAAATGCATAGGACAGAAATGAACTATAAAGCACACCATCTTGTGTTTAATATTGTCACTACTAATATCTGTGAACCAATAGATTTCACTGTGTTTTGCATTATAATTTCCTTAATTAATACTACATTACATTGATGATAAAGTGGAAAATTATTTTGCTAAAATATCAAAATAATATAAGCTGACTAAAGAAATTTCTATTTCTAACCATTCTGAGCAATTCACGCGTTCCTGAGGTATCAATAATTTCATTACTCTAAACTGTTCTGTATATAAACTAACAGAGAGCAAATACATTTTTTCTTATTGAGCATTCACAGTAAGAAAAAGGGTCTGGACAAATGTCGACTGAACAGTTTGTCTCTGAGTCTCTGCTTAGTCACAACTTAAACTTCCCTTTTCAATGATATACTTATTCCACGTGCATTGTCTCCTTGACATAATGGAAATTAAAATAAGATGAATTAAACCTTTCTATATGGTGAAATCATATTGATTTTCTAGTCAGAGAGCTGCTCTTATTGATCATGACCTATATACGAAGAAAGGAATCTTCTCAGTAAGCCAGAGTCCTATCAATGCTATTTTCCTGTCATAATAATTAATGAATGAAGCCATGACCATTTCAGAGCACAAAATAACCATGTCTAGACTTGATAACAGTGAAATAGCTGCAACTAGAATTTAGAGATCACCTATCTCAGTAACTTCATACTACAAACAAGGAAATTGAGACAGTGATTCAGGGAGTGCATTAATGGCATAAGTCAGAATCCATGTTCTCAAATGACTCAATTTTCTTCTGTCCTTTGCCTATGTTTTTTCTCTGCCTGGTGACTTCTTTGTCATCAACATTCAAATAAAATGTCACTTTGGGGGGAAGCCTTGTCTTTCCCATGCCTGTTCCCACTCATTGCTACCATTACATTTGTCATTGTCATGCACCTATAAGCCCATAATTCTAACATAAAAACATGTAAGTCTATTTATTTATTTATTTATTTATTTATTTATTTATTTATTTATTTTTAAAATTCTACTTATGAGCGATCCCATATGGTATTTTTCTTTCTCTTTCTGGCTTGCTTCACTCTAAAAAAAAAATAACATAAATACAAAACAGAAAGAGACTCAGACATAGAATACAAACTTGTCTTTGCCAAGGGGGGGAGGAGGTGGGAAGGGACAGACTGGGAGTTCAAAATTTGTAGACACTGACAGGCATATGCAGAATAAATGAGATTACACTGTATAGCACAGGGAAATATATACAAGATCTTGTGGTAGCTCACAGTGAAAAAAAATGTGTCAATAAATATATGTATGTTCATGTATAACTGAAAAATTGTGCTGTACCCTGGAATTTGACTTAACATTGTAAAATGACTATAACTCAATAAAAAATGTTAAAAAACTATAAGTTTATTGCAATAAATTTTTAAAATCTGTCTCTGATTGTGACATCTACTTGGATAGGAGCAATAACTTATTTATTGTTCTATCCTTGTGCCTGTCTGAGCTTCTGTCACAGAGGGGACATATAAGAAATGCTCCTTGGTGACTGAAAGAGGAGCATGTGTCACCAAGTGTAATGGCTTAAATACAAAATTCCATACTTCACTGGACAAGGAGAGCTTTTGGTTGAATAATGTAAAATGTAGCATAGATACTATGCGGTTAGATTGAATACCATTCCTGTCCATTTTAGGCCTGTGTGATGCACAAAATTTATTTTTCCAGGGTTTCAAGGAAAGGCAAGTTTCTTAGCAACTGGGTAAGTATAAGCAGAACAGAAGTAGAAGGAAATCCAAATCTCATTAACTTCTAGTTTCTGAACAATGTGCAGTAGAAATAGGGAGCAAAATAAATTCAGCAACAAAGATTGAAATATGAGAAATAAAATATTGAGACCTCTAAATATTTAGGGTTTATCCCTGTTATAATAAAATAACCTGCTTGGTAAAGACTAGCATGGACAAAAAGTGTGTATGGGAGCAATGTAGTATAGGGAAAAAAGGAGTCTGAGAAATAGATCACAAGCAGAACAATTTTCATTGGGTATACCTGTCTATATTGTTCACTGGCACCATACTGTTGTCCTGTGGAATATCACCTTGGGAACGTCACATGTGTGGTTACTTTTTCCAGGGACATTAGCCACAAATTCTTTCAATTTGGACTTCCCCTACTTATCATTTTGATGCTCATCTAAACTTTTACTACCACCTTTACCCCAAACAGTTACATAATT
Source organism: Camelus bactrianus (assembly GCF_048773025.1). Taxonomy (NCBI): domain Eukaryota; kingdom Metazoa; phylum Chordata; class Mammalia; order Artiodactyla; family Camelidae; genus Camelus; species Camelus bactrianus. Next base: position 28,790,265 of record NC_133552.1, on the reverse strand, counting down.
AGGCTGACTTTCTGCCAAATGGGAAATATTATTGAATGCCTATTATTGCTGGGAAAAAAAAATTACCCATGTGCCTAACATTTCTGCAGGTCTTCTGACGGCCAAAATAGGCATCACCAGCTTTTGTTCTGGATTATTTTTTTGAGGATGTTTATAAAGCAAATAACATTGATATGTAGAGATAGTGTCTCACCCAGGAGAAGAGAATAGACTGGTTTGCTGTCCAGAATAATAAAGCAAATATTTCCCTCTTGGACAAAGTTGAGCAGGTTTGCTTGAAGCCCTTTAGAGGATTGTGGTTTCCTAATATCAATGTTCCTCAGCTTTTGTATAGACCTACCATATGTGCACAGTTCACCTAAGTTGGTCCAGATCACCCCCATGAGATTTGGGGAGCAGGTAAAACTGATGGAAGCCTGTGACACATGCTGCCAGCTGTACTGTGTGTTATAAAGCCCTTTGTCTCTGACTCATAAACCTCATGTCTTCTGCTAGTACCTGTGACATGGAAGAAACCAACTTGTAGGTTTTCAAGCAGGTTTTCGACATTTACAGTTCTTGATAATTATATGTTCACCTGGATTCCAGTGCTATCAATACAATGAGCGAACATTATACCCAACCTTAATGTAGTCTGTATTTTATAGAGGGAGACAGACAAAAACCCATGTAAATACTAAAGACCATTACAGCTACAGTTCCACACAAAAGTTATAGCAGAAGGCAACAGGGAGCTATGGGAGAGATCAGCTGAAGATGTAGAGGATGGGATAGTGAGTGAAAAATATATTTGAATAAGTGATATTAAACTGGGGCATAAATTATAAGGAAGAGTCTTCAACTAGAGGTATGAGGGAGGAGTGTTCTAGGTACGTAATACATCACAACCAAAGGTTCTAAAGTGAAAATGAGGTTGGGTGTCAGAAGATCAATATAGCTAGAATGAAGCCAGAGCAAGGGAAATTTTTTGAAAATTATGAAGGAGATACGAGTAGGGTTCATAATATACCATAAGCTCTTAAAGAACATGGCAATTAATTTGGATTTTCTAAGTGAAATTTTATTTTTTTATTTAAAAATTTATAAAAATAATGCAAATAAAAAAGCTGAAATATTGAAGAAAGACAAAGTCATCAATTTACCACCCTGCCATCATAAGTACAGTTAGTAATTTATCATTTTTGTTATATATTTTGCATGTTATTACAGCCATGATCAAACCCACTCATACCCTTTTGTAGCTTGCTTTTTTTAACTAAACATTTTCTCATGTTTTTCATTATATTCATTGCTAATTTTTAATGGGTATATAATATATCATTCATTAGCTAGTATGTTTATTGACTATTTCCCCAGACCAGGGGTTGACAAACTATGACCCTGCATTTGTAAATAAAGTTTTATTGGAGGATAGCCATGCTCATTCACTTACATACGGTTTATGGTTATTTTTTCCTACAAACAGTGGAGTTTAGAAGTTGTGAGAGAGCCTATATGGCCTGAAAAAGCTAATGTTTATTTTCTGACCCTTTCCAAAAAAAGTTTGCTGACCCTTAACTTGAATCTTTTAAGTGGTTTATAATTTGGGACATTATATGCCCTAAAATGTCACTTGAAACATCTTTTGTACATATAAATTTTAATACTTTTGGCAACTCAATTGGAGGATATTAACAAAAGTGGACTAACTAGGTCCAGTTAATAAAGGTGTTTTTAAAGTTCACACTGTCCTCCACTATCTCTCTTGTAATATTTTAGCTATGATATAGTAATGGTGGTTGTAATAAGAATGGAAAAAATAAAAGGTCCAATACTCTTGTAGGTAGGAATTCCCTGGTCACTGTTAATCTAGACATGCACTTTTTACACTCTGGATTAGCACATTTTTCATTTTGATTTAAAGGCAACCAAAGAAGTAACAGTAATTGCAACATGAAAACCAATCAGAGGAACACTCTTTACTTTCTATTGGGGATGAAAAAGCAGACTGAAGTAAATCTTCTGGATTTCAAGGTGCATGTGAAATGCCATTCCAGGCTAGCAGTAGCGACCAAAAGGCTCTGAAAGGGTTGAGCAAGGGAAAGAGATGGCAATTCGAACAATGAGCTAGTAATGGCAGCATTGACAGAAGAAACACATGCTCTGCCCTTCTGAACACATCCCAGGCATAAACTTGTATACAACTATAATTAAACTATCTCCAGATAAGAGAGTTCTAGAGCAACTACCCTATATTTTTGAACAAAATAAATTCTTCTATCTGGGAAAGTGTTATTCTTCAAAAAGAAAACTTATGGAATGGGACCAGCTAAGTCACCTCTGACTGTGTCTGAAATAGAAGATGAACCAGGCTGATGGGTCTCAATCCAATCTCATATGAATAAAGTAAGCATCCAGAAATATAGTTGTCATCTTCTAAGGGAACTAGTCTGAGGATCTGGCAGCATAAATCCATCAGTGAGTTTATAATAGGCTGTTGTGGAATCAGACTGCGCTATGACCAAAGTCAAAGACAGTGGTAAATCTAGATCACCTTGCAACTTTTGAGCTTCCTTCAAGATTTTCCTTATCATGTTACTGAGGGAAGCATTGATGTGTGTAGGTCTGCAATTCTTCTCATTCAATCTCTGTATGAAGAAGGCAGATGAGCTGGAGATCTGGTAATCCCATACAGTTTACTTCATGCCAACTTTTACTCTCCATGAAGCCCAGGTAAACCAAGAATGCTATATAAACTTGGGTGGCACCTACTATATTTAATTCCATCATTTCTAAATATTTAGGGTGCATGCCCATCCAGACATCCTTGGGGGTGTGTGAGAGTGTGCCACCATCCATGCTTAGATGACTGTAGCCTTCACTCATCTGGGACTTGCATCACTCTTCCATGACCAGCGATCTGGTATTTTAGTTTTCTTGTTTTTGTTTTTAAGGGGAGAGAACTCACTGGCTATGGGAAGTAATATTTGATTTCTGTTTTAAAAAGATGACTTGGATGACTTTGTAAGTAAATACATTTGAAGAGGTTAAGTGGAATCAGAGAAATAGGGTAGAGACAATAATTTAAGGGACTATTATTAAGCATAGACAATAAATGAAAGTGTGTTGGAGGTTAGTAGAAATGGAGATACAGAGAATTAGAATAAATCAAAATATACTTTAGAGGTACAATTGACAGAATTAGGGTTTGGTGTTGATGAGTGAAAGGTAAGAAGTAAGACTGATATCTAGACTACTGGCAATACAAATGTATTTGCTCATTTCCTTCCTTCCTTCCTTCCTTCCTTCCTTCCTTCCTTCCTTCCTTCCTTCCTTCCTTCCTATCTTCCTTCCTTCCATTGCATTTATTGAGGACCATATGAATACTAGCTACTCTTCGAGGACATTGGAATACAAGAGTGAACAAAATAAAGTCCCAGCCCTCAAACAACTTGCATTTCAATGGGAGATAGAAACAATAATAACTAAAAATAGAAAAATTATGCAATGTTAGGAAGTGCTGGGCACTAAGATAGAGGATGAAGAGGGTACTCTTTAGATAACGTGGTTGGGAAGGGCTTTTGCTAAGAAGGTGACATCTGAGAAGAGAACTACATGAAAAATGAGCCAGGCTAATGTTGGCATATTTGAGTATTTCAGGTAGAAGGGCAAAATATAAAGGTGTTGGGGTAGTGGGGCTCAAGGATTATGGTTTCATTTACAGTAGTGTTTCTGGCTCTCATTCCTCATTGAGGTTTTCCTTTCCCTTCTCTCAAAAGTCTAAATAAATAATAAAGCAAACACAGTCACACCAACCTTGTTAATCATTGTGTTCCTCTTAGCAGGGTCCCTGGCAGAGATTTGGCTACCATTAATCAGCTGCTCCCAAATTAACACCGCTTTCTCTTGCAAAAGCAGCATTTTCTTTAAAAAAAGAAATACTCCCACAGAACATTATTTATTGAAACTTAGACTCACTCATAAATAATGTATTTTTTCTGGCCTCTGTCTACTCTCCCGTGAATCCTGGCTTCCCTCGATCCCTCAGGGATTCAATGCATTCTTGGTCAGCCAGATCTTTGCCACTTGCATACAACCTTGCCTTAACTTAGTCCACCCTAAAAAATAAAAATTGGTTTTAAAACCCCACTTGACTCCAACATGCCTCTATCAGATATTGCCCATTTTGTAGGATACCCTTCACAGTAAAGCTGTCAAAAGAATTGTGTAGGTCACCCATTCCTCATATTCTGTTTGTTCTTTGTGAACGATGTCAATTTGGCCTTCTCTGTTTTCCCCGTCAGTATTGGAAGACGTATGCCCCCTTTATTATTCTGTTAAAACAAATAGCTTTGACTTTCTTTAAGATGTGTTTTAGCTTTTCCTAATTACTTTCTGTCCTTTTAACCACAAAGTACTGAGCAAAGTCCTGATGTCCTGTATCTTTTATATATTTACTAATTCAATCCTTATCACACTTTCAGAGCAGGTACTATTACTATCATCCATACATTGTAAATGAGGAAGTCAGAGAGCTTAAGTTTCCTGCCCAAGTTCCAGAAACTAGCAAGAGGGAAAGCAGAGAGTCACATATAGACAGTCTGGCTTCAGACACAATGCCTCTTTGTAAGGCCTACCTTCTACTTTCTTTGCATTTATTTTTATAGCTTCTGTTATTTTAACTTTTAAAGTTGGATATTTAAGACATTTATTTTTAAGCCTTTCTCTTTTTTTCCTAATATAAAATTTAAGACTCTATATTCCCAATTGAGTTGTGCTTTATTACATTCCACAAGTTTTTATAAGTAATAATTTTAAAAATCAACCCTATTTTCTAATATCCATCTTGATTTTTGCTTTGATCTGCCAATTACTCAGAATGATGTTTTTAAATTTCTTAACTTATGAAGGTTTCCTGCTCATCTAGTTTATTGCTAGATTTCAAACACAGCAGAACTATTGCCAGACATTGCTGTCTGTACAATACTTATCTCGAAAAACTGATTGGGGCTTGTTTTACAGCTCAGGATAAAATGAATTTTCATAAATGTCCACATACATTTGAAAAAAGATGTTGAATCTGTACTATTCAGTGTAATGTCTTAATATACTCATTATATCTAATTATTGACTGTGATGTTTAAATATCCAATATTCTTACTGATGTTTGACTTCTTGATTAATCAGTTACTGAGATAGTCAAGTAAAATAACCAAATGTAGGTGTATATTTTCTATGTCATTTTGTGGTTTTACAAAGATTCATATGCTTTTGGAATTATTTTATGAAGTGTGTATAAGTAGATAAGTGTTATATAATCTGGATGAACTGAAATTTTTATCATCATGCAGTGATACTTTATCTTCAATAATACTTTTTCCCATTAGAGATTACCTTGTCTAATAATATATAATTACACAGGTGTTTCTTTTGGTTATTTTCCTTTTTAAATTTTTATTCTTATTATTTGTATAGTTAATTAAAATGATCTTTGTAAAGAGTATATGGCTGAATTTGGCTATAAAGTGGAAATATTTTGGTGTTTTATTTCAACATTTAATCCAATTATAATTATTGTCTTAACTGATGGCTTCATTATACCATCTTATTTTATGCTTTTATTTATCTCAGTTATTGTGCTCTTCTCTTTTCTTCTCATTTTTGACCTCACCTGGATTGAGCATTTTATTTTTCTCATTTTTTCTCCTGTACTATTTTGAAAGCTCTAAAGTCCAATTTTATTTTATATGTTGTTATCTTAGAAATAATAAACATGTTGAGTTAAAATATCAAATGTTCAAATACATCATATATCAATCTCCCAGATAATATAAGAACTTTAATAAAAACCTTAGCATCAATAACCTCTTCATGATTTATATGCCATTGTTGGGGTTTTTTTGTTTCTTTCATAAAAACATTCCACAGGACATTCTTGTTATGGTTTCAGATATATTCACATATCTGTAGGTTGCTAAATTCTGTGGTAGATGTTTTTTCTCAACAAAAACAAAATGGTAATGAGAAAAATAAATTAGTGAAGTTTCCATAGGCTAGACTTATTCAATTTAAATGAATATTTAATTTTGATATTATTCTTTTTCTGATATTTTTAATTTTATACATTTTTATTATATGAAAATATTGTGATACTTTGGTATATTTTTATAACTATTATGGCAAAACAAGTTTAAGCTAATTCTCTATCTCCTACTGATTTATAAGAGTGTGTACAAAATTTTACTTGACTTTGGAATCCAAAATCTCAAGACTGTCATTGTTATTGATGAGTCTATATGTTTTACGTAATTTTAAAACTATTTTATTCCCTTGTCCCATATATTATATGCTGATTATTCCTCATTTCATTAAATTTATAAGATCTAAACCACACACAACTTAATATGAAATTAATCTCAAAAATTTATCTACACATATTTACCTTTTACCAAAAACATGGTTTTTTGTTAGTAGATTACTCTATAGATATGTATCTCCTTGTGGTATGAACTGATTGGATACAAATGTAAGACAGAACGTCTTGTTTCTAAAAAGCAAGTTGATTATATGGAAACTTTTTACTAATGCTGCTACATTTTGGGCAGAGTCCAAAAATGTTTGGATAAACTAGTCATATTTACTATTAGAGAATAAAAATGTAAGAAGTTAGAATCTGGGGCTAATATCTTATGATTCTTTATTAAATCCAATATTCTTTGTGGTTCCTTTGACCTTATTTATAGAAAATAAATATCTGAGGTTTGCTCACTCATTTGTTTATTAATGTACAATTACTTATTAAAGACTTGTCATCTGTAAACATAGTCCATACAATGAGGATACAAGGTAACTAGGCAGAAAAGTTTTCTATATTTTTGGAAAATGTAACACTTTTATGGTGTTAAAGATTTCTTTTCCTTCTTTATTCTTTTAATTGAAGTATAGTCAGTTTAAAATGTGTCAGTTTCTGGTTTACAGAATAATGTTTGGGTCCTAAAGACTTCTAATTCAAGATTTAATCTTGAAACAAATGTTCATGAAGGGCTTATCACAGCCAAGAGACTGTATTAGTACCTGGAAAATCACGAGTGAACAAAACATACTGTTCCTTCCCTCCTGATGGGAGAGGAAACACCTAAACATTTATAAAAGGGGTGGGTGAGATTTATGAAGAAAATAGGCAGGATAGAGAGTGAGTGTAGGGTCCAGGAAAATCTCTCTGATTAGTTAACATTTAAACAGAAACTAAAATACTATACCCAGTGAAGAGATGAAAAAAGAACATTTTGTGATAGGTGGCAGATTTTATTATCAGTACACCAATCACAAAAGGCATTCCTAAAGGATTTATTTAAGCAGAATGAAAGTGATCACAAACAGAAATTTCGACTTGCAAGGAGGAGTGAAAAGCAAAGAAAATGATACATATCCAAAATCTGTATTTTAACATTTTCTAGCCTACCAATTCCTAAAATACTTCATCAAACACTCTTATCCACTCTATGATTCTTCCAACGAAACCTAATAATAATTGATAAACTATAACTTGAATAATAGAACATTTTGATGTTGTTTATTGTTACCTGATTTTTAATTAATGTATTTTCTTCTTATATTACCAAAGAAACATTATTCATGTATTAACTGAGGAACCCTGGGCAAATTTTTTAAACAAAGCAGAAGACAGTATGAGACAGGAAGGAAGAGGGCAGGGCATAGCCAATGAATGACATAGCAATTAACACCAAAGTGGTGGAAGATTCAACTCCCAGTAGGCATTGAGGCTCAAGATGGCTGGAGATTTGACTTCCAGTAGACTTTGAGCTTTATTATATACTCACTGTAATATATTAGCATGATAAATAACATTCCCACAGGCACCATGACACTTCCAAGGCTAACCTCAAAAGGTCAAAGAGTGGGTGGTGGCCCAATTCCTGGGAATACCAGACCCTTTTCCAGGGTAGTTTGAATGGTCCTCCCATTTGTAGGTGTGTGAAAATGCCAAGCCCATAAAAACTGCCAATACCACGCCTCATGGCCACATTTCTTGCTCCCTCATCTTTGGAGACAGCTCACACTCTGTCTATGGAGTGTGTATCTACTTTTACTTTAACCTGAGAACCCAACCCCCACACCTGTGGCCTTTCTCTTGCTTTTTGAAACAACCTACAGCCTGTGTAGTATGTATCTCTCTAAATAAATCTAATTTACTCAACTTTGGCTCACTCTTGAATTCTTTCCTGCACAAAGCCAAAGACCTACACTTGGTGAGGCATGTCCCCAGAACTCAACCAAGACCTGGGACATGGCCCTTCTCATGCACCACATTCATTTGTGTTGTCTCCTTCCCTCCTATCTCAAGTAGAGAGGGGAAGAGCTAATGGAGGGAGAGTTAGGTAGGCATATGGCACCAGCAAATGATCAAGTAATAGATATCTATGACAAAAGCTAGATTAGTCTGCTGCAACAAATTAAAAGGGTTTATGATCCATGCTGCATTTACCCTTTGGCTTCTTCATGAATACTCCCTCTACTGACATGTCCAATTCTTTGGTTCTTGAATTCAAACCATAGTGTATGGTTTATTAATCACAAGTTGAGAATAGGACTGAGCAGTTAAGCTGATTTAAAGCTACTACCATCCATAACTGTTTGCTTTCTTTTGTCATTTCTTTCCACTTTATGTTGACTAGGTTGTCCCCAAATCATTATTAACTAATCCTGATCCCCAATTACACAAATATATAAATCACAGACAGTTTAGCTCATACACCTCATTATTCTTTAAGTGAACATTTTCTAGAAATATAAATAGCACAAGACAAAGACTCCATGACATTGTCTATGAAATTTTATATACACATACATACCACATCTTCTTTATTCATTCATCTGTTGATAGACACTTAGATTGTTTGCATAATATCTTGGCAACTGTAAATAATGCTACTATGAACATTGGGGTGCATGTATCTTTTTGAATTAGTAGTTTTGCTTTTTGTTTTTATTTTAATATATACCTGGTAGTGGAATTGCTGGGTCATAAGGTATTTCCATTTTTAGTTTTTTTAATAAAACTTCATAGTGTTTTTCACAGCAACTGCACCATTTTACCATTCCTTTTTCTCCACATCCTCATCAATATTTGTTATCTGTGTTCATTTTGATGGTAACCATTCTGACAAGTGTGAGGTGATATCTCTTCATGGTTTTGATTTGCATTTCCCTGGTGACTAGGAATGTTGAGCATATTTTCATGTGGATTAAAGACCTAAATATAAGACTGAATATAAGACTGGATACTATAAAATTCCTTGAGAAAACATAGGCAGAACACTCTTTGATATAAAATGCAGCAATATTTTTTTTTGGTTCCATCTTCTAAAGTAAAGGAAATAAAAGCAAAAATAAACAAATGGGACCTAATTAAACTTAAATGCTTTTGCACAGCAAAAGAAATTGTCAGCAAAAGGAATAAAAACAGACTACTGTATGGAAGAAAATATTTGCAAATGGTATGACCAATCAGGGATTAATATCCAATGTATATAAACAGATCATACAACTCAATACCAAAAAGAACAAACAACCCCATTAAAAAATGGGCAGAAGAACAGAATAGACATGTTTCCAAAGAGGAAATGCAGATGATCAACAGGTATATAGAAAAAATTTTGAGGGCAAATTTGTCTGGTGGTAGTTGCTACACCTATTTGAGTCTTCTCCCTGATACTCTGAGAGAAGTGAAATGGACAAAAATAAAATGGCATCTATTATTATGGCATTTTGCATTTTTCAGCTTTACTTGCATAAATCCAGAAACAAATTTAGTGTACTTTTAAGAAATTTATACAGCAAATGTGAAAAGTATTATGCATTAATTCATTCAAAAACTATTTCAAGCACCTCTTCTATGACAGGTACTGTTAAGAATAATGAAGATATATCAATAAATGAGATAAAGTCCCCTATCAGAAAACTTAAAAATCATCAGGATCACCTAATTCAAGAAAAAATTTTTCAAGAGTCTAAAATAACAGCCATATAGGATTTCTGGTCAAGATGGCAGAGTGGTAGGACCACAAGCTTGCCTCTCCTCATGACTGCAACAAAACCACAACTGAATGCTAAAAAAAAATTTAAAAAAAGAATGGAATCTAGCAAAAAAGATCTTCTGCAGCTGGAAACATAAAGAGGGAACCACAGTAGGATGTTAGTAGGGGCATGCTTGTGATAAAATTGGGCTCCATACCCCTCAGGTAGGAGACTGACAAGTTGAAGAATAGTTAAGTCACAGAGGCCCTCACACAAGAGTGAGAGCTCTAAGCCCCACATCAGGCTCCCTAGCCTGGGTTCCAGCTTTGGGAGGAGGAGGAGACCCCAGGACATTTCGTTTTGAAGGCCAGTCGGGCTTGGCTCCATGATCCCCACAGGACTGGGGAAAATGGAGACTCCATTTACTTGGGAAGCATACATGGAAACTTGCCTGTGCCAGGTCCAAGGGCAGAGGCAGTGATTTCATAGGAACCTGGGCCAGGTCTGCCTGCTGGATTTGGAGGGTCTCCTGGGGACGTAGGGGACAACTGCAGCTCACCCAGGGGGCATAAAAGGTGATGGTAGGAATTTCCAAGAGTGTTCATCTATATGAGATTTCCTGGAGGCTGACATCTTAATTGGAACATTAGCCCCACCCAACAGCCTGTAGGGAAGCCTCAGGCCAAACAACATACAAGGTGTGAACACAGCCACATCCATCATCAGACTTCCTAAGCCACAGAGGCCTCTATACATGGTCCTACCCACCAGAGGCCCAGGACAAAACTTCACCCAGCAGTGGGCAGGCACTGGCTCCTGCCAAGAAACCTACATAAGCCTCTAGTCCAGCCTCATCCACCAGGGGAAGATACTAGAAATAAGAAAACAATAATCCCAAAGCCTGTGGAAGGAATCCACAAACACATAGAAAGATAGTTGTTATGAGGCAGCAAAGGAATATGTCCCAGGCCAAGGCACAAGATTAAAATCCCAGAAGAAATAAGTGATGAGGAAATAGGCAATTTATCTGAGAAAAAGTTTAAAGTAATTATAGTGAAGATGTTCAGAGGACTCAAGAGTATAGATGCACAGAGCAAAGTTTTTAGCAAAGAGTTGGAAAATATAAAGGATACCCAGGGTTGAAGAATAAAATAATTGAAATGAATAACACATTAGAAGGAACCAAGAATGGACTAAATGAGGCAGAAGAACAGATCAGCTAGAAGACAGACTAGTGGAAATCACTTCTGCAGAACAGAAAAAAGAAAAAAAAAAAGGATGAAAAGAAATGAGGATCGATTAAGAAAACTCTGGGACAACATGAAGTGCAATAATATTCACATTATAGGGGTCCCAGAAAGAGAAGAAGTCACCCAAGTCCAGGAAGCACAGAGAGTACCACACAGAATCAACCTAAAGAGGAACACACCAAGACACATAGTCATCAAATTGACAACAATTAAGGATAAAGAGAAAATATTAAAATTATTAAGAGAAAAGCAGCAAATAAAATACAAGGGAACTCCCATATGGTTATCAGCTGATTTTTCAGGAGAAACTCTACAGGCCAGAAGGGATTGGCATGATATATTTAAAGTGATGAAAGGGGAAAACTTACAACCAAGAATACTCTATCCAGCAAGGCTCTTATTCAGACTTGATGGAGAAATCAAAAGCTTCACAGATAAACAAAAGCTAAAAGATTTCAGCACCACCAAACCAGCTTTACAACAAATGTTAAAGGACCTTCTCTAGTCATCAAACCATAAGAAAAGACATCAAAAAGAAGAAAGAGAATAAAAAAAAAAAGAGACCTACAAAAGATTGCTTTGGCTGTTCAGGGTATTTTGTGGTTCCTTATAAATTTAGAAATTGTTTGTTCTAGTTCTGTGAGGAATGTCTTGAGTATTTTGACAGGGATTGTGTTGGATCTGAGGATTGCTTTGGATAGTGTGGCCATTTGGATAGTGTTGATTCTTCCAATCCAAGAGCACAAGAAATATTTCCATTTCTTTGTGTCACTTCGGGTTTTGGAGTATAGGTAACCACCTTGGTTAAGTTTCTTTCTAGGTATTTTGATGTTTTTGATGTAGTGGAAATGTTTATGCTGGTTATAAAATTCTGGCTTTTGAAGTGAAAAAAAGAAGTGAATGAAGGGCCACAAATGGCAAAATACACTTCTTTTTCTGGGTGAGTTGTATTCCATTACACATATATACATATATATATATATATATATATATGTATATATGTATGTTGCATCTTCATTATCTATTTAACTACTGATGTGCACTTAGGATGCTTCCATATCTTGGCAATTGTGAATAATGTTGGTGTTAATAGCAGGGTGTATGTATTTTTCTGCATTAATTCTTACTTTGTGGTTGGCTTTATTCCTTTGATAACTGTGTAAGTTTAAAAAGTTAAAGCTGTAAACATTCTTAGAAACAATGAACAGTGCATATAAGTAAGTTAAAAAAAAATACGTGCAGTTAAAAAAAAATAAAGAAAGGAGCTATCAAGCCATGAAATACATAGAAGAAACTTAAAAGACATATTACTAAATGAAAGAAGCCAGTCTGAAAAGGCTACCAACTATATGATTCCAATGAAATGACATTCTGGAAAAGGCACAGCTACAGAAACAATAAAAAGATCACGGTTTCCAGGGGTTTGGGGAGAGGAAGGGAGGGAGGAATGAACATACAAAGCACAAGGGATTTAGGGCAATGAAATTATTCTGTATGATACTATAGTGGGGCTTCATGTCATTATGCACTTGTCAAAACCCACAGAATGTACATCGAGTGAACCCTAATGTAAACTATGAACTTTGGTTGATAATAATGTGTCCATGTTGGTTCATTGATTGCACCAAATATGCCACACTGATGAGGGATGTTGAGGGTAAGGTAGTATATATGTGTGCTTGGGGACGTCTATGTACTAACTCTCTGTATTTTCTGCTCAATTCTGCTGTGAACCTGAAAGTTTATTAAATAAATAAATTAATTAAATAACAGCTGTATATAATGAAGTTCATGTCCTTATAAAAAATTGATAAAATATCTTCTAAATTTTCTTAATATATCTAGTATCCTGTTCATTTTATATGTGACATGTAAGAAATATTGTTAAAATTCTTTCATAAATTTATTTTAGGGTATGTTCACAAGGTAGCAGCAGTGCAACAACAAACTAAAAGACCAGCCAATGATAGAAGTTACTGAAACAAAAAATTATAATATTAATTGTCATTTTAAACTTTAAAAGGTACAGTTAACATTCTGATAGTATTTTTTCTTAACATTATAGTAAATATTGAAAGCTTAGATTTAATTATCAAACACTGACAGAGATATGCTTTAGAATCTTAAAAAAGTCTTTATGACTATCAAATGACTTACAAATAAAATCTCTTCTGGAATGTATGTAAGGGAAATATTAATAACTAAACTCAAATTTATCATATTAATCTAACACACCAATAATAAAAACATGATCTTTGAGTCTGCACTAATCAGACTCAAAGAGAAAATCCAAGAGATTTTCTATAATACATGTTTATAATTTATATTTTATTTTCTAAGTGCCTCAATTATCCACTACATTGCACAAAACAAAATTATAGGACTTCTGACCTAAGATTCATGACAAATTCTGATACATATTTAGAAATAACAACAACAAAAAAATTATGTGTTTACTATAATATTTCCATACTCCATTTAGATTTATAAGATCTCTATGACTATAGCTAAGTGGAATGCTTAAAGTATTAGAACATACATTATTTAAAAATACAATTATCTGAAAGTTTTATATGTCACTGCTTTTATGTTATTTCTTAGTTAACTCTTTCCTAACAGTCCAAAGATAAGTTAACTGGATTGTTTACAAAAAGCAGATGGGTTGCCAGAAATGTAAGAATAATAGTCTTTATCTTTTATTTATTTAGTTGCCAAAGTAATACATACTGATCTCCAGAAAAAGCAACTCTTCCATCCACCTTATAATTAGATCTGAAGAAGTATTTTGTTGTTGGATTATATGCATTGAATATGACATCTATGGTGTTTAATATTATTTCACTTAATTATATTCTATTGAAACACAAATACTGTATCAGTGTATACACATTATATTGTATTCTGTATAAAATACAATAATGCAGTCTTGAAATGACAACACAAAATTCATAAACTTGATTATTTGTGCTCATATCTTTCCTTCTGTGTCTGTATTGATCTATTATGATCTTTGTGCCCATGGGGATTGTAAACATTTTCCTGGGAATCCAAGAAATTTTCTATAATACAAGTGTATAATTTATATTTTATTTTCTATGACAACATATAATTTTGTTGACCATTTTTATAGTTCTTATATCTGAGTACCACACAACATTTCCTACCTTGCCGTTTGACTGCTTTTAGTATATTATATTGTAAATATGTGTCTATTGTCCCAAATGTAACAACATCCAAGAGGAAATAATAGATTCTTAAATCTGTGACTTACTAATAATTTTACTTAAACTGTAACTAACATTTTTAAGAGGCTCATTCAGGACTGAGAATTATCATAGAATGTAAGAGACTCTGATATTGTGGTAGAGTGCCATAAGGAATGAGTTTAAACACAGGTCAGATTTTGTGAAAAACCAATGCATGTGATTTAAAGATTTAACCTTTCTTCTTTCTTTCATGGCAAGGATGTACTGAAAACTAGAAGTGTAACAAGAGATACTGCAATATAGTTTTAAAAATTACTAGAGATGAAAAATTTATCAAAATATTTATATAAACAAAAAAATATCCCTACTAAATAACGACTGTCATTTAAGTATTAAACTTCTTCAAAACTAAAGAAATGCAGAGATTTACACAGTTATATTGTTAATTTGGAGAAAAAAAGAACATCAATATTTCACTTGGGAGATATGAATTATTTATAATGTATGATTTCATTACATGGATACATGGATAATTTCTCAGCTTTATGCACTGATTGATTGTGTAGAAATAGCTATAAAATTTAACAAAATTTAGAACAGCAGCTTGGAAGTTCTTATTAACCTTGTAGCAATTAAGAATGAAGCAGAGATCAGATCACACAGTCAGCTGGTATTTAAATTTAAAAAAATACACTTTTAATAAAGAGATTGTTTACAGAAGTGTTAGCAGGATTGGGGGAACCAACAGGAAATACTGAGGCACCATTGACTATCAATGGCAGGAAGACAGTATCACATTTAGGGCCCTTGGGCAGAAAAAGGAAATGGTGTTACTAGGATTTTGTTCAGAGCTGGAACCTTAGAAGAAGAGCTTCCTGACAGAAGTTATACACAGAATTTCTGCAAAAATTGTAAGACAACAGGGAAGGAACAAAAGCATTAATTATCCCAAGGCCTCTTTCTTCCCACTGTGATCTTTTGTTGATAACTCCAATTGGTCAATCTGCACTGGGAACCAATATGCCAAGGAGGCATTCCATAAAAAAAAAAAAAAATCTCAGGACACACAGTAGGGTAAATAAGTTGGAGCAGAGGGGCACAGGAAAAGAGAATAGTTAAAAGTATGCTAGTAAGATCTGATTTATTAACATAGATAGATAGATAGATAGATAGATAGATAGATAGATAGATAGATAGATAGATAAATGACTTATGCAATGAGAAAAACCTTAACTGGTGAGTCACTTTGTGACCGCAACGATTATGTGATCTTATTGTTTTTATAGCCTAAATTATTTCTCATTAGAACTGTAGCATAGCATCTTAAATGATCATCCAGATGTGTTAGACAAGAGCACTGCTGCAGAAGCCTCCTTCGTGCCCTTCCCTGATCACATACCCTTCCCTCCATCTTGAAAGTAGTCATTACGGCTAATTTGCTTTCTTTTTACTTTTACCATCTATGTATACGCTGCTGCCTATATTTTTAGTTTTATAAGTCTGGAAATTTTTCTATATTTTCTTTTATTAGTTTGGTTTTTCATAACACCTTTATTGGAATATAATTTAAACTTTATAAAATTCACCGTTTTAAGTATACAACTCAGTATTTTTTAGTATATTCATTGAATTGTGAAACCACTCTGTCTAATTTCAGAATATTAAAATATTTTATCATTCTAAAAAGAATGCTCATAGGCATAAACAATCATTCTCCATCCCTGCCTTCCCTCCGGCCTGGCAACCACTATCAATATCTATGAGTTTTCCTATATTGAACATTTCATATAAATAGGAGCATTCTACATGTGTCTTTTTGGGTCTGGTTTCTTTCTCTTAGTATAATGTATAACAAGATTATTCATGTTGTAAGATACATTAGCATTCAATTTCTTTTTATAGTAAGTAATATGCCATTGTATAGAGACACTACATTTTTAACCTATTCATTAGTTGATAGACAGTTGGGCTGTTTCTACTTTTTGGTTCCCATTAACAATGCTGCTATGAGCATTCATGTATAGTTTTGTGGGAACATCATGTACAATTTCTAATATGTGTGCATTGCATCTCACGGTTTTCATTTGCATTTACCTAATAACTGATGATATTGAATGTCTTTTCATGTGCAAATTGGTTGTTTGCTGGTATATCTTCTTTGGGAAAATGACTATGTAAAATTTTTTGCCCACTTAAAAAAATTTAGAACTGTATTTTAAATCCAAGTCATATTTATTTATCAATGATGTTATTTCTGATTTCAGTTTTTATCCATAGATGCTACTAGTCTCTTTTTGGTGAGTGGAGGTAATTAGGTTTATTTATTTATCCTTAGAGGAGATACTGGGGATTGAACCCAGGACCTCATGCATTCTAAACATGTGGTCTACCGCGTGAGCTATACCCTACCCCCCTCCAATTTAGAACTGTATTTATTCTGCATATCACATGTATTTTCGTTTGCTAAGAGTTGTCATAAAAAAATACCATAGACTAGGTGACTTAACAACAAAAATTTATTTCTTACAGTTTTGCAGGCTGAGAAGTCCAAGATCAAGGTGCTTGGCAAAGTAGGTTTCATTTTGAAGCCTCTTGTCTTGTAAGTGTTCACTGTCTCCCTGTGGCTCAAATGAATTTTGTGTGTGTGTATGTCGGGAGAGAAAGAGTGAGCTCCACAGTATCTCTTCTTACAAGGACATTAATCCTATGGAATCAAGGCCCCACCAAATCTAATTACCTAGCTTAATTACTTCTTCAGAGGACCCATCTGCAAATGGAACAAACTGGAGTTAAGGGCTTCAATATATAAATTTTAAGAGATACAATCATTCATTTCATTGGTACAGTTCAGTTATTTTTAGTATATTGACAAAGTAGTGCAATCATTACCACAGTTGTAGGAGACTTTCATACCCTCCCAAGAAAACACCCATGCATACTAATAGTCATTCACCATTTCCCTCCAGTACACCTCCTACAGACCTTGGCAACCATTAATATTTTTTTTGTGTCAATGAATCTGCCTATTCTGGACATTTCATATAAAATATGTCATATAATTTGTGTTTTTATTCCTTTCTTTAATTTACTTAGCATGATGTTTCAAAAGTTCAATAGTATTGTAGTGCATATCAACATTTCATTTTTTATGGAAAATTATATTCCATTGAATAGACATACCACATTTTGTTTTAACATTCATCTGTTGATAGACATGGGATTGATTCCACTTTTTGGCTATTATGAATAATCCTGCTATGCACATTAATAATAGGTTTTGTTTGTACATGTATTTTCATTTATATTGGCTAGATACCTATGATCAAAGTGGAACTGCTGGATCACATGGCAACTCTAGCTTCAGCTCTATGAGAACCCATCAGTGAATCTGTGTGACCCTGAACTTTATTTAATGGGCACTTTAAAAATTGTTAATTCAGTCTGTTCTCATTCTAAATTCAACTTTTCTATTACTTCTAGAGTCAGTTTCTATAATCTGTGCTTTTCAGGAATTATTTCATTTCAACAATGTTATCTAAATTGTGTCATACAATTGTTAATAATAGTCTCATCATTTTTATTTCTGTAAAATTTATCTTAAATGTGCCTTGTTTGCAGTTGATTTTAATGATTTAAGCCTTATCTCATTTTCTTGATTAGTCTAATTAAAACATTAATTTTTTTATAAAAGAACATTTTGTTTTGCTGATTCTATTGTTTTTCTATTCTAAACTTCATAAATTTACACTTCTGTCTTTATTATATGATTTTTCTTTTTGCTACTTAAATTTATTTTACTCTTCTTTTTCCATTGTCAAAGTGGAAGATTATATTACTGCATTGAAATAGTTCTTATTTTTTAATAAAGTGTAAGCATTAAAGCTATAAATAATTCTAGCACCATTGAATTATATGATCATACACCTTTTGATTTGTTGTATATTCATCTTCATTCATCTCAAGGTATTTTAAAATTTGTCTTGTGATTTCATATTTAACCCACTGGTTATATAGGAATGTGATGTTTAATTTCCACATATATCTGAATTTTCCAAATTTCTTTCTGTTATTGATTTTTAATTTTACTTCATTGTCAGAGGTCATCATTTATATGATTTCAATCCCTTTAAGTTTATTTAGTCTTGGTTTATGGTTTATTATGTTGTTTATCTTAGAGAATGTTTCAGATGCATGTGAAGAGAATGCATATTCTGCTCTTGTTGGGTGGAGTGCTATATAGATGTCCAATAGGTCTACTTGGTTTATAGTGTTGTTGAAGTCTTCTATTTCTTGAATAATCTTCTGCCTACTCATTTTATCCACTAGTGAAAATGAGTTGTTGATGTACCAACTATTATTGTTGGATTGTCTATATCCCCTTTCAATTCTGTAATTTTTGCTTTACATACTTTGGGGCAACATTGTTAGGTGTATGTATATTTATAATTGTTATATCTTTTGTATAGATTGAAGTTTTAATCAATGGCCCTCTTCATCTCTAGTCACATTTTCTGTTTTAAAATCAATTTTTCCCTGATATTAGTATAGCCACTCCAGCTTATAGCTGCTTTATCATGATGTATATCTTTTCCAAAACATTTAATCTATTTTCATCATTGAGTCTAAAGTGTGTTTCTTGTAGATAGCATACAGTTGGTCTTATTTTTTTTAATTCAGCCTGACAATCTGTGCTTTTTTATTATTGTTCCTAATAAATTCATCTATATTTAATGTTATTATTGTTACTGTTAGATTTAATCTGCAATTTAACTTTTTGTTTTCTGTGTGTTTTATGATGTGCATTTCTCTACCCTTCCTTTATACTTTCTTTTAAGTGAATATTTTCTAAGATAGTATTCCTTTAATGACTTTTTCTCAAATATATATGTTTATTTATTTATTAGTGTTATTCTAGGGCTTACTATATATATATATCTTAACTTACCAGAATCTACTTCAGTCTATACTGGCTTAATTTTAGTGAGGTTCAGTCCTATCTAGGACTATTTTCTTTCCTTTCTTTGTGCTATTATTTTTGTACATAGTTTAATTCTATATGTTACAAAACCAACAGTACGTTATTATAAAGATTGCCTTATCTATATCTTTTAAAGAAACTGAGAGAGAAAAAAGTGTATATTTATAGAGTTTGCTATATTATCTTTCTTATTTACCATTTCTGGGATCCTGTGAATTTGAATAACTATCTGTTGTCATTCCTTACTCCAATAGCTTTTCTCTCACCTATATGTTAGGTCCTGTTATTGTCAAATACATTCCATTTCTAAATATTATAAGCCCCATCATGCAATTATGTCCATATTGTTTTACACAATTGCTTTTTAAATCAGGTAAGACAAGAAAAGAAACATGCAGTTTTACTAGCTGTTAAATTTTTATAATTAAAAAAATTTAATTAGTTTTAATTTCTAACATGAGTTTAAATTACTATCTGGGGTAATTTTCTTTTAACTGAAGAATTTATTTTGGTATTTCCTGTAAGTCTGGCCTGCTAGCTATGAAATTGCTCAGTTCTTATTTATCTCAAAATGTATTTCGTATTCATTTTTGAAAGATAATTTTGCCAAATATGAGCCACAATTGACTTTGTGTGTGTGTTTGTTTTCAGCACTTTGAATATTTCATAACTCTGCCTTCTGGCTTCTCCTGTTTCTGACAGTTTACCTTATTGGAATTACCTTGCACATAATTAGTACAAGGAATTATTTCTTTCAAGACATTCTTGAAATCTTTATATTTCATTAATTTTATTATGATGTATCTGAGTGTGTTTTATTTCCTTTTATCCTACTTGGAGTTGGCTGAGTTTCTTGGATGTGCAGATTAAGGTTTTACTTCAAATTTGGGAAATATTCAGTCATTATGATTTCAATTTTTTAAAATTCTTTTCTCTCTCTCATCTCACTGCCAAAGTATAGCCTTGGGCATATGTTAGACATCCAAGGACAACAGAGGTTTTAGCAGGCTATCTTGGGCTGCCTCTCCCTGATCTGTGTCAAGCTGTAGGCCTTTCTTGGTATCACACCCACAGTTAGGTTCCACTGATTGCTGATTCATTGCTCTACAATTTTTGACAAAGCCCTGGGGCATAAATCGGTACACCTTAGGACCTAATTAAATTAAGGATCCTTTTTGGTGATGCTTTTTGAGGTAAATCTTTGAAATTTGTTCTGGCAACAGGAGGGCCCTTCTTGGATGTATCTTTCCCTGATTCTTTGCAGTATATCAACTGGCCTAAAGTTTAGCTTATTGCTTTCTTGGAGCTACCAGCTTCCTGTTAACTGCTTAACAAATAAAATTGGTCCCCTTCTTTTAGCCAGCCTTTGCCCCTGGACTAAATTTATACACCACTGTCCTAGAGTTGGGGATGGGGACAGTCACCTGCTTCTCTTTGAGTGACACCTCTGCTTTCAGAGTATGGAGCTGGGTGGAGGCAGACATGGTAGACTCTGGTTTTCTCAACTTTCCTCTTCTGGTGTGGAGCCTCTACCACACAAACAAGCTTAGGCAAAGGTGATTGTGATCTCAGTATTGTGAGTCTCCCATGCCTGGGTTAAAACTTCCAACTTACACATGAAGGCTTGGTGGATAAAGGAAACCTCTGAACTCTTAGGATGCAAGAAGGGAGAAATGAAAAATGCTGACAACCTGCTTCTCCTGGGGAAACAGCCTCAATGCTGAACTGGGGAAGAGGAAGCTCTGTATTCTTTACCACAGCCATCCAACGTGGAACTACCATCGTGCTAAGACAGAGAGGTAGCAGATCCAGCGAGAGTAGTTGTGAAGTGCCTCACAGTTATTGTTTTTCCAGAGATTTAGGGGATTTTCTTGAATAAATGTTTCTACATTTGTTGTATGCCCATGGGTCTGTATGAGAATCTAGATAATTGTTTGTTTGTTTAATTTTCATCAGTTATGTTTTTTTCCCCTGGAAAAAGCCCATGAAGCTCCTCACAGTGCCTTTTAGCATATAAGGTTTGTTTCACGCCTTTCTTCCTTTCCTCAACAATGACTGTATTCACCTACACTGATAGATGTGGTATGAAGTGTTCATTAAATGCTTCATTCCATTTTGAGACTATCACAAATCTTTTTTTTTCCTCCAATCTAATATTGATGGGTTTTTGTAAGACAAGAAATACTTCTATGAATATTATTGTAAACGTCTCTCCATGCATAACAGCAAGAGTTTCTCCAGGTTATAATCCTAAAATTGCAACAGCCAGATTATACAGAGTGAGAATGACCAGTTATTATTACCTACTGACACACTGTATTAAAAACACACTTTCTCAGTGTTCAACATACCGTCATTGACATAATTTAGTATTATACATAGGTGTAATTTTTGTTTGTACTATTGAGGTTTCATTTCCTGATTACTAATGATATTGAATGACTTTTAATGTGTTTCTTGACTATGTGTATTTCCTACTTGGTAATGTCTATATATTCTTGCCCACTTCTCTGTTGGATTATGTGTGTATTTATTAGTGATTGATAATTTTTAAGCATATTATGGAAACCACAAGTATTTTTCTAATACTAAAACTCAGTTTTTGAAAATTCTGCAAATATTTACTCTAAGTTTTTGGCTAGTCATTTTATTTATAAATTATATATTGTTGAATAGAAGATCTAAAATTAGCATAATTGATTCCTTACTACAGGTAGTGCTTTGTCCACTGTGCTCATCAAAGGCAAAGCATCAAATCTGGGACTCTTCCATCCTTCTGTACAGGCTCTGCTCCATCCATATCACTCTTCCATTCTTCATCACAGGCAACGATCCATCTATAGTGATTTTCTATTTCTTTCTGTAGACACCTCATTTTCGCTAATGCATTCATTAACACAAGCTCTGTCTACAATGATCTCCCATTCTTCATCACTGGCACTGTTCCAGCCACAGTGCACTTTCATTCTTCACCACGTTCAGAGCTCCATCCTTAGGACTCTTTCTTTCATTGCTATTCCTAGTGTTTTTGGATTCTTCATCACAGGCTCTGCTCCTTTCCCACCACTCTTCTCTTTTTCTCCTTGGTCACTATTTCATCCACAGTGCTTCTCCATTTTTCACTACAAGCAGTAGTCCTCTGGAGTGTTTTTTGTTTTTGTTGTTGTTGTTCTTCCTCACAGACAGTATTCCTTCTCTAGTACTTTTCCAATCTTCACCTAAGCACCACTTTGTGTAGAAAACTCTTCTTCCTGTCCACAAATGACCCACATTGTCTCCTCATTCAGGGCCTTATGTTCTGTTATTTTTCTTAGCTTCTTACCTTCATTATTTTATCTAATTCCTAGTTTTCTTTGGTTTCAAGTGTAATGATCTTTCTTACAAAAGACCATTTTGTCCATCAATGTAAATTGCATCATCCATTTATATTCTTTCTTGTAATCCTGTATTATTTCTATAAAACCTTAATTTTGGCTTATTTTTATATAATTTAATATTTTCTAGTAAATTAAACTATGTGTTTCATGTGAATGTTTTGGCCATACTAACACAATTTTTTTGTAATGTTGAACACAGTGTGGCATAATAAATAATATGTAATACTTATTTTTAAAATAGGTGGGCAAATAAATGAGAGAATATAAAAGTATTCAGTATTTAAAACATGTCTAAATATTTAACTTTTGTTTAAGCCGGGAAAGAATTTTTGACAGTTTTTTTAAATTTGAACTTATACTACCCAAATGTATTTATACTTTGCCAATCTTTTGATATAGAGGTTAAGTCCTGTTAGTTGATAACAATTTGTATCCCATATCTTTTTTTTCACTCTGCTTATGAGTTCCCAGTTTCTTTTCTTCAAGATAGATCTATAATTTGAATACATTTTCTTAACATTCTTATAACAGAATTATTCTACAATCATCTTATTCCACATTGAATTTGAAATAATTTTTTGGCGAATTGCTTATATTCTAATGATCACTTTCATTGCAAATCTTAGATGTCCATAATATTTAATGAATTTATATCATACTATAACAAATTCAGTTATATAAACTCACTTGGGAACAAAGATAGATCCTTGGTAAGCAATCAGCTCAACAAGTAGAAGTGTGTGGTATAGTACAGCACTGTCACCAGCACATATATGTGTATATCATGCTCTGGGAATCAGCAGGTTTTGCAGACTGTGAAGAATAATAGTTAATTTAGTAATTTAGCTACTGCTAATCAGCTACAAACTTCTATTGTGCTTTCCTTCAGAAGATATTTTATTCAATAGGGTATGGAGACATTAACTTATAGAACTATAAGGCAGGAAAATATATCATAAGTTGTTATATAAATCTGTCAAACTTTAGTAGACAATTCTGAATTTTCTTTCAGTGTTTATAGTGTAACAGTACATTAATAGTAGAGAATTATCACTAGCTGAGATTTTTTGTGATTTTAGTCAAAACGTTATTCATATCATAGAATTGTATGACTCCATTATAAAATGTGAAATGGTTCCATTGGAACAAAATTATCTTTAAAAATAAGATCCCTTTACCAAGTGATCAGGGTTACACATAATTGTTAATAAATCATGTTGATATCTTTGATAAGATGCAAAGAGAAAGTGCTTAAGCTATTTGGTGTTCTTGTCCAACATATATAACCCCCAACTAATTATGGCAAAACATGAAATAAACACAAATTTGTAGACATCTGAAAACATATCTGACCTGTGCTTTACAAAAAGTGCTCAAGTTATGAAACACACTCAAACCCTGAAAAATGATCACAGATTGTAGCAGATTGCATCATGACAACTAAATGCAACACAGTATTATGGATTGGATACTACAGTACAAAAAGGGAATTATTGCAAAAGCTGGCAAAATTTGAGTGAAGTCTATAATTTCCTTAATAGTATTGTACCAATGTTAATAGCTTAGTTTCAATAAATGTACCATGATTATGTAAAGTGCTAACATTAGATGATGTCATGAAGGGTATATGGGATCTCTCTGTACTACTCTGTAATACCAAAGTATCTCAAAAAAAAATTAAAGCAAACTTTTTTTCCCTCTGCAAAAGGTATAATAACATATAGTTCTTTAAAGCTATTAAATATTACTTTTCCCTACAAGGCTAAAACTGACAATTGCTTGTAAAAGATCAAATCCCAATTCATGTCACAGGTGGTATTGTCTCAGAGTACCATTATTTATATCATTTTCTGATGCTAATAGTGTCCACTCGGGAAAATGACTGTGGTTCTTCAAATCTATTTCTGGTTAGCCAAGAGTAAAATTAGAAAGAGTCATAGAAGTTCCAGCTTTATTATATTTATGACTTAATTTTTCTAAAATTGTACTACCCAGCTTAGCTTTCTGCCTTTTGAAGACCATTCACTATCTAAAACTATGGCCAAAGTTAGATACATGTATGCATTCTGATAGCACAAGGAAAACCCTGTGCAGTGTAATAGCCCAATTCATCTAATTTGTTTCTTGTTTCATCACACTGTATAACATCTAGATGGATAAAGCAACTGGACTTCAGCATATTGAACAAAAACTTTGCAGTGAACTTATTTGCTGTTAACTTGTGAGACATCTTGCCCTTTCAACACTGAAAATGTAAAATGCAGCATCTTTTGGAATGACATGTTAAGTGTTCAAATTAGTTGATCCTGACATACCATATCTTGGAATAACAAAACAATGGTAACAAATAATAACAAGCTTCAAGAACCTTCACAATCTTGTCAGTAAATGAAAAATACTGAATAAAAGAATCTACATATCCAAAGAAAGAGAAATACTTTAGCAAATTATATGTAGGTATATAATAAAATAGCATGTATAGATTAAAAACAAATACAGACAACAACTTTATCTTACATTTATGACATGAAAAATACAGGAGTTAAAATTACTACCTCAACTCTCTGTAATTACAAAATAAAAGTTAAAGCAAAATTAAATTAAGTGTAAATAAGGAAGTCTTGATACTGCTTTATCTTGATATAAAATTGAATTCACAGATGGATTTTGACTCCCACTGTTGTAAAAACTTGAATTAATTTTGAACTCAACTTTAAAAAGTTCATGTTAAGTCTACATATGGAAACATTTCTTATATTTTAATTCTAAATAGAAAGAAATTTTATCATATTGTTAGATTTTTTCTTTTTATATATAGCCCTTATGAAAAATAATTTCACTACCTCATTCAGATATACTGAATAAACATAAATATTTACTATTTAGGCAACAAATAGTTATTTATATAAAATTAAAGCTTGAAATTTCTAATTTAGGTTTATTCAGATCTGAACCAATTTAATTCATTATTAAATCCTTTCTGTTAAAGTTATATATATTTATTTCTACCTGGGCCCCAGGCAAAGTGCATGTTGTTTAATTATAATTCACTTCCTAAAATAAAACATTTTGCTTGGTTCTGTGTTATCACCTATAGCTCAACCTTAATTTAGTGGACTTTGTGTGAGAAACCCTGATTAAAGTGAAGGTAATCTGTTACCATGGATTTACAGAAGTAAACATAGCATTTGGTAAGCTGCTGCACATAGCTATCATCTCAAAGAGAAAGATTTCTAAGTAGCATTAGAGTCAAGGATTTCAAGTCATTGTTTAAATACCATTAGTAGGATGATTAATTGTGCTTCTCAAACTGCAATGCAGCTAAGTTTACATAAAATAAAATAGAACTGCTAATACACATGACATTGCAACCTGAGAAGTTTCAGCAATTTCAAAAACCTCAATTGTCTTGGAACAACTGACTGTGATGCTTATTTTTTCTTGGATTCAATAAAATCACCTAAACATAGGGGTCAAGTCATTTTCTTTTCTTTTTTATTTACTTTAATGTATGTATGTATGTATTTAGTTATTTATTTGTAATATATTGTATAGAGGTTATAGTCATTTTACAATGTTGTGTCAAATTCCAGTGTAGATGGGATTTCAAAATTGTAGAATAGATAAACAAGATTATACTGTACAGTACAGGGAAAAATACACAAAATCTTATGGTAGCTCACAGAGAAAAAAAATGTGACAATGAATATATATATGTTCATGTATAACTGAAAAATTGTGCTGAACACTGGAATTTGACACAACATTGTAAAATGATTATAAATCAATAAAAGATGTTTAAAAAAATTCCAGTGTAGAGCACAATTTTTCACTTATACATGAACATATATATTCATTGTCACATTCTTTTTTACCATGAACTACCACAAGATGTTGTAAATTGTTTATGTATTCTACATATGCCTGTCAGTATCTACAAATTTTGAAATCACAGTCTGTCCCTTCCCAACCCCCACCCCCTTGGCAACCACAAGTTTGTATTCTATGCCTATGAGTCTGTTTCTGTTTTGTATTTATGTTCTTTTTTTTTTTTTTTTTTTTAAGATTCCACATATGAGCGATCTCATATCATATTTTTCTTTCTTTTTCTGGCTTACTTCACTTAGAATGACATTCTCCAGGGACATCCATGTTGCTGCAAATGGCATTATGTTGTTATTTTTATGGCAGAATAGTATCCCATTGTATAAATATACCACCTTTTCTTTATCCATTCATCTGTTGATGGACATTTAGGCTGTTTCCATGCTTTGGCTATTGTCAATAGTGCTGCTATGAACATTGGGATACAGGTATCTCTTTCATATAGGGTTTATTCTGGATATATGCCCAGGAGTGGGACTCCTGGGTCATATGGTAAGTCTATTCCTAGTCTTTTGAGGAATCTCCATACTGTTTTCCACAGTGGCTGCTCCAAACTGCATTCCCACTAGCAGTGTAGGAGGGTTCCCTTTTCTCCACAGCCTCTCCAGCATTTGTCATTTGTGGACTTCTGAATGATGGTCATTCTGACTGGTGTGAGATGATACCTCATTGCAGTTTTGATTTGCATTTCTCTGATAATTTGTGACATTGAGCATTTTTTCATGTGCCTATTGATTATTTATATTTCTTCCTTGGAGAATTGTTTGTTTAGGTCTTTTGCCCATTTTTGGATTGGGTTGTTTGGTTGTTTTCTTATTAAGTCGTATGAGCTGCTTATATATTCTGGAGATCAAGCCTTTGTCAGTTTCATTGTTTGCAAAAACTTTCTCCCATTCCATAGGTTGTCATTTTGTTTTATTTATGGTTTCCTTTGCTGTGCAGAAGCGTGTAAGTTTCATTAGGCCTTGTTTTTTTTATTCTTGCTTTTATTTCTATTGCTTGGGTAGACTGCCCTAGAAGAACATTTTTGAGAGGTATGTGAGATAATGTTTTGCCTATATTTTCCTATAGGAGGTTTATTGTATCTTGTCTTATGTTTAAGTCTTTGATCCATTTTGAGTTTATTTTTGCATATGGTATAAGGGACTGTTCTATCTTCATTGATTTACATGCTACTGTCCAGTTTTCACAACACCATTTGCTGAAGAGACCGTCTTTATTCCATTGTATATTCTTGCCTCCTTTGTCAAAGATTAGTTGACCAAAAGTTTGTGTGTTCATTTCTGGGCTCTCTATTCTTTTCCATTGGTCTATATGTCAGTTTTTGTACCAATACCATGCTGTCTTGATGACTGTAGCTATATAGTATTGTCTGAAGTCTGGGAGAGTTATTCCTCCAGCCTCTTTCTTTTTCTTCAGTAATGCTTTGGCAATTCTAGGTCTTTAATGGTTCCATATAAATTTTATTATGATTTGTTCTAGTTCTGTGAAATATGTCCTGGGTAACTTAATAAGGATTGCATTAAATCTGTAGATTGCCTTGGGCATTGTGACCATTTTAACAATATTGATACTTCTAATTCAGGAGCATGGGATATCTTTTCATTTTTTAAAGTCTTCTTTAATTTCCTTCATCAATGGTTTACAGTTTTCTGTGTATAATTCTTTCACCTCCTTTGTTAGATTTATTCTTAGGTATTTTATTACTTTGGGTGCTATTTTAAAAGGGATTGTTTATTTTCTTTTCCTGTTGATTCATTGTTAGAGTAAAGAAATGAAACTGATTTTTGAATGTTAATCTTGTAACCTTGCTGAATTCTTTGATTAGTTATAGTAGTTTTTCTGTGGACCTTCCTTTTAGGATTTTATCTATATAGTATCATGTCCTCACCATATAATGACACTTTTACCTCTTCTTTTCCAATTTGGATTCCTTTTATTTCTCTCTCTTGCCTGATTGCTGTGGCTAGGACTTCCAAGACTATGTTGAATAGCAGTGGTGAGAGTGGGCAGCCTTGTCTTGTCCCAGATTTTAGTGGGAAGCTTTTGAGTTTTTCACTGTTGAGTACTATGCTGGCTGTAGGTTTGTCATATATAGCTTTTATGATGTTGAGATATGTTCCCTCTATACCCACTTTGGTGAGAGTTTTTATCATAAATGGGTATTGAATTTTATCAAATGCTTTTTCTGCATCTTTTGAGATGATCATATGGTTTTTTGTCCTTTCTCTTGTTGATGTGATGTATTACATTGATTGATTTGCATATGTTGACCCACCCTTGTGTCTCTGGGATGAACCTCACTTGATCATGATGTGTAACCTTTTTTATGTGCTGTTGGTTTCTATTTGCTAATATTTGGTGAGGATTTTGGCATCTATGTTCATCAGTGATATTGGTCTGTAATTCTCTTTTTTGGTAGTGTCTTTGCCTGGTTTTGGTATCAGGGTGATGGTGGCTTCATAGAATGAGTTTGGGAGTGTTCCTTCTTTTTCATTCTTCTGGAAGAGTTTGAGAAGGACTGGTATTTCATTATAATTGATATAATATTGTTTTAGTTTTAGTGTACAACATAATGATTTGATAGTAATTAGGAAAATACCGATCCGCACATACCATGCCTTTAAATGTTTAGGATGCAGTAATTGTTTATTAAACTATTCCAAATACTTATTCATTACTTAAACATTGCAATTTAATAATGAAATTGCCTATTAGCTACAGTTTTAATTTAGTTTTTAATAAGAGTGATTATTGTATAATAGAATTTCATATAATTTGTGATAATTGTCAAATTATAGATGTTTTAATGATTTATTTATATATAGCACAGGGAAAATTTCACAACAACACATAATATACTATTATTCTTTTAGTGTTAAGATATCATTAAACTTTGTACCTATTCACTATTGTTCATTAAATAGTAAGCTAATTAACATCCATACATGAATCTTCAATTTATTTCAATCACGACAAGTAGACAATTAACATAAAAGCTATCAAGTAACATTTTATGAGAAAGATATATTTTCATATCTAAATATCATTTACCTAGAAATGAAAAAGCCTCTTCTGTTAAAACGAAAAAAGAAGAGAGATAATAAATATTTTCTGGGTATTTTTGTCATAATTTTCCCTGTTAGTTATAATTCCTTAGTCAGGTTTGTATTTTTATTTAGTTTTCAAATTTTCAATTTTTCCATTTAAAAAGATATTTTTCCATTTAAGAGCTAGAAATCTGAAATTACTCTGGAGAAAAATTTTCCTAAGGAATTTCTGAATGACACACATAAAAAATTAAACATTTAGATATTTTGGGAAAGATGGAGGCTTTTAGTTAAGTTTTAAAAAAGTTTTTAAATTCTACTTTGATCTTTGATTTTTATACCTAGTCTTGGGAACAACTGTTTGTGATGCTTATTTTATTCTTGGATTCAATACAATCACTTAAACATAGGGGTCATGTCATTTTATTTTCATTTTTATTTATTTTTACTTAGATATAATTTATATATGATATTGTTTTAGTTTTAGTGTACAGCATAATGATTTGATATATGTATATATTGCAAAACAATTATCATAGTAAGTTTAAGATCATTCAACACCACACATAAGTTACAAAATTTTTTCTTGTGATGAGAACTTTTAAGAGCTACTCTCTTTGAACCTTTCAAATAGCATTCTAAACTATAATCATCATGCAATTCATTACATCCCAAGAAATAATTTATTTTAAAACTAAAAAATTGTATCTTTTAGCACCTTCACCAATATCACTCACCCTCCGGCCTCCCCGTCTCTAGCAACCACCAATCTGCTCTTTATATCTGAGTCTGATTTTTTTCTTTAGATTCCACATCTTTTATTTTAAAGTTGACAATTTTTCAAACATCAGTTACTTAACTTTCTGAAGTATTAAGAAGTGTCTTAAACATTATTATTAATTTCTTCTGTTCCTATAATTACCATCCTGCAATGAGAATTGCACAAAATTCCTAAAATAATATATTTTTCACCAAGGTAACTGCCTAAAGATGGCTGACTATAACAGAAACTAGAGGGCCTTTACAGAGTTATTCTGCTGATAACTCTCACAGGATAAAAAAAACACATTTTCATAATGGGTGTACTGGTTATTTTCCAATTAACTAATTGCATGACTTTTTTTAATTGAAATATAGTTGGTTTACAGTATTGTGCCAATTTCTGATATACAGCATAATGTTTCAATCATATATATTCATACATATATTCTTTTTCAGTATAGGATATTACAAAATATTGAGATAAAGAGTAGAAACTTACTGTGTAATTATTTTATATACAGTAGTTAGTTTCTGCAAATCTTGAACTCCTAATTTATCCCTTCCCATTCCCTTTCTCCCCTGGTAACTATAAGTTTGTTTTCTATGTCTATCAAACTATCTGTTTCTGTTTTGTAAATAAGTTCATTTGTGTCATTTTTAGAATCCATACATAAGTGATAGCATATGATGTTTTCCTTTTTCTTTCTGGCTTACTTCATTTAGTATCACAATCTCCAGATCATCCATGTTTATACAAATTACATTATTTTATTATTTTTATGGTCGAGTAGTATTCCATTATATATATGTATATATACCACAACTTCTTTATCCAGTCATCTGTCGATGGACATTTAGGTTGCTTCCATGTCTTGGCTATTGTTAATAGTGCTGCTATGAAAATTGAGTTGCATGTATCTTTTTGAATTAAGGTCCCCTCTGGATACATGCCCAGGAATGGAATTACTGGATCATAGGGTAAGTCTATTTTTAATTTTTAAAGGAATATCCAAACTGTTTTCCATAATGGCTGCCCTAAACGACATTCCCACCAATAGTGTAGGAGAGTTTCCTTTTTCCCAAACCCCCTCCAGCATTTATCATTTATGGAATTTTAATTATGACCATTCTGACTGGTGGGAGGTCATACCTCATTGTAGTTTTGATTTGCATTTCCCTGATAATTAGTGACATTGAGCTTTTTCTTTTTTTCATGTACCTATTGACCATTTGTATCTTCATTAGAGAATTTCTTGTTTAGGTCTTCTGCCCCTTTTTTTGATTGGGTTGTTTGGTTTTTTGTTATTAAGTTTTATAAGCTGTTTGTATATTCTGGAAATTAAGCCCTTGTCAGTCATATCATTTGAAAATATTTTATCCCACTCCCTAGGTTGACTTTTTGTTTTGTTTATAGTTTCCTTTTCTGTGCAAAAGCTTATACATTTAATTAGGTCCCATTTGCTTATTTTTGTATTTTTTTCTATTGCCTGGGTAGATTGTCCTAGGAGAACATTGCTAGGATTATGTCAGAAAATCTTTTGCTTATGTTTTCTTCTAGGAGTCTTTATAGTGTCTTTTCTTATGTTTAAGTTTTTAGGCTATTTTGAGTTTATTTTGTGTACAATGTGAGGGTTTGTTCTAACTCCATTGATGTACATGGGATTGTACAATACCTTTTTCAATACCCCTTGCTTAGGAGACTGTATTCCTCCCTTGTCTATTCTTGCCTCCTTTATTGAAGATTAATTGACCATTGGTGTGTGGGTTTATTTCTGGGCTCTCTCTTCTGTTCCATTGAGCTTTTATGTCTGTTTTGTGCCAATACTGTGCTGTTTTGATTACTGTAGCTCCATAGTATCATCTAAAATCTAGAAGGGTTATTCCACCAAATTCTTTCCTTTTCTTCAGTATTACATTGGCAATTCTAGGTCTTTTGTGGTTCCATGTCAATTTTAGGATTATTTATTCTAGTTCTGTGAAAATTCTCTCAGTAATTTGATAGAGATCACATTAAATCTGAGAATACTTTGTGTAGTATGGCCATTTAAACGTATTAATTCTCCCAATCCAAGAGCATAAGATGTATTCCCATTTCTTCAAATCATCTTTAATTTCCTTAATCAATGTTTTATAGTTATCCCCATATTGATCTTCTACTTCTTATGTCAGGTGTATTCCTAAGTATTTTAAGGTATGATTTTAAAAGGGTTTTTTTTAAAACTTTCCTTTTGTAATATTTCTTTATTAGTGTAAAGAAATGCAACAGATTTCTGTATGTTAACCAAGTATCCTGCTACCTTGCTGAATTCTTTCATCTGCTCTAACAGTTTTTATGTGGAGCCTTTAGGGTTTTCTACATATAGTATCATGTCATCCACGTATAGTGACAATTTTACCTCTTTGAATTCCTTTTATTATTTGTTTGCTATGATTGCTATGGCTAGGACTTCCAATACTATGTTGAATAGAAGTGGTCAAAGGGTGTATCCTTCTTTTTTTCCTTATTTTAGTAAGAAAACTTTAAACTTTTCACCATTAAGTATTATGTTGGTGGGTTTGTCATAAACAGCTTTTGTTATGCTGAGATATGCTTCCTCCATATCCACTTTGGTAAGAATTTTTATCGTAATGGATATTGAATTTTATCAAATGCTTTTCCTGTATCTATTGGGATGATCATGTAATTTTTGTCCTTTCTTTTGTTGATGTGGTATATCACATTGATTTGCATATGTTGAACCATTCTTGTGTTCCTGGGATGAATCCAACTTGATCATAGTATATAGTTTTCTTTGTATTGTTGGATTCTGTATGTTAATATTTTTGCATCTATATTCATCAGAGATAGTAGCCTGTAATTCTTTTTTTTTTTTTTTTTTTTTTTTTTTTTTTGCTGGTGTCTTAGGTTTTGGTATCAGGATGACAGAGGTTTCAGAGGATGAGTTTGGGAGTGCTCCTTCTTCTTCAATCATTTGGAAGAGTTTGAGAGGATCAGTTGATAAAAGTTCTTGGATGTTTGGTAAAATTCTCTGGTGAAGCCATCTGGTCCTGGACTTTTGTTTGCAGGGAAGTTTGTTTTTTTTTTTTAATTATTGATTCTATTTCACTTGAATGATCAGTCTGTTCAAATCATCTATTTCTTCTTGACTCTATGCTTATAAAAACTTGCTTATTTCATCTGGGTTGTCCAATTTTTTGCCATAGACTTGCTAATTGTATTCTCTTATTTTATTTATTTATTTATTTATTTATTTATTTATTTATTTATTTATTTATTTATTTATTTATTTATTTATTTATTTATTTATATTTCTGTGGTGTTGGTTGAAATTTCTCCCCTTTCATTTCTTATTTTCTTTATTTGTGTTCTCTCTCTTTTCTTCCTGGTGAGCCTGGCCAAATGTTTGCCAATTTTGTTTACTTTTTCAAAAAATCATCTCTCAATTTGATGTATTTTTCTATGTTTTTAAATTGCTATTTTATTTATTTACTCCCTGATCTTTATTAATTCTTGTCTTCTGCTAACTTCAGGTTTTGTTTGTTCCACTTTTTCTAATTTTTTAGATGGTAGGTTAAGTTGTTTATTTGAGATTGTTTTTGGTTTTGGAGGAAAGCTTGTATTGATATGAATTTCTCTCTTAGGACTTCTTTTACTGCATTTCATAGATTTTGTGTGATTGTGTTTTCATTATCTTTTGTATCGAGGTATTTTTAAATTTCCTCTTTGATTTCATAGTTGTCATATTGGTTTTTTAGTAACATGTTTTTTAGTATCCATGCAGTAATTTTTTTCTCATTTGTTTTTCTGTGGTTGATTTCTAGTTTCATGCCATTGTGGTCCGAAAAGATGCTTGAAATTATTTCTATCTTCTTAAATTTGTTAAGGCTTGTATTGTATCCAACTGTGTGGTCTATCCTAGAGAATGTTCAATGTGCACTTGAAAAGAATGTGTATTCTGATTTGGAGGAATGTAATGTCCTCAAAATATAAATTAAGTCTAACTGTTATATTATGTTATTGGGTATCTCCATTGCCTTATTGATTTTCTGTCTGGAAGATCCATCCAATGATGTTAGTGGGGTGTTAAAGTCTCCTATTATTATTGTATTCCCATCAGTTTCTCCCTTTGTGTCTGTTAGTAACTTTTTCTTATATTTAGGTGTTCCTATATTGGGTGCACATATGTTAACAAGTATAATAGCCTCTTCTTGTATTGCCCATTTTATCAAATATAGTGTCCTTCTTTATTTTTCTTTATGACGTTTGTTTTAAAGTCTATTTTGTCAGGTATGAGAATTACTACCGCTGCTTTCTTGGAATATATTTTTCTGTCCTCTCACTTTCAACCTATGTGTGTCCATCATCCTAAAGTGGGTCTCTTGTAGGCAGCATACTGTAAGTTCTTGTTTTATTATCACTCTGTGTCATTTGATTGGAGCCTTTTGTCCGTTGACATTTATGGTAATTATTGATAGATGTGTGTTTATTGCCATTTTAAACTTTGTTTTTCCAGTTGCTTTTGTATTTCTTCTTTGTTCCTTTTTCTTTTTGTTTTTCCTTTTTGGTTTGATAATTTTCTTTTGTATTAGCTATATTTATTTTCTTTTTGTGTTTTGTAACTCTTTTATGCTTTTGATTTGTGGTTACCCTGTTTTTCAAGTATATTAACTCATCACTATATCTATTTGCTTTAGATTGGTAATCATATAGTTCAAATACATCCTAAAAAGGATGAAAAAAACTTACATTTTCTTGCTCCCTTCTCCCACATTTTATGATTTTGGTATCCTCTTCTAAAACTTCATGTTTATTCTTCTATTGTTCTTTGTAGTTATCTCATTCCCAATTGTGTCTTTATCTTTTCTATGGATTTCTGCTTTTTTATCCAATTAAAGAAGACCTTTTGATATTTCTTTTGGGATAGGTTTAGTATTGCTATATTCTTTCAGTTTTTGCTTGTCAGATAAATTCTTTATTTCTTCTATTCTAAAGGGTTGTCTTGATGGGTAGAGTATCCTTGGTTGCAGGCTTTCTCTTTCAGAACTTTGAATATATCTTGGCACTCCCTTCTGGCCTCCAAAGTTTCTGTAGAGAAATCAGCTTATAGCCTTTTGGGGGTTCCCTTGCAACCACCTCTTTGTTTTTCTCTTGTTGCCATTAGAATATTTTCTTTTTATTTAACTTTGGTAATCTTTATTATAATAACTGTTTCTTGAATAGATTTGGGAAGGTTTCAATCATGATTTCTTAAAAAACATTTTTGATCCCCTTTCTTTTTCTTCGTCTTCTGGGACCCTTGTTACGCATAGATTGTCACAATTTGTTATTCCATACTTTCCTTATATTGCTTTCATTTCTTTTTATTTGCTTTATGTGTGGTTTCCATTATCCTATCTTCTAAATACCTCATGTGCTCTTCTACATTATTTAGTCTGCTATTGATTACCTTTAGCTCAGCTTTTTCCTTGACAGTTGAGTTTTCTGATTTTAATTTGATCCTCTTTACAGGTTTTATTTCTTTTTTACAGTATTCTGCATTTCTATTGATAGCCTCTGTTATTTCCTTTAGTACTTTCATCATCTCCTTTTTGAACTCAGGATCTGGTACTGTAGAGGTCATTTCATTGCTCATACATTCATGGGACCTCTCTTGTTCATGTAATTGGGAATGGTTCCTCAGCTTCTTCATTTTACTTCTATTTCCCTGACTCTATGAATTTAGGAGTAACTGTTATCTACTGTTGTCTGGAAGGTTTTATTTTTTTTTTTTAATGTGGAAACATTCCTGTGTAGACTATATGCATCTAATAACATTGACATGAAGGCTATTTTTGGTATGGATGGTTTCCATGTCTTTCCTCCACTTATGCTGACTGTTCTCCCCTTGATTGATGGTGTGACTAGTTTTGTTTTGACTAGAGTCTTCCCTAGTTGCTGAGTGGGGCCTCCTCTTTGCTCTGTGGTTGTCGCAGCCCTGACAGGGGCTGTGTCTGCTCCCTTGTTGTTGGAATAGAGGCTTCTAGACCTGTTTCTGAACTGAGGTCTGTGGTAAGGGGGACTGGAGTGTTTTTGCTGTAAGAGGACTTGCTTAATATTCCTCTGCAGATGTCCTCTGGAGAGTGATCTCTGTGGTATCACCTGTCACTCATTGTGCAGGCATACAAATTACACTGTTGATGTTACACTTGCACTGCCTCAGCTGTGGAAATGTCAGCAACCCACCCTGGTGTCTCTGAGTTTCTGCATGCACAAAGCCGCCAATGCATATCTGCCACCATCAGACACTAGGACTCACTCTCATGTGTCTGCATTCACACACTGGGATCCACAGTGGGCTACAGAGTCAACCCAGACCCTATGCCCATTGCTAACACCATGCCCATGCACCAGAACTCTGCTTGGTTGTCCCAGATGTCCAGTTCCACAAAGGCACCAGTGGAGCAAATCTGCCACAATCACCTAGGGCTGGACTCAAATTTCAGTCCCCAATGTGAAGTCATCTTATCCCTGGGAATAGATTCAGGTGTCAGTGCTGCCTTGGCATGGTAACCACACACCAGTGATTGTGTCCTTCCAGAGCAAGCTGAAAAAACTGCTATGTCTAGATCCTGCCTCTCTGTTCACAAAAGCATGCTCCAAAAATGGTTCTGAGCCTGGACTAGCAGAGAAGGCTGTTGTGGCTGGGCTGCCTTGCACCTCTTTTTCTGCATGCACCAGCAGTAGAAATTTCTATTGTCGACCCAGGCTGTTCTGCACATACTGCCAATCTCAGTCAGCACCACGCTCCAGCCCCTCGAGTCCTCCTCTGTGCAGTCAATCTAATCTTCTCCCAGGTCCATCCTCTGAAGACCAAGCTCCAGCACCCAGTATCAGCCTGTACCTGCTGGCTCACATCTCAGGCTAAGGTTTACACAGTTCTTATATGCTGATTTATCTCCGTTCTATCTGCCAAGGGGCTGCTGCTTTCTCCTCTGAGTCTCTGAGACTCTCTTTCTATCCCAGCTGACCTCCCTGCTGGAGAAGGGGCTTCCCTAAGTAAGGGTGCTTTTCCTCCTTTGCCACTCCCTCCCAGGGGACAAGTCTTGCCCCAGTTTCCTTTTTTTTTATATTCCTACCTGGGTTTGTGAGGCTTTTCCTTGTAGCTTTAGTTGTATGAGACATTCTGCCAAAGTTTAGTAGATTTTCTGTAGGAATTATTCTATATGTAGGTGTATTTTTGCTGTATTTGTGGGAGAAGGTGAGCTCAATGTCTTTCTACTCCATCATCTTGAAGCTTCTCTTCATGACTTTTTAAGTGTAAAAGTTGAGCATGTATTTTGAAATAGATAGCATTTACAACTGATGACCTAAAATTTGGGAAACTGGGACGCTGAGGAGGATATTACTAATTTGTTATAAAATAATAATTAATTCCCTTCTCCTAGGTTTCTGTCAGGCCTATAGACAGCACTTTAGTAAATCTGTTTAGCTTTTTTATTTCTCATGAAGAAACATTTAGCATTATTTCATATTCAAACTTTTGATACTACACTTCTAATTTTCACATATTTCTTTGGGGAATTGTGGAGAAAATTAGAAAAAATTTCCACTCACCAAAGGATACAGAAGAATAAAAATGGCAGAGAGGAGGATAATTGGTAGGAGAAAGTAGATAAGAAGCAAAGATGACTGTAAGGAAAAAAGAGCAGAACAGTGGTGATCACATGACAGAGATAATGGGATTACACTTGTGTTTCACTAGGACAATCTCTGATTTAAGTAATTGTAATTCATGTATAAAATTTAAGCTATGGGATTGTCATCACAGTGAATCAGTTTAATGACCACATACAGGGTAACACCTTCACAATCACAATAGTATTCAATTTGTGCCACCTGGCTGTGTGTCAGATTTAGAATTACCTGGTTTTTAATACTTAAAATATTTTTAACTCATAAAATTAAAAAAAAGTTTAATAAAATATATGAATTTTTAAAACTTTGACTTTGTAATTAGATCCCTAATGTGAGTGTAATATAGCTGTATTTTTAATAGGGTTCATAAGTGATCTTTCTGCAACAAGATCACCAAGCATTTTCTTTATGCGTTTAACAGAAGTATTCTATTTGACAAATCAATTTATTTTATATATTTACATAATCAATTTATAGAACTAGACAATTTTCTGTAGTGATATATATTAATACATAAACCTCACTGAGTCAATTTTGTACTACAGGTAATTCTGGGCCTACTACAAATTTTAATCCATGTGGGTAGAATTCACTTGCTCATTTTTTCCCCAGGCTTTAATTGACTAATTCCCTTGTAATTTTCTTAAAGGGTAGGGCTTCAATAGTATTTATTTTCTTTTTATAACTCAACTCCCTGAAGTTATTATAGAAGGAAGTGGGAATATGGCCAGTTATAACCTGGAAATACTTTTGTTTGTGTGAATTTATTTCTGCACCTTATGCCAAATCTACTGTGTAAATACCAGTTTGTAACTGCTTCTGGGTAAGTTACTTTGATTAGAAGTAAGGTTTAAAATAAATCCCTCAATTCACAGGACTTTTTAATATTCCTTTTTGTTTCTAGGTCAATATTTATTTTTCTGCAGATATTCGCCTTTGCTCTGCATCTGCTAAATAGTCTTGCCTCCAAGACTCATCTCTCCTAAGTAAGAAGTTGAGTCAGAGAGAGAAGAAAGAAAGAGTCTTCCTCTACTGCATTTTTTCTTCCAGCCTCTCTACCCCTGATTGTCCCTGTTTGTAAATCCTTCAAGTTGTAGTCCAGAGAGTCTTATAAAATATCTTCCATTTATTTATCAAAGCTTAAAGCATGTTTGCGAGGGAAATCCATGGAGAACATGCTGCCTTTCTTTATCTCTTTCATTCAAACTATATTTTACTTTGTGAATATTGTGCAGAACTTGTGAAGCAGTGATTAAGTCATTCTCAAATTGGAGTTTAAATGAAATTTTCTTTCATAGATATAGCTGCTCTTCTTCTGACATCTCTCTCAAAAGCTTTCTCTAACATTACAGAAATTTGATTTCTGTAAGTCTGC
Organism: Camelus bactrianus; assembly: GCF_048773025.1. Taxonomy (NCBI): domain Eukaryota; kingdom Metazoa; phylum Chordata; class Mammalia; order Artiodactyla; family Camelidae; genus Camelus; species Camelus bactrianus. The sequence goes on along the minus strand of NC_133552.1, from coordinate 28,750,690 downwards.
ACAACTTGGATTAAATTATTCTGAGTTTTTGTTTGCTTTATTGTACACATGGCTGTATACATGACTCCATATGCACAGAAGCAGCCAGCATTATTAAACCAGACACATAAAATGAGCATAGGTAACTAATGACTCTATTGATGAAGATCAAGTCAGTTATACAGAATCTGTATTTATTAAACCAAAAAATATACATCTATCTAAGTATTGCATTATTATTATGAGCAATTGAGAGGAAAACCGAGCTCATAGATAGCTCGTATTATAGTAAGTATAAGAATGTTTTGAATTTTGTAAATTTTATGAGAAACTACAAATGAGAAAAAAAGACAAGCTTTTCATCTACTCCAAATAGCCTCAAAAATAGTTAATACTTCTTTGGTGAGAAAATGACCCTAGAAATATTCTGTAGATTAATGAGATTTTAAAAAATGTTGGGACCCTCATTTAGATACACTATCACAGTGCACTACTTTCTAGAATATGCATCACAATAAGAACCATATAGCACAAAGTACTAAAGAGGTTTTGAAATTTTCTTATTTTGGAAATATTTATTACGTGCATAGGCTTTTTCTCAAGCAACTTCTGAAATAGTTTTTAAAATGTGTTTGAGTCTCGTATCTTTAAGGAATTATCCTGTCTCTTCTTACTTAGTAAGGAGAGGAAACAAAAACATTCTCTTTACTCACTTAATGTAGGTGTGCTATTTGAAAAAAAAAATGATTTTATATATATAAGCATAAACAATTTGTAGAACTAAATAATTTTCTGTATTAAAGTAGCGTTACAAAAACCTCACTAACTTCATCTTTTACTATAGGTAATTCTAATAAAATAAACTTGACATAGGCTTAAAAGACCAAAAGACAAATTTGACTTGACCATTTTTGGTACATATACAAAGTGAAAAACTCAGAAGTACCAAATTTGAATATCAGAAACAGAGAAATCTTCCAGAAATAAGTGTATGTCTATCTGACCAAGTTATATTCAGTATTTTCTTACTTTTGTATTTTTATCTTTTAGAGAATTCTTCTTAGAGTTCTAGGGTCTACTAGACCCTTCATAGAATGCTGTCATATATTTAAAAAATAAAATACATAGAAATTCTCCATTAAAATTTATCTTCTTTATGCCTTATTCCCTTGGAGGTTTTCTATGTCAATTTTAACTAAGTTAATTTATATTCAAAATTTAACTAATTCATTGGAATGACTCTTACTAAACTATTTTCTTTCTTTCAAACATTACTATGTGCCCAGGATAAGTTTTATATAGCCTATGATTAAAAATATTAGGCACATTTAAAACACTTCATATATTAAACAAATCCAGTAAGTGTCACAGAGAGCTGTGAATGTTTTCTTCTGGCTGAAATGATGTGAAGAGGCTTTAGAGAGAAAGGAGCCATATATCAGAATTTTGATGACTAGGTACACTTTGTAACATCTCAGATGGGGAGAAAGAACATTTTCAATAGTAACAAATTTTAAAAAGACATAATGTAGGGAAGTAAAGTATCTCTTGAGGAATAGAATGTAGTAGTAAGGTTTGGAGACAATGAACATTTTTTGTAACAAGGTTGTAAACAAGGGAAGAAAATTCATACATAAGAAAAATGTATTGGGAAGTATCTGAAATGGAAGAGTAGAGGATGACACAACCAAAATGATTGTTGTTGTTTGATTTCATTCATTTTTAATTGATTCACTCAATATTTAAGCTTTTATGTAGAGATTTTACTTTACTATTGGATCACTCAAAACAGAATTCCAATGAGAATAGAACTTATTGCTCCCAAAATAATGATTTTCCCTAATTTTTACCTTTCCTTAAAAAAATTAGTGAAATACATTTCAACATGAGTACCAAAAAAGTACAAAAATCATGAGTGTACAACTGAATGAACATTTCTTACAGTTCCCTGGAAAATGTATCTTTGTACCTGTAATGGTTTATTTCTTTTATCTTGGATTTTCTACATATACTTTAAATCATGTCCAAATAATTAGTTTCACTTCTTTTTCACCAATTATAATAGTTTAATATTTTCTTGCTTTGTTATACAAGGTAGGATTTTAGTTATATGATAAATAAGTGATAATAGTAAGCACCCTTGTTTTATTACTGATCTCAAGATTAAACATTTTCAGTTTTTCATTTTTAAGTGTGATGTTTGGTGGAGATATTTTAAAAATACAATTGACCCTTGAACAATATGGGTTCAAACTATGAGGGTTCACATATGCACTGATTATTTTTCAAAAGTAAGCACTACAGTACTGCATGATCTGAGGCTGGTTGAATCCCTGGAAGCAGAACTGTGGATATGGAGGACCAACTATAAGTTATATTCAGATTTTCAACTGTTCAAAGGGTTGGTGCCTTTAACTCCCATGTTGTTCAAGGATCAACTGTATACTTTAATAAATTAAGATATTCCTTTACTATTTGTGGTTTATCAAGATGTTTTTCTTATATTTATCAAATAATAAAAGGCATTTACTAAGAGTATGATTTTTTTTTCTTTTCCTTTGTATCAGTCAGGATTTGATTAGAGAAGCAGGCCACTAGAAGTGATTTCAAATAAGGAGATTATTATTTGAATTTGACATTAGATAATTGTGGAAATTAAATAAATAGTTCCTATAATTTTGTTGACTTGGAATCTGGTGCAGCACAAGGTAGCATCTGTATCAGCAGTACAAGCAGTTAGGGAAGAAAGATGAACGGGAGGTAAAGAAGACTGAGGATAACTTGGAATCATGAAGAGAAGCTAGAACTGACAAAGATAAATTGAAACCCAAGTTAATCTCACCGTATCTAAGCTTCCAACTTCAATGATCTGGGTGACATACAGGAAAAAATGGTACTGCTTCAACTGATCCAGGAGTCAGAGAAGCAGAAATTAATGGCCTAGAGGAAGGTGTACCAACAGTGTGAGCCAGTTGATTAATGACTACATGCATGAGTTGCAATAATACATAAACTTACTCTGACTATCCAGTGTAAAAATGGCAGCTGTTTAATTTTCACTTGCTAAATATTGTATGGATTTTTCTTGTAACCAGCTCTAGACAACCAACATATGAGAAAGAAAATTTTGTTCCAGTTGAGCTATATTGACACAGAACAAATCCAAATTGGCATCTGTACATACACAGCTATCCATATGCAACTTCCTAATAAAGACAAAAGCAAAAGCTTGATTCCACATAACATAACACTGTTATAGCTAGTATTACTGAAAACATTCTGATTAGAAACTTCCACTTCACCCCTTAGCATCTTTCTCATCAAAATAGTAGACATCAGGGTAGAATGAATAGAAAGGATGAGAGTATGGAGAGTCACTTCATACCAGTAAGTAAGGCATTGCATTGAATTTCTGTTGTGAGAAGCTGCCCACACAGTTCAATCAAATAAACCTCTAATATTTTCTATCCACTAAAGTTCTGCTTCATCATTCCTAACTGCATGCATTTTACCTTTGAGGGCTTCTTGACTCCACAGGTATAGCCACCTTGTCCTTCAACAAGGGCTGCAGAACTCACTTCCCCATTGTCATGATAACATACTTCCTTCCTCCTGCCTGAAAGAGAATGAGTATCTTTTTGGCAGCTTTTTCCAGTCCTCATTTCACTGTTCACCCTTTAAACATTCATTAACAGGTAGAGAAGTGGAGGACTCTTACCACCACTCCCACTCACTCACCACTTGCATAAGAACATTTGGTAACATCTTTGAATGAGAATTTTCCTATTCCCTACATCAGCTCACAAACTTGCATCCTTTCTCTTCCAGAAAGCCATATCTCTGTCAGCACTTCATCCTCATTTTCAAAACTCTCAATAACAATGAAAAATCTGAAATTTTACTCTATTTGCAAGCTAACAAGTTAGTCTGACACAGTTTGATGCATACTGGAGAGAAACATGAGTGTACTGAGTCAAGGATAAAAGAGTAATTAGCTACAAAAATAGTAGTATCCCCAGTACCAGTATTTGTGCTTGAGCCCCAATTCCCACAGAGTGATTCAAAGGGGATTAGATATTGCCTGCACACACTATAGCTTGAGTTACAGTAGGAAAACAAAAACAAAAACAAAGTTTAGGAAACCCAAGCTTTTATAATGGCCAGTAGGTTGGCCTGTTCTTTGCCCTGGAGGAAGGCATTGTCTTTGCTATACTTATAGAATGCCCAAGATTGTAATATACTGGATTGTAATTAAGACCACCACTTGTTTCAGAGGAAAGTACTATCTTTATCTTCCAAGGCTCTGTGCTCTACAAACAACCATCAAAAGATGGAGTGGAAAAAAGCCAGTCAGTTCCTTTGCTTAAAAGACATGTAGAAATGTAAGAGAGACATGGAGAATTATCCCCCAACATTCAACTGAACTCCACTGAGGTCACAGGGATAGACTGACAGGAAAGAGGCAATATAGTAGGAGAATGCGCCATGGACATCTGGGCCACAGGCCATGCAACTTACTTATGACTCTGGGACCTACCGAAGCCTGATCTTGTATATACCACTTCTGTTCGATAATGGAGTATTACTGTACACATATACCTTTAAGGTTTGAAATGTCATAGAACACCCAAGTAATGATGTACAGCTCAAGTCACATGGTAATTTTAGGTTGTATGGTCAAATGTTCTGTCTCTCCTAGGGCTCTGAAGAAAGTTAACAACTGCTTCTCAAAAAGAAAATTATTATCTTTTGGGTAAGGGATTACTTCAGATTTCTAAGGAGAAGCCCAATGATCCAAACTGCATCTCTATTTGACCAAAGATATTTTAAGCAAAACTGGATCTTCTAGGCTATTTGGTTCAAGTGACAAAATACTGTTTTTATGGAACACTGTACCTTTTGCAGGGATTTCTTTTGCTCTAAGTCCTGTTCAAAACTGGTAACTTTTAGGGTTACTTGGTACATGAGTCAGAGATGCTCATCCATAGGGGGTATACGTTGCCTTCAACATCCAAAAAGATCCACTAAGCATTGTGTCTCTTTGTAGTAGTTCAAGTTGTCAAACATAAAAGTGTCCATTAAAGAAATGTACTTCCATGTCTTGAACATCTAGATCCCAAGTGACTTCACCTAGATGACAGAACCCTAAACTTTTGTGAAATTTATTTCACACACTCTGGCAAACAGGCATCTTATAAAGGATTCTAGAATATTTACTACTTTCTACTACAAAATCAAAAGAATGTGCTATAATCAATGTAACGGAGGAGCATGACAGAGAGGCAATCCTATAGAATAGAGAGGCAATCAAGGATGGAGAGGTGAGATAGCCCTGAAGAGGACAGAGAAGTCATATTGCTGGCCCCAGCAGCTGGAAGAAAATGATTATGGAGGATCGTTAACAAGTATAGAGAAAAAAATTCACCAGATTAATGACACTTACCAGATCCCAGCATATGTGTTGATTTGTTTCAGCAATAAAATCACATCTGAAACAGTTAACTGCAATTAGAAGAATGACCCAATTAAGTTCATAACAATTCACTGTTAGTATCTAAAATTCAACTGTAAATTGTATGGGTATATGATAGTAATCATTATCCTTGCATCTTTCAAGATTTTAATGGTGGCATTAATCTCTGCAATCCCTCCAAGAAATGTGTGTCTATTTTGTTTCAATATTTTTGTAGTTGAGACAGAGTTCTGGTGGCTCCATTTGACTCACTCTAACACCATGTTTTTTACTTCATAGGTTAGAGGATACATGTGGGAATTCTGCAAGTTACTAAATATGTCTACCCTATTAGGTATTCTGGACTGGGGATATAATCACAAAGAGGACTTGTGGCCTCCAGGGACCACTGTGTGAAGGGCTTAAGCCAAAACTCCATTCCTAAAGTCCCCAGTGTGACTGTGACAGTAGTGTTTTAGGTCACCTGTAATTGCTATTTCAAAATAATAAATCCAGCAGTATCCAAAATGTCAGATTATTTCCCTTTCTCCAGTGCATAGTCACCCTAGTAAATGGTCATATGTAACTTTGTGGAAGGCTGAGGAGATATTTGGCAGAAAGCATCTGGCTATATAACAGGATTCTGCCTTAGGCTGTACCATCATTCCTTTTCTTGAAGTGCTCTTAGGTTATGAACTTGCTCTAGCCTGAAATTGTTTGTGAGACTATAACTTGTTATCATGGTGAGTCAGATTTCTGTTCAACAGATCTAGAGACTTCCAGGTTAAACAAATCAAGTGCGATTTTAGCAGTCCACCCATGTGTTTCAGTTCTTGGGACACCATAATCAGCTAGTCAATGCCAAAGACCTCTGTGGTCAGAACATTCTGATCACACTGCTTCCTCCCTGCCCCAGTATGGTGAGCAGGCTTACTGTGTCTTCTTTGAGTATGAGCCACTCCTTTCAATTCCCATAGCTTTTTCCTCAAATCTGTCTTTTAGCCCTAAATTTATTTTACCTTTTCTCCTATTTGTGTGTGTTCCTGTTATGCACTGTTAAAAATATGTTTGCATATATGCATTCAAACATACACATACATACATACACAGGGATGACTGATGAACTTACATTTAAAAATTATGTGCTGTTATACCTAGAAGAGTACTCTCTATATAGAAGAATTTTCTTAATATTTTTTAACTTAAATCCCCACAAAACTATACATAACTTTGAAATGATAATCAATTCTCTACAAAAATAATCGTGATGGAAAATCAGCTCAACACAGCCTAAGGATGGAGGAGAATATATTGTTTCCTGTAAGTGAACCATAGGAAGGACAGGTATACAACCTAACCTTCAGTATACTGAGAAATATAATTTGTACCACCAACACAGGATTTTGGATTTTGTCTCCACTGCTTGTTTTTATTTCTCTGTATGTTGGCTTAATTCTCCCTGATTATCTTTCTCTATTTTGGTCATTACTATGGTCCTCAGCATATGTTAGAATAACATATTTGTACTTTTTTCACTGGAGAGTATAAGCAGGGCCAAACAAGTAAGGTAATAAAATAAACAGCCCATTCTTAGAATGTTATTGGCACAGAATTAAGAATATTCTTCCCAATATTCTTTTCTCTGTAACAGAGAAAAACTAGATAGACTGTATAATATACATTACTGATTATCAGTAATATACATTACTGATAAGACAAATATTCATTTGTCTAAGCATTTTATCTACATCACGAAAATGATATTGAACAAATGAAGACATGATTTATGCTCATGGAAAGATACATATCAGAACTGTAAATGTTATGCATAGGTGTATAAATACATACATTGATATACATATATATGTAGGTAGCTGTATTTAAATTTAGCAAGGGAAATGATCTTATATGAAGAAGATGCAAAGCACTTTAAAGAGGATGTAAACATTTGTTACCTCTGTTTTATCCAATTAATTAAGGAAAATTCACCAAGCAAAATAAATGATCCAAATTTGAAATCTTATAAACTTTAAATGCCATCTGTTTTTGTTACACCAGATTATTAAATTATCTTGGAAACTAAGTTGGGAAATTTCCCCACAATATCAAAAGACAGAATAGACAGGATTTGTAAACTGACGTTAAACACATGTGTGAACATACAGACAAGGTAGATAGATAGACAGACAGATAGATAGATAGAAAAAGAAAACATTTTAAAGGAAAAAAGGAAATCAAATGGCATTTATATTTGCAATAGTTTAGTAAATGGTTGCTAAAGAAATGAGTAAATGTGTTTTTAATCTGAATCTACAGGTCACTATTATACTCTAGCAATGTAACAAATGCTGATATGTGTTAGAACTTGTGTTGAATCTAACAATCAGTCCAAGCTGCCATACTTCAGTTGAGTTGAAAAAGGACTTTGGCCTGACCATTTCCCCTGTTGATTAAAGAGTTGTGCCACAAAATAATGACTGTGACATGGATTGGTTGTGGACTCTGGCATTTTAGACTAGGTCTATTTAAGCTCAGAATAACCAGTGGGATATTTTGGATTTTTATGACAAAAAGACACCATAGATTAGGGAATGTTAATTGGGGAAATTTTAAATTTATTCAAGGTAAAATGACTTGCCTTTTCCTAAATGAAAAGAATCTAGATTTTATAACTAAGTTATACCACTCAAAATAGCTATACAGTACAGGAAGATGGATAATCAACTTTGTGGTGTGGATACAATTGTTGCTTTTCTCTCTATTAAGATATGCTTATGAGGCTCTTCTGAGTTCTGTCTTGATCTGTCAGTCACAGAGTTGCCTTGTGTGATAGTAGTGTTCCATAAAATGATGTTTGACAGAATGTGACAGCCTAGCAGCTAGGGCTGGGCCACCTGCTAACTCCAAAGCCACACTGATAGTGTCAGGCAAGCTCCCAGCTGTTAGGGGTCATTTTTCTATGGAAATGTAGATGTGCAAAACTTATCTATAATATCTTAAAAGTAGAATAGAAAGTAGAGATGATAGTTGAGTTGGGGAGGGGAATCTAACACATCAGCTGGATTCTCTTGAAGCATTTACCTTATTAAATAAAGCACCTATCTAGCAAAGAAACTCACAAAGCTATTATTGAATTCTAGAAATTTCTTGTGAGATTTCCTCAGGTTGTGACAGCCACTTTAATTAAGTTACTAAGTGAATAATTCATCTACATTAATTTTATGTTGCAGAATATTATCTTTAGATTTTTTATGTATTAAGTTTATCTCCCATTCAGTATTTTCAAGGGCAGTAAATGTGCCATATACCCCTTTCTATCCACTATACACCACCTACTCATTGATAGTGTTAGTGTGGATGTCAATAAACACTAAAGTGACTGGTCACAGAAACGGATTAAATAATTAATAATTAAATGTAAAATGGAAATGGAGTAAAAGGAGAAGTGACTTCTTCAGACTACTGTAATTTATAATATTGGGTGTCACCAGCTTCAGGAAATCATTTTCTTCAGAAATAAACTTAAAATGCAATTTGTGAAATATATTATTTTTATCTACCTTCTCTTTGAAAGCTTACCTTCAATAACTCTCTAAGCTGCAACTGGAGATGATAACTTTTTCATTTATTTCCAACTGTCTTTGAAAATTGAATGGTAACAGGGATAACGCAGACATTCAGCTTTAATAAGCACTTGCACATTGACCTTCTCTGATTCCTGGGATTGCTACCGAGCTGTGGTGCTTCATACTGAAGGACTGTTAGATTACCTCAAACTGAGATATAGTTACCTCCTGGATGCTTACTAAGTATAGGAATGGTTTAGAATGCTCTCAAACTTTATTGTATATTAGGAACATCTGGAAGGACAGTAAACATAGTTGGCTGGGACTCATCTCCAGAGTTCCTGATTCAATAGGTTCCCAGGTGATGTAAAATAAATGCTGCTGGTGTGGACACCAGATTTTGATAAATATTAATTTATACATTAACAATCTTACTTTTGAGAACAACTGATTTAAATATTGTGGTAGGCAGAACAATAGTCCCCAAAAAATGTGCACATCCTAATCTCCTGAAGTTGTGAATATGTCACATTACAAGGCAGAAGAGATTGCTCAGATGTGATTAAGTTCAAGGATTTTGAGGAGGGAGGGTAACTCCAGGTTATAAAGGTGGATCCAATATAATCACATGGGTCTTCCAGCTGTAGTAGAGAGAAGGAGATGTGACTACAAAAGAATGGTCAGAGAGATGAAACCATATTGACTTGCAAAGGGAAAGAAGGGTGCCATGGGCCAAGGAATATGGACAGCCTCTAGAAACTGAAAAAGACAAATAAACAGATTTTCACATAGAGCCTCAGAAAGAAGCTCAGCCCTGCTGACACCTTGAGTTTAGCCTACTGAGACTCATGTTAGACTGACCTAGAGAGCTCTGAGATAATACATATGTCTTTTAAAAGCCAGAAATAATAGAAAATGTATACGGGTACTGAAAAACTCTATAATCAGAATTGTATATTCCTACCTGTTCTTTGCTGGACCTTCACATGCCACAAATTTTAGATGACCAACATAGCAGCAAAAGCCCTGAACCTGATATCAGAAAACCAGCATTTGAGACATTTGTCTACCACTTACCATCTGTATTTAGACGAGTACATTTCCTCATTAAATTGACAAATACTTGAGACCTTCCTATGTAAAAGGCATATGCTATGTATTGAGACAGAAAATCAAATCAGTTACAGCTGCTATCTTTAAGTGGCTTCAATGTTGGAGACAGAGCAGGAAATCAACACATAGAACAGTGTTAAATGATCTAGATGTTGCTATTCAGAATTGTGGCATGAAAGTCCAGAAGAGAGGTATTTCAACTCAACTTTTCTGATTCTAATATTTTTTATATAAAATTATAGTTTTCACAAGGAAGGGGACTTAATATTTTTATTAAAGTATAGTCGGTTTACAATATTAATTTCTGGTGTACAGCATAGTGATTCATATATATGTATATATGTACATATATTCCTTTTCATTACAGGCTATTACAAGGAATTGAGATCAATTGGAGCTGCCAGGTGTTTAGGTGGTCAAGTAGGACAGTGAGTAATGGTCAAGTCTTTATTCACTAACTGCAATAGTTAGGCAAGTGGCCCAAAAAGAGTGGAATGCCTGCCTGGTTCTCCCCATTACATCCTTGCTGAAGACTGGCATCAGTGAGGATCAGGTGATGTTCAGTGCAGACAAGGGAAATTGTCTTGGTGTTGGGGAACCCTGGACAAAAGGCTCTGGAAGTTTTATGGACCAGAAAATTCGGGTGAGGGAGAGAGTAAGGATGAGAAGTGGGAAAGAACTGACTCAGGTTGGTCAGAGCCCCCAGATAAAAATGTCTAGGTTCAAAGGCTTGAAAAGTGCTTCAGCAGAGCACCCTCTCCTGTCCCCAATAAAGAGACTTCCAAATGGAGGTATCTGGGCTAGTAATGCAAGTATCTAGTAGAGCATGGCCAGCCCTGGGTTAAGAAGAAGCTGAATCCTTGAGTACAACACCCTCCAAAGACCGCAGTGCACTGGCTGTGCATCAGATCTGGTGTGAGGACAGCAGCTCCCCCACGAGGACCTCAAGGCATAGCCTTGATAATTGCCAATAGTTAGGCCTTAAAGATCAAACACAGGTTACTATCCTGATAGGTCTTATATGTATAGACCAGTGCTATCCAAAAGAAATATAATGGGAGCCACTCATATAATTTTAAATTTTATACTAGCCACATTAAAAAAGTAAGAATGGATAAGCTTAATTTAATAATATAGTTTATTCAAAGCAATGTAGCCAAAATAATATTTCCAAGTATATTCAATATTAAAATTATTTTAATTATTAAAATTATTAATGAAATACATTAAATTCTTTTTTTCCATACTTAGTTTTCAAAGTCTGGTGTGTATATACACTTACAGGACATCTCCATTGAGTCTAGCCATACTTCAAGTATTTAAGAGTCACATGTGGCCTCTGGCTATTATACCAAACAGTGCAGACACATGACCTTTTCTAAGTATTTAAAAAAAAAGGCTCAGAATTGTAGTCCAAAAATCATCCAATCCTGGTTTTCAGTTTCAGCTTCCCAGTTATTAATCATGTGACCATAGGCAAAATTCTTACTTCCTTGAGTTAATATATTTAAAGTATCTAGTAAAGACTAATATATATTTGGAATGCAAAATGCATCATCTCCCTTTACCTCAAGGTTCCTTTCTTTACACAAATTATCTCAGTTGAAGACGATCACTATGGGGCTTTAATGAGATAAAACATATTAACATTTTGGTGGGTGTACAGAAAAGAGTGAACATGGCAGATATGAAGCTGCCATCTTTAGAAGGGCCAGCTTGCAAAGTTGACATTTGGCTGCTGTCTTGACCTTTTTCCTAACTAATTAAAGGTAAATTGTTGTGTGTAGACTGTTGGCACAACTATGTGATTTATGGTAAATATCTGTTTTCCTTCTTGGATTCTGGAGTTTTGAAGATGAGGGAGAGGATGCCTATGTGACCAGCCCACTAAGACCGTGGGTGCTGAGCCACTAAACATGAGGGAAATCTTAGAGAACTCTTAAATATTCTAATTTTTATTTGAGTTTAAATCTCTTTCATAAACTATTTCCACTTGAGTAGTATATTAGGGTTTGCAGGGAAGGCAAAATTAAATAAATAAAATACAATTTCCATGTAGATAAATTCAGAAAATAAGGTTCAAGAAGTACTTGTGGCAGAATTTCTCAGAGCCTTGGGAGCTCCCACCGTGGACTGTGACTTGGTGCAGTGTATTCAAAACCAATCAGTTTCACAGCTAAGAAGGAAACCAAGTGCTTTTCTCAGGACCCTGATACTGGTTTCATGACCATGTATTAAAACAGATGAAATTAGATCATAGTAGTAAATTTACATGTAAAAGTCCCATAAACATAGAAGCAGCAAATGGTACTATCTTGGATATAGACAACTGCCCTCAACAAATTGCTGACTGTGCCATGGTGGGCATTTGTTGTTGGGAACTGCCTCAAACTATGTGTCCTAGTCTCTATATCACCTCAATAGGACCATATAACTATCTCTAATGGAACATGAATGGAAGTGATGTGTCATTTCCAGGTTCAATTTTCTAAAAAGCAGATGTCCTTCTCCAATGCCTTCTGCCTTGTCAGCTGGGTAGAAGCAGAAGATTTGAACATCACAGGAGATGGCAAAACTGAAAAACAGAAGAAGCCCATGATATGAACCATGTCATAGGACAACCTGCTGACCCAAAACATCCACACTGAACTGTTGAAAGAATAAGACATATGCACTTATAGCTTGAATATTCTAAACTTGTAAGATTATTTATATATAGTTGTTTTTACTCTAACACAAGAAAATCTCAGGATATAGAAAAATAACTGTCTTAACAAACTCCCTCCATTTGATCTCAACATTCAAACACACCTTGACAAAGTTTTAGCTCCAGAAGATCCTGTTACCTATGGAGACATTAGTGTCTTAACAAGACAAGACTGAGAGCACTCGTATGGTGATCATTTTTTCTAAAGGGTGAAATGCTATGCAGGTCAGTCCCAGATCAGAGCTGCTTAAAGATACAATACAAATACAATACAAAACATTTACAATAAATATACCTCTGACTCTTAGACAGTACCTATCTCTCACCTAATAACTATGCCCACACAGTGCCTAAAGCCTCACACTTTCACTCATATTCTCTAGGTGTTGTGTTCTCAACATCATGATTCCTTCATCCTCTCTCTCCTTTACCAAAATGTTGGCTGCAGTCACAAAAGTGTGAACCCATGAGCAAAACAATTGCAAAAGGAGACATGCTAAATAGAATATATAATGCTATAACACATTTTTATACATGCAATGAATTATATTTTGGTTGCCAATTTGATACATAGTCATGCCTCAGTATCCAGGGGGTACTGGCTCTAGAAACCCCAGAGATACCAAAATCTATAGGTGCTCAAGTTCCTTATATAAAATGACATATAATAACTATACATTTATTTTATTTCCATATTTCCATAACAGAAATTTTAGTCATTTCTATGACTCTTCTAAAGAGTTTGAAAAACAACAAGTCTTTATATGTAGATGCCACAATACATAATACATAATATACATTGAAAGTTTCAATATAATCTCGGTCTTCTCCAGTAAGAAGGGAATGTTATTTGCCTTTAGGTATCTGCTAATTAGTGGTACAATATGATTTACTAAATGGACTACTACGAATTGAACTCAATATATCAATTCATTGAATTATTTATTAAATACAGTCTAAGCTTTATTTATTTTGTTTATTAAAGGCATATAGTTTAAATTTTGCATAAAAAACTAAGTTCATTAATATGAAATGACATATAATGTATGTGTTTCTTACCTGGTAAGAAAATTTCTACTAGATAAAATTATTTTTACCAATTGGAATTTTGTTTTAATACCTATTAATGATGTTTTAAAGAATATCACTGAATGATTAAAAAATGCAGTTTCAAATAGACAAAATTGGCAATACTCAGACTGAGTTGACTTTTATTTTGTGATTATGTGAGTCTATAAAATCTTCAGAATGACACCCACTAGAATAATGTGAAATGTATCTACAGCAGAGTTGATAATGTGCCAGATGCTTCAAAAACCCACTTTGCTTTTTTCTACAATTTATTCTAATATCTGAAAAATATACAAGATAAAATAAATAAGCATTAAAGCTTTTTTCTTTTCTTTATTTGAAACAAAGAAGAATATAATGACAGTTCTTATAAAATGTATTTTTTGTACATTTACTCTTCACTTTTATAATAACAAAATGAGAAAGACAATACATGACTTACAATAGAAAGATTGTATATTAGGAGATTTGAGTTTCCAAGATAATTTCTAGGTTGGAAGGTCCAAGAACTTCCAATTTTAAAAACAATACATTAAAGTTTTTTCCAGAATGTATATGAAATATGTGGTCTAATTTTCTAAATAGAATCAAACCACCCTACTGTGATTTATATTGCTTTGCATGATACATTTGATTTTTTTTTTTGTTTTACTATAGAACCAACCTTCCAGAAGTTTTATAATAACTGCTACCAGTCAGATTTATTCCATTGCATTACTAAGCCTTCCACTATCTTTTAAATTATTATTATAATCCTTACACAAACTCTACTTTTCTCTTTGTGTAACAAAATCAAGTTTTGAATTCCAAAATGAGCTCCTGTCAGGTCAGGCAGCATAATTTGTGTTGTTTTCTCATTTTTGATCTTTGTTGCAGGAGCGAATCCAGAAATAGTCGGTGAAACACTATACCATGTGTACCTCGGAGCCTTTTTGTGAACCATCATGATTTGGGAGTAATTTGTGCAGGAAGAGCACAAAAAATACCATAGGATAACTGATGCATCATTTAGCTTATTGTCACACAAAATGACTCCAGACTGAATGTGGAGTAGGGAGGAAATCCAGCTTAACGTTAGACCAATGCTTAACAGGGAGGCCTCATTTTTGTTTGTGGAATGGATTCATTTCTTTAAGGGTTAATTTGCTCACTGTCCATTTAGATATTTAGACTTTAGAAAAGAATTTTTAAATGTACAAACTATTGATCTTTAAAATCAGTCTCCTAAAGAACTGTACTGGAATATCCAAGAACAAGCCACATTCACAAATCAGGTTAAATATAACATTAACATTTTATAGAAAAATGCCCTGAGAGTAACACCATAAAACCTAGATTAGTGAAGACATAGTGATGGTATCTAGTAAATTTAGTTGAATAAATCAGAAAGATATGAATGAATAAGGTAATGAATTAATTAATGATTAAGGATATGGATAGTCAACATGATTTATTTAGTAACTTGCTAGTAAGTAGGTGGCAGCATCTTAAAATGACTTCTCTTCTTTTTTGAGGAAGGCCTGTATCGCTATAAACTTCCCTCTTAGCACTGCCTTTGCTGTGTCCCATAGGTTTTGAGTGGTTGTGCTTTCATTATCATTTGTCTCAAGGTACTTTTTAATTTCAGCTTTGATTTCCTCATTGACCCATTGTTTTTTCAATAACATATTGTTTAATCTCCATGCTTTCCTTTTTTTCTCCTTTGTTTCTCTGTTGTTGATTTCCAGTTTCATGGCATTGTGGTCAGTAAAGATGCTTGAGATAATTTCTATCTTCTTAAAATTGTTGAGGTTTCTTTGGTGCCCAAGTACATGATCGATCCTGGAAAATGTTCCATGTGCACTTGAAAAGAATGTATATCCTATTTTTGGGGGGTGTAATGCTCTGAAAATATCTACCAAATCTAGTTTTTCTATTGTAGTATTTAATTTCTCTGTTGCCTTGTTTATTTTCTGTCTGGAAGAGCTGTCTAGTGATGTTAATGCAGTGTTAAAATCTCCAACTATGCTTGTATTCCCATCAATATCCCCCTTTATCTCTGTTAGTAATTCTTGTATGTACTTAGGTGCTCCTAAATGACAAATGCTGGAGAGGCTGTGGAGAAAGGGGAACCCTCCTACACTGCTGGTGGGAATGCAGTTTGGTGCAGCCACTATGGAAAACAGTGTGGAGATTCCTCAAAAGACTAGGAATAGACTTACCATATGACCCAGGAATCCCACTCCTGGGCTTGTATCCAGAAGGAAATCTAGTTCAGGATGACACCTGCACCCCAATGTTCATAGCAGCACTATTTACAATAGCCAAAACATGGAAACAGCCTAAATGTCCATCAACAGGTGACTGGATAAAGAAGAGGTGGTATATTTATACAATGGAATACTACTCAGCCATAAAAACCGACAACATAATGCCATTTGCAGCAACATGGATGCTCCTGGAGAATGTCATTCTAAGTGAAGTAAGCCAGAAAGAGAAAGAAAAATACCATATGAGATCGCTCATATGTGGAATCTAAAAAACAAAAACAAAAACAAAAACAAACAAACAAACAAAAACAAAGCATAAATACAGGACAGAAATAAATTTGCAGACAGAGAATACAGACTTGTGGTTGCCGGGGAGGTGGAGGGTGGGAAGGGATAGACTGGGATTTCAAAATTGTAGAATAGATAAACAATATTACACTGTATATCACAGGGAAATATACACAAAATGTTATGATAACTCACAGAGAAAAAAATGTGACAATGAGTGTGTATATGTCCATGAATGACTGAAAAATTGTGCTGAACACTGGAATTTGACACAACATTGTAAAATGATTATAAATCAATAAAAAATGTTAAAAAATGACTTCTCTGAGTAGCAAGAGATATCCAAATGAAAGGGAAGAATTATTTCACTCCTTCCTAAACCATCCATATTGTTTAATCAAAAGCTGAGCTACTCTGACTTGCATCCAGCATTGAAAAAATGAAGACAAGCCAGTTTAACTGGATGCAGAAGACTAAAGGGAAGTTACTTAACTGTAAGTAGCCTAATCATTCTCTAAGTGTATTTCACAAGGCCATGGGGTTATTTTCCCTGGGTGAAAACACAGCTCAGTAGACTTGATACTACGTACTTCAACTGGGCCACAGCTTACTGCCAACTTGCTTCCTTTTACAACTTCTTTTATTTTTAAGGGGTAGGTAATGGAGTGGAGTTTTATTTCAAGGCAAAATGTGAACAAGCAAAATGAGCACAGAAGCAGCCCCATCCCCAGGCAAAGGTTTGGTGCTTTCAGAGAGATAGTTGACAACCACATTAGTTTGTGTCAAGGAAGAGCTTGATCCTTCTCGCTGCTTTTGTCTAAGATGCAGTTCACTTCCTATCAGCTTATTTAAACTTAAAACTAATTATCAGAATGAAGGACTTTTCATTAATATTGACTAAAAACTTTATCTTACTTAAAAAGAAAAAAATATAAGATTAAGAATGAAACTGTTAAACAAACAAAAAAAGAACTAAATGTTTTTTGTGTGCAGGTCTCAATTTTCAGAAAATAATTAGGTCTAATTTCTCATATATAATAACAAATTCTTCACTAAGACATGCTTGATTTGACTTCTGATTTCCTTCTTTTCAGGGTAAAAAAATCACAGTAATAGAACTTGAGGAAATACACAAACTAGCATCTGTTCTTTTTCTCCATCTCTCAAAACAACCTGCCATAAACAGAACTCTTTAAAAGATTCTAGCACATTTTTGATAAAATTATTGATATTTATAAGTTGGTTAAATGCACTCCTTCCATTATATCTTAATTTGTTTGTGTTTTAAGCTATATTTCTACTATATTAATTATTTGTAAGTTAAGAGAAGACTGAACTTCAAATTATTTTTTAGATTTTCTATGCAAAGTCAAATCTCACACTTTATGATTTCTTGTTGAACAAGCTACTGTAATAGGTTCACAGATATTTTTCAGGAGCAAATATTTATTGGACCAAGAAGCTAAGTTTTGATGCTTTGTGTATTATTTAACATGGGAGCAGAATTGTTTTAGTATTATTTAATATAGAAAGAGGAAAATATTTGATATAAGTTCTCAGTCATTGGTCCAAAATCAAATACTAGCAAATGAAAAGGTAGAGCCAAGATGAGAACTCAGTACTTGTAACTCATGCTGTTCCAGATATTAGGAACTAGTCATTGAGACTGGTTTATACTTGATGGAAAATGTATAGTTCAATCACTTTCCAAGGCACAAAAACTTCAGATTCTCAAGAAATAATGAAATCAGTATATTAATCTTTACTACAGATAAACTGTTTAAAATTACAGTGATTGCTATATAAATTTATACGCTTACCTTTTAATATATGCAAAATATAGTGGAAAGAAAACAGGCCATGTACTAATTCAAAACATTCATGAACATAAAAAAATTCACTCAAAAAATTTGTGTATCTATATGTGTACATGTATGTATGGGAAGAAATGTACAACATCCATACAGTTTTATGAAAAATAATTTTCAAGCTAATGTATCTTTAAAGTACAATATTTGTAAAACTGCATCACTGTGTTTCTCTATTTATACACATATTGTTTGCACTGTGCACTGACATTACTAGAACCAAGTAAGAGACACAGCATAAGTCACACACTGCTTTCCAAAATTTGTGCATTTTCCTGTTCTTAAGGACAAGACATGTCTTTGACAGGCACTATACAAATCTCAGTGCAATTTTAAGACAAGTAAGGGCATGCCATGAAAACTGGTCTTCAACATGAAGAAATATGAAAGAAATAGCATTATACGGCTTCTGCAAGCCAAACCAATCCCTGCTATTGAGTTTTGTTTAGCCAAAGCAGTACTTTTGTTCTACTTTGGTTGGGTAGGGTTTGTTATTATTGAATTATAACATCTTTGGTGGAGTTCAGGAAGGGTCCTGTTCTTTCATGCTTGCTAAGGGCAATACCCTTCCATTCTCTTAATCCAGGCCACATTACCTGTCTGAATTAGAAAATATTTCCTTTTGTGACTGCTGTTTTATATAAGTAATCAGACCCATGTGGCATAGACTTTCAAAAACAGAATAGAAGATAAGTAAGTAGAAGGGTTGAGGACAATTCAGTTGAAAACATGGCAGGAGAATGACTAGAATTCTGATGTGTAGAGAAGTTGCTAAGTCAAAAAATGTAGGTTAAAGTGAGATTACAGAATATTTTAATTTACAATGAAAACATTGGGATTAAAGCCCAATGTCAGTAGAAATTAATCAACTGTTGTAAAATTTGATCGAAGTCTTGCCTTAGAAAATTAGTTTGTGCTGGGACATAGGGTTGATTGAAACAAGAAGAGTGGGAAGGTAAGGATAGTCTTATGTAGAGACACAGTTTTTTTTTTTTTTAATTGAAGTATAGTTGATTTACAAAGTTGTGTTAGTTTCAGGTGTGTAGCAAAGTGATTCAGGTATCTATATACATATGTGTACATGTATGCATTATTTTTCATTCTTTTCCATTATAGGTTATTAAAAGATGTTGAATGTAGTTCCCTGTGCCATGCAGTAGGTCCTTTGTTTATATATTTTATATATAGTAATATGTATATTTTAATCCCAAACTCCTAATTTATACCCCCTCTTTACCTCTGGTTTGTTTGTGTTTTCTACGTCTGTGAGTCTATTTTTGGTTTGTAAATAAGTTCATTTGTATTACTTTTTTTAGATTCAACGTATAAGTGATAATCATATTATATTTGTCTTTGACTTACTTCACTTATTATGATAATCTCTAGGTCTATCCATGTTTCTGCAAATGGCATTATTTCATTCTTTTAGAGACAGTTATTACTGTAAATAAATATGATTATGTAGAATAGTTCTAAGGATATATTTACCAAGAAAAAAGAAAATTTAAAAAAAGACAGAAAAAGTCAATAAGATATAGAATTTTTATGACTGGGAGGATGATAATGTTATTAATTGTAATAGACCAGACAAGATTAGAAGTCATCATTATAAAAGATAAATTTTGTGTTAGATATGTTAAGTATGATCTCACTATTTAATACCTGAGAAGGAATGCCCAATATGCAATAGGAAATATAAAAACTTTTTTATGTAATACCAAAAATAGTTCTGTAAAAATGGATTAAATTAATCATTCATTTTTTTGCACACAGAGTCATAACCAAGGCTGTTCAAAAAAAGATAGCAAAGAATAAATGAGATATTGTTGTTGTTTTTTAAAGAAAACATGAAAAATGATGTCAGGTGAAAATGCTATGCAAACAAAAAAACAAAACAAAGCAAAGCAAAACAAAAACAGACAGATAGTTCTCAATTCCTTTCCTATTTCACTGACAGCATATCTCCCACCTGGTGAATTTAAGACCATAACATATCACAGAAAATATTTTTGTGACCCATTGGAAAAAATGCATAAACCATCACAAATTATTATAAAAGTAGTTCTTTAAACAATCTGCTCATATGTTTGAAGAGTTTATACTCATCTCTATCACAGATTTACAGGTTGCTAAATAATCTTTAAAAAAGATTTTGAGTACCCTGATTTCCAAAAAATTAACTTTAAATTAAAACAGAAAATCTTCATAGCTTTACTAGAACAATTTTAAAAACAACATTTAACACTTCTTGGGTTTTGCCCGTGATGTCAATGAAATGGTGGCACAGGAGTTTTTACTGCACACATCTCTCCTCCAACATCAATTTGAACCACTCTGCACAGGAAAATACTTTCACAAGAGCCAAAGATTACAAGTGAGAATTACAGCACGTGGGTAAAGCACAGAAATAAGATAAGATGCTATGAGGATGACGGAAAGATAGATTCACACCACTCCCTTCACCTCTACCCAGGCCCCTGGCAGCCCCTTCTAGAGAGAAACAGACACCTAGCACTGACTGCAACATGGAACCCTAATTGCCTTTGCCCTAGGTGTCTCCTGTGGGCTTGCAGGAACTCAGTCTCCCAGCTTAGTGCAGTGCCTGCCAGCTCCAGAGGGACCAAGTCATCTTTGGCACCAGCTCCCTGCAAAGTCCCAAAAACTCAGACTCCTGGCACCCCAGTGCTTGCCTACTCCACCAGCTTTAGGAAGCTTCTGGACCCTCTTGCCCCAGACTCACCCCAAGACTTGCTAGTCACAGCCACTTCTGGCAGATCCTGTGGCATCAGGATCCCAGCATACCTGCAACCCTCAAGGCTGCTCCCATCACACCAGGTGGCTCCTCCCACACCAGGTTCCTGGCAGGCTCCTGTAAATTCAGGCCTGTCAGTCAACCCCCTGCTAGGTTCCACCAGTCCCCAGGCAATTCTGGAGGCTTCACCATCTCCTGCAGCAGACAGCTTCCAAGACATTAAGTTCACAGGGAGCATCCTCAAACTGAAGTCCTGGCTATACCCCAGTGCCTGCCAGTTGCTATAACACTTGCACATTAATATAAATAAAAATTGCTGCAGCCAAAAAAGAGTATGGAGATCCCTCAAGATATTCCACTTTTTCAAAGGAAAGGAAATCACTATATCGAATAGATATCTGCACCACCTCCACTGTGCTCACTGCAGCATATCTACAATAGCCAAGACATGGAAACAACCTAATTATCCCTTGAGGGATGAATGGATAAAGATGTGGTATACAATGGAATATTATTCAGCCATAAAAGAATGAAACCCTGCCTTTTGCAACATGGATGAATCATGAGAATATTATGCTAAGTGAAACATGTCAGAGAAACACAAATATTTTATGTTCTCACTCATATGTGGAATCCAAAACAGTGAGCCCAAAGAAATAGACAGTAGAATGGTGGTCATCAGGGGCTGGGTGAGGGAGAAAATGGAGACAAGTTGGTCAAAGGTACAAACTTTCAGTTATAAGATGAACAAACTAGGGGGAAGCTAATGCATAGCATGGTGACTATAATTCACAATACTGCATTATGTACTTGAAAATTAAGATAGTAGATCTTAAAATTATCATGACCAAAAAAAAAGTAATTAGGGGACCAACCAAGATGACAGAGTAGAAGGACACTCGTAGTTCACCCTCTCCCACAAATACACCAAGACTCACATCCACGGGACCCACCCAGCCAACCAGAGCACCTGCTGAAGTCTGACAGAACATTGCCTTCTTCAAAAGACAAAGATGCCACAAATCTGGTAGGAGAAAAGGAATAAAGAAAGAACAAAAGGAAAAACAGTGTGGGAAAGGTCCTGTAGGGAGGGAGCAGCAAAGGAGGAATAGTGCTTATTTGCTGGGTCTCTCCAATGGAGAGGTTAGTGGGATGGAGGGGGAACTTCCAAGGCTTGGATCTGTATGAATAACCCTTGATTGACAGAAGTAAGTTAAATGGGTACAGAGTGTCTCTGTAACTCCCAGCCCTAGAGGCAAAGTGGCAGGTGGGGAATGGACAGGCTGCCCAAGCAGGGCCAAGGACTGGGGCTGGCTGAACAGAGGTAACCCCGGGAGACTGCAGGGTGCTGTGTGTCATGGCTGGGAGTGTATACAGAGCAGAACAACCTGGGACCTCCATAAAATATGAAAAAAAAAAAAAAAAAAGCAACATGGCTGGTTTGCCCTGGGGAGAAGGATGCCACAGTTCTTACCCCTAAAAACCTGCCTAACCAGTTCTCAGAAGACAGGCAGGGCTCAGCTACAGCCACCATATCCTCCAGTGCTTAGCACCTAGGCAGGGTGGGGATCTAAACTTGAATTCGTACCTAGGGGCTTAGCAACCTCATAGGTGAGGCTGAGATTTGTTTATAGCCCAAGGCAGATAGGATCATTCTACCCTGGTACCTCTGAGAACTCACACCTCCAAGACAAACAAACAAGGAGCTGAGTGCAAACACAGAGCAGGGGTGAGTGCTGTTTCACCATCTTCCCTGAGCTCACCTATGGATCGTGGACCCAAGGCAGAGTGGACAGTGCACAGAGCAGGAGAGTGACCAGCACTGTGAGAGCGTGGGACCCGCAGGACCCACCCAGACCCACCCACCTACTGTGCAGGAGCGCAGCATCTAACCACTACATTGGGAGGGGGTGTGACCTGCAAACCCATCTTGTAAGAGCACAGCACCTGACCACAGTGTTGGGAGGGGGAGCGATCTACTTGCCAACCTGCACTGGGAGCAGCACAGACCAGGGGCATCAATGGAGGGGCTCTAGAAGCAGAGAGCTGAGTTCCCACAGCAGTCCACGAGGACAGCACCAGCGATAACCACAAAACAAAAAAAAGAGACCCCATTGAATAACAAGGGCAGGCTTTGACTATCAGGTCAATGGCTACACCACTAATGAAAGTGAAGTAAGACATGACAACCAACCATACTTAAGGAAGACTTCAGTCATTAAGAGTGCACAGTCTCCAGGGGAACACATCCACCTATTTTTTTCTACTTTTCCTTTTTTTTTTTCTCTTTTTCTCTGTTCTATTATTTTTTTACTTTTTAAATTTTTACTTTTTAAACAATTGTATATGTCTCTATTTTAAATCCCTTTTAAATTTCTCTTTTAAAATATTTGTGTTACTATTATTATTTGAAATTCACCTCAATTTCATTTTATTTATCTTGTTTTGTTCTCTTGTTATTGATTACACTCAGTTTTCAATTTTTTTTGCTCTTTTCTCCTCTTTTAAGGTTTTTAAAATACGTATAAACTTGATTTATATTTTGCCTCAACTTGTTCTTCTGTTATTGATTACACTCTGTTTTCAAACCATTTTTTCTTCTTTTAAAATTCTCTCTTTTTTAAAAATTTTGTTTCTGCATACACTTTAGATAGGTAAATAAATAAACTCCTTAAGGACTACAATAGATAACTGATACTCCATAAGCACCAGTGCCAGAGAGATACAAGCAAGATGAAGAAGTAGAGGAATCACTCCCAAAAGAAAAAGAAATCCCCTGAAAGAACAATCAATGAAATAGACATTGATAGCCTACTAAATCAATATTTCAAAAAAAGGAGTGATCAAAGTACTGAAGGAACTAAAAGAGATTGTGTTTAGAGAGAGAGAATATGTCAAAAAGGAAATTGAAACTATAAAGAGAAGCCAATTAAAATTGGAAAACTCATGGCTGAGATGAGAGCTGATCTAAAGGCTGTACAAAGCAGACTAGATAATGCAGAGGAATAAATAAGTGGCCTAGAAGACAGGACAACAGAATCCACCCAATCAGAACAGCTGAGAGAAAAACAAATAAAAAACAATAAAAACAATATAATATGGGATAATATAAAGCATACCAATCTATGCATAATAGGGGTTCCAGAAGGGGGAGAAAGAGCAAAGAGAATTGAAAAGGTATTTGAAGAAAACATGACTGAAAAGTTCCCAAACCTAAAGAAGGAATCAGATATCCAAGTGCAGGAAGCTCAGAAGGTCCCAAACAAGAAGAACCCAAACAGACCCACACCAAGACATATAATTATCAGGATTGCCAGGGTTAAGGATAAAGAAATGATCCTAAAGGCAGTGAGAGAAAAACAAAGAGTGAGTTACAAGGGAACCCGCATAAGGCTTTCAGCTGATTTCTCTACACAAACCCTACAGGCCAGAAGGGAGTGACAAGATATATTCAAAGTCCTGAATGAAAAAAAAAAAAAAAAAAAAAAAAAAAAAAGCCTAGGATACTTTATCCAGCAAGGTTATCTTTTAGAATAGACAGAGAGATAAAGAACTTCACAGACAAACAAAAGCTAGAAGACTTTAGTAACACTAAACCCATGTTAAATAATTATTGAAAAATCTACTCTAAACAGAAAAGAATATGGATGCTACAGAAATGAGAAAACCATAATTGGAAAGGTGATAACTACCATGAATTACAAATAGAATAAACATGAAATGGTAAAAGAAGACATCTAAATCATTAAGAGTGGGAGAGAGAGGCAAGAAAACATAAAGTTTTTTTTTCTTCTTTTTTAAATTTTTTGTTCTCAGTAGGATGGGTTTGAGATTATATTACTATCTGTTTACTATAAACAGTTAGAG
Organism: Camelus bactrianus; assembly: GCF_048773025.1. Classification (NCBI taxonomy): domain Eukaryota; kingdom Metazoa; phylum Chordata; class Mammalia; order Artiodactyla; family Camelidae; genus Camelus; species Camelus bactrianus. The sequence goes on along the minus strand of NC_133552.1, from coordinate 28,725,778 downwards.
TAATAGGTTAATATACTTATAATGAAGTGTAACCACAAGTTAAAAACTTACAAGTGAGTCACAAAAACTAAATAAATCCAAGATAGTACAAAGGAAAATTATCAAATAACAAAAAGAAGAAGAAAGGAACAAATAGGAAATATCAAAACTAACTGCAAAACTAAGTTCAAAATGGCAATAAACACACACTTATCATTAATTACTGTAAATGTCAATGGACCTAATACTTCAATTAAAAGACATAGAGTGTCAGACTGGATAATAAAGCAAGAACGTTCAATATGCTGCATACAAGAGACCCACTTTAGGGAGAAGGACACATATAGATTCAGAGTGAGAGGATAGAAAGGATATTCCATGCAAATGGAAATGAGAAGAAAGCAGGAGTAGCAGTAATGATTTCAGACAAAATAGACTTTAAAACAAAGGCTATAAATAAAGATAAAGAAAAACATTTTGTAATGATTAAAGGACTAATATAAGATGAAGATATTACACTCATTAATATATATGCACCCAGTATAGAAGCACCTAAGTACATAAAGCAAAAACTAACAGAAATAAAGGGGGAAACTGATGGGAATACAATCATTGTTGGAGACTTTCACACAGCATTAACATCACTGGACAGATCTTCAAGACAGAAAATAGAGAAATTGAATGATACAATAGAAAAATTAAACCTGGTGGATATTTTCAGAACATTACAAGTTCTCAAGTGCAAATGGAACATTTTCTAGGATTGATCATGTACTTGGGCACAAAAGAAGCCACCACAATTTTAAGAAGATAGAAATTATCTCGAGCATCTTTTCTGACCACAATGCTATGAAACTAGAAATCAACTACAGAAAAACAAAGGAGAAAACAATGACAACAAGGAGATTAAACAACACGCTACTAAAAAATCCAATGGGTCAATGAAGTAATCAAAGTCAAAAGCAAAAAAATACTTTGAGACAAATGACAATGAAAACACAACAGAATTTATGGGACGTAGCAAAGGCCGTGCTAAGAGGGAAGTTTATAGTGATACAGGTGCTCCTCAAAAAAGAAGAAAAATCTCAAATATACAATCTAACCTACCAACTAAAAGAATTAGAAAAAGAATAGCAAAAACAAAAACAAAAACAAAAAAAACCAAAGCCAGCAGAAGGAAGGAAATAATAAATATTAGGGAAGAAATATATAAAATAGAGATTTAAAAAACAATAGGAAAAAAATCAATCAAACCAAAAGCTGGTTTTTTTTGAAAGAGTAAATAATATCGACAAACCTCTGGCCAAACTCACAAAGAAGAGAAAAGAGAGATCACAAATAAGCAAAATATGAAAGAAAAATGGAGCAATTACAACAAATAACATAGAAATATAGAATATTATACAAGAATATTATGAACAACATTATGGAAACAAAATGGATAACCTAGAGGAGATGGACAAGTTTCTGGAAACATATAGTCCACCAAGACTGAATCAAACAGAAACTGAACACTTGAACAAACCAATCACTAGAAATGAAATCGAAATAGCAATAAAAAACTTCCCTACAAATAAAAGTCCAGGACCGGATGGCTTCACTAGGGAATTCTATCAAACATACAAAGAACTCAAACCAGTCCTTCTCAAACTCTTCCAGATGATTGCAAAGGAGGGAATACTCCCAAACTCATTCTATGAAGCCACCATCACCCTGATACCAAAACCAGAGAAAGACACTAACAAAAAAAGAATTACAGACAAATATCACTGATGAACACAGATGCAAAAATCCTCACCAAAATATTAGCAAATAAAATCCAACAACATATAAAAAAGATTATACATCATGACCAAGATGGGGTCTTCCCAGGGACACAAGAGTGCTTCAACATATGCAAATCAATCAATGTAATATATCACATCAACAAGAGAAAGGACAGAAACCACACGATCATCTCAATGGATGCAGAAAAAGCATTTGATAAAATTCAACACCCATTTATGATAAAAACTCTCACCAAAGTTGGTATAGAGGAAACATGTCTCAATATAACAGAAGCTATATATGAAAAACCTACAGCCAGCATAGTACTCAACGGTGAAAAGCTCAAAACTTTCCCACTGAAATCTGGGAAAATCTGGGACAAGGCTGTCCACTCTCACCATTCCTATTCAACATAGTCTTGGAAGTCCTAGCCACAGTAATCAAGCAAGATTTTTCTATATATAGAAAACCTAAAAGGTCCACACAAAAACTACTAGAACAAAATGTAATAAAATTTATATGGAATCACAGAAGACCTAGAATTACCAAAGCATTACTGAAGAAAAAGAAAGAGGCTGGAGCTACTGTAATTAAAACTGCATGGTATTGGTACAAAAACAGACATATAGACCAATGGAACAGAATAGAGAGTCCTGAAATAAACCCACAAACTTTTGCTCAACTAATCTTTGACAAAGGAGGCAAGAATATACAATAGAATAAAGACAGTCTCTTCAGCAAATGGTATTGGGAAAACTGGACAGCAACATGTAAATCAATGAAGCTAGAACACTCCCTTATACCAAGTACAAAATAAACCCAAAATGGATCAAAGACTTAAACATAAGACAAGATACAATAAACCTCCTAGAAGAAAATGTAGGCAAAACATTATCTTACATAACATCTCAAAAATGTTCTCCTAGGACAGTCTACCCAAGCAATAGAAATAAAAGCAAGAATAAACAAATGGGACCTAATTAAACTTACAAGATTCTGCATAGCAAATGAAAGCATAAGCAAAACAAAACAACAGCCTATTAGAATGGTAGAAAATTTTTGCCAAATATGAAACTGACAAAGGCTTGGTCTCCAGAATATATAAGCAGTTCATACAACTTAATAAGAAAAAACAAACAGCCCAATCCAAAAATGGGCAGAAGACCTAGACAACAATTCTCCAGTGAAGACATATGAGGATCAATAAGCACATGAAAAATGCTCAATGTCACTAATTATCAGAGAAATGAAAATCAAAACTACAATGAGGTATCACCTCACACCAGTGAGAAAGGCCATCACTCAGTCCACAAATGATAAATGCTGAAGAGGCTGTGGAGAAAAGGAAACCCTCCTACACTGCTAGTGGGAATGCAGTTTGGTGCAGCCACTATGGAAAACAATATGGAGAGTCCTCAAAAGACCAAGAATAGACTTACCATATGACCCAGTAATCCCTTTCCTGCGCATATATCCAGAAGGAACCCTACCTCAAAAAGACACCTGCATCCCAATGTTCATAGCAGCACTATTTACAATAGCCAAGACATGGAAACAGCCTAAATGTCCATCGACAGATGATTGGATAAAGAAGTGGTATATTTATACAATGGAATACCATTCTGCCATAAAAATAACAACATAAGCCATTTGCACCAACATGGATGTCTCTGGAAAATGTCATTCTAAGTGAATTAAGCCAGAAAGTGATATAAAAATATCATATGAGATCACTCATATGTGGAATCTAAAAAAAAGAAAAAGACAAAGACAAACAAACATAAATACAAAACAGAAACGGATTCATAGACATAGCATACAAACTTGTGGTTGCCAGGGGGAAGTGGGTGGGAAGGGACAGACTGGGAGTTTGAAATTTATAGATACTGACAGGCATATGTAGAATAGATAAATAAGATTATACTATATAGCACAGGGAATTATATACAAGATCTTGTGGTAGCTCACGGTGAAAAAGAATGTGGCAGTGAATATATGTATGTTCATTTATAAGTAAAAATTGTGCTCTACACTGGAAATTGACACACCACTGTAAACTGACTGTAATTCAATAAAATAAAATTTTAAAAAATGGTAATTATGTGAGGATTAGAGGTTAACTTATTGTGACAATCATTTCACAATATATACATGTATCAAATCACTTTGTACACCTTAAACTTATTAAACTTAAAACATGTTATATTTTAATAATATATAAAAAAAGGTAAAAATATTTTTTTAAAAGCAATGAATTAATGGGAAAAAAATTGCCATGTACTACTTTGCATATTTAAGAGCGATGCATATAAGAAACTGTTTCCTCACAGTTTTATTAATTTTGTGCATTATTCAACTTTTACTTTATTCTAACCTGATAATCTAATCTTGGGGACTTCTTGAAATGTTTTAATAACAAACAAATACTTAATTTGAAACTTAATTATATTTCATAACTGCTAGTAAAGAATGTAATTGGCCAAAAGTGATATGGTATCAAATTTTTTTCTCCCTTTTATTTTATTACTAAATCTTTCTGCTTATATTTCAAAATACAAATCCTCCATGTTTGGAGTCTGAGCCCTTGGTTTACTTTAAATAATTGCCACTCACTCTTTACCTTCATACTCAGTCTTCCATTATAACTGCCTATTTTGGAATTCAAAACCATGATGCTAAGGTAAATACAAATTTACTTTTCTATTTATCCTTTAAATTTTTTCAATTATTTTAAAATTTATTCTTAAATTTTAAATTAATTAAATTAACTTAAATTAACTTTATCATGATTGTACTATGAAATATCATATTCTATGCTGTATAGTTGAAATATATCTGCCTAGGCTTGGTTTCCAAAACATGGCCACCTCAACCACATGATTCTACTTTCCTTTCCTATTTTTTTTTCTATTTTCATATACACCAAATTTATACTTAAATCAAAAACATCTGACAAGAATTTTTAAAAAATATTTTCCACACTAAGGGTGATTGCTTTTTATTCTATTCCCCTTAGTGTCATGCAGCCACTTGAGGTTGAAAAGATCAAGTTTTAAGGTCAAACTTTTCCGAAAATCCTGCTCTGAGACTAATTTTCCCTCCTGATTAGGAAGTACACTGAAGATAATTTTGATTCCTCAGTCTTTTATTTATGTTCCAGTTTTGCCTCACCCAATTCAATATACTTTTAATTTATAGTCTCATTTCTATTGGAGCCACTGCTCCTTAATACCCTAGAATCTGTCTGATTTCTTCATTGCCCTGCATTTACAAAACTACAATACTTTAATTATACCTTATTTCTTCATTGTATCTACACCTATATTTTAATTCAAACTATACTAAAGAACTAAAGTCAAGGTCATCACATATTCTTATATACCGTATTTCCTTCTATACTAAATTCAAATACAAGTAGGACCAATAGTCATGATTATAAGATTGCCCTTATTCAACTTGTTTAAATTTTTTGGATAAAAGCTTGCCCTTGCCTTCACATCTGCCCCTAGGATGGATTTTTCATACTCTAAATACTAAATTATGACACTTCAGTCCCCCAGAATTCCTAACTAGTTCAGAATTCCCCAGAGAATTCTTGTACAGGAGATCACCACATTGTTTCTCTCTGGACTTGGGCCTATGTTAAGGAATGATCTAGACAAGAAGTACCTTTTAATGCCTTACACAGAGCCATGACTGGCACTTGTGGCTAATTGATATGAAAGTCTGAAGACACCAAGAAAATAATAAACTGAAATATCTCACTTAGAAATTTTCCATTTCTTGTACCTCTTTACCATTCCTGTATGGTAAATTAAATTGTGTAAAAATTAAAAATAAAGCAAGCTCTTGACCATACTAATTTAATGTAAATGTTAAGTGTAATCAATGAAAACCAGAGTAATAATAACACTCTAAAGGTATATCGTCTGATATGATAGGAACTTTTCACATGTCACTATTTAAATATAAAACTGAAACTAATTAAAAATCAAATAAAATTTAAAAATCAGTTCTTTGGTTGCATTAGCCATATTTCAAGTATTCAACAGACACATGCTTTTCCATCATCATAGAAGGTTATATTGGGCAGTGCTACTAAAGGATAGAGAATTATATTCTAACATTAATTTTACTTCATGTTGGAAAACAATTTTCTACCTTTAAAATGCACAGAAACATCTTGGTTATATATTTTCCCCCAAATTTGGAAGCCAGCATGAATGCCTTTGAGTGATAGAGGACAAAAGATAATGATTAGATTAATCAAGATAAACATGTAACCAAGTCAGCTAATTTTGCACAAATACACTTCTGCTTTTATGTAATATGTAATTTAACAATGACAAATTACTGCTCCCAGGGCACATCTGCAAAAATTCCTATCTCCAAAATTGTAAGTTGTGAATTTTCTCTTTCCTTTTAAAAAACATGAAGGAAAAAATAACAAATGAAAGGCCAATTTCAAATTGGTATATCCATATACTAAATATTTTTCATAACCACTAGAAGTGTATAATTACTTTGTTATGATACAGTTCTCTGCAGAAATAGAAAGATTAAAAAGTTGTACTTTTTGGTTTTATATTTCTTTTTTTAGAAATGCAAATCCACACTTAAATTTTGAGACAAGTATTTGAAATCCCATCTATTTTTCAGAGATTAAAATTTACCAATTAAAATTTAAAAATTTAAAGCCTACAGAAAATAACTTATAAACCACAAGAAATAGAATAGAGCAAGGTGTCTATCAGAAGCAAATTTAATATAAACCTTAAAAAAGAGAACATTTAGACTGAACTACTGGAACACTCTATCATTCTCAACAATAAAGCAAAAAAAATTTCTACAATATCATTATACACATGTATTTGTGTACATACACATTTGGTAAACTATTATAATTTAAAATTATTAAATAGGGTATGGGACTGAGTTTTGTGCTCTAAACCATATATTCATGAAAAATTAATAAAAATTGTTAAAATACATAAATTTTCATTCCTTCTAAGCAGATAATTTCCCTTTCTGTTGGTAATGAAATTTTTCAGAAGTTGTAGGTTGATTTCTTTCTTGGTTTTTTGTTTTTGTTTTTTAGTTTTATCTTCTTCTAGTCTTAATTATCTAAAGATCATATGTCATTACATCTTGAGTAAAACTAAATATTACAAATCATGTAAATTACAACACATTTATAGAAACAATATTCTTGCTGGTATTTTCAAAATGTAGTATTATTCTTTAATAACATTAAAAATGTGTTTTATTTTAAATTAATGTGATTAATATTATTTAAAGTAATGAAACTTGCATTATTTCTAACAATTTTAATTATGCATATGAATAATGATGAGTATAAGTAATAGAGGAAATGAAGTATAATATATAATTGAAAATCAATGTGGATAGAAATAATTTTCATTAAATATACTTCTTTATACCAGCCAATATATGAAAATAAATTTGTGAAAACCCCACAGTGCCAATTATGAAAGAATATGATATATTGTCATTTACTTTGTAAGTTAACCAATTTCATCACTCTTCAAGACACTTTCCAAACAACAGCATCTCTTCTACTTAAAATTTTGGTTACTCAACAGATCTTTCTTTCATTTGTAAATATAACTATTTGTAATTTTTAAAATATCCACATGTGGCTCGTTCTTAACAATGCTCCAAATTTACTGCATTTAAATTTATATTTGAATGAAAAGCCTTATTATTTTGATTTTCAAATTAAGTAACCATTAAACAGTGTTTAATCTTTTAACACAGAAAACTTAGTTTAGCTATTTGCGGCTCACAAAACAAGTGATGATCACAAGTGAAAATACAAAAGCTCTTTGATTTATGGATATGATGCAATAAAATGCATATTCATTCATATATAAATAACATCAGCGGCTTCTCTTTCTATGGACAACTTACACCCCAACTGTTTACTGAAGTGCTATTTATCCTCAATAGATGAACAAGTATTTGGATTTGGTTTTTGATACTCAATATAATTTTAACTCTTGGCAGATTTAAGCAGCCTTTTTGAAAATTTGAAAGATATGCATATTAAGTTGTACTGTTGATGGAATAATCTTAAGATTTCTAAAATACTGTAATTGTCAAAAGTCACAAAATATCAATTATTGTCTCCTTTAATCCACCTATATTTAATAATTATAGTCATGTTTTAACTAAAATATTACACATGCATAATTTAGAATTCTTATAATTCAAAAAGTGAAATAAAGTAGTTTCTTTTATATGAAAAATAAAATATTTTTATTTTATGAGATAAAATAAGATGAGATACTTACTTAATAAAATATACTGTTTTTAATGTGGTTTCTTATTCCTATTCACTCAATTCAGCGATATCATATTCAATTATTGAGGATGCATGATCCTATAAAAGTCATAAAAAGATCTGTTTTAAGTTTATAAAATTATGATTTTCATAGTTTACAAAAGAAATATAAAATCTGTCTTTTTGCATTATATATGTTAATTGGGGAAATATTCATTACATTGCTAGATAAATATTGAAATTAATATAAATATTTTAATCTAATAAAAGTGTGTATCATATAAAAATAGGAGTCTGACTTCTTTATAAATAAGGAAATTTAATAGACCACCAAGGCTGACATTAATTGAAGGCATACTGTGAATGTTTCAAGTACTTTATGTGTTTTAACTTGCAGGAAGTCTTCTCATTTCACAGAAAAATAAATACTGAAACATAGAAAAGTTTAGCAATGTGTTCAAATTCACACTGCAAATTCACACTGCAAGTAGCAGGACAGGGAACAGAAGTCAGGAAGTCTAACCCAAGAGACCACACTGGTCTTTACAGTAATATACTGCCTCTTAACAGAAATTATTAGTGCCTTTGCAGTTGTTTTACAGTTAACATGAATTAATTCATCAGCTTTATTAGATGAAAACCAGTTTGAGGAAAGGAATCACTCACAATGGGTAAATGTGCCATAGGGAGATAGAGGAAAGGGGAAAATTTTAAAAGTGGAAATGTAGGATTTGGAATTCATCATACAGATTATATGTATTTTCTGTTTTTTCTAAGATGAGTCATGAATTTTAGAGAACTCAAAATTTAGCTTCATTAAATTAGAAGGGAATAGAGTTCTCATTTTTGGTCCCCACCATTTTCTTTCCTCCAAGATGTAAACTATCTGATCACTACAAGTAGTGTAGGTGTCATAAACCACATATTTTCTGGTTCTGTTCTGAACATAGCAGAGTGTACTCCCCTGTACCTTTGAAGTGACATGCAATAACAGCCAAACCAACATGTAAACTTCTTCATGGAAGAGCCAATGTACAATTAGCCAAGTTTCCTTCTCTCTGTAATGCTAATCACAGAAGCATGTGTCAAAATTAAGTCTCCATTGGTCTGGGTCCCAGAAAGATACAAGGAACTGAGCCCACCTGACAATATCCATAGAACATATAGCATGGTGAGAAACAAAAGTATATTCTAATAAATCTCTGATATTTAGGATTTGTTTGTTACAGCAGCCTAACTCAGTCTATCCTGAATGACACAGTCTCAAAACACCACGGTGTGTCAGAGAAATAAACATTTATTATGCAAAAACTTGGTCATAAAACTGTAAGGAGGATTTTACTATTGATAAATCTGGAATGAATTTTATAATAATTACAATAGGCAATTTTTCCAAAATTAACTTTGAATCTGTGTTCTAAAGCAACAGCAATGACAGTAAACCCTGTTTCTAATGAACTTTGTATTCTGATTTCTAAAAATGTCCATGGACATAAATCATGATACATCTCTTAGTCGGAGATAACAATAATAGCATACCCCAAACAAATTTAGGAAGGAAAAAAGATGTTACTTCATGTTAGTAATGATATCCACATTGTAAATCTCTTCTCCTTAATCCTAAGTAATCCTGGAGTGACCACTGCTCATTACTAGTCAAAACAGTCTCTTTCTTTTTAGAACATCAGTGAGTTTACCCATTTGATTGATACTATTTAGGCAGAAAAGACAGAGGGGAAAAGGGGGAGTCTTCATCTAGAGAAACAAAAACCAGAGTGTAGATAAAAATTAGTCTTTCTGTGTATTTCTTACCAAATGGCCATTATACCATCACCAAGATTTTTGGTTATTGCTACTTTTCTCGATACTGAAAAAGTTACCACAATGAAAATTTAGTTGGAATTAACTATTTTTTTCCCCCATAACATCTACCTACAGGGCACTACATCTTATTAGAAGATTTTGGGTCAAAAATTAATTTACATGTTAGTTGATTGGCTTTTTCAACACACTGTAAATAGAATTATATTAAGAGTATAGATTTAATTTAATTTAAAGGCTAGCTTTAAAAATTTGTACAAACTGTGGGTGTGTGTTTATGTATCCTATACAGTTATTTGTGCTTTGTGCTTCATTTGCTTCAAACTAGACTAATGAAATGCCCTTTTTAATATTCCGATTTTGATTATTTCTATGCTGATAAAAGAACAATTTTATAACATTACTTTAAAATATATCTTCATTATTATCTTATTTATATGAAGAAATGTGTTCAAATTTTTAACATGCAAAAATTTCTTAGACTGACTCTCTAATATCATTGACGGGGTTTCCTGATGATTTTTACTGTGTAGAAATACAGAATGGATGATTTGGGCATCAAAATCTCAAAAATCTCACAAACTTTTACAAAAGACCTGGAAATTAGTGCACAGTAGAAGGTAGATTTCCATATATATATATATATATATATTTTAATTGTGGAGCAAATGTATTTTCTGACTCTCATGGTGTTCATGAAATTTGAACTAATTAGTATCAATATATTTTGCTTTTTCAATGCTCAGTAACAGAAACATAAAAATGTTTGTTCTAATTGCTTATTTCTTTACTGCTACACCAGAAATAACAACTATCTTTAAAAGAGTCCCTACTGGGAGAAAGGTGCTGACATAAGTAAAAGAAACTTTACATGCATGGTATTCTTGTTGTTAAAGTTGTTGCCCACAGGGGCCTGGGTTAACAATTCTGCCACTGCTTTAAGTATATATACCAGGATTGAATGATTATGCTTTAAGTATATATACCAGGATTGAATGATTAGCTAAATGAATGGGGAAGAGTGGGAACCAGGCTTCTCACAGTTGGAGTGAGAATTTACAGATAAGCAAGGAGAGGAAGATAAAGTGATTCGTGTGGCCATGGAATACACTTGAAGCCATCAGTACTCGATTAACTTAAAATAGACATAGGTGGTTATACATAGGAATGATTTTATGTGTACATGGACTAATATAAACACATACATGTATTTATTCTATCAGTTGAGATACACTAAAAGAAACAACATCCAGTAGCAATAAGCACACCTGGCATTCTGAACTTGGTTTCTGAGATCATTCTCCTGTAAAAGGAGCCAGAGTTCCTTCGGAGAAATATCTGATTCTAAGACTGGGGGGAGGACATATACAAGATGAGCTGGAAGCATCTTGTATTCTTACAGTGTCAAAAAGTAAGAAAGTACTAAAAAAAAAAAAAAAACAGAAATTGTAAATCTTCATCGTTATGCTATCAATGTCAGAGGAACAAAGGAGGCACTGAGAGAGCATCCAAGAACAAAGCTGGAACGATCTGAGCAAGAAAATAGCAAAGTAGTATTATAACTGAAATTATAAAATAAATGTTTAACAAAATAAATATATTTAGAGAATTCCAAATAAATGTATAGAGATACTCCACCTTTAAGTCTGGACATCCTTCCAAAGAGTAAAGTATGTAATGTGAGGAGGGAGGATGTGTAAGTTTAGAGTGGAGAACCCTGGCGAGTGATTAAAGTCAACATCAGTTGTCACAGATCATGGTGATAGCGTGATGTGATATGATGGTGCTTTATGCCTGTGTTCTTCCTTCAAAAAAACCATAAACATCTGAAAAAACCTAACTGAGGGGCTATATATAAGTTATATCTTATATAACTATAAGATATCTGACCAGTATTCCTCAAAACTCTCAAGATCAATCATCCAAAACACAAAAGTCTGAGAAATGATCACAGCCAAGAGAAGCCTAAAGGAACATGACAACAAATATAATGTGACATTCTGAATGGAATCCTGGAGCAGGAAAGAAACAAAAAAAACAAATAAATAAAACATTAATTAGAAAACAAGGAAATATAAATAAACTGTGGACTTTACTTAATAATCATGTATCAGTATTGTCTCATTAATTGCAATAAAGGTATCATACTTGTATAAGACATTAATAATGGGGGAACAGTGAGTGCTGGGTATATGAGAACACACGTGTATTCTACACAATCTTCTCAGTTTTCCTATATAGTTAAAAATCTTCTAAAAATACAGTCTATTCATAATATTTAAAAATGAAAGCTTGTACTTTAATGATACCATGAGACCATCTTACCCAGGATGAGAAATGGATTGCTAGCATTTAAATTTTAATTGGTAGTGCATTTTTATTTCATATTGTTAGAGCAGGCAGATAGCTAGATATGAGCAGAGAAAGGGGACACAGACCAAATGGCAGGAATTGAGCAGCAAGGAGGGTCACAAGCCAAATGCAGGAAAACATACATCATGTAAGCAGCAGGGGTCCCTGGGCAGAGAAAGAAAAGCAGGAACCTTTGGGCTGATAAGGGATCACACCTTTTGGGGTGATAAGTGGCCTGGAGACTGACAAAGAAAGGTGAGAAAAGGCAGGAATTCCCAGTGTCCAATGTAAACTTTTGCTCGTTATGCCCTCATTTCAATAAAATTAGCCTTGCAGGTTAGAAGTACCCATCAGGCACTGATGCCATGACATTTATGATCCAGACTAAATAAGGACAAAAATCCCTCCTCCCTTTGGGAAGGTGGAGGTGGGATGATAATCAGGGAACATGACCACAAACACTTCCCTCCCCAATGAATATTCAGCCCAATCATTTTTACACCCTATGTAACTAACCTGCCAAAGAAACACAGGACAGCCACTCACCTGAGCCTGCTCACTATCCTCTTGAGAGTATACTATCCATCCTTTAATAAATTCTCACTTTACTTTTTTAACCACTACATCTTGTCTCTGAATTCTTTAGGGGATGGGACAAGAACCTGGAACACTGGTTGTATCTACCAGCAACAATATGAGGCAAAGTGATGCATACATTGACTACTGGTAGTTGAACTATTTTGGGTTCTGTTTCTGGCATACACAGCTTTCCTTGACTAAACTGAGAACTACACTGCTATGTCTAGGAATGGTTCTATGAGAAAATTAACCCAATGTTCAAAAGAATTAATTGTTAAAATTAACATTTAGAAAGTAACTTCCCTTTTGGGAGTTGCTGACTGCCCTTTACACTAGGTATTTCTTGACAATATTAGATTTTCTCATTTATGTATCAAGACTAAATTCTTTGCCATATTCAAAAAATGTCACTGTATTGTTAGGACAAATTATATTTTTAATCCCTTATAATTTCCTAGAATAAATGTAGTAATATTTCCTTGTATTTGTTTTAACCTATTCTTCATAAGGAATGCATGAACCTCTTTTTGATGAGGAATGATAATCTGTTGAGTAAGTCTAATGGATCTCACCAGTTTTCTAGGAGTTAATATTTTATGATGTCAACCAATTGAAAAATGTATTTTTTTAATTTGGACACCTTTATAATGTATGGAAATAACATAGTGTACATAATTATAAATTACAAGAGTGAATAATCCTGTTTAAATAAATTCTCTTATAGTGTAAATACATTAATTCTTTGTGTACTCCTATTAAAATAATTTACATTGTTGTAAAAACAAGAACTTATGTAGCAAGTAAATTATTCTCAGTTACCATGTGAATGCTGGATAAAATTTCAGGGCCTCGAGGTTTCATTTCATATAGTAGACTGAACTAATTCATTCTGCATGAATAAACATTTTACTTAAAATATTCAGGTTATTTCTTGGAAAATTGTGTCTAATAATTTTTTCTCCTTTGATTTCCATCTCTCACTTAAATAGTTAAATGGCTCAGTTTCAGTATTTCATTTTTACAATATTACTGTGGTTAATCATTATTCCATTAAATGAAAAAAATATATCAGAGGATAGCCTAGAATAAATGATTCCATAGTTTCATTTCAAAAAAGAAATTGTTGTATGAGCTTCTGAATTTGCTTTTCCTATTTTTAAATTATTAAAATCCATGAAATTCTTCATTTTGCAAATATCTATAATGTTATTATTGTACTGATTAATCTTGTATATATATTATTCCCTTTGGTTCCCTTATTTATTTATTTTTAATTGAAGTATAGTCAGTTTACAATGGTGTGTCAATTTCCAGTGTACCGCATAATCTTTCAGTCATATGTATACATATATATTATTTTTCATATTTTTTATTATAGGATGCTACAAGATATTAAATAGAGTTATCTGTGCTGTATAGTATAAACTTGTTTTTTATTTATTTTATGTATAGTGGTTAGTATCTGAAAATCTCAAACCAAATTTTAATATTGAATACTTTATTAAAAGAATGATTTTACAGTCCTGTCTTTTTCTCTCTCTTGCATCTCAGGCTCTTTCTTCTCTGCCTCTTGTTTGCTTCCTCTCTGCTTGAATGTTCACTACAGGAGCAGTAAATTATAGAAATACAAAGGCTTTAAAAAAAGTGTTTTTCTTAGTTCCTTAATTCCTTTTTTAAGATCAACTAACATGACATAATATAAATGTGTTAGAAAAATAAACTAAAATCTTAAAACAATAAGAAAATATTATTTTTCTTTATATTAAGAAAGAAGGATAAATAAACATAAAGGAAACCAACTTTGTGCATTATATATCAATGTATTATATAAAAATTTTTAAAATAAGGTATTAGTCTAATATATGTTTAGGTATTTATATCACATGATTGATGGGAGGTTTACTTATACTCCCTATAAGAAATATATGTCAAAGAACTGTAAATGAGCAAAAGAAATTATTGCATCTTTTACTGCAATATCACTTAAAAGATCATCCAGTGCATTCTCTGGGTATTTTCTAATCTTTGATTGGTGTGTATTTTTGATTGACTTTGACTAGTCCATTTTACAACTCTGTAGGAATAGAAATTAATTTATAGAAACTACTTGTAATGCAAATGTTTTCACCTGTAGCAATGCAAATGAAGTTTTTCCAGTAGAGAAAACCAACATCTGAAGGCCAAATCTTCATTGGAATTGATTTTAACACCTTACTATTTCCCTCATTAAATATGAGTTTAATAAAATATTTGACACATGTTCACTTAATATGTGTATGCCATATTATCAAAATTTTTTTGTAATTATAATAAGAAAAATTCTAACTGAAAGAGATTGTCTATAAAGGATAATATTCCCCCATAAACAAAAGAAGAGAAGATGGAGTCAAATGTGTGATCTCTTATTATACATGACTATTTGACATCCAAATTTCCTTTATTGCAAAAAACCTTCTAGGGCAGTGTTTTTTATTTTGTATGTGCTGTGAGAAACTTGTCTTCAAAACATGGAAGCCCAAACTCTACTCAGGCTGAAGTTGGGTAAGTGTCTCTCTAAACCACTCCCATGCAAGGACTCCCTGAGGTGCTGCCTAAGTTTTTTTTTTAAGTCACAGTAGACCATATGCCCAGAGCAGTTCAAGCAAAAATTTAGTATCTCTGCAATTTCTGAAGCTATCTAAAATTGAGAGAGTACAGAATTAGAGAATGACAGGGTAGTTGGCATTGGATCCATCAAAGAATTTTCTTCAATGACACTATCATCTCAATTGAAATATTTATCATATGGCAAATATCTCTATTTAATATTACTCCCTCATATTTTAAACAAATATGTAACAGAGATAACATCAAATTTGCTTCCAGAGGATCAGTGATATTCAGATTATCAAATCATAAGCTTATTTTATCTTCAAGAACTTTTTGAGGATTGCTAAAAATATTAAACTCTCTTGACAGTAATATAATACTTCACAGCTGTGCTTTCACTTAGACAGTGTTTCCAAAAAATGCAATTTGTCACTTCAATCAGGACATTTCTTTCACTATGATGCGTAAATATTTCTGAATAGGCATCATTGAAAGCTTTTGTAAATAAAATCATCTTGTGTTTTTGGTGACATATTTAAAGCTTTGAAAATGATCAAGAGGACTAAAAAACTGACTCAAATAAAATACACAGAAAACTTAAAAAGAATGCTAAATTAGGAGCCATGATCTAAAATTAGAAAACTAGTCATAAGTATAAGCTAATGGAAAGCATGAGGTATTCAGAAATCAAATTAGATAATTGACTATATAGACTGCATTGAGAAGTAGAGTGGAAATATGCTAACATAGATACTGGCATTTAAAATAGGCACTTTTTAAATATCTGGAACATTTATCTAAATAGGTGAAGTAATGGAAACAGAGTAGATTCAGAGTCAAAGGCAGAATATAAATAAACTTTAGTATAATGGGCTTACACACATCTCCTTCCGTAAGTGTCACTGGTATTTTTCCTTTTCAGTACATTTTTACTTGATTCTGCCTCACAAACTGATATATGCTATTAATACTTGAAAAGAACTTATCTAAACAAGTTTTAGATAATTTCAGTTTAACTCTATCACATCCACAAAAATGTAAAGAAAACACACCCCACTTACAAACAGAGGCATTTTTCATGAGACATGTTATCATTTTTCCACTAAACATAAAAAAAAGTTGCATTCTCTTACCATGCACAAAGACAACACAAAAATACAAAAGCACGGTTGAAATAATTCCAAATGTTCATATAATTTCTTTCTGCCAAGGTTCAGTAGTATCCCACTCTCCTCAGAATTTCTAATTGGCTTTTAAAAGGTGGAGGGAAAAAAATCCTTAGGACAGTGCATTACTTGGAGAGAAGAGAATTTCATAAATATTGTAAAGACAAAGAAATAGACTGAAAACACATTTTGAGCAACACAAAAAGATACCTCACAACTCTTAATTCTAGATATTTTATCTGTCTTTGAAGAATAAATTTTGTTTTAACTTCTCAGAGGCTTCAATTTAAAATGTATCTGGCTATAAAGTCTTTTTGTAGCCTCTCCCACCATTCCTTTAAAATGTTTATAATGCATAAATAAAGATTAAAGCATGCATTAACAGAGACAATTAAAAGTCAAGTGGAGACATTTTTCAGTTTATAGACTTCTAGTGACTTTCCACTGAAAATAAATCCCAACTTCAAATAAACTGGCAGTGTCATTTAAAATCTAGTTCCCATTCTATGCTTGATTCTTATCTCATGAAATTCTCTCCTTTACCCACGAATAAGCTCTTTCTCATCCCCCAGCCCTTTTCACCTCTGCTTAAGAAGCTGATTTCCTATTCCTTTACATGTTTGACTCTTTTATTTTCTTTCATTTTGAGTCTCAGATTTCTAATAGTCAACTTCTCAAGAGGAATTCTATAATCCCTCTCCTTTAATTTGGTATACTTGATACTGAATTCTGTTTCTCCATTCAAAGACATTTATCTTGATTTGGTGTGGATTTTGGGGACAATATAGTCATGAGTTTTCTTAGGCCACTATCAATGTTAGGTAGCACAGCATTTATTATTTTTTAAAATCACATTTACTGGCAATATTCTAAAGTTAGGAAATTTCCAATAATAATCCTGATTCCAGACTCAAACCCCAGAAAATCTCATACCACTGGGTTGGCATTTCTCCTAGAGCAGCAGCTGTATCTATATAAAGGAGCAGGTTACAATCCATGACAGAACCTCTACTCTCCCTTTTATTTCTGAAATTGTTGTTGTCACTCCTCTGCGGCCTCTTTATCTGAATAAAGACTTACACCTCTCACCCCTGGTTTATCCATTTATTGTTTGTGTCATCATGATCTCTGTCTTTTTCACCATTGTAATACAGCATCTTACTCAATGGATTGCATTCATATAGTGGCTTGTGTGCATTCTATGTGTGTGTGTGTGTGTGTGTGTGTGTGTGTGTGTGTGTATTCAGTGAACAAATGAATGATAAAATTATTATTATGCCAGCATCTAAGAAGGATTTTTCACTAAATTGTAGGCTGATAGAAACTGGAAAAAAACTCATGATTAAAGTGTTCTATGAAAACTGACCTAACTTTCCCTTCTTGAAGCTAGCTAGAATGATTACTTTCCCTCTCCCAGCTATACTCTTCCTCTTCACTTGTCAATAAATGGATTTTTTTAAACAAAATGCAACATTGCCTATTCATTTTTTTAGTTTTTAGTCTCTATTTATTTTTGAGACAAATGGGATTCTTTTATCCTGCTTCTATCTTTACTCTCAGAAGTATTTCTCATCCTATACACTAAACCCCCACCCAAAAATCACAAAAGCAAATATACAAAAGGGAAAGTGGTCACGTTATTAGAGGGGTAGAGACACTGGGTTTTAATTTTCTTATATGCTGTGTATCTTCAGATGTTTAGGAATCTAGATTTCCTTTTATGAAAAAAAATTAAGTTTAGCATTAATTAAAGCCTGTGAAACATGGAGAATCAGCTAGAAAATTTCCACCTAATTACTCTATATTCTATTTCTGAATAAGAAGTTGCCCACACAAAAATGGTACCAAGATCAATCCACAAGTTCTACCTCTGAAATAAAACCAACTTAGACTGGAGACATTTCTATTCATTTAAGGATGATAATGTAGAAAAAAAATATTTCATACATGCAACAAATATTCGATTACCATCTACTATGTGTTAGGCACCATTTTATGCATTTAGAAAGCAAAGGTAAACAAAGAATACATGTTCTTTGCTCTAATTAATTTTAAAAAGCAGTAAGTGTTTTATGAAAAATTACCTCATAACAAGATGTGAACAAATGCTTTTAATAAAAATAGCAAAACTAATCAGGAAATGTAAAGGTAGTATATTATGGTGAAACAGAAAAAAAGAAGCAAAATAATAATAATAATGATAATAATAATATAATAATAATAAAAAAAACTGGACAGAAATTTAAGGACAGTAAGGCTAGGAACTGTAGATGTAAGGAAACATCAATATGGATAATAAAATAAAATTGAAGAGATTCAAGTTGTGGAGACCAGTTAAGTGTCATTTGTAGCACCTAGGCAAGAATTAATGAAGTGAAGGTATAGTGGATCAAGATGGTTCAGTAGGAGGATATGGAGCTCACCTCCCCCAATAAACATATCAAAAATAAATTTATATGTGGAATCATTCTCAGGGAAAACTAACCGGAGACTAGCAGAAAGACAAGCAAGGCTATAAGAAAGATAAAAGTGCATTTGAGTAGGAAGGGAAGAGAAAGAATCAGGTTAGACCTGTGTCCCTAGAAGAGAAGGCAAAGGAAAAAGGGAGATTATATGGGTGGAGATCCTCGCTGGGGAGTGAGTGGCTTGAGCTACATATTGGGTACCCCATCCCTGGGGTCCAGCAAAGGGAAGATGAGCCCCCTCAGCTGGATGGAGGGCTCGTGGGACAAACAGGAGGGCTGTGTAAGCCTGGACCCTGTTATAGGAAGCATGTGAATATTTGCTTGCTCACAAATCAGGGTTGAAAGGTCAGTTTGAAACCATACAGCAGACTGACTTGTTTCTCCTGACCTACCTGGCGTATGTCCCTGCCTGAGCTGAGTGAAAGCTCCAGCTCCACTTGCCTCACATTGTAGCATCACACTGAAGCAAGGGCTGCCATGACCAAGGAAAAAGCTCAGCAGTGAGACACCATAGTTTTTCATAGTTAAACAAGTGACCCATCCCAGGGACATGAGATTTCTGACAGTGGCCAGATTGTCACATTCCATACTGTACCCTCAAGGAATACCCACATCGGCCCATTTTGCTCCAGTGCTGCTCCCTTTTTGGGTATGGGTGCGGGTGCTGGTGCTGGGAGGAAGAAGTACTCACACTTAAAGGGAACTGAGGGAAGACAGATTCAACCCACAGGGCTTTAGTTCCAGCTACTTGGAACCTGACTCTACCCCTGATAAGGCTTGATGGCCACTGAGCAAAGGGGAAGCCCTGTTTCACAGCTGGCCTTGGCCCCTCCTTCTCCAGTCCCACCTTCTACCAAAGTGATAGCTGTCAGCACACCCTGAGGAAAGATGTGATTTCTGTTCATGTCATATCTAGTCCTTCCACAAAAGGCACTGGGCACATGCAGACTGCATATGGAAGCTCCCACATAAGTGCATAACTTCAATATTGCAATAGACACTCATTTTACCCAATTTCTTAGGGTCAGAGAAAGATAAGCAAAACGAGAAGACAGTAATTCGTCTCAATTGAAAGAGGAAGAGAAAACCCCTGGGGGAAAAATGAAACAGAAATAAACAACTTACAAGGCAAAGTGTTCAAAGCATTAGTAATAAGACTGCTAAATGAATTATGGGAAAGAATAGATGAATACAGTGAGAATTTTAACAAGGAACTAGAAAATATAAAAAAAAAACTGATCAGAACTGAAGAATACAATAACTGAAATGAAAAACATATGAGAAGAAATGAACAGCAGACTAGGTGATACAGAAAAAGGCATAAATGATACAAAAATTGGAATAATGGAAACCACCCTATTAAAACAGCAAAATAAAGACAAGTTCAAAAATAACAGTTTAAGGGATCTTTGGGATACCATCAAACATACCAACAGTAACATTATAGAGGTCCCAGGAGAAGAAGAGGGGTTGAATATACATTTAATAAAGTTATAGTTGACAATTTCCCAAACCTAAAGAAGGAAATCGATATCCAGTTACAGGAAACAAAGAGAGTTCCAAATAAGATGAACCCAAATAGACCTGTACCAAGATATATCATAATTAAAATGCAAAAATTAAAGATAAAGAGAGAATTCTAAAGACACAAAGAGAAGAACAGAAAATAATGTACAAATGAACCATGTAAAGCTATCAGCTGATTTTTCTGGAGAAATTTTGCAGGTCAGAAGTGAGTAGCATGATACATTTAAAGTACTGAAAGGAAAAAACAAACAAACAAACAAAAATTTATAAAAAAAACCCTACAACTTAAGATAATCTACCCAGGAAGGTTGTCACTCAGAACTAAAGGAGAGATAAAGAGCTTCCCAGACAAGCAAAAGCTAAGCATTCACCAATACTAAAACAACCCTAAAATAAATGTTTAAGGGCATTCTTTAAATGAAAAGGAAAAGGCTAAGTATTTATAGAAAAGGAAAAAAATCCCACTAGTAAAGGTGCATATATAGTAGAGGCTGAGGATCAACCACTTACATAAACTAGTGTAAAAATTAAAAGACAAAAACGGTAAAATCGAGTATGAGCACAATAATCAGTAAAGGGATAAACATGAATATGTAAAATATGACATCAAAAGCACAAAGTGTGGAGAAAGGGAGTAAAAACTATAGATCTTTTTTTATTGTTTTTGAAATTAAAGGACTACTTGTTTAAAAAGTAGTAATAGAATTATAGGTCATTTATAAACCCCATGATAACCACAAATCAAAAATCTACAATAGCTATACAAAAACAAAGGAGAAAGGAACATAAGAATAGCACTAAAGAAAACCATCAAACTCCAAGGAAAGAAATTTAAAAAGAAAAACAGGAAAGACCTACAGAGACAATGAAAAAACAAGTAATAAAATGGTAATAAGCACACACTTATCAATAATTACTTTAAATGTCAATGGACTAAATGCCAATCAAGACATAGAGTGGCTAGTTGAATAAAAAAAAAAAAAGAACAAGACCTCTCTGTATGTTGCTTATTAGAGACTCACTATACAACTACGCACATAGACTGAAAGTGAGAGGATGGAAAAAGCTATTTCATGCAAATGGAAATGACAAGGGGGTAACAATATCCATATGAGACCTAATCAGAATTTAAAACAAAGTCTATGAAAAAAGTCAAAGAAGGGCACTACATAGTGATAAAGAAATCAATACAAGAAGAGGATATTATATGTTATAACATATATGCACTCAAAAAAGAATACCTAGATACATAAAGCAATTATTAACAGTCATAAAGGGAGAAGTTGAGAACAGTACAATAATAGTGAGAGACCTTAGCACCCCACTTACATAAATGGATAGATCATCCAGACAGGAAATCAATAAGGCAAGAATGGCCTTAAATGACATGATGGGACAGTTGGACTTAATAGGTAACTATAAGACATTATATCCCAAAACAGCAGAATACAAATTCTTTTCAAGTGCACATGGGACATTCTCCAGGATAGATTGCATGCTAGGCCACAGAACAAATCTCAACGAATTTAAAAAGATGGAAATTGTAACAAGCAGTTTTCCAATGACAGTGCTATGAAACTAGAAATCAATTACAGTAAGGAAAATGAGAAAAGAAAAAACACCTGGAGACTAAACAACATGCTACTAAAGAAATCAAAGAGAAATCAGAAAATATCCCAAGACAAATGAAAAATAGAAATACAACTTTTCAAGATCTATGGGATGCAGAAAAAGCAGTCCTAATAGGGCAATTTACAGTAATATAAGCCTATCTCAAGAAATAAGAAAAAATATCAAAGAAACAACCAAAACTTCCATCTAAAGAATTAGAATAAGAAGAATACACAAAGTCCAAAGTCAGTAGAAGGAAGGAAATGATAAAGATCAGAGAGTAAACAAATTAAATGGAAACAAACAAACAAACAAACGAACAAAAAACTAGAAAAGATGATTGAAGCTAGTGGTTCTGTGGAAGATAAACAAAATTGACAAACCTTTAACCAGGCTGACAAAGAAGAAGAAAAAAAGAGGATCCAAATAAACAAAATAAATGAAAGAGGAGAAATAATAACTGATACCACAGAGATACAAAAAATCATAAGGGAATATTATAAAGAGTTACATACCAACAAATTGGATAGCCTAGAAGAAATAGACAAATTTCTAAAAACATACAACCTACCAAGACTCCTTCGGGAAGAAGAAGACAATCTGAATAAACTGATTGCTTGTAGTGACATTGAATTTGTGATAAAGAAAAATTCCCAGCAGCAAAAGTCCAGGATTGAATGGCTCACAGACAAATACTACCAAACATTTAAAAAAGACTGAATACCTGTTCTTCTGAAAGTATTTTATAAAATTGAAAAGGATGAAACACTCCCAAATTAATTATATGGAGCCACCATTACCTTTATACCAAAACCAGACAAAGACATTACATAAAAAGAAAATTAGAGAATAATATCTCTGAGGAATATATATGTGAATATTCTCAACAAAATATTAGCATAATTAGTTCTTGAATATATGAAAAGGATCTTAGACCATTATCTAATGGAATTTATTCCAGGGATGCAAAGACATTTCAGTATTTGCAAATCAATGTCATATACCACATTAGTGAAAGAAAAGATCAAAGTCACATGATCATCTCAATAGACACAGCAGAAGCATTTGACAAAATTTAACATCCATTTATGATAAAAACTCTCATCAAAATTAGTATAAGGGTACATATCTCAACATAACTAGCCACTCTATGTCTTGATGTTAGCCCAGAGCTAACATCATACTTAATGGTGAAAAGCTGAAAGTTTTTCCTCTAAAATAAGAAATAATGTTGTCCATTCTCACCATATTATCCTATTTACCATAGTAATCAAAGTTTTAGCCACAGCAAACAAAGAAGAAAAAAGAAAACACATCCAAATTGCAAGGGGAGTAGTAAAAATATCACTATTTTCAGATGACCTGATACTATATAGGAAAAACCATAAAGTGTACACCAGAAAACTATTAGAAGTATAAATGAATCCAGTCATTAAAGTCACAGAATACAAGATTAATATACAGAAATCTGTTGTCTTTCTATACATTAAAAGTGAACTATCAGAAAGAAAAAGCAAGAAAACAATCTGGTTTAAAATCACATCAAAAAATAATAAAATACTAAGGAAAAAATTTAATCAAAGAGATGAGTGACCTATACTCTGAAAACTATAAAATTTTAATGAAGGAATTTGAAAATGATACAAAGAAATGGAAAGATATTCTGTTCTTGGACTCAAAAAATTACTATTATTAAAATGTCCATATTTGTCAAAGCAATCTATACATTTAACACAATCCTTATCAAAAAAAATCCATGGCATGTTTTACAGAACTAGAACAAACAATCCTAAAATTCATATTGAATCACAAAAGACCCTAAATTGTCAAAGCCATCTTAAAAAAAAAAAAAGAAAAAATGAAAAAACTTGGAGATATCACCCTTCCAAACTATAGACTGTATTACGAAACTACAGTAATCAAACCAGTTTGGTATTGGCATAAAAACAAGAGACACAGATCAACAGAACAGAATACAGTGCCCAGTAATAAATCCATACACCTTTGGTCAATTAATCTATGACAAAGAAAGAGGCAAGAATATACAATGGAGAGAAAATAATCTCTTCAATAAGTGATTCTGGGAATATTGCACAGCTTCAGGTAAATGTTTGAGCTTAGAACATTTCCTTACAGCACACAAAAATAATCCAAAAACAGTTTAAAGACCTAAAACCATAAAACTCCTAGAAAAGAGCATAGGAAGAATTCTCTTTGACATAAATCATAGAAATATTTTTAAGGCAAAAGAAGTAAAAGCAAAAATAAACAAATGGTATCTAATTAAACTTTAAAGATTTTTACAGCAAAGGAAACCACTGACAAAATGAAAAGACAACCTACTGAAAAGGAGAAAATTTTTGCAAATTATATGACCAATAAGGGGTGAATATCCAAAATTTATAAACAGCTCACACAATTCAACATCAAAAAACAAACAAACAAAAAACAATTAAAAAAATAAGCAGAAGACCTGAATAGACATATTTCCAAAGAAGATATACAGTTGGCAAACAGGCACATGACAAAAACAAACAAACAAAACAAAACAAAACAAAAAAACAAACCACACTCAACATCACTAATCATCAGAGAAATGCAAATCAAAAACATTGTAAGTATCACCTCACATCTGTCAAAATAGCTGTCTTCAAAAAGTCTACAATTAACAAATGTCAGTGAGAACATAGAGAAAAGGGAACATTAGTACACTGTTGGTGGGACTGTACATTTGTACAGCCACTATGGGAAACAGTATGGAAATTTCTCAAAAAACTAGAAATTGAACTAACGTATGATCCAGCAATTCCACTGCAGGGTATATCCAAAGAAAACTAAAACACTAATTCAGAAAGATACATCCACTCCAATGTTCATGGCAGCATTATTTATAATAACCAAGATATTGAAGCAACTGATGTGCTCATCAACAGATGACTAAAGATGCAGTATATGTATACAATGGAATATTAATCAGAAATGAATGAAATTCTGTCATTTGCAGCAATGTGAATAGATCTAGAGAATATTATGTTTAATGAAATAAGTTAAAGAAAGAAAGACAAAAACTCCATGTTATCACTGCTGTGTGGAACCTAAAAATTAAAGCAAACAAATATATGTAACAAAACAGATACAGACTCACAGATATAGAGAACAAATTAGCACTGGGGAGAGGGAAGGGGAAGCTGTGAGAAAGAGATGCAAACTACTATGTATAAAATAAAAAACAACAGGGATATATTGTACAGGATAGGGAATTATACCCATTATTTTGAAATAATTTCAAATGGAATATAATCTATCAAATATTGAATCACTATGTTGTACACCTGAAGCTAATAAAATGTTTCAAATCAACTATACTTCCATAAAAAAATAAAAAAAATTGCTGAAAGTATAGATTACAGTTATGGGAAATCAGAGGAGGATCCCAATCATAAATTGGGATTAAGAAAAGGAGCAAAATTCATTGAGACACAATGAATTTAAGATGTTTTGCTTCAAGACGAGGTGACTGGAAATGCCATTAAATGAGATGGAGATCAGCATGAAAGAGGTGAAAGGCAGAAAATTACTAACATTTGTTCCTTAAAATTTACCTGTTTGATGGATTATGGGGTCAATATTTTAGCTATTTGGAGAATACAGTTCTAAATTTCAGGAGAAAAATATAACTTGTAGATTAAAATTTTAGTTATTCCTTATAAAATAATATCCAATAGATAGAAGGACCATATGCTGAGAAAGCAATAAAATGAGAATTTATTTTCTAAAATGTTGTTTTCCATGATAGACTACATTTCAAAAATTTTGCGTTAAGTCAAGTAAGTCACCATTACCCAACTTTAAGTATCTCTCCAATCTTATTCCCCATCAGTCACTACCTTTCCGTTTTCAGTGTTTAATGATACCTCCTTTATTTCTACATATGCCCTTTGTTGCAGGTCTTCGTGTCTGCCTTTGTGCTCTTCCTTCAGCCTGGAATGATTTATCTATATTACAACCCTGTGAACTCTGATTAAACCTTCACAGTTTAATTCAGATATGGTTCCTGCAGAAATAATTTCCTGAGCCCTTGAGTTAGACTAAGACCATTCATCAGTGTTTCAATACTATTTGTGATTAGTTTTCTCTTAGCACTTACCAACATATAGTAATAGTACATAAATATAAGAACTATATCTTATTCATTATTCTGTTATCAGCAATTACTATAGTGCCTGGTACATATGCAGTAATCAAATGCTTCTCAAATTTTCCTTTGGAGAGAATATGAGAAGGAAATCATGAGAATGCAAATGCTAAGTATCTATAGATATATTTTAGCATATTATCAATTAATTCATGCTCATTATAGATAATTTAAGGTATATAGATAAGCACAGAGAATAAAGTGCAAACCACTTATTAATCCTTCTCCTGGAGAAAATAATTGTTAATGAATATTTGTACACAGGCTTTTTGTTCTATGTATATTTATGTACATATAAATATTACTAAATTAAGATAAAATTTTGCTTTATAAAGTACTTCTCTGATGCTATAAATATCATAAATATTTCTTCTACAAATAATTTATAACTAAATATATTACACTGTAAAATGTCATATTTTATTTAATGAAGTAGTCATTTTGAACATTAGCTTTGTTTAGTTTCCATTGTTATTAAGAATTCTAAACAGCCTCAAAATTAAATTTTACCATGTAACTGTGACAATTTAATAATAGTAAGTTAATTTATCCAAATTGAACACATGTTTTAAGATTTAATATATCTTGAAAATTGCTCACCTGAAGCGAGGTACTAATTTAGACTCTGAAACTGCATAAAAATTGTATCTAAGTATTTCTGTCCTCTCCAAATATGAATATCATGGATTTTGCTTTATTTTTTCCTCATCTGACAGACAAAATATGACATTTAATAGCACCAGTTTAATAATTATGTTGTACTAGGCCAATGGAATATTTTAAATTATTCTATTTTATTTGGGTAATTTGTACATTTTGACCATTTTCTACTATAATTTTTAATATTTTTCTTTTATAGGATGAATGTATGGTGTAACAATATTATTATCTCAGATATATTGAACTTTTCTCAGTTTATTGTTTTATTAGAAGTACATTTTTTGATGATTTTAAATGTCAAAGTCTTTGAAAGCCCTGCAATGGGGAATCTCATGTAAATTGACTTAAATCTGTTTTCTTTAAGTTTATTTTACCGTTGGATCCTTAATTTTGTGTACTAACAGAGATAGCACTCAATGGAATTAACATTGTGTAAGAAATAGCTTATGATACAATTTTTTGCATGCAGGAATTTTATAGGTACAAAATTAGAAAATTTTAGAATATCCATTAAATAAAGGTCAAGAGAATTAGAATAAAATGGAAGAAAGTAATTTCTGGAAATAAGCAGAGTAGATCATTTCCAGCAAAATATGTAGTCAGAAGGATGAATTACTGTAGAATGTAAGATAGGATGTAAATGGAATGAGGTCACTGGATTGGGATCATAGAGAGCTCTCATGTTATATTTGTTGACAATAAAATAATCATGAAAGTCTTTCTCTCATTAAGATGCCTACTAGAAAAGATAAACATAGAGAGATTTCAAATCCACATAAATCATTGTTTATATTCAAAAATATGTATCAAAAATATATTTGAAAAACTTCTCTGAAGATTTCTTGATAACAGTGATAAATACTTAGCAGTATGAATAAAATTATACTTCTGAAAAGAATGTGTTTCCATCATCCACTGCTAACTTTTTTTTCTTTAATTCTTTGGCTAGTTCCTCAGTGTAATTTATACATTGCTACAGATGTAGAATGCAACTTAAGTGTTTAAATGTTTGAATAAATCATAGACTTATGCTACATTCTTTTTTATTGAAGTATAGGCAATTTACAATGTTGTGTTAGTTTCTGACATAAAGCATAGTGATTCAATTACATATATATGTATGTATGCATGCACATATATTCTTTTTGATGTTCTTTTTCATTATAGACTATTTCAAGGTATTGAATATAGTTCCCTGTGTTATATAGTAGGATCTATTTGTTTATCTACTTCATATGCAGTGGTTAGTATCTACAAATTCTGAACTCCCAATTTATCCCTCCCCACCTTCTTCCTGCCCCTCGCCCACCCTGGTAACCATAAGCTTGAGTGTCTGTTTCTGTTCTGTAAATAAGTTCATTTGTGTCATTTTTTTAATATTCCACATATAAATGATATCATAAGGTTTTTTTCTCTTTATCGCTTACTTCACTTAGTATGACAATCTCCAGGTCCATCCATGTTGCTGCAAATAGCATTGTTTCACTCTTTTTTTATGGCTGAGTAGCTTTAAGTGAAAATTCAACTGAATAGTGGAATGATAATAAAAATTTTTCTGAAACTGTTTTGCACTTTGGAAGATTGTTGTCATTTCGATACTTAAGATAGAGATTGGATTAATCACATAAACATAAACAACTCAAAATATATTTATATATTTAAGTGGACATTTTAAAACATAGTTGTTTAGTTATATGTGTTGAATGATAGTCAGATATTATAGCAGCACAGAAAAACCTTATTGGTTTCTTTGAAATATAAAAGTAGGACTTCAGGACAAGAAGTGATAGGAAACACAAAGTCTTGCATATAAGAGTATCATAGGGCAGATGGTTACAAGGCAACAGTTAGGTTTTTAAAATTTCAAAATCTTTTTTATCATGATTGCTAATACACATACACATAAATATTTAAAAGGAAGAACATTTAAAACTTTTTATATGATCTTAAATTAGTAGAAATAATACCAGTGTTGATCTATTTTGTCATTTGATTGATGCTCTAAGAACAACATTCTTTTTAATGTAGAATACTTTAGGTGTTATACTACACCATAATACATAAATATCAAAGCTAATAGGTACCTGGTGGTTAGTATGCATGTATATATGTTTATGAGAGTTGTGTGTGAGAGAGAGAGAGAGAGAAATGCAAATAGATACAAATTCTATTGAAAAGGAAGACTTGATAAACATATGTAAACCTATATTTTTTGTTTAAAATATAATAAAGGAATTACATTTCTCATAATCATATTTACAAAATGAAGTTTTAACTTATTTTCAGTAAACTCTAAAGCAAAAACCAAGCATGAAAAGTTGAATATAATTTTTCAGTCTTACCCAAGAATCTAATGGAAAATAGAAGATGAATATACTGACATTACTTTCATGCCCTTCTGGTATGTCAAGACCATACATCATGTCAATTTCTAAGACATTTTCTATATGCTCTAGGAAAGCAGGACACTCTAGAATACATGGCTTCCAGACACATTTTTCCACTTTTTGATTTAATTTTAATATTTATCTCATATTTAATTTAAATAACAAATAATGTTAAAAAGTCAACTGCTTGAAAGATGTCCAAGAGAAATAGTACTTCTCAGTTCCAACCCTTTCCATTTCTGATTCTTGCTTTTCAGAGGCAGATTTTTACCATTAATTTAGCTTTATACACCTTTATACACCTGGTATATATTTCCATATTTGTAAATAATATACTTAAACTGATATTTCTTATTTTTTAGTCATTTATATTATGCACTGATGTATATATTCAGCCATGTTAAGTACATAATTGTTTGGTCTCACTATTCAGCTTGAAGTAACTTATTATCATGATCATGTTCTAATTTCACTTTCACTTTCTTCTTAACTTCTACTTAATCATTCACAAATTATTCATTGTTTCTCTGTGAATTTATTATTACTAAATTATAACAACTATGTGATGAGAGTAAAATTTACCCAGCATTCTTAATGATAACAAAACTAAACAAATCTAATGCCTCCAAACAGGTAATTAGTAAAATAAATTATGGCATCATATTATGTTAGAATATAATATAGTTGTTTAGATTTATTTTCAGAAAAATGCATGTAATATATAATAACAGGAGGACTTTAAGTAAAAGTTTATAGTATTAAAAATATTCTCCATTCCTCTATCAACAGAGAAAAGCATCATATTTCATCTGATTTCACCAAATATTACCCAAAATGTTTAATACACACTTAGACCACACAGCTTGGGAAAGAAGAGAAATTCAAAGGAAGTAATTGAGAATAGAAAAAAAGAACACATTTTTAGTTTTACCCCACCCTTACTTGGTGTTGACAGATATCAGTCACCCCACAGTTAGTTCTGGTGGTTTCAAGATAGAATCTTATTATGTTAAAAAATGAATCCTCTCAATAGAATATACATTCTTTTCAAGTGCTCATGAAACATTTTCCAGGATTGATCATGTACATGGGCACAAAAGAAACCTCAGCAATTTCAAGAAGATAGAAATTATCTCAAGCATCTTTACTGAACACAATGCCATGAAACTAGAAATCAACAACAGAGAAACAAAGAACAAAAGGAAAGCATGGAGATTAAACAATATGTTATTAAAAAACCAATAGGTCAATGAGGAAATCAAAGCTGAAATTAAAAAAAATACCTTGAGACAAATGAAAATGAAAGCACAACCACACAAAGTTTATGGGACACAGCAAAGGCAGTGCTAAGAGGGAAGTTTATAGTGATACAAGCCTTCCTCAAAAATGAAGAACAATCTCAAATAAACAATTCAACCCACCAACTAAAAGAACTAGAAAAAGAAGAGCAAAAAA
This sequence comes from Camelus bactrianus, assembly GCF_048773025.1. NCBI lineage: Eukaryota > Metazoa > Chordata > Mammalia > Artiodactyla > Camelidae > Camelus > Camelus bactrianus. The sequence goes on along the minus strand of NC_133552.1, from coordinate 28,694,921 downwards.
CCCCAAAAGGAAGGAAGGAAATTATAAAGATTAGGGAGGAAATAAATAAAATACAGATTAAAAAGACCATAGAAAAAATCAATCAAACCAAAAGCAGGTTTTTTGAAAAAGTAAATAAAATCGATAAACCGCAGGCCAAACTCACAAAGAAGAAAAAATAGGGAGCACAAATTGGCAAAATAAGAAAGGATAATGGAGAAATTACAACAAATAAAATAGAAATATAGAATATCATATGAGAATATTATGGAAAACTATATGGAACCAAGCTGGATAACCTAGAGGAGATGGACAAGTTTCTGGAAACATACTGTCCACCAAGACTGAATCAAGAAGAAACTGACCACTTGAACAAACTGATCTCTAGAAATGAAATCAAAATAGCAATAAAAAACCTCCCTATAAATAAAAGTCCTGGACCAGATGGCTGAACTGGGGAATTCTAGAAAACATACAAAGAAAAAATCATATCAGTCTTTCTCAAACTCTTCCAGAAGACTGAAAAGGAAGGAATACTCCCAAACTCATTCTGTGAAGCCACCATCACCCTGATACCAAAACCAGGCAGAGACACTACCAAAAAAGAGAATTATAGGCCAATATCACTGATGAACACAGATGCCAAAATCCTCACCAAAATATTAGCAAATAGAATCCAACAACACTTAAAAAAGATTATACATCATGACCAAGTGGGGTTCCTACCAGGGACACAAGGGTGGTTCAACATATGCAAATCAATCAATGTAATACATAACATCAGCAACAGAAAGGACAAAAACCACATGATCACCTCAATCTAAGCAGAAAAAGCATTTGATAAAATTCAACACCCATTTATGATAAAAACTCTCACCAAAGTGGGTATAGAGGGGACATATCTCAACATCATAAAAGCTCTATATGACAAACCTACAGCCAGAATAGTACTCAATGGTGAAAAACTCAAAAGCTTCCCACTAAAATCTGGGACAAGACAAGGATGCCCACTATCACCACTCCTAGTCAACATAGTCTTGGAAGTCCTAGCCACAGTAATCAGGCAAGAGAAAGAAGTAAAAGGGATCCAAATTGGAAAGGAATTGGTGAAACTGTCACTATATGCTGACGACATGTTACTATTTATAGAAAACCCTAAAAAGGTCCACCCAAAAACTACTAGAGCTGAACGAAGAATTCAGCATGGTAGCAGGTTACAAGATTAACGTTCAAAAATCAGTGGTATTTCTTTAGACTAACAATGAATCAACAGAAAAAGAAAGTAAAGAAACAATCCCCTTTAGAATAGCACCCAAAGTAATAAAATACCTAGGAATAAACCTAACCAAGGAGGTGAAAGAATTATACACAGAAAACTATAAGCCATTGATGAGGAAATTAAAGGAGACTTTAAAAAATGGAAAGATATCCCATGCTCTTGGATTGGAGGAATCAATATTGTTAAAACGGTCACATTGCCCAAGGCAATCTACAGATTTAATGCACTCCCTATCAAATTACCCAGGACATATTTCACAGAACTAGAACAAGTCATAATAAAATTTATATGGAGCCATCAAAGACGTAGAATTGCCAAAGCATTACTGAAGAGAAAGAAAGAGGCTGGAGGAATAACTCTCACAGACTTCAGACAATACTATAGAGCTACAGTCATCAAGACAGCATGGTATTGGTACAAAAACTGACATATAGACCAATGGAAAAGAATAGAGAGCCCAGAAATGAACCCACAAACTTTGGTCAACTAATCTTTGACAAAGGATGCAAGAATATACAATGGAATAAAGACAGTCTCTCAGCAAATGGTGCTGGGAAAACTGGACAGCAGCATGTAAAACAATGAAACTAGAACACTCCCTTACACCATACACAAAAATAAACTCAAAATGGATCAAAGACTTAAACATAAGACAAGATACAATAAACCTCCTATAGGAAAATATAGGCAAAACATTATCTGACATATATCTCAAAAACTCTCCTAGAAGAAATAAAAGCAAGAATAAACAAATGGGACCTAATGAAACTTACAGGCTTCTGCACAGCAAGAACTTTTACCATAAGTAAAACAAAAAGCCAACCTATGGAATGGGAGAAAGTTTTTGCAAATGAAACCAACAAAGGCTTGATCTCCAGAATATATAAGCAGCTCATATGACTTAATAAGAAACAAGCAAATAACCCAATCCAAAGATGGGCAAAAGACCTAAACAAGCAATTTTTCAAGGAAGAAATACAAATGATCAATAGGCACATGAAAAAAACGCTCAATATCACTAATTATCAGAGAAATGCAAATCAAAACTACAATGAGGTATCACCTCACACCAGTCAGAATGGCCATCATTCAAATATCCACAAATGACAATAGCTGGAGAGGCTGTGGAGAAAGGGGAACCCTCCTACATTGCTGGTGGGAATGCACTTTGGTGCAGCCACTATGGAAAACAGTATGGAGATTCCTCAAAAGACTAGGAATAGACTTACCATATGACCCAGGTATCCCACTCCTGGGCTTATATCCAGAAGGAACCCTACTTCAGGATAACACCTGCACCCCAATGTTCATAGCAGCAGTATTTACAATAGTCAAGACATGGAAAAAGCCTAAATGTCCATCAACAGGTGACTGGATAAAGAAGAGGTGGTACATTTATATAATGGAATACTATTCAGTCATAAAAACTGACAGCATAAAGCCATTTTCAGCAACATAGATGCTCCTGGAGAATGTCATTCTAAGTGAAGTAAGCCAGAAAGAGAAAGAAAAATACCATATGAGATCGCTCATATGTGGAATCTAAAAAACAAAAACAAAAACAAAAAAAACCCAAAGCATAAATACAAAACAGAAATAGACTCATAGACATAGAATACAAACTTGTGGCTGCCAAGGGGGTGGAGGGTGAGAAGGGATAAACGGGATTTCAAAATTGTAGAATAGATAAACAAGATTATACTGTATAGCACAGGGAAATACACACAAGATCTTATGGTAGCTCACAGAGAAAAAAATGTGACAATGAATATATATATATGTTCACGTATAACTGAAAAATTGTGCTCTACACTGGAATTTGACACAACATTGTAAAATGATTATTAATCAATAAAAAATGTTAAAAAATAAATAAAAAATAAAAGTGTTTATTAATTCATAAAAAAAAAATGAATCCTCTCAAATGCAATGGGACGAGTCATTTGCTTTTGGTTTTGCTATGGTCCTTCCAGTGACATTGGCAGCAATCTTCTGCCTGCAAGTCCTCCAAAGCCACCATGACCTCCATGCCAGGGCCTACCAATGCCAGGCCAATGTGCAAACTTCAGATGCTTCTAAAGTCACCACCATGCCTCCTATTCTTTGTTCTGTGTCCTTTTCAACAAATTCCTTGGACATAACAAGAGTTTATTTCATTTCCTAGGTACGCAATCCACAATGATTGCCATGGTGGTACTGTTAACATATTCATTTTCATTATGACAAATTCACTCGTCACTTTAGGCTTAAGCAGAAAAACTACCTCTCTCCTTCTTCTGTGTTTGTTCAGGTCAATAAGTAGCAAATAAAATTTCTTTTGTTTGTCTTTTTTCTCATTTGCATTATTCTATTGTTTAATTTAGCTGTTCCTAAGAGCAGACTTGTTTTATGCTGCTTGGCACTTGGTAAGCTTTCACCACAAATATTGCATTTTCTTAATATTAGAAATCTTTTAATGTATATATATATATATATGATTATCCACAATTTTTAAATTCTTATTTTTAGAAATATATTTTAAACTGCTTGGGGCCACTCATTGTCTCAAAACTTAATTTTAATATTCTTCATATGTTTATTTATGCACTACTTTCTTCATTAAATATTCAAAATCAACTTCTAACTAACCAATTATTTTATTTATTCTGTTCAGTATAGAAAATACATCATATATTGTCATTAAGTTTTATAAATTAATTATTATAAAACATAGACACATACAATCTGTAATGAATTAATTTTCATGTCCAAATGTTCTTGCTACACATATGCATTTTTCATAAATTCTTATTTTTACATATAGCATTTTTAATATATTGAGTGTTTTAATATATATATACATATATATTTCATATTGTATCATTTTGTGGTTATGCTAGTTTTACTGGAAGTATATTTATTTCCTCATAACTTAAAAAATCTTTCTTTGTAATAGTTTTCTTGATGCTCTTTGACTTATTGGATTTTAGATTCACCTTGGTAAGATGTCTTTGTGTTTTTATCTTGCTATTCATCCTCATTTTTCCTAGTGGTCTTGTGGAAACTCTGCCTAGATTCCTAAAATGATCATTCAGAAACTGTTTTTAAAGTGGTCATTCTGGGCCCCCACCCCAAAGTTTGGATACACTGAGCCTTAAACCAGATCCTGAAAGGCAGCTTTGTCTAACCTTACACAACTGCCAATATGGAACATTACAGCAATTGTGCCTCCTTAGAGTTATCAGTAAAGGCTTCATTCAGTCTCATTTCACAGGTGATAAAGCTCCATCCCAGTCCCTAATTTGATGAAGTGAGTGTATCTCAGGCCCCTCTCATGCATGTAAATTTTTTGGCCTTCATTATTCTGCACAAGTTCTGAGCAAATTCTGCCTGGCTTTTTCTCTCCTATAGGCTCCCAATTCTAGTTTCTGTCTATTGTTGTAGGTTTCTGCCTATGATAATTGTACAATTTTCTATCCCTACATTTTAAAACAAGTTGTTAAAATTTTAAGCATGGCTTTACAATGCACTTTAACCTAAAGTTTCAAGTGTTTTTCTCTCTTTATATCAATAGACTCAAATTTTATACTTTCCTATTTACCTTTAAGTAGTAACCCTCTCCTAAAGTATTACACATAGATGTATATGCAGAAGAAGGAATTTTTTTAAACATAATATTTCCTATGTCATATATTTTGTTTTAAAACAATCTGGTTTTATACCCAAAAGAAATAAATGCTAATGTCCACCAAAGACTAATACAAGAATGTCTGTGTTAGTTTTACTCATAAAAGCTAAAACCCAGTAAAGGGGCTCTGTACCAATTTCACAGTAGGGGAGGGTGGTTTCCCCCAGATCACTGAGCAATTCTCCAGACACCAGCTGGGTTTCCTACAACTCAACTCAATTCTGACACTACCTATCCAGAGAGAATGTGAGATTCCACAGGTTAAGTGTTCAACCTTACATGACTGCCCCATGCCCCTCACACACATTTTGAATGCCAGTCATAAGCCCAGATTGTGTTTCTGATCATCTGGCTATAAATCAAAGGTTCCCATTACCCTTCCTTGGGTTAATTAACTTGCTAAAGCAGTTCATAGAATGCAGAAAACCCTATTTTATTATAAAAGAAAATAACTGAGGAACAACTAGAAAAGAAATGCATAGGTCAAGGTATGAGGAAAGGATAAGAAGCTTCCATGCCATCTCTAGGCGCTTCCATCTCCAGGAATCTACACATGTTCTTCAACCTGGAAGCACTCAGAACCTTGTCTTTTTTTTTTTTTTTAAAGAGGGTTCATTACATAACAGTTATTGACTAAATTACTGGCCATTAGGATTGATTCAACCTCCTTAGTCTTCTATGAGGCAAGGGTGGGGGGAGGTGGGAATGAAAGTTCTAACCCACCAATCACACATTGGTTTCCATGGCAATCAGCTCCCATCCTTAGGTGGGATCCAAAAGTCAAAGAATTAACTTGAGAAAAGACACCTTTAAGAATCTTATTATTTAGGAAATTCCAAGGGTTTTAGAAGCTCTATGCCAAAAAAAGAGCAAAGTCCAAATACATACTTTTTATTCTAAATTACAGTGTCACACCTGGACACAACACCCTGCAAAATAACCATCCATTTTCAATTGAGTAGCATTGTATGGCAGTTTTTTTTTTTTAAATTGTATCATGCTTATATTATAGGTCTAACTTTCTATTTCATGAAAATAAAAATTGAAGAACATTCTTCTTTTATGAAAGAAACCAATATATTGATGAAATCGTCAATCCCTTCTTTTGAAGAGCTGTTAAAATTTTAAGAAAATGAGAGAAATAAATCTCTGAATTCTATGGCGTTCAGGATTCAATAAAAATATATTATTATGAATTATACAGAGGATAATTGAAAGAACAATTATGTTAATCATTTGCTTACTCATAATTTTTCTGCATCGGTGGTCACAATTGTATGAGGAATAACCTATTGTCATTGATGGATGCCTGTAAACTTGTTATTAGCTTATTTATATTTATTAGAAAAGAACATTATTCACAGATTTGATAATAATAGTGGAAAAAATTGAAATCCTGCTTCATATGAGCAGTCCTTTTTTGCACAGAGTAATACCTCATGTATTTGAAGAAGTTTGTACACATTATACAAGACAATATACTTGTGTTATTTCTTTCCATTTCCTTCCTCTGTGCAAACTTGAAAACTAAGAGAACAGCTTTACTACCTCAATATGTTGTTCCTACATGAATTATTATAACAAATATATTAAATATGGAGTTGTATTATTGATTTTATCTTCTTGACTTTCAGAAATTCCTTCTGTTCCTGTTTCTATACAATATCACATATAAGGTACAAAATTACTTTTTTGTCATTAACTTTTTATAGAAGTTTGGTGTATTACTGCTTGTATTAATCTAGAGTTTGTATAATTAAATATGAAAAATAGGAACTTTTTATCAAGTTTTTCAGATAATGATTTTAAATGATTAACATTTAGATATTACTAGAATCACCTATATACTTTGTATGCTATTGCTATTTCTGAAAGATGAATGGATAGAAGTTTTGCTTGACTTTTTAAGTGAAGAAAATAAGGTAATGATGTTTAAAAAAATCAATATCTTAAAGGCACCAGGTATTCAGAAGAATTCTGAAGAAAAACCACCTTTATGTTTCCATATTTCTTGAAGTATACTACCAAACATTCCATTCTGTTCTCCCCACAGTAGCATAACTTCTTATTCAATGTGTTCAATCTTTTCAGAAACAAAAGGGTATAATTACTATAAATGAGATATATACACATTTCTCAAAAGAATTTCAGTGACAACTCATTGATTCAAATTCAGGTCCTCCCACTTGATTAGATTTTCAGTAATGGTGAAATTTCACCACATTCAATGATACAGGAAAACAACTGTGTACTCTACCTCCCACAGTAAATTACTTTAGAAAAAGGGCAGAGAAATAATTATTTCAGAAAATCTTAATGATATTTATTTTTTGCTAATTTAGATTTGGTAGCAGTTGGTTTGCCCCATGTCTTGTAACTTATGTCTGTTTAAGTTACTCTTTTATTTACAGAGATAATTTATAGTGTAAATGAGTTAGCAGTGGAAATAATTGTCCCTTACAATGAAATGAAATTAAAATAACCTTTTTAAAACACTCTCAAGTTTCAATGACATTCAAAAACATGTAATTGGAAAGATAATAAAGATACATTATTAACACTCATTAAACTTAGAATCACTTAGTGATTAAACTTAGGACCTCTACACAGGCATATATTTTTTTTAAAAAAGTTGTCAGCTTTTAGATAAGGTAATTAATTAAGTTTAGGTTCAGCTACATACGATAAAAAACCTCAAATAATTGGCTTAAACAAGAGAAAGACTTTTTTAAGTTCTCCCACTATTATATTTAAGGAGGTTGGGTAGTCTACACCTTTTAAGACAGGTCTACATCCATTAGAGGCACAGACTACTTTCAACTCTCCACCCTGTCACTTAAGGATTGGCCCTTTCTCTTGTGATCCAAGATGACAGCTACTCCTTCAACATCACATCCAGTTCTAAGCAGAGAAGTGAGAGGAAGAAGAGCATGTCTTCTTTCTTTTACAGAGAACTGTCTGAATTACTACATTGTCATCCAGCTTTTAGGTACGCTGAAAATGATAAAGGATGCTGGGGTAGGCAATTTTTACATTTTATGGTACTAAAATAGTATAACTACATTTTAAAAAGCTTAGTAGTCATGTAAACTACTATTTTGTTTCTGTGAATGAAAAGTATTGCCTGCCATACCATAAACAAAGGATGCTGTGGCCATCAAGTCAAATCAGTCACTACTGCCGCCCTAACAGTGGGCAGAGGATGAAAACAAGCAGGCAGCCTGGCCTCTGCTGCCACCCACAATGGTGCACCTGAACGGAACTCACGATGTGAAAGAACAGGATAAGGCCCCTAGATAGCTAGGTGCATATCAAAGAAATGATTTCAATGAGCCCAGACTTTTGCACATTTCCATACAGAAAAAAGTGCTTAATACCTTAACTTGAGATAACTGTTTTTCTTCAATTAGCAATATTCTTTTGATGCCCAGACTACCTGGTTTTTGAGGCAAAAACACCTATATATCCTGGTTCCTCTCTTGCCTCTTCAGAGGATTCTCTTAGAATGATCTGAGAGGCTGCCTCCCAGACTCACGTCTTCAGAAAGTCTGCCAAATAAAACATAACTCTCAACTTTTAGGCTGAGTATATTTTTTCAGTTGACATATCCAAAATAGAATTTTTTTACAATTGCAGAATACCCCAATATTGAAAGTTCCTTTTTCTTTTAAATAAAGCAAAGTTTTACAAATCTCTGTAATCAACTTTTTTTTTCAAATTTCTTTGCAAAGGATTCAGAGAGAAAAAAATTTCTATATTTATTTCCATCTGTTATTCTGTATTTTATTACGTATCTCTGTGGGAGAGAGGTAGGAGGGCAGTGGGAAGGATGCTATTCTGTGTCAGACTTGGGAGTGTGCCCTGGGAGCAGCTCTCTTGCCCTAATTTTGCACCTCCGCAGTTCCTGGCATCTTTCTCCTACTACTCAGCTCTAAGAATCCGTTATCTACTAGAGATTAGCCCCATGGCGCTTCGCATAAAGAGTGACTCAGTTCTCTGTCTCTAACTCTGGCACCTCAAGTCTTTGCCAGATATTAGTGGAGAGGCTATTTTGCCCAGAATTCATTGAAAACAATATGGAAGAGAGGAAACTGACCCAATGAGAAGTGGAGAGATGATGAAAGCTGTTATCCGTTTTCTTTAAAATTACTAAGGAACAAAACACTCATAAATGTGTTATTGTTTCTCCAAAGTCTACCCAATGTCCTCACACAGGAAGAAATATATATTTTTCTTATTGAAAATAATTTTACCCAATTCCAAACCGACTATGGTAGCTTTCCTGTGTTTAGGAGCATTTGACCACTTCTTCAGACTGCTCTCAGTCTTCAGAAAGGCCACATAGTCTGGGCTATAGTAAGAAGCTAGCATCAACATAAATAAATTCCTTTTTATCCCATAACATCTTCTCTGATTCAAAGAAAAAAGATGTATGCTTTGATTGCTCCAAAATAGTATTTATTTATTATGAATTATGATACATTTAAAAAATGTACTCATAGTTTAGAGGAAAATATTATGGCAATTTGTTTTTGGTAAAATAGTGTTATTTACATACCAGGTGACAGTTGATCAAGTATTTTTAATAAAATGGTTCAAAGTTGAGACAAATCATGAAGTTCTCAAAATAGACACTGAATTTTTATAAGTAAAGTTTGTGGTATAATCCCCAGTGCTTCTCTATTATGCTATTCTATAACTGAAATTAGGGTTTTTTTTTTAACTTGATATTTGAAATTCTTTGGGAACAATTGGTCTGCTGAGTCAGAGGCTCATGCTTTATTTAGTTGATTTCTTCAGCCACATTACTAAAGCATCCTAAATGTGGCTTTTCAAAATCTGCATTTAGAAATGCCATTTGCATCCCTTCAGGGTAATTATAAATACTTAATGAGAAAAAAAGTCCTTTGTAAAGCACTTTACACAAATTAACTTATTGTGTTATACAAATTCTTTGTAATATATTTAATGTTGTATTAAGAAAGAAAGTAAACTTTCTATAATTAATCTTCAAATGTGTGTTTTGACCAAAAATTTGTGTTTTTGGTGTTAGGAAGATAGCTAATTAAATATAGTAAAAAGTAGTTGAAACATCAAGTGCTATTTAAACTTCAAATTATATCTTTTTTTGGTCTTTTTATTTTGATCCAATGAGGATCAAAATGTCTCTATCATAAGATACCATAAATGGATTTTATTGATAACTTTGTTATGTAATACATTATTAATTTGATCATAAATATATGAATAATAAAAAAGCAAGCTTCAAGGATAGATATATCTACATATAATCCCATAGTTGATAAACTTAAATTCTATTCACTTAATATATAAATATACCTCATTAATGTAAGGCTTCAAAAATAAACAAAATATATAAGCCTGGAAAATAAATATTATAGCATATTTCAGGTATGGGTCTGGCATTTGTAGCCTTGAAATAATATTCATTTTCCCCTTTCAGCAATGCTACTTGAATATTTCTCTATAAAACTACCTTCTGCTCTGCAGAATTTTGCTAACTCAACTCACATAGTTCGTATGTAATTTTAGAGCTAGCTTGTAGCCAGCTACTGTAAATGGACTGTAGATGGACATATGCCCATATTCATTGTAGATTTGTACTTTTACATTCAATAAATTAGAGAACAGAAAAAAAAAACAGTATTAGAGAAACCCAAGTAACAAAGTCCAGCTGTGATGTCTAAGGAGCGCTTGGACAAGAGTAAATGGCAATACATATGTAAGGGAAGGTACAAGTTGGGTCACACAACCTTATAGATTGAACAGGCAACCTAAAGTTGTATTCAATTGTCATATAAAAATATAATAAAATTTGTTTTTTCCTTTAGCCTTCTACTCATGTTAACTTACTTCAAAGCTTATATAAAATATATAAAATATAAAGAGATAATTGTATAATCTATATGTTGTATGGATACCTGCATTGTCAGTTTTGTTCATATACATCTGTCACAATGGTGTAATTGAATCAAACAGCAACAGCAATTTCCTGTCTCAAGTGAAGCTTTGACTCAATGACTCGAGGTTTCTTTTAGGGAACTGAACAAAGATGACTTTGATTTTACTGTGACAATTAAATATTTGTAGAATGATAAAAGTTCCTCTTTTTAATTATAAGATGTATACTTATTAGCATAAAGCAAAAAGCTTCACTGTGAAGCTTTTTAAATGGTCTACACTGACCTCATCCTAAGCTAAAAAAAGCAGACATTGGTCAACCTGGCCTCAGAATAGAAAACAAACATCATTTCTCTGGATTACACATTTCAACTGAGTTGATTTTATTAAACCTTTCATTAGCTTCATCAAGACGTTGTAATCAACCCCATAGTCACAGAGATCAAAGGAGAATGTCAGCTTTAAGTGGAACATATTTTCTGCCAGCAATTTTTAACAAGTACTCCATAGTGCAAATGCTTAATAGCCATATACATTTTCTGTAAAAGGTCATATTTGTGTCTAATTATGGCTTAATTTATTTCTCTTTTAATACATTATGATCAAAAGATCAATGCTGCTTCTTAAATAACCCAGAACATTTTAAAATTATTTTTATAACATAAGTTTTGTGATGAATCCAGCTTGTTCGGAGATCAAGAAAAATTTAAACATAAAATTTAAAACATCACACCTATAGCATTACAGATGAATGATTTTTAAAATCTTTATATGATCAAATTAGAAACTATGCTATTTACTCCTCTCCAAAGTTTCTTATTTTCACCATAATTTTGTTTTTATTAACTTTTACTCATTCACCTATTTAAGTCAATTGAACACAATTATATAGTCCTTAATATACTAGCTGCTGAAAGAGACAAAAATTATGAACCAGACCTGTTCAACCTAATTTTCTTTTAGTTCTGAGTTAAGAATGTGTTATTATGAGACATAAGCAGCATATAGGAGAGATTAATCTTTTCTGGTGATATTAGGGAAGATTTCTTAGAGGAGTAGAGAAAGAATCACTTCTTTTTGACATTAAAAAACATTCAGGTCATGTTCATACATTCAGTGAGAAATGTTTGGCCATATCTTCAAAAATGGTAAATATTATTTATTTTCTGAATAATAATTCTACATTTAGAATGTAATCTCTAGAAACGTTTTATTCATAAGTGAAATATTGCCTCATTGAGTATATTATTAAAAAATAAAAATAAAGATTTAGTTATATAAGGAATTCCACAGCCAAATAAAAGCACCTTATTCATCTATCAAAAGAAATTATCTACACAGATATAAAATGGTATCCAACATATATTGATAAGAAAAAAAGCAAATTGCCAAAGATTATGGTTATACTCACATAAGTAAGCATAAGATCACAATAAGAAGAATTTATATCAACTCAATAATTGCATTTTTGGTGTTGTAATTTGGGAAAATATCACTTCATACAACATGTATTTTAGGAATCTTTGAATTTTTGCAGGTATGTGTATTACTTCTGGTATCAGAAAATCATGAAAGACTTCAAGAACTTTTCTATCACCTTACAGTGAAACTTAAAGAATATCCTTACTCTTCTTTTGTTCTTCATCTCTTGTTCTTTCCACAAACCAGACATTCCTTTGTTATTTCATCTCACCTAAAGTTTCAAGAGAGAGAGAGAGAGAAAGAAAAAAAGAAGAAGAAAGAGGAGAAGAGAAAATAAAAGAGAAAAAAAATCTTATTTTTTCAATGTAGATGAAAATGAATCCTTTTTCCCTGGCTTTATTTGAGTGTACTCTTCTCCCCTGAAATATTACACTTTATCATTTTTTTTCAGTTCTCTTGTCTTCTTACTGACTCTTTTTTTGCTTGTTGTCTGCTTTTTGATGATAGCAAAAACGTTTGTTGCTTACCCAAGATTCACCCCCTTTCTTTATACCTGCTAACTGACTTTCACCATTGTTCAAAAATCCACCCCTCCAATTCACGCCTCAAGAACTATTTATGCCATTCCCAACACAGAAGTAGATGCTGAATGGACTGAGACTCAGAGTGGATCCTTTTCCTGGTTAACAATACGTTTAAGGGTGGCCAAGTGTTGTTGTCCAATTCAATGAGATTTTGCGACATAGCTGAGGTCATAGATATGAATGTTTTTCTATCTCTAATTTTGTCTCATTTTAATATGATACCTGTAACTGGTGTAGCATTTTGTAACCATACAGAGTCCCTCTGAGGGTAATCAAAAATGAGGATGATGAAGAACAAAGATAGAATCTCATCCACGCTCTTGATGAGAGTATTAAATAATTACAACAAACGATTTAGAAAACTGCTTTCAATTTCTTGTTATTTGAGACAATTCATTTTCTTGCTATTTGGCTTGGGGCTCAACTCTGTGCCATCCTTACTCTAGGACTAATTTAAGGAGCCCGTATGACATGAAATACTTCAGATCACATGGGAAATAAAGAAGAATAAGATCAATTTCACTCAGATTCTTAAGATGTATGCCTAGAGTTGGCATGTGTTACTTTTGCTTCCATTTCACTGACTAAATCAAGTAACAGGGTCATATCTATCTTTAAGGTAGCAAGGAGTTGCATATTTAACATGTGTATAGAAGATGATAAAACAGTATTTGTTAACAGCCCTCATGATTACCATACAACCTTGTGAGGGAGATATTTTTATCCTTATTGATTGATTGATTGATAACAATTGCTATGTGTATTTTACTGTCCACCTGCTTTCAGTGAAATCAATGTTATACTCTCTAATCAGTCTGACCTAAGTCTGAAATTTAGGAATCATCTTAAATTTATCTTTCCACCCATGTATGTATCTTTTTAACCAGCAAATAAAGTTGATTCTACCTCATTAATATATTTTTCTCTCCAGAGGTATTATCATATAGTGATTAAAAACATGGATTCTAGAGCCAAACTTCCTAGGTTTAAATTCTGTCTTAGCCACTTACTTACTGTGTACTAACTGTGGTTTTCAGTGAATCACTTAATCTCTCTGAGTTCCACTTTCTTCATCTGTAAAATGAGGATGGATGGCCGTAATTATATACATCATATGGAGGGTCGTTGTACAAATGTAAGAGGTTGATAAGTGTAACCCTCACAACAGTGTATAGCACTGAAAAGTACTCAATAAATTCCAGCTATGGTGATTTATTCACTTTGTACTGTTTATCCTCCTCACTTCACTCCAATTGCTCTAGTTTGAGTTCAAGGTCTCACCATTTCTCATCTGAATTACAGAACTACACTTTCTCCATCTCCTTTCCCAATTTCATTCAACCCATTCTCATGTTCTGAAAGGTCTTATCAAATTCTTTCTTCAGTCAGGAACCTTTCTCAGTATAATCTGTTCATATAACCTCCAGCATGGAATTTTTCTGTGACTACTCTCATTGCCAATGGCATAAAATCCAAGCTCTGCTGCTTAGGAGGCAATGGCCTGTCAGTCCTCCATGGGTGAGTTCCCTATTTTCACTTTTCCAGAAGCACTAGACTCTCCCAAACCCCAAAGCATTTGTAGATGCCAATCCTGATGACTGGAAATCATTTCTTTCTTTTCCTTACAATGGTTACACATTTGTCTTTGAGGATCAGCCAAGTAACCACTACTTCCAGGCATTATCTCCTCAGGGCTCACTAGACACTTATGCTCTGTGTGTACTTGAATCTCCAGCATAACCTTTTTCCTGTATCACAAATATTTCTTTATGTGTATTGACTTTTTTTTCCTTATTTTTCTTAGGATATAGGCTATGTGGAGCTATGTTGTGCCTTTTAGCTCGGCAGCCATGGGACCTATCATATTGGTGAGCACATGACAACAATTCAATAAATATGTTAAAAAAGGAAGTTAATGAGCTAGGCCTAATCCCTCATTTCTAGCTATTTGACATCTATTAGCCTAAAATCTACCAGCACAACTCAAATGTTACCACATTATCCCAAGATAATCTCTCTTCCTTGGAAACCATTCTTTTGGAAAACATTTGTGTAATTAATTAAACAATGAATTTAAATGGGTTTATGGAAAATTCTTATTTATTACCTAAATTAATTCAAGAAATATTTATCAAATAGCTACCATATGCCAGACTCTGTTATAGGAAGTAAGGACACATTAATGAAAAAAATGACAAAAACTTCTTAAAGTAGCTTATGTTCTATTATGTAGTGGCAGACAATCTTTTACTACGATCTGTTAGTTCCAATTTTTATCTTGTCTTTCCAAGGATATGATAATCTTTGTAATATTCAGAACTTTTTTCATACTTTGTAGTCTCCAAAATGCTGACATTGTTCCTTGAATTTAAATGTTCTTTCTCAACGACTATTTCTTGTCATTCTCAATCTTTTTTCTCTTTCTTTTTCTTCTTTGCCTCTTCCTCACTTTTTCTCATTCTTCCTCAAAGTACACATGTATTTAATTATATATAATTAAACTGTGTAGTGTCTCTCAAATTTCACATATATTTCAACTATTCCATTCTGCCTTTCAGATATCTGAGAATTTTGTATTTTGATACTCAGAAATTGGAAATAAGCACTGATAATGAGCATATAAAATTTCACCATAGTAGTCGACTTTCCCTAATCATGTGCTGCTTTCTCCTGAAATTTGACCTGATGAAGTTCCCCTTGAGTATAATACTGATGAATCCTGCATCACAGATACTGCTTAGGTATGGTTGGCAAAGTAGGAAATATGCTTACCTGAGTTTTTCCTATTGAGTACAAAATTAAAATTAAGTACTTACTATCTTATCATGGATTAACACCTAAATCACAAAATTCATGTACAGAATCAAAAATTAATTTTCCTTTTCGTTGGATAGTGTGATAACCAAAAACACATTCTTCAATTTTAATTATTTATAGTATTATTTACAACTCTGTAATTTGAAGATGATTAAGATTACTTTACAGTTTTGTTTCTAACTGCATCATGCTGTCTTAAATGTGAGTGTTTGTGTGCGTGTGTTTGTGTTGTATGACACTAATTTTCCCTTAAGTAAATTATGAAAATCCGTAACTTTTATTCCAAACTCCATGATCTCCAGATTAAAATCTGACAGGAAAGATCACAATGAAGGGCTGTTTTAAATAACTCCTTAATAGTTACATAACTAACTTTGAACTGTTTTTCTTGTTTGGTAAATTACATTGATCCAAATGATCCCAGGAAAGGAACTAGAATTTTAAGTAATGTATAAAGTTACTTGGGGTTTACTGACATAATTTTACTAAATTTTATTTTTTAAGACAGACAGAGTGCATGTAAATTCTAAAGTTATATAGAGATGATGTTTCTGAAGGTTTTTGGATTCCCTGTATTTTAATGTTCTTATACTAAGGACAATGTAAATTGAATTATTGAAAGGAGTATTAGTATTTGGCAAATAAAATAGCATTACTTGCTATTTCACACTGGATCCTAAACAAAGCAAAGTTAAGAACAATTACAATAATATAAATTATGCCCAACTTCCCTGGGGAGTGCTGCACAAATTCACAGAGCATCAGAAACTCAAGTATCAAAATAAAATAGGTTAGTAGATCTGTTTTCTCAAAAGGATCATTTTTTTTTGTAAAGCTACTTGTAAATGATGAAATGTTACCAGCAATATTATTAATATTTAAACAATTATTTTATTTTCCCTACTACCTAGTCTAACTGAACAGCCAATGGCACATAGGATGAGAATAGCAAAATCATTTTGTGAAGATTGATTCAAGTAATATATTGTAGAACCTATACATAAAGTGGGATCATAGGCCCCTAATTTGTCCATGTCATTTAAATCATTTAAATAATTTATCATTCTTGGAATAAATATCCTAATGACAGAAGGTGGAAAACAAAGTACTTTGTGATCCATTTTTTGGCTGATCTTTCAGCCAAGCTCCCTTAGCTTAATATATTGGCAAATTTGTTGAGTTTCACTCAGTAAATCAGCAAATACCTATGAAGTGGCATCAGGCACCATAATAGGCTCAGGAAAACCAGAGATGAATAAAACAGCCTCCTCACTTGTAGACTTTACATTCTATGGAAGTGGAACGACAGTAAACAAATACATATGGTCTGTAGTGGTGGATTGTGAATGTAGAGGAGAAAAATGAAGATTAAGAAAAATCTTCATCTTAATGAAGATTAAGAGACAGGATTTTCATATTAAAAATATTATCTGTTATAGGATTAAGCTTATGCATCCAATTTTTATAACGAGGCCATTTTTTAGATTATGTGGAAACTTTCTGAGGTACTTAAAGGCAGTGGAATTGAGAGAAGGAAAACTATTTAATATCTATCAGGGCTTTATGAGCATGCTGGAAAACAATGGAGGATACAACTAAGGTTAAAAAGACCTATGCGGTTAGGGATGCCTTGCGGAAGAAGTGGGATCCTAGCTGGACTGTAAATAAAAATAGATATAAATAACAGTACCCCATAAACAAGCACAAGTCAACATGCTCATAATGTGCAAAGTACAAATTTGGGTGAAAGAGGGCATATCATGAAGTGATTAGGCAGGATAGAGAAGTTTTTATTGAAATATAGAAACTTTGGATTGTATCGTATTACATTATTCATTTATAATCTATTAATTTTTGTATTTATACTATTAAAATTGGACATTGTTATCTTCCTTTGAAGAGCTAAAGCTGGAGCAACAATTGGAGATTTCTAGACAAATCTTAATGTGTCCTGGGTCATGACTTAAGTTTTATTTAGTTAGAGAGACAGCTTGCTCTCTAAAACATATGTGAGAGAAGTAACTTTTCTCACTGCAATTATTCAGCATAAGTTATTGGGATTTTCTCCTTTAGTGTATGTGGCTTAATAGAAATCTATACCTAAGCCCAGGTATATACTATCTTGAAGAAACAGCTTGTGATACAGAATATTAGTAAAAATGCTTTTATAATAAAAAAGTCTTAAAAGACTTTCCCTAACTCAGTTCTCCTGGACATAGTCAATGCTCTACTTAATTTATTCAAAATTATTTCCTTTATTAATTGATATTCCTGTATAGACTGTTAGGCCTTTACATAAAGAGATGTCATATGAAAAATGATGTGACATTTTTTAATGAAAATTGAAACACTAAATATAGAGAACTAGTGAAGCTGATTATCCCACAGAGTTGAACTTGCATGCCCTTCAAAGAGAGAACTGACCTCATTATTTAGCAGCTTGTAAGCAGTCCTAGTGAACAAAAACTGCATTGTTTTCAGTCTTCATTTGCAAATGACAAATTTTCAGATTTTATTTCTTGGCACTGATGCATACTCAAGTTTAAGTCATTTTACTCAAATAATTATGGTTCTGGAAAACAGAACACAATTGGTAAAGTTAAAAAGGAAAACTTTGAAATTTTCCACATTTAAAGCCTTTATTAAATCCAAGTCTAGACTAAACAGAGGGGAAACTCATTTAAAGCTAATGAGTGATATACTACTGCCTTCTCCACTTGAAACATTTATTTTATTATATAATGAAATCAAAGGCACTAAAGCTTACTGAAATGATAGATTTTGAAACTTTCTTTCAAAATACATTATATATGTTGATTAGTATAGGTATGTGAGGTGTACTGTTTTAATAAACTATGATCAACAAAAAATCTTATATCACAAATACCTTTTTTATTTACATTACAAATGGAAGCACTTGATTATTTCCTTATAAATAGCAATTTATTGACTTACTTCTCAAAAAATATCAACAATGCCACATCATACAAGCAATGACAGTGAAAAAAAAATACCATCAAAGGAGAACTAATTATAATGGGGGAAATTTCAAATTGCCCTCATCTCTGTAATCAGCAGTGCTGAGAAATAACTGGCACACCTAGAAATGTAATCAGCTGTGATAGAAATAAAGAAATGTACTCATCAGTGACAGAAATGTGAAAACATTCCCACCAGCAGAAGTTCAGAACAATCATATAACGATTTAATGGATGTTGGTATAGTTTATATATAAGTTCATGAAGAGATTTTGAATTTACACATAGCTGTTAAACCCAAAATATCATGATTTTTATCCAAATTCCATGATTCTGAGTATAGGGATTGGATATGAGGTTTGCAAATCCTCATAAAGGTTGTATATTATCTTAGACAATCTCCTTTTCTTGATAAATCTTTCTCCACCTCTTTTTTTTTTTTTTAATATGGAGAGAGGACTCAGTCTTGCATCTCTGTATGACACCTGAGTATTGAACCATAGCATTCAACTTTCTTAGTCCTTGTAAGTGGCTCTTTTCTGAATTCCAGCCAATTTTTGAAGTGAGTAATAACTGGTAATTATCTAATTTAATCCATTCAGCTGCTCTCAACTTCTACAATAAACATCATTAGCTCTTCATTACAACCATGTGTTGAAATATTTGAACTAAAGAAGATAATCATACTACTTGTCCCAAGAAAATATTGGTTAATTCTGATTGTACAAACACAATACTTCTCCCGATTTACATTTTCTTCTACCTAAAGTAATCATGAGGGTATCGGGTGATAAACTGCCACGTATGTGAACATTTTTATGGAATTCAAGCATTCCATACAAATTCTAGGATGATCATATAACTTATAGATCCAATTATATCTTATTTTGATAATGCAAGTGCACTCTATTAATAATTACAAAACATATTAAACATATTCTATAAATAAAATCCCTACATTCCAAATTTCTACTTATGAAAATTTACAGGACTTATGAAAAGTAATTAAGAACTTAAAGAATGGAAATAGCTTAACTTGTGTTTTTTTTTTCAGCACAGAGACAGGAAAATCTGTATCCTCAAATTTTTATGAAGTTTTTCATGTCACAGAGCTTTCAAGTACTTGAGAATTTGGAAAAAATTGTCAAAAGCTACTTCACAGTTCTCTATTCTTCATGGTTGGAGGATCTTTTAAATCTAGAAGACTTTCATCTTGGAACTAGTCACGTTTTCCTTTCTAGAAACAATAAGATAAGTATTCCTGCCTCCTCTAAGGATATGGTAAAGAAGGGGCTGAGGGGACTGAGACCTGGAGACCTGACTGATATTTTCTGCACCTGAGAGTCCAGCATTAATAAAATAAGCCTAAAGCCATTTATTGTAATGACATTTTTACAAAGAAACACAAGCACATAACAGAGTAGAAGGTCCACCAATAATTTGATGACCACCAACTACAACTGAATGATCTTATGTTGTGTCTGGTTTATCTTACACTTTATTTCATCATAGTGGCTTTTCACCATATTTTCCTTAAAGTCCAACCACCCACGTTCCGCATTCTTAATTCTTAGAAAAAAAAACACAAAAGAAAAGAAAATCCCTCAACCTTCTATTCATCTGAGCAAATATATTTAAAATAGTATATGAAGCCAAGTCAAATACATTCAAAATCATTCTCATTATTAGAATCTGAGTGCTGCTATAAATCTCTTTGCTTTTATCTAATGATTGTAAACCTCCTACTTTTGTAATTTTTTATTGACATTATGAACAATTAAAAAAATTAAATTCTCAACATTTTAATAAAAGTAAAAGTTTTAAAACTTACAAGGAAGATGTATCCCAATGTCATTAATGTCTTCCTGAAAGATAATGCAATACTTTAATAACATGATAAGAAAACTTATGGATGATACAATAGTGATGCTTTAATTTTACTATTGCATAATCCTTCTGAGCAATTTTATACCTTATCCATTTCCTTATTATTTTAGTCCTTTGTATCATGGGTTAATAATTGATGAGTGATGCTGAAATTATTTCTAGAATAATACATTTTCAAAATATTTTAAAATTCTTCTTTGTTTTCTGAAGACTGCTAATAAAGTATAAAATTTATAAAAGATAAATTCTTATAAATTATAATTATTTGATTAAACAACTCAAAATTACATTGGATTTAATCCAATAAATCTTGATGACATAATAAGAAGCAAAGCTGAAAGTTTGAGGTCACTTGCCTGGAGAAGACTCCTACCAACTGAGAATATAACTGAATGTTAAAGACATAGTATTATGTAAGGCAGAGGGCTGAAGCTGTAAACACAAGTTCTATACTTATGACCATTACACAAAATATAACTGGAGCTTCTCCTTGCATTTCCCAGCTTACTGAATTATATGTCATAATTTATTTTCACCTTTTTTCTGTGTTTCTTTACTAAGTATGTAGGTTATTTGGTGACTGTAGCATTTATCATTTCATTCACATGATATAGAATACCAAACTCTCCTTGCTGTAGAACTGACAAGAATAGACATCAAGTTAACTCCAGCCATGAGGTTTATCTAGTAACTGGGGGTGGCTGTAGGTTGCCTCTATTAGGGGTGAGGTTAAATACTTTTGATTGTTGTGAGAGGGAAAGAAGAAGTAGAGGTTTATATTAAAGAAGTTTCCTTAAGAAGAATTGTCTGATATGAGGGGAGCTGCAACCTTGATTAATCATAGATTTAGTAGGGAATAGCGGTGGAGAGGAACACTTCTACCCGACTTCTGATTTATATTTCATATGACAAGGTGGAATGAAGAACTTAGAAGGGGAATAAATATCCCAAATAGGTAGAACAGCATTTGAAAGGCCTGTAGGGCTTCGAACATTCAAGGAATTTAAAGAATATTAAAATGACTGAAGAGTCAAATGTGTGAGGACAGGGGGCAACACATGAGATTAAAGAAGTAAGGGTGGGCTTTACGAGCCATGATAAACAGACCTGAAGAAGAATACAAAAATATAGCTGATAGATATTTAGAAAATTGAAGTTAGTTTACTTGGTGATTGACTGAATCTGAGAAGGTATCAGAAAAGGAAATTAACAAGAATAATTTCCACATCTCTGGGTTGGCTGATTGGTTGAATGGCAGTGCAATAAACTGAGAGGAAATTAAAGAAAGAGATATGGGGACAAAAAGGCTAAGTTCTCTTTTAGACATATTCAAATGTGTTTCCATGTGAAAACATCCAGTGAAGATGCTGAGTAAATGGCCATAAATATTTAGAAATCAGGAGAGAAATATAAACTCTACATATTTATTTCAGAATCAGTGTTAAATAGATAGTAATTAATATCATGGGCATATATAGCATCACACTGGATTCACACATGGATGGAGAAGAGAAGAAGGAGAACACTAAAACAAAAATAAAAATCCCTAAAGTAATACATATTTAAAGGAGAATCAGAAGAAAATCTGGAAAAGAGTGGTAAGAAAAATCAAGTAAGCATGGTCTTGAGAAGACAATAGAAGACAATGTTTATTGAAAGAGGGAATGCTTAATAATGTTTTAAAAAGTGAGAGATTAAGTAAAATAAAGGGCAGAATAGTGTCCATTGGATTTGATGAGAATGAATTCACCAGGGAAATTAGTAAGAGTTACTTTAATGGCTTGGTGGTGTTGGAACACATTACAGCTGGATCTGAGGAAGGAGAGATAGTGGTAAAGATAGGCACTTTTCAAGATGTTGGAATGTATTAAAAGTCAAATGACAATATAATAGCCTAGCACAGGGCTAGTTTTTGTGGGGCCTTAAGCTTATGCAATCAATAGATCATGTGGATATAATTTTAAAAGAATATAAAGTTGTAAATATAAAATTAGGCACAAGGCTTTAGAGGAAGCCTGTACATGTGAAAGGCCCTGAACTTAACAGCTTAAGGAAATTTAGGGTTTGGTAATAGCTAAATGAGACTATAGAACAGAAGAGGGATTTATTAGATTCTAGATATGAAAATTTGTTATCAGTATCAGCAGAAAGGAACAATTTCTTCACCTGGATTGCCTAAAAAGCAGATCCTGAGGCAAAGGCTTATATGCTATCCCTTTACTAGGGATTAAGGTCCCAAGGAAGAGAAGGGAGACAAAATGGAAGTAAATCAGAGAAGAATGTAAAACCAATTACGCATCTATTATTGGGTTGATCACTGCTTGCTATCAAGCATGACTGGTTGCTCATTCTCAGAGGTTCAACCTAGTACATCTCAGAGAGTCCCTCTGAAACAACAAAGGGAGAAGAATTGATCCAGTGGTCCTATTGGCCAAAGGTTCATCCCATTGATTGTACTCCCAGATTGTGCATGAACGGTGACCCTGGTGTCTCAAACCTCATGAACAGCAGGGAATCCTGGGGTAAGACGTGAAAGATGCCTACTCAGGAAGGGTCACACCCATGTGAGCCCGAGGTCAAACAGTTGATTAGCACAACATGCACTTGACTTGGAACAAATGGGCAAAAAGCCCTAGATACAGGGAAGATCCAGAAGTTCTGATGTGTTGCATAAAATGGGTCTGATACACAGAGGTTAAAATTATAGGAGAGTTTAAGCCTAATCAATAGAACATTTAAGGTAAGTAATCTAGGACAGAAATAAAAGAATACATTCTAGACTCTACTGTTTACACTCCAAGTCAAAGAGCCAGGGCATAGTTATAAAATCAAAAAATTCTAATTCACATATCTGAACAATTGCCTTCATCTAGCTGAAGAGATATCTGGACCTGCATCAGAATCTTTTTGCATAGGACTATATCTGGGGTTGAGAAGAAGAGACAAATAGAAGTCACAAGCACAGGTATCTTTCCCATGTTATATCCTAATGTCTAGCAGAGTGCTTGGAAAATAGTAGGTCCAAAACAAATGGTTCCAGAAAAGGATAATGGTAAACAGAGCAGAAAACATTTATAATTTACTTTTATATTTATTTACAATTTTGAAATGCAGAGAAATAATAAAACCTTCCATCTCCCTTCCCTACAACACATCAAATGTATCCTGTAGGCTTGATATATTATTGATTGATATAATATAATCATTCAAAGGCAGTAATGAAGAAATATGTCTACATTCACTACAACATCTGCTTCATCTTTGTAAAAGATTTAAATTTCTTTCATTTCTTCAAATTTGTGCTTTAGAAAAATGTCTTTACTTTGTGGGAGAACAGCTTCCAAGACCATAAAAATACTTTCAACTGAGAAAAGCAAAAACTGTTTATGGCATTTTCCATTTGAAAATAAAATTAACCATTGAATAATACAATGACAACTGGTATTGTATTGTCACTGAAAGTATACTTCATGATTCAACAGATCAGACATACAATTTTAGATTATATTTTAAGATTTTCTAGTGTGTCTTCCATTGCACCTATATTCCCCATGTTATATTGTTATGTTCTAATCTTTGCCTTTTTTCCTTTCTTTAATAACCAATAATGCTGGATGGACTCTATGTTATAGGTTTTTCCAAAGAAATTTCCAATGGTTTCATAGATACATCCCTTTTTTTTTTTTTTTTTGCTTTTTCTTTGTTTTAATTTCACACACTTATTCTCTTATGTTTTTCAAATCTAGGTTGATTTACCTTTTTTTCCATTCTCCTTAAGTTTCTAGGTAATCAACAAACAAGCAAACAAAAAATTACACCAAACTCAATGATCTAATACAAATACATGTGTATTTCTTACATACATCAATTTGATATGAGTCACTAGAACTCTTTTCTATGCCACTTTTCAGGCACATGTTTTTTAAATTCCAATGTCGCTGTCATATCTTCAGCTCACTCTTCAAAACCCATTATATCTAGCCAGTAGATAAGGAAGGACAGAAAACCTGAAAAAAAGCATATGTACTGTCACCTACCTTGTCCCGGATATGATGCAGATCACATTCCAGTGATTAAGCTAAATATATTCCTCACTTAGACTAAATAAGTGAGGAAATGTGATCAATTTGTGTGTCCAGGAATAAGTGAGAACATCAGTGTTGGTGAGTACCAATATTATTTGCCATTCTGTTTTGTGATTACCAGATATCCTTTTGCTCTTTTTTCTCACACATTGAACGTACTTACCCTTTCCCAAAAGGGAAAAAAACATTCAAAGTCTTATCCTGTAATTGAATCCAACTCAGTATTTATACTCTCTGGAAGATGGGCAGTCTTCTCCATTAGATTCAGTGACTCCTCATGTTTTCAAGGTCTGTGAACTAAAAGATAAATTATCTACTCAATGTTTAATGTATACTAGGAACAGGATAGCTGCAATAGACACTTCCATTTGGTAGAAAGAAAATTAGAGACACACACACTTAGCAAGTTCAGAATCTGCTGGGCAGGTTTAAGGACCCACTGCCATGCACATGACAAAGGTTCTTTGAATAAAATGTAATTCTGATTTCTGGAAGAATATTTTTGAGTAATTTTTGGTCTTGTACATGGCCCCTAGTTCTACCACCTGGGAGAGTTTTCTTTATCCATTATTTTCACTGGCAATATCTGAAGTGGGTTTTGTTGAGTGTGATATTCTTGAGGGTATGCAATTTTCCCAGTTTCTCATACAGGTTTGGGGGCCCATCATATGAACTTAGGTTTGAACCATAATGACTTTTTCTTCCAAATTCATGGCTTCTTTGACAATACAGTTTTCTCAAATTATTAATAGGCTCCTGAATCATTTCCAATGTAAGTTAGCATTGTGGGGAAAAAAAAAAACTTTTTTTCCCCTCTTCTAATCTTTGAGCAGTAGAAAGCACATACAGAAGGTATACTGGGTACATAGAAGTGCTCAAAGGACCACATAAGCCATTTCCCCCACTTCATGGACAGAATGTCTCCAAATAAAACCATTACAGATAAAGGGAAATTTAAGAAGTGGACAAAGGCCAGCAGAACCCTGATAAAATGATTTTATCCACTGGACCAAGCCTTGTCTGAAGCCGTAATAAATCATAAGATATTAGAGTTATATAGGATGTCTTTAATTGCTTGCTATTTCAAATGGATGTCTAGCACCTGCAAACCAAACAAACAAACAAAAATGAAAACTAAAAAGTATCCTAACTACTGCAGGAAGAAAATTACATTTCATCTTTAAAACTTTCTTTTGACTAGAAATTCAGTAATAGTTATTACCTTTGTACTAAGGCTTTGATAAAAAATAAGAAAAACAAACTATATTGACCAAATATATTTCCTTCATTTTTCTACTTTCTATTTAGATTGATAATAATGATCAGCAGTTTATATGAAATAAAAATTGGCTAAATAGAAATAAGACACAAAGGAATATTCTTCTGGAGAAGAGGAGTGGAAATTGTCAAAACTTATGGACAAATGTTAGTAACAGTATAATTTATCATTAGAGAAAGTAATAAACTAAATCAAGAAACTGAGCAATTTTTTTCCCATGAGGGATTTATTTGCATTTACTGAATGCTCTTGGTGTTTCAGAAAAATATTGTAAAAGAAGATTTGGAGCATGAGGAGCATCATGTTATAATAACTTTGTATGCCAAATATCAAATACCAGAAACAGTTCTCTATTATGGGTGAGCCCCATTTTCAATAGATGTGGTAAGTATGTCATAGAAGAAGAGTATATTTTATCTTTCATGGGATTTACCCACATTAAAATATTATATATAATGTAAAATTAATGGGATTTCAATGGCTAGATTTTATGCTTCTAATTGAATACTTAGAAGTTAATAGCAATTATCAGTAAATTATATCACTAAACTTTTACTTTAAAAAAATTGAAGTAATTTATCCTAAGATTTACTTATCTCAAAAAAAAAAAAAAACCTCACAAAATTTGGAGATATTTGAAAATCATGAGAACATGCACTGAGCAATAAAATTATTGGAAAAGTAATCAGATTATTACATTATTTCTTATAAAAATAAAAACCCTGAAATATTTTAATGAAATTAAAAAATTTTATATAATCTATTTAAATCAAAGATCTGCAAGGCTAAATTTTAGTCTGTGCACAGAAAACAAAAGTTTTAGCTTGGATATCAAGAGATTAATGGAAAATAAGAATAATATCAAATAGGATTTCCAGAGAAATTTTACTTACCTATATTCTAATATGTAAATTAAGACTTCCTCATGTTTAATTTTCAAATGCCAAAGGAGACTCTCATAATGTAACTGTGATCTCTAAAGATAATGTCAAATAAGCAAAATGAAGTGCAAGAATTTTTAAAGTAAGCTAACATTTGGGAATACCACCAGCTGCTTTCTTCTACAATGAAGGAAAAAATAGCTCAAAGGCAAAACTACAAATAAAGTAATTTCAAAATTATTTTACAGGTTAGAAAATATTCACATTGAAATCCTTTAATGAGCTTGCCCTTTTTCAAGCTGCCATACAGTATAACAAAAATTAGGCAACATTTTAAAGGAAAATTTTGAATAATACTGATGTTTTTTGTCCTATTAAGAGGTATCACCATGCTTTACTACAGAGGTTTTGCAGTATTTTAACATAATGCCTACAGATTCAATTTTATGAATTAGTGAATAAAAAGAACAGGCATGAAGGCAAAACAGGAAGGATTTGAATTTCTGTTCATTTTAAATACTGTAAAAATTTAATTAATGTTTTGTTGATTAAATATTTGTATATATTTACACTTACACACACAGTTATTTATACATAACACATATGTGTATATGTATTTATCTATCTATGTATCTATTTGTCAAGAACTAACATATGACCACAAAATGTAAATGATTATGTTAAATCGCCAAGTATAATTAATTTTTTAATTAAAATTCAAAACCATGATATGACTTTAGTTAACATCAGAATTCCATAATAAATGAACATTAATTTCAGGATCTTTCTATAAATTACATTATCTTTAATAAATTTATATTAATATGTAGGTATTTATTTAGTGAACTATGAAAGTTGCATTATAGTCCTTTGTTATTTGGCAAAAATCTCAGCAAAATAGCTTGCTGAGGATTAAAAATATTTTCTCTGGATTTATAAATCATGATGAGTTTTTGACCTATTATCATGACATTGTGGACAGATCGTTATACATAAGTTAAAAAAAAAAGAACAATTAAAAAGAAGACAAGGAAACAGATGTTAAGTTTCATTCAGTACTAAATTCACTTTACCAGTACTTTACAAAAGCAATCTAAATGTCAAATTTCTGACATCAAAATTGGTAGCAAGTAAATCGCATAGCATTAAAACTGCAAAGTGGAATGCAAAATTTAGAGCAGTAGGTTGCCTATAATTAGGAAAGAGTTTGTGTTCTAAATATAAAAATCCCACATTCAGTATGAAGAAATAAAAGACTTTGAAAGTCCACAGTCTGGTTGCAGTTTTTAAAGACTCTTAAGACAAACATAAGGGCAACATATAAAATGGGAATACTCAGTTAAGAAAAGCAGACTTTTCACAGACAAATGTATAAGAACATTAGTGGAAATAATCAGAGAATGCTGTCACGTTTTACCTTATTTAATCTTTAACTATTTTGGCTACATTCCTTCCAATAGAATTGTAATGGCTTAAGGCAGAGTCATGTCAAACATAAAAAAGATTTACATTTCTAAATCCCTTGCATACTCCATTTATTCACCATACAAATAATTCTGAATATTTATAGCCAAGTAATATTTTAAGTTCTTGGGATATAGACATAGAGAAGGAAAAGTCCTTGCCTTCATGGCACTTAAATACTAGTGAGGAAGGCAGATGATAAACAAATAAAAAAAATTAATATATAATACAATATCCATCTTGTGACTAAAAATAAAGCAGAAACAGCTGATAAAAATTGATTTGAGTGAGGGACAATTTACAAAAGACAATCATTTAAGCCCTTTCCAAAGTGGTGTCATTTGAGTAGAGACCAGGATTAGATAAGGGTCTGAGCCATTCAAAGATGTGAGGGAGAAATATATTATGCAGCTAGAACAGCAAATTCAAAGACACCCTGAATGAAAAAAGGATGAGGTTATGTTAACAGGAGGTAGACAGAAGGGAGATAAGGTGAAACCCTTTAGAAGGCTATATCCAGTCTCTTGCAAGGGATGAAGGACTAGGGTTGTACCAGTGCGAATGGTAATAATTAGATTGAGACCATAGCTTGAATGTTGAGGCAATAGTAAAGGTAAAGCAATTTCATATGGGCAGAGAGGAAAAGAGACAAATCAAGGATGCTTTGTCAGTATGTTGGCTTGAGCTACAGGGTAAATGATAGAGATATTACTGACATTGGTACAATTGGGTGGGGATAGCAGAATCAAAAGTTACATTTTGGATATATTCGATTTGAGATGCCCACTAGATATTCAAGTAGTAATATTAAGAAACAAGTTGGCTATGGGAGTCTGAAACTTGGTGGAGCTGTATGTATCAAAGGGAAGTGATGGAGGCCTGGGCTATATATGCAGAAGTCATCATCATGTAAAAGCTATTTAAAGCCATGGAGATACAGAACATCATTAAACAAAAGAGTACCAGAGCCACAGGAAAAGAAAAATCATTTAGAAAGGGAAGAGGAACCAGCCATGGTTACTGCCAGTGAGACGGGAGGGAACCTGGAAGAGAGGGTGGGTACTCTGAGTGGAGTGAAAAGAACAGTGAATGAGAATAAAGTAGCAACCCTGTGTCAATCATAATACTGTTATAATAAAAGTGTCATTGCAATTTTGTAAGTAATTAGGCTGGAATAATTCCTGACACTTAGCAGAACAGATTATGTTGCCTGGAAAAGGAGTTGGGTTCCATCATAGTAAAATTTGAGAATTACTAACAGAATCTTTGAGTGGAAATATTCTCTTTGTCCATCTTCCAGGAAATAATATCCTCAACAGAAGGTATTCTTTGGTGCATAATTAATTGGAGTAAAACAATTTTGTTGCTTGGAAAGGGTGACAAAACTAGTGCATAATTTAATAAGAATTTGTAGAAGTAGCCCAGTGTTATGTGTTATTCTTTGGGGGGACATGAGAAGTACATACTTATAATCAAAGATAGGAGGTGAAGGAGGATTGCCCAGATAGTGGAGTAGTAGGACACATAGTTCATCCTCTCCCACAAATACATCAAAAATTGCACCAACACACCAAACAATTCACAAAGAAAGCTACTGAACTTTGGCAGAATATCTCTTACTTTGGAAATATAAGAAGATTCCTCACAAAAACAGATAGGAGAAAAAAAATAAGAAAAAGAAAAATCAATGCAGGACCTGTCCTGGAAGGAGGGAGCGGCAAAGGAGGAAAAGCATTCTCTCTCTGAGATGCCTTCTCTCCAGTGGAGAGATCAGCAGAGACAGAAGGGAAGCTACTGAGGTTTGGAGGAGAAAGCAGCAGCTTCTTGGCAGGCAGAACTGAGAGAAACCAGCGCAGAAGGCCTTGTGATCCTTAGCCTGAGATGTGAGTTGGCAGAGCAGGTTAGGCAAGGCTGCTGGAGCTTGGTCTTCTGTGGAGGAACCTGGGGAGAGGACTGGGGCTGACTGCACAGAGGCAGCTTCAGAAGACTGGAGTGTGGTGTGGGCTGTAGCCAGAATTGTGTGCAGAACATAACAGCCTGGGACTCCTACAAAAAGCACCACCGTGGTTCTCATGGAAGAGTGTGCAATCTGCATTGCTCAGCAGGTATGCAGCTCCTGGGGAAAGGCGGAGCTGAAACCTGAAACCATATTGAGGCATCCAAAAACCTCACAGGCAAGACTGATATTTGATTCTAGCCCCAGGCAGCAGTGGTGGATTTGTTCCACTGGTGTCTTTGTGCCTCTAAGACAAATGAGTGGAGTTGTGGCACATGGTGGGGGTGGGTTTGGCAGTAAAAGTGGGCCTGCATACTTTATGCAGATGTGGGGCTAGGATCTTTGCTGACCCTGGTGTACTGCAGATCAAAATGTGTGACTCCACTCTCACTATGGTGGGCCCTAGTGCCAAATATCAGCAGATCTGTACTAGTGCTTTTGTGGGTACAGAACCTTGGGGACACCAGAGCAGATTGCCAACATTCCTGTGGCTCAGGCAGGGACAAGGGAAGGATCAATAATGCATATTTTGTAAATCCTCATAACAAGTGACAGACAATACCACAGAGGGCACATCCTGGTGAACACCTCCTGAGGAGGAATACTCAGTGTCTCCTCTTCCAGTAGAAGTGCTCAAATCCCACCTACCACACACTGCAGCTCAGAAATGGGTCTGAAGCCTCTATTCCAACAACAGGGGAGCAGACCTGGCTCCTGTCAGGGTTGTGAAAACCACAGAACAAAAAGGAGGCACTGCTCAACAACCAGGGCAGATTCTGATCACCACAGCACCAACCACAGCCCCAGTCAAAGTGATAACAACCAACACACACAGAAGAAAGACATGACAACCATCCATTCTAAAAACACCTCTCCTGACAAAATTATTAGATGCACACAGTCCACACAGTAACACTACCAAAAACAAAAACAAAAACAACAACACTTCAAGACTGCAGTAGATAAATAATACTACTCAAACTATAAAGTCAGAAAAATATAAGTAAAATGAAGAAGCAGAGGAACCACTCTCAATTAAAAGAATAAGAAAAATCTCCTGAAAGTATGAAAAATGAAATAGACCTTGACAGTCTACTAGATCATGACTTCAAAAAGGGGATGATAAAACAAGTGAAAGAAATAAGATAATCAATAGAAATGCAGAATACTATAAAAAGGAAATAGAAACTATAAAGAGGAGCCAAGTAAAACCAGAAAACTCAATGGCTGAGATAAAGCTGAGCTAAAGGTTGTCAAAAGTAGAAAAGGTAATGCAGAAGAATGAGTAAGTGATTTTGAAAATAGGATAACAGAAATCACTCAATTAGAATAGCAGATAGAAAAGCAAGACAAAACCAATGAAAGCAATATAAGGGAATTGTAGGATAATATAAAGCATGCCAATCTATGCATAAAAGGGTTCTCAAAGGGAAAAGAAAGTGAAAAGGGGATTGAAAATGTATTTGAAGAAATCATGACTGAAAAATTTCCAAAGTTAAAGAAGGAAACAGATAACCAAGCACAGAGGGTCTCAAACAAGAAGAACCCAAACAGACCTACACCAATACATGTTATAATTATGATGGTCCAATTTAAAGATTAAAAAAAAAAGATTCTAAAGGTAGCAAGGGAAAAACAAAGATTTAGTTACAAGGGAAGTCTCATAAGGCTTTCAGTTGATTTCTGAAAGCACTGCTGGCCAGAAGGGAGTGGCAAGATATATTCAAAGTCCTGAATGAGAAAAAAAAAATCTGCAACCTAGGATACCCTACCCAGGAAGACCATCCTTTAGAATAGGAGGAGAGATAAAGAATTTCTCAAACAGGCATAAACTAAAACAATTCAGCAATACTAAACCTATGCTAAAAGAAATATTGAAAGGTCTACTCTAAATAGAAAAGAAGCAGGGAGCTATAGAAAATAGAAAATCATCATTGGAGATGAGATAACAATAAGCTACAAAAGCATAAACGTTAAGATGTAAAAGAGAACATAAAAATCATAAAAGATGGGAGAGGGGAACAAGAAAATGTAGATTTTATTTTTCATTCTTCTTAGGATGTGTTTGAGCCTATATAACTACAATTCTCAAGCAAACAGATATAGTAATTGGTTAACATATTTGAAAAATTGAGTAACCACAAATCAAAACCATACAGTAGAGTCACAAAACTCAAAAAGAACAAAACTAATAGAAAAGAAAATTATCAAACTGAAAAAGGAAGAATAAAGGAACACAAGATATACCAAGTAAAATGGAAAACAAAGTTGAAAATATCAATAAACACACATCTATTAATCATTACTGTAAATGTCAATGGACTAAATGCACCAGTAAAAAGACATAAAGTGGCAGACTGGATAATAAAACAAGAGCCTACAATGTACTGACTACAAGAGATCCACTTAGAGAGAAGGACACACATAGATTGAAAGTGAAAGGAGGGAAAAAGATATTTCATACAAATAGAAATTACAAGAAAGTGGGAGTAGCAGTACTTGTATCAGACAAAATGGACTTTAAAACTAAGGCCAAAAAAGAGAGATAAAGAAGGATACTATATAATTATAAAGGAGCCATTCAAGAAAAGGATATTATACTAGTTAACATATATGCACCCACTATAATAAGAGCACCTAAATATATAAAACAAATACTAAAAGACATAAAGGAAGAAATTGATGGGAATACAATAATACTTTATCACCCTACTAACATCATGGGAAAGATCTCCCAGACAGAAAATCAATAAAGCAATGGAGGTACTAAATGACACAATAGAACAGTTGGACTTGGTTGATATGTTTAGGACATTACATCCCTAAAAAACAGAATGTTCATTATTTTCAAGTGCACATGGTACATTCTCTGGGATAGACTACATACTCAGAAACAAAAGAAGTCTCAACAAATTTAAGACGGTAGAAATTATTTCAGGTATGTTTTATGACCACAATGACATGAGACTAGACATCAACAACAGAGAGAAAAATGAGAAGCAAATGATTTCATGGAGACTAAACAATATGCTACTTAAAAAAAAAAAGTCAATGATGAAATCAAAGAATAAAACAAAAAATACCATGAGAAAAATGACAATAAAAACACAACTACAAAAAATCGATGGGATGCAGCAAAATGGTCCAGAAAGAAGTTCATAAAAATTGTTGAATGGAGGGAAGTTCATAGTGATACAGGCCTTTCTCAAAAAACAAGAGCAATCTCGAATAAACAACCTACCTACCTCCTAAAAATAAATGGATAAAGTACAACAAACGAAACCTAAAGTCAGCAGAATTGAAATAAATAATAAACATTGGGGTAGGGGGGAAGGAATAAAATAGAAATTAAACATAATAGAAAAAATCTATCTAACCAAGAGCTGGTTTTTTGAAAAAGTAAACAAAATTGTCAAACCTCCAGCTAGGCTCACCAAGAAGAGAAGAGAGAGAATACAAATAAACAAAATAAGAACGGAAAATGGAGAGATTAAAATAATACCATAGAAATACAAAAAAAAAAAAAAAGCCGTAAGTGAATACTATGAACAAATATATGGCAACAAATTGGACAACCCTGAAGAAATGACAAGTTTCTAGAAACATACATTCCACTAAAACTAAATCAAGAAGAAATAGATCATTTGAACAGACCAATCACTAGAAGTGAAATAGAAGCATCAGTAAAAAGCCTCTCTGCAAACAAAAGTGCAGGACCAGATGGCTTCACTGGGGAATGCTACCAATCATACAAATAAGAACTCATACCAATACTTCTTAAATTCTTCCAAAAGATTGAAGAGGAGTGAATACTCTCAAACTCATTCTAGGAAGCCACCATCACTCTGATACCAAAATGAGACAAAGACAGTACCAAAAAAGAAAATTATAGGTCGGTACCATTGAGGAAAATGAATGCAAAAATTCTCAACAAAATAATAGGAAACAGAATCCAACAACACATAAAAAAAACACACACATTATGATCAAGTTGGATTCATCTCAGGGACACAAGGATGGCTCAACACATGCAAATCAAACAATGTGATACCCCACATCAACAAAAGAAAGGACAAAAATCACATGATCATCCCAATAGATACAGAAAAAGTATTTCATAAAATTCAACTCAAATTTATGATAAGTCTTTATGACAAACCCACAGCCAGCATAGTTCTCAATGGTGAAAAGCTGAAATCCTTCTCACTAAAATCTGGAACAAAACAAGGATGCCTACTCTCACTGTCTATATTCAATGTAGTATTAGAAGTCCAAGCCATAGCAATTAGGCAAGAAAAAGAAATAAAAGGGATCCAAATTGGGAAGAGAACTGGTAAAACTGTCATTATATTCAGATGACATGATACTTTTATATAGAAAACCCTAAAGGTTCTACAAGAAAACTACTGAAGCTGATAAAAGAAATCAACAAGGTAGCAGGATACAAGATTAACATATAGAAATCTGTTGCTTTTCTTTACACGAACAAAATGAAATATCAGAAAAAGAAAGTAAAGAAACAATCCCTTTTAACATCACATCCAAAGAAATAAAATACTTAGGAATAAATATGAACAAGAAGGTGCAATACTTATACACAGAGTACTACAAAACACTGATTAAGGAAATTAAAGATGATTTAAAGACATGGAAATGTATCCCATGCTCTTAGATTGGAAGAAGTAACGTTGTTAAAATGGTCACGTAACCAAACCAATTTACAGATTTGTTGCAATTGCTATCAAATGACCCAGGACATTTTTTCACAGAATTAAAACAAATAATCATATAATTTATATGGAAACCCAAAGTCCCAGAATTGGCAAAGCAATACGGAAGAAAAAGAAAGAAGCTGGAGGAGTAACCCTACCAGATTTCAAACAATACTACAGAGCTACAGTAATCAAAACAGTATGATATTGACATAAAAAGAAACATATGGATCAACGGAACAGAATAGAGAGCACAGAAATAAGCCCACAGATTTATGGCTGATTAATACTCAATAGAGCAGGAAAAAATATAAAATGGAGAAAAGAATTTCTTCAGCAAGTGGTGTTGGGAAAGATGGACAGACACATGTATATCAATGATATTAGAACACTACTTCACACCATACACCAAAATAAACTCAAAATGGCTTAAAGACCTAAATATAACACAAGACGCTATAAACCTCCTAGAAGAAATCATAGGGAAAGCATTCTCTGAAAGAATTTTAGAAATGTTCTCCTAGAACAGTCTACCCAGTCAATAGAAATAAAAACTGAAATAAACAAATTGGATTTAATTAAACCTATAAGCTTTTACACAGCAAAGAAAACCATAAGCAAAATGAAATAGCAACCTACAGATTGTGAGAAAATATTTGCAAATGATGTGACTGTCAAAAGCTTAATTTCTATAATATACAAATAGCTCATACAACTTAATAACAAAAAAACAAGCAGCCCAATCCAAAAATGGGCAGAAGACCTAAACAAGCAATTCTCCAGTGAAGACTTACAAATGGCCAATAGGCACATGAATAAATGCTCAATATCACTAATTAAGAGAGAAATGCAAATCAAAATTACAGTGAGGTATCGCCTCACAGCAATCAGAATGGCTATCATTAAAAATTCCACAAACGATAAATGCTGGATAAGGTGTGGAGAAAAGGGAACACTCATACGCTCCTGGTGGGAATGTTGTTTGGTGCAACTATTATGGAAAATAATATGGAGATTCTTCAAAAGACTAAAAACATATTCACCATATGATCCAACAATTGCACTCCTGGGCATATATCCAAAGGGAACCTTAATTCAAAAAGATATATACACCTCAATGTTCATAGCAGCACCATTTACAATAGCCAAGACATGGAAACAACTTAAATGTCTATCAACAGATTGATGGATAAAGAATTTGTGGTATATTTATACAATAGAGTACTACTCAGCCATAAAAAATTATAAAATAATGTCCTTTGCAGTAACATGGATGAACCTAGAGATTATCATTCTAAGTGAAGTAAGCCAGCAAGAGAAAGAAAAATACCATGTAATTTCCCTTATATGTGGAATCTTAAAAAAGAAAAAAAAAAGAAGACATTAATGAACTTATCTGCAAAACAAAAACAGACTCACAGATATAGTAAACAAACTTATGGTTACCAGAGGGAAAAGGGTGGTAAGAGTTAAATTGGGAGTTCAAGATATGTAAATACTAACTACTGTATATAAAATAGGTAAACAACAAGTTTATTTTGCATAGCACAGGGAACTGTATTCAATATTTTGTAGTAATGTATGATTAAAAAGAATATGAAGATGAATATATGTATGTGTATATATGACTGAAACATTATGCTGTACACCATAAATGGACACATTGTAAATTGACTACACTTCAATTTAAAAAAATAGTGGAAGATAGGAGATGAGTCACTTAGTGTTGATAAAGCAATATTATGTTGAACCTGAGCTTCCTGAGGAGAAGATGTTCCCAGGGAAAAATAACAAGTGACATAAAGAGAGATTGGGGAGGAAACCTCTTAATTGTTTATAGTTTTTAAAATCCCAACCAGGCTCTCTTTTCCTACCAACTATTTTTCCTACATATTCACCTCTATTTGCCACTTCAAATGTTTATGCTTATAATTTATAATTTATGATATTTAAAAACCAGATTTTTTTCCTCTGAACTTGAATATTTCTATTTTACTGACTCTCCAGAAGCAGCTCACCCTCAGCATATCAAAAATAGAATTCAGTATTTCCTGCCTTTTTCCTGTTCATTTCATTATCTTTGGAAGGGCACCAATTTCAATTCAGTTTCTAAAACTCACAACCAGGAGTCATCCATGTTTCCTTTCCTACTTCTCTATACTCATACCTTATATTCATTATACTTCCTATGTGTACTCTGATATACATCCTATTCACTCTCAGCATTAGCTTTAGATTTTTTAACTAAATTATACAACTTTACATGATCTGACCTCTATTTGCCACTACACTCTTATTTTGCACTGTCACATACATAAATAAACCAAAAAGATACAGTATAAACTCTTTTATGTGTGCTTAGAGACAATGAAGAAGCAAAGAGAATAAATTAATAAATTAATTTAATAATATTACTACAGTGTAAAATATATGCTTATGTTATGGAAAATTAAATCAAAAGTATCTACTAGAAATCATTATATTATTATTTTTTTCTATAAGCTGATGGCTAAAAAATGGCTAAAGAAATGGCATATATACTAAAACTTAAATTGTAAGGATTATGGCAATTTATCTGAATTTACCTTTATATAAAAATCAGATTTTGATAAACTATGATCTTGTATTTTATTGGAAGTTATGGAAAACAAAATGCATTATCAGAAGTTAAATTCAATGACTGTAAGAAAGAATATGTTGCCTGAAATTGCATCCTGATAACTCTATCCTTTACTGATAGAAATCTTCCTAATTCTTCAAAACCTAACTCAAAAGCCATCTTCTCAATGATGACTGTTTTAAACCCCAATAGGATATAAAAACTCTATCTTCTTATTGTATTTTACTTCTAACTTTATTATGACATACTTTATTCTTTCTCCGAGTAAAATAGTTTTGTTGATAACATTTTGCAAAAAATTATCTTACTTGAAGGCACATAATGTGATTAAACATATCTGTTTTCACTGAAATACAACCACCCCTCATTTAATAAAGATTAGAGTTTTTGTAATAGAATCCTATAATAATGGTATATAAAAATAACTTCTATTTTTTTAGTTAAAATGTATGAACCAACAAACAAAAATGTAACTCAATATGTGGCACAAAGCTTACCTCTCTACTAATTCAGATTATGATTTCTTATTAAGAAATAAATACCTGTAACAGAAGTGCAGAGTATCAGTTATTGTGTACATTTTTATGTAAATTGAACTTAATAAACATTTATAGCCATTTTAAGTAAATATACATACATATCACATATATTAGACATATATGTACCATATATATGTATAGTCTGTTATATACACATACACACATTTACATATATAAGTCAGAGACTGTGAAATTCTCCATGAAAAAAAGATCTCAAAAGGAATTTAAAATATGACTGATGTCACATTTAATAAATTTATTAAAAAGTTAATCATAAATACTGAGATTAAGGCTAAGAACATATTTTTAAAATACAAATAGAACATAACATTCAATGGACTTCAGTAGGGCAAATTTTTCTGAGTTTGCTCAGAATATTTATGTCATATTAAGAAATCTTATAATTTAATACCTATCATCCTACATCTTTTTTGCAAACAACTTAAGGATGTCACTAATCCTACTTTACTTCACACTTAAGCATTCCCTCAATCATTTCAACTGAGTTGAACAGGATCCTGAAGAAGTTTGGGAATGTTTTTTCTAAGGATATCTTAATTTTTTGTCAACATGGTATAATTTAGTTGGAATGTTGCCTAGAGAGGTCAGAAGAGCTAGGCTATCTCCCCAAGTTCTATTCTACCTCTTTACAGGGTGGCTTTCAGGAAAGAATAGATTGCTGCAGTCTCTGGGTCTCTGTGGAAATCTGCCCTGCTGAGTGCAGGCATGCCTGATTTATTGTATTATGCATCTATCATGGTCCCGACCAAAAGTGCTTGATCCTAGTTTAATTATTAAACTATCAGTAGATACCAAAAATTAAAGAAAAGAAAACAATAGAAGCAATACTGAAGAAAAAGAATGAAGCTGGAGGAGTAATACTCTCAGACTTCAGAAAATACTACAGAGCAACAGTAATCAAAACAGTGTGGTATTGGCATAAAAACAGACATATGGGTCAATGGAACAGAATAGAGAGCCCAGAAATAAACCCCCAGACCTATGGTGAATTAATCCTCAACAAAGTAGGCAAGAATATACAAATGGAGAAGAGATAGTCTCTTCACAAGTGGTGTTAGGAAAACTGGACAGCTGCATGTAAATCAATGAAGTTAGAACCCTCTCTCACACCCTACACAAAAATAAACACAAAATGGCTTAAAGACTTAAATTTAAGACAAGACATGATAAATCACCTAGAAAAAAACATAGACAAAACATTATATGACATAAATCTTAGCAGTGTTCTCCTAGGGCAGTCTAACCAGGCAATAGAAATCAAAGCAAAAATAAACAAATGGGACCTAATTAATCAAAATTATAATGAAATATTACCTCACATCTGTCCAAATGGCCACCATTAAAAAGTTAATGAATGATAAGTGCTGGAGAAGGTGTGTAGAAAAGGGAATCCTACACTGCTGTTGGGAATGTAATTTAGTGCAGCCATTATGGAAAACAGTATGGAGATTCCTCAAAAAGCTAAAAATTGACTTACCATGTGATCCAGCAATCCCACGCCTAGGCATATATTGAGAAGGAACTCCAATTCAAAAAGAAACATGCACCCCGATGTTCATAGCAGCACTGCATACAGTAGCCAAGACATGGAAACAACCTAAATGTCCATCAACAGGTGACTGGATAAAGATGTGTGGTATATTTATACAATGGAATACTACTCAGTGATAAAGAAGTAATAAAATAATACCATTTGCAGCAACATGGATAGACCTAGAGATTATCATTCTAAGTATAGTAAGCCAGGAAGAGAAAGAAAAATACCATATGATATCACTCATATGTGGAATCTAAACAAAGAAAATGGAGGACACCAATGAACTCACC
Source organism: Camelus bactrianus (assembly GCF_048773025.1). Lineage (NCBI taxonomy): Eukaryota > Metazoa > Chordata > Mammalia > Artiodactyla > Camelidae > Camelus > Camelus bactrianus. The sequence goes on along the minus strand of NC_133552.1, from coordinate 28,654,962 downwards.
TATGAAACAGAAACAGACTCACAGATATAATAAACAATCTTATGATTACCAGGGGAAAGGGGGTGGGAAGGGGTAAATATGGAAGTTTGAGATTTGTAAATGTTAGTTGCTATATATAAAAATATATTAAACAAATTCCTTCTGTTCAGCACAGGTATTCAATATCTTGTAATAAACTTAAATGAAAAGGAATATGAAAATGAAAATAAGTATGTATATGCCTGACTGGAACATTGTGCTGTACACCAGAAATTGATACATTGTAACTGACTATACTCCCATTAAAAAATAGCAATAGAAAATACCATCAACTCAGTAGAGGCTTTGAAAGTTTTTGTTTGTTTGTTTATAATAATTTTGAAATACAAACTAGTGTTGATTCTACATAATGTTGCTTAGGTCACATGGAAACTGGGGATAATTCACTTTTTTTAACAGATCTTGCATTATTCTCGTGGGACTGAACAAAACTTGCTTAAAGTGAGGTTTGTCAACCATGGCAATATTAATATTTTGGATCAAGTAATCTTTATTGGAGGTTGTCCTGTGCACTGCAGGATGTTTAGGAGCAACCTTGGCCTCTATCCACTAGATGTCAGTATCATCTCCTCCCCAGGCTCTGACATCCAAATAAACACTGTCAAATGTCCACCTGAGGGTAAAGCCACCTCCGTTTGGAAACCACTGGTTTAAATAAAATTGAAAATGTTTGTATAATTAGCTTAAAGGCAATTTATGCTATTGGTTAAGACAGAAGATCTATAGATTGATTTCCAAACTGTGAGGCTAAGAGAAATATCTAGATATTGAAGAGGAATATTTGGATTAAAATAATAGACAATTTCATACATGACAGTAGTTACAGACTGTAGTTAAGTATCTTTAAGGTATCACCTTACATCTTTAACATTTTAACAATACAATGTATTTTAATGTGTGAAAATTGTGAAAAAAGATTTCACAAATCTATATTTATGACAGTTTCTGTATATGTATTAGTTTGTTTCTATCTTTGCAATCTATTAAGCATGGCCTCTGTTATGGTTCAATTAGTTTGTCAGTTTCCACATTTATAATCTCTCTATTATTATATCCTGAAAATTATTTTTCTATAGCTTATTAATTTGAATGTAGCTACTTCCCATAAATTTACTGAAAACACAAATATATGTAAATATATATACATAGACAATATACACATATTTTATGCAATGTGATGTATAAATATATATAATATGTAGTGATATGTGTATGTGCTATGTATGCATAATATATATTTGTTTAATATATAATTATCTCAACCTATTGCTCCTGACTTAGTGAACTTGAACTTGAATACACAATTGTTAGAAAATCATGAGAAATATTTACATATTTGAAAATATATAAGCTTGCAAACATAAATATGAAAATCTAGGGTCAATCTAGAAAGTCTTCTTACAGGTAAGAAATTTAAAAGAAGTGTAAACAAACATTCTGTATTCTTTAGTTTTAAATTTTTATTAAGATATAGTTAATATACAGCATTATATTTCCATGTTGCTTCAAATGGCAAAATTTCATTCTGTTTTCTGGCTGGGTAGTATTCCATTGTGTGTATATATAAATATAAATATAAATATAAATATAAATAATATAAATATTAATGTATATACACACACACATACACACCACATCTTCTTTATCTATTCATCTGTTGATGGACACTTAGTTTGCTTCCATATCTTGGCAATTGTAAATGACACTGCTATGAACATTGGGGTGCATTTATCTTCTTGAATTAGTGAGTTGTTTTTTATTTTTTTCAGATAAATGTCAAGGAGTGGAATTGCTGGGTCATATAGTAGTTCTATTTTTAGTTTTTGGTGAAACCTCTATAATGTTTTCCACAGTAGCTGCAACAATTTACATTCTCATCAAGAGTATATGAGGATTTCCTTTTCTACACATTCTCATCAAGATTTGTTAGTTATATTCTTTTTGATTATAGCCATTCTGATAGGTGTGAGGTGATGTCTCATTACAGATTGCATTTCTCTGATGGTTGATAATGTTGAGCATTTTCCATGTGCCTGTGGTCATCTGTATGTCTTCTTTTGAAAAATGTCTATTCTGGTCTTCTGCCTATTTTATAATCAAGTTATTTAGGTTTTTTTGTGTGTTTTTTTTTTTGATGCTGAGCTTTACAAGTTGTTTGTATATTTTGGATATTAACCTTTTACCTCTTATCAGTCATATCATTTGTGAATATTTTATCTCATTCAGTAAGTTGTCCTTTTGCTTTGTTGATGGTTTCCTCTGCTATGCAAATGCTTTTAAGTTTAATTAGGTTCCATTTGTTTACTTTTTGCTTTTATTTTTTTTGCTTTAAGAGAAAGATCAAAAAAATGCTACTATTTATGTCAGAGTCTTTCATCTATGTTTTCTTAAGAGTTTTATAATGTCAGGTCTTACATTTAGGTCTTTACTCTGTTTTGAGTTTATTTTTATATACAGTATTGGAGAATGTTCTAATTTCATTATTTCACTTGTAGCTGCCCAGTTTTCCCAGCAACATTTATTGACGAGACCATCTTTCCTCCACTGTGTATTCTTGCCTCCTTTGTCCTAGATTAATTGACCTTAAGTGTGTAGGTTTATTTCTATGTTCTCTATTCTGTTCATCTATGTGTCTGTTTTTGGGTCACTACAATCCTCTTTTAATTACTGTAGCTTTGTAGTATAGTCTGAAGTCAAGGAGAGTGATTCCTCCAGTTCTGTTTTTCTTTCTCAAAATTGTTTTGGTTATAGAGGTCTTTTGTGTTTGTATACAAATTTTAGAATTAATCCCTATTCTAAATCAAAGTCTAAACTCACACCAGTAGAAATTGTGTTAAGACATAAATTTTTACATAGTTCTTTTATCCCAATGTCAGTTATTCTATCTTTTTATATTGAGTGCAGTATTGTTCTAAGGCCCAGGAGATGCAAAGTTTTTGAGGCATTCCCAGCTAAGTATGGATCAGATATATACACCATTAATAAAATAAAGGTACATTGATGTCAGCTTGACTACACATACAAATATCTAGAAAAAAGAGAAAGAAACAAATAGCATTTTTAGTTAAATCCTGAAGATTATGAGTTTCCTAAAATTACAAGTTTCAAGGCATTGACATGTGAAATTTCACAGCTTCATGAGGACCCATTGGTAGCCCAATAAAACTGAATTGCAAAGAATATGAGGAACAAATGTTGAGAGAGAGAGAGAGAGCTAGAAAGACGGGATGGACCAGCCTTTTATCTCTTGCAAAGAAACAGAATTGGTATTCTATAGGCTCTGAGAAACAACTGAATGATTCTAGACTGTACAGTGACATAGTTTGGTTTGTGTTTTAAGAAAAATAAATCATAATAAAATGTGGCAGCATGTGGACACTTGGTAGGTTCACATGGAAAAGAATGTGTAAAAAGAAAAGATACTAAAAAATAGTAGGACTCCCCCACACAAAAAAATAAAACTTAAACAGATGGAGGAGAAGAAAGTTTTTCTTTTGAATAAGTAATTGCACTGAGCTTTATCCTTACCAACAACTCTTTAAAAACTACATTGTTTTAAGCTTAAATGAAATATATCACTGTAACCCTAGTCACAGACTTCATCAGGTATATACAGATCAGATAACACATAGGGGTTGCTCCAAAATTATTGTTTAAAGAATATGGCATGAGCAATATACTATATGTGGTTTTAAGTAAATTCATTGATGTAAAAGCTCTTTTCATAAAATGTTACCTGATACTGAAAATATAATTTTCTTTCTTCAAAAATCTAACATACTTATCATAGGTATTTGGGTGCTGATTAATAATATATATACAATTTATAGGGACATGATTATCACTCATATATTATAAAAAAAGAAAAAAAAAGAAGAGAAAATAAAGTTTCTAGAATCCAAATTATAAACTATATGAATTACTTCTATAACTATGCATTTTCAAGTAGTCATCTTTAAAATCTTTTAGATCTAATTCATTATTGGTATTTTGGGGTTGTTTATATGCCAATGACCTAAAAATAAAATTTTTGTGTACCCATGTGTGTGCATAGGAAGTTTCCTGATTTGCCCCCATTAAATTATGGAAGCTTGTAAAAATTTTCATCTCATATTTGTAAAATAGTATCAACTTTTTGAAAGATAGACTCAATTGGAAATAAATATTCCTATTTCAAAAAATCATGTTATCATAATTACAGAATATATTGAATTTACAGTAAAATAAACCCTTCTTGCATTTTAATTCAAAATGTATATTTGTACAAGAATTTAAAGGTATTATTCTTTTTAATTTTAAGATGTTATTTAACATCATTTCAATCAATGTAGTAGTTGCTCACATAGAATGAGCAACATGTAATTAGACAAAGAAGATCCTTACCATTTACCATAGCCAATAAATATATTGGAATAAATAAAAAAGTGAAAAATTATGACACCAACTCTTTTATGTCTCTGATATCTTAAATAACCTTATATTACAAAATTTCACAGTCATTTCTTTAAAAAGAAAATTGAGTTGGATATGCAACCATATAATAGTCCTGAATATTGGACCTATTGGTGATACAAAAAACATGAAACAAAAACTGAAGCGACAATTGAAATTGCCTTGCTGTGTAGTTTCAGACTTATTTTGCAAGCAGCAAGGAACCACTGAAGCCTTTTAATAGGAGAATAATATTATCAAACATAAATAACATATCAACTTTCCCATGACAAAAGATGCTAGTAGAAAAAGACCAAGAGCAAAGTAAGGAAATAATACAGCATTGATTTGTTTGATTATTCGGCCCTCTACTTAAAATAAGCTTTCCAAAATTATTTTCTTTACTCTTTGTCTGAAACTACTTCTTCACAATTGTCTCCAACTCAACAAATATTTTCTCCATATTAGGGAAATCAAGATTCCCGTCTTACTCTGATAAATGAAGCTATTTACATTTCATTCCTACTTAAATGAATGCTTTGTCGTCTTTTCAAACTGATTACATTTAGCTGTGTTTATTTCCTTTATGAATTATACCTTTTCACCTTCTCTTGTTTTTAAACACTGTAGTTATTTTAAGATAAAATTCAACTCAAAGTAAATGAAGTGTTATATAAAAGAGGTTTTATACTGTTTCTCTTTCTATGAGAGCTTTAATGTTATCTAACCAGAATTATATGCAGGGATACTTTACCCTCATGCTATTATCACTCCAGCAATAAATGTTTGATAGTTGTTGTCAAACAAGAGAATTTTTTTTTTAAGGATGACAAGTTAAAATCATTGAAAAATATTATTTTCAGTGCCAAAATTATCATAATCACTTTCTTCTAGACTGAGAATACATATAAAACTTTCTCTTATTTTTTAACAAAGTAAGCATACATAAAACTTAGGTGTTCTCATTTATCCTCACATCATTAATTGCCTATACTTGCCTTCTTCCAGAACATCCTGAAATCAACTGTATTGTCCCCTGAAACTTGAGGAATTTATTTAGGGTTTAATCAATGGTTAAAAATCCCACTTTTTAAATGAAATTTCCACCCATATATTGACTTTTTAACTTTTAGTGAAACTCAAAAATGTCCACCATGAAGAACAGCATCAGTTTGTGATGAAGTTTTAGCTGTATAGGTGATCTGAATTGTGAATATGATGATACTACCTTAACATATCTTTTTTCTAGAAACATTGATCCAGGCTTTAATGAAAAATTCATTATCTTGGCATAAACTTGTAAGTAATTTGTGTCTGCAAGCAACAGCAGCTTAGTAGTGATTGGTATATTGATTAATAAAATATTCTATATTTTGTGAGTGTATCTGTATGCAATGTAGATGCTTATTTAGGTTATTTTCCCCAAAATATTTTAATGCAAAAGTGTTGATGATATTTTTCCATTTATGGACATTCATTAATGATATGTGAGCATGATTATTTTCACAGCATAATATAAGATTATCTTCATGGTAAAATCTGAGGTAAGTTTTACTTCCCATTATATTATTTTAAAACATGTGATAGAATGATCCATTCCATTATATAATCCTATATTTTTTACAGTGTTTGTTAGTCACTTTTAAATTATTTGAACTAAGTTTTTCAGAAGAATCTATTGGTTACTCTAAGACTGAAAATGTTAATACTAATACTACATGTATTCTAGATTATTATGGTATAATTGACCAAATCTTAACATTTAAAATGAGATAAAAGCAATAATGTTAAAAAAAAATAGACATTGAGTAACCACAATAGGAAAATGCCCAGAGTAAATATAACTCTCCATATGAATAAAATATACACAATGGTAATAGGTTTAAGTTAGTGCAGCAGACATCTTTGCCCATTGCTTTTCTTAGATTATTGTCATACCACTAATTAAATGTCTCTCCCCCTCTCCTTTTCTCCTGAATCCTCCCCTTAAATGGCATAGGAAAAGGGTGATCTTGCAAACAAGGAATGTTTATGTTCATGGAACAAAGTCATCTTAGTAACTAGATGTATCACAATATTTAGCACCTTGTTCAATGTTATCATAAAATGCAGATAAAGAAATTACATCTAATGATGAGAATACACTAAAAAGTCTCCCTGAAAACGTAAATGGCAACCACTGTGAGCAATTATGCTCTTACAAGGTACTGGACAAAGTAAAGTGGATTTGTTTCAAAGTCTCAGGATTACTGATTTTATTGAGAGGAAAAAATATTCAAATATATAAACAATTGACCTAGTGAAAGCAAGGTAACTCAGTATTAAATATTTTTGCAATAGGTTACTTGGTATAATTATTTTATATTCCTTGGGGGCTAATGGATTATTATAGGCACATAATGGTTTTATTAACTAAGGAACTAAAAATATATCCTACATTATACTGACAAACTGCAAATTGAAATATTTCATAAACTTATTCCATATGTAATAACACTATACAGTTTTTCCTGTTATACAATTGTACCTATTTAAACATCTTTTAAGTGTGAAAATCTACTCAGTCATATATACTTATGCACATATATGCAAATATTGTTATAGGAATTACCCATAAGGCAAACTCTGTGAAATGATTATGTATAAAATTGAATCTGATATTTGACATATATGATCAATGGATCAGAAGACCATTCTACACCTCTTCAATAAAGTACATAAAAATACAGAAAATCTGTGGAAATCTAAAGTTGTATTTGATAAAAGCATGGTCATCATTCAAGCAAAGAAAACTATAGCATGATTCTGAATAATTATAAGAAAAAAAAAGGTAAAGATCTCAAATTTTAATGGCATTGCATTATGCCCTTCATAGCACATGGTTCTGAGTTAAATCATAATTATGTAAGCATAATATGTCAATGATTTTTTGCTTGTTTTTAACTTTTAAATCAATCATACTTCTCTAAAAATGCAAATCATACAAGTTTTGATAATATACTTGCCCTGGCTCAAATAAGATGAGGATAAAAGGTAAGAGAAGAGTTGTCTACATGAAAAACAGCTGAAGTCAATGGATGAAAATTAGATATTTAAGCACATTTCTTAAAGGATTAAAGGTAAGAACTAAAAACCAAAACACAACTAACAAAAGGATGGAAATGGAGGTTGAAAGATAATTAGAAGTAGTGTGCTTAAATTTCCTTATGTTTTAAAAAAATTAGTAAGCAGCAGTATATATTCTCTATTTAAAGTTATAGTGATGTCTGCCAGAAATAGTATGAGCACTAAAGGCAAAATATGCTTACCTCTAAGAAGTGTTAAAACATGAGGAAGGAATGGGACAGGAGACTTTTACTCTTTTTTTTTCAATTTTTCAGTTTTATTATGTAGAATTGTTACAGTTTGACTGCACATATACAATATGTTGCATGTAAATACATATATACCATATACTGCATATAGTTTTTTCAGTTTACATATATGTACTGCTCATTGTTTCCAAGAACAGTTTAGAGCTTTAGCTTTTTAAACTTACATAGTAATCAAAAGATTAAAGCCACAAAATAAGAATCAACAGAATGCAGTAATCCAATCATAAAGGACAGTCAAATGTGCTCACACATATTCAAGGAATCAATCATCTAAGTAACAAGTTCATTTGCGTCCTTTTTTTTTTAGATTCCACATGTAAATGATATCATATGGCATTTTTCTTTCTCTTTCTGGCCCACTTCACTTAGAATGACAATCTCCAGGTCCATCCATGTTGCTGCAAATGTCATTATTTTCTTCTTATTTATGGCTGAGTAGTATTATATTGTGTGTGTGTGTATGTGTATATATATATATATAGTATTATATTGTATATATAATACTATATATATATGTATGTATGTGTGTGTGTATGTGTGTGTATGTATATCCCAAATGTCCACCACTAGATGACTGGGTCAAGATGTGTATATATATTTGGGCTGCTTCCATGCCTTGGCCACCGTAAATAGTGCTTCTGTGAACACTGAGGTTCACATGTGTTTCTGAATTATATTTTTCTCTGGGTTTATGCCCAGGGGTGGGGATTGCTAGATCACATAGTAAGTCCATTTTTAGTTTTTTAATGAACCTCCATACTGTCCTCCATAGTGGCTGGACCAGTCTACACTTCGAACCAGCAATGTAGAGGGTTCCCTTTTCTCCACACCCTCTCTAGCATCTATAATTTGTAGACTTTTCATTGATGACCATTCTGATTGGTGTGAGGTGATATCTCATGGTAGTTTTTATCTGCATTTCTCTGACAATTAGTAATGATGAGCATTTTTTCATGTGCCCGTTGGCCATTTGCATGTCTTCATTGGATAATTGCTTATTTAGCTCTTCTGCCAATTTTTGGATTGGGTTGCTTGCTTTTTGTTTGTTTGTTTGTTTTTGATATTAAGGTATATGAGCTATTTGTATAGTTTGGAAATTAGTCCCTTGTCAGTCTCATCATTTGCAAATATTTTCTCCCAGTCTGTAGGCTGTCTTTTCCCTTTGTTGATGGTATCCTTAGCTCTGCAAAAGCTTTCAAGTTTAATTTGGTCCCATTTGTTTATTTTTACTTTTATTTACCTTACTCCAAGAGCCAGTTTAAAATATATATTGCTGTGATTTATGCCCAAGAGTAGTCTGCCTATATTTCCCTCTAGGAGTTTTATAGTATTTGGTCTTACATTTAAGTCTTTGATCCACTTTGAATTCATTTTTGTATATGGTGTTAGAGAATGTTCTAGTTTCAGTCTTTTACAGGTAGCTATCCAGTTTTCCCAGAACAACTTATTGAAGAGATTGTCTTTTCTCCACTGTATATTCTTGCCTCTTTTGTCATAGATTAATTGACCATAAGTGTTTGGGTTTATTTCTGGACTTTCTATCCTGTTCCATTGATCTATGTGTCTGTTTTTGTGCCAGTACCATATTCTTCATTTTTTATCCCAGGGCCTTGTTCTAAAACCAGCCTTGATTCAAAGGTGGTTTCACTATTACAACCTGTGAGTTTTGTCAATTGACTAAACATCTTTGTCTTAGTTTCTTCTTCTGTGAAATAGCAAATTAATAGTACCTCTATTGTAGGATTTTTTTCAGGACTTAACCAGTTAATATTTAAAAAGCAGTTAATATTAAGAATTAATATTTTAAAATAGTTAAAAAAAGAATACTGCCTACCATTACATAAGCACTAAGAAAGTATTAAATAAACAAAAGAGCATAAATATCATGTACATGCATAATGGTTAATGCATTTCATAATAACATATTATTTAAATTAAAAAATAACAGTTACTAGTGTCAACATTTCCATGTTATGAGTAATTGAAATACTATTTTTCTTATGGCATCTAATTTATTATAAGTGTCTAAATTTATAAGCATATTTTCCTTGTAAGATGATAAGTTTTTAGAAACAAGTAGATTTAGTTCTTTAAAGTGAAGAACTAATTTTGTGGGCAGAAAATACTATATAATATTTGACATCATGTATAATATATTTTTTGACATTGAAGCCAAAGTAAATGGAAATTGCAGAATTTTATGAAATTAGTAGTAGTTGTAAATTCACTAGAACATTGAATAAGATTTTATATTATTTAGTTCTAATCATTCAGTATTCCAAACAATATACTTATTTTTCTTATATTTTAAGGAATTGAAGATTTCACTATGCAACATGCAAAGGAAGCTTGTTGAATCTTGCATTCTAAATCTTAATCTAGACTATACTTCAGTTTGACACCTCATTGAATTAATGTGTCATCAAATTCTTATCTTGAAATGGAAGAAAAATAAAGAAAATCATCTCTTAATTTCACTATTTTACTCAACAATTGATCACTAATTTAATGTGCAATACTCAATGGGTCTTATAGTATTTCAGAATAATTATTTGTGAAATATTGGCAGTTCTAATTTACAAGCAAGTTGTGTTATAAAGTTCATTTGTAAGTCACAGAATATAAAGGTCAGAAAAAACCTCAGAGACCATCAACTTCCCTCTTCGTTATTTGTGTAAACACTTCTGGAACATCCTTATCACTGACAGATGGTCATTCATTCTTTGGTTAAAAATGTCAAGTGATCACAAGTTCAGTAATTTAAAGACAGTCCATTTTGCATCTGGACGGATGGAGTCTTTATTAAATTTCACTTCTGTTAAACTATTTCCTTATATTCGTGCATTTTTGCTGCAAGTATTTATTTAATGCCAGATATGTAGAATACATCAAAATCACAGAGCTTACAGTCTAATAGAAAAGACATAAAATAATGAAGAAATAACAAAAATATATTATTATAAACTGAGATAAATACAGACAAGGAAATAATAAAAGTCACTGTTAATGTTTAGCTGGGAAGACTTATGTCCTCCAAGTTCTCACAAAAAATCATGCTGAAAAAAAGTATTGTTGCATGAACTGAGAGAAGGGAGTTAAGTGGAAGTTGGAGGTCAGGGATGGGGGATGCCCACAGGAGGGAAAGAGAGGAAAGATGGTTTCATTTGAGAGGTCAGAGTGAGGAGAATGGGAGTTGCATGTTCTGAAGAAGGAAGCAGACAACTACATTCAAGGATCCGAAAGCGGGACAAGTTGATTGAAACAAATTGCAAGGGGAACTAGAGAGACAGAAAATATCGGCCACAATTAGGGCCTTAAAGATCCTACCTTCTACATTTGCTACTATTTCCTTCTTGGAGTGACACACAGTACATTTATACTCTGTTTCTATGTTACAATAAACTTGAGTAGTTACTGTCTCCATTTCTTACTTCTCAGCTGAACAAGTATCTCCAGGTCCATCTACTATTCTTCACACTGTCTGGAAACTTCATTCCAACAGTCTTCCTCTGCTGTCAAAGCTGTAAGTTTTTGTTTGTTTGTTTGTTTTTTAAACAATTTTTTTAACATTTTTTCATTGAGTTATAGTCAGTTTACATGTTGTGTCAAATTCCAGTGTAGAGCACAATTTTTCAGTTACACGTAAACATACATATATTCATTGTCACATTTTTTTCACTGTGAGCTACCACAAGATCTTGTATATATTTCCCTGTGCTAGACAGTATAATCTTGTTTATATAACATAAGTTTTGGTTTGTAATAACTCTTCAAAACTGAATTTCCAGAATTGATTGCAATATTCCACTTGTCATCTCATAATTGTTAAATAATGATTTGAGTTCCTATTGATATTTGCTGTGATCATACAATTCATGTTCAAACTGATCATGTTTGAGGGTCAAAGTGGGAATTTTTGGTAGTTATGTGAGAACAGTAAATATAAACCGGTTCTCTTCTGAACAAACCAGGACTTACAGTCACCCTAACTATTGCTTATCTTCCATTGTGTGCTTTCCACTTCCTCTGATCTCTAGCACTCAGAGATAATATATAGGATGCCCAGTTAAACTTGGAAGTCAGACAACAGATACTTTTTCAGTATAAGTATGTCCTATGTAATATTTTTATACTAAAAATAATTCATGTCTATCTGATCTTAAAATTTAACTGGAGGTCCTGTATTTTTATTTGCTAAATCTCACAGACATTTCTGTATCCATAGCACTCTCAGTGGCCATGAAAACTTTCCGTCTCCTATGGTTCTATTAAATGATAATCACTTCTACACTTACTATAGCACAGAGACCATTACTACACTTTAGACTTTCATAAATCATAGGATTTTTATAATGTTCATAAAAAGAATAGAAATAAAAGAAAATATAAACAACTTATCAAATGCCTTTAATATTATAAGTACTCTACCATTCTCTGGAAATTCAAAGAAAAATAAGACATGACTCCTAGTCTCAGGATCCCACCATAGGAAACAAGGACAAGCACCTAAAATGTAACATAAATGATACATTAAAAATGGATAGAAAGCTTGATGGGAACACAGAGAGTTATTTCAATAAGGGTGGGAGTCAGGGAAATTTATGTAACTCAAATTTGATGTTGAGTAGGAGTTAATTCACCCAGTAGAAAAATTTGGGGGAACACAGTCCAAATATAACCCTAGTCTGTGCAAAACAACAAATTGAAAGTGCATTTTTGGGGAAATATACAATCCAGTAAGCATGAGAAGATACAGCTAAAGGGGATGTTAGAAAAGTGGACAGTAGCAAAGGGCCTTGCTAAGGAGTATATTATAACAATTCTCATATATTGAGTGCATATGATGTGCACAGTGGAGGTGGAAGTTAAAAATTCAAAGAAAGATTATTTGGAACTTATTTAAACCTGGATATATGAAAGCAAAGCAAAGATGACTGTGAAGCACCTGCTTAGGCAGTGGGGTAAACAACAATGCCATTTACTGAGAAAACATAAATCAGAGGAAGAGTGAGGTTTTCAATAGGAGGTGAAGAGAAGAGGAGGCAGAGTGGAGACTGGGCATGCTAAATCTAAACAGTGTTTTTCTTTTTAAATTTTTTTCCAATAAGATGATGACAAGAGCATTGTACTTGATGACAAGTGGAGCATAATGTTGGAAGAGTATTAGTTTTCTCTGGGTGTTTGACTATTTTTACCTTCTCCACTGCCAAAGTGAAGGTTTGTGAAATGAACAGAGATACATGAGTGGCAATGATGCAAGTTTCCCCAGACGACATCTTTAGATCGATAGAGCCCAGTCTCATTTCTCAGAGTAACAGTCTTACTATTCTGAGACAGCACTGCCCTCTATGAGAGGAGTGATAGTTTCTCAGATTGTGATGCAGAAGTGAACTGATGAGACAGCTGGTGAGAAAGTTGGTATTTATGGATTGAATCATGTAATTATACAGTTAGCACAGAGTTCTTCTTTTGGAGACTGAAGTTAAAATTTACTTCCTGGGAATGGAGGTGATTATATGTTAGGCATCTAGGAAAAGAGAGAAACATATATTAGCAATGCATTTACTTTTGATAAACCAAAGTTTTTTTTTTTCTGAGAACCTCAAGAAGCTTCCTTAAATTCTAGTCACTCTACTTACTTTTTAACTGTTTTAGTGAGTTTTGCAAATGAAATCTATGTTTGTAGAATGAATTTCTAATATTTAGTGTTTTAGTTTTTCATTCCTTTTCCCTTCTGCTTCTTTTATTTAAATGCTGTTTAAAGATATAAGGAAACATGCATATATTCCCCCAATGCGTTGCCCCAAGTAAGTGCTCAATAAATGGTTTTGACTGACTGTTCAATGTGTATTATAATAGTAAATAATAGTAAATTCTTTCTTGCTAAAGAGAAAACAATTTCGTTCATTCCTTTTTGGCATATAAACTAACTTTTGTCTCTTACTGTAGTTCAATAATTCTGCTATGAAAACTGCAGAGATACAATTTTCAGAAATGTAAAAAAAGTTTTATTTTCATGTAGTTAAAATAAACTATAAACATCAATAAAAATAATAATTAGTATTGTTTTATCAATGCAGACTCACATGTATAATTGACTTTCCAAAACATAACAAAATGGTTTTGCTCAATAATCTGATCATTTTGTGTATTTATTTTGCTTTTCACTTAGTAAACTTCAGCTTTTCCATATTTTATAATTACTTTGAGTCTATCTGTGACATTGATATTTTTAATGATATTTGGAGCTTTAAACGTTATTATTGAGGCATTCTTTCTACTACAAAAACATAACTAAATATCGTATCAAGATTATAAGCTATTATTATTGACCATAGCAAAACATTTTTATTTACATCACACATGCTTTACTACTTCCATATTCTCTCTTTACTTTTTAGCATAGGTCATATAAGGAATGGACCACATTTCCCAGATACTTCAGTAACACTAACATGGGGAGCCCTTGGCTAGATAGCAAATCAATTAATATGTGTTAAGTATTCCTCCTGTAATTAGAAAAGGAAGTGATGAGGTAGTCTAGAGAATTTAACAAAGGGACGTTAAGGCCAAATCCTTGACTTAATTTTCACCATGAGGCTATATTTTACTGTCTGCATCCTGTTTTTAAAATTTGTTGGAAGGAGAAGTTAGAGGGGAGAAAATGTTTCAGTTTCAGAACCAACTATTCTGTTTACAAACTGGACAGTTATTCCCTGACCTCTTTCTATTGCAGAACAGCATTATATGCAACTAAAGGCACCAAGCTCACGATTTTGGTATCCACCTGGCTATCATCTTACTCAGTGAACAACCTCTTAAGGTGCATTTACTATATTGCAGGCAACAAATGTTTCAACATTTCATAGGGTGATCACTTCATTCTGATTTGCCTAGAACTTTCCCAGTTTTAGTAATGAAAGTCCTACATTCTAAGAAACCTCTCAATTCCAGGCAAACTGGGATAGATGGTCACCCTGCTACTACATAACATGTAACATGGTTTGCAAAATTTTAAGCATTTAACTCCTTATATCTTATGACAGGTTTCTCATCTACCACCCTAACACTTTTCAATCTTAAACAAATAATATATATGTATTTATGTATATATATTAAGTATAAAATTACACATATATTATATATGTGTAATTGCAGCACCCCACTTATCAGTACTAATTCCTGTATTCAGTATAACAATGCATTTCCAAACCTAGTGACTTAAATTAACAATATATTATTTCTCGCATGCCTGGCATGGTTGACAGATCAAAGCTGGGCTCATCTTGAGGCAGCTGTTTCCCATGTCTCTCATCCTCCTTGGACCAGTGAGGTAGCCTTGGTAAATTATTTTTATAGCAATGGCTGAAACAGGGACAAGCCCCACTATATAAGCACAGTTAAAGCTTCTGCTTTCTTTATATCTGCTGATATTTTATAGTCCAAAATACATCAAATGACTAGCACCAAAGTCAACAAGCAGGGAAATACACTGCACCATTAATAGGAGGAAAAGTGTGGAAGATTACTTAGCAAATACATTATATTACAATCTAGATACTCATTTTTATCATGAGTTATACTACATTTAAATGTTGGTACCTATTGGGGTAGCTCTCTTAAAAATAATTTCATACTAACTACTGAGATCAAGTCATACAACATTTAAGTTTTCTTTTAGACTGTCAGAGTGCTATCAGGATGTAAAGGGCATATAAAAATATTACAAATTCACGAAACTTCTTAGAAAAAGAAGAGATCCAACTATAGAAGTCAGAGACAGAATTGAGGAAAAGATGTGGGTGGAATTAAAATCATGGTAATTGAGAATGCCAGGAGCACGAAAAGAAGAGGGAACTGAAAAAAGAACCAATTGATAGTTGCTCTTTGTGTGCCACTAGTGACCTTTTACATTACATTTTGCTATCAAACACAGTCTTTCTGCTAAGTTGATTGTCTAGGAATTTTTTTCAGTTCTTAATTTAATATTTTTCCACAAGAATATTCACTGTCCTACTAAGTCTTCTTTTAAATTAATGTAGATATTTTCTATCATAAAAGTAGTTTATAATCACTATGGAAAATAAAAAAAAATAGTCATCTTTAATGTGATGCAGCATATTCTTATACTCTTTTTTGCTATGTGTATTTGCCATAAATACAATAAAAATAGTATGCTCAATTAAGAATTTTAACTTTATTCTATGCAAAAATAGTTTCTTTTCAAATTACCCTTTCATTTAACAGTTTGCAGGCATATTCATATGCACAACTTCCATCTCAAATTCTTGTAACAAACAAGCTTTCTTTGACTGCTGTTTTCCTGAACTGAAATAGGATATCCTTTTCCTGAGTGATAGGTTCTCTGACATTCAAAAGAGAAGAGGTTCATAAAAAAACAAAATTACAGTTCTACGCAAACTAAATGCAAAATGCAATATAAAAATGCAAAACCAATTTGACTGTCACTAGGGCTTCTTTCTTGGAGCAGCTGTATCTAAAGCACTTTCATTGACTACTGGAAGTCTTTTGAAAGAAGCGATGTACCACTGATTATCATTCCCCCCAGCGTGCACTTCACCCATAACCACAAAGATTTCCTTCCAAAGTGTTGTTTCAGTCTAAGGAATGGATTCAGGAGGATTGTCATTTCAAGGTCTCTTATTCTGGTTGTTCTGGTATGGTATATAGCCAACGTGTCAGAAGATCTACCCAACTTTCAGGTTGAATTTCTGAATGCACTTGAATTTTTGAGCCAGAGAGCAGAGATTCATAAATGGGATTTATTTGGGGTGGAAAGGCCAGTACGTGCCCTTATAAAAGAGCAATCTCTTCAGCCTTGGGATTAGGAAAACTTCCTCCAGGAATCTGGCAATAGGCTGGTTTCACATCATAGTTTATGATGTGTAGAGAGGTTTTGCCTTATTCTGTGTCTTCTCAGATATTCTAGTTAGATGTTACAAGAATTTGTTCTAAGGTGGCTGACCCAATGGTATTTTAAGCAAAAGATCATCAGATTAATCATTGCTTATGTATTTGTTATAATTTGGTTTTGATTTCCCTTAGCTGCTTAAGCATAATAACTCTGTGCACACTATGAAATTGACAAAAGCTCCATAACAAAAACCAGAAATTCCTAACCTTTCCAGTCCACAAACCACAACCACAAGCAATAACTTTTAATTTTTCAAGCTATTTCTTTGAGTATTCACTCCAATTTATATATATATATATATACTATATTACTTTTCTTTAATTTATTGATTTTATAAATTATCTGTTGATTATGATGCTAGCAGAGCATTTAGCCTTCCCAGAGCTACTCAAAGAGGGAGTCAGCCTTTCTTTACTCAGATTGATAAGTAGTATTTATAGTATTATGATGACTATGTAAGTATTGTTCAGTGACAAGTAGTGGTCTATGGTTACTCTTTTTTGATATTTTCTCATTTTTTATTCACTTATAATTCTTTGTTTTACTTATATGGCTTATGGATATAATGATAGTCCCAATGAAGCATGCCTCTCTTTTCCATGCCCTTTGCAATGTGACTTAGCTACTTCTTCCATTAAAAAGTAGAGTCTGTTACCTTGCCTCTTGAATCTAGGCTGGACTTTGACTTGTATTGACCAACAGAGTATGAAAGAAATGATATTGTTCTACGTCCTAGGTGAGTCTTAAAAGAGTCATTGAAGTTTCTGCTTTTGCTCTCAAGGAACCATGAGAAAATATGATGCAAAAAAGACCCAGATGAAAGACTACAAGAGACTGGAGCCAAGTCATCCCAGCTGCCCTGGTCCTTAAAAGACTTTACTTCCAAATGCAAAGACATGATTAAGACCATGTCCAATCAGCAGAACTGCCCTAGACTTATAAGAAATAATAATCCATTGTTGCTTCATATAAATTGCTCATCCCATAGAAATAGAGTAGAGATACACAGAACAAAGTAAAATGAACTTGTAACAAAGTACTCAGTGGAAAAAAAGAAGACACAAAATGAGATATATCACTCTGGCATTTCCACTAATTAAATGGATCTATTCAAAGAAATATCCATTTTGCAGTTATACAGATACACACATACATAAACAGTTATACATACAGATACAATAATATATAACAAATAAATCAAAATGGTTTCCTATGGTGGGAGAAGAAATGAGTCATAAGGATAAAAGGAAATTTAAAAATTGGGAGTAGGATCTTGCAAGGACAGGTGACAATAATGGCCATGAAATGAGGAATTACGATAAACTCAGCTCTTTGCCCTGGAGTATGATGAATTCAGCCCTCTGCCCTTGAAGTACACTCTCTCTGACAAAACCTACCACATCCATCCACCACTTACCACACTCAGACTCATTAAATCAAAAAGTCTTTAGTGCCCAAGCACAGATATCATTTTCAAGCTCCCCAGACTATGCTAATGTGATAGACAATCATGGCTGATAACCGTTAATCTGGTAGAGGAAGTTTATTTTCTAAATTACATTTTATGTGTTTATTAACTTACTCCATTTATTTGTTTTTCTGGACTCCTGGCATCTTCGGCCTCCAATCTGCTCTCATCTGTAGATTTACAGCCCATCCTGGAATTTCTTGTTGCTAATCTCTACGTTAGCTACTTTGTTTCTTACATGTCAGCATTGTACCTTAACTGGTTTACCAACTTTTGTTAAGTACATTCTTCAGTATCTTAATAATAAAGCATGCATGAGATATATTTTATGAATTTTTTCATGCTTGTAAATGTCTTACTCGGCCTTTATACTTACTTCATAGTTTTGCTGGAAAGAAATTTGAGTTGAAAATCAATCTGTGTTCTTGTATTCTTTTGGTTCTAATTTTTTCCCCATTATATGTAACTGAATTTTCTTTTTTCTTTATTTTTTCAACCTTCCACATCTAACCCTATCAACCCAGACACAGATGCTTTTCAAGTTTATCATTTAGCTTTTAGGTGGGTCATTTAGATTTACATGTCTTTAATTAACACATACATGAGGACTTTTAGTTATCATTTTTATTGTTGTCTAGACTAAGGTAATGTTGTCAAATAATATACTCCATATGATTTGAATCAACTAAAGACATTTGAGACTTGATTTATGGTCTAGCACATGGTTAATATTTATAATTGTGTTCCGTGTGCTTAAAATAATAAATATTTTATAGTTGTTGAGTGAAATAGTGTATACATGCCATTGGATAAAACTTGTTAAAATGTTTCTTAGAACTTCTATACAGTTATTAATTTGGGGGCTTGTTTTACTAATGGAATTTTTCTATCATTTTGAAGTAATTTTAATTTTCAGTAATTTTTTGCAATAAAATGCATTTTGAATGTCATCAATGTTCTTAAAACTGCTTTTTAATTTTATTTTATTTTATTATTTTATTTTATTTTTCTAAATGTTAAATTTTAAATGAATGCCCATCAATTTCTGGAAGTTCTTTCAGTTTTCCATCAGCCTTATCTGCAAAATTTCTTTGATTTAAAAAACAATTCTCTTTTTTCTATTTTCTTTTTTTAATTTATATATTTTTTTACTGAAGTATAGTCAGTTTAAAATGTTGTTTCAATTTCTGGTGTACAGTACAATAATTCAGTCATATAGGAACATATGTATATTTGTTTTCATATTCTTTTTAACCATAAGTTACTATAAGATATTGAATATAGTTCCTTGTGCTATACAGTATAAATTTGTTGTTTATCTTATATATAGTAGTTTGTATCTGCATATCTTCAACTCTCAATTTATCTTTCTCAACCCCTTCCCCCTCAAAACTGCTTTCTTTTGGTTAGTATTTGTATGTTTATCTGATTGCAAATGTTACATTAAACTTTTTTATATTTCTCTATTTCAGATTTCTCATAAACGTGACAATTATATTTTAATCAATTTTTTAAAATAAGAACATGCTATACATTAATATTTAATATAATTACTATAATGTTTACATTAATTGTATCTTTTTATTTTGCAATTTCTATTTATCTTCTGTTTTCGTCCATTTTAGCCTTTGGTAGGATTGAATAATTATTTTGTTACCATTCTATTTTGTGTTTTCTACTAATATGAACATTTCATTTTGCTCCTATTTTTTATTGGTTATCAGAGTGGAGAGGAAAACGTTACACAGCTAACCTCTAATTCATTCCTTCACAAATTGCTGAAAGGGTGCTTCTGGAGAAAAGATAACAAAGCAGGTGTCCTTGTCTAATTTCCTGATCAACATGATAACTGCAGCTCTAGGTAAATAAACTAATGATATTTTCCAGGAGGTAAGTCTTTATCTTTGAAATATTTTAAACAGAAATCTCAGGCTAAAGGATTACTTATAGTAATAAATCTTTTAGAATCCATGGACTTATGAAGTGTTGTTCTCTAAGAGTACATCATGTAATCAGGGAGCATGAAGTAGATACACTTCATAAAATAAACACTTCCAGTTGTGTGAAGTAGTAACTTATGTACCTCACTTAGGGAAGCCTTCCAATCTGAGCCAGATACTGGGTGTCCCATAAGAGAAGAGAAGACTTAGGGAGCTGCCTAGACCTTTCTTTGCTTTGGTAGAGCCTCTTGATCACCTCTATTCTTGAAATTAATTAAAAAGCTTGATAAGAGATGTGAGTTTGATTTAAAAATTGGATATTTTTGTAACAGCTCATCTGGATTTCAACATGTATTCACTACTTATCATATCTAGCTTGAATAAAAATCTTTGCTCTCCTACTTGATAAAATAAGTACTTTAAAATACTGAGATAGTTTATTCCCTATCAATTTATGTACTGTTTCTGTATTTATTTCAATTCTCTATAATCAAAAATGTTTGTTTGCTTAGTTGTTTGGTAGTTTTATATGATTAATGTTTCTTTGTAGGCTTTTTCCTTTCATATATTTATCCCATTGTTTTGCCTCTTCATTCCTTCTTACTCCTCAAATATTCCATTTAGGATCACTTTTCTTAACAGTGATATATACCCTTTATAGTTTCCTTTACTGTAGGTGTTTCAGAGATGAACTCTATGCTTGCTTGAAAATGTTTTGAAAATTATTTTTAAATATGTATTTCAGTAGGCATAGTATTTCAGTTCATATATATAATGTATATATATACACACACACACATACGCACACATTTAAATCAGTTTTTATTCTATTGTCTTTTGTAAAAATATATTAAAGAAGATAGTAATAGATATATAATACAACATTTCATACTATCTTTCATGTCTCTTACTTTCCATTCTATATTTCCATATTTCTCTCTGTATTCTTGAATAATTTGGCTCAATAAATCTCACTTAGTTGTGTCTAATTTATAGTTTTTAATTTCAGTTTTTGTATTTTCCATTTTTAGAATTTCTATCTGGTTGTTTTCCAAATTGGTGTTTCACTTTTTATAATTTCTTGCTCTCTGTAAATATTTTCAAGACTTTCCTCATCTCTTTAAAACTCTTTATTATTTCATAGCTTATATATAATAATTTTATCTCATGTTTTTGTATTGTTGTATCTTTTATCTGTTCTTTTTACTGGTTTTCATTCATGCTCACAGGATAAAGGGAGCTTATAGTGCTGGGTTTAAAAATCTGGGTCTTTGCCTTTTCCTAGAATTTAGATGAAATAATAATGGTATTTATTAACATTTCTATTGTTTCTCTGAAGTTTTTTTTTCAATAATGACTATATAGCTTATAGAATTTTTACATAAAGAGAAATGGAAAATATAGATGTCAGGTAACTTTTGTTTCTTTCCATCATTTCTCTTGGCAGTTTGTGTCTGATGAAATTGTATTGCTGCTGTATTATCTAAAGTAAATTATAAGCATACGCTAATGACAAGAAATGGTGACAATTAAAAATCATTTTACACGTAGAAAAGCCAACTGATCCTGAATAAATAGTCACTATTAATACAGTTCTCGATATAAAAAAACAAATTCACAATGTGACTGCTAATAACTCTGAGACTAAACAGAAAATTGTACTTAAATGTTTTTATATTGTAAATTTATATTGGTAAAAATTTGTTAATACCCACAGGTATATAACTCTTTCCTTATAATAAATAATTGTTTTCCCTGGGGAAAAAATGTAATATGAAGAACTATAAAACAAGATAACTTCACTATTTTACCAAATAGAGTTAAAAAAGTATACTCAGGTGGCCTTGAGTTATGTGTCTCCTCTCCCCATCCCTTTCACCCCCTGCCTTAGCAATCCCCTGAGTTTCAGATATTTAAAAGTACATGGTTATTCACTGAGGCTGGTAGCTAAGGGAAATTCATAATATATAACTCAACTTTCACTTTTTAACGTTTTGATACTGGTTAGGCAAAAGTCGAGTATGTTTTGAAATCAACCATCCAATTAAATTGTCAAGGATTAATTTGTTATTGGTAAAATTATGCTTATCTTAATAGAGAAATTTTTCACATTTATTTTAAAGGATTTTTCATGATTAGGAAAGTTGCAAGCTTTACTTTGTCATAAAAGAACTTTCATACAGGAAGTTAACCTCTGGAACTTGTCTTGAGGTGTTATATATCAATAAGATATTTTCATGTCACAAAACTGTACCTTTATTTTTATCCATTCTCATTTTTATCACATTTTTAACACAATAGAAGCTTTTTCCATGCCACAGTTTTCAGAAGTATAAGCCAGTAACTTTCTTAAGAGTCCAGTTCTGAGTCGTTTGTATTTTATAGGGGAGGATGCAAAAAAAAGTAGTTTTAAATATGTAAAGGGAGTAAGTTTACAGTCTCTAAATGATTTATGGGTTTAAAGTATGTCACCTAGTGCCCTATACTCCACCTCTACTTTTACCTTTTGTAATGAAGACAAAGTAATTAATTCCAATACTTTTAACAGGTTAATGGAATAAATATTTCCAAATATTTGCAATAATTCATATTATTATGAGACAAAAATAAGAATTAAAATATTCTTGAAAGCAAAATCTATACCTGAATTAAAAACATAATTTCACAAACAGAATGATTAGAATGAAAAAAAAATAGCTTACTAGTTTAAGTTATTCTAAATACTTCAATATTTTTTATGAATAGCTTCTAAATTTTTTTATAATATTAAAAATAAATGACATAAAATTTGCCATCTTGGCCACTTGTAAGTGTAGTTAAGTAGTGTTAAGTACATCCACACTGTTGCATAGCCAATTTCCAGTACTTTTTCATTTTGCAAAACTGAAACTCTATAATCCATTATAAACAACAACTATGTATAGCTCTCTCCCAAGTAAAATACATATATAAATGAAGAAAATCTTTTGAATAAGATACAGTGACATTGGTTCTTACCTGCCCAGGGTTCTCTTCTCCCTTCTTTGATTTCAACAGAACCCAAATTTAATTCAAGTAGTCTCTCGTTGCCAACTCCAAGATGAATCTAAACCAGCAATAAAATCCCTGTTCCCAATGAGTGTCACATTGTAACTGGCTAAGGTAGCATTAATGTTTTTCTCAGTGTGACTAAACTTTAGACAGGCTTCTGTCTGATACTTGGCTCCTGATCTCCTTTTTCTTAGAACATTTACTTTAGAAATCTTGTGATAGTAAATCCTTTCTCTGTCTTTTTGAAATGTAAATCTTTTTAAAAGAATCTTGCCAGTTTTATAAACCAGGACTGTTTTTTCAAGAATTTATGAACCATCTATTTGAAATGTAATTATTATAAAGGATAGAACTCTTTCTCAATTTCCGTAGAAAGTGGGAGCCTAATTTCTCTAGGCACTTGACTCCAAGTGTAAAACCACTTCCTGCCATGGAGGTATAAAAAACCTTAGTTTCATTTAGGTAAAAACCATTAGCCAACTAGCAAACATGGAAGGTCTATGATACCCCTCATCCTACCTCTTAAAAATCCTCCTTTATTTCACCTTAGTTGATTTCAGACTCACTTCTGGCCTCTCTCTCCTCTATTGCAATAGCATGAAATAAAATGTTTCTTGCCTGTTTAACAACAGCTAGTGCAAATTTTGCTTTGATGTAATTATGAGGTATGTTAGCCTGGGGAAAAAGACTTTGGTGTAAAAAATCAATTGCAGACAAGGAAATCAAAGAGGAATGAAACTAGAGCCCTGATGATACTGTGGCTAGAATTTAGTCACACTGAGAAAAACATTAATGTTATCTTGGTCAGTTATAATGTGACACATACTCGGAATAGAGATTTTATTGTTGGTTTGGATTCATCCTAGAGTTGGCAATGGAGAGATTACTTGAGTTAAATTTAGGTTCTCTTGATAAAAAAGATTCAGCCTGTGATCACTGAATAAGTGTGAATTGATTGAATGACCATTGCTATCCTGAATTCACCTACACTTAATACCTAATACATAATAATTTTGTCTAAATCATATTAAAACCGGAATAATTGTTCAAAAAGAAAATGCATTTTTGTAAGAAATTATCTTTTTGCTTTTAGATGAGTATCAGCACAATTTTCTATGCATTGAATGAATGTTTTAGCTGTCCATTTTGCAAAAAAGAAAAACTTACAAATTAGAAGTCACAGTAGAATCTAGATTCATTCACTGCCTTTTTCTTTTTTTTCAGAGAAGAGGAATCGGGTATAATACAGAATCACATAGGCAAATACACAAAATGGCCTACTGCCTATGCAAAGTCCTTAGGCAAAACCATCAGCTTTATTAAAATCAACAGTAAACTGTTAAATTGCTACATCCATAACTGCAAGAAGGTTAGCAAGAAGCTTGGCAATGAAGAAACAGAAAACTCTCTGAACATACATACCTCTCCTTTTGCTGCCAACATGGTAGAGTTGCTGCCTGCTGCCCATTGGCCCTGTGTGGTGACTGACTGACCCTGAAAAATACTAGAAAATCCTCACTCTTGTCCTGGCAAGTCCTACCCCTCAGGTGTTGTGCTCCTCTGCAGGTGACAGAAATTTTCTTGACAAAATCCAACTTCTGGAAGAAAAAAAAAAAAAAAAAAGAAACCTACCCCAGTTCTTGAGCTACAGCACAGAATCAACAAGAGCTTATTTTTACAATGTTTAAATATTCATGAATCTCAGTAGTTCAGGCAATAAGGAAACTAAGCTGGCCAGGAAAGGAATGCTGCCCCTGTGTTAATGTGATAAGAAATGGTATGAAAGACTTATGGTATTAAGCTTTTCAACTGTATCATATTAACACTGTATCATAGACCTTACTTTTCCCCAGCACAATACAGAAATCATTATTATGTTAAGACTTTCTTCCTAAGAAATAATTGGAAAAAGAGCTAATGGGATAGGATGTCTAAAATGCACTGTGATTTCAACTCTTAACTGTTTTTTAAATGTGTATCTTTAAAACCCTTTCCCAAGTCAAAATATCTGAAAACATTTGGTTTATAGTATATTCTGGACATAATACAATAGTTTTGTTAGAAAGTTGATATTACTCCTTAGTCTTATTATCTTTTGGCAGAAATAGGGGTGTGTGTAATTTGGTGTTTGGCTTTTTTATGTGTCTAACTGCATATGTGTGAAATGCTGTGTGGGATGTAAGTGTAACGGGTAGCAACCACAGAATTAGGACTAGAAAGGGTCTATAAAGTCATGTAAAATATTGACCTTCAAATTTTCCAAATGACTTGTGAAGAAATATTCATGTCAATATATGTATTGTAGAATTCCTGTTCTGTTCTTTAGAAAACATGGACAAATTTTAAAATAAAAAATTAGTAAATCAACATTTAATAACCATAAGTAACATTATCTAAAATGTTTTTCTATAAAATGGTTTAGCCATCTTATTTCAACATATAGAATAAGAGGAGTTACTTTTTCTATGCACTTACTTAATCTGGGAAGAAAATAAACTATGTTTACTCAGAACTTGGAGAAAGAGTTGAAATTTTAGACATATCTTTCATATTTAAAACTAAAGTGTCATTTACTTACTTAATGACTATCTTAGTCATGATTACAGGAGTTAGTGTTCTCCATTATCTTTGTCTATATCCTAGCTAAATTGAAAGCACATTTTGGAATTATTTTTATGCTTTTACCTTCAGTACCAATCTTAGAACTTTGCTTGTAGTAGATACAGGACATGTTTTATGAATTAATTAATGATTGAAAACTAGCCTGACTGGTATAGTCTCCTAGAACTGAAGCCTAAATCCAGTTTAATCTTTGACCAATATTCCTAGGCATGTTATATATATATAGGTCATAAATATGTTTAGTAGATTTCTAAATTAAATAATTTTGGGTTCATAGTTGATTTTAAAAGATGAAATATTTTATTTTAAAAGGTGAGTATTAAGATAATATAGATACTTTCTTCTCTTCTTCAAAAAAAAGAAATCTTAGGTTCGCAAATCATCAAAACATGAAAGAAGATGATATGCTGAAATACACATTTATTAAATATATTTAATTCAATATTGTATACAATGCAGAACTTTGTTATTTACTACTTGAAAAAGTTTATCTTATTGGTATCTGAATCGAGTTCCCAATTAAACAGTGAATAATGAAAGAACAAGAGCAATGAGAAGGAAATAGCTTTTCTTGGTTGTTTGGAAGAAGGATAGGAATTCAGAAAATCAGGAAGAAAAAAAGAAAAAGAAGGGAAAAAAAAGGAAGAGAGGAAAAAGGAAGGGAGAAAGAAGAAGCGAAGAAAAAGATGATGAAAGCTCTGATCCTGATATCATAGTTAGCCCATAAACTTCTGGGTTTACCTAAGCACACTATTGAAAGTTCCCCTTCCTAACTGCTTTCATACACATTCAGCATGCCTTCGGTGATTTTTTTTCTTCTTTTCTTTCCTTTTATTCTTTTTTCTTTTCTTTTTTTAACTTACCAAAGTTTGGGAATTAGAGTTGGGTTAAGAACAAAGAAATAAAAAACAAGTACCAAATTCAAGGTATTTTGCATATTGATGTTCAGCACATCATCAAAATTAAAGTCAGAATAACAGGAAAAGATTCCAAGGATTCTCTAGTCCAGCTGCCTCATTATACAAATCAACAATTAAGTCCTGAGACATTGTTTAGGTCAGTTCAAGGTGCTCTAATGAAATACAATCAACTAGCTGGCTAAACAACAAAAATTTGTGTCTCATGGTTCTGGAGACTGGCAGTCTTAGATCAAGGTGTCAGCGTGGTCAGGTTTTTGGTGAGGGCTCTTTGCCAGTTTATGTTCCCACATGGTCTTTCCTTGGTGTGTGCATGCAGAGAGAGATCCTAGGTCTTCTCCTATTTTTATAAGGGCACTAACCCCATCATGAGGGCCCCACTCTCAAGACCTAATGTATTCATACTTGCCTTCTGGGGGCCCACCTCCAAATACCATCACACTAGGGGCTGAGTTTCAATACATGAATTTTGGGGAGACACAAATATTCAGTTCATATCAAACATTGAGTGACTTCCTCAAAGTCACACTGCTAGTTGGTGACAGGAGAAGACCTTGGTTTGGATACTGTACAAATTGGTCTGATATCATTTCTACCACAAGATCACCCAAAACCTGTTATTCAAAGGAGTTGAAAAGAGAAAGAAACAAATTATCAGGAGAATCACTCAAATCCAATCTTCCTCAGGGACACGATTCAACTTTATTCTACCAGTTCTTTAAGGCATTGCAACATTTCTGTCTTCAATTTATCTCTCTATACATCTCATAAACATGTTTCCTCCTTTAATTCCCATCATCTCATTCAACTGCATCCCCAGTGCAATTCTTTTCACTGCCAAATGTTTGGGAGATTATTCTCCATTAATTGTCTCCACTACCATATTTCTCATCTACGCCTCAACATATTGGAGTCTGGTTTCGTTCTTCACACTCTTCCAAAGTTTCAGAGCAAAATCACACATGAGGAGATTTGAAGATATATATCACACTAGTGACAGGAGATTTCATGCATATTACTTAATTTGTCCATCTAAAATAACCTAAGAATTATTTACATTTCAGAGAGCAGAAAACCTGAATTTGAAATGTGAAGTAACTTGTCCATTATTGTTCAACATTGTCTAACTATACAGATTGTTACTGTCTATCACCGTTGCCATAACAATTCTTTTGTGACCTTTTTACTTTCAAGTTCCATTAATTTTTTTCCATAAATTTCCTAAGAGATAATTGATTTCTCATTCCAATATACCAAACTTTCTCTTACTAAATGCTAATTCTAATGGTCACTTGATTACTTTCTGGCTTTGGGCATTTGAAATTCTCCACCTATTCAGATACTGAGGGGCATTTAAAAGTGAGCTGCATTCAGAGAGACCAGAGTTTGAACCTTATCTCCAACACTTACTGGGTATATGTAGTATTAAGTAAATTTAATTATTTTCTGCTTCATTCACTTCATTTGTAAAATTAGGAACATAACATGCTACATAAGACTGTGGAGAGGACATGAGATATTTTATATGTAAAGAGACTGTAGAATGCCTAACACCTAAACACTCTTTTAAAGATATCCTTCATTCCCTATAGAAATGTTTACTTCTCTTATCTTTTCTCTTTGGCTTTAAAGCCTAACCTCTCTGATTTCTCTTTCTCAGTCTCATATGGCTCTTTCTTGACTATTATAGTCCAGATTTCTGCCTTTGATTCTTCTCATCCCTCTAACCATTATCCCTAAATGATATTAGCAAGTCCATGGTTTCACCTGCCACGTCTAAGCTGATATTTAAAAATGTAATTACATCTTTAATTCTCATCTCTGTCCAGAAATTAGCCTGTCTGTCTAAATAAACTTGTAATTCTTTCTCAAATAAGGAATATGAAATACAACAAGTTCAATAGAAACTTGTCACCTTTTCTCCATAAAAATGTGCTCACAGTTATCAAAAATAGAAATCATGATCATCTGTAAATTTTCACAATTCCTTACCAATTACCATCCATATGTGTTAATATGGAAGACACACTTGTCACATCTTTGTTTTCTTTTCTGCTATTAACCCATCTGTACCTCTCTACTTTATGGCCTCAAAATATCCCCCTCACTGCACAAATTGTCCTTCCTCAGATGTTTTGCTTTACTATTCCTGGATGTCTTTAACTATTCTGTTTTCTCTACTTCTTTTTCTGTCTAGTGAATTCCTTTGTAATATTCTTAACATTTAAATGCCCTCTCTTATTTTTCTCCATAAATTGTCAGGAGTTAATGGATTTCTTTAATGTGCTTCCATTAACACTTTGTGAGTGCTTCTCACATGACAAGTTATTGTAATCATTTTGATGTCCCTATGCTTTCAGAAAAGATGTCTGAATATATATATATATATATTTACTTTTGTATACAACTAGATCTCAAAGGTCTCTAATACTAAGTAAGTGAATATTAATTTATACTCAAGTTATAGTATTTCTTTTCATTTGGTAAGAAAATAATTCACTTATACAAAATTTCTTACAACATAGTTTCCAGGAAAAAAAAAAATTGGCAAAAGGTTGAGAGTCACTCTATGAAAGTATATATTTGCTATAATTATTTTTAATGCCTGTAATATATAATGCTTGATACAAAAAATAATATGTCAGGAGACGGCCAAGATGGCAGAGTAAAAGGATGCTTGTACCTCACCCTCTCCCACAAATTCACCAAAACTTACATCCACAGACCCACCCAGCCAGCCAGAGCACCTGCTGAACTCTGACAGAACATTGCCGTCTTCAAAAGACAAAGACTTGTAAAATGACTATAACTCAATAAAAAATGTTTAAATAAATAAATATAATTTGACCAAAAAAAAAAAAAAAAAAAGACAAAGACATCATGAATCTCATAGGAGAAAAGGGAAAAAGAAAGAAGAAAAAGCAAAGCAGTGTGGAACCAGTCCCACGGGGAGGGAGTGGCAAAGGAGGAATAGTGCTCATTTTCTGGGTCTCCCCTTCTCCAACGGAGAGGTCAGCAGGACGGAGGGGGAACCTCCAAGGCTGAGATCTGTATGGAGCACCCCTTGATTGAAAGAATTAAGTTAAATGGGCACAGAGGGTCTCTGCAACCCCCAGCCCTAGAGGCAAAGCAGCAGGTGGGGGATGAGACAGGCTGCCTGAGACAGGCTGCCCAAGACAGGCAGTGGATTGGGGCAGCCTGCACTGAGGCAACCCTGGTGGACTGCAGGGTGCTGCGTGCCATGGATGAGTGGGTACACACGGCAAAACAACCTAGGCCTCCCATAAAATATGGGGGAAAAAACACTATTTATGTGCCCTGTGGGGAAGAGTGCCATACCTCCATCTCTGAAAACCCGCCTAAGTTTTCAGGAGAAGAGAGGCAGGGATCAGCCACAGCCGCCATATCCTCCAGCACTTAGCACCCAGGTGAGGGTGGGGTTGAAACCTGAATCTATACCTAAGGGCTTAGCAGTCTCAAAGGCCAGAAGGAGACTTATTTACAGCCTGAGGCAAATAGGATCTTTCTGCCCTGGTACCTCAGAGAATTCGCCTCACCAAGACAAACATGGAGCTGAGTTTTGGCATGGAGCAGGGTTGGGGCTATTCTGCTGTCTTCCCTGAGCCTGTCTATGGACACAGACCCAGGGTGGAGCCGGCAGCTGAACAGAGCAGGGGAGCAACCCGCACTGGGAGGTGGTGGGTGGCCACCCTCCTTCCTGGCAGGAGCGCAGCACCTGACCAAGGTGCTGGATGGGGGCACAATCTGCCAGCCTACCTCGCTGGAGCGCAGCGTCTGACAGTAGCATCAGGAGGGGGAGTGACAAGGCCCCCACTTTGTGAGAATGCAGCACCTGACCACAGTGTTGGGATTGGGTGTGATCTGCTTACTGGCTAGCATTGGGAGCAGCACAGATGATGGTTGCCAATGGAGGGCCTCTGGAAGTAACAAGCTGAATTCACAAAACAGGGCAAAGACAGAAAGACCTATCAATAAAATCATTAAGAATGCACAGTCTCCAGGAGAACATCCCTCACCCCCCTTTTTAAAATCTTTTTTTATCTGTTCTATTTTCTATTACCTTTACAATTTTTACTTTTTAAATAATTGTATATGTCTCCAGCTTTAGCCCTTTTTAAATTTTTCTTTTAAAATACTTTTATTATTATTATTTTTAAAAATCCACCTCATGTCATTTTTATATCTTATTTTGATCTCCTGATATTCATCATACACAGGTTTCAAATATTGTTTTTTGTTCTTTTCTCCTTTTTTTTTAAAGATGTCTCAACTCAATTGTTATTCTGCTTCAACTTGCTCTTCTATTATTGATTATACAATGTTTTCAAACCTTTTTTCCCTCTCTTCTTTTAAAATTCTCTCTCCCTTTGGTTCCTTAAGTTTTATTCCTGCATAGGTTTTAGATAGATAAATAAATAAACTCCTTAAGGACCACAATAGATAACTGATACTCCATAAGCCACAGTGCCAGAGAGATATGAGCAATATGAAGAAACACAGGAACCACTACCAATTAAAAGAGCAACAGAAATCCCCCGAAAGAATGATCAATGAAATAGGCATTGATGTCCTACTAGATCAAGATTTCTAAAAAGGAGTGATCAAAGTACAGAAGGAACTAAAAGAAACAGTGTTTAGAGATATAAACTATGTCAAAAATGAAATTGAAGGGATAAAGAAGAGCAAGTAGAATTGGTAAACTCATTTGCTGAGATGACAGCTGATCTAAAGTCTGTACAAAGCAGGCTAGACAATGTAGAGGAACGAATAAGTGACCTAGAAGATAGGACAACAGAATCCACCCAATCAGAACAGCTGAGAGAAAAACAAATAAAAACCAATGAAAACAATATAAGAGACCTATGGGATAATATAAAGCATGCCAATCTATGCATAACAGGGGTCCCAGAAGGGGAAGAAAGAACAAAGGGGATTGAAACGGTATTTGAAGAAATTATGACTGAAAACATCCCAAACCTAAAGGAATCAGATGTCCAAGTACAAGAAGCTCAGAGGGTCCCAAACAGAACCACACCAAGATGGATCATAATCAAGATGGCCAGAGTCAAGGATAAAGAAGTGACCCTAAAGGCAGCAAGAGAAAAACAAAGAGTGAGTTACAAGGGAACCCCCATAAGGCTCTCAACTGACTTCTCTTCACAAACACTACAGGCCAGAAGAGAGAGGCATGATATATTCAAATTCCTGAAAGAAAAGAAGATGCAGCTTAGGATACTTTATCCAGCAAGGTTATCCATTAGAATAGAAGAAGAGATAAAGAATTTCACAGACAAGCAAAAAGAGTTTAGCAACACTAAACCCATGCTGAAAGAAATGTTGAAAGTTCTACTCTAAATAGAAAAGAAGCAGGATGCTACAGAAATGAGAAAATCATAACTGGAAAGGTGATAACTACGATGAATTACAAATAGAATAAACACAAAATTGTAAAAGAAGACATCTAAATCATTAAAAGTGGAAGAGGGAAGCAAGAAAATACAGAGTTTTTTTTTTTTTTTTTAAATTTTGTTCTCAGTAGGATGGATTTGAGCTTATATCACTATCTGTTAAATACAAGCTGTTATAGTAATGGGTTAAAAGACTTATAAAAAAGGGTAAACACAAGCCTAAAACTTACAAGGGAGTCACAAAAACTAAATAAAATCCAAGATAATACGAAGGAAAATTGCAAAACCACAAAAGGAAGACAAAAGGAACAAAGAGGAAATACCAAATCAACTGCAAAAATAAGTTCAAAATGGCAATAAGCACACATCTATCATTAATTACTGTTAATGTTAATGGACTAAATGCTCCAATCAAAGACATAGAGTGCCATACTGGATTTTAAAGCAAGAACCTTCAATATGCTGCACACAAGAGACCTACTTTAGGGAGAAGGACATATATAGATTGAGAGTGAAAGGAAGGAAAAGGATATTCCATGCAAATGGAAAAGCCAAAAAAAAACAGGTGTTGCAGTGACTTCATGACATATGATTTCAGACATAATAGACTTTAAAACAAAGGTCATAAAGAAAGATAAAGAAGGACATTTTATAATGATTAAAGAAGTAATACAAGATGAACCTATTACATGCGTTAATATATATGCACCCAATATAGGAGTACCTAAGTACGTAAAACAATTACTAACAGAGATAAAGGGGGAAATGAAGGGAATACAATGATTGTCAGAGATTTTTAACAATGCATTAACATTAGTAGAGATATCTTCCAGACAGAAAACAAGTAAAGCAACAGAGAAATCAAATGATACAATAGAAAAATTAGATTTGGTGGATATTTTCAGAACATTACAGCCCCCCAAGATAGCATATGCATTCTTTTCAAGTGAACATGGAACATTTTCTAGGATTGATCATGTACCTGGGCACAAAAGAAGTCTCAACAATTTTGAGGAAATAGAAATTATCTCAAGCATCTTTACTGACCACAATGCCATGAAACTAGAAATCAACTACAGGGAAACAAAGGAGAACAAAGGAAAACATGGAAATTTAACAACGTGATATTAAAAAAAAAATGGGTCAATGACAAATTCAAAGTTGAAATTTAAAAATACCTTGAGACAACTGAAAATGAATAAACAACCACACAAAATTTATGGGATGCAGCAAAGGCAGTGATAAAAGGGAAGTTTATAGAGATATAGACTGTCCTCAAAAAACAAGAACAATCTCAAATAAACAATCGAACCCACCAGCTAAAAGAACTAGAAAAAGAAGAACAAACTGCCCCCCCCAAAAATTCAGCAGGAGGAATGAAATCATAAAGATATGGGAGGAAATAAATAAAACAGAGATTTGAAAAACAATAGGAAAAAATCAATCAAACCAAAAGCTGTTTTTTTGAAAGAGTAAATAAAGTCGACAAAACCTCTGGCCAAACTCACAAAGAAGAAAAAAGAGAGAGCACAAATTAGCAAAATAAGAAAGGATAATGCAGAAATTACAACAAATAACATAGAAATACAGAATACAATACGAGAATATTATGAAAAACTATATGGAACCAAGCTGGATAACCTAGAGGAGATGCACAAGTTTCTGGAAACATACTGTCCACCAAGACTGAATCAAGAAGAAACTGACCACTTGAACAAACTGATCTCTAGAAATGAAATCCAATTAGCAATAAAAAACCTCCCTAAAAATAAAAGTCCAGGACTGGACGGCTTTACCGGGGAATTCTACCAAACATAAAAAGAAGAACTCATACCAGTCAGTCTCAAACTCTTCCAGAAGACTGAAAACAAGAGAATACTCCCAAACTCATTCTATGAAGCCACCATCACCCTGATACCAAAACCAGGCAAAGACACTACCATAAAAGAGAATTATAGGCCAATATCACTGATGAACATAGATGCCAAAATCCTCACCAAAATTTTAGCAAATAGAATCCAACTACACATAAAAAATATTATACATCATGACCAAGTGAGGTTCATCCCAGGGACACAAGGGTGGTTCAACATATGCAAATCAATCAATGTAATACATAACATCAGCAACAGAAAGGACAAAAACCACATGATCACCTCAATCGATGCAGAAAAAGCATTTGATAAAATTCAACACCCATTTATGATAAAAACTGTCACCAAAGTGGGTACAGAGGGAACATATCTCAACATAATAAAAGCTATATATGACAAACCTACAACCAACATAGTACTCAGTGGTGAAAAACTCAAAAGGTTCTCACTAAAATCTGGGACAAGACAAGGATGCCCACTATCAACACTCCTAGTCAACATAGCCTTGGAAGTCCTAGCCACAGCAATCAGGCAAGAGAGAGAAATAAAATGGATCCAAATTGGAAAAGAAGAAGTGAAACTGTCACTATATGCCAACGACATGTTACTATATATAGAAAACCCTAAAAATTCCACACAAAACTACTAGAGTTGATCGAAGAATTCAGCAAGGTAGCAGGTTACAAGATTAACGTTCAAAAATCAGTGGCATTTCTTTAGACTAACAATGAATCAACAGAAAAAGAAAGTAAAGAAACAATCCCCTTTAAAATAGCACCCAAAGTAATAAAATACCTAAGAATAAACCTAATCAAGGAGATGAAAGAATTATACACAGAAAACTATAAACCATTGATGAAGGAAACTAAAGAAGACTTCAAAAAATGGAAAGATATCCCATGCTGTTGAATTGGAGGAATCAATATTGTTAAAATGGTCACACTGCCCAAGGCAATCTACAGATTTAATGCAATCCCTATCAAATTACCCAGGACATATTTCACAGAACTAGAACAAATCATAATAAAATTTATATAGAGCCATCAAAGACCTAGAATTGCCAAAGCATTACTGAAAAGAAAGAAAGAGGCTGGAGGAATAACTCTCCCAGGCTTCAGACAATACTATAGAGCTACAGTCAGCAAGACAGCATGGTACTGGTACAAAAACAGACATATAGACCAATGGAACAGAATAGAGAGCCCAGAAATGAACCCACAAACTTTTGGTCAACTAATCTTTGACAAAGGAGGCAAGAATATGCAATGGAATAAAGACAGTCTCTTCAGCAAATGGTGTTGGGAAAAATGGACAGCAGCATGCAAAACAATGAAGCTAGAACACTCCCTTACACCATACACAAAAATAAACTCAAAATGGATCAAAGACTTAAACATAAGACAAGATACAATAAACCTCCTAGAGGAAAATATAGACAAAACATTATCTGATATACATCTCAAAAATTTTCTCCTAGAAGAAATAAAAGCAAGAATAAACAAATGGGATCTAATGAAACTTACAAGCTTCTGCACAGCAAAGGAAACTATATGTAAAACAAAACGCCACCCTAGAAATGGGAGAAAATATTTGCAAATGATGAACCCACAAAGGCTTGATCTCCAGAATATATAAGCAGCTCATATGACTTACTGAGAAAAAAACAAACAAACCAATCCAAAAATGGTCAGATGACCTAAAAAAGCAATTTTCCAAGGAAGAAATACAAATGATCAATAGATTCATGGAAAACTGCTCAATATCACTAATTATCAGAGAAATGTCAGTCAAAACTACAATGAGGTATCACCTTACACCAGTCAGAATGGCTGTCATTCGAAAGTCCACAAATGACAAATGCTGGAGAGGCTGTGGAGAAAAGGGAACCCTCCTACACTGCTGGTGGGAATGCAGTTTGGTGCAGCCACTGTGGAAAATAGTATGGAGATTCCTCAAAAGACTAGGAATAGACTTGCCATATGACCCAGGTATCCCTCTCCTGGGCATATATCCAGAAGTAACCCTATTTCAAAAAGACACCTGCACCCCAATGTTCATAGCAACACTATTTACAATAGGCAAGACATGTAAACAGCCTAAATGTCCATCACCAGATGACTGGATGAAAAAGTGGTATATTTATACAATGGAATACTATTCAGCCATAAAAACGACAACATAATGCCATTTGCAGCAACATGGATGTCTCTGGAGAATGTCATTCTAAGTGAAGTAAGCCAGAAGGAGAAAGAAAAATAACATATGAGATCACTCATATGTCGAATTTAAATAAAGAAATAAATACAAAACAGAAACAGACTCATAGGCATAGAATACAAACTTGTGGTGCCAAGTGGGTGGGGGGTAGGAAGGGACAGACTGAGAGTCCAAAATTTGTAGATAGTGAGAGTCATAAGTTGAATAGATAAACAAGATTATACTATATAGCACAGGGAAATATATACAAGATCTTGTGGTAGCTCACGGTGAAAAAAAGTATGACAATTTATATATATAAATATACATTTATATATATATGTTCATGTATAACTGAAAAATTGTGCCATACACTGGAATTTGACACAGCATTGTAAAATGACTATAACTCAATAAAAAATTTTAGAAAAGAATATGTCACATGTAAATAAATTCTGAATGAAAATAACAAAATAAATCACACTCTAGAACTAGACAAAATCACTATTTTTGAATCTCTTTATTCCTTCTTTATGTTATCCCCTGCCTTCCTTTCAAATATAACTGCTAGTCTGAATTGTATGTTAGTAATTACCTTTTTTCTCTAAAACACACGGCTCTTTTACATATGTAAGTATCTATAAACCATGCTAAATTATTTTCCAAATCAGGGGGATCAACTGAACTACTGCCAGCAGACCAGAAGTATATGAGAATTCCTACTGACTCACATGTTCACACACACTTGATTTTGTTAGACTTACTAATTTTCAGCAATTTGTAAAGTATAAACATGGCTCAATAAAGTTTTAATTTCAATTTTTCTGATTACTAATAAAATGTATTCTACTATTTTTTTCTCCCTTTGATTAAACCAAGAAACCAATATGTTCTGGCTGTTGCTTCTTACCACCCAATGTGAGTTTCCAAAAACAGACTAGGATTTTGGTAAAATATGATGAGATTAGTTTGGTCAAATAATTCCAGAAGCTATGGGAGTTTAAGAATCAATTGTGCTTTAACAGTGGAATATAAGGAAAAGGAGCAGATTTATAAAACACAGTTATTCTATTTTTCACTTTTGTCCATTTAAATCATAAAAGGTGTTATATAGACTCTCAGATTCAGAATTTTTAAGATAAGTAATGAAAGTTAGAGCTTACTAAATCCAACACATTTTAAAATAAGTTATAAAATTGCAGCACACAAGAAAGTCAAATAATTTGATCAAGGTCATAGACATGGTTAGAGAGAATCACAATTAAAGTCTATCTTGTTCCTATTCAGACCCCATGCCATCCTAAAGGATTCTGTCCCAGCCTAAACTGTGAATAGTTTATAACAGACTCAGAGAATGAAGCATAGAAAATCTGTGAGAAGATACAGTTCAATATGATATCAATATTTTAAATCTATTTTAGCTATTGTTATATGTTCATTGTTGACAGATAAAAGTAGAAAGTCTTCCTACTGTAAAACATTGCTTTGGAACAATAATAATAATTTATCTGAAGGAATGTAGAACTGGCAGTTACTATAATAAATGTTAAAAAAAAAAACCAACAGAACAGAGCCCTAGATCTGCTGTTAAAGATTGCTTTGTTACAAAAAAGTACAAGCTTATATTACAATATAGTTTTGCAGTAAAAAACTATGTTATGCAGTTGTTTGTGTCAATATCTCAGACCCAACAAGAAGGACATACTTTTTCTTTGTAATGTGTGGAATAAGAAGATGAAAAGCCAGCTCAGCCTTCTA
This sequence comes from Camelus bactrianus, assembly GCF_048773025.1. Taxonomy (NCBI): domain Eukaryota; kingdom Metazoa; phylum Chordata; class Mammalia; order Artiodactyla; family Camelidae; genus Camelus; species Camelus bactrianus. The sequence goes on along the minus strand of NC_133552.1, from coordinate 28,616,949 downwards.
AATTCACAGCAAAATTCATCATAATGTCAAATTAATCAGTGCCTAATTTATTATATGCCTCTGTAAGTTTACTTCTGCATTGCTTCAAAGCTTTTGTTGTTTATTCTGTCAAATTTAAGGCACTTGTGGTAGGCATCTTAATGTTTAATTATAAACATCATAATATCCAAACTTGAAAATTTATCAGAGCTGTTATTTAATGAAAAATAAAAGATAAATATGTAGCATTATAACAGTAAATAGACAACTTGTTCATTAGTCAGCCATTAGTTAGATACTTAGCAATATGACCATAATTTCTCTAAGCCTCATTTCCCCATATTTGGGATGAGTGGTTTATAATATAAGTTGGACCCTAAGGCATCTTACTATGCTAAATGTGTATAAATCTAATAGATAATTCTAACTTTACAAACTGTACAAGCCAGTCAATTATGAATTTACCCAAATTAATTGTATTTTTTATTCTTAAAATGTTTTATTAAACTCTTAATATATGGCATTACATTGTTGTCAATGGTTTCAACAATTTTTTCTGACAGTATAATAAAATGATTGATTAAAATGAGTTAAAATTTAATTCAATTTAAAAGAAATACACCAATCTGTAAGCACACACACAAAAAAACAGGGCCTTCAATATCCTAGTTTATTTATTTTACTGTTCTAAAAGATTTATACAAATTTGTAACCTTATGTACATCCAAAATTTCTTTGGCAATAAAATGTCTGTCTTTCCCCAGTAAGCACTCTTCTGAATGAGTTTAATACACCAGAGAGCATTTCTATCCATTCCCTCAAGAAATTCAGCATCTTCTTCAAGATTTTATGATCCTCATATTATTTGTTATTGAGCAGGCAATAACAAGAAGATCTTCTGAAATCTAATGTGTATTTTAGTTTATTGTTTTCCCTGACTAAAGTTATGGATAGGAAAATAAAACTCACACATCTTTAGCTTTTGCAGAGTGTAAGTAAATGATAATATAGAGAATCTGAAATCCATTTGCTATTTTCTTAGGACACTAGACAAAGAATTGATTCATGTTTAGAGTGACTAAAACACTAATTTTTGTGTGTGTGTATATGTAGACTGAAGAAAAAAAGAATTCTATAGCTCCAGGGAATGGGTAGAATGTTCTGAATGCTTTGTCCTCTTTTATGACTGGTAACCTTGTAAAATAACTGATATAGTGTGACATTTAAGAATCTGAAGAGAATGAACAATTAGGATGCATTTCTTTAAAAAAAAAATCAGGTAAACCAGATACTGGAACAGTCAGCTATTGCTCTTAGTTGTACATATTATATATATATATATTTATATGTTAATTATATATAATATTTATATATATACAATATATATACTATTTACTGAGAACACGCTCTATAGCTATACTCATGAATGTGTATTAGATGAGAGTAAAGCTGTGATTTTTTAAGTCATTTCTTTATTGGTTTTGAGTGCAATAGGTATTTGGAATAAATAATCCCAAAATTAATTAATAAGTTTGTAATTGGGAAGAAGAAATGGAGGTCATAAAATATTTTTTTATTTGATACTGATGATGTAAGGTTGTTAGAAGTACTGGCTCTGGACCCAGTTTGTCTAGATTTGAATTCCAGTTCTACTATTTACCAGCTTTTGGGTAATTTGTTTTCTCATGAGGGGGAGGTAATTAGGTTTTTTGATTGACTTCCACTTGGAGGAGGTAGGTGGGATTGAACCCCTGACCTCTTGGTTGCTGACCATGCACGCTATTGCTTCAGCTATATCCTTCCCCCTATTTACCAGCTTTTGGACCTTGGACAAGCTACTTAAACTTTCTTTTGAAATTATTCTGCATGTTCAAATATGATGTCCCTCTCCTTCCCAAGCAAAAGGGAAGAATAAATTTCTCCATCTCTTGCAGATGGACAAGAGATGTGATGAGTTTTGGCCAGTGAAGTATTGTCAGAAAAGATGTCTGTACATCTGGGCCAAGATTGGTAAAAGTTTTCCATGTTTTCTCCCTCCCTGAAAGCTAAGAGATAGGATGGAGAAGTCACAGACAATGGAACCTCCATCAACCTGTTCCTTGAGTGCGTGCATGGAGACCAACAATGCACATGTAATTATATTATAGCAAGAAATAAACCTTGGTTGTGCAAAGTGGCTGAAGGGTGGAATTTATTTATTACTGCAGTATAATCCTGCCTTATATGGCTCATATACTCACTGTGTCTCAGTTTCCTCATCTGTAACAGGGATAATGACAGTAACCACTTATTTTTATAGTTGTCAACAAGACTTTACTGAAGCAAGAGATCAATACAGCTATAATTCCTATTAACAGTAGTATTATATGTACCCCCTCACTTAATAGATTTTAAATTCTAGAACATTCCATCTGGTCATAAAGTCCAGGTTTAACCAGCAGTGAGTTCACATTTCTGCAATGCCTATCACCACAAATTACAAAACAAGGTCTCAAATTCTGCTTTAATTTAAACTAACTCGACTAGGATATATAATATTTTTGTCATGTGGAATATTTTCATGGTGACAGAAATATTCCAGTTGCTGACTTATTACTGATACCATTGATTTTTAGAAACAATAAATTTTTATATTATACAGAAAGAAATATTAGCTATGTAAGAAGGAGAAGTTGGGGAGGGCAGAGAAAAACAATAGTGAAAGTACAAAAGATATCCTCAGGATTCTGTAATGCTCTGATTATAGCTTCATCTATCAAGCTCTGGAACTGAAGGCCACTTGGAATTCATCTCCAACCCTAGGACTGAAGTAAGGATTTTCTTTTTTGCTTCGGAAATTTAAGCTCTTTACAGACATACTTTTTACTTAATCCACATGACATCAGAGAAAGGTATTATTTCCTGTACTTTGCAGATAAGTAAAATATACCATGGACCACAGGAAGAGTAAAAGAGAGTCACTCCTTAACTAAAGGCATTTTCTCTGTGGGGATAGCAACTCTAACAGCCTCATTTCCATTCAGTTGCTCATTTATTGCTCTCTCTCATGGTTTAAACTAGAGCCAAAAATGAAAAGACCTGTTACTAAAAGCAAAAAAAAAACAAGAAACATTTTCCCTGGAGGAGCAAACTATTTTTATATTGTCATTTTGCTTAAGTCTAGTGAAGAATTTACTGACCAAGGAAGGAAACAAGTGGGTTAGCAGATCTTGCTGGACCAACAGTCTCTAGATGCTAAAAGGTCCTCCAGCTGAGACAAAAATGAGAATATGACATTCTCAATATATTTAATTTGGAGAAAAAGAATATATTTCTTCAATAAAGTTAGACACATTGCCATTTAAGTCTATTTAAATAAATATTAATTAAATTGTTTATTCTCACATTAGAGAACTAAATAATACCTATTATAGTCAAAGAAAATTTATGTTAATACACATCATTATATCCATTAAAAGAAAATAACTTATTAATACAATTATGGCAAATACAGCATAAATAGATAGAATCTCCTGTATCTAGAAATTCATCATCTTGCTGCTAGTGAAACTTAAAGGCATTTTAGACTACTTAATAAATAATTAAATCTAAGAGATTAGTGCCTTAGCCATTTAAAAATTACTAATTGAACATTTGCTATCTGCCCAGTCTGTGCTAAACATTATCCACAAAGAGATTGTTATTTAGTTGGGGAAACAGAAGTCAACGTAGAGCAAAAAATTAAGAAATTTACCTAACATTTGACAGACAAATTTGCTCTCCTACCCTTATTGCATAACAAACTTTAAAAAGCAGTAAGCCAGGGGGGTGGAGGGTGGGAAGGGATAGACTGGGATTTCAAAATTGTAGAATAGATAAACAAGATTACACTGTATAGCACAGGGAAATATACACAAAATGTTATGATAACTCACAGAGAAAAAAATGTGACAATGAGTGTGTATATGTCCATGAATGAAAAATTGTGCTGAACACTGGAATTTGACACAACATTGTAAAATGCTTATAAATCAATAAAAAATGTTAAAAAAAAATAAAGAGAACAGTGATTAGAAAAAAAAAAAGCAGTAAGTAGTGGGGAGGGTATAGCTCAAGTGGTAGAGTGCAGGCTTAGCGTGCACAAGGTCCTGGGTTCAATCCACAGTACCTTCTCCAAAAGTAAATAAATAAATACAAAAATAAGCAATTGTAAAATTATCAATTCTCTCCCCAGAATGAAAAATATCTTCCATCTTCCAAATTTTTACTCTTCCAGTAAAAATAATAATAAATGCTACTTGGGCCTATTATATGAGAAATAAATAAAAATACATTATCTAGTAAAGATATCTATGTAAAAAAATTAGTATCTTCACACACTGCAAGTATTATTGCATATTCCTAAAAATATTGAGACATATTTATTGATTTTAATATCACATCATTATGAGATATATTATAAATGTAATATATGTATCTATTATTATACAGTAATATATTGAGATATTATATTTGTATTTATATGGATATATTATATTCCAAACTAGGAAACCTTAAGTTTTTACTTCCCATTTCAAACACATATTCTATATCTATCAACTTACACTAAATAATCATGAATGTTTACAGAGATGTAGGTAAAGGAAGCTTCACTGAAAAAAAATTCATATAAGATATTGAAATACTACCTGCCACACCTATATGAGTGAATTCTACTCTGTCCAAAAATGATACAGAAGAAAATGTAAAGACATGCAAAATATTCATAAGTTATTACAAAAATAAAGAAATTATTTGAAAAAATCTCTACTTCAGTAAAACTCATAGGAATCAAAATTGATGTAGATGAAAGCACCAAAAAAGTGAAATAAAGAAATTCACATACACTGGACTGTGAAGAATAAGCATATTTTGAAAAACGTAGCAGACCATATTGGAATTTTTAATTGAAGGAACATGTATTACAGGCAAAGAAGCAATAATTATGCAGTGTGCTGGGAATAAAAAGAATTATGGTTTAACTTGAATGAAAATGAATGATGGGAAGAAGAAAGGAAGAGGAGAATGGAATTACTATTTTTATGGTTTTACAGCTAGCGTGCATTGAACCTTACTCTGTGTCCACGATTGTGATAGATGTTTTAAATGCACTCTATTATTTAAATACTTGCTACTAGTAGGTAAATGCTATTAATCCTTTTTTACAGAGCACAGAACAGAGGAGTCAAGAGTGCAGTTCTGGAGGCACTTTGGCTCTTTTCTATTTCAGTTCCTCCACTGCTGGCTGTAACCTGAGGTAAAGTACAAAGCCCCTTTATGCCTCATGTCAAAATAACAATAGTAACAGTACCTAGTTCATATATATGATTGCTACGAAGATTAAATTTCTTAATATGAGCGATGCTCTTATGACAGTACCTGGCAAATGGTCAGTGCTGAAAATTTTAAGCTATTTTTATTAAATGGAAAAATTGAGTCTTCAAAATTCTCATAAAGCGCAAGGTAACACTGCTAGTAACTTGCAGAATGAGGAATTGAAGCCAGGTGTGTCTGACCACAGAGCTGAGTCTCATAGGCATAATGCGTCTCCTTTTTCCACAGGCTACAATAAAATGCCTCCTCAATTAGGAAAAATGCCTTCTCCCCTGATCTGATACACATCAGAGCAGCAGCCAGAAAGTGCTTTTCCCAATTATCAGCATTATCCATACCCCAATAAAGATATCTATGTTTATAAAGAAAGCATATGTTCACCAGCAGAGAGACCAACTAGCTTTGGAAACAAAAAAAATGAGCATCCCAGAGGAAGTGTGCTTGGATGCACCGGCACTGGAGAGATCATAGAAGCCAAATGGTTGTGGATATTCCATTTCCGCTGGCTGGACAGTCCTAGCCTCAGCCTGATGCGAATAAGCACTTGATTCATTTTACAATTTGATTCTCCCAGTTCTTTTTCTTCCCACTTAGACCTGTTCTCAGAAAAGAATGTACTGACCACATCACACAAGTGTAAAAGTCTTTGTAACAGTTATCTTTTCATTGCACATTGACTTTTCTGCACCAATCTTGTAAATATGGCTACTTTAAGTTGGTCTTACATTTCATTAGCTAAACCACAGTATTATAAAGAGTGAAAGGGGGCACTATCAATACCCTGGGACAACAGGGTAAAGTAGACTGTTTTGGGGAAAACTGAAGCATAAAGTCAGGCTAAGTTAATATGAGTTAAACTTGAGATTTTTAAAATACTCTCTGTCGGCAGCCTTAAGTGAGTAGGTCGTTGGGCCCAGGCCAAAGTGCACAATAGCTTGCACCTGGTAAGAGGTAAATGTACGCATGTGCTACTAGCATGAGTCAGCATTATTAACAATATGCATGTGCGGGCAGAATATATAAAAAGGACAGGTGTGCCATGCCGGGGGTGTGCCATCTTGTTGTACTAGAATAAAGTGCTGTTTTGCTCCATGTCAGCTCCTTGCACATTTTTCCAGTTGGGCAGCTCACCTCGAATCCCTCTCCAGCCCCCCTCAGCTGACACTCTCTGTCTCCCCTCCTTCCCCAAATTAGATTTTTCAGCCAGTGCGACTACATAGCCTAGTACACTCAGGAAAATAGTGCTTGAATTAAGGTAATGCTTGAAAGGTTTTAAATTGACTGTGTGATCTTGGATAATGTACATAATGTTTTAAGCTATAATTTCCCCATTTTCAAATTGGAAATAGTAATTCCTATCTGATAGGGCTGTTATGAGAATTTATATTCAACACACATAGATACATGTATGTACATATGTATATGCATGCCTATATATGTATATATAAATGCATATATATATATATCTTAGTTCAGTGAATGCTTAATAATTGGTAGCTGTTATTTTCTCAACATTCTAATTCAACTCTCAGAAGCCTCTTGTAGGCAGTAGACTTTGCTCAGGTAACAGTACTCTGAATGCTATATGATTTCTTCAAACGTCTACATCTGCTCTGCTCCAGGAATAGTCAGTCCTCTCTGTATTAATACGGTGAAAACAAATCCATGCACCTCAGTCTGCCTTCCTCCAACAGAAGGTAATGATAATTACTGCCTTCATAATAGTTATGAACTACCTTTCAGTAGTTAATGTTTATAAGTATGGACATTTCTGCCTTATGCTAGAAGCATTGTCATATGTTAGATTTCTTGACTTCAAACAGACCATTTTTATGAAAGAGCAAAATTTTGGTAGGGGAGGAATTTTATTACCTGAGGGAAAGGCATTCTCAGCTCCATATGACTTCTCCTAGTGACAGGATAATTTTTGAATGTGTAGAATTTGAGGATTTTAGGAGTGTCATTGGGACACCTAAATGTAGAAATAAATGACTAGAATTATAATGAAAGGGCTCCCCAGTGGGTGATTAGAAGGAAATAAGAGAACTTTGGAGGAACCTATGGTTAAAAAGTGAGAAGAGGAAATTCAGCAAAGACAAAATAGGTCAGAGATAAAAAGTACAAGCACATTTAAGTGTAGTTTCACAGAGTCAGAGAAAGTGGACCATAATCATGCAACAGCAACAACAAAAATAAGAGTCCAGCACCTTCTATGTTGTTTCTGCCATTCTTCAGTGTCTGATGACTTCTAAGGTATATGCTCTTTGCTTGCCAAAATCTATTGGAGAAAAACATAAAAGTGATTCAAGATTTCCAATATTTTTTGATTAATGGTAAGTGGTCAATGAAAACCTGTCTTTTTGCCAAAAAAGTCACTGCTGCTTTGGTTATTGTATTAAGGAGGATGTGGAATGACACCTCAGAGAAACTTTGGCAGTGATGCCATGGAAATAGCAGGAACTGTGTTTTAATGCTTTTTATTTTCCAAGAAAGCATACCATGTATATCTACATTTAGGATAAGAAAAATTGTTTCTATAGAGAATATGTATCATGCTTGTGACACATACAAGTAATTTTTAATCCTTTTTATTTCGAGAAAAAATATAAAAAAGTTTGCTTTCTACATAAATCTCTCAATCTCTTCTTTCTAGCTTTCTTTCCTCTCTTGTCTATGTGAGTGCTAAATTGCTCAAAGTCTAAATTATGGGTAATAATAAATATTAGTCTAGTTATGTTTAACTTATCTACACTTGTTTGAGTTATTTTAAATCTTAAAAGATCATATGAATATCTAAAATAAAGTTAATAATACAACTGTCACTAAAAGCCAATTAGTAGTGATGTTCCACGTAAGTCTAGTTAATGAAAAATTTATACATAAAGAGGAGCACTCCACAAAAAGTTATAATTATTATTATTGCATTCTAAATAAAGGTGATATTGACTTGACCAGATTTCAATATTATCTATGATTAAGAATTTGCAAGCCTTTAGGATCTTTTATGATCTCTTTCTCAGGAAGCACACTGCATTCACCAAATCAGTGTGTTATTGCTATGTAATTCTAAACCATTAATGAAAATGAATTTACAAAATCTACTTTTCTTGACAATCTAAGTAAAGAAAGAAAAAAGTTGTTATTTTATAAATATGGCATGGACTTTTTATTGAACTTCATAATTACTCAAATTTTCCACGTTTGGTAATTTTGAATGATTTTATTGCTATCAGACTCTGTGCATCATTTATAATGTGTACATATTTAATATTCAACATATGTGCTTACTTCAGTGAATATTAGATTATCCCCAATACACAGAAAATATTCACCAAATTAAAATAAACTACCTCAAATTTTCCTTATTTAATCCTACCTTGGCCACTTCTCAGCTGTGTGACCTCAGGCAATCTATCACTCTTTGAGAGCTTCAGATTCCTCATCTTTAAAATGAAACCATCATTCACTTGCAGGGTCCTTGTGAAGATTAGAGAGAACATTCACTATGCATCTGGCAAAAGTTAGGTGCTCAATAATTGGTAGTTGTTAGCAGTAAATGAACTGAAGTCAGCAACCTCTACCCTCATCCTAAATAGGTACCCGGAAAGAAGCCAGTGACATGGGTATACCACTATGAAACATTGACTTTTACATCATTGGCATAGCCTTTCACTGACACTACAATACTAATTCAGTGTATCTTGAGATCAGAACAGTCATGTGGTTTTACAATCCCACCTGAAATTCAAAGAATCAGATAAAAATTAATTTCATAAAGCCAGGAGAAGGGCCAATCCGTGTAAAAACATTACCTGAGCACAGCTTTCATTAAACTTTTCCCGGTGTAACACTTCAGTCTTTGAGAATGAAGAATAGGTTTCTGAAGTATACAGGGCACAGGATCAGTGCCCTAAAATGAAATCTAAAATGATTTCTCTCCTTCGATGGATTTGTTTTGTCCCTGACCTAATTTCTATGCTAATATATAGGCTTCACAATTGCTTTATTCTCTGCACAGCCCATGCCTCTCCCTTCTTTCAAGTCTCCCAGGGACTGACTCCAGGGAGCAAGGCATATAGATACCATCAATAAACTGCATTTGGTTAACTGTTCATTATTCAGCGACTGCTGATCCGCTTTGTGGATTCTCCATGCTCTTTATTTTGTCTCTTCCTCAATCCTACTACCTTTCTTTTGATGATTTCACTGCTCATTATCACCTCTACCAGAAGTGAGAAGGAAGAATGTGAAATTTAAATGAGTCAAACATGACTTTTAAAATTTATTTTGAGGGTAAGGAGAGAAAGTTGAAAATGTGAGCTAAAATTAGGCCTGGAGTTTTTTGGATGACTTCACCCAGCTATTCTTATCCCCATTTAAGTGATGCTAATTGAGTTCTGAAAATAAAAGGACAGTTCAACCCTCTTATATCCATTCCTCTTGGAATACATGGAGAAAGAGGAGATATGTGAAATCTATTTACAAAAAGTTTTCTAAAAAAGAAAAGTACCAGTCAGAATAGAATAACTCTTAGAAAAGTTGCATTTGTAAGTTTCACAGTGCAGTGATGAATGTTTTAGAATACAAGTTTGTAGTCTTGTAAATCAGCTTATTTGCACCCTTTTCATACAAGTAATATAAATGTATATTTATTTTCTTAGCTAACTATCCAGCTTGTCTAGCAAAAGAACAAAAGTGCTGATTTTCTATTAGTCTCACAATTTCTGAGTTTTGTAGGGAATATGCAATAGGATTTTTTTGAAGTTTGTCTGATATACCTGAACAATAATTTACTCAAATCAGTTGTTTCTTAAAAAAATTTTATAAACTTGAAGAATTAATAAGATAATATAAAATAAAGTTATTAACTGGCATTTCTGGCAATGTTTAATAGAAAGGCTTTGGGAAATAATAGGTAGTTCTAAAAAATGCTATTTTTCTAAGTTATCCTCTAATATTGGAGATAATCCTGAGGCAGAAATCTACTACTATTTTAAGAAATAGGAGTATTTTGAGGATTTGCATTAGCTATGGGTCATCTCTCTTGCTCTCAGCTAATACATAGAATGAGGGCTAACTAGGTGACCCATGAAAAAACTTAGAACCTTGCAATACTTTCAAGTATACACATAGGTATCATATACATTCATAGTGTATTTTAAGTCTATAAGCTGTGAGATGATCTAAGCTAGACAAACAGAGAAGTTTGTGTCTATGTATATGTATGTGTTTAGGAAACAGAAACTGACTAACAGAGGTTTTCTTCAAAAAGGCCTCATACAGCACATCCATGTCTATGATAATGTTTTTCTTATTGTAAGTGAGTGATAAGTATTTGATGACTTGAAGGCCATTTAAATGTATATAAACAGGCCCTAGATCCACCCATTCAGGTGAGACAGGTGTACCAGTGCAGAAAGATCATGTGCTTTGGAGGCTACAGACTGGGTTCCAGTTGGAATAGACACTGATAAATGTGTAATCTATATCTGTAAAATTGATACAGTAATATCTATATTATAAAACTGTTGTAAGGATTAAGTAAATAAACATGTAAAGGCCCCAGTAGTATGTTCAGAACATAACTACACTCAGTAAGTGCTTTATTATTTCTCAAATATATTAGTGGTTTTAAAAATGTGATCATCCCTCAACCTTGATTATGGGATCAGAAAATATATATATATATATATATATATATATATATATATATATATATATATACACACACACACACGTATTTACAAATGCATAATATGTTTATATGTATAAATTATATATTTTTGAAATAATATATTCTTAAAATGTATATATATAAACATATTTAATTACATATTTATAATTATTATATTATATTCATATGATATTTTGTGTCCTATATATTGTACTATTTACATTTACATACATACATATGTAATATATACATTATATATATACTCACACATATTTTAAGTCATCTAACGGGACTGCTAATTTCATATATTAACAAGCAAAATATAAAATAATCAAAATAAGGTCATATTCTGAGTTTGTATTTATTTACAATCTTGAATTAACCAGAATATTTATAGGACTATGGTTCAAAATAAATTTAAATATCTGTATATATATATTACTCACATGAAACTTTGTGAGTAGCATACTGTTATTAAAATACTTTAAATGGTACAGAATTAATTGAAAAACACAAACAAAAGCTATATGGAAAGCATAGTACTTCAAAATTTTAAAAATTTTAGGGTATGCTTGCTAATTGTACAAAGTTTGATAGACATTTGCGTGCTCACAGCTTCATAAAGAGTTAAAACTACAAGAGAAGGCTTGCAGTAAATAAAAAGCATTATTAACCATCAGTGATATAATGCAGTAAATAATGATCAAATTAACCTGTGTATCATTAATTAGTGTCTATTAACAACAGATGTGAGGTAAGCAATTTCCCTCATCTATGTGCATGTAATGAGTGTGGGTGTTTTTATAGGAAATTGAAACAGAGAGTTCTGATGACTTGTCCAAAGTCACAAAGTAACTTAGCAACAACCCAGAGAAGGACATCTGAATCCCCTGGCCGTTTAGTGTACCGTCTATTATATCACATTGTTTCCCTTGTCTATAGAAAAAATAAGCTTAGGAGGTTTATAATCTAGCTATTCTTCTAGACTGATTTTTACAAAACACCTGGGAAGCAGGCCCAGAGGAATTAGGATATCTGAGAAGTTCATAAGTATTATTATCAAGGGACTAATAGCTTAGAAGCTCTCTAAGTCGTCTTTAGAAAGAAATATGTGACACCAGATGGTAGGTCACAGGGCTGGCATCATAAGGAATAGGAGTTTGGGGGTGATTTCACAGTGCCCAGAAAGAAGGTGCAGGAGAAGAAAGAGGAGTATTTGGTCTTTTTTTTTTTTTTTTAAACACCCAATTACAATGTACACCTGCATGAAATCTCTGCTTAGACCTTCAAACAGAAAAGATAATAATGATTGGCTCAGTTAACAGTTTGGAATGTGACATGTAAGACATTACCTCAAATTGTGCTGGCCTTGAAGACAAAACTCCATGCAGGGTGCAATCATCACAGTAACTTAAAGCAACAAAGGTTATTATTGTTGGTCCAAATTCTATCTCCAGGATATTTAATTTCTGTGTCTCAATTTACATATAGTTCATATGGGCATAGCTTTTACACTCTAGAAAAAATCATTGCTGAATTCATAGATTTAATTTCTTGCCAACTTAATGAAGGGGAGGAGGAGTAATAATCCTTTTCATACAAAGCAGCTGGATGAAATGACCAGAAGTTGAGATTCTTCCGGGATGGGATATAGGGATACCCAAAAATGGTGCATCCATTGCAAAGTGGAGAAAGAAGGAGCTGAAGAGTCCAGGGAAATTTTGGACAATCCAGAAAGTAATTACAAAGAGGTGATGTCACTTCAAATGGATTGTCTTCATAAATGCTAGTTCCTGTGCAGTATCCTTGTAAACAAAGGACAAACTAAGGAAAGAAATTCCTATATTTTCACCAAAACAGAAGGTGAGTTGGAAAGGGAGAGAGCTGTAAGGGGATAGATATATAGTCTACCACTGTTGCTAACTGTATTGCTGTAGAATTAATTCAGATTGTGGGTCTAACCTGTATGTATTCTGACCATCAGTGAATTGCCTAATTCTGGCCTTGTGCCCCAAACTTCCAGACGCTGTAGATATTGTGGGAAGACATAAATAAAACACATTTCAGAAGCAGCTTGATACTGATTTTTGGAGTCAGATATGTTTCAACTACAGATCCCAAAGTAATTATTTACCAGTTATGGTAAAAGTTCAGCAGTAGAGTAGTAGAAGCAGCTGACGCAGTAAAGAGAGGCAGATCATAGTTCCCTGACTGTGTTTTGTTTCCTGTGTAATGGCCTTACACCTACATATACATGTCCCTCTGTGTGTTTACCACTGCATTAGTATTCCAATTTCACTCTATGGAGCTTAAATGAGCTAATTTTATAAGCCAGATGTATACAGAGTATTTTGCTTGTGATCTCCATGTATAGCCCCATTTGTGCAATAAGAAGCTGTTACACACACCAGTTATTTTGATGCAGTGTTTTGTCAATAGGTAGCATGCTGTGTCTCTAGGATTAGTGAGGATGGGGGGGAAATAGGAAGGGTCAGAAGCAAACCAATTAGCTCAGCTAAGCAACTTATATTCTAGTTAGCATACAGTAGAAGAAGAAAATTGAAGTGGTTCCAATGGAAAGCACAGAGATGTCAGATCTTTCTGTGACCCAAGAAGAGGACTTTTCTGTTCCAGGCGCAGTCACTAGTTACTCAGCCGGGAGGATTTTATGTTCAGGGCAGTGCACAGGATATATGGAAACCTAGTGATGAAGAGATATGTCTACTCAGGGAAAGGCCAATGGTCTTTTCCATTACTTACATGGCACCCTGCAGATCAAAAAGTATTTCACAATCTTAATGCACTGGAGTCTCTCACCAGCTCTGATTTTTATAAAGGAAGAAACATGTCAAATGTCAAATTTAGCGTCTGAGCCAGAGGGGATATCCTAGCATTTTGCACCACACTCCTCCAGGATTCCTTTCTAAAGAAATAATTTTCCCAGTAAGCATTCCAAGGGGGAAAAAAAAACGTAATAACTTGAAAAGTAACCATTTTTTTTTAAACCTAGGCTTCAGTGAGTGCCCTTAAAAAAAAAAGCAACCCTTAGAGAAATACGGTAGAATCACTTGCAGGCAAAACCACTCATTTTACCGCGCAATCATTTCCACTCTGCCTCAGCTCTTTACCTTAGCAAGTAGCTGCCTTTAAAGACCACCAGGCAGTCACCCAGAGACACTTGAGCCTGCAACTAGGAAACTGGCAGAAGCTCTGCCACCGCCAACAGCGACGCTTCAAAATTAAAGGATGTCGAAACCTTCACCGACTTCATATATTTGCTTTTCCGGTTCAGGCAGCCTTACAAAGAGTTTGAAATTCCTTCCCTCCGCAGAGAAAGTGGATTTTCTTTTTCTGTGCAAACGCTGCTGGATCCAAGTCTCTCGGAAAAACTGGTGGCAAAGCAGGCGTTTGGGGATCGCGCCCGTGATCGCTCTGTAGCGTCGACTTCCTCTCCCTCTCTTTTCAGATATAAATGCAGGCTTATTTATTTATTCTAATTCTCCCTCTCACGCTCGCAGCCTGTGGACTTGGTTTGTGACTGGTGTGGCTACAAGGGAGACTGGTGGGCGCGCGCCTTGGAGCCCGACCGGGTGGCGCCTCATCGCAGTGGTCAGATGCAAGTCCCCCATTCCGCCTCCTCCGGCGGGGTCTGGGTTTACCCGCGTCCGGGGCAGGAAGCCATGACCGTACCCCGGTGCCCCCTCGCCTTTCTGCCCCCCTTGAGCCGCTGTCCTTAATTGACGAGCCAGTGACTATTGGCTGAAGTTCCCCAGTGATTTGCATGCACAGAGGAGTGTCTCCTGCCGCCCTCCCGTCAGGAGCGCGCCGACTGCAGCCTCCCCGGGAATGCGCGGCCGAGGGGATGCGCGCAGCTCGTCGGCCCTGGCAGTGAGCTGGCGCCCGGCGACCTGGCACCCGCGCCTGGATATGGGGCGTCTAAGTCGTCCCAGGAGCAGCTTCAGCTACAGAAACCTGCCGGTAAGGGTTGGCGTCCAGGAGCCCCACGGTCCGGACAAGTTGCAGTACTGTGGGGCAGTTTCCACTCCTTGATCATTGTTTCAAACCTTTTACCTTAATCCAAACTTCACTGGTAGGTTGAGGGGGTGGAAAGGGAGTTTGGGATAGTGTCTTCATTTTAGCTAGGAATAGGCAAGTCCTTGGGTCGTGAGAAGAACTTTCTGAATCAGAAATGTAGGCAGATAAGGTGGAGGGGGTTGGGGGTGTGCTCAACTGGCTTTAAGATAAAGGGATACGGAGATTGTTTCTTGCGGCGGGCATCTGGCTATGACTGTCTCCTGCAATTGACAAATTGTTTTTGCGTAATCATTTTTCGCGTTTACTTCTCTTTCCCTAAGGGAGGGGTGTTACAGAGAGCTTGGTAGGGGGTGGAGGTTCAGATCCTTTCGATTTGATTTTAGATAAGTGCTAAAATGTAAAACAATTATTCTGACCTCACGTGTTTATTTAATGGGGTAGGGGTCCATGCTATTATTGTTGTTGTTATTATTATTATTGATATTGTTGTTATCCGTCTCATAGCAAAGGATGTTAACACATTTCGCGTTCTGGGGACCTTAGTGGTAGAAACATTTCAGTGGGAAATAAGGTACCCACATCTCAGTCCTCTCCACTACCAGCTCCCGCTCTGCCCAGGAACTACCCTGGTGGTTTCCCTGTCGCGTTGTGCAGCCCTCTCTACTCTGGTGTGAACTTACAGGGCTGTTTTATGGTTTGGGATTTGGAATGGTAACTGAGTGAGATGGTGATGGGGAGCCCTGCGGAGGGTGTGCGTCTGTGTGTGTGTGTGTGTGTGTGTGTGTGTGTGTGTGTGTGTGTAGAGAGGGTGTAGAATGTGAACAGAAAAATTAAGTTTTGGAGGCAGTATTGCTCCATAGATCATTCCTTTGCAGCAAGTTTCCTCTTCACCGCATTCTGACCAGGTTTGTCTCTGGGGAATGGGGATGCGCACGGGGTTTCTGACTCCAAGCTCTCTGTTTCCCTGTGTGTAACAAGCCTTCTCTCCTCCCTCCCCGCCCCCCTCACCCGTTCAGCGTCTGCTTCTGTTTTTCCTCTTCGTGGGACCCTTCAATTGCCTGGCGAGTTACAGCCGGGCCACGGAGCTTCTGTACAGCCTGAACGAAGGACTGCCCGCCGGGGTGCTCATCGGCAGCCTGGCGGAGGACCTGCGGCTCTTGCCCCGCGCGGGGAGCCGGGACCCGCAGTCGCAGCCTACAGAACACAGCGGGACTGAGCTGAACCCCCCTCTCTCCTTCAGCCTGGCCTCCCAGGGACTGAGTGGCCAGTATGTGACCCTAGACAACCGCTCTGGGGAGCTGCACACTTCTGCCCAGGAAATTGACCGGGAGGAGCTGTGTCTTGAAGGGGGTGGAGGGGCTGCCTGGGGTGGCAGCATTTCCATCTCCTCTTCACCTTCCGCTGACTCTTGTCTTTTGCTTCTGGATGTACTGGTCCTGCCTCAGGAATACTTTAGGTTTGTGAAGGTGAAAATCGCTATCCGGGACATCAATGACAATGCCCCGCAGTTCCCTGTTTCCCAAATATCGGTTTGGGTCCCAGAAAATGCACCTGTAAACACCCGGCTGGCCATAGAACATCCTGCCATGGACCCAGATATAGGCACTAACGGGGTTCAGACCTACCGCCTACTAGACTATCATCGTATGTTCACTCTGGACGTGGAGGAGAATGAGAATGGGGAGCGCACCCCATACCTAATTGTCATGGGACTGTTGGACAGGGAGACCCAGGACCAGTATGTGAGCATCATCATAGCTGAGGATGGTGGGTCTCCACCACTGTTGGGCAGCGCCACCCTCACCATTGGTATAAGTGACATTAATGACAATTGCCCTCTCTTCACAGACTCACAGATTAATGTCACTGTGTATGGGAATGCTACAGTGGGCACACCTATTGCAGCTGTCCAGGCTGTGGATAGAGACTTGGGAAACAATGCTCAGATTACCTACTCTTATAGCCAGAAAGTTCCACTGGCATCCAAGGATTTATTCCATCTGGATGAAACCTCTGGAGTCATTAAACTGTTCAGTAAAATTGGAGGAAGTGTTCTGCAAACACACAAGCTCACCATCCTTGCTAATGGGCCAGGTTGCATCCCTGCCGTGATCACTGCCCTGGTGACCATTATCAAAGTCATTTTCAGACCACCTGAAATTGTCCCTCGTTATATAGCAAATGAGATCGATGGTATCGTTTACCTGAAAGAACTGGAACCTGTTAACACTCCAATTGCATTCTTCACCATAAGAGATCCGGAAGGTAAATACAAGGTGAACTGCTACCTGGAGGGTGAAGGACCATTCAGGTTATCACCCTACAAACCATACAATAATGAATATTTGCTAGAAACCACAAAGCCTTTGGATTATGAGCTCCAGCAGTTCTATGAGATAGCTGTGGTAGCCTGGAACTCTGAGGGATTTCATGTCAAAAAAATTATTAAAGTGCAACTTTTAGATGATAATGATAATGCTCCTGTTTTCCTTCAACCCTTGGTAGAATTAACCATTGAAGAAAACAATGCACCCAATGCCTTTTTGACCAAGCTAGATGCTACAGATGCTGACAGTGGAGAGAGAGGCCAAGTTTCATATTTTCTGGGACCTGATGCTCCGTCATATTTTTCCTTAGACAGTGTCACAGGAATTCTGACAGTTTCTACTCAGCTGGACCGAGAAGAGAAGGAAAAGTACAGGTACACCGTCAGAGCTGTTGACTCTGGGAAGCCGCCCAGAGAATCGGTAGCCACCGTGGCTATCACAGTGCTGGATAAAAATGACAATAGCCCTAGGTTCATCAACAAGGACTTCAGCTTCTTTGTACCAGAGAACTTTCCAGGATATGGTGAGATTGGAGTAATTAGTGTAACAGATGCCGATGCTGGGCAGAATGGATGGGTCGCCCTCTCCATGGTGAACCAGAGCGATATTTTTGTCATAGACACAGGAAAGGGCATGCTGAGAGCTAAAGTCTCCTTGGACAGAGAGCAGCAGAGCTCCTATACTTTGTGGGTTGAAGCTGTTGATGGGGGTGAGCCTCCCCTCTCCTCCACTGCAAAAATCACAATTCTCCTTCTAGATATCAATGATAACCCTCCTCTTGTTTTATTTCCTCAGTCTAACATGTCCTACCTTTTGGTACTACCCTCTACTCTCCCTGGCTCCCCAGTTACAGAGGTCTATGCAGTTGACAAAGACACAGGCATGAATGCCGTCATAGCTTACAGCATCATAGGGAGAAGAGGTCCTAGGCCTGAGTCCTTTAGGATTGACCCTAAAACGGGCAACATTACTTTGGAAGAGGCATTGATGCAAACAGACTATGGGCTCCACCGCTTGCTGGTAAAAGTGAGTGATCATGGTTATCCTGAACCTCTCCATTCCACAGTCATGGTGAACCTGTTTGTCAATGACACAGTCAGTAATGAGAGCTACATTGAGAGTCTTTTAAGAAAAGAATCAGAAATTAATATAGAGGAGAAACAACCGCAGATCTCAATCGAACCGACTCATAGGAAAGTTGAACCTGGGTCTTGCATGCCCACATTAGTAGCTCTGTCTGTAATAAGCTTGGGTTCTATCACTCTTGTAACAGGGATGGGCATATACATCTGTTTAAGGAGAGGGAAGACGCATCATAGGGAGGATGAAAATTTGGAAGTACAAATTCCATTAAAAGGAAAAATTGACTTGAATGTGAGAGAGAGGAAACCAATGGATATTTCTAATATTTGATATTTCACTGGGGATGTTAAAACAGAGATCTTTTAACTGGCTTTGGGGAGACTTTCACCACCCAAGCAAGACAGGTGGCAGTTCCAATGAAGGACGACAAATTTATAATGTGTACTATACTGTAAATAGCTGTTTACAGGTTTTTAAATTCAAAATCAGAGGTTATAAAATGTGTACAGCATTTTTTAATGAAAATAAGTACTAATAGCTATCGAACTGTAATTAAAAAAAAAAGCTTGGACATGATTTGCAGCTTTCATACATAAAGCAGATGACTGTTAAAACCTGGGAGTAAGGTAAGAAAATGGTACATCGCATTTTTTTGTCTGAAAAGTCCTTTAACCACAAGAGGGCATCAGCTGCTCCTTTGCAGGGAACTGTTTTGAGGTATTGTACATGACAATTGTACATGAAGTTAATGAAAGAGTATATTTTAAATATATTATTTTTAACATTTAACAAAGATGAAATTAAAAGTAGATGGAATTTCACCCCACTTAAATGTATGATAAAAAAAGAAAAGAAATGCATTTGTAAACAGAATGTTTATCACCTAACAAGTACATCGTGTATGATTTGAAATAGAAGGCATCACAAAGAAACACAATTCTTCTTTAGCGAGGATAGAATCTTTGCCTGTGTTAAAGATCTGACCTGATGAAGAGCATCTCACTTTCTCTGTACTCCAATTGCTTTCTGTTTGCTTTATCCACTGCACTTGCTATTATTATGGGGGGAAATATATAGTCTTTCTTACAGAAAATGTAATTAGAAATTGTGTCCAAGAAAAGTAGCCAGAAGCAAAGATATTTTTCAATCCTTAGTTGCTTCATAGGTGTTCATGACATTTTGATGCTTTCACAACTTGTTAATAGAACTTTATACTTGGGTTATATATTAGATTTGTATATGCTTAAACTCATCCATTACATAAGAAAAGACAAAATAATAGTAAACCAAAATTATTCAAGAAGCTGGTGGACACTACTGGTTGTTTTAGCTGGACCTTTTACATGAAAGTTATATTTATCTTTTTGTTGGTGTTTAGGTTTGTTGGCTACGTTTCTGGCTTCCTTTCTTCGGCTTTGGATTAGGGCCAAGAGTTTATTCGTCAGCCCAGCAGCAGATTTCTTTGATAATTTAGCTTTTATGGAACCCTTTGCAGTGAAGCAAGCTAGTTCATCAGTGATTGATTACCTTCACTTAATTGTGTGAGCTGGCAGTTTTATTTTATATGAGAACTATAGCAAAATTATTTCTGTAAACAAAGAGTAAGTGTAAAACTTAAACTGGATCATTCTACTTTTTGGCATCATGTGTCTGTACTGTACCAAAAGTGTTTATATGTCTGCAAATTAAAGGTATATATTTTCATAATTTCTTTCTCATCTTTACCATTTTATATTTGAACATGGGCTTGTTCTTTCACTGAAGTGCCTGTTAATGGCATTTGTTTGCTTTTAGAGGTAAATGTGGGTAAATTGTAAATATTCTGTTATGCTAAAGTTTATATTAAACTAATTCATTACTCAATTAAATATTGGGTAAACTATTAAATATGTGTGTAGTTATAGACATATATATAATAGAAAGAGGTATGCCTATGTGTTTGATAGTTCACATGGAAATTTATACCCATGCATCTGTGCATGCATATTAATTTATTATCAACTTAGACTCAATTATAAACACTCATTTTATTACATATAGCAAATCCTCTGTTAGCTGTGTTACAAGTGTTTTCAATGAATTTTAAAATAAAAATACATTGAGAAAAAAGAATTGAATACAAAAACCCAAGACCTTTTGAATATGTATTAAGTCATTTTTCTTGTTTTAATCAACTTGACAATTTAAATAAATAAAAGCATATGAAGCAGTAGTGTTTGTTACAAAAATGAAATATATTTTTATCAGAAATTCCTTTTGTATGAGAGGCACCTGAGCTAAGAAACTAAGATCATTTAGCCCCCAAAACTTTTCATTTATAATTGACATAGAGCAATGAAGGAAACCATCCTCCACCAGTCATTTTTATATCTTATTTCTCTCTTTTAAAGGAAAGAACTATATGTGAAACAAGTAGCACCATTAAAAAAAAAAATGGTCCTCCACAAATGCAGTGTTTTAATCACCATTTCTAAATTTGAAGAAGGTTCATGTGTTTGGGGGTATGGACTTCATCTCCAGCATGAAAAATGTCTGTAACATTAATAAAAGGACGCATTTCTGAATAATTTCTTGTGCCAAGATTTCCTTGACAAAAACATCTCATTCACATTAAAAACATTTATAACAAGGAAAGTGAAAATAAATTAAGCTCAAAGATAAAAGCCCCTTTTTTACTAACACCTTGTGCTAGAATGGATGCCAAAATGTATGCTAATCATGTCAATGTTGTTAGTTGAGCTGGCACAAAAATAAACGTTCCATTCATTAAAAACCCTAATATCCATTTAACAGTTTGAGAACCAGCGAGTCCTCTTTCCCCAATTTAATGAAGAAGAGATTGCTCTGATCTTTGCACTGCCAAATCCATTCTTATACTACAGAGAAAATGGTTAATTAGGATTGGGGAATTTGAAACCAACATAGCAATGTCAGCTACAAGGGAAAAACAAACAATTTACATTACTTGACCCATTAGATTCCCTGACCTTATTTTTAAATTTTTGTTTTCTTGGTAGTTATGTTTCTATCAGTGGTAGTTAAAAGAAAAGGAAAAAGAAATGATTCTTTTAAAACAATTTTATAGTATGAGTGTATTAAAAATAAAATCCAGATCCTTTGTTTTTAGAGGTGCTTTGCACATGTTTTAGGAAAACACTAGGCGTGATCTTTCCTGTGAAATAACATCACTGAAGCAATATGAGGGATGGTATGAAGCTGACATGATATCTAATACCATTGCCGTAATCTCTCTCATGAGGATTCTAATTTGTGCTTCTAGAACAAATCTCAATTGACAACAGAAAGAAGAAGAATTATTGAACCCTCTCCTGAGCTTAGTGAGACTCAGGTTCCAATTTCTCCTCGGTAAGGTGAGGGCTCTGGGGTCCTGACCTTTGGCAGACAATGAAGAATGTAATGAAAAGACAGCACTGAACATATGGTGCCCTTCAACTTGTTAGGCAGCCTCAGCTCCCAGAGGCCAGAAACATGGATACCTTAGGATTTTCTTTAATGTAGATTTCCTCACTGCAAGAAAGCAGTCAATTGCTAGTAAATAATATTTTGCTGACTTGTGCAATCTTTGCCTAGCAATGTGCCTTTATGGTGTGAATTGTTAACAAATATTTACTGAAGGGAAGAGAATTGACAGTTACACAAATAGACTCAAGAAAGAAAACATCAGTTAAAAAATTAGTGATTCCTGAGCAAAGAGACCCACCATATTTTTTTTGCTTACTTCTGTTTCTGATAAGATCATGTGTATTCCACAGATGATATATACTTACACACATACAGTCTATAATCATTTTTAATGTCACTCAATATATGTAATTGTACTTAAAAATGCAGTATTTTTTTTCTCTGATAAAACTCTAAACTGGGACTGTACTCCTTCAAGGGTATAAAACAAAATTGAATGACTTAATCCACTAATGTCAAGAAGGAATTTAAGACTTAGGAAGAATTTTGTAATGATTAAAAAAAGAAATCATTCAGTCTTTCATTCCATATGTATTTATTTCGGTACTCTTAATTTCCATGGATTTAACTGGAAACAAGGTACAGTCCCTTGATGACTTTAGATTATGGTGCAGAATGTCAATAAGAAAACCTTCAATTTCAAAACATTTTGTGGGATAAATGCCTATTCCCAGGATGCCAAGTGAACAGAACCTAACCCAATCTTGTAAAGTCTTGGAGAAAGCTTCCTAAAGGAGACAATTTCTAACGTGGGCCCTCTTAGAGAAGATTATGTCTAACCTGAGTATAGAAAAGGAGAAGTTAGCTAGGGGAAAGTGGCCAGAAGGAGAAAGAAGGGTATTTAAGGAAGAGGGGCCAATGTGCAAGGTACACATGTACAAGTGAGCATGTCATGACTAAAGAAGCACAAATGTTACCATTCTTCTTGGCCAAAGGGATGAAGGGAATGAAAAAGCTTAACAATGAGCTTGGACATTGCATGTGCTGCAAGTAGTGAAGGGACTCATGCTTGGAGGCTGTCATACTTGGAGGTTACCATTTTATCCCAAAGGTGATGAGAATTTTAAGGGTTTTGACCAGGGAACGTCTGTTTTTAAAAAGATCACTTTGGCCATGTGTGGAGCTTGTGATGAAGAAGACTGGAGACTGGTTAGAAGGAGTAGTGACAATTCAAGTAAAAGATGGGGCCTTAAACCAGGCAATATGAAAGAGCTATATTATATTGTGGAATATAATATGTAAATAATTTATGGCTGATAAAGAAAGCTGTGATATCAGTACAAATTAATCCACATGTGATAGATTAGAAAGTTCATCATTTTCACAATTTGCTTTCAAGCCTATTTTAGAAATTTGAAAAGGATAGAAAACTATTTATTAAACATTAAATCAGCAATGAAAGCACTGTAGTCATAACCCCCTTCCAAATGTTGGGTTTTATGACACAGATGGAATTATAAAAAAACCAGTTTACCCAGTTTATTTCATATTTATGACTGTCAATTCTATTCAATTGAATAAACATTACTGTGTGCCCATGTGGTAGATATTCCAACATGAGACTGACCTCATCAATAACATTTTATCCAAGGCATTTGCAATATTTTGCTTGTACTTGCCCTAAAAATCTCTACATGCAGAAGAGTCATGATAAAAATTTAAGAAAAAGACAATAAAATATCAAGTGGACAATGTAAATTGTAACTGTAATTTCAAGTATTGTGTGAAAATGAGGAAAAATATGTCTGTTGCAGGCAGTTCTGAACAAGATCCAGGAGATACGAGCAGGTGAAATGGGTTAGTTAGGGCCCAGAAGCAGACAGGCCTTCAGGCTTATAATCACTTTTGGATGAAAGAAGTCAGTTAATGTATTTTATGTTCCAGTTTATCTTGCTGTAAATGAAAAATTTAATAGTATCTAGTACCAACTGGCGGAAATTTCAAACCCAGGCTAAGTAAACATTTAGTAGATGTAAACACATTATTGTGTGCGGTCCTAGCTTCAAGAAGTCATTTGTCCTCTCTTCCAAAAAATTGCCCCGCCTAAGGCTCATCTGTATGGAAATTATTAACATATTTTACCTCATAGTGTCATTTTGAAAATCAAATAAATTAATTCATGCAAAATATTTCAAACAAATAAAGTGTTCCATAAATATTAGCTATTATTCTTGCTATTGGAATTAAACAGTGTGCTATGATGTCATCTATGCAGTTTTTTCATTCATCCTTCCATCAAACTCATTCAGCCATTTTTATTACACAGCAAAAAAAAATCCATAAAATTGATAATGTTTTAGGTTAAAGGTCTATATGCTCAACACACTCTAATATATTTATCTTTATTATCCATTTCTTAGGCCCATTGATTTTTTTCCCCCACAATAAGTTTGTATGTCCCTTTTCATTTGGAAATCTCATGAGGGCCAGGAATATGATTTCACTTGTCAGACTGTGGAACTTCACAGATAATTTAGTCCAAGCCCCTCATTTTACAGTTGAAAAAAACTGACAGAATATCAATAAAAAATTTGACAAC
The DNA here is from genome assembly GCF_048773025.1 of Camelus bactrianus. Classification (NCBI taxonomy): domain Eukaryota; kingdom Metazoa; phylum Chordata; class Mammalia; order Artiodactyla; family Camelidae; genus Camelus; species Camelus bactrianus. Next base: position 28,592,477 of record NC_133552.1, on the reverse strand, counting down.
TGAGTGACTAGAAAAGAAAGCAGCAATCATGAATGTAAAAAGTAATCAAAATCTTTTTAAAAACAGCAGAGTTACTCTTCTTTCAAATATTTCTCTTAAAACATACATGTTAAATGAAGGTAACTTCATTGGAAAGTTAACCAAAATGGTGAAACGTACAAAGACAGTATACCAAATGTTAAAAAAAAATTCTTTGAGATGAAATCACATGTAAAAATGAGGTCAATCAAAACTAATTATTACAATGAATTAATAAGAATTATATATCTTCCTTGAAAGCATTTGGGAATATAATTTTTTAAAGGAAGCTATTTATACAACATAAAGAGAAAAGTATAAAAAATATAATATGTATTTGACAAATATAATAATTGTAAGAAAATAATAAGGGAACATAAAACTTTAGAAGATGAGAGAATACCTGAAAGTAATCAAGGAAATTTTTATGAGCCCTACAGAAAAACACAAAAAATGTACTTGATTTATAATATGGGAATAAATATTTACTTATGCAAAATTCATGTACATATTAGATATAGAAAAGGCAAGTTCAAATATAGATATAAGAGATATGATTAATTTGAAAAATGAAGATGACCAGTCTTGTGTATAGTAAAGTAAATGAAGACAAACCCAGAATGACTAAATGTTAGGAACTCTAAATCACAAACTTCACAACCTCAAAGGAATTTTGGATTATTGTTTTTCTCCTTATAGTTTTGGGTACAAAACCCTGAAGCATCAACAAAGATAAAAACTATTATCATCAACTATTTATTTACTAAACATATTTACTATTAGCCTATTCCTCTTACAAGCAAGACATTGTTCTAGGCACAAGGGTAAGTTTTCTTCCATCCTCAAAAAAGGTCATTCTTAGTCTGGGAAACACTAATGTAGAAGACACATAATAAGGAATGAATATGTTCTTGCTCCCATCCAGTCTTCACCTGCACTTCTTTTACATCTACCAGAGAGAGACAGAGATCATCATGGCAGATGAAAGTGCTGCCTAGTGATATGTACCACACACTGGAAACTCAAAAAAGGAATATCAAAATTATTAGAGGAATATAATCTTTGCAATGAATATGAATAACAAAATAGGGACTAAGTGCTTTCTGTGGATATAATGGGCAAATTTAAAGACTTTTATAACATATATTCTTTTCTCATTTTGAAAACTGGAATTCTCTGTAGCTCTCAAGTACAACTTGCACTTAAAAAATTAAAGAAATAAATGCACTGGGCACTGTGAACCAGCTATCCCCTTCAGAAAGATCATATATTTACATTTCAGAATAATTAAAATGTAATTATGATATTCATTGATTTTACATATGTGCATACGTACCGTGCCGTAACCCTGCCACTGTATTTCAAAGATAACACTGATTTTTGTTTTGCAAATATAATTTATATCATTTCAAATTCATAGATTTGTGTTAATAAGCTTTCTTAAGGTGTTTTCTTGGCAATATGAGATTTTGATTTAATGGAGTGTAAAATGTACTTTAGGAATTGTTATGTAAATCTTTCAAATAATACTATATAACAATATTTTCAAAGTTATGAGATCTGGTGAAATATATGATGAGGACATTTTAATGCTAATATATAAAAATTACTGCAAATACATTCTGAATCCTCCATTTCATTATGAATAAAAAATATTCTCCAGAGAAGTTAACTCTTAAAAGATTCATAAGGAAAAATATTGTACTTTAAAGGTAGAATAAAAATGGGCAAAAGAAGAAGAATAACAATAACAATTTAAAAATTCTAAGAAATTTAAATTATTTTTTTTTGAAACACTGTATCTACGAACTTTCCTCCTCACCCCACCTATTATTAAATTGGGAAACTTATTAACTTGGGAAATTAATTTTCTTCACATTTTTGTAGTTAAATTATAAAATCATAAACATTTTCAAAGTTGAATGTGGGCAATGCTAACCATAAACCAGGTGCTAAAAAACACTATTGCTTTATATTGAGACAGCTTTCCATTTATGATCCTTTCAATCATTTTTTTCAACAGTAAAAAGTTCCATTTGATTTACAGATTTTCATGTAAGTAGCAGTTAAAATTCACTGCAAGGAGAATTTCAATAATAGGTATTTAGCTCATCCTTAAAATACTTACATTGAATCATCTAAGCATTCAAATTTAGCAAAGCCAACTATCCTACATATGCTCGAATTCTCCGTCTAGTCCCACAAAGGATTTTTCCTACAAAAAGCAGTAAGAACATATTATTTTCCCAGTCTTGTTTACAAATGTATTTAGCAATTGAATCAGATTTCTGTGAAGAATAACTGAGTATCAGTTATCTTATAAGATTCTTTGAAATAAAACACTTAATATAATTTAAGTGAAACAAATTAATTCCTTTTTTGTGCTTTATTTTGAAGTACCATGACATAACACCATTTCCAGTCAAACCATTTGGTGAGCAATATCAGTTAGTCCAATTGGAGATGATTTCTAAAAGATCTTAGTAGTGAATGTATATGTTGGAAAAGAAAGGTAATATATATATATATATATATATATATATATATATATATATATATATATATATATATATATATATATATGTATGTATGTGTGTGTGTGTGTGTGTGTGTGTGTGTGTGTATACACACTTAAACTTACAAAACATCTGTCTCATGAACTGAGGAGGAATCTTAAAACATCACTGTTTTCTTCCTCTTTGAGCTTCTTTGATGATAGTCATCCTGTTGGTCTTTCATAAAGGGAGATCAATATTCTCAAAATTTGTGTATTAGCCTGTCTATGATAGGCAGAATTACCCCCCCAAAGATGTCCATGCCTTACTGCATGGGCTCTGTGAATATGTTATATCATGTGGCAAAAGGGGCCTTGCAAATGTAATTGATGTTATGCACCTTAAAACAGAGAGGTACCCAGCCTGACAGTTAGCGAGGAATGAGCTTGGAAGTAGATTCATCCACAGAGCCTCCAGAAAGCAATACAGCCCTGCTGACACCTTGATTTCTGCACTGCAAAATAGCGTGCAGAGGCTCAGCTGAGCCACTCTGTACCCAGACTTCAGACCACAGGAGTGGGAGTTAGTAAATGGGTATTATTTTATGCTCTTAATTTTGTAATAATTTGTTAAAGCAGTAATAGAAAACTACTACAGTATCCTGAAAGATACATTATACATCCATTAAAGGTGGCATTTAGTTGATCCATTATAATGAAACATTGTCTTATTTTGTGTAGCCTTTTCAATAAATGGTTTAAATTTTCTTTATAAAGCAAGAATTTTAAGTGCATTCAAGTTATACTTTGCTAAGTAAAACAAATCTTACAATAATCAATATAAATATAAAAAATAAAATAAAATCATGTGTTGTGAGCCTACTATGTTCCAGGCAGTGTGACCCTGCCAGTTAGACTCTATGTTCATTTTACTTTTACCAAGTCACAGAAACAAACAGAAAACCAGAAGTGTTTTTATTTTCATAAAAGACTTTCTCAGATGACTAGAGATGAGATGGATAATGCTGAATTATTGAATTTATCTCAGACCCAATTTTGGATAAGATGAACTGAATGATATTTATAATTGAGATACTGTGGGTGTATGTGTTGTGATTGCATATGTAAAATGTTTTTCTGATGAAAAAACATGCATTAAAACGTATCTTTTTGTTGTTGTTGCAGACAAAATAGTGTTTCTAATGGATGAGTCTCTTCAATCAATGGATCATTTGAAGTGACTTACAATCTCCAATTTTCTGAAAACACACTTTGGGGAGGTTCTTTTTAATATCATTTTATTTCACTTTTCTAATACCTCTACTTCCTATTCAAAAGCTGCTTCAATCTTTACAGTGAATTCATATTTGAAGACGAAGTTCATTAGAATCATTAATTTTGTATGCACTCACTTTTTATTGGGCATTTACTATTGAACATATCCAATACATGATACATGGGACTGTATCATAGAAAACACTTTACACTGGTAAAATATCATTTTGCAAGAGCAGTCAAGAGTTTTGGATTCATATCAGAACTCCTGTAACTGAAAGGCTAAAATACAAAGTCATTTTTTCCCTTCATTTTGGAAAAAAAAAATGTTTCTTTCTTAAAAATGTACATTTCTCTTCCACTTTGCATGTCAGTCATTTTTGATGATTGGAGGATTTTTGTCCTAAAATCTAATCTAAGAAAAAAGATGAGGGGTGCTGGTTCAAATAAATTTAAAATCCAAACAGTAAAAACATATTCCAAGAATAAAATTTTCAAATGGTTAATAAAGAAAGGGTGTAGAGACAGAGGATCATAAGTGACCATTTAGAACATATTTTAGAAAGAAATTGAGATAATCACTCATAGAGCTAGATCTCTCATTTCTAAATGTTATGGAATCTAAGCTACATTTTCACAAAAAGAACATGTCTTTCCTATCATTTGTCTAATCATTACTAGGTTGTGGAATAATTTGTACTCAGGTTATTCACTTATGAAACACATTTAGGATAGGGAGGAGCTACAGAACTGGAATTTCTCATAGAGGAGATAGCCTGGTTCTTTCTTCTCTTCCTGGGGGTTTACTTGTTGGTTAAACATGTTCCAAGTACTAAGATGGTACTTCCTAAAGACCTTGAAGATCAGCATCTCCAGGTATATGTCCCAGCAGTCCCTTGAATTCTTGGTTTGGGATGGGGAGTTTTTCCAAACTCATCAGAAAAACCTACAGTATTGGACAGCCTCTTCTCTGAGTAGTTTTCAGGTGGTTCCCGTCAATATGGAGCATGATGTCTCTACTATCCTGGTTGAGTTTGAGATCACCACTGCTCAGAAAAGAGCAGGCAGCTAGCCACAGAGCCTTTACAGTCCTGATAAGGTACACATCCTGTTTAGAGCCTTGCTACCCACTGTGTGGCATGCAGATCAGCAGCAGCAGCAGCTGTAGCAACATCTGGCTGCTTGTTAGACATGAAGAATCTAGGGCCCTTCCCACATCTATTAAACTAAAGTCTGTACTTAATGTACTTAATAAAATCCCTGGTTGGTTTGTATGTACACTAAAGGTTGATAAAAATTTGTTTGAATCATTGGCTCTGTTTGTCTGCATGTTGAAATAAACTAGAGAGTTAAAAAAAAATAACAACTGATGCCTTGGTCCTACCCTTCAACTTTCTGACTTAATTGGTACAAGGTTGTAGGATGAGAGTTGGAATTTTTTTTTTTGAAGTTCCTCAGCAGCTTTTGAATGTGCAGCAAATTTTAAAAATCACCATATTACAATCTCATTATTTCAATCTCAAAATTTGCCATTTTTATTTGGTACTCTAACATCCAGCCTATTTGGGATTTATCTCATCACTGGCATCCCCTCCAAACCTGTTATAAAACTGGATAATATTTCCAACACTTCCTAAAGACTAAACTCATAAATTAACATGAATCAGATCATTTTTTCCATTGCCCTTGTCATCAGAACATTCTCATTATCATCAAAAGTGGACAGGGTAACTAGAGTGGTAACTAGCATGTCTGTTCCTACCTTCTGGAAATTTTAGTCTAGGACAGTTCTTGGAATATAAGCTTGATGAGAACAGCAACTTTGTCTTCTTTTTTAAGTTGTAATTCTAGGACCTAGAATAATGTCTGGCACAGAATAGAGACTTCATAAAAATATTTGTGGAATAAATGGATGAATGCCTGCATGAATGGTAGGTAGTCCTAACACATAAATTAGAGTTGTTATGTACTTCAGAAGAAAACCATTATATCTTGACTTTGAAGGCAATGGAATACTACTTAGCCATAAAAATAGAATAAAATAATGCCATTTGTTGCAACAGGGATGAACCTGGAGATCATCATCCTAAGTGAAGCAAGCCAGAAAGAGAAAGAAAAAGCATATATCATTTACATGTGGAATTAAAAAGAGACACAAATGAATTTATTTACAAAACAGCAACAGACTCACAGACATAGAAAACAAACTTATGGTTACCACAGGGTGGAGGGGAGGGATAAATTGGGAGTTTGAGATTTGCAGATACTAACTACTATACATAAAAGAGATAAACAAGTTTCTTCGGTATAGCACAGGGAACTGTATTGAATATCTTTTAGTAACCTATAATGAAAAAGTGTTAAAATGAATATATGTATGTATGTGTATGAATGAAACATTATGTTGTACACCAGAAATTGACACAACATTGTAAACTGACTATACTTTAAAAAAATGAAATATGTAACCTTAAAAAAAAAAGGGCAATGTAGCAAAGTCTTGGAGCGAGCCTAGGAGTAGTGCTCTGAGGAGGGCCTGCAATTAGAACAGGTGTGATCTGCCCCATCATCTTACATTCCCTTAATGTTCTGGTTTATGCTTAGGAGGGAAAAAATGGAGCAGTGGTTAGCAGAAGTATCATGTATACCCACTGAAATAAAAGATGTAATTATTCAGGGGATTCTGTTTTCCAGGGGCTATAAATGCTGTTTCAACTATCAGTATAAGAGGCATCTAGTACGGAGGAAGAATAGGAGAAAAATATAGAAAAGTGTATTCTAGGCATGAAAATTTGAAATAAACAAAAATGAAATTACTAGCAATTTTAATTGTTAGGAATGAAAGATGTGCTGATGAAAATCTCCCCACTTATCCTCTCATTTTATAAGATTGAAAAGAAACAGAGAAATCCCACACAGCTTCATTAGAAGTGAAAAAAGACTGGCAACATGCAACAAGGTAAAGAAAACATGGATTTACACCTTGCATATTCCGACTACTGGTGTTAAAATCTTAGAGAAACTTCATGAATATCTATGAGTCATCTTTGCCTCAAAATGCACAAAGAGGAATAACCCTGGATTTTCTCTGGGATTAGAAATAATGCATGTAAAGTGGTTAGCACTATGCCTTGTACATGGGAGTCAGTCATTCAAATATTAATTCCCCTCTCACTTCTGGTTTGCTTGCACCACCTGACTTAAAGGATGATACCTCAAGAGCAAGGAAATCTCCAGGACCAATTTTTGTATTTTCAGGGCCCAGCACTAAATGTTGAGTGAAAAAATAATAAAGGTGACAGATATTATTTGGAGTTTCAATTGTTTTGAATGGGAACTTAGTGGGGGTAACATATGAAGATGTAAAAATTAATTCATGAATTAAACTATTAAACATTTTCATTAAGCATCTAGTATGCAGCACATACAGAGATATTTTATTTATTTATTTATTTATTTATTTATTTATTTATTTATTTATTTATTTATTTATTTTGGGGGGGATAATTAGGTTTATTTATTTCTTTATTTAATGGAGGTACTGGGGATTGAGCCCAGGACCTCACGCATGCTAAGTATGTGCTCTACCACTGAGCTATACTCTCCCCAACCAGAGATACTTTAAAGTGTGCAATTGGAACCATTCTTTGGCACTCAGAGTTTAGTTAAGGACACTTAAAATAAAATTGCAATTTGATGGAACAAGTGTCTTAATAGGGGATGAATAAAACCAAGGGAATCAATTCAAGCATTTGGTTTACAGTATTTTGTATGCAGCTGGTTTCAGTTTCAAAATTATTAATAATCTCTAGGCTGAGTACATTTCAGTGTCTACATTTTGTTACAGCAGAACAAGCAGGAAAGGCAAGATGAGAGATTTGGAGGAGTCTGGGCTATAGGCATCATCTGTTCCCTAGTTTACAGATTTTTCTTTCTTTTCCCTGCCTCCTGCTTACTAATTACATCCAAATGGTTCTCTCATTTGTTTTTCTGGCCTTCCCATCTGAGATATGATGCCAGTAATATATGCCATCTTCATTTGGCTCCTTTCTTTCCTAGTTGTACTGCTAACCTCTTGTTTTTATAAAAATGTAGAATTTGTAAATTCTCTCTCACAACTGTCCTCCTTGAGGTAGACACACGGATACATTTTATGATTAGAAAGTAAGTCACAAGGTAGTAAATGTGCTGATCAACCATTTCTGCCACCCTTTACTAACCAAACCATGAATGGACATGAAGGCAGCTATAAATAGGTCTTGCTTTGTGAAAATACACACAAAAATATCCTCTTCCAATAGAACTGTATTGTCACATTGACAACTACAAAGATACATAATTTCAGGGAGTCTATGCTGCTGGAAAAGTAAAACAAATAAATTGCTAATGCAAGTAGAAACTGGGAAATTTTTTCTAGAGGACTATTGGCCAATGTATATACATTTAAAACTGTGCATTATTTTCCTTTGCACTTCCACTTCTAAAAATGTAGACCAAAAAATAGCTTCAAATAGGCATAATTATTGCAGTTTAATAGGAATGGAAAAACCATTCCTATTTAACCATAATTGGTTAAATAAATAATGACATAAACATAGTAAAGACAGTAGATTATATGCCTGAATCATACATTGCTTTTGTTTCCCTGTATTATCCTGGTAAATTACTAGAGTTATTTTATTTTTCTCACATATTAACTTATTACAATCCTTACAAAGGCTCCCCTTTATCTACAGCAGGGTTTCTTAAACTTCTATGGATATAATTGAAACACAGGTTAAAAAAACAGAAAATAAAGTGGGATGAGGTAGTGGCAAACATATTTTCTTCAAGAAATTTGCATTCATTCACAGGTGATTAATCTTGAAATGAATACACACTTTGTGATCCAGGAATATGGGGATGATCTTAGCTGGTGGCTACTTTGTAGTAAGAGCCTGGCTGAGGATTGGGTTAACCCAGAAGAAAAAAGAAAAAAGAGAGAGCAAGGCAGGGAGCAGAGTAGGGTGAGGGGAGGGAGGAGAGAAAAAAGAAAAGGAAGGGAAGGAAAGAAACAGGAGAAAAACAAAGCAGAGAACTGATGTCATCTTTTAAATCCTTCAATCCATTTGTGCTTGAAAGGAGCCACTCTGGAGACTTTCCATTGTGTTAACAATAAATCCATTCTGCTGTTTTCACTCCTCCAAATGATTTTGAATTGTCATCCTGGTAGTTATTTTCTTTAAAGGCTTGGCTAATACATCATTGGCAAACTGACTGTAGTCCTTTAAACATACCATGATACCCATGTCTCTGCATTTTGCAGGTGTTGGTCCCCCTGCTCAGATGCCCTTTCCTCCCTTAACCACCTGGACAGTATCTACAATCATTAAGGTTTAGCTCAAGTGTCATTTCTTCAGGAAAGCCTGCCCTCAAGAGCTTATTTTCTTTTACTTCCAGGATATTTTGCACTTACCTATACCTTAGCTGTGAACTAAATATTCTTGTGGATTATAACTATTGTTCTGCATAATTTTCTTATCCACAAAATGAAAGTCCCTCAATGGAAAGAGAGTTATTAAGGAAAATGAAAAATTGGAAAACTGTTTCCAAATCAGATCAGAGATCTATCATTCATTATTTGTCTATTTAGGCCAATCAGACTAATTCCTAACAATGAGATTTTCAATGTCTCAATATTTCCCTTTGTACTTTTGCTTGAGTCAACTTACATTACTTAGGAGGGATAGTTTTACATGTGTCCTTAGCTTTACAGGAAAATTCATGAGACAAAATTTTCTCCTTAGCTTCTTCGTTCCCCAGAAACTTCTGGGTCATCTTAAATTATTAATAACTTCAGATGCTGTGGCCTGTGCTATCAGTGTAGGCCATGGGATTCTATGATCTGAAGTAAAAAAAAAAATAAGCTGTAAATATGCATTAGATAATGAGTGTGAGAATATAATTGATTCACTTTATTTTACTATAGCAAAATATAGGTTACTGAGTCAGGAGCCTTCAATTCAAGATCAATCTTCACCATCTAGGGCTGCAAGTTTGTGATCTTGACCAAATTAACTTTCAGAACATCAGTTTCTTGCTCAGAAAATGTGAATAATATTACAAGCTTGAAATAACACCAGAAAAAAAAAGGTAAGTGAAAATGACTTGTATGTTCTGAAATGCCAGACTGATCTACAGCAAAGAAGTCACTATGGCCCTGAACCAGAGGAGTTTTGGTGGAGTGGTGGGTGTGAAAGCAAAATTGCAGTAGAATTTGGAGTTAATGGAAGGTGAATAAGGGAAGACAACTCTTGTCAAGAAATTTGGCTTTGAAAGAGAGGAAAGATACAGGGCACAGTTGAAGAGGGATGTATGGCTGGAGCAGAATTTCTTTCTTCCTGCGTCTGGCAAAAAAAAAAAAAATATTGGATACAGTGGAATCAATAGGAAAGAAGACTTGAAGGGAGAAAATAGAGAAGAATCAATAGTTCAAGTCAAAGATAACCCAGAAGAGCATGTTGTCCAGTGAAGAGGTAGATGTAGTGACCATAGTCAAGATGAAATATGCTTCATTGTAATGAGAAAGATGCCAAAGGTGCAACTGTAGATGGGTGAAATTGTACAGCTGTTTGATGAAACTTGAGGGAGTAATTACCTATTTCCTCTGTGAAGTAGAAAGTAGAAAGGTGAAATCATCTGTTGAGAATTAATGGAAAATGGGAGACACAGAATGCTGTGGACAGTGGAGGATGTTTGAAATAACTGCTTTAAAGGAAAGAGAACAAGAACCAATTATGGAAAGGATACTAATGAATAATTTGAATATGTGTTTGAATGATTGTGTGATCTTCTAAATCACTACTCATATGCACAGATGCAGGCATGGAGAAAGGGGGCATATGAATCCTAACCAAGAATGAGATTTTGCTAGATACAAGGGATGAAAAAAAAAAAAAAAAACAAAAAAAAAAACAAAAAAAAACCCAAAAAACAAAAAACAAGGCAAAGGAGATGAAGATACCAGAAAGACGGTGGTTGAAGTGGATAAAACATTACAATAGGGAAGATGTAAAAAACTTCTGATGAAAGAGAACTGCTGTGGAGAAATTGGAGGATTCTATAGATTCAAATATATAATAAGGTGGAGGAATTTTATTTAAATTAAAAGAGAGGGTTAGACAACGATGATCGGACAAAACTATTATTTTTGAAGTGGAGCAGTTATGATTGACTTTATGGTCCAAAGGGTGACTAACGAGGGAAGGAGGTTTAACAGTGGAAGTGAGAGGAAACTGGATGCAAGGTAACGGAATACTAGAGTATTGTCTGGACTAACCACATGGACAGTAAAGTAACCCAGAAGAGTGACAGGCCTCAAGGAAGTAGGGAAGACTACAAGGAATATGCTGTATCCTTTGTAGGATGAGAAACTTTGAGATTGACAGTGACAAAGAAAAGTACAGCAGAATGCAAACATGTCACTCTAAAACACTGTGGTGTGGAACACAATATTTTGTTTTCATTTCGCACTGTTCCTTAACATTTATTCATTTACTCACTGTCTCCAGATGAAAAATCACACAGGCCCCATGACTTTTCTGGTGAAACTTAAATTAATACTTTTTTAATTAAAAGTAAAAAACACATTTTATCAACTCTAAATATCAAAGCACTGTTTCAAACCAAAATCATTTTTTATTAATCTTCTCAGTCTCAACTATTATGCATCTTTAAATTAAATGGGCATTTAAAGTCATGCAACTGGTTTTATATAAATGATTTAAAATTTTTCCCACTTTTGTTATCACAGTTTGAAAAGTGGTATCAATTGTATCTCATTACATCACTGTCTATTATTATTTTGTTATTTTTATTTTTTCATAAAAATAATTTATTATGTCATTATCTAGAGATAACTACTGTTAAAATTCCAGTACATATCTTTCACTTTTATATATGGGTATATGAATAGCTACATGTACAGTTTTAATTATGCTCATTTTTTAACATTTTTTGTTGAGCTATAGCCATTTTACAATGTTGTGTCAAATTCCAGTGTAGAACACAATTTTTCAATTATATGTGAACATATATTCATTGTCACATTTTTTTCTCTATGAGCTACCACAAGATCTTGTGTATATTTCTACATGCTATACAGTATAATCCCTCTACCCCCACCACACACAAAGATATGTGTTATAAGATGATTTATTACACTATAAGCATTTTCTTTATTACTAAATATTCTTCAAAAATATCATTTTTAGAGACTGAATATTTTACATCAAATATAATAATTTTTCAGCTATTCTCCTAATGTGGAGAATTTAGGCATTTCCCAATTTTTGTGCTCTTATAAAAAAGAACTTTATTAAACACCTTGCCTTTATTATAAAATTTTACATGTAGTTGATGGTGAAAAAGTGTTAGTGCATTTAAAATTTAGTAAACAAAAAGATGGTTAGGACACTTTCAAAAGAAAATAAGCAACAAAACTTCTGTGAATGAACGGAAGAAAATGAGGAAAGGGGAAAGAACAAGTTCACAGTAGATGGAATATACAGCAAAGTTAGTCTGCACTGAGAAAATAGGTGACAGAATGTGTTGGTGCTTACCACAGATTTTCTGCAAAAGAAATTTTACTTGGTCTATCAGTTTTTGCTGTGTAACAAACCACACACAAAAAAAATTTCTCACAATTCTGTGCGTTAATAGGGCAGTTTGCATCTGGGCTGGCTTTGGCTTGGACTGGATGGATTCAGATGGCCTCAGTCATATATCTGGTGTTTTGGAAGGGACAGCTGGAGTCTCTCCCCATATGGTCACTCCTTTATCAATGAGGCCATCCTAAGCTAATTTACATGATGTCAGAGAGTTCCTGGCATGTTTATGACAATCCCTTTGAATTTTTCCCGTAGTGCCTATCAAAGAGTAGGCAAAAGCAAATACTGGTTGGTCACCAGTCTGTTCATAGAATTGTTCCATTTCAGTTGTTGTAAGACTTTGGAATATGTAAGAATCACCTTTGGAGCTTCTTAGGAAACGTTCTGATGTGCGAGCTTCAGGTTCAGATACTCTCATTCAGTAGGCTGCAGAGGGGTGTAAGAATCTTATTCAAAATTAGCACCCTTAGGATATTCTGATTCATGTAGGCCAGATTTTGCAAAAACTATTCCATAAAGAATAGATGACGGATGATGATCTAAGCATTGGAAATTCTGGATTAAGAAGTTTTACAGGTAGAAGTCAGGAATGCAATTAGTGGGATATTAGGATTCAAGGCCAATGGAATGTGGAGAAACTGGAAAGAGTTATCCAGTTCTGGAACACTAAGGTCAGAGTAGAATTAGAAGGAAGAATGGCTCTTAGTTCTGATCCATCAAGTTAGTGTCATAAAGCTTTTTATATTCTCCTCTCTTAGGATCAAAGGCCAACTTCTATGATTACAGAGGCATGAGAAAGAAAATCGTCAAGAAGGACATTCCCTTAGGGTATTTGCCTAAGTTTTGTTTCAGGTGTAAAACACTAATCACATAAAATATTAAATCAGCCAAATATCATCATTTCATCTTTAATCACTTCTGTCCACTCTTCTACCCTTGTCAAGTAGGAACACTGCCCTGAATCTTTAAGTAGCAAGAGTCTCCACACCAGATAGGAGAGATGATAGTTGTTCCCAGCACTGTGGAATAAAGAGAACACTTAGCATCTCCTGCCTTAGTCACATGAGGTATGGGAAAAAGAGAATTAAGTGTGCTTTAGGGCAGCAGTGCTTTCTGGAAAAAAAGCCATGTTTCAGCTTAGGTCAGTATATAAAATAAAAAGTCAAGGAAAAGTGTGAAGATGTTAACTGAGTGATTCAGAATCATAATCCAAGAATTAGTTATTGAATGTTTTTTCTGCTACTCCATGACCACTGAAATTCAGAGCTTAGGATCCAGGACTGTCATTCAATGTAGAGAAAAAAAAGTAGTCAAATTAAAAACAGGGAGAAAAGACACCACATTTTCCATTTCTAGCTGCAAAAAGCCTGGGATTCAGATGTGAGGCAGAAAGTCCACCTTTACTAGCCAAATAAGTTCTTCCCTGAAATCTCTGAACTAGTAAACACTTAGAATTTGTTGAAGAAAGAGAGTTGTAGAAAGAAAAGGTAATATGTTAGAAGTACTCTGTGTGTGTGGTGGGGGTAGGGGCAGTATAAATTCACTGCCCCCACCTCCTGGTCTGGAATACACCTTCAAGTTCAGAATCGAAGAGTAGGGATCAGCTATACTTCTACACATGAGTTCAAAACACAAGAAACAAAACCCTGGTGCTGAAGAGTAGAAATCTCATTATGAACGTGTGTGACATTTGAAGATGTGTGATACTTAGGGATCACTCAGGTTGTGAGTCTGTAAATTGGTATCTGAAAACTTTCTTTGTCTCCAAATAAAGTATAAAAGTTAACTGAGAGAAAGCTATTGAGCCTGCTATGAGATGGCTTACTCAATATAGTCTGGACCCTCCTCACTGGAAGTCTTGTGATGATATCTGTCACATATCAGTGGGTTATTGGCACCAGAAGGCAAAATAGAAATGTAATAATATAGCATATTCACCCTGCTATTCTTGTGCCCACGCACATGATTTCAGATGTTTTATATTCTGAAGACTCTAGAGAGTCCTATCTCCACAATGACCCTCTAGCAACAGGTATGGCTAGCAGAACTTCTAATTTAAGTAACTTCATTATTGAAGAGCAAAGAGAAAACCTCAGAAGTACATTTAAATCTTAACATGATTGAATTATAAGCCTATATTAAATAGAAATAACAGATTTGACTGAATTTACTTTGAATTGGCAAGATTACACTTTCCATTACAGAGTGGAATAAGATTTAAAATAAAAGTTATATTGAATTATAGGAAAATACAGTTACATTTTTGCACACTTCAGTAGGAAAATATCTAAGTGCAACAAACAGAATAGAGTTAGGGTCAGGCATGTTAAAAACAAACAAACAAACAAACAAACAAACAAACAAAACCGAGGCTAGATGGCCATCATTAAAAAGCCCACAAACAATAAATGTTGGAGAGGGTGTGGAGAAAAGGGAAACCTCCTACACTAATGGTAGGAATGTAGTTTGGTTATGGAAACTATGTTATGGAAAACAGCATGGAGATTCCCTAAAAAAGCTGAAAATAGACTTACCCTATGATCCAGCAGTCCCACTCCTGGGCATATATCTGGAGGAAACTCTAATTCAAAAATATACATGCACCCCAGTGTTCATAGTGGAACTATTTACAATACCAAGACACAGGAGCAACCTAAATGTCAATCGACAGATGATTGGATGAGGAAGTCATGGTATATGTATATATACAATGGAATAATACTCAGCCATAAATAAAGATAAAATAATACCATTTTTAGTATGGATGCACCTGGAGATCATCACACTAAGTGAAGTAAGCCAGAAAGAGAAAGAAAAATACCATATGATATCACTTACATTTGAAATCTAAAAGCAAAAGACACAAATGAACTTATTTACAAACAGAGATAGACTCACAAACATAGAAAACAAATTTATGGTTACCAGGGGGGAATGGGAGTGAGGAGGCATAAATTGGAAATTCAGGATTTGCAGATACTAACTACTATAAATAAAATAAAAAAGTCCTACTGTATAACACAGGGAACTATATTTAATACTTTGTAATGGCCTATAATGAAAAAGAATATGAAAATGAATATATATGTAATTTGACTATACTTCAATTTAAGAAATAAAGGGAAAAAAAAAAAAAACTAGGAGAGAGATGAGTGGAAACCTGGCTCAGAAGAAAGGATAATATAGGTTGAACAGATGATTGAAAAAGCATACGTCTTAAATGTAGAGCAGGAAAATATAGAGTAGGGGGTTTTAGGCTAAACAAAACAACTTCTTATGGTCCCATAGAGGTGGGAACTTGGGAGAAGAAGATACTACTCAAGACACTTATGGTTTATTTGTAAGTTAAGTTACACAAATGATTCAAGTCTATACATATTTTTACTCTGGGTCTTCTGAAAAGTACTATTTATGTTTGGCTGAATTCAAGAGCTTAAGGATGAAGATAAAGGCTCAAGATCATAGGTATTTAATTTTAAAGCTTCATGAAGGATCCAGGAGTTGACCATAATGGTGGTAGTACAATATTTCATGAATTCTAAGATGTAAAATTTTGCACATGTATCATCTCTGAAATAGAAATAAACTTTATGCTTGGAATTGACATTTTTTTTTACTGTCTTAGTTTTACATGTTATAATCAATGACATCTAAGTTTCAACAAAATACAATATGTATTACATAGACTTTTATTGAAGACACCAGTTTTATACCTATTTTCCTTTCTATTGAAATGCAGTCAAGTTATTGACTCTTGTACTCAAATCATCTATAATGTACTATGAAGACACAACTGAACAGTAGGTGTTTGCAAAAGGCTCTATGTGGCTTGGAATGCAGTTGTAGATCAGAGATAATTAACTTATGCTCAAGACCTTGACTGCATTAAAATCTTATTTATAATAAATGCAGTAATATATGCCTCAAGACTAATGTTTTATTATGAGCACTATATTTCACAGAAAATATTCTAGAATTTTGGAAGCTTTTTAAAAATTAGAATAAAATAACTAAATAATGCTATTCATTTGTACATTTCACGTTACAAACTCATATGGACTGCAATTACATAATAAACTATTAATTATTTTTATATTTGGAAGTATCAATTGAATTATGATCTTTTTATTATCATTTAAAAATCTATTTTTTGTCTCCATTAAAAAAGAGTCTTTCTTTCTTTTTAACAGAGAAGAAAAGCACTTAGAATTTGTAGATATTCATCAGGAAATGTTAGGTGCCTTGATGGAATGGTTTTTAAAATTTAGGACTTTTGATGACTCAGGGGTAATTTTTTCTACACTCTAAATATTTTCCAGAGGTTTGTCTGTAATGAGAAAATTAAACTAGTGTCTACCACCTTTACATTAAAAACTTTAAAAACTCATTTTCTTTCGGGTTTGACATTAATTTTTCAAATTTTATATTTATAATCCTGGCAATTCTAACAGTTATTTCTAAAGGATCTTTGAAAAGTGATTAGTTCCATTTACAATCTTAGAAGAAAGACATTAAATCCTACCACAAAATGAAATAACTTTTTTATTATGTTAAATATGTAACCTCACATTTCCAATTTAAAGTCTATTTTGAGGAATGGATTTTAAATATTAGCAAATAGATTAGAGAATATTATGAAAAACTATATGGAAGTGGAACAGATAACCTAGAGGAGATGGAAAAGTTTCTGGAAACCCACAGTCTAGCAAGACTGAATCAAGAAGAAACTGACCACTTGAACAAACCGATCACTAGAAATGAAATCCAATTAGCAATAAAAAACCTCCCTACAAATAAAAGTCCAGGACTAGACAGCTTCACCAGGGAATTCTACAAAGAAGAACTCATATCAGTCGTTCTCAAACTCTTCCAGAAGATTGAAAAGGAGGGAATA
Source organism: Camelus bactrianus (assembly GCF_048773025.1). Classification (NCBI taxonomy): domain Eukaryota; kingdom Metazoa; phylum Chordata; class Mammalia; order Artiodactyla; family Camelidae; genus Camelus; species Camelus bactrianus. The sequence continues at coordinate 28,575,148 of NC_133552.1, read as the reverse complement.
CTCCCAAACTCATTTTTGGCATCATATTTTTAAAAACACTCAATACTCATTTCTGATTTTTCTTGAATGTGATATTGAATTATTTTCAGGCAGGTTAATTATGATTCTGTACTTATATCCCTAAGTGAAGTCAAATAAAATGAATATTAATTTCTTCTCTTATAATTTTTGTTTCTTTTTCTTTATTTATTGTATTCTTTAAAAGTTTCACAATCTCAAGGACATGCTCAAAGTGTGAAATAAAACCTTCCATCTGTTTTATCCTTTGAAACAATCAGAAAGGACTGAATTTAGAGAAGGTTAAGTGGAGGCATCTTGTATGGCTGTTCCTAAATGTCTGGCCAATGTCAGCCCTCTGGAGTTAAGTGTCTCCCAGGTACCAGTCTGCCTTAGTATCCTATCTACTAAGTCATTGCCCTTGAGCAGCCTGTGTGAGGGACACCCTTGGTACAAACCACAAATGTAGTGCTGGATTTCAAAGCACAGCACCTAGAGCCCTTCAGTATATATTTGGTTATATTCTCTGTAGGAAAACCAAAAAAAAAAAAAACAAAAACAAAAACAAACACCTCTTAACACAAAATAAGTGCTAGAAAAGCTAAAATGAAATAAAAATGTGCAGACTGTTCCTAGGGCCACTCCCTAGATATTCTATTTACAAAGACAATGTCTCCATTCACATGGAGAACAGAATGCACAGTATTTTCCATCTGTAGTTTTAAATTGTTTTGAAGGAAGGCAGTATCTCTGAATCTCCAGACTCTCCAGGGGCCTTGTTGTCACATGTGCTTTAGCAGCAGCATGCTTTTGAAGGGATATGCTTTCTGTTGTTCATGTTTTTTTTTTTTTTTTCTGAGGAAATCCATGCTTATTCTGTACTACAGCAATGTAGAAGGTAGGCTGTATTCTATAAAAGATTGATGTGATTCCCACACAAAATTTTTCTCAGTAGGGCTTTGTTCTGGGTTAAAGGAGAATGTTATATAGAAGATACATATACACACACACTCCTCACCCAGGGAGGATGTATCATCAGTGACAGGTGACCAGCTGGGTGATCTGGTCTCCATTTCAGCCAGGAATAGAGACAGGACTGACTGGTATTGGTGGAAAATCTGATTCTTCTTTGACAAAAACTGTCCCTAGTGATAAATCTCTTCACAAACTGTCTGTCTTCATCTCCACAAAGGTCTATCCAGGACTTCTATTTGATTTTAGAACATACTGAGATAATTATGTATTTCTTTACCTGTCTCTAAAGGAGCATATAGGATACACCATCTATAATCTTTTGAGCTTCTGTCTTTTCATGCGCATTAACATTTCCGTTACAAAAGATCACTTGAAATGTGTCTATGATAATTTTATAATTTCCATAAATTAAATGACATGAAATCTATATCAAACCATTGCTCCTTTTTGCCCTTGTATTCACCAAAATAAATCATTTTTCTAATTTTACTTGAAATAGAATTGGTGCCTTTTTGTTAAGGTATTATTGTAATAATGCTTAATATTTAATAATATCACCTTTGAAATCTGGCTTTTAATTATTTTAATGTTAATCATGCTCACTCCTAAAGGTAACTGTTCATTTACTTTAGCCTTTAATAAAAGGACCTGCCGCTGGACTTAGGAAGAGAGGTAGGAGGTTGATGTTTTAAATAATAAGTACAATTTCAGGCAAGTGTTTGCCTGACTTTTTTAATGCAAAATTTTAAGCACATTTTCTGAAAAAAAGGAAGAGGAAAATTGTTCAAAGAGGCAGCAACTTCTATTCAAAGAGAAAAAGTATTCAGTTCTTTTGAGAAGCCTCTTCAGTGTGTTATGACCCCACAGTAAAATAATTGGGCTATCTTCTAATATTTTGATAATTTAGAATATTTACTCTTTGAAACTGTTTTGTCTCTTCATGTTTGGATTTATCTGTAACAGATATGGAACCAGCATATTTGTAATATTACCTCCTAGTACTTTATATCTTATGGTCTGATAGCAGGTACTTATATCAAGGAGCTACATTTAGCTCTGGTCATGTCAGTAATCTAGATCATTTATAATAATCTATCTTCTATCTCTTTAAATAATTTTTAAATTTCTGTAGTAATTTCTAAAATTGGCATATCAGCTTTATTCCTTTCTACTTGGTACTGTGACTTAATGAACTTGAGGCTTATTTCTTCATCATTAGAATTGCTTTCAAAAAAATAAAAAGTCAGCCTTAGAACAAACACATATTGCTTTTTTCCCAGCTTTACTGAAATATAATTGACTTACAAATTGTGTAAGTTTAAGGTGTATAACATGATCATTTGAGACACATATATATTGTAGAATGATTACCACAATAAGTTAGTTAACATATCTATCACATGATTAATTATTTTTCTTTTTTTGTGGTGAGAATATTTAAGATCTACTCACTTAGCAACTTGGAGTATATAATTCAGTATTGTTAACTATAGTCATCATACTGTACATTAGATCTCCAGAACTTATTTATATTATAACTGAAAGTTTTTACACTATAACATCTCCCCATTTCCCACCTCTGCCTGTATCAACTACCATTCTATACCTTCATAATATGAGTTATGCTTTTTTAGATTCCACATATAAGTGATGTCATACAGTGTTTGACTTCCTCTTTATGAAATATTTCACTTAGCATAATACCCTCAAGATCCATACATGTTGAAGTAAAGGTAGCATTTCCATCCATCTTTTTTTATAAGTTAATGATATTCCATTGTGTATGTTTACGTCATACACACACACACACACACACACACTACAATATATATATCCCATTTTCTTGCATTTTCCTTATCCATTCATCCACTGATGGACACTTAGGTTGTTTCCATGTCTTGACTATTGTGAATAATGCTGCAACAAATATGTTGATGCAGATTTTCTCTTCAAGATTGTAATTTAATTACCTTTGGATATTTACCCTGAAGTGGGATTGCTGGATCATATTGTGGTTCTACTTTTAATTTTTTGAGGAACCTGAATACTGTTTTCCATAGATCTGTACCAATGTACATTCCTACCAACAGTGAAAAAAGATTCCTCTTTCACCACAACCTCATCATTTGCTATCTTTTGTCTTTTTGATAACAGCCATTTTAACAGATGTGAGATGATATTTCATTGTGATTTTGATTTGCTTTTCCCTGATAAATAGTGACGTTGACCATCTTTTTATGCATCTGTGGGACATTTGCATATCTTCTTTGGAAAAATGTATAGTCCTTTGCCTATTTTTAATTGAATTATTTGTTTTTTCCTGTTGAGTTGTATGAATTCCTTTGGTATTTTGAATATTAACTCCTTATCATATATATGATTTGCAAATATTTTCCCTCATTTCTTAGATTGCTTTTTTATTTTGTTCACCATTTTCCTTACTGTGTAGAAGCTTTTCGATTTAGTCCCACTTGTTTATTTCTGCTTTTGTATGTTGTGCTTCTGGTGTCATATCCAAAATATCATTGCCAAGACTAATGTCAAAGAATTTCCCCCCCTATTTTTTTTAGGTGTTTTATAGTTTCCAGTTTTACATTTGTATCTTTAATCCATTCTAAGGTAATTTTTTCAAATGATGTAAGATGGGGGCTCAGTTTTATTCCTTTGTATGTGAATATCCAATTATTCTATCACCATTTATTGAAGAGACTATAGTTGATCGAATATGCGAGGATTAATTTCTGAGCTCTCAATTCTGTTCTAGTGGTCTAGTGCCTGTTGAAATGTCAGTGCCATGCTGTTTTGATTACTATAGTTTTGTAATATATTTTGAAATCAGAAAGAGTCATGCCTCCAGATTTGTTCTTCATTCTCAAGATTGCTTTGGCCATTTGGGGTCTTTTATGGTTATATATGGATTTTAGGATTACTTTATTTAGATAGAAGTTGCCATTAGAATTTTGATAGGAATTGCATTGAATCTATAGATGGCTTTGGGTAATATGGAAATTTTAGCAATATTTATTCCTCCTATCCAAGAACTTAATATATTTTTCATTTTATTTGTGTCTTCTTAAATATATTTTATCAAAGTCATAATTTTCAATGTACAGGTCTTTCACCTCCTTGGTTAAACTTATTCCTAAATATTTTATTGATTTTGATGCTGATACAAATGTCATTGTTTTCTTTATTTCTTTTTTAGATGGTTTGTTGTTAATGTATAGCAACATGAATGACTTTTATGTCTTATATGTTTATTATACCCTGTAACTTTTCAGTAAAAATTCAAACCTAAGAGGTTTTTGGTGGAGTTCTTCAGTGGAATTGTATACATTTTGCTAAAAGTTATTTTAGAAACATTATGTTGCCATATTTTTGCAATTCTGAGGTGTGCTTCCATTTCTTGAGAGAAGGTAAGATAGTTTACTCAACAAGAATAAGAGAAAGAGCACCATGAAGTTCTTTGGTTTATGGCATGTCTATATAAATCAGAATTCTTCTCCAGAGCAATACAAACTTCTGGATAAATAATGTTCCATCTAAGATTAGAAAAGAACTACTCTGGAAGCCCTATTAAATATTCTCTTTCCCTGTTACAGTAATTTACTGTACAATAGATCATACCATATTTGCCAATGTATTTTTAAATACTTTGCTGAAGCCACAGGAAATATTATCAAATGGTTATCTTTTATATCAACTCTCCACAAATATGGAAAATAAAGTACTATTTTTATAAAAAGAAAATTATATATGGCATATATGGCATTTTTTTATGATCTAACTGTAATAGGAAGAACTTCAGGAATGAAAAGTGCAAGACACCTTAAGAGAGTTTTTATGAACTTCCACTCAAAATGGTTTCTGAATGTAATCAGTTATGTAGCCTTCCCACTGAATTGTCTTATACAAATAAAGAAAAAAGATGATCAAATACCAAATACCAAAAACTAAATGTAAAGGACAACCTCATACTAAAATATGGGCTCCTTAGCCAAAATAGAAGACACATAGAAATGAATTTAAAACATAAACAAATAAAGGGATCTGTCTCATGGGAAATAAACACTTTTGGACCTATGAAATATTTTTAAGTAGGAAGACATTGCACAGTTTCATAATGTTTATCATTGAACTCAAAAGACCAGGGTTTATCCCACTGAAGAAGCATAGGCAGCTGTTCTTCTATTCCAAAATGGTATCTGCTCTTCCAATATCAAGTAAATTAGTTAGAATTTACTCCCTCACAGCTAACATCCCACCATCTTTCTACATTATTTTGCAAAGAAAACCCTCAAGAAAATAAGTTAACTCAGTTGTTCACCATTTCCCCTTCTAATGTCCAAGAGACTCTTCTCATTTCATATCTAACTTGACATCTTAGCATGGTCTGGTATCAGTTGAGCATGTCCTCTTTTAGAATCTCTTGATTTATATGAAATCATGCTTTCTGATTTATTATTAACTTTTTATCACTCCTTGATAACTAACATTTACCAGTATTTTCTTTGTTAATAAGGTCTGTGTTAAATTTTGAAGAAAACAAAACTTAGGTTAAGCAAAACAGGCTGTCTAGGTGACTCAATGTCAAACACTATGATCGTGAGTACTATGTTTTTCCTTCTTCACTGTGTGATATTTTCATTAATTCTTTATTTTATTCAACCATATGTTATAAGGACAAGAAGCAGAAAATTTTCAAAGAAAATAAATAAGCAAAGTAATAAAGAAAACTATCCTGGGATGGTAACAACTCAAAAGAAATGATGTATGCTATGAGAAAAATTACATTGTCAAAATCCAAAGAAATCTAAAGATTAAATGTGCTCCTTATCAAATTATCCATGAGATTTTTTTTTTCACAGAAGTAGAACAGATAATTCTAAATTTATATGGAACCACAAAAGACCTAGACTTGCCAAAGCAATCCTGAGGGAAAAGAACAAAGCTGAAGGCATAATCCTCCCAGATTACAGAAAATACTGCCAAGCTACAGCTATCAAAACAGCCTGTTATTGGCACAAAAGCAGGTATATGGATCAATGGAACAGACTAGAGAGCCCAGAAATAAACTGACAGACTTATGGTCAATTAACCTTCAACAAAGGAGGTGAGAACATATAATGGAGAAAAGGCAGTATCTTCAGCAAGTGGTGTTGGGAAAGCTGGACAGCCACATTTAAATCAATGAAGTTAGAATACTCTCTCACACCATACACAAAAATAAACTTAAAATGGCTTAAAGACATAAACATAAGACAGGATGCCATAAAACTCCTAGAAGAGAATATAGACAAAACATTTTCTGACATAAACTGTAACAATGTTTTCTTAGGTCAGTCTCCCAAGGCAAAAGAAATAAAAGCAAAAATAAACAAATGGGACTTAATTAAACTTATAAGCTTTTGCACAGCAAAGGAACCCATAAGTAAAACAAAACAACAACCTATGGAATGGGAGAAAATATTTGCAAATGATGCAACCAACAAGGGATTAATTTCCAAAATATACAAAGAGCTCGTACAGCTTAAAAAATTTTTTTTAATTAAAAATGAGCAGAAGATCTTAATAGACATTTCTTCAAAGACATACAGATGGCCAATAGACAAATGAAAAGATGCTCAATATTTCTAATTATTAGAGGAGTGCAAATCAAAACTACAATGAGACATTACCTCATACCAGTCAGAATGGTCATCACCAAAATTCTACAAATAATAAAGGCTGTAGAGGGTGTGGAGGAAAGGGAACCCTCCTGCACTGTTGGTGGGAGTGTAAATTGGTGCATTCACAATGGAGAACCATACAGAGGTTCCTTACAAAACTGGAAATAGAGCTACCATGTGATCCAGCAACCCTATTTCTGGGTATATAGCTGGAAAAGATGAAAACTCTAATTAGAAAAAACACATGCACCCCAATGTTTGTAGCAGTGCTATTTACAAAAACCAAGACATGGAGGCAACCTAAGTGTTCATGGAAGATGAATAGATTAAAAAGATATATGAGATGTATATGTATATACGTATGTATGTGTGTGTATATATATATATTGTATATAATATTGTATATGTAATATATTATATATATATATATATATATAATGGAATTCTACTCAGACATAAAAAAGACAGAAATAATGCTATTTGCATGGATGAATCTAGAGATTATCATATTAAGTGAAGTAAGTCAGACAAAGACAAATATCATATGATATCACTTATATGCAGAATCTAAAAATAAATGATACAAATGAACTTATTTACAAACCAGAAATAGTTTCATAGAAAACAAACTTATGGTTGCCAAACAGAAAAGGGGGGAGAAATAAGTTAGGAGCTTGGGATTAATAGAAACACATTACTGTATATAAAATAGATAACAAGAACATAGTGTATAGCACAGGGAACTATATTCAATATCTTATATATAACTGAATCACTTTGCCATACACCTGAAACTAATACAACATTGTAAACCAATTGTACTTCAATATTTTTTAAAATAGTAATAAAAAGTTTACCTGGGAATAAAGAGAGCTACTGAAGAAATAACTCTTGTTACTCATGAAACATGAGTTAAAATAAAAAGCTGGTAATAAGAAAGTTTTTGTGTTCCTTTTCGAATGAGTAAAAACTAGAAAGGCCCTAAAGCCTGAGGGCCATATGAACTCAGAGTATCTGAGGAAATAATAAATGTGAAATGAAAGGGGAATAGAAGGGCATATAGTTTTTTCTTTAAGGCATATAGTTGCGAGATGAGCAGAGACATGCAGGTCATGGTAAGACTAGTGTTTACTACAAACATGGTGAGAAACAATCACAAGTATTTAAACAAAGAATTAATAAGACATGATTCCATTAACTACTCTGGAGAGAGAGTGAACCTGTGGAATGCTGGGGACTTGGGAAAGCAAGACTTGTATTTTGAGTATGCTGAAATGAGGATGCCTTTCAGATAACCAAGCAGAACTGACAGAAGATATGTATATGACCATATCTGGTCAAGGAAGAAGTCAAAACTGTATATAAATCTGACAGTTATCCATTTAAATTATTTTTAAATCCATGGAAAATACATTAACTCAGTTTTAAAAAGGTAGATAGAAAAGAAGTCCAAGACCAGGACCCTTGGGTTCACCAATACATCAAGGTCTAGGAGAAAAGTAGGAGCCAGCAGAGGAGACTAATATAGGTGGAATGTCCATTGAAATGGAAGAAAAACCACAAATAAGTGCAATAAATGGTGTTATGAAAATAAAGTGTTAAAGGTATTTCAATACTAAATGGGTAAAGAATTTTGTTTAAGTTTGCTGGGATATTAACTACTGGATTGGCAAACGGAAATATTTCAGATCATGAAAAGAACAATTTGAGTAAAGTGGTAAAGATAAAAGTTTACACGGAATGAGTTAAAAAGATAATAGGAATATGAGCAATGTAAGTCTGAAAAATTGCTTATCATTCATTCTCCAGAGACTCCACTCCAATGACAAAAAAAGGAATTGTTTTAAAGGCGAGAACAAAATATAGAGTGTGAAAGAAATAGCAGATGCAAAATTCTAGATAAAGAAAAAAGCTGAAAAAGTGTCAACCGAATGAGCAGACCTGGAAAAACAAGTCAACTGGCTATGGGAAAAACTCCCTAACACTCCATGTACCGAACAATATTGGTATTTTTGAAGGTGGTTGAAACAGGTGGTGAGAATGGAAATATTGGTTGAAATACTATTTGAAAGACAATAGGTCCCCAGATTCCCTCCCTGTCTCTGCCCAGCTGGAGGACTGCTGCTCCAACACAGAAGACAAAGAAGATTACTTTCCAGTAAGGTTGAATGAGAATGATTATGAAATAGGGAATATACAGCACAGTAAGAATAGAAGTGATGTATTGAAACAGGGATGATTAAGTGAAAAATATATCCTGAATGTTAAAATCCCAAGCTCCTTTTCTCCACTTGTAACCTGGTGCACCAGAATGAAACTTCATTATATGATGGTGGCCTATCCAGGAGGAGAGCAGTATGGGAAATAGGAAGTGGTCAGCAAGGTTTCACAAGAGAAAGAAGTCAAGAAGAATTCCAGTTTTTGGTGTAAACAAATACAAGAATAAAGTCACCATTTTGTGAGATAGGAAAGGGTGTGTGGAAATAAAAAGGTTTTGGGGGTGTATGAAATAAGGTGAGCATTGGAAATGAAGGTTTAGATGTTGACAGTTGGAACATATAGCTCTAAAGTTTTAACGTGAGCACTAAGCTAGAAATATACATGGAATTCATTAGTATACAGTTAGTATTAAAAACCATGAGGCTGGTTGTGATTAACTGGGAATTAACTACATACAAAGTTGCATGCATTGAACCTAGAACACACCAACACAGGGAGGTCAAGGGAAAGGAGACACCAACAAATTTTATCCTCCAATTGAGGAGGCAATCTTATTGAGGAGACAATAGGACATGGGATACTGAGAATAGAAAATAGGGATGTATTATTGCCCCTCTTGAGTGCACCTTTGTTTCAGAAATTAGAAGCCAGGGTGATGCTAAAGTGAGGACTATAGAAGTAATGTTGTTAAGAGAGGAGATGATGGTGTAATATTTCTATAAGGGAGTTTTAATGGCTTTATTAAAATATAGTTCACATAGCATACAGTTCAACTATTTTAAACACATAGTTCAACTGCTTTTTAATATTATAACAGAATTTCACAATCATCACAATCAATTTTAGAATATTTTTTATTACCTCACAAAGAAGCTCAAGCCCATGTCACTCCCTCCCATCTCCACGCTTCCAGCCTTAGACAATTATTAATCTACTATCTTTCTCTATGGTTTTACATATTCTGTATATTTCATCTAAATGGAATTATGTAATTATATAATACGTCATCTTCTGGATAAAGAAGATGTGGTATATTTATACAAGGGATTACTATTCAGCCATAAAAATGATAACATAATGCCATTTGCAGCAACATTGATGTCTCTGGAGAATGTCATTCTGAATGAAGTAAGCCAGAAAGAGAAAGAAAAATACCATATGATATCACTTATATCTGGAATCCTAAAAAAAAATAAGAAGAAGAAGAAAAAGAAGACATAGGAACTTAAATATAAAACAGAAACAGACTTACAGACATAGAATAAAAACTTGTGGTTGCCAGGCAAGATGGGGTGGGAAGGGACAGACTGAGAGTCCGAGATTTGTAGATACTGACAGGTAAATGTAGAATAGATAAACAAGTTTATACTGTATAGCACAGGGAAATAAATACAAGAACTTGTATTAGCTCACAGTGAAAAAGAATATGAAAATGAATATTCATGTATGACTGAAGAATTGTGCTGTACACCAGAAATTGACACAACATTGTAAACTGGTTGTAACTCAATAAAATTTAAGAAATAAATAATATGTCATCTTTTATGATTGATTGATTTGATTTATCATATTTTAAATATTTTCCATGTTGTAGAATATATCAGTATCACATTCTTTTTTATTGCTGAATTATATTCCATAGTATTTGTTCATTCTCAGTTGATGGGCATTTGGTTGTTTCCATTTTTTGGCTATTGTAAATAATACTGCTATGAACATTCATGTTCAAGTTTTTGTGTGAACACAGGTTTTCATTTCTCTTGGGAATACTCCAAGGGGAAGAATTAATGGTTTATATGGTAACTCTGTTTAACCTTTTGAGGAACTGTCAGACTTTTATTCCACAAGGACTATAACATTTACATTCTCATCATCAAACTGTTCTAATTTCTCCACAGCCTCACCAATACTTGTTATTATTTTTGTTTGTTTGTTTGTATCTCATTGTGATTTTGACTACCATTCCCCTAATGACTATTGATGTTCAGCATCTTTTCAGGTAGTTATTACCCAATGGCATATCTTCTTTGGATAAATTTCTATTCAAGTACTTTTGTTACAGAAATGGCAGGCCAGCCAAGAAACAAGCACCACTCGGAGGGTTGAAGTACTCAGGTTTATGACACCAGTGGGCTCAGAGGGGCTATCGCTCCAGAGCTCTAAGCGCCTCCGGGAAGTGTAAGTGAGGTTTTATAGGGTCGCTTGCAAGCTCGGGGTCCATCAACCAAGAGGGTGGGTACAGCTAGGCAGTATTATAAAAGCAGAAGCAAAGGGTCACTTGCAGTAACCTGAAACTGATCTAGCAAGGTGAGACTTAAAATTCATGAGTTAGCCCAGCCCAATCTTGGACCAGCCCAACTTTTTCCTTCTCATTCCACCTTCTTGATGCTTTTACAACCCAGGTTGGAGAAAGCATCATCCTCCATCTGTTGTAGAGGCTCATAATTGGAAGCTAACTTCTGGAGCTTTATAGCCTCTATCCGTTCACTGACAAAATGGTTCAGGACATTTAAGATATAAGGCCCAAATAGTAGAGCTGCACAAATTAGGAACAAGGGACTTATAAACGGTGCCAGCCAGGAGGTCCAGCCCAGGGGCCTGTCTGTGGGCCTTTGTCTGAAATATGTTTTCTCCGTTCCACCTGGTCCTGTAACTTTTGGGCCATCCCTCTGACAATTCTTGATTGATTGGCATAGAAACAGCACTTTTTGTCTATGAAGAGGTACAGCCCCCTCTCTTTGGATGTGAGCAGGTCTGGACCCCTCCTGTTCTGTAAGATCACTTCGGCCAGGGAGTCAGTCTGATTTTGCAGAGCTCCCAGGATTTCTGCTACACGTGGAAGTCCTTATTGAACTTCCTTGAGAGCTGATAATAGTAATAAGAGGATAAGGTTATGCCACCGATTCCCATGCCTCCTCCCGTCGCCACTCCCAGCCCCATGAGCAAAGGGATTAGTTATATAGCCCACTTTACTCTTCATGGCTGCTGGTGAGCTACAACTGAAATAGGGAGACTCTGGTTGTTGGGCAAAATATCTACCTGGGGGTGAGGTAGGCTAAAGCACACAGCCCTGTCCTCTTTGAGGGGGGAGGCATTGGTAGGCAAACTCGCCACACACAAAATAAGTCCCATTATTAGACCATCCCCGTGTGGGTTGGCAGCCCTGACACATACAGTGAGAAGTTTTATGACATTGATTTATGGTCAGATTGCCCCCTAATGGATTGGTTCCACTGTTGAAATAACATTCTGGTGCCTTGTAAGCGAGCTGTACCCAGTTTAGCCTGGGATTCCTAGTGGTGGAGGCGGCATTGCTGTTAGTCGTGGTGAAAACCTTAGAGAGGTTTGCCAAAGGCAGAGCTAGGTGCTGGATGGGACCGGGATGAAAGCACAGCCAGCAATCCTTTGCTAGGTTTGGATTGGAATGATTAAGAATTCCATGAACCACAGCCAACAGCCCATCTATTTGTGGAGCTAGATTCCGAGGCTCGGCTAAAGGTGGGAGTCTTATGGGCTCCCAGGAAGGCAATAGCTTCTGGTGCAGCCTCTGGACTGCTTTTTGGACTGCTTGCTGGCATGCCTGGTCTTGTACCCCTCCTCCATCATTCATCCCATAATGTGTTTGCTTGGTCCAGCACGCCGGCTTGCCTGGTGTGCCATAGCACTTGATGTCAGATGCACAGGAAGCCTTAACCATACCAATCCAGTAGGGCCTGACCTGATATGTGCACTCTGAAGCTGAGTCATAGCATTGACTCGGCTGATAGGTATAAGCTGTGAATCCAGGTTGGTACTTGGTCCACCTGTCACATGGTTCAATCCAAGTGCACTGCAAAGCCCAGGGAAGTGAAGGCATTAGTACCAGTAGCATCAGCTTTATGATTATCTTGGACATATTGCCATAGTGAGACAGCTAGTTATAACAAGGTATGAAAGGGCTATCAAGATCTTTTGGCCTATGCTCCAGTCAGGTGAAGCAGTGCTGGCCAGCCCCACCGCCAGTAGGCAGGCTAATATAGCAAGAAAGGAAAGGGGTAAGGGGGCACAGGAGGAGTATATTCAGTAGTTTTTCCTCAAGCTTCAGCTGTGCATTGACTAGCCAGCCTCTGGGTGTGGCTAGAGCAGGGCTTGTAGTCTTTCTCCTGGGTTCTCCAGATCTTGAGCCTGAGTGGATCTCCCAGGATCTCTCAGCTTTCCAGGAACCTTCTTCCTGGGGTGGGGTCACCGTCTTAATCCTGGAGTGATGAATCCATGGGATGATTCCTGCAACTTTAACAGTTTGGCTCACAAGGTCATTTCCTTTTTGGTGTCCCTTATAATGGATAATGGCCACTTCCTTTGGATCCCATATTGCCTCCAGTAACTGCAGAATTTCTTCTTTATTCTTGATTTCCTTTCCCCCAGCAGTCAAGAGTCCTCTCTCCTTATAGATGGCTCCATGTACATGTAGGGTTGCAAAAGCATATTTGGAGTCTGTGTATATATTGACTTGCTTTTCTCTCCCTTCTCTTAGTGCCTTGACCAGAGCCCAAATCTCTGGTCATTGGACAGACCATCCTGGGGGACAGATCATTCCTTGATCACATCACAGGTTGTTGTGACGGCATATCCTGCCTGCCGTTGCCCATCTTGCACGTAACTGCTGCCATCTGTAAAGAGCTCCAAGTCTGGGTTTTGGAGGGGCATGCCAGTCAGATCAGTCCTGCTTGCGTATGCCTCTTCAATGACTTCCTCACAGTCATGGTCAGGCTGTCCTTCCCCTTCATGTAGGTAAGTGGCTGGGTTTAGGGTTTGCACAGTCTCCAGTTGCACCCTTGGATTCTCACGTAATAGCCCCTGGTAGTGGGTCATCCTTGCAGTAGTTATCCACTTGTAACCTGGGCCGCTCATCAGGCTCACCATGGAGTGGGGTACTCTAACATTTAAAGTCTGCCACAGCATGAGTTTGTCTGCCTTATTGACCAGGAGGGCTGTGGCAGCGAGGCCCCACAGACAGGGTGGCCATCCTGATGCCACTGGGTCCAGTCTTTTGGACAAATGGGCCACTGGGTGCTGCCATGGACCCACGTTCTGAGTCAGGACTCCAAGAGTGATTCAATCTCTTTCATGAATTCTTGTGTCACATCTCGCAGGCCCAATGCCGGGGCCTGGATTAATAGTTTTTTTTAGCTGCCTGAAGGCATTCTCTTTTTCAGCTTCCCACTTGAGGGTTTCCTTTCCTGACCTGGCAGTTGCCTCATAGAGGGGCTTGGCTATCCTTGAAAACCCAGGGATCCAGATCCTGGTTTCAGTATAGTGCAGATAACTTGTTTTCATTCTGGCCGCAAGGCTCGGTGTCCTTCTGAGGTAATGAATCCCAGGTATTTGACTGTCTTCTTACAGATTTGGGTTTTTTCCCATGAGACCTTGTATCCCATAGTCTGGAGTAACTCCAGGAGGGCTCAAGTTCCTCTCCAACAATTTTCTTCATCTGGACTGGCTAGTAACAAATCGCCCACATATTGGAGCAGGGTGCAGTTCAATGTTTCCCCAAGGAATTTTACAAGGTCTGTGGCTAGTGCTTCTCCAAACAGGGTGGGAGAGTTTTTAAATCCTTGGGGAAGGCGCATCCAAGTCAGTTGGGTTTTCCTCCCTGTATGAGGGTCCTCTCATTCAAATGCAAATATGGGTTGGTTTAGCAGCAAGAGTTGAAGGCAGAAGAAAGTGTCTTTAAGGTTCAGACATGTGAACCATCTGGCACTTGTGAGAATGAGGCCTGGGAGAGTATATGGGTTTGGCACCACTGGATATAGGGTGATGATTGCTTTGTTGAGCTTCCGTAGGTCCTGAACTGGCCTATAGTCTGTTCCCTCCACTTTACAGGGAATAACAGTGTGTTTCAAGGAGATCTGCATTCAGTTAAGACTCCCTCTTGTCGTAGGCACTGTATGTGCTTCTGGATTCCCAGGTGTGCCTCTTGAGGAATAGGGTATTGTCTCTGCCTGACTGGGCCAGCTCCAGGCTTGAGGTCAGTTACTAGTGGTGCCTGATTATGTGCTAGGCCTGGTGGCCCATTTTCAGCCCAGACTGATGGGAACTCTTCCATGAGCCCATCAGGGTTTTTCTGGGATTCACTATTTTCATACAAATGCCATTCCTCCTCTTGGGGAGCAGAGATAGCCAGGATCATGGACCCCCCCCCCGGAGGGTCAGGTACACCTGGTTTCCAGAAACAGAGTTGATTTGAGCAGCCAATTTAGATAGAAGGTCTCATCTGAGCAATGATATTAGGCATTCAGGCAAGCATAAAAATTCATATGTCATTAGACAGCCCCCTACTTGGTAGGATCATGGTTGGCAGAAATGGTGGGCAGTCAAGTCCCCAGTAGCCCCTATAATGGTTGCCTTTTTCTTGGTTAAGGGGGCTATAGGCTGGGTTACCACAGAATATTCTGCTCCTGTGTCTACCATAAAAGTCATTGGCTGGCCGTCTAGCATTTTGACCTTGGGCTCCCAGGGGCCCAGGCGCAAGAAGCCCGGTACTCCCTATTCCAAGTCGATTCTGGCCAGTCCAATGAGGTTTTCAGTTGGAGGTTCCAGTTGGTAGGTAGGCTTCTTGAGGGGTGCTCTCTCCCCATCCTTTCTATTTGGACACTTATTCTTCCAGTGTCCTGTCTCCCGGCAGTATGCACACTAGTCTTGATCAGGGGCGTCCAGGGTCAGGGTCCCCTCTTCTGGGGTGGAGCAGGGTTCTGGTTGAAGCCCATCTCTCCCAGGGCTGCTGCAAGAAGTGCGGCTTTCTGCTTCATTCACCAGTCTGCCTCTCGTTGGACTTCCCGCTCTTAATTTACAAAAACCTTGTTTGCTACTTCCAGCAGCTGTGTAGAGTTCATCTCTGTGAATCCATCTAGTTTCTGGAGTTTCCAGTGTATATCTGAGCATGATTGGGCTATGAAAGCAGTGTTGATCATCCACTGGTTTTCTTGCACCTCAGGATCAAACAGAGTATACACTTGGAATGCTTCACATAGTCTCTCATATAAGTCAGTGGATGTTCTGTCTGGCCTCTGGGTCACCGAGGTCATTTTGGACATATTAGTCGGCTTCTTGGCTCCCGCCTTGAGCCCTTGTAGGATGGCCTCCTGGTACTCACGTAGTACTTCTCTTCCTTCCTGGGTATTAAATTTCCAATTTGGTCTGGTGTCAGGGGCCCGTGTCATGGCCCATCCTTCAATATTCAGGGTGTCCCCAGGGTCTCAGCCCTGCAGGCATTTTTGTGCTTTAGAGAGAACGTGTCCCTCTCCTCCGTATTGAAAAGGGTCAGAAGCAACTGGCAGACATCTTCCCAGGTGGGCTGGTGAGAATGGAAGGTAGACTCTCTGAGGTCAATCATAGCCTGAGATTTTTCAGAGTAGGAAGGAGTATGATGGTACCAATTGAGAAGGTCTGTAGTGCTAAAGGGTTGGTAATAGAGTACAGGGTGCCCAGGCTGAATAACTCTGTCTTCCCCAGCTTGCTATGGCCCTTGTGTCTCCCACAGCAGCATTTGGAGGGCAGGTGGTGCTGGTCTTCCAGCTTGTGCTGAGTGGAGTCTCCTTCCTACCAGCTCAGGCTGGGGGCTGGGCTCTGCCTCTGGGTCCTCAGGTTGGGGTGGTGGTGACACAGAGGGTGTTGGTATCTCCAGTGGGACCGGACATGTCAGTGCCTCAGGGACATACAGAGGGGGCAGGCATATCTCATCTTCTGTGTCTCCCTGGAAAATAGGCTTTTCTCTATCTGCCTTCTTGGCCTGGATTGGCTGAACTGCTAATATCTTGCATTGTCCAGGCCCATTTGAGCAGAACCGAATCCATGGGGGTAGAGTTCTGGGTGTTATTCAGCCAGGATTCAATGTAAGGGAATTGGTCTAGGTGGCCTGGGTTTCTAGTGATTATTTAATAGACTGCTCACACTGTTGTAGGTCCAGAGTTCCTCCTGAAGGACACCTGACTCCAAAGGTCAGCCATTCAAGTTTACACAAGGTGCAGAGCTTGCCAGGGGTCATTCAAACTCCATAGTCTCCTGTGAACCCCCTTTTTGAAATTCTTAATCATGCAGTCTAGGATTGTGGGCTTTGACTTCGAGCCTCCCATTTTGTCGAGATGTTTTAAGGGTGGTAGACCTGTTGCTTTGGGTACTTGGGAAGGCAGCCTTTATATCTCCCCCTTCTCCACTCTTCAAAGCACTGGAGCTCCTAGAAGGACAGCTCTCTTGCTGGCTCTATGAGTTATTTGAAGGCTAACTTGGTCAGAGAGTCCGAGTTCCAGACACAGCTGAAGTCTCTGAAGCCCAAGGCAAGAACTAGCTCCAGGGACTTCCTTACCAAATCCTCTCTATATCCAGAACTAACATACTGAGGGACTGGGACTGATGGTTGATGGCTAAACAAGTGGACTAGAAAGGGGACTTCTAAGGCCAAGTGAACCCAATCTTGAAGAAATCTCTGTTCTAAACTCAAGTCCTAAGGGTCTGAGGTTAGGCAAAAGGGACTTCTTAGGTTGGTTCAGGAGCTGGGACAGCAAGTCTTGAGTGTTCTGTGACAAGGTTAGGTAAAAGACTTTCTCGAGGAAATGGCATCCTAGCCTCCAGGGGCACAGGGGGGCGCTGACTCATTGGCTGCTTTATGTCCCTTTCCCTCCCCATATGGCCACCCTGTGCCAGTGTCACAGACAAGACAAGGGAGGATTTTTGCTGTGTCTGGCTGGCCACTCCCCTCATGGGGACGAAGGTGCCTCTTAGCTTTGGTGGGTCAGTATAAACCACTGACTCTGATCGATACCCTGAGGGGTAGATACTGCCCTGAGACATATGAGGTCACCATGGAACCAAAGGTTGGGACTCACTCGCACTCCATGCCCAGAGGCCATGGAGCTACAAATTCGAGCCTGGTCGCATGCTTTTCAGGCCACATATTCACACACACACACAAACACATAGAGGTTAACAACAGTCCTCCCACATTATCCTGAAACCTGGTGCACCATTCGGGTGAAGGAAGGGATCAGCCTCTGTCCACTGGGACAGGACCTGACTTTAATCCTGGGGTCCTACCTTGTCTGGATGGTTCCCTGGTGAGTCTGTCCATCCCTCCACCGAGTCTGATGTCTAGCCTCATGGGGGGCTGAGCCACTGCAAAAGAGAACCCGGAATACAGTCGGGTGGCACCACCTCATTCATCACCAGAGTCTCATCCCCCTATTGGCCAGATCCACCAGTCCAGCGGCTCAAGGGGCCAGCATGGTTGAATCTTGCTGGAGCCTCCAAAAATTTTACAGAAATGGCAGTCCAGCCAAGAACCAAACACCACTCAGAGGGCTGAAGTATTCAGGCTTATTACACCGGTGGGCTCAGAGAGGCTATCACTCCAGAGCTCTGAGTGCCTCTGGGAAGTGTAAGTGAGGTTTTATAAGGTAGCTTACAAGCTTGGGGTCCATCAACCAATAGGGTGAATACAGCTAGGCAGTATCATAAAAGTAGAAGCAAACGGTTGCTTGCAGTAACCCGAAATCAGTCTTGCAAAGTGAGACTTAAAATTCATGAGTTAGCCCAGCCCAGTCTTGGCCCAGCCCAACCTTTTCCTTCTCACTTGGCCCTTTTTTAATTGGGCTTTTTGTAGTTTTGTTATTGAATTGTAAGAGTTCTTTATATATTCTGGATACAAGTTCTTTATCATATAAAGATTTGCATATTTCTCCCATTCTGTTTGTTGTCTTTCATTTTCTTATGGTGTCCTTTGAAGCAAAAAGTTCTTAATTTGGGTAAATTTAAATTTTTATCTTTTTTTTTCTTTTGTCACTTGTGATGATTTGGGTCATATTTAGGAAGGCTTTATGTAATTCAAGATCACAGAAATACATTCCCATATTTTTTCTAAGAGTTTATAATTCCAGTTCTTAAATTTTGGTCTATTGTATGTTTTGATTATTTTTTCATACATGGTGTAGGAAGAGGTTCAATTTCATTCTTTCCCCTGTGGACACCCTGTTGTTCCAGTACCACTTGTTGAAAATACTATTCTCTCCTAATTGAATTGTATTGCCTTCACTGTCAAAAATCAATTGATTCCAAACATGGAGGTTTATTTCCTGACTGTCAGTTCTATGCCATTGATCTCTACGTCTGTACTTAGCCAGGTCCACATTATTTTGATTACTGTAGCTTTACAGTATGTTTTGAAATTGGGAAGTTTAAGTCCTCAAGATAAATTAAGCAAAATTGTACTTGTATTCACTTACTGCTTGAATTATATAATTAGGTATTATTCATTAAAATTGTTGAGCAGTGGTTCTCAACACTCACTGAACAATTAATCATCTGAGGAGATTTTTTGAATTATCAACACCCAGACCCTCCCCAAGAGTTTTTGATTCAACTGGTCTAGGGTAAGGCCTTTGCTCTGGAGTAATTTATAAACTACCAGGGTGATTCTAATAGGGAGCAAATATTGGGAACTGGAGATTATTAACTTCTGTTAAGTACAATGGTTTTTATTAAAGTAAAATTAATACTGATTTAAAAATTATTTTAATCTCAAATAGTCTAGTTGCCATGTTTAGCTACATAGAAGTGTAATATTTGTTCTACAAAAAATTAAATCTTTATGATCGATATGATATAATGCCTGACATATAGAAGGCAATTAATGCATTTTATTTACCTGGAATCTTTTTTTCCTATTTGCTGTTCTTTAATAATATGCATTTAAGTGCATTAATAACTCTACAAAGTGTTTTATGTAATAGTTAAAATTATCCTAAGATAGTGCTGCTTTTCACACTTCTTTCTTTCAAAATGTCATGTAGTACCACAAGGATCACACTTCCAAAGGACTGTTGGTTTTGGGGAAACAAAAGTCCTTTGAGAAATTAAAGAAGCTATGAATTGAATAAAATTATGTTTATGGTTCCTGAAGTTCATCCATGAATAGATCCCCTCAAAATCCAAGGACTCTGCTAACCTGACTAAGGAATTATACATTGGAAGAAATTATAAGCTTATCATAAGGTAATAAGCCCATTATCTAAATTCTCAACATGTTACATAAATAAGAGTAAAAAATTTCCACAGTGACATTGAATTTTAATTGTAAAAAGATACTTTGTAATTTCATTACTGTTCTTGGCAAAGTTCTTACCTAGAGAGTCAGGGTTAGATATAATTACTCTCTTTAAAGAGGAAATGACAAGTAAAAAATATTTGGGTCATGCCCGAAGCAATCCAGATGTCCCTAATTGCTGTCTCTCTCCCATAAAAATCTTTAAAGTACTGCCTTGGGTATCTAAAATGTAGCATGACCAGTAAAAACCACCATCTATTAGGTTATTCAGAAAAACCTTCATAAAATTTAGAAAATATCTAATTTTAGAAGGTTCCTTTTGTGAATTATTGGTTAGTCTCTAAACTGGAAATGTCATAAATATTTTTCATACTACTAGTTTTAGAGGAATTCTGCTTGATTACCACACTAAATGACTATCTCCTGGCTTGTCTTTAAACCGTTTCTATTCTTGCTGGATCCAATTTAAGTTAAAAACCCATGGGTGATATAAAATCTTAAAACTGTACTGACATTTCTATAATCACAGAACACAGGAAAGAAGTGATTACTTTCCTTTACGGAATAAGATCAAAAAGTAGCAATATCTCTTGCTTCATTCATACTATATAAATAGTAAGTTATTACATTTTCCCTCCTGTTGGAATGCTCCTTGTAATTTTTATAATATTACTGACAATCTGTGATATTCCCTTTTAAAGGAAAGGGAAGGCTGATTAGAGATAAGAGAAACAAATGATAAGATGGCTTCTCATTTATCCTATTGCATTTTCTGGACTGGTTTTATTACAGAATTTTGTAAAATTTAATATGATAGAGAAAACTCACTTGAACTGATGCCACCAATCACATTACAAGTGATGTACTAGAAGAAAGCTTACACTTGTAGAGAACTAGACCATGCATCTCCGTGTGTATGTTTGTGTATGTATGTGTTTTAAATCCATTTCTCTCTTGATGACTATAATTGTGTAAAATAGCTTCTATGATGATCTTATTATTACAGATTTTCATCTAATTTTACCAAACCTATTGGATGAGGTAAATCTGCTGGATATACAGAAGTTATAAACTTCCCCAAATAGTTTGTAATATGTACTAATTTCTATGGTGTAAGTTCTCCCACCATGGCTAATTTCAAGCAACAATCACTGATCTTGAGTTGGAAAAAGATGGACACAATAGGCTCAGAGAAGTCAGTCTGAGATTTCCCATACCACTTGTTATAGCATACTAGACCAAGATTAGCAAATTGATTTAATAAGTATATGTAGGCTATTGGCCCTACTACTAACTACAATACACCTCTTTCCATATAGAGGACATTTATTATGATGACTTACCTATGGTTGGCAAATAAAGTTGAAAAGATGAAAATCATTCAAAGTATTTCTATGGTCACAATTAAGATAGAAAAAAATGAAAAAAGGTAATTAGGAAATCTCAACATGTTTGAAAACTATCAGATAACTCATTGATTAATGAAAAATTATGTAGAATTTTTAAAAAGTAATTTGAATACATGTTGATGAAAATTGCATATATTAAAACTTGTGGGAAACAAATTAGAGGAAAATATATACCATTAAATGTATATATTAAAAATGTGAATGTTGATAATTAGTAAGTTAAGCATTTACCATAACAAATCAGTATAGGGGTGAGGGTATAGCTCAGTGATAGGTCATATGCTTCACATGCATGAAATCCTGGATTCAATCCCAGGTACCTCCATTAAAATAAAAATGAATTAAAATAAAAATGAATTTAAAAATGTTTAGAACAATTTTAAAGGAAGTCAATATAAGAAGGACATATTAAATTAAATAATAAAATAAACAAATAATAAAGATAGAAGGATGACTTAATACAATAGAAAATTTTGAAAATAGAAGATGATCAATAAAACCAAAGTAAAAAAAAAAACTAACAACTTGGTTGAGGGGATCTGATCAAAGAGAAAAATGGACAAGTGATTTGAACTGACACTTCACAAAAGAAGGTTTGATAGATTGTATTATTGTACAAAATTTGCACATTCTTCTATGCCCCACTGGTGAAAGGCTTCACAATGCAAATTGCTTTGGCCAATGAAATATGAGTGAAAGTGACATGTGCCACTTAAGCAAAAGCTTTAATCCATGAAAGGTGCCTACCAGTTCTCCTTTCCATTTGTCATGAGACAAGTAATATCTGGAAAGGGGCTTCTTTATCAGCTTAGATCTCAGAGTGCAAAACTTCTGGATTAGAGCCACAACCAACTCAAGATGATCGAGTATCATGTATAAAAAAAATACCTTTGTTATTATAATTCACTCAGTTTTCTTTTGTTTTTTCCTTGACTTTTTGCTTTTCCTTTTTTCCCTTTTTCCTTTCTTATTTGGCTTATTTCCTTTCCTTTCCTTTCTTTTATTAAACAACAGCATAGTAATTTACAATAAACTGACATATGAAAATTAAACAACTGAAAAATTATTCAAGGTTTCTGATTAGAATCATGAGGTACTATCAAGCACTCACCTGAATGTATGAATTTTAAAAGACTGACAATATGGAAGAATCTCACAATATAGTATTAAGCCAGAAACACAAAATAATATATGCTGAATGACTATATTTATGTAAAATACAGAAAGAAAGGAGGAAAAACTGAACTAGATTGTTTAGGAACACATGCTTAGTTAATTAAACCCTAAAAGCAAGGAAATTATTATAGATCCTTAAGTTCAGTCATTCTTAGGTACCCCTCGAAGTCTATGGAAACCAAGTTGAAGAACTCAGGTTGAAGAATCCTGGAGAGAATTACTAGATTATTATAAGGCAGTAAGTCCACCTTCTGAAACAAATTATCATCTTGCAGTATAAATAGAAAGAATAAAGAAATTTCAACAGTAATAATGAATTTAAATTGTAAACAAATGCAACAACCAATACTTTGTTACTGCTCTTGGCAAAGTCCTTACATAGACAGTCAGAGTTACCTGTTATTCTCATTTAGAAAAAGTGACATAGAAAACAGACTTATGATTACCAGGGGGCAAGGAGTAGGAAGAGATAAATTGAGAGTTTGAGATTTGCAGATAACTAACTAATATATATAGACTAGATAAACAAATTTCTACTGTACAGCACAGGAAACTATATTCAACTTCTTGTAGTAACCCACAATGAAAAAGAATATAAAAAGGAATATATGTATGTATACGGATGACTGAAACATTATGCTGTACACAACACTGTAAACTGACTGTATGTCAGTAAAGTAAATAAATAAATAGCAACAGGTAAAAATGTTTGGTGTTTGGGTCATGCCGAAGGCAATCCAAATGTCTCAAATTACTGTCTCTCTTCCACAGTGTTTCTAAAATACTGTCTTGGGAATCCACAATGCATCAAAATAATAAAAGCTGTCATTTATCAGATTACTCAAAAAAACTCCTTAAAACTTGAAAATATCTAATTTTATTTTCTTTGTTTGAATTATTGGTTTATCACTAAGCTACAAATGACAAATATAATGTTGAAATAGTTTATTTCTCTATATCTTTCCTCTTGCTAGCTACATTTTTAAAGTATGCATTACCAAGTATTATATGTGAATTAAAATTAACCGGTTCTAGGATGAACCTATTTCTCATAATCCTTTCTTTCTACAGTTCCCTATAGTATTATAATGATTACACTTTCAGGGAAATGTTAGCTAACTTTTGGAGGATTTAGATCCCTTTGAGAGTAAGGAGAGGTCATGAACTGTCTCTTACCAGATAATTTTGCAAGGAAGTGGTTGACTTAAAAGTCTAGATGGTGATTACTTTTGAGAATAGTGATTAGGAGATGACTATGTAGGTTTTGTGGTACTGGCAAATAATAAATAAACAAGCAAACAAAAAAGACAGAAAATAAAATAAAAAGAAAGTAAAAAGAAGAAAGTAAAAATTAAAAATCCTATTTCTCAAGGAATCAATATAGGGAGATTTTCCATTACTTCTTACCTGTTAAGAAAAGGGCATAAAAGTGTGAGTTAGCTGAGAGACTACAAAGACAAATAGCATGTCCTGTACTCCTACGAGTCATCAGGCCCCAGGAAACCCCAAAGTAGGCCACATATCTTTGGCTTGTTTGTGCTTATAGACTTCTCTTAGGCACAGACCTATAATTAACTTCTACCCAGCATCCTACTGTGGTAGACTGTAACTGGGATGTCTGTGGAGATTAAATCTCAAATAAAATATGAGAATAGTTAAGTTTGCAATCATTATAGAAGTATACTATGTAGCTGTGCACTGGTAAAACTTTGGAATTTGTACATCAAGCAATATGGGCTACCATTGTGCCCCAATTCCCAGTAAAAAGTACTAATGTCAGTGAAAACACTTCCTGTAAACCATCCCTGAATCTCCACCCACAGTTAAGATACTTTTGGAGTCTGCAAGAGGAAGAAGGGAGACACTAGTTTATGGCATCCATTAAGTGTCCTGACACTCATTTGTTTCATATTTGCAGATATTTAGAGAATTTGCAATGCTTATTTTTGAACCTAGTGAAAGTTCCCTTGGGTGAGTATAAGTAATCTCACTCATCCTTAAAACTTGACCAATTTATGATCTAGCCCACCTTATCCAGACTGACAAATCATCCAAAGATTGTGAAAGAAACATAAAAGCTTAATTAATTAGAATGAGCCAACAAGCAAATAAATGATAAAAGTGAAAATGTCAACACCAATAATGAAAGTAAAAACAAACCACAGATATGAAAGAGAACATAATAAATACAGAAACCATTATGTAAAAATTTAAGAATATACATTTATAAACTTAAAATAGCAACAGAAGACAGAATATAAAAGTAAAATGTTTCCAGTAAAACTAAATAGGAAATATATTTTACATACTTACGACAGAGTTTTAATTACCAATGGTAAAAAAGGCCTGTGTGCTGAAAAGAAAGAGATAAACACAACTCAGATGGCTACAAGCAAAAAAGATAATATTTTGTTTTATTTTCCCATTAGCAGTATTGTATTTAGCCTTTTAACTCTCTGAAGACTATTTTAATGGGATGGAAACAAAACATCTGTTTGGTGATAAGCTAATCTGAGCAAATATTATTTCTTCTGAAACTCTCAAATCCATTAATAATGAAATAGTTTTAAGTGTTAAACCATGAAGCAGAAAGCATTTTTTGTTATATTAAAAAGTTTTAGAATAAAAGGGCCTTGGTTCAAATTATGTTTTAACATGCATTGCCTATGTTACCTTGAGAAAATAACAATATTTTTGAGCTTCACTTCCTCTTTCTCCAAATGGAAATGATACATTTTGAATGATGAAAAATATATCACTATTATCTGTATCACTCAGAAAACACTATTTTATTTCTAAAGATACCATTTAGTATAAAATCCACGGTTATTTCAGAGATGGTAAAATTTTTAAATTGTCAAATCAATAAAATATTATAATATAAATGAAGTATGAATACAAAATGAGTCAATGATGTTAAAATGGTTTATAAATTAAATCAATAGCATATTAATTCTATGTCCATAATCTAGTTTTTCCATATACACCTTAATAAGTTGTCCTTTATCTTGCTTCATACAGGGACATTATGTCTCCCCATAGAACTTATAAACCATTTAAGGAAATGTAATTTTTTGGTACTGCTACAATGCATAGCATGATTTTCCAACAAGATATCATTTGTTCATTTATAGATTTTGTGGAAAAAGTTGAAGGACCTATAATATTTTCCTGAACCTTACTATTTTTATATTCTGTGTCAATAAGAAAACCAAAAAGTTGCTACCCAATTTGGCATTGTGAATGAATATTCACTATGTTATGCCACTAGTATTTATTTATATCTTATGTTTGTTTTAGGGAAACTATATTACACACTTTACTTTTGAGAAAAAAATTTCCATGGGTTTCATATATTTCTGCTAATCTAGCAAAGTGAGGCACTGATTATTCTTTGATTCACATTATCTTTTTAAGGATAACGTCACAAAAAATTCTCTTGGTAAAGAGTGTGAAAGGACAGATTTGTCTAAAGCCTTGGAATGGAGATAAAGTCCCTCCAAAGCAAAGGTAACACATGCTTACTGTTCAGGGTAATAAAGATAATGTCTTCCCCCAGAGCAAAGATGGGGCATGTTTTTGGTCCCCTAAGTCCAGGGTTTCCCTCCTACAATGCAACTATTATGTGTTCATGTGTCATCTGGCTCTCCAAATGTCTCTTTATGGGAATTGGAACTTCAGAAAATAATACAAAATATTAACACTCTGTCTCCTGGTATTTCTGTGAGCAATAAACTGTCCTTCCTCTCTGACCCAAGAGTCTTGTGTATTCTGTCACCAGACAGGAAGCTATGGCAGGCTAATTTGTTAGCTTGCAAGTAGGGTAATTTTTTGAACACGTTTCTTGTACAGAAACTATCATTTGATTTAACCCACAGACTCTGATAATTATTACATCAGAGAAATTTCCAAAAGGAAACTCCTAAAGTTAGCACATGTACAATGTCATTCTATCATGTGGTGTCAGTTGGAAAGAATACTATCTAATTTTCTATATATAGGGTTACTTAACAAGAAAAGAGGTATGACTCACTGAAGGCATCTAAAGCTTTAGCTACTTCATTTTACATGTTTTTGGTGGATATAATGTCTAATAGGAGAATTTTGTTAAACTAATCATTACTTTTACATACACTGTACTCATTTTACATACAAAAGTATAGCTACATATATTTATAAAAGGGAAATCATGAGAGATGTAGCCAAGATGGCAGAGTAGGAAGACCCTGAGCTCACTTCCTTTCATGGGCACACCAAAATTACAACTATTTAAAGAACAATTATCTATAAGAATGATCTGAAAAAGAGCAGAAAAATTACTCCACAACTAAAGATGTAAAGAAGAATCCATAATGAGATGAAAACTAAACAAAATGAGACAAAATAGTAATATATTCTAAAGGAAAGAAAAAGACAAAACCCTGGAAGAAGAACCCAGCAAAGTACAGATAAGCAATCTACTGATAAAGAGTTCAAGGTAATGATCATAGATGCTCAATGATCTAAAGAGAAAAATGGGTGAACACAGGAAGAAGTTTAACAAAGAGTTAGAAAATATAAAGAAGGCCTAAACAGAGCTGAACATATAACTGAAATAAAAATACACTAGAAAGACTCAACAGTAGACTAAATGATACAGATGAATAGATCAGTTAATTAGAAGACAGAAATGGAAGTCATCCAAGCTAAATGGAAAAAATAAAAAATAGTTTAAAAAAATTAGAATAGATTAAGAGACTTCTGAGACAACATCAAGCATATTGACAGTTGCATTATATGAGTCTCAAAAGGAAGAGAGAGAGAGAGAGAAAGGGACAGGGAGTATTTTTAAAGAAATAATAACTGAAATCTTCTCCAAAATGGGAAAAGAAACAACTATCCAGGGCCAAGAATCACAGAGTTTCCCCACCAGAAATGAACCCAAAGAGGTCCTCACTGAGATGCATTATAATTAAAATAGCAAAAAGATAAATAGAGAATCTTAAAACAAAAACAAAAACAAAAACAGCAATATAAAAGCAACTAGTTACATATGAGGAAACTACCATGAGACTCTCAGCTGACTTTTCAATAGAAACTGCAGGGCAGAAGAGAGTGGCACACCATATTCAAAATGATAAAATGAAAAAAAAGAAAAAAATTCAACCAAGAACACTCTACTCAACAAGGCTATCATTAAGATATAAGAGAGAAAAATAAGATGTAAAAGAGAGAAAGAGATTTACATAATAGCAAAAGCTAAAAGAGTCCAGCAATACTCACCAGCTTTATGAGAAATGTTAAGAGGACTGCTCTGAGTGGAAAAGACATGACTAGAAACATAAAGTTTAAAGAGGAAAAAAATCTCACTGGAAAAGGTAAACATACAGTAAAAGCCACTTATAAAGCTAGTAAAAGACAAAGTAGTTAATCATCTATACCCACAATAAGAGAGGCATATAAAAAGATGTAAAATATGATGTCAAATATATTCAGTGTAGGGGGGATAAAATTGTAGAGGTGTTAGAATGTGTTCAGACTGAAGAGATGAACTTAAAATAAACATGTAAACATGTATGTATAAATGTGATATATATATATATATATATATATATATATATATGTTTTATATATGAACCAAATGGTAATCATAAATAAAAAACTGTTAATAAATACATACACAAAAAAGAAAAAAAAAGACTCCAAACATAACACTAATGTTAGTGATCAAATCAATAAGGGAAGAGAGTGAAAGAAGACATAAACAAAAATGAACTATAGAAACAAATAGAAAACTGTTAACAGATGGCAATAGTACATACCTATTAATAATTACCTTAATGTAAACAGACTAAATGCTCCAATCAAAAAACATAGAGTATCAAAATGGATTAAAAAAACAAGACCCATTCATATGCTGCCTACAGACGACTCACTTTAGATCAAAAAAAATACACACAAGCTGAAAGTAAGGAGATTAAAAAAGTTTTTCCATGCAAAGAAAAATTAGAAAAATGCTGAGGTAGCAATATTTAAACAGACAAAATAGACTTTAAAACAAACAATGTAAAAAGAAATAAAGAATGACATTACATAATGATAAAGGGATCAATTCAACAAGAAGCTATAAGAATTGTAAGTATATATCATCAAAAATAGGAGTTCCTAAATACATGAAGCAAATATTACCAAATATAAAGGAATAAATTGACACTAACACAATAATGATAGGAGATTTTAATATCCTACTTACATCAATGGAAAGATCATAGAGACAGAAATCAATATGGAAACACTAGTCTTAACAACACGTTTGACCATATAGCCTCAATTGATATATGAACAGAACATTCGCTCTAAAAGCAGTAGGATACATATACTTTCCAAGTGTTTATGGGATATTCTCCAAGGTAGATCACAGATTAGGCCACAAAATAATTCTCGTTAATTTAAGAAGACTGAAATCACACTAAGAATTGTTTTCTGACCACAATGCTAAAAGACTAGAAATCAACTACATTAAAAAAAAAAAAAAATGGAAGCTAAACAAGATGCTACTAAACCACCAATGGGTCACTGGATAAATATCAAAGAGGAAATCAAAAAAATCTGGAGATAAATAAAAATGGAAACAAATAATTCCAAAATCTAAGGGATGCAGCAAAATACAGTTGTAATAGGAAAGCTTATAGTGATAAGGGCCTACATCAGGAAACAAGAAAAATCTCAATCTAAATTTCTACCTAGAGGAACTGGAAAAATAAGACCAAACAAAACCCAAAGGCAGGAGAAGAAAAAAATATACTAAACATAAAAGCATAAATAAATAAAATAGAGAGTAAAAAATAGAAAAGAATAATTATACATATATATATGTATATGTAATTATAAAAGAATAAAATCTTGCCATTGTTGACAATGTAGATGGACTCAGAGGGTTTTATGCTAAGTGAAATAAGCCAGGCAGAAAGACAAATACTATCTTTCACTTACATGTGAAATCTAAAAAACATCTTAAACAGATGGACCAACAGGACAAAATAGAAACAGAGTCATAGATACAGAGACGAAACTGGTGTTTGCCAGAGGGAAGTGGGTATGGGGATTAAAGAAATAGGTGAGGGGGATTAAGAAGTACAAACTTCCAATTATAAAATAAATAAGTTTTGAGATGTAAAAAATAGGTAATATAGTCAATAATATTGTAATAACTTTTTATGGTGAAAAATGATAACAAGATTTTTCATGCTGATCATTGCATAATGTATAAAAGAATTGAATCAATGTATAAATAAAACTAATGTAATATTGTAATTCAATTATACTTCATTGTTTAAAAAATTTAAAAAGGTAAATCACCACAACTTTGTAAATTCTCTTCTTTGGGAAAAGTAAACCAATATTAAAATAATTTCCTTATCAATATTTTCTGCTAAATTAATATATCATATCATTCATATCATTCATTATACAAGCATTATATTAAAATGATATGTTTCAACTATTGTATCAGTGAAGAAGATGGATATTTATGGGAATAAAATGATAGTATTCAAAGAAAAATGCAATAGAGGACAAAAATAAATGTCAAAATGAGAATAAAAAATGTGCTGGTTTTTAGAAATCATTTATTCAGAAATGTTGCTTGGTTTTGTTTGATTTTACTCTTGCCCTCTTCCACCAAATTATTACTCTTCAGAATTTACTAATCCATAGATATTTTATGTAATGATTTTCAAAAAATAGCTGAAATTGTCCTCACATTTACTGAAAATGAATAATAAACAGTCAGAAAGCCAATGGGACAAAATAATAAAAAATCACTAAGCATTTAAGTTGAAAGATCTTTATAAATTACAGTATTAATCTGCACATTTGTACCAGAGAGTCCTAACATAAAATATTTATAGTAACATGATTGGTTCAATAATCTCAAAACCTATAACAGTTTAATTTAGATCACAGATTGATAATTAGGTTTAGATATATAATTAGCTATTTGTTATTTAAAGAATATAAGCATTCCCTAAGTCTTTTTTTATAGGAAAGTATTTCATTTATGACATTTGTTCAAATTATACAAATTAAGTTTCCAAAATAAGATGATTTATCAAGGTAACAGAATGACACTGGGAATAAATAGATAGCACTTTCCTCATTTTCAACAAAAAGCAAGGTTACATTACTGAAATTATTTATTAAAAAAAAATTATGGGAAGCTGAAATTGGCCACAAGTTCTTTAAGCTCCTACCATGGAGAAGTCAGGTTAAAATTCCCTCTCCTTGAATGTGAACACATTTTGTATCTGCTTTGACCAACAGATAATTGTGGAAGTGATGATGAGACAGTTTTTATTTCCAGGCTTTAAGAGACTGGCAGCCTCAATCTTCTACCTCTTGAATTACTCACTCTTAAAGCTCAGTTTCTATGCTGTGAAGAGTCTAAGATGAATTAGAGGGATTATTATGTATGTTGGGTACTGTCAGCAACCACAGGTGAGCTCTCAGATCACAAGTAGCATCAATTATCATCCACATGGGTGAGCCACCTTAGACATCTGGTCCAGTTGAATCTCCAGATACCTCCAACCCTGACAACCATCTGACTACAAATATATGTGAAATCCCAAGAGAGAATCAACTAACAGAGCCTAGTGAAGTCACAGAATTGTTACAGAAAAATAACAAAATGTTGTTTTTAAGATACTACATTTTAAGATGGTTCATATTTGTTATGCAACAATAAATTTAAAAACATAATTTTAAAATTATACATACACATATACAAATGTATATATGTATATATATATATTTGGATATTTTGTGTGATGATTTTCAAACACTAAAAGAATAGCTGAAATTGTCCTCACATTTCACAAGATTTTTCAAATATTTCAAAAATTATTTTTCAAATTTTTTTTTCAAAGTAAGAGCAAAGATTCACAAGATGATGATAATTGTAATAATTCATGACATAAACTTTATTCTTATTTTGAAAAATTACCAGTTCTGGTTTGGTTGAGAATATATGCTACATTAGGTAGAAGGGGTACTTGAGTCTCAAGTTATCCCAGAAGGAAAGATTTCAGCATAAATCCTGTTCCAATCTGGTCTAAATAGTTACTAATTATGGAGTTGTATGGGATCTAAGGAGTTGTGGCTACTATAAATAAAACTAAAACTTTTTGCTAAACCACAAGAGATTGAATATCTGACACTTCACCTCATGATTGATCACACAGGACAAACTAGAACACCTATGCCCTTTCTTGTTAAGATCAACAGCCCAGGACTATAAGATAATCAAGCTATTTCTCTTATGATTACAGTAGATAGATTTATGTATGTATATTTCCCCATATAGCCACATACCCATATAAGGCATACATTTATTAAATATAAAATCTGTGGAAAATATGGAATAGTATCTAGTTGAGAGAACATTTTAGGGATGACTGATCACACAGAAAGCAATTTTAAATAAAGCAAAAATGTAACTGGTATATTTAACAGACATGTCTCTTGGGTCATGAATCAAATTTTCTACTTTAGCAGTTGTCAAAGAATTTATGAATTCATTTAAAATCAGTAGCTTTATTCTTTCCTGAAAAAGTTTATGTTATTTATGTTCCATTGTTGGTAAATACATAATACCGAATTTAAATTAAAAATTTCAAGTGAAGTTGTTTGTTAATAGCTCCACTGACAATAAACATTGCAGCCTGTAATATTTGAGAAGTCCTCATTTATTACAAATCAATGTTATTTGTACTTTTTGACATATTCAGGATTAAAAGAAACCACATAACCATGTAAAATTAATTAAATGTAGTTGTGAACTTATTACAGTGATGCAGTGGTCTATAGCTCCTAGAAATCTATTTTTCTTTTGTTTAAAATTTGTCAAGTTGGTTGTGAAATATCTATTTTAAAATTTTTATAAGTATTAAATGCACATACAATCTCTCTTAACTCTCCTAGAAAATGCATTGTCAATTTCTTTGTTGTCACGTGCTAAAAATCTCTCTTGCAAACTTGAGTGAGGGCTCCTTGTATGCTATAATCTCCTGGCAAATTTCCTCAAAGTTATATATTAACATCATTGAAAGTGGCTGGGGAATAAACAATAAGAAAAAAGCTCCACCCTTGCGTATCTTTAGAGAGCTCGGAGGGGCCTAACTAAACCTAGAGAGATCATGGCTGAATAGAAAAACCTTATCTCATTTCTAGAATGAAAACTAGCATAAAAGAATGAATACTCAGTTCTTCTTGCTTAGCCAACCCAGACATTAGTCCAGAATATGGAGAGATGCTCAGAAATAGAAGATTGGAGAAAATCAGACTTCTCTGAGGTTTGAATATGCTTTAGTGGAAATGAAGGCATGCCTATGCAAATAAAGATTTTATGATTCTAATATGACAACTTTGAAGTGTTTATAATTATAACTAAATCAAATAAAAATTAACATGAGTACTTCCAAATTTTTCTCTTTTTCCCTCTCCTAATACTCTAGCATTTATTCTTTATATGGACTACATAAACCACCAGCAGCCCTAATTTTATAATTTCTAAAGATATAAATATTTCATAGTATGTGGATATTCACAAATCTAAATATAATATTTCAGGCTATAACATAAAATACCTTTATCTTTTTATGGCAGTTAAATTAATCTAAAGGAATTTGTTTTATTATCTTATACTTTTGGTAAATAATTTTCCATCTCTGATAATTCATGTCTTTGAAAACACATAAAATTTATAAGTCAAAATCAAAAGAGAAAATAAAGAAATAAAATCCAACTCCAAAGTCAGTTATTGTTGTTGTGTTTTTAATGAAGGAAAAATGGGGGTGGGGGGACCACTATGTTCTTGTTCAAATATCTGTCAACAAAAGTAATCAATAAATAATCTATAATAGAAATAGAAAGAGTTTTATTTGAGCCAAACAAAAGATTATAGCCCAGAAAACAGCCTCTCAGATAACTCTGCAGAAATGCTCCAGAGAAGCATGGTTTTCAGCACAGCTTTATATCTTGTCAGAACAAATAACATCAAACAAGTCAGGGATACATTCTTTCAAGTTTGGGGGGAAAAAAGGCATATCATCTTGTAAACAGAGAATCAGTATGACCTTGGCACCTGTGAGGGAAGTGCTATCATCAGTGCGGAAGGAGTACCATCATTGGTGTCCCAAGAAGGAAGACATTTAATCTTTATTTTTAATACCGACATAACTCACTTCTGGCCAATGCATTATTTTCTTTATTAATTAAAGCATATGTACAATGAATGTTTGATAGGCCACAAACAGGCTGGTTAAGTCAACATAAAGTGTGAGTTAAATCATTTATACACCAAAATTGCTTCCCTATGTGTCAATATGTGAAAATTTCTTTCATCATATCCTATCACAGTTAAGAAATTTATAATTTCAAATTTTTGTGTTGCTTTATATAATGTTTGAATAGAAAGCAGCTTTTTTTTTAAGATAGTGAGAATTTAAAAAAATTTAATCCATTTGGAAGGTACTAGTGTTCCCTTGGCAAAGTTTATGCCAAGAGACAAAATGCATCATTTTCCACTGTAGCAAATTATACAGTAAAATCTGTCAGCTGTCACTTCCAGCTTTGGATAAAAATCCTCAATAAACCTCTGAGACAATTATGATACATTTTTCTGAATCTGGTCACCATAAATATCCAGTGTGTTCTAGGGGTTTGTTGTTGCAGTTTCCCAAAAGCAGCTAAATATTAAGTGGATATAAAATAACCAGAAAAATGTTGCCACAGAATCTCTATTATTGATTGTTATTATTCACTTTGCATTTTTTTAGTTTTGAGCAGAGTTAAGGTTGCCAATAATTCATTCTGCTGTTGTCAAGTAATCAGCTACCAGGCTGCCTACAAGCTTCCTGCCCTTATAAGCTGCCAATTTAAGTTGAACTAAATGATGCATAGTTTAAGTCACATATATTCTTATATTTGTATTGAAGTGAAAAAGATATGATATAAAACAAGCAAGTCAAAATAAATAATGACACTGAAGTCCTCATTTCATCCAAGGAAAATTTTGTAATTGTGGTTTTGAGATATGAAATTGAACATAGGTTAAAGTAAATAACCAATACTGTCTCCTCCAAATACAAGATTCTATGACTTATAGATAAATATACAGAGAATGGCATACATTTTATCTCCATCACATCTAACATAGTATGTATGTAGTAGTAAACCATAAGGGCAAACTTTTTCAATTAACCTACAACCTTCAACGAACTGCATGTGTGAGTTTCTACTTTTTATACTGCCTTCCTGCTGCTAGAGAACTTTCCATCATTGACTCACCCTTTGATCTCTAAAGAATATATCCATTCCCCTTTTTAATTTCCATGCCACTCAAGTCACTAGTATCCTAATCCCTCCAAACTCCATTTACTTCTTGACTTAGCTCCAAGACCAGGCTGGGTTCAAGGGCTTAATTCTTAGGATTCAAAGACATTTAAAGGATCTATCTGGAATTATTATCAAGCAAATTTTTATAGGTAATAGAGATTCAATACTGCTACTAATATTTCTGTTTTATATGGCAGGAAGTAGGCTTTTACTTAGGAATGCTGAAACTTTCTGTAAACAAAAAAGTATTATGAATTTCCAGTATCTAACAGATACCTGTAGAAAAGAATTTATAAATAAAATTGAGACTCTGATGAATAGCCAAATGCTTGACAAAATCATCTTTCACCAATGACTTTAATTTGTCTTAACAGTTTGATTGAATGTACACTTCAAAATTATGGTTTCATAAAAATATGTATATCATTGTTATTTGCATTGCAGTACCCTTGCCTCAATCAGTGGGAAGTTGCACGTTGAGGTACTTATAATAGGTTATCAGTCTTCCTATAAAGTCTTGTATAGTAAGATTAGAAAATTGACCAATTGCCTAAGTATCTACTATGTGCCAGATACCTTACATACTTTTAACTCTCACAAAATTTTGTAGATGAAGCAACAGAGAATCTGAGAGATTAAATCATTCTCACAATATTAATGGGATTTTAATCTTCCATTAACACAAAAGCTGGGGTCTTTGTAATACAGCACTAGAACTTGCTTTGACATTTTTACTGTAAACCAATGAATTAAGTAAATAGAACTTATTAGCTGTACTTTTCAGACAAGGAAATTAAAATAGACAGGCACTCTGGTGTGCATATGGTCACACAGTAAGATAAAAGCAGAAACTAAATAAAATATTAGGTTAGCTGAATTTCAGTCTTTCAATGAAATACTGTTTTTGTATAAATCTGAATTCTGGGGTTTGTTTTAAATTATACTTTCTAAGAGGTTTTTTTTTTTTGCTCTTATATGTTAAAAGGTTATATTTATTTATTTTTTCCTCACAGATCAAGATCAGATAGAGCATTCTAGATATGGATAAAAGTAATGAAAAATCTGAAGCAAATATAAAAAACAAATGTTCAACTTTCAAAAATAATAAATCTAATTTGTTTAAGACAGTCTAGTAAGTGGCTTCTAGGTGAGTACTTAGGAAAGCTAATAAAATTTAGAAGACCTGCTTTTGCATACATATTTTATAAACATTTTTCAAAGCCATCACATGCCAATGTGTGTTGCTGTGCTTGCTTTAGTGCACCTTAATATGCCCATAATATATAAAATTCATTCAAATTTAAATCATTAATAATTGGCATGTCACATAGTAGTCCACATAGAAACCTCCAAACTAAGAATAAATTAATTGATGTATGAGTTGTATTCTTTCTTAGAGCTTGCTCCCTGGCAGATGGATTAATATCACGTTATCTTATAACAAAGCATTGTGAAAACTAGTATAGATAAAATTACATTGAATTATTAATTGTGTAGACAACCTGAGGTTAATAATGATTCCAAGCTGCTCATGTTTCTGAAAGCATTTTTTTCTTCTAGCCATGGCATTGCCAGAAACAATTACCAAGTCAAGAAATGAGAAGGTAAAGTTACATGGAACTGAAATCATAGTCTCTGACCTGGTTTTGATACCAATTAAGTTCTACTCTTCTGTTTTCTTCTTCTGAATAATGCAGATGTGTCTTTGTCTTCCTTTCATAAATAAGTTTTAATATTTACTATTAAATGACGTCATGTACCACATGACTCTAATCCAGAGGCATCCCTAATGAGAACTTAATAGTTCTTAACAGTTTGTCATTAGCCAGTTCCATTGTCAATAAACCAAAGAGGTTAAACTGAATACAAACAAATGATCTCCTTTGCCTTCTCTTTCCAGAGAATGCACTGAAGCAATTCATTTTACCC
This sequence comes from Camelus bactrianus, assembly GCF_048773025.1. Taxonomy (NCBI): domain Eukaryota; kingdom Metazoa; phylum Chordata; class Mammalia; order Artiodactyla; family Camelidae; genus Camelus; species Camelus bactrianus. The sequence goes on along the minus strand of NC_133552.1, from coordinate 28,538,324 downwards.
TGGCAGTTGATGAACAGGAAATTCTAATTTGTTTCTTCATAGACAGCCCCTAAGTTTTCATTACAGCAAAAGCTGTGAAATGCACAGGATCATTTTGATCTTGACAAATAACAGAAATTAGCCAGAATTTGAGGTTCAAAGAATTAACCATTGAAACTGACCTTAGAAAAAAATTTAGTATAGGGATGTAGTGGTAAGTAGGGAAAAGGGATATAATTCCTGGCCAGTAAAATCTAATAATCTTTGAAAATCAGTATACCATCTTGAAAAAGCTCTGTTAGCTTAGATTTAGGAAACATAGTTCTGGCTAAGCTCCTGGAGTAGTTCTATGGCCTCAAGCATAAAAGAGTCAGTGGAGGAGTGACAGCATCAAGATGCTGACATAGGTCATTCCTGACTTCACGTCTTTTCACAAGACCACCTAGCAACTCTCCAAAGATAAGAAACCATTGTGAAAATCACACAGCCCTGGGGAGGAGGCTAAAGCACTTGCCTGGAACACAAAGACTGAAAAAGACCTCATTAGAAGAGTAAAAGGAACACATTTGCTTTGATCTCATCACATCTCCCCCAGGATGGCATGGTGTTGTACCATATGGGTCTCCCAGGCCTACAGTTTCCCCAATGTGAAAAAGATAACCCAAAGTGGATATTTGCTTCCCCAGCATTGCAGAACATTTCCCAGGAGGCCCACATGAGTCTTATTTCACAGGAATCACTAGGAGAAACTGTTAAGCATAGCCTCCAGTTTCACCCCACAGGGAAGCTGGGTCATAGATGCCCAGCAGCTGCAGAGCACATCCTATGGCCTGCCTAGGCAGAGAGCCAAGCCAACCGCTCTGCCCAGCTGTTGGACACATAGCTTCTGGATGCATATACCAGGGAGCCTGAACAGTGACACTGAGCAGCCTCAGAGCTCAGCCTACAGTTCACTCAAATACAGAGCCCAGTCTACAACCTCAGCCAGCGGCAGAGACCACCCTATACTTCTACCTGATTGCTGAACACAACCAGCAGTCCTGCCCAGGAAGGGAACCCAGCTGTGACCCTGCCTAATTATGGACCAGAGCTTGAAGCTCCACCCAACAGGAAAGCCCAACCAGTGATGCAGCCCAACTGCAGAGCACAGACTCCAGCTTCATCCAACTGTGGAGTACAGCCAAAAGCCCCACCTGATGAAAGAGTATGGCCAGTGACCTTGAGCAACAAGTTCCAGTGACCAACTTTAGAGCATAAATGGCTAACCTGATTGAGAAGCCAGCCTGCAGCCCCACTCAAACTCAGGACACAACCTGAGGCCCTGACTGATTGCAAAGCACAGCCTAAGGGCCCATCTGACCATGAAACACAGCCCGTGGCCCTGCCTGTACATGGAATCCAGCCAGTACCAACATCTATTTGATGAGCACAGACTGAGACTCTACTAACTGGTAATAATTGCTGAGCATGACCTATAGCCCTGCCCAACTGCAGACCAGTGTTACCACCCTGCCAGGGAACACAGCTTGTGATCCCACCCAACCAGATGTAATAGCAAAGCCCCGCTAGTGGCCCCAGCTGGCTGTAGAACCAAACAGTTGCCCCACTAGAATATGGAACATAGCCAGCAGGCTCACTCAACCACAGAGCCCAGCCAGTAACGCCCTCCCTAACCTCAGAGCATGGGCAGTGGACTTGTCCAAATAGAGATCCCAAAAAAAGCCCAACTTGCCCATGGCACTACCAGCTGACCCACCCAATATCCCAAGCTAAACTGACCAGTGAAGATCTTTCCCTGATGAAGAGTATCTATAAAGTCTGGAAGACTTACTCAAATGCACAGATATCAACACAAATATACAAAGATCACAAAGGATCAAGTAAAAATTACACCACCAAAGGACTCTAATAATGGTCCAATTACTGACCCTGAAGAAATGAGAATCTATCAACTGTCTGACAGAGAATTCAGAATGACCCTCTTAAATAATTTCAGCAAACTACAAGAACACAGATAGATAGCTAATCAAAATTAGGAAAACAATGCATGAACAAAAAGAGAAGTTCAACTAAGAAACAGAAACCATCAAAAACAAAACAAAACAAAATTAAATCAAAAACCCACAAACAGAAATCCTAGAGCTGAAACCCTACAAGATATATGGTACAGGATTAAAAAAAAGTGTGTGTATATATGTGTAGGTATGTGTTCACACATATATGTGTATATATGTGTATGTATGTGTGAACACATACACACATTATAAGACTCCTGGAAGGAGAGAAGAAGAATAAAGGGACAAAAATCTATTAAAGCAATAATGGCTGAAAACTTCCAAAAACTTGGGACGAGAAATGAACATCCTGATTGCCAAAAGAAAGATAATTTAAACATTAAAAGGGTTACAATGAGGTACATTATACTTAAATTGTCAAAAGTCAAAGAGTTTTAAAACAGCAAGAGAAAAGCAGCTTATCACATACAAGTGAGTCTTCATAAGATTATAAGCTGATTTCTTAGAAGTTTTGCAGACCAGGAGATAGTGACATAACAATATTGAAAGAAAAAAATTAACTGTTGCCCAAGAGTGCTATACTTCCAAACTTGGCCTTAAGAAATGAAAGAGAGTTAAAGATTTTAACAGACAAATAAAAATTGTGGAAGTTCTACACAACTAGAGGTATCTTATAAGAAATGCTAGATGAAATGCAAGCTGAAATGAAAGAATGCTAATAAACATCATGAAAACATACAAATGTGTAAAACTTGTCAGTAAATGTAACTCTAGATTCAATGTCAGGTTCTCTAGTATTGTAATGAAGTGCACCACTCAAAATTCTAGTTTAAAAGTTAAAAATAATTTCATTAAACTACTATACTACAATAATTTGTTATTGGAAACACAGTATGAAATAAATGTAAATTATACCATCAATAACCTAAACTGTGAAGGAGAAGAAATAAAAGTATAAAGTTTCTGTATGCTATCCAAGTTAAATTGTTATCAGCTTAAAACAGAATGTTAGAAATATTTTATGCAAGTCTCATGGTAATCATAAAGAAAAAAAACTATAGCAAATAACACAAAAAAGTATGATAAAGAAGTCAAAACATATAGGCAAAAAATACACAAAGGAAGACAGAAAGAGAGAAAGCAGGAACAAAATATCTACATAACAGTGAGAAAACAATTAACAAAATAGCAATCATACTTCCTTACATATCAATAATTATTTTAAATATAAATGGATTAAATTATCCAATTGAAAGACACAGAATGGCTAAATGGATGAAAAAAGCAAGATCCAATGATATGCTGCTTATCAGAGACTCACTTCACTTTGACAGCCCACATAGGATGAATAGAAATAAAGGGAAAAAATATACCACAAGCAATTCTATACTTATTTCAGAAAAGTAGACTAACATAAAAATGGTCACAAGAGACAAAAGATCATTATATAATCACAGAGGGATCAATTCATCAAGAAGATAAAATAATTGTGCATATGTATGCATCTAATATTGGAGCACCTAAATGTATAAAGCCAATATTGACAGAACTAAAAGGAGACATAAAAAGCAATGTAATAATAGATGGGGATTTAATACCCAACTGTCAACAATTAATGGATCATCTACACAGAAAATCAATATGGAAATTTTGTATATTGTTGTAAAAAAAAACAGATCAAAAAACAACATACACCAAACTGACCTAATAGATATATACAGAACATTTCCTCTAACAGGAGTGAATGTATATTCTTCTAAAGCACACACAGAACATTTTCCAGGATAGATCACTTGTTAGGCCATGAAACTAGTTTCAGCAAATTCTGGAAGATAGAAACTATACCAAGTATCTTTTCAAACATAACAGTATGAAACTGGAGGTCAATAATAGGAAGAAAATTGGAAAATTCACAAGTATATAAAAATTAAACAAAACGCTTCTGAACAACCAATGGGACAAAGAATCAATCAAATGGGAAATCAAAAATATCTAGAAACAAATGAAAATATAAACACAACATACCAAAAATTATGGGATGCAGCAAAAGCAGTTCTAAGAGGAAAGTTTACAGCAATAAACACATCAAACATAAAGATCTCAAATAAACAACCTAACTTCATCTGTCAAGGGAGTAGAACAAGAACAAGTCATGTTCAAATTTAGCAGAAGAAAGGAAATAATAAAGAATAAAATAATCATAAATAAGAAAAAGCAGAAATCAGTGAAATAGAGAATAGAAAAATAATTTTACAATTTTGTAAAGATTTAAAAAACTGAGAGTTGGTTCTTTAAAAGATAAAACTGACAAAACTTTAGCTAGACTAATCAAGAAAAAAAGACAGATAAAATTGTAAATAGAATATAACATATTAAATTTAAATATTACAGAAATACAAAGTTTGAAAAGATACCACTATGAACAATTGTATGCCAACAAATTGGAGAGCCTTAGAAAAAATGGACAAATTCCTAGAAACATACAATAAACCAAGACTGAATCATGAAGAAAGAGAATATATAAACAGATTAGTAATGAGTAAGGAGATTGAATTAATAATCAAAAACCTCCCAACAAAGAAAATTCCAGGACAAGATTGCCATTAATTGGTGAATTCCATAGAAAGCAGATTGGTGGTTGGTGGGGGAGATAGTGGAAAATAGTCAAATGGTTACAAAATTCTAGTTATAATATGAATAATTTGGGGGGACATATATACAGCATGATGGCTATAGTTGACAATACTGTACTATATACTTGAAAGTTGCTATGAATGTAGATCTTAAAAGTTATCATCATAGCCACACAAAAAATGATAACTATGTAAGGTAACAGATATGTTATCCAACATTATTGTAATCATTTCTCAATATATGTGTGTATCAAATCATCTTACTGTAAACCTTAAATTTGTGATATGTCAATTAAATCTTATTCAAGCTGTAAACTATTAAAAAGCAATGAAATACATTTTTAAAACCAAAACCAACAAAAAAGTGTCAGTCGAAATCGCATGTTGCTTTTTGGTGATGAGGGAGTCCTCTTAATTCTAAAAGTTTAAAAATTTTAATAAAGTGCACTTTTATCCATTAAATATGATGTCAAATATAGTAATATTAAGTGTATTCTAAACCAGGCGCTATTAATTGTCAAAGTCAAACAAAAAAATTTCAGTAAACTTTTTCCTTAATATCTTGCCAAAGTTCAACTTTTAGTTTATATAATCATATTTTAAGAGAAAGATATTTTGTAGTAAAAGTCAATATAATTTAGAAATTGTTCATAATATATGGAGTACAATATTGAGAAGGAGTTTAAGGGAATAGAAAGTATTAGAAGATGTTGTCTATGATTTCAAAGCATAAGCAGGTGGAAAATAAATAAGTACAAACCTAAAGACGTGAAGTAACATATTATCAGATGTAATTGTGTGTGTGTATGTAACGTGTACTTGTAAAACATCGTAGCAAACTATCCCTTTCACCTATTATTTCACTTATTAATATAGACCTACTGGAGTAATGGCCTCCATTCACGTCGATGGTATGGAATATAAATGTGAATCCATTTGTTTGTACTTCTTCCGTGTACATTTGTACTTACATGAGACTTCATGGGTGCAAGTAGAATCAAACAAGATGTCAAGAGTCTATAGATATATGAAGAAATAATTAACGAACTCTTTCAGCTGAACAGGGAGGAGACAACTTGCCTGTGATGAACAGAGTAGCTAAATAATTGGCTTTTCAGCTGAAGAAACACTAACATTATTCTATCATCAACAACATAAATGTATTGATTGGTTGCTACAGTGCTTTGAGTAGTCTTAAGGTCAAAGAATTTGTTTTAAATGATCTATCTGCTATAAGAAAAATTGCTGAAAAGAAGAAAAAAGACATCAGCTAAAGTTTCCTTATTCAACATTCTAAAAATAATTTCCCTATTCAGCTTTCTAAAAGCCCACTTAGTTATAAGATGAAAAACAGTGAAAAATATTATAGTAAAAAGTTGAGGTGAAATAAATTGCTGTGGAAGTACTATGAATTTTTAATTTTACTGGCACTGCAAAGACATCACTAGGTTCCAATTGGTCGGTGTATATAGAGATACTCGTGGCCATAAATAAACCAATATATTGCATTTTGGGACAAATGAGTCATTTAAAGCTCCACCTAGTAGTGAGTCAATGATATTTATATACTTCTTCCTTGAGGAGAGCAGGTTCTTAGACGCTCTCACCCTTTCCCACCTGTATGAGTGAGCTTTTGACACATCGTTTTTTCTAACCAGTCACTGACCCAAGACTACTCTGGTACCACCACTGGTGTTCTAACTGTCAGGCATACCTCTATATTTTAGTTTTCTAATCTATAGTTCTCTAAAAATATTTTACTCAAGTAGTAAAAGTAAAGATAAATAAAATGGCATTTTTAATTCAATGTTGTTAACTTCACTTTAATATTAGGTCTGGGAAAACATTTTTTGTCATTATTCAAATTTTATTATGAGTTTAATAAGACTAACATTGGAACCTAACAGCATATAAAATGACATTAGATTTTCTCTTTCAACTTTGGTGCCTAGAACATGCATTCTAAATTTCTAGCATCCAACTCACCATATTTAAATTTGGTCCACAACATAGTTTTAAACATATGTTTATTTAAGTTAGGCTTACACTTGCATTATCATTTTGCTTTATTCACAATTATTTGAGGTTCCTCAAAAGCTATATAGAGTAAGACAAACAGTATCAACCAATTCCCAGAGTGAAATCAGTCCTCTGAGAAACAGGCTCAGAGCAATTCAGCCCTGCTGAATCAGGCAAGTGCAAATGATTGATTGCAGTCAGCTATCAAAAGAGCTGTTATGTTACACCATAAAGGGTGGCAGCCCATGCTAATCACATTAGAGAAAAAGGTCAGATTATTTTCAGACCTACTTGCATATTTAGTACCAATGCCATTGTCATTATCATTCATGAAAATGGAAAAAAAATAGCATTCAGTTGCTAATGACAAAGAAGTGGCATAGTCAAGGGAAAAAAGAAATTTAAGAAATAATTCTGTACATGCATGTATATTGTAAAACAGGATGTCTAATGAATGTGGAGAAAAAATCTTAAAATTAATTTTTAACAAGTGCATTGCTTGTTGTAAGCCTAGCATTAAACACCAGTGAACATTTTCATACTGAAAAAGTAAAACACTTAACTAAATCATAAGGTATAAGTTAGCCAATGATTAATCTTTGAAACTGAAGATAGATTTGCCCTTTAGTTGTCATTGTCTTTAACTTTAATAGCCATAAAACTACTGTAAAGTATATATGCGATAATCTTTGTTGAGAGGTATATACATCTTTATACTCAAAGCACTTCACAAATAATATTTCATCCTGGTAACAGATTTTTAAATATGATTTAAATTTCATATTCTTTATTTAATGTAACTGTTTTCTACTTAAGAATAGTAGCATTAATACAAAAATCATAAACTCATTCCAGATTAGAGTTTTTTTTAATATTCTGAGACTAATATTCTGAGACATGAATCTTGTAACATGGGATGACTCATGGTCCACGAGTGTTGGGAGACAAGACACTTTCTACACATCTATTGAATTTCTGTAGATCTGTGAGCAAAGCACTGACTGCCCATTGTTCAAGAATGCTTGTACAGTGAATCATCTTAAAAGACAGAGCTGGATAGTGCCTCTTCTGGAGCAAAGAGCAGGTATACTTAATGCCCAAAGAAGACTCAGACTCCCAAAGCCCTTTATCTGCCTTGTGTCTCACTGAGTATGCATGTATCACCTAGCACTTTTCATATAGCCCTGTAGAAACTGGTACTCAAGAAACTGGTGCAAAAATGCCAATACTTTGACTACTGCTATAGTTGTGAGCAATAAGCTGCCCTATTGCTATGGGCGATAAACTGTCCTTTGTCTCTGATCCAGAAGTCTATGTCTTCTACTAGCATCCATGAAACATTGGCAGGCTAACTTGTTAACTTGCCAATAGGTAAAATCTCAGACCATTGATATATTTTTGCAGAAAAGAACCCCACATTGACTGTTAATTGATTCTCTTAAGTATAACTACAACCTCTAGCCATTTAATAATTTCTTCATTGATTTTTTTAAGTCATAGAAATTTGCAGTCCAAAATATTTGGGTTGACCCCAGCATACAATTCTTTGTACCATCAAAATATGGATTATCTGAAGAGACAGAAGGGCTGACTAAAACCCTGGGGAAACATGGACTCTTGGACTTCCACCTCTCACAAAGATTCATAGTAGATTTCTTCTAAATTAGAATTGGTTTAGATATTGGGCAGCCAAAAAGAAATTAATTAGTACATTAATATAAGAAGAGAAAAAAGAAGGAAAGAAGTGAACTAAAGTAAAAAATACTCACTAATATGTCTATGAATTCTAATAATTTATAAACAATTTATGTAAGATAGGAGTTTTACCACTTCATGTTAGTTTATACGCTGTAATACATCCACCATATTTGTACATCGTTTTGCTACTTTATGTTGTCATTCTCTTCACTATTTCTGGTATGGTTTTCTCCTTGCTTTTAACTGTGTGTATTTCATTTTTGAGCATTCTAATCACTACAAAAATAAATATATATTTTTTTTAATTGCACAAAAATAAACATGTAAATGTCCAAATATAGAGTAGCCTGAGTTTTCTATCCTCCACATCAGATATTTATCCCACTACTTGATTTATAAAAGCAGCCTTCAAAATAAAATTTCAAATTCAATCAAATCATATTATATTGAACTCTCTAAAAAGGAGGCCTAAGATAAATTAGCTAAATAATTAGATCCCTTCAAAAAAAATCTATGATACGGTTGCCTTCTATTTTGCTTTATCCTATAATCTGTTTGGTACTTTATAATCATAAACTGAATTGAATTGACACTCTTGGTAGAGTACTTCTTTTCATTGTGAATTAAAAAATCCCTTCAGTGGTTATCATTGTATACCTCTATAGCATTTGTAGCACACTATTTGCTCACTTGCAGATCATGAATACGCTTCTGTAACTCATCTTTTATTTTCATCTTAATAAAAATAGGGTCTGAGTTCACACCCTAGGGAAACACTATAGGGAAATATTATTCAAATTATATCTTATAATTAAAGAATATAGATTTACCACAACTTGTAGTGTTTATCATTTGCCAAGTGATTATTTGTGTTGCTTATGCTCAAAGTAATTGTAAGAATAAATTATTTTTACATCAATGATAAAAACAAGTGGGCATCTCTTAATTTTCCTTCTAGCTCCTTTAATTCAATTAACAGTTTTGATTGCTTTCTTAGTAGAGGGGACATGAACCATAATAACCACTCAGATTATCACATTCTAAAACAGAATTTCTGACTTTAAGCCAAAAGTTTCTTTGAAGTGGCATTTTCCCCAAATTATTTCTATTCCTCTCTGTTACCATTACCTGAAAGGTATGAAACCACTATCGAAAACTATTGCATTGAATGGTGGGTTAAATCTCAGCAGAAAAGTTGGAGAAAGTACTAAAAAATGTGAGGGACACAATTCACTCAACAACACTCTGTAAGTTGCTTCTATACACAAGATTCTTAAACATGCTAGGGGGTAAATGGAAATACAGAAATGCAGCACACCTTGAGTGATAGGCAGTATGGCAAAAATAGTCTAAATGTCAATAAAGCACAGAGGATAGGACAATTAACTGCTTGCACAGTGAAAGATGAAGGAAAATCCAGGCAGTGAGAACAGCATAGACAGGAATGAAAGAGCATGGATGTTTAAAGAAATGATGAAAAGCTTAGTTTGCCTAGAACAGCAAGTGAAAATCTAAAGCAGAATGGAGAGTAATCAAATACAATATATAGATATGAATTCAGAGTGAATCATAAATGGATGCATTGAATGTATTACATCTTTAGCTTTAAATCCCAAGCTTCATTGACACTGTATTAATAACAGGTTCAGCCAACTCCTCCTTTTTATGAAAAAAATCTTCCTTACTTAGTTCTTTATTCATCTTAATTGGCCCTCTATGAGCAACTTTTATCTATATGACTAAACACTCTTTATTTCTGGAAAATATTCTTGACTCTGTCTTCAAACTTATTTCACCATGTCACCGTTAGCTCCCCTGGATATTCTGAATGTAATCTGCGTGCCTTTTTTTAAAGTTTTGTTTTCACACCTTCTGTCTGTTTGTTCTGCATTCAGGAGTTTCCTTTACCTGTACAGATTATTAATTCACTATTTTACTGTAAAATATATAAAATACACAAGTGTCTACAAGATGTACAACTAACAAATGTAGGTGATAACGTCATACTCATTCTGGTAGATAGATATATTTTGTCCAGTTATTCACTTTCTCATCCTGAAAGAGAATCCTACATCCTTTGCTCTTTGTGACGTGACTTGCAATGTCCCCTATTGAAGGAGAATATATTCCTGCTGCTTTACCATAGGGCTTAGCCATGTAGCCTACTTTGGCAAAAGGAAGTGTGTGGATGTGATGCAGCCCATATCTAAATAGAGATTTTGAGAGGCATTGCTTTAGCCTAGATTCAGAAATAAAAAGACAAATGGGTCAGAAGCAGAGGAAAAACTGACAAGCAGTCAACATATAACATAAATGACAAAAGTTTTGCATTGAAACCCCCCAAAAAACTAGGGGTCATTTATTATTGCAGCAAAATTAACTAATATACCAGTGTACTCAAAACTCAGATTAAGGTAGAGCAGCTCACCATTCATAAAAGGTTTATAAAGGTACAGTTGTAGTCTAAGGTGCAGATAACAGGTTACAGAGAGGATTATATCTTAAATAGAAATCAGGACACTCACAAGTTATAATGGCAGGCTTTGAGAAGAAGGAAAGGAATAGGGGAAATTCAGTTTATGAAATTGAAATACTTATTATCCATATAGAAAATAAAATAAAATAAAATAAAATAAAATAAAATAAAATAAAATAACTTACAGCACTTTGAAAATTCCAGGTAGATTAAAGACTTAAATGTACTAAAGAAAAAATGTAAAGCTATAAATGAAATATAAGGTAGTATCTTTAACTTCAGATTAGGAATAATTTCTTAAATAAGACATAAAATACATAAACTATAAGAATTGATATATTTTGTTCCATTGAAATTTTAATTCTCATACAAAAATCAAGTAAGTGAATTTTTAAATAAAGCAACAGATTGAGAAAATTAATAGAATAGAATTAGTAGAATTCATATAGTATAATTAATAGATTAATAGATAACATAAGAATTAATAGATGACATATAAATAAATCCTAAAAAAAAAAAAAGAAAAAGAAATGCAGTAGCAAAAGGAACAATAGATATAAAAACAATTCTTGGAAGAAAAGGCTAAAATAATCAATAAACTTATAAGAAGTTCAATTTCACTATTTACTGAGAAAATAAAAATTAAGTCAATAATGAGATACTTTAGACTGATAGAAATATGAATGCCCAACTACACTCAGTATTGATCAGAAGGAGAAAAATGGGAACTTTCTTTCACTGCTTATGAGAATATAACTGGCACAAACATTTAAAAAATCTCGTAGGCAATATTGAATGAAGTTAATGTGGTAGACAGAACAATGAACCCAAAGATTTCAATTTCCTAATCTCTATAACCTGTGACTATGTTAGGTTACATGCAAAAGGGGATTAAGGTTGAAGAAGGAATTAAGGTCCAATTAATCAACTGACTTATAAAAAGAGAGATTATTCTGGTTTATCTGGCTGGACCTAATGTGGATAAAATTTCCAAGCAGACATCAGAGGGAGATGAGACTATGGAAGAGGTTAGAGTGTAAGATGTGAGAAGGGCTCGACTCACCATTGCTGGCTTTGAAGATGAAGAAGGGAACCAGGAGCCAAAGAACCTGGGCAGCCTCTAGAACCAAGAGAAAGCAAGGAAACAGATTCTCCTTATAGCCTCCTGAAAGGAATGCAACCCTGCTGACAGGCTGGTTTTGGTTCTCTGAGACCTGTGTTAGCCTAATGATCTACAGAACTATAAGATGATAAATATGTGTTGCTTTAAGCCATTCAATTTGCAGTGATTTGTTACAACATCAATAGAAAATTAATAGAGTTGAAGAGGTACATATCCTATTAGTCAGCAATTCTCCTAAATATAAGCTCTTGAGAAACTCTTGAACTGTTGCACAATTTAACACAAATAAAGCTGTTCATTGCTGCAAACTTTTTTGTAATAGGGAAAATTGGAAATAAGTCTTAATAGGAGAATGGATATAGTCACACAGGTTATGTTCTTGAACAGTTAAAATAAGCCAACTTTATAATACACCATAAATAAATTTCAAAAATACAATATTAAAGGCAAGAGCGATTTGCAGGATGACACAAATGGCGCAATATCAATCATACAAAATTTAAAAACACATAAAACTATACCATTATATTAATTTTTGAATATACACACATATGGTGATTTTTTAAAAACATGAATGGGAAAGATCCACACAAGCGGGAGCGTGGTGCTGTGTTCAACAGGGAATGGGATGAAATATCTGTGTAGAAAAGGGGTATAAAAGAGGCTTAATCAATTGCACACAAAGAATTATAAAAGTATTGTAAAATACTCAAATGAGTGAAACATTAATATTTACTGAATATAGACAGTAGTCACACTAGGTTTTGTCATATTTTTAAATATTTTAGTTTGTTTTGAAATATTTTATACTATAAATTATAAAAAAGAGAAAAATAAAAGTGAAAGCTCTGGATTGAATTCCAGCTCTGGTAATTACTACATGATTTTAGACATAAGACTATAAAGATGATCTATTTGAGCAATGATATATTTGAGCATTCACAAATTTAAATGATAGTAATTTTGATAAGAATCTAGGACTTGATGTGCCAGGAAGTATGCTAGAGCCTTACATATATTATCTCATTTAATCCCATAAAATCATCATGTGGAATGAGGCAGGTTCTATTATTATTCTTTTATTTATAACTAAAAAAATCAGAAAATATTTAACCTAAAAGTTAAGTATTTTGCCCAAGATCATACAGTTGGTGAAGGGCAAATTTAGAATTCAATAAATCCAGTGAATATGATACCATAGTATGTACTCTGAAACATCAGGTGAACCTCCAGAAACTTTAGTTGGGAAAAGATAATCTCTCTGTGTACATCAGAAAAGCACTCCCTATAATTTAGGATGTACCATAATATCTCAATTTTACAGATGAAGTCAGGGAGGCTAAGTTCAACCGAGTTTGTGTGAACCTTAAATGTACAAATACTTCTAAATATAAAATACCTACTGTCAATTGAAAGAGAATGAGACCACATAGGAGCCGTGAGTTTAAGTTTAATTCAGGGTCTTATTGAGACTATAGCCTGGGAAACTGCCTCTAAGACATCTGTGAGGAACCGTCATGTATAGGTAGGGAGAGAAGCCAGTACACATGTGATTTGGCTAGGGAATCCGGGTAGTGAAGTATACATCTTGGTAACAGATTACTCCTAGTCACAAAAACAGATATCTCAGTTAATGGTTTGAGTGCTTTTCTATGTATGGGACAAGATGAAAGAATCTTCATCATCAAAATTCATCAAAATTCTCCCTGAAATATACATTTAGCAATATAAAGAATGCCTCATCCTGTTTTCCTCCAGAGTCCCCTTCAGGGTGCACTGCCAGTCATCTTCAACTGCAGTGATGTTGACTTAATCCTTGTAGGGTGGTGAGCAACATTCCTTGTTTTACACTAGCAACATATCTTTCCCAAAACAGTCAAGCTTTCTTTCACTCCCTGCCTTCCTGTTCCATTCCTTTATTTGGTGTGCTCTGTAAGCAGGACTTGGAAACTTGAACCCAACCAATTTGAAGTGGGATATTGTTCTGTGCTGGTCTCAGCCTATCAATAGTGATACTTTGGCTAGAAATGCCTGGTAGCACTCACCTGGACCCAGCAAGCTTCCCTCAGACATCTCCTCTTTCAAAAAGCATGTTGTGGCTAAACTGGCCCTTGTGATTCTTACTATGATTTCAAGATGCCCTCAGCAGTAACCATCAATAAACTCTGAAAGACAAGGTTTATTACTGGAAAATACACAGCATACCTGGGGCCATACAGTGAGGTAGGGGAGGGTAATGAAGTGGGAAGGTTGGGGAGTGGGGGAGGTTGGGGTGTTGGAAGGTGGGAAAGGCCTGGGTTTCTGATTTTATTGGGGTTGGGGGCCTATGGTGTTTCAAGTTTCCTCTTTATTGGTGAATTTGAAGAATGAGAGAGGGAATTAAAGTGTGAGAAGGGAAAAATAAGTGGTCAAAAGTCTGTTATTAAGTCAACCAGATATCTCTAAAACAAAGAAAACTTGGGGAGGTGGGTAGCCTGACTCTTTTTCTAGTTGCAACTGGCAAGGTTTTATTTAAGACAGCTATCTTTGAAGTGGATTCTTTGGCAATCAAAAGCTTAAGTCAAGCACTTGCATTACAATTTAAAAAACAAAACAAAGGAAAATTGTTAGGCACTTATACTACAGTTGTCCTAGCATTTTATTTTTTATTCTTTTATTCTTACCATTATAATTTCCAAATAGCAATAAAGAAACAAAATGCAGTTAATAGTAACCTTACTAAGTATACATGAAAATTCTGAGACCACCCAGTCCTTTAGTAAGCACTGCTTTTCTATAATACTAAAACATTTGTATACCCTCAAATTGCCAATAATTTCTCTTCTATCTGGGTAAAAAAAATGGCAGTTTTGTTTTTCTAAATTGAAATTTTATAATGAAGGAAAATATGGCTGTTAAGAGTTTTTGCATCAATATATTTATATTACATATGCATTAATATATTCATAGTACCTCAGTGCAGTTTTTCATAAAAATAAGGTAACTAGAATTTAAGCTGATAATAAGGCATGCAACCAGAAAGTAGATTTTACTGTAACTGTGATCACTGGAAGAGGTCTGAAAATAAATTTTCTAATAAGTCATATGCACAAAAGTATTGAAATTAATTACTCTACAAATTAAATGTGAGATCACACTGATCAGATCATATACAGAATATTATAATACAGAGTATTACAACTGTACCACCTTTTGAAGATTAACAATTGAGATGATTTTGAAACTGAGAATGACCCTGTGGGACTTTCCTGAGTGCAAAAGCGTCTCAATGTTCTCAGTTTCATGTTTGTGGAAAAAAGGCCTTAGTCTCCTGAGTTCCAAAAAGCAGTTAGGCAAGAAAAATAATGATAGCTTAAACAATAGTTCAGTGAAAAAATAAACAGAGTCCTAGTTCCTCCTCAAGGGATATACATAGCAATCTGATACACATCTCTGAGCTGTTCTGCAGATAGTAAGATTCCTATCCAGGTGGAGGATGGTGACTATGCTGACCACAGTACATGAACCCTAGACTAGTTGAAACCAGAAGGTTGATGACTAACATTCCTGAAACATCACCCTGGTATCTCACCATCAACCAATCAGAAGAAAGTCCATGAGCTTATCACACACCCAGCAAACCCACACCTCTAGAGTTACCTTTAAAAACCCTTCACTGAAAGCCATCGGAAAGTTGAGGTCTTTGACCACAAGCTACCTGTTCTCCTTTCTTGGTGTCCTGCAATAAACACTGTACCTTCCTTCACCACAACCTGGTGCCAGTAGATTGGCTTTGCTGTGCATCGGGTGAGAAGATCCAAATTTGGTTTGGTAACAATTTGTGCTACTCTAAATAAAGTAAAAACACTGAGGATTTTTCTGTAAAATATTCAAAGTTATTATTGCAATCATTGAATGTATGCTTGATGGAAGGAAGTTTCACTTTCTATAAGTTTACCCACAGCAGTCTTTCATGTTATATTCTATGAGCAGAAGGCTTCAGGAAAAAAGCAGCCTAATTTCCACAAAAAACTGCTGTTTCAAACACTATTTTTTAAAACAATGTTGTTGATATAATTGTTCATATTTGATACCAAATTTATTCCAACAAAAAAATCTTGATTTTTCAAGATTAATTCCACTAAGGAGGATAAACAAAAATAAGCTTAATAATTAAAAATATAGTTTCCTGACCAATAAGAAAAATGTCCAAGATGATATAGGTGGAACAGATTCCCAACTGGAGACATGATATTTAAGTGATATAAACTGACATTTTCTTACTTTGGCACTTCCGTGCTATGTTTTAATTTTTCCTATACCATCACCTCTTCTTTCTTGTCATAAGTAAAATCACATGGCAAGTCATACAATGAAATGAATATAAAAATACTGAAACAAGAGCCAATACCACTAGGACAAGAGGTTAATAATGGCAGAAAAAAAGCCAATTGGTCTAATCTTTCTTTTTTGTCTTTGGGTAATATAATATGCTCAGATTTTCTTCAGATCTACATCTCAAAGATATGTCTAGTTTTAAATTTTTGTAAGTTCTGATTATATTTAATCCTTAAAAAATCATAATCTACTTTATTTTGTGAGGCTCTTGCTTAGCTCATTCTCCCAAAACATTTTAATCTCTTGAGAAAAGATAGCATGTAACGTTCACCATAATAGACCTACATAGTCAAGTTAAAAAAAGACTCCTGTCCACTGAGATAATGATATGTTGAACATCAATTCCACATTGATTGACAATTCAGTGAATCTTTTAATACTCTCTATTTATTGTCTGTACTATCCAGAGTTGAGGGCACAGTGAAAATACTAGCATTGTAATAAAAAAAATATGAGATAGGGTAAGAGTTAAGGGAGGGTAAAGAAAAATCTAATGTTTATATCCAGAAAAAAATATTTATAATAATTATTTGGTATTTTCTGTAACACTACCATATACTTCGGAAGAATAAAACTTGTGAAAACTAAAAAGTTGGTAAGACCATAACCTATCCAACCTCCAAACACTTAGCTCACTTTGGAAGCTATATATTATTCCTCTAGACTTAGTTTGTGATCATTTAAAATAGAAGCATAATTATTGATAATTTCAATAATTTTCACTAGAGGCAGATTAACTGCAAGTGGCATTCTGATTCAGATATAGTATCTAATTTCTTGTTGAATCTTGCTAAGTTATTTGCCTTCATAAAATGTTATGGCAGGGTTCCAAGGGTTAATTATGAGCTGCATAAAAGGCACTTGCTTCAACTCATTTTAATTTATTGCTTTTTACTAAGCATTTCTAAAGAACTTGGCTTACTGTAACTCAAGAAAGAGTTACACTCACTTTCCCCCCTCCATTCTACTTTCATCTAATATATATAGTGAACTACTAATTTCACAGCTCAGTTATTTACTCCTTAAAAAAAAAGACAATTCCTCCAAATCAGATGATAAAAATAACTTGAGGAAGCTGTACTAAAAAAATTCAAGCTTTAACAATGATATTTATGTAAGCTGTATTTATGAATTCCATCAACTTAGGGAGAAGTACACTAATAAATTTTCTCCAAATTCTGCAAGAAGGAATAACTTATAGATTCATATTCCTCATAATATAACACCGACATATTATTTCAATTATGTACTCAAAGCCCAGAAATGGAAGTTTATGATATATGGGATAATAGATGACCAGCAAATGACCATAACATCATAACTCAGAAGATGGCCACACCGCTTGAGTGGTTTATGAACTGTGGCAGCAGGAATCCCCAAGTGTATCTGTACTTCCAATAAGAAGCCATTACTGTTACAGAAATGAAAACATTTATTTAAATCTTGATGAATTTCAATGCCATACCTGAAATCGCAATACTTGTATTTAGCGTCTGCCTCTTGAGAGAAAGGCTTTGTGTTCAAATAACTTTGGTGTAGGATCTTTAAAGCTACATTTAAAACATTTGATTGAGATAAATGTTTATCAAAAATCTATCCAGAGTGATTATTGAGGGTGGAAATGGTAAAAATGACGAGTAAGAATGACTTTTTTACTTAAGTGGTGTTAATTTTTGGTAATCCTACATTTGATCATATTTATAAAATACAAAAGGACAGTTTGGTATTTCTTCTGTTATGTAGTAGCATAAAGGATGTGCTCCAGAAGGCTATAATATTTTTTAATATATTTAATAATATTTAGCATAGAGACATGTGTGGAATCTTTTTATTTGTTTGTTTTTGGTATTCCATTCTGAACCTCTTCTCTGTGAAATATATTCAATTTTGGGGAACCACATTTTTAGTTTATTCCACCTAGCAAGTGAAATACTATTGTCTCACATTTGTTTTTAAATGTACATATTTCAGGCTTTAGAAAGTATCCCCTAGTTTTTATAAACTGGGAAAACGTATTTCTAGGATATACCATATTACTAAAATCTTTCATTTAGTGAATGTTCACCAGTGTCACACATTTCACATACATTGTATTACACTTTAACAGCATCTTTGTCAGCTATTTTACAAACATACTTTACAGATGAGAAAATTGGGCTTTAGGAAGGTGAAGCAATTTTTCCATAATAACAAGTGAAGATTAAACCCAAAGCTGTCCACTTTCTGAATCACTACTTTTGACTCCACTTTGGGAATCCTTGGGAACCCTGAAATCATGTAGATTGATTTCAGAAAAACACAAGAGAAAAACAAAGAGAATGATGTAACAGACAAAATTATGTCCACATTGCCTTGAAACACATACATATCCTAATCCCTGGAGCTGTCTGTCTCCTGTGTTCATCCCCACCCATTGAGTAGTCCTTTTGTCATCATTGTGAAGAGAGACAAATCTGAGGTAAAATTGCCAGATTAAATACAAACACTCAATTAGATCTGAGTTGCAGATATAGTACCTTTTATTTTAGTATGTGTCCTAGATATTGCATAAACATAATAAAATTTATTAGTTTTTATCTAAAATTCAAACATAATTTGTATCCTATATTTTTAGTTGCTTAAACTGGAGAATCATGCCATTCCTTTTTTAGGCAACCCAGCTGAAAGCTGGTTCAGCTGGTCTGAACTAGCTCAGTGGAAGGTTATTAGGCCCTTTGCTCTGGAGCTCTCCCTTTCTAAAAGGCCACTTCTCAGACCAGATGCTCCTGTCTGCTGTACCAACAAAAGTGTAGATCCTTACGGGCCAGAGCCCCCTCTACTGGGGCTGCGGCCTCTGTGCATGCAGTCTATCTCTGTCCTGACATTGACAAGCTCAGAGAGTTGCGTGTGCTCTGCTGCTTCTCTGTTAGTAAATTATTTCCCAGTAAACACTATTTTATACCTATACCACATGGTACTAAACACATGTGTCCATAACCATTTGCATCATGACCTTTTGCAAAAATTTTATTCCTTTTGTCCCTTTCAATGTTCATCCCTGTGTATGTGAGAAATAACACAGAGGGGTGATTCATGATGGGTTTTGGTGAAGAAGCCTTCTTTTGTCCCCTTGTTTTTAGAAAGAGTATTCATTCACTCTTTAGTTTATTTATTTGTTTATTGTTTGTTTGTTTATTTATAACTTTATTTTAGTTATTCATTTACTCATAGCTGCTCTCACTTACTTTTTTTAAATTTCCAGACTAAAATTTTCTGATCTATTCAGTCTCTTCTGATATAATACATATCATCACCTGAGGTTCATAAAAGTTTATAAAGTTTTTCTTGAACTACAATTCTCCAACTCACAATTCACCTTACATTAATGACCAAAAACTTGGTTCCAAAGACAATTAATATTTTCCCTTTTACTTATCATACTGTTTCCAACAGGGACCAGCATTTTACTGACATTTGTTTAGAAAAATCATGAGAACACTTGAATTATACCTTTTTTCTAAAATTCAGTTAACAGTTTAGAATTTATAAATATAGTATATATTTTGTTTGCAAATTTCATATTCTGTATTTTGGAAAGATGCAAATGTCCACAACCTCATAAAACTATATCTTCTCTCACTTTTGCCTCAACAGGTTTCATGCAAACTTTTTTTAAAATTTAAAAGCATTTGTGTTCTTATTCAAAAATCCCTTCCCAAGAAACTGCTTTTGACATTCCTCTATCTACTATACTCTAATTCCATACTATCTAATTCTCCTTTCTACATATTCTATTTTTTACTATTCTGTCATTATGATCAAGCTGTTTCTTTTTTTCATTTTTTGTTTCCATGTTTAAAGAAAACATGACCCAGTCTCCAAGAAGCCTTGATAATACCTTATTGTATGAAAACTTGACAAACCTTTCCAGTTAAAATAATAATTTTGTATGAATTATATTTATGTTATTATACCTTGAAGTATAATTATTGACACATTCTCTAGAAATAAAGAAGCATCTCACTGAGGTTGGGGGCAATGTTATACTTACCTTTTTATCACCCAAAAGACCAGGAAGAATTCTCCTGACACACTAATATTCAGTTTGTCTTCGTAGGTTCATTTTTGGAATAAAATGCAAGAAACTGGAACTCTAATGTAACAATTTTTTTAAAAAATCTTATTGTTTTCCTTCATGATTTATTAAAACATTCTCTGTAAGGCTACATTTTTCCCTTTTATACTTGTTTGAAATCCAGAGTAAATCCTCTGATCTCTTTAATCCCTAAAACAACCTACTTCAGTGACTAAAACATCTATTTTGAGGTAATAAAAAATTCCAGCTTCATGTGGAGGTAAATTTGCTCCCTTCTGCTAGCTGGGGATAGCCTTAGGCTGCTGGTGCCAGAATAAGACAAAGCGGTATGGGTGGCTCTTCTTCTCCCATCACTAGCCCACCTTGGGTGGTTCCCCAGTTAAAAGGGTGGGAAGGTCCAGGCAAATCTTACTTGCTGTGTACTACTGAGGTGATTTAACATTGTAACTCTTGGCTTGGCAGGGGTTGAAAGCTGTTTTTTTTGGTGTTGTTTTGTTTTTTTTCCTTGAAGAAAATCACTGTCCTATCTCCATCTTTTTCCTGGTAATGACTACTTGCATCTCTGGGGGGAACTGCTTGGATGGGAGCTGACACAGTCCATGAAGAAACCTGAGGCATTCCTTTCCTCAGTACAACCTGTACGTGTCCATAAGCCCCAGTGCAGCTGTCAGTTTGCTGCTCTTTAAACCAGCTAACTGGTCATGTTCTCTCGTTCTTTAGATTTCTTAACTTGTAAGTCCAACACAAATCCCGAGTTCCCCAAACTCCAGAAAACATCCATCAGGGGAAGCAAAGGTTCAGGGTTCTCAGAGCTGTGGTCTGAATGTTTGTGTTTCCCAAAAATTCATATGCTGAAACCCTTAAGATGATGTTACAAGGAGGTGGGTTTTTAGGAGGCAATTAGGTCATGAGAGCAAATAAAAGAGATAATGAGAGTCCTCATGAGTGGATTAGTGGCCTTATGGCAGAGATCCCAGGGAGCTCTTTACCCTTTTTACCATGTGGGGACACAGTGAGAACAGTCTGCAACCTGGAATAAGGACCTTCACCAGAACTCTGACCATGCTGGCACCCTGAGCTCAGATTTTCAGTCTCCAGAAATAAATTTCTGTTGTTTATAAGCCTTGGTCTCTGAAATTTTGTTATAGCATCTGAAACAGACTAAGACACTGTGTCAGAAACAGGAGGTAATGATTGTTGCATCTGAAGCTGAATCTACCCTTTCTATGCAGAAAGGCTTAGAATTGTGGAATGTTAGGGCTAGAAGATGCATTAAAATCATCCAGCCCAGAATTAAAGATGAAGAAACTGAAATCTAACCAATGTTTGATAAACCTTTTCTCAACAAACACTACTGAGTGCTTTTTTGCAAGCTATAACAAAAGTACAAAGATAAATATGACACAGAATTGGCCTTGCAGGAGATTTAGTTAGTAGATGAATTGATATTACAATCCAGATCTCCTAATTCTTGTTCCAAAGTCCTATCTGCCACCCCACACTAGGGGAGTAGTTCTCAAGTTTAGTACACAGAAGAGTCTCCCTGAGAACTGCTAAAATGCAGATTTCAGAGCTCCGCTGCTGGAGATTTCAATTCGATGTGTCCAGGGATCCTCATGTTAACAAGCACCTCAGGTAATTCAAGGTCAGATTGTTCTGTTCCAGAATTTAAAAGTACAACTTGACTCATTTTGTTTAGGGAAGGTGCTGCCCACCGATGTCAATGTCGGGGGTGGGGTGGCTGGTGCCTCTGTGTCATCCAGTGCCTGACCTATTATCCCAGGATTTGGAGAGCTCAAAAATGTGTGCAGTTGTATGGAAGAGAGTTTAGGGTCTACTTGGATTCTTCTGCTTTCCTAAAGCATATTGTTCTGGGATTATTTTTGAGTTTCCTGCTGAATCCTGCAAATCATTCCCTTGTCCTGAGATTCCAGAGGAATGTGTTTTATTTTATCTTTTACCACTCAGTAAACCAAACCTTGCACACACTGAACCTATAAGGAATGTGTGGTATATTGGATTGATTACATGTTATTCCATTTTCATAACACATCTCTGTAAAATATGAAATTATGAGAG
Source organism: Camelus bactrianus (assembly GCF_048773025.1). Classification (NCBI taxonomy): domain Eukaryota; kingdom Metazoa; phylum Chordata; class Mammalia; order Artiodactyla; family Camelidae; genus Camelus; species Camelus bactrianus. The sequence continues at coordinate 28,515,850 of NC_133552.1, read as the reverse complement.
AAATCTTTACAGCTATATTGATTTATTTTGATACTCCTTTTATATCTCATAGCATGTTAGAACATAGCAAGGCCTAGTTGCTGGAAATGTAAGCAGATCTGATTGGACAGTAAGGAATAGATTGTCAAAGCAGGTACTGGAGGCATGGCAAGAAATTTCTTATGTGATAAAATGGGGGAGTTGGAGTGCTGATGTCACCTCTTCTTCAGTCATTCACAGAAAGAGCTCTGACCCTCATTTCTAGTCTGTTCTGACCAATCACAGTCCTCTTCCACATGGAATGTCATGGCTAACTGAGCTTTGGTCACTCCTCCATGAGATGTAGTGAGAAGCCTTGTCCACTCATTTAGGATGAAGGGTACACGTATTTCCTGAATTTCCCAAAACATGCACAAACTGCTTCTGTATTTGTTTTAAAATCTTGTTGATCTGCAATTCAACTGTGCTTATCCTTAGCATAAATAAGAGTTTAAAGCCTATCAGCTAATACTTTAATGAGATTAACTTTCCAATAACAGCAGTTGATTGAGAAGGAAAAACTAACCAGGCAACTGAATGCATGTTCTTCCTTAATTAAGGAGAATATTTAACTTAGTGATATAATCTCCTTCTTACATTAAAAAAACAATAAATCGTAAAGCTAATGTCCTAATAACTATGTTGCAAGTTGAAATAAGTTAAAAAGAAGAATCAGTGAAGGCATCATAATCAAATACTTTGCTACCTAAAATTAACTTCTCCCAGAGCCATTGTACTTTCACTCCATTAACACTTGCACCCATCTTTATAGATTACCTCACCAGAGCATTTTTCTTTTGATCTTAATCATTGATAAATGTGATGAGAAAACAGCTATTTTGAGTTGCTGCCTAGATGTTTTACAGCATGGCAACCCTGCTCACACCTAGTCTGGATGTTTAGATAAGAAGCCAAGCTTAGGACTTCTGCCACAAGTTCCTGCTTTGATTTTCCTGGGGCATCTTTCAAAATAACCACTTAGAGTTGAACCTGTGTAAAGTTAGTGACCCCGACCCTCACCACCTTAGATGTAATAGATGCTTGTTACCTTACTCTCTATCTTCTGCTTCCTGGTGACCAGGGACAGAGGATTGCCCTTTCCCTGGCTCATTGTCCAACACTCTCCCTCTCCCTGTCATTTCTGGAATTTGTAAGTGATAAATATTGTGACTTTACTTCCTTTGCATGAGTTTATAGAAATTGCACCTTTAATCAAAATGACCTGGGGTTTTCATTTCCACAGAGTGGGAGCTCAGATGTAAGGGAGCTGAATGCTGACCTTGTGTGGTGATTTGTGTCTCCTTATTCAGCAGGTCATAATCTGTATATTCTTAATTTAATATACCAGCTATGGGGCCCCCCTAACACAATGGGGGCCTACAATGGCCCAGACACCCTAGTGGATGCTGGATACTCAGTAAGGAAGTTTCTAACTTTGAGACATTCCCAGAACCAGATCCAGGAGACTAATGCATAAATAGGTATATTACAATACTACATGACAAACGCTGTCAGAATTATGCACAGATCTATGATACTCCAAAGGACAGAGCAGCTCAACCATTTCTGAAGTACCTGAAGTAAGCTTTAGAGAAATGGGTCTCCAAACTAGCACCATTTGGGAGGCTCTTGGAACAAATGACACCCATGTTAAAGCAGTCTCTACAGATGGGTCCTCAGCATGGATGAATTTTAAAATCTGTGCAGGTTATTATAATATGCATCTAGTGTTAAGAACCACTGCATTGAAGGAAATGGGAAATTAACTTAAAATGAAGGATGAGTAGCAAATATATGTGTTTAAACACAGCCCAACTTAAATTACCTAATGGTAAATGAGGCTCTTTTGTCAGTTTTCCCCTTCCAAGTTCTTTCTATTATTTTAATAATTCCTGATTAGTTAATTTGGAATGGAGTGGAATTTTAATACTTCCTGAATTGAACAACTACTTATGCAGTAGGTGATCAAACTTAGCAAAAGTATTTTTTTTCCTACCAAAAGAAAAGACATTTGTCAGCCCACTAATTTTTGTTATTATACTAGCAAGCATAATAAATTAGAGAGACTTTACTCATCATTTTGAGTATAAGAAAATAGAATCAAAATTGAGGCTTTGTGATAGAATACAAAATTAAGAACACAGATTTTCCAAAGGTCACAGCAGGTAAGTGGCTAAATATGTAATAGTTATTAAACACTGTAACGATAGTGTTTATTCCAGGGAATATATTGTGAGTCAAAAGCTTCTGGAACAAACTACCAACATTTTAAAAATTCAGTTGATACAATTAAGTTAAATGATATAACATAGATTATATAGTTTTTGTTTGCTATAAGTTGTAATGATTAGTGAGGCTAAGGATTAGTAATCATTAACATGTGCTGTGTTGGAACAAAATTTATTGGCAACATCTTGTTACTCTGAGAAGAGAGTTAGTTCCATAAGGCCCCCACCCATTTTGCATCTGACCTAATTACTTATCCTCCACTGCTAGCCACTTGACAAACTACTCAAATAAGTTGTTCTCCTCTCAGATCATACTGCTGTCTCAAGTTCTTCCCCTCCGAAATTTGAGCCTGTCAAAATACCATCTGTTCTGCAAATTCCAGTGGAATATCATTGGTCTTCACTAGAAGTCATAGACTTAGAGTTTGAAATTTACACTGCTTATTTTTAGAATCAAATGCTATTGTAATATTACTTCTTATCCAATTTTGAAGATATAATCTGCTATGTCAGGTGCCAATTCTTGGGGGAATGAAGAAAAGAAGAAGGAAAGGAGCTACAAAGTTTTGAATGTCTGGTATGTGCAGAGATCTGAATATGCCTGGTATTTCGTTTAATCCTAATCTGATGTAAATTTTAGCATATCATTTTATGTCTTAAAAACAACTAAAATGAAGAGTGATTTACCCAAGATCACAAAACTAGATGACAAGAAGAGTCATGATTCAAATTTACTAATGTCCCTGATTATAAAATCTATGAACTTTATAATACTTTATGGGGAATGGAGTGTATTTTATATTGAATTTTATCTTCCACATTTCTTCATTCATTCAAATAAGTGAATTTATTGAACACCTTAAACTCTATAGTATAAAAAATTAAATGTCTTCTTTAATTTCTTTCTAATTACTGTCTTCAATTATATTATGCCTAATCTTTTTTCCCCCATAATGCTAACATGAGAAAATCTCATTGGTTTCAGGTCACATTCAAGTACTTAACCAAACCGATATACTCCAACTAAAAACTTCAGTTACGGGTAGTTGCTGACTCTTTCCCTTTGCCACTCCACCGACTCAGGGAGATAACCAATTAAGAGTAGCTAAGTTGCTGCATAAGTAGGCAAGAGGGCATTTAAATGAGAAAGAGATGCCAGTTTCCCCTTCTTGTTTGCACCATAGGCAATATGTCTGCTGGGCACCTAAAAGTGGGGTTACAGATTCACCTATTACTCTGTACTTTGAATCCTGCCTACAGCAATTCCTTTGGTTTTATGGAACTATGCTTTTATAGACTTGAGGAGAGGAAGGCCTGGGACCAAGTTAGGAAGTAGTAGGACTATTATAGCCACTTTATTTAGAGGCTTGGAGAAATCATCCCTCCACAACAGAAAGATTTTCAGTTATTAGCCTCTTTCATTTAGTGGCCAGTTCTAAGACTTCTTATATTTTCTATACAGTGATATTTATCAAGGGACTACTCTTCAATATTAAGTAACCCCATTGTTCTCAAACTGAGAATACACCAGTGAAAGAAACATTGAGAATGGAATGTTGCACATATTGAGTAATTAATGAATTCATATTGAAGAATAAGTATAGACAGAGTAAAATACATAAATATAATAATCATGAATAAAGTCCTTGATCTGAGGGATTCATTGATTCACCATAAACACAAGGTATATTAAGGAGTATAAGAAAGAAATAATAGTGTTAGGACCTGACAGAACACCTGGGTAAATCAAGTTTAAATCATACCAATGCAACCGTAAGAAAATCAACTAAGAAATATACAGGGATAGATTGATGGACTGTATCAAGTAACACTGAGATTGAAGACAAAAGATATTGGAGAGGGTGAAACTGAGAATTTTGGATATTGGGGTAAGATGTGTTGGAGCAAGTTCGCTTTCAATGCAGGAATAAAACATGTAGTGTCTTTGTGAAAAATGGAAGGCTACATCTCTGCCCAATCTCACTCTCAAAATATTTAGAGAATTAAGAACACTTACATGAAACAGTTAGCAAACAAGCCATTAAGAACAGTATGTAATGTGGTAATTATTGAAAAGATGTAGACTGTATATGCTGCAAGGGAGACTGAGAGGGGAGTGATCATTGAGAGCTGGGGTAATCAGGATTCTTGGAAGTTCTGAATAGTTCCAAGAGGAATGAGGCACACAGGCCTTTAAGATTTAAGGTTTCAATGGGGCATAGATCAGACATTCTAGTGAAAAACAGATGAGATAGGGTAAAAGGAGTTGGAGATTTTTAGATGTGAACCAGTGCTGTGTGATTTTTAATTCTGCAACATGACCATACATTTGTATAGCTAAATAAATGTGAAAGTGTATCTCAGAACTTCAGAAAATATGGAACACTGAACTGAAGTTATAAGATATGTTTTCATATCTTACAGAGTTTATATTTAAAGAAAAAGTAAATTCATTTTCTTATGTTCTTTCTTTTTAAATTTTTCTCTTTTTGCTTTATTTCCTTCCTCTCTATTTGTGTCTCTCTCTCTTTCCTTCTTTTCTTCTTCCTTTATCCACTAAATAAACACATGTTTTGTGCAACTACCATATAGTTGTTGTAATTATAGTATACTATAATTTACCTTACAGATAAAGCAGTCAACAAACAGCTTATATTCTACCAGAAGGAGACATCCTGTGTGTATATGTGTCTAAAATTACTTTTGTCAATAATAAGTGATGTAAAGATAAAGCAAGATAGACTAGAAAATGGTGAAAGATGGAGGACTTAGCAAATTTTTAAATATACAATGCTGTAATTTTCACTACAGACACTATATTGTACAGTACTTCTCTAGGACTATTTACTCTTGTGAAACTGAAACTTTGTATACCTTTCTACATCAATAGAAAGGACAGACAATAATCCCTACTGAGAGCTTATTGTACCTTGATTAAAGGAGCTTTTATTGCACAAAATTTTGAATTTTACATTTGTTTGGTGCCCTTGGGTTTGTAACACCTTGGACAATGTGTCATAACAATATTCAGGGTGTGAAAGATGTCTTCTTTCTATGGTGGGAAGAGTGAACATGGAGATAGATGTAGAAAGGTAAATGAGTCTATTAGCAGAAATCCACCAAGGCAGATCAGTTCTAGAAAAGAGAACACATAGAAAGAAGTTAATGAGTAAAAATTGTATTCCCTTAAAAATATCTGGTTGAATGTACCCCTTGGGAAGATTTTGTGTGCTCCCTGGAGCACACATAGCACATTTTTAAAACATTTAGTTGTGGTAAAGTATACACAATAAAATGTACCATTGTTTTTAGTGTACAGTTCAGTGGCATTAAGTACATTCACACTGTTGTGCAACCATCACCACTGTACATCTCCAGAGCTTTTTTTTGGCTTCTCAAACTGAAATTCCATACCTATTAATCAATAACTTTCCATTATTCTCTGTTCCCAGTCTCTGGAAACCATCATTCTGCTTTCTGTCTCTATGAATTTGACTACTTTAGGTACCTCATATAAGTGGAATCATACAGTATTTGTTCTTTTGTATCTGACTTAGTTTGCATAACATAATGTTTTCAAGGTTTGTCCTTGTAGCATATGTCAGAATTTCTTTCCTTATTAAGACTGAATAATATTCTGCTAGATATATAAAAAATCTCCATCTATTGCACTGAATCTATAGATCACTTTGGGTAGTATTAACATCTTAACAATATTAAGTTCTCCAATCCATGAACATAGGATATCTTCCTATTTATTTGTGTCCTCTTTAATTTCCTTCAACCATGCTTTGTAGCTTTCAGGGTACAAGACTTTCACCTCCTTTGTACACATGTCCCATTTTAATAACCAGTTGTAGGTCTTGACAAGGATTTTGACTTTTACCCTGAGTGCTTTGAGAAACTTCAGTATCATTAAAGACAAAATGTGATCAGTGTTATAAAAGACATACAAAATTTTATGTTCATATATTCAATGTAAATTCTGGCTTCTTTTCTGAGGTAAAACCTAGTGCTGTTCCCAAAAACAGCTATGAAGAGTATAGATCGTGCTTTCACACTGCAGTTCTCTTTATGTGCTCCAAAATCTCAATTCATGTTCTCAAAGCACAGGAAACTCATGAAAAATTATTCCCCCACATATGCCAGTAAGCTATTTTTATGAACAATTAGATAAAAGTTATCTATAAGTCTCAACTCTGGCCTAACATCTCATCCAGTGGCATTCCTCTCACATTCTGCACCATCTCAGGAGACATTAAGGATCACTTAATACACAGAAGATGCTATGCTCACCCTGCAATCCTGAAATATCCACTTATTTAAAAGTTGTGAAGGAGGCTTTAAAATAAGTTAATAAAGGATTTTTCTTTAAGTAAAATCTAAAACAAGAAAAGATATCTTGTCTGATGCATTTTCCAGAATTTTCCTTTTTTTTCCTTTTGTGTGAAAGCACTGCTGTTTCAGGTATGGTCTAGTAAGACTCAGTCAGTCACTGTTGATTTTATGATTATGTAATTATTTGCCATTTATTATTTACAGGCCATCTTCATTGTACACAAGCTCATAATGCAGAAAATGGAGATGTCCCTGCTTAAATGACCCCTAAGGAATGAGTGACACTTGAAAAACACTTGACTACTTAAGTACATTAATGATCTGAAAGAATAGGGATATGAAGTTCAGCAGAAATTCTCTATTTTAGTGTTTTTTCATATTTTGAATAGACAGGAATAAAGTAGACATACTGTATAAATTCTGTATTTACTTAATTCTATGATCCATTAAAGGTGTGATAGATCTTGAGAAATAACAACTTCCCAAACACTATGCTGAATATGCATACACATAAAAAAGCATTCTTTACCATTTCAATAGCATACTTTTATATACAAAACATATCACTTTGTTTTCTATACTCACTATGAAGTCTGAATCAAATTTTCTTCGCTTCCGGAACCCATTCTACTTAGCAGTGTTGCCATTAACAATAAGGTACAACGTCCCAGGGACGCAGAGCTATTCATGACCTTTATAGTCACCTCAACTTCTTTATCAATTTTAGAACTAGTAATATCATTTTGAAGAGTAGTGCTTTCTCCTATTAATTTTATTTTTGGTTAAGCTTATAGTTTCCCTTTCTTTCATGTCCTTTAAAATTAAGTATATTGCTGGAATTTAAACAACATTTGAGAAACTTTTATTAATTGGGTTTAAGGCCTAACTGACACTCTTTCATCATATATACATCCATTACACTACCTTCTCTGAAGCTTTATAACTTCTTAGTCTACTCTGAGAAATTTTGGAAAATTATTTTTAACAATATTTTGGAAACATGAAAACATTTGTGACATAGAATTAAGAAAAGTCTCCAAAATATCAATAACCAATGATCTGAAATTTTAGATAAAGCAGTATGCATTATAATAAAGCCTAATTTGCTTACCACAGTCTTGTTAAGTACCTTACTTGTAACTCAATTTCCTTGCACAAGTATACGTCCCTCTCGTAGTATACCAGCCACTAAATATCTCCCTGTTCTTTTTTTCACTATAATCGCTAAGAGAAAGATAGTTCTTTTATCACATAATAAGCAATATGAAAATATGACTTACTATGTTGATTTCTTGCTCTGTCAATTAAACTATGTGTATTTTTTATATTCTTGACTCCCCAACTAAAATATGAGGTCCTGCGGACCTAATCTATTTAGCCATCTTATCCCTAGGGATAAGCACAATACCTGGTAGATGTGAAGACTATCAACAGTTGCTGAATGTAAGCTCCTCAAGACAGAGGTTTAGTTGACATTTTTGTTTAAACTTGACATTGTAAGTATGTTCAGCGTGTAGAAGAGGGGAATACCTGCCACATATACTGTGCTCAATAAATATTTGTTGGAGGGATGAGTAAATAAATAATTCAAATTAGTTAAAGGACGAATTACCTGGTAGTTCAAGACTACAAGGAAGAGGTAAATTAACCTCAAAATAATGAAACCATATGCTGTATTTTTCAGGTGTTTTGTGGGTAAGTTGTAAAATTGAACTAAGAAGATTATGGGACCTGACATTATGGTCTCCAAGTCCTCATCATACCTCACTGAAACTCTTCTATTAACTTACTTTCTAATTTCCCTGCACTGATCATCTCTTTCAACTTCAATTCATAATTTTCATTGAGCAAATCTGACTCCATATGCTGTATATTATGTACCCATGACTTAGCTATTTTATAACTGAAGGTTTATACCTCTTAATCCCCTTCACATATTTCACCCAGCTCCTCACAATGTTACCCACTGGCACTCACCCATTTGTTCTTTGTATCTATGAGTCTGTTTTGTTTTTTCAATTAATTTTTCTTTATAATCCACATATAAGTGAAATCATATAGTAGTTGTCTTTCTCTTACTGACTTATTTCACATAGCATGATCCACCCTAGATCGATCTGTGTTGTCATAGATGGCAAGATTTCATTTTTTAATGGCTGAATAATATTTATATTATTATACACATATATATGTATATATACAGCTTCTTCTTTATCCATTTATCTATTGATGGACATGGGTTACTTCCATATCTTGGTTATTGTAAATAATACAGTAAACATGGGGGTGCATATATCTTTTCCAACAATGTTTTTGTTTCCTTCATGTAAATACCCAGGAGTGGAATTGCTAAATTGTATGATAGTTTTATTTTTAATGTTTTGAGGAAACTACATACTTATAGGTTTCAGAGTACAGATCTTTTGCCTTCTTGGTTATATTTGTTCCTAGGTATTTTATTCTTTGTGGTCCAGTTGCAAAAGACATTGTTTTCTTAATTTCTCTTTCTGATAGTTTGTTGTTAGTGTAGAGAAATGCAACAGATTTCTGTATATTAATTTTGTATCCTAAAACTTTTCTAAATTCATTGATGAGTTCTAATAGTTATTGGGTGGCATCTTTAGAATTTTCTGTGTACAGTATCATGTAAATTTTGAGCAGAGACATTTTACTTTTCCTTTCTTATTTGGATTCATTTTCTTTCTTTCTTTCTTTCTTTTTTTTTTGTCTGACTGTTATGGCCAGAACGTCTGAACTTTGTTGAATAAAAGTGGTGAAAGTAGACACCTTTGTCTTGTTCCTGATCTTAGAGAAAATGTTTTCAGCTTTTCATCATTGATTAAGATGTTGATTGTGGGTGTGTCATGTTTGGCCTTATTATTTTGAGGTATGTTCACTCTACACATACTTTGTTGAAAGATTTTATGAATATTGAATATTGTCAAATGCTTTTTCTACATCTATTGATATGATTGTATGGTTTTTATTCTTTATTTTGTTAATGTGGCATATCAAATTACTTGATATGAAGATACTGAATCATCTTTGCATCCCTGGCATAAATCCCACTTGATCATAGTGTATAATGTTTTAATGTATTATTTAATTTGTTTGTCAGTATTTCATTAAGGATTTTTGCATATGTTCCTCAAGAACTTTGGCTTGTAATTTTCCTGTGGTGTCTTTGTCTGGTTTTGGTATCAGGGTGATACTGGCCATATAAATTGAGTTCAAAGGCATTATTTTCTCTTCAAGTTTATAGAATAGTTTGAGAAGGATTACTGTTAGAATTACTTGGTGAAGCTGTCTGATCCTAGACTTTTGTATTTTGGAAGTTGTTTCATTACTGATTCAAATTCATTACTGGTAATTCATCCATTCATATTTTCCATTTGTTTCTGAATCAATCCTGGAAGATCATACCTTGTAGGAATTTATCCACTTCTAGGTTGTCTGTTTTATTTTATTGTTCCTAATAATCTTTTATGATCCTTTTTCTTTCTGTGGTATTGGTTGTAACTTCTCATCTAACATTTTTGATTTTATGTATTTGGACCCTTTTTCTTTATTTCCTTGATGAAACTGGCTAAAGTTTTATCAATTTTGTTTATTTTTCAAAGAACCATCTCTTAGTTTCATTGATCTTTTCTATTGTCTTTTTAAGTCTCCATTTTACTTTTGTCCACTTTGATCTTTGTTATTTCCTTTCTTCTGCTAATTTTTTTTTTTTTATTCTTGCCCTTCTAGATCCTTTAGGTATAAAATATCATTGCTTAATTGACTTTTTTTTTGTCTTCTGAGATAAATCTTTATCACTATAAATTCCTCACCTAGACTTGCTTTTGCTGTGTAGATTTTAATTATGTTCCCATTTCATTTGTCTGAAGGTATTTTTTATTTTGTTTTTGATGTCTTTAGTGACCCATTGGTTGATTAGTAGCACATTACTTAACTCCACATGTTTGTGGTTATTCTTCAGTTTTTTTTCCCTGTATTTGATTTCTAGTCCCATTCTATTGTGGTTTTAAAAATGGTGCTTGCAATGATTTCAATTTTCTTAAATTTACTGAGACTTGTTTTGTGGCCTATCATATGATCTATTCTGAAGAATGTTCTATGTGCACTTGAAAGGAATATGTATTCTGCTGTTTTGAATGGAATGTTCTGAAAACAACTGGCTAATGTGTTGTTTAAGGCCAGTGTCTCTGCATTGATTTTCTGTCTGTATGATATGTCCATTGATGTAAGTAGGGTACTAAAGTTTCCTACTATTATCGTACTGCACTTAACTTCTCCTTTCATGTTTATTAATTTTTGCTTCATGTATTTAGGTGCTTCTATGTTGGGTGCATGTATATTCAAAAGTGTTATATCTTCTTGTTGGATTTATCCCTTTATCATTATATAATGCCATGCTTTGTCTTATTACAGTTCTTCGTTTTAAAGTCTATTTTGTATAAGTATTGCTACCCTGGTTTCTTTTTGTTTCTATTTGCATAAAATATAATTTTCTATGCCCATACTTTGATTAGAACATTTAGTTCATTTACTTTTAAGTAACTACTGTCATTTTACTCATTGTTTTCTAGTTGATGTAGTTCTTTTTGTTCCTTTCTTCCTCTCTTGCTTGCTTACCTTGTTTTGATGACAATCTTTAGTGTTATATTTGGATTCCTTTCTCTTTTTTGTGTGTATATCCATTATAGATTTTTGGTTTGTGGTTAGCATGAGGTTTACATATAAAAACCTATATATGTAGCTTTCTTTTTAAGTTGACGATCTCTTAATTTTGGATGCATTCTACCAAAATTTATACAATTCTTAAAAGTCACATAGACTTATTATAAAATATTGGCTATACTCCTTGTGTTGTAAAATATATCCTTATAGCCTATCTTAAACTCAATTGTTCATACCTCTTACTCCCCGACCCTTACATTTTGTCCCCCCTTCCCCACTGGTAACCACTAGTTTGTTCTCTGTATCTGTGAGTCTGCTTCTTTTTTGTTATATTCACTAGTTTGTTGTTTTTTTTTGAGGTTCTGCATATAAATCATATCATACAGTATTTGTCTTTCTCTGACTGACTTATTTCACTTAGCAAAATGCCCTCCAAGTCCATCTATGTTGCTGTAAATGGCAAAATTTCATTATTTTTATGACTGAGTAGTATTCCATTGTGTTTTCATGTCTTGGCAATTGTAAATAACACTACTATGAACATTAGGGTGCATTTATCTTTTTAAATTCATGTTTTTGTTTTTTTTCGGATATATACCCAGGAATAGAATTACTGGGTCATATGGTAGTCCTATTTTTAGTTTTTTGAGATACCTCCATAATGCTTTCCACAGTGGCTGCACTAGTTTACAATATCACCAACAGTATTCAAGGGTTTTCTTTTCTCTACATCCTCCCAAATGTTTGTTGTTCATGTTCTTTTTGATGATAGCCATCCTGACAAGTGTTAGGTGATATCTCCTTGGGATTTTGATTTCTGTTTCCCTGATTATTAGTGATGTTGAGCATCTTTACATGTGTCTGTTGGCCATCTGCATTTCCTTTTTGGAATAATGTCTATTCAGATCTTCTGCCCATTTTTAACAGGGTTGTTTGTTTGTTTGTTTGAAACTGAGTTGTACATAGTCCAATGTTTTTACTTCCCCTTCAGATTTTATGTTTTTGACATCATATTTTACAACTTTTTACTTTGTGTATCTCTGAACTACATTTTTTATGTATATATGATTTTATTAATTTTGTCTTTAACCTTCCTACAAGCTTTAAAATAGTTAATTCCCTACCTTTACTTTATGTATGCCTTTACCAATGAGATTTTTTTCCTTTCACAATTTTCTTATTTCTAGTCATGGCCTTTTCTTTTCTACTTCAAGAAGTTCCTTTAACATTTCTTCTAAGTCCAGTTTGATGGTGATAAGCTGCCTTAGCTTTTGCTTATATGTAAAATTCTTTATGTCTCCTTCAGTTCTCAGTGATAACCCTGCCAGGTAGAGTGTTGTTCTTGGTTATAGGTTTGTTTTTTTTTTTCTTTCAGCACTTTGATAATATCATGTCACTCTTTTCTAGTCAGCAAAGCTTCTGCTGAAAAAGTCAGTTAATAGTCTTATGAGAATTCTCTTGTTTGTAACTAGTTGCTTTTGTCTTGCTGCTCTTAAGATTCTCTCTTTATCTTTAATTTTTGACATTTTAATTATAATGTGTCTTTGTGTCTTCATCTTCATCTTCATCTTTTTAAAACTCTGTACTTCCTGGACCTAAGTGTTTGTTTTCTTCCCCAGGTTAGGTAAGTTTTCAGCTATTATTTATTTAAATAGGTTTTATGCTTATTTCTCTCTTCTCTTTCTGGGTTCCATGTAATGTTAATATTAGTACACTTGATTTTTAAGAGGTTTCTTAAACTATACTGACTTTTAAAAATTCTTCTTCCTTTTTTTTTGTTTAGCTTGAGTGATTTCCACTATTTGTCTTCCAGATCACTGCTCTCTTCTTCTGTACATATAATTTGCTGTTCATTCCTTCTAATGCATTTTTAACTTTAGTTATGGTATTCTTCAGGTTTGTTTGGTCCTTTTTAAAATTTTCTGACTCTTTGTGAAATTCTTACTGTGTTCATTCATTATTCTCCTGAGTTTGGTGAGCCTCATTATAATCTATAATCATTACCTGAGCTCTTTATCAAGTAGATTTTTCTGAGGTTTTTGTCTTATTCCTTTTTTTTTTTTTGGAATATATTTCTCCATCTCTCCATTTTCATAATTATCTGTGTTTATTTTTGTGTATTTGATATGTATACTAGGTCTTCAATTCTCAGAGAAGTATTCTTACATAAAAGACATTCTGTGAGTCCTACAGCTCACTCCCCTCTGGCCACCAGAACTAGATGATACAGGAATGTCCCTTATGTGGTCTGCATGTACCCTTTTGTTATGGTGAGGCCAGTTACTGTGAATATGCTAGTAGGCAGAGTTGGGCCTTAGCCCCCTGGCCATAAAGCCGCTCCTCATGTGGTTGCTGCAGGCCTACTGGGAAAGTGGGCAAGGAAAGACTCTGGTGCTAATAAGCTACAGGGAGGATTCCAAATGGTGCTAGCCAATGCTGGTGCTAGTATGGTAGAATAAGATACTAAATATGACTGCTACCAGCATCTCTGTCCCCAGGAGGAGTTCTAGCTTCCACCTGCCTCTTTGGATGGCTCTCCAAGAATAACAAGTTGGTCTGATTCAGGGAACTTTCAAACTACTGCCACTACACTGAGGCTCAGAATGTGTGAGATTTTGCATGTGTCTTCTAAGAGTAAAATCTCTATTTCCTATATACCTCCATTCTCTCCTGAATGTAAGCCCCACTGATTCTCAAAGCCAGACATTCCAGGGTCTCCATGCAGAACGCTGGACTGGGGAGCCTGTTGTGGGGTTTGGACCCTTCACTCCTTGAGGAGAATATCTGAGGTTATGACATCCCTCCCATTTGTGGGCCACTGATGTGGGAATATGGGTCCTGACTAGACCACATCTCTGTCCCTTCTATCCATCTCAGTATGGATCTTTCTTTATATCTTTATGGGAAATCTTTTCTGCTTGTATTCAGGTTTTTCTCAGAGATAGTTGCTCTGTAAGTAGTTATAATTTTGTTGTGCCATGAGAGAGGTTGAGTATAGGGTCTTCCTACTCTGCTGTCTTGCTCCACCCCAATATAATGCTAATTCTTTAAAAATAATTTACCCTTGCCTAGCAATTAAGACTGTCCAATTACCTAACCATACTTTTTCTACCTGCTGTTGTGTATCATTATTCCTCTGTATGAATCCTTTGGTTATGTCAATGTAACATGTTTATTTTTCACCAGACATATCATGACTGTGTTTTTATATTATTTTCCTAGTATTAATAATTGTCTGGCTTCATAACACTTAACCAAATTTGATCAATCATTTTAAGACCCAGATTAAATTAGCTTCAACCATGAAATAGATATCTCTCTCTCACTCTCTCCAAATTGTTTGTTTTTTATACCACAAAATTTAATTAACTTCTTCAATCTTGTTGACATAACTATTCTTCTTAATTATATTTTTGGTGTTTAAAAAGAATGTTTATGTTATATGATTCCATATCTTCTAACACTATGATATTTAATTTAATTTTAAAAAATTATTTTTAATTGATTGTTGAAAGAATGGAAAGAAGAACTTTATATAGTTTACACAGTGAACATTAAAAAATGTATTCTTGGGAATTTCCATCTTATGTAGTTCAGAAATAAATGTATGCTTTTATTTAAAAAAAATAATGTTATTGTAGTTCACTGGAATTTAGAAAACTCACTAATTAATTATGAGACATGTTTTCATTGTTTAGAGCAATCACATTAGAAATTCTTTTAAATAATCAATGTGTTTTAAATATATTTTATTTAAAATAAACAAACTTTCAAGTAACATAAAAAAGAACAAGACTTGTCTTTTGTGAGGTACATAGTTTTCTTCTTAAATCTCCCTCTGAGAAAACATGACATTGCATATTTATTATAGATGTATAGCCTAAACTCAATAAGATAGTGTAATAAATGATTTCTTGACTAATATTTTCTCATTTGGCTTGAATAGGTTTTTAAGCAAACTGAGAATTTTTTATAATAAATATTAAAACTCATCCAATATCTTTCAAATTAGTGTTTGAGCACAAATAAGTTTTACATGGCTGCATGAACAATTTTCATAAAATAAGAATTTTGTGAATTTTTGCATGGAAGAAAAACTTCAGGTCAAACTCATTTTAACAATTGTTATATTAAAATAGCTAATCATATATTTGAAAAGGTATAATGTATGTAAGATACTACATGTCCAATGCATAGGTCACTCTTGATATTTACAAATGTGGACTAAGATGATACTTTCTCTAAATGGTCAATGGAGAAGTGATCTTTCTAAGGAAAGTAGTTATTTAAGAATATGTTGTTCTATAATTGTTGTAAGTTCCTTTTAAATTATAAAATACTTTCTCATTATTATCTCATTTACTGTTCCATGCAATCCTAAATGAGGATAAATTAATCAGATCTAGTTGTTTAAGGGTTCACTCATGTGAGGCCTTGTGCTATACACTTTCACATTCATTAATACATTATATATTAATAAAAATTTTGTTGTGTGTATTTATGAAAATTTTGCCAAATAAGAATGATGAGGCTTTAAAAATGTTGCTGATGTGTTCAAGAATATACATGACTAGCTAGTGGCAACATCAAGATTCAGACAGATTTTTTTTAACTTCAGAATGTGTTCTGTTATTCTTATTTTGGAGTAAGCATGGCAGATAACTTCATTTTAAGGAGGGGTTGAGGTTGAAGTAGATTATTTGTCCTGAGTTAAAAATAGAATGTAATTATTTGAAAACATGTAATCCAGTCTAAATGCAAAGGTTTCCTTCTGTACTCTACTGTTTCAGTGAAAAGGTGATGCTATAGCACACGTACTATATGGATGTGCAAGCTCCTGGCCTAATTGTGATGCAGCTGTTGATGCACTGTGGACAGTTAATAGAGAACAACTAAAAGGAAAGATTGAAAAGGTGAGGAGAAAGCAAAACATAGTTAATTGCCTCTTCTGCCTTGATGAATTGCATTTTCCACTGTTACTTATTTAGATAAAATTAACCACATAACTTTGGAAATAAACATACACATACGAACTTTCTTACACACACACACACACACACACACACACACACACACACACACACACGCAATGCCAAATTGTTATAGACTGAGAGCAAATGCATCAGAATTCCTGATGAGTCTTGATGAGCCCTGATGAGCTAACTGCTATGGTCCTGTGTCCCCAGAGGGCTAAAGGAGCAGCCTTCTTCTCTAGCTATGAAGTTCACATTTTTTCCTAATTAGAGGAGCTTTATAAAGAACCTTTGGTCTTAAAGCCCTTATCAGAGACCATTTCTTCTGCCCAGATTGGGCTATTTTCTCGATTCTCCAATAATGTATTTTCTAATTTCTCTTCTCTTAATGTTTCCTAGCTATATGAATTAAAAAACTGATTTTTCTCTGATAGCAAATTACACAGTAGTTCTGGCTTCAAACAGATAGAAATAGAGATATCTTTCCATAATAAACTAATTGCAAGTGGTCGCTTCATGGTGTAAGGAGAAGCCCTTACTCTTCCCACTTAGCTGCCCTGCCATTTGCAGCATACAGCTTCCATCTCTTGGTTTAAGAAGGCTGCTCCAGTTTCTGCTAATATCTCTGCAAGCTAGGAGAAAGGAGATGGAAGACCACTACTCTGGAAGAGCACCAACAGTCAGGGTCAGCAGAGTGTGCTCATTGGGTCCACATCCTCATATTTGGAAATACAACTGATTACTTGATACTTATTTTGTTTCCAGAAATCTTGCTAAGCCTTCATGTTAGGTCTGTTATTTTCTTGGATTTGTCATATAGAGAATCATTTCATACTAATGAAGTTTCTTTTCTTTTCTCTTTTCTTTTCTTTTCTTTTCTTTTCTTTTCTTTCTTTTCTTTTCTTTTCTTTTCTTTTCTTTTCTTTTCTTTTCTTTTCTTTTCTTTTCTTTTCTTCTTTTCTTCCTTTCTTCCTTTCTTCCTTTCACTTCAGTGTCCAGGCTAATACTTCCTCCAGCATAATGTTAAACAGAAGTAATGATAGTAGAAAATTTCTCTAGTTCCTAATATCAAAAGGAACAATTTCAAGTGCCAATGCAGTGAGTAATTTGTAGATACCCTTCATCACACTGAGAAAGCTTTTTTAAATTTCTTGCATGACCCAAGTTGTTAATTATATAAAGTATTTTTACACATACATGCATTCATATGAATGCATCTATGCTTATAAATGTGTCCGACCTGCAATTTTCCATTATAGTACTGTTATCAGATTTTGAAATGCAATGTTTACAAGCCTCATAAAATAAAGATCATTTTTTCCAAACTCATTCCAGAAAATTTTGGTAAACATAGGGATGCTTCTTTATTTGATGCTTTGTGGAACTTTTCATGAAAACCATCTGCTCTTATTATATCTAAGTCTGCAGCATCTCTAGTGATCTCCCTCATCATTTCTGACTTGCTTATTTTAGTGTTCTCTTTTTCAATAAATAGATATTTCCAGAAAATTTAACTTTTCAGTGAAATAATTTTTGACTTTGTTGATTCTCTTTGTTATTTGTACTTTATTCTACTTTATTAATTTCTATTATTTTCTTTATTATTTTATTCCTTCAATTCTGTGTGTTTTTTGGGAGTAGTGAATGTTCTTTTTCTAGCTTCTTCAGATGGCTATTTTAGGCTATGCATTTAAAGCTGGAAATCTTCCTCTATGTTCTTTTAAATACATTTAAAAGGACCATTTTTATCACTCAGACTAAAACATTTTAAAATTTCCGTTGTGACGCATCTGTGGATCATAGTTTATTTAGAAGTGTATTTATTTTTTACTTAGCCTTTTATTTTGAGATTATTTCAGGAATATCTTAAACTTGTGTGACTGATATAAAAGACTCCAATATACCCTTGAACTGGATTAAACAAGTATTAACTTTTTGCCTATTTATTCATCATTCCATGATTCTCTTTTTCTACGTAAACACATCCTTGAACATATTTTTTTCTGAACCATTTGCCTTTTGAGAGAAAGTTGCAGATATGACACAATTCTACCCAGAAATACTTCAATCTGTATTTTTCAAGAACAAGGACATTCTCTTATATAACCATAATACAATTATCATAACCAGGAAAACTAATTTGGATACAACACCATTGTATAATTCATATTCAGTATTTGAAATTTGCCATGTATCCCAGTGATGTCCTCTACCACTGAGTTTTCCTAGATAATTCACCATATTTAATTGTTTGGAAGTAAATTTTTGTCTCTTTTCCCTAAGTGATAGGTGGTATTTTATTGATAGTCTCTGAGAAAATGACACAAATATAAATAAACTTGGACTCACCTATATTTTAGAAACCAGCCAACAGAGCTCAAATAACACTACATCTTGTATAACTACAATTTGTACCAGATTAAAAAAAAAAAAAAAACACAAGTGATCATGATCATGTAGTTTTGCTTAGAGCAATGCAAAGGGATTACTTTTATGGAAATGGACATTATGTGGAAGTAAAAGCCAATCAGGACAACATAAACCAAGTGTCCTTTCTATACAGTTCCTGTTAAATCACTGTTTTTCTAACTGGACAACATAATCCATTACTTGATAATGAAACCAACTTTATGACTTATAGCCCACATTTTGTTATGAAATATAATAAAACAGAAAATGTTACTGAATACAATATCTAATAAGAGAAACTATTGTCTCTTGAAATTTTTGTTTTTATATGTGAGTATGAATCAGATCATGGTAGAAAATATACTTTTTACTTTGCATTCACTCTTAAAAGTCTAAGAACCTAGGTTAGATCATCCTAGCCACAATAACAGAGCTGTTACTCAATCCTGAATTTTTCCAAAAAGAAGTGTAGTTTGCATTCCTCTGGGAGTAAGCATAAAAACTTTCTCATTTATTTTTTGGCTTTTCTCAGTAGAGAGATTTTTAAAACTCCTGGAGTATAAAGAAACAGGTAAAATATTAAGAAAACAATTCCAATAGCCTACAAATTTGAGTTTCAATAAAATATATGAGTAAAAATTTTATCCTGATGCACCCTTGTAATAGATGCTGAAAGGATATTGTGACTATATTATTAGGATCAGGGTAGGCTCCTTCAGACCTGGTCACTGTACCCACATGTCATTTGGGTACCTATTTAATGGGATCTGCTGCTGGAGTCCAAGAGGGATTATTTTCCAAGTGATAGATTATATACCAAGATCATTTCCTCCTTGCTCCTTGCTCTGAAAATACCATTTTGTTGTTCTACTAATGGGACCCTCCTCAATGCCATTTACTATTACCATTCATAAGGTTCCGGATATGTAGCACAGTCAAGGTGATAGCAACCATAGCAGTCACCCCCTGGAGGGATCCTTACAACAGCAAACTTCCTGTCAACAGACAGACCCCTTTGAAGAATGGTTTGATAAATGTGGTGTAATTTACTAGAACCAAGTCCTATTCTAACCCAAATCTTCCTAAGATTCACATCCTGGAAAATTCTCAAAACAACCTGATAATGTGAGTCAGTGTCAAAAAAGAGGCTCAGGAGAAACATGTCATGGATCTCTTGACCATGAAATACCAATATGCCTTCACCTAGACCAATGTCCACAGGATAAATTATATTTGACTTCATTAACCTTGCATGGGCATAACATCAGAGGATCACAATGATTTGCACTCCACAAAGCATCAAATCTACTTCAAAAACACCTGGGTATTTAAAATTGTGTTGTGCTTTCAAAGACACAGTAGGACCTTCAAGAACGTGTCTTGGTTTAAGATACCCGACTCCTGCTGCTGGTGGCCCACTTGGCTCAGCCTCAGAAATTCCAGAATCTCATATCCAGATGGCTTTCCACTGTCAGTGCTGCTGTTCATCCCATCAGGAAGATCTATAAGTGAGGTATTTTCCCAGATGCTGCCACAAGCTGAAATAATCTCCAGCTCATTTCCCACACTGAGTTTCCCTAGTTGCTCTTTTCCTTTACAAAACAGACCCCACTATCCTACATTAAAAAAGTAGGAATTGACTCCCTAGAAATAGTTATAGCTATATTTCTTAAGTTCCAAATATATGCAGATTTTTCTACTTGTCTTTCTTCCTGGCTTTAACGTGCTTTGGAGCATATCAGGGATCACTTCAAGCCAATTTTACAGCTTGTGATTTCTTGGGACAAATTGTCCCCACATGCAAGGATGTAAGTCCAACTGTGCCCCAACATTTGTAAGACCAGATAGTATTTCCCTTTTCTTTTTCTTTCTTTCTTTTTTTTTTTTTTTTCATTATTTTGCTCAGCCCCAAAGCAGCCTTCCCCAGTGGATGATGGTTGGGTTAAATCTGGTTGACTCTAAACCAAAGGAGTTTGGCCCTTTATGGTGCCAGCTTATTGTGGAAAATATTCCAGCTTAAATTTAAAGAAGTGTCTTTGGTCCAGGAGGATTCTCCCCACCGTGACTGGCTAGTTTCATTCCACAAAAATTAACCCAAATTCTGAAGCCAAGTGTACCAAATGTAAATATTTGATGTGGACCAAAAAATAGAGTAGTGCTGTGACATTTTGCCTATCACTCCAAGATCTGGACAAAGAATGGCATTGGAGGAAGTGGGAATAGGTAAAATAAGTGTAATTCTTCTGAGACATTTGTCCAAGAAAGGAATCAGCAAGATGACTAAAATCTAACTGACATAGAGTTTAGAGAAACTTGTCATTTTAAGGTCAGAGAGATTTAAACTTACTCATGTTTGCTTTTTTATTTTAGAATCTAATTATTTTAAAGTGAGTAAGTTGGTATTTGATTTGTCTGGGTTTTTTTGTTTTGTTTTGTTTTGTTTTTGTTTTTTGTTTTTTGTTTTTGCTTTTTAGTTTTCTAGGTGGCTAGGTCATGTTTGTGTAGTCAAAATAATGTATCTCATTAGAAAATCAAATTGGGGAATCACATTTGAATGCCACCAACTGTTTACTGTTGAAGAATCCTTATTTTTTAAAACTTATTTTTTTGTTTAGATTGACTACAGGTGGAAAACATAAGGATTTCTTGTATGTTCTTTTCTCTACTAAAACACATATAGAAAGTTTTATGTATTTTTAAGTGTTCTTTTTATCAATCTATCTACTAATCTATCTAGTTATATATTTACTATATTCACTAATCAATGATAAATTATATATACACATGGATATTTTCTTATTATGAGCACACTAATTTCTCCAAGACTCACCAAGCAGTTTTTCCCTTATTGATATTCTAATATCCCTCCATGCATTCCGCAAACACTCATTGAAGACTTAATGTGTTTTGAAGGCTGGGAACACAAATATGAACAAAAAAGTATTCTCATAAATTAAGAGAAAAAAGTTTTGAGGAGGACACAATCCTGCTAATAAATATGTATTACCTTATGTGGTTATTAAGAAAACATAGGACTCTTTTTGAAGGGAGAGAAGCAAGATAGTGGAGTAGAAGGATGCTTGTAACTCACCTTCTCCCACAAATACAACAAAGCTCACATCTATGGACCTACTCAGCCAACCAGAGCACCTGCCGAACTCTGACAGAACATTGCCCTCTTTGAAAGACAAATACACCAAAAATCTGGTAGGAGAAAAGGATAAAAGAAAGAAGAAAAAGCAAAACAGTACAGGACCAATCCTGCAGGGAGGGAGCAGCAAAGGAGGACTGGTGCTTGTTCGCTGTGTCTCCCCTCTCCAATGGAGAGGCGATTGAGATGGAGAGGGAGCCTCTGAGGCTCAGATCTGCCCCGAGCACCCCTTGACTGACAGAACTGAGTTAAATGGGCACAAAGTGTCCCCACAATACCCAGCCTGAGATGCGAGTCAGCAGCTGGGGCTGGCACAGGCCGCCCAAGCCAGGTAGAGGACAGGGGCGGCTGCACTGAGGCAGCCCTGGGGGATTGCAGGGTGCTGCGCTTGGTGGCTGGGAAGGGATAATGAGCAGAACAACCTCGGTATCCCACAAATTGTGAAAAAAGCAAAACAACATGGCTGGTATGCCCTGGGGGGAGGAGCACTGTAGCCTTTGTTTCCTCAGACCTGCACCGCCATTACTGGCGATTCTTGAAAGAAGAGAGGCGGGGTGCATCCACAGACGCCATCTCTTCCTGTGCACAGTGCTCGGGCTGGGATGGGGCCGGGACCTGAATCTGCACCCTGGGGCTCCACAACCTCCTAGGCAGTACTGAGACTTGTTTATCGCCTAAAGCAGATAGGATCTTTCTGACCTGGCACCTCAGAGAACTCACGCCACCAAGACAAACAAGGAACAAGGAACTGAGATTTGGTACAGAGCAGGGGTGGGGCTGTTCCACGGTCTTCCCTGAACCCACCTTTGGAACTCTGACCTGAGGCAGAGCGGGCAGCTGTACAGAGTAGCAGAGCGACTGGTGCTGGGAGAGGGCGGGTGGCCCCCTGCCTTCCCAGCAGGAACTCAGCACCTGACCACGGTGCTGGGAGGGGGCACGATCTGCCCACCTGCTTCGCCCGAGCACAGCATCTGAATGCGGCATCAGGAGGGGGAGTGACCCTCCCACCCAACGGGTAAGAGTTCAGCACCTGACCCAGTGTTAGGAGGGGGTGCAGTCTGCTAGCTGACAGCCACTGGGAGCAGCACAGGTGAGGACACCAACAGAGGGCCTCTGAAAACAGGACGCTGAGTTCACAAAACAGGGCAAAGACACAAAGACCTCTTGATAATATCACTAAGAGCCCACCATCTCCAGGAGAACTAGATAACTGATACTCCTTAAGCTACAGTGCCAGAGAGATATGAGCAATATGAAGAAGCAGAGGAACTGCTCCCAATTAAAAGATCAAGAGAAATCCCCTGAAAGCACAATCAAGGAAATAGACATTGATGGCCTACTAGATCAAGATTTCAAAAAAGCAGCAATCAAAGTACTGAAGGAAGTAAAACAAATAGTGTTTAGAATATAAAATATGTCAAAAATGAAATAGAAGCTATAAAGAAGAACCAAGTAGAATTAGTAAACTCATTGGCTGAGATGAGAGCTGACCTAAAGGCTGTACAAAGCAGGCTAAATAATGCAGAGGAACGAATAAGTGACCTAGAAGACACAACAACAGAAAGCACACAATCAGAACAGCTGAGAGAAAAACAAATAAAAAACAATGAAAACAATATAAGGGACCTATGGGATAATATAAAGCATGCCAATCTTCGCATAATAGGGGTTCCAGACAGGGAAGAAAGAACAAAGGGGATTGAAAAGGTATTTGAAGAAATCATAACTGAAAACTTCCCAAATCTACCCCAGGAGTTAGATATTCAAGTACAGGAAGCTCAGAGGGTCCCAAACAGGAAGAACCCAAGCAGACCCACACCAAGACATATCATAATCAAGATGGCCAGAGTCAAGGATAAAGAAATGATCCTAAAGGCAGCAAGAGAAAAGCAAAGAGTGAGTTACAAGGGAGCCCCCATAAGGCTCTCAGCTGATTTCGTCCTGAATGAAAAAAAGATGCAACCTAGGATACTTTATCCAGCAAGGCTATCCTTTAGAATCGAAGGAGATAAAGAACTTCACAGACAAGCAAAAACCACAAGAGTTTAGCAACACTAAACTTATGCTAAAAGAAATATTGACAGATCTACTCTAAATAGAAAAGAAGCAGGATGCTACAAAAATGAGAAACTCATAACTGGAAAGGAGATAACTGCCATGAATTACAAAAAGAATAAACTAAAAGTTGTAAAAGGACACATCTAAATCATTAAGAGTGGGAGAAGGAAGCAAGGAAAGCCACTGTGTAAAACAGTATGGAGATTCCTCAAAAGACTAGGAATAGACTTCCCATATGACCCAGGTATCCTACTCTTGGACATATATCCAGAAGGAACCCTACTTCAAAATGACACCTGCACACCAGTGTTCATAGCAGCACTATTTACAATAGCCAAGACATGGAAATAGCCTAAATGTCCATCAACAGATGACTGAATAAAGAAGCTGTGGTATATTTATATGATGGAATACTATACAAAAACTGACAATATAACGCTATTTACAGCAACATGGATGTTCCTGGAGAATGTCATTCTAAGTGAAGTAAGCCAGAAAGAGAAAGAAAAATACCATATGATATTGCTTATATGAGGAATCTAAAAATAAATAAATAAATAAATACAAAACAGAAACAGACTCATAGACATAGAATACAAACTTGTGGTTGCCAAGGGGGACGGGGGTGGGAAGGGACAGACTAGGATTTCAAAATGCAGAATAGATAAACAAGATTATACTGTATAACACAGGGAAATGTATACAAGATCTTGTGGTAGCTCATAGCGAAAAAAATGTGACAATGAATATATATATGTTCATGTATAACTGAAAATTTATGCTCTACAGTGGAATTTGACACAACATTGTAAAATGACTATTACTCAATAAAAAATGTAAAAAAAAATTGGAAAAGAAAATAAAAGACAAGACAGAAATGCAATAGGCATAGAAGGAAAGAATGATGAACTCTTTAAACAGCTTCAAAAAAAGAAAGTATGATTGACATGGACTTTGACAGGTGGTAGGACCTCAGCAAATGTAACAAATCTCAATTAGGGTATTCTAGGTCCCTTTCTGAAATTTCTCATGATATATATTAGAATGAAAAAAATCACATGAATAAAAATTTACATTGAGTTGGGGGAAGCATAAGACATGAACACCCTATATGCAGTGGGCATGTAAATATAAAATATTATTTTCAGTTGATTTTAGTCATATTGATATCTTCAGTAAATAAATTCTAAGGTAGTCTATATCTATCAAACTAGAAGAGTAAATGAAGGCACTCTGAGCAGACTCTGAGCCAAGTCTGCTCTTGGATTGGTTCCCAGAGCTGTTATTGATTTCAGTAGGAGTTGTGTACACAAATCTTGGCACTGAAGCTAGCTGATGTTATTACAAAGAGCAAATCTGTAAAATGCTTCAAATATCAGTAACAGCCAAAAGTTTAAAAAATAAAAGCAGTTAATCAAATGTCAAAACAACATCATGTAAAGTCAGTTTTGTCACTAGAAAAGTACACATGGCTCTTTGTAACTGAGTCAAGCTTCATCATTTCAAGACTAAGATACACGACTTAATTTTCAAAGTGGAAGCTTCAACCAAATGACAAATCAGTTTAATCTGTATAAAAAATAAGTCAGGAAAAAAGATATATTTTATGTCTGGGTAAAAAGTGAAAATTAAGAAGAAAATAAAAAGTATAAAATTCATGAAAAGCATATTTAGATTTAGATGAATATCTATATTCCAAAAACATAGCCAGAGTGACCCCTTCAAAAGGGGAATCTGTTTATGTTACTTCCTCTTATGAAACTTTTTAGTGCCCTATCTTTCTTCTTACAAAAGATACAGTGTGTGTTAACATGAAACTAAAGGATAGGCATGGCCTGGCTTTCACCTAACCCTACAGCTTCATCTCCATCCTCTCAGGTCCTCACCCTCTTTTCAAGCCCCATAGCTTGTCATCAGGCCCTCATGCTCTCTTTCATCTAATGTCCTTTATATAAATGATTTTTCCTTCCTGGAAGGATTTTACTTCCCTTTTAAACTAATCCCTATCCCACCGATAGCTTGATCATCACTTCTTTAAACAAGTGAACCAAGTCAATCTTCCATTGTCAAACTCACAGAAACATGTACCTTTATATTTTGGCCTCACTGCCATTAGCGCAGAAGCTCTATGTAAAGACCATGTATGTTTTGCTCATCATTTTTCTCTAGTGCTCTAGCACTCTGCCTATATATTGGAAAAAAAAAAAACACAAAACAAGCAAACAAACAAACAAAACCTCAGTAAATCTTTCCTGAGTGAGTGAAAGAATAAGATAGCAAGGCAAATTTTAATAACAATCACCACAATTGCTGGATGAATTATTCTGAAGGCAAGGAACAAGTAACAATGTTCTCTAAGTAAACTGTGAACACAAACCATTAGTTCTCTTTTATTCATACATGGAGGCTTCTGACCCATTTCCTTAATAATTGTGATTCTACAGAAGAGAGCAAAGAAATAAACCCTCACACCTGTGGTCAATTAATCTTTGACAAAGGAGGCAAGAATATACAATGTAGAAAAGAAAGTCTTCAACAAGTGGTGTTGGGAAAACTGGACAGCCACACATAAAGTCAATGAAGTGAGAACACTCCCTCATACTATACACAATAATAAACTCAAAATAACTTAAAGAATTAAATACAAGACAAGAAACCATAAATCTCCTAGAAGAGAACATAAGCAAAAAAAGTTTCTAACGTAAATCATAGCAATATTCTTCTAGGGTAGTCTACCCAGGCAATAGAAATAAAAGCAAAACTAAACAAATGGGACCTCATTAAGTTTATAAACTTTTGCACAGCAGAGGAAACCATAAACAAAAGGAAAAGATGATCTACAAAATGGGAGAAAATATTTGCAAATGATGCAATTAACAAAGACTT
The DNA here is from genome assembly GCF_048773025.1 of Camelus bactrianus. Classification (NCBI taxonomy): domain Eukaryota; kingdom Metazoa; phylum Chordata; class Mammalia; order Artiodactyla; family Camelidae; genus Camelus; species Camelus bactrianus. The sequence goes on along the minus strand of NC_133552.1, from coordinate 28,489,109 downwards.
AATTTTGTGAATATATAAACAGCTCATGCAACTCAATAAAAATTAAGACAACCTAATCAAAAAATGGGCAGAAGGCCTAAACAGACAATTCTCCAATGAAGACATACAGAACCTCAATAAGTACATGAAAAAATGCTCAATATTGCTAACTATTAGATAAATGCAAATCAAAACTACAACAAGGTATCACCTCACATCAGGCAGAATGGCCATCATTAAAAATTCCACAAATAATAAATGCTGGAGAGGCTGTGGAGAAAAGGGAACCCTTTTACACAATTGGTGGGAATGTAGTTTCATTCAGCCACTATGGAAAACAGTATGGAGCTTCCTCAAAAGACTAAAAATAGACTTACCATTTGAACTAGCAATCTCTCTCCTGGGCATGTATCTGGAGGAAACCCTAACTTGAAAAAAAAAATGCTCCCCTGTATTTATAGCAGCACAATTTACAATAGCCAAGACATGGAAGCAACCTGTACTTCCATTGATACATGATTGGATAAAGAAGTTGTGGTATATATATGCAACAGAATACTATTCAGTCGTAAAAAAGAATAAAATATAATGCCATTTGCAGCAACATAATTAGACCTAGAGATTACCATACTAAGTGAAATAAGCCATAAAGAGAAAGAAAAATAGCATAATATCACTTATATTTGTAATCTAAAAAATGACACAAGTGAATTTATTCACAAAACAGAAAAAGATTCACAGACATGGAAAGAAACTTGTGGTTACCATGTGGAGAAAGGGGGTTGGAAGGGATAAACTGAGAGTTTAAGATTTCCATATATTAACTACTATATATAAAATAGATAGAGGAGGCCAAGACGGTGGAGTAGAAGGATGCACATAGCTCACCCTCTCCCACTAATACACTGAGACTCACATCCACAGACCCACTCAGCCAACCAGAGCACCTGTGGAACTCCGACAGAACATCATCCTCTTCAAAAGACAGAGACGACAAAAATCTGGTAGGAGAAAAGGAAAAAAGAAAGAAGAAAAGGCAAAACAGTGCAGGATGGATCCTGTAGGGAGAGAGCAGCAAAGGATGACTGGCGCTCATTCACTGGATCTCCCTTCTCACACTGAGAGGCCAGTGGGACAGAGGGGGAGCCTCTGAGGCTCAGATCTGTACAGAGCAGCCCTTGACTGACAGAACTAAGTTAAAGGGCACAGAGGGTCGCCACAACACCAAGCCCGAGACACGGGCTGGCAGCTGGGGGCTGGGCCAGGCTGCCTGAGCTGGACGGAGGATGGGGAAGGCTGCACTGAGGCAGCCCTGGGGGACTGCAGGGAGCTGCACACCATTGGTGTGAGTGCACAGGGCAGAACAACCTAGGCCCTCCATAAAACAACATGGGTGATGTGCCCTGGGAGGAAGGGTGCATACCCCCATCTCTGAAAACCCGCAGAGAGTTTTTGGGTGAAGAGAGGTGGGGCTAAGGCACAGTCATCATATCCTCTAGCGCTGAGCACCCAGGTGGGGGCAGGGGCAAAACCTGCATCTGCACCTAAGGACTTATCAGCCTCAAAGGCCAGATGGAGACTTGTCTACAGCCTGAGGCAGATAGGATCCTTCCATCCTGATCCCTCAAAGAACTTGCTCCACCAAGACAAACAAGGAGCTGGGTTTTGACCCGGAGCAGGAACAGGGCTGTTTCTCGGTCTTCCCCAAGCCTGCCAACGGAGCACACAGTGACACAGAGCTGTGGAGTGACTGGCACTGGGAGAGGGCAGGCGGCCCCCCACCTTTCGAGTAGGAACACAGCCCCTGACCATGGTGCTGGGAGGGGATGTGACCTGCTCTCCTACCTGACCAGTCTGCAACATCTGACTGCAGCATCGGGAGGGGCAGTGCCCCGCTCGCCCACAGCAAAGTAGAGCTGCACCTGACCCAGTGCTTGCCTACAGGCACTGGGAGCAGCACAGATGAAGGCACTGATGGAGAGCCTCTGGAAACAGCAAGCAGATTTGCTAAAACAGGGTGAAGACAGAAAGACTTCACATTAAGAGCACACAATCTCCAGGAGAAAACCACACCCCCATTTCTCTTTTAATCTGTTTTTACTTGTTCTATTTTCTATTACCCTTTTAATTTTTACTTCTTAAACAATTATATATACTCCCAATTTTAATCCCTTTTAAATTTAAAAAAATATTTTTATTGTTATTATTTTTAAAAATCCATGTTATTTCATTTTTATTTCTCTTGGTTTTGATGTCCTGTTATTGATTACACACGGGTTTCAAATACATTTTTTCCATCTTTTCTCCTTTTTTAAAGGTTTTTAAAAGACGTCTCAACCTGGTTGCTGTTCTGCTTCAACGTGCTCCTCTATTATTCATTATACACTGTTTTCAAACCTTTTTTCTCCCTTCTTTTAAAATTTTCTTTCTCTCTCTCTCTCTTTTTCTTTAAGTGTTATTCCTACATAGGCATTAAATAGATAAATAAATAAACTCAGTAAAGATCACAATAGATAACTGATACTCCATAAACCACAGTGCCAGAGAGGTATGAGCAAGATGAAGAAGCAGAGAAACCATTCCCAATTAAAAGAACAAGAGAAATCCCCTGAAAGAATGATCAATGAAATAGACATCAATAGCCTGCTAGATCAAGATTTCAAAAAAGGAGTGATCAAAGTACTTAAGGAACTAAAAGAGATAATGTTTAGAAATATAAAATATGTCAAAAATGAAATTGAAGCTATAAAGAAGAGCCAAGTAGAATTGGTAAACTCATTGGCTGAGATGAGACATGATCTAAAGGCTGTGCAAAGCAGACTAGATAATGTGGAGGAATGAATTAGTGACATAGAAGACAGCACAACAGAAAGCAGCCAATCAGAACAGCTACAAGTTAAACAAATAAAAACAAATGAAAATAGCATAAGGGACCTATGGGATAATATAAAGCATGCCAATATATGCATAATAAGGATCCCAGAAGGGGAAGAAAGATCAAAGGGGATTGAAAAGGTATTGGAAGAAATCATGACTGAAAACTTCCCAAACTTAAAGAAGGAATCAGATATCCAAATACAGGAATCACAGAGGGTCCCAAACAGGAAGAACCCAAACAGAACCACACCAAGACATATAATAATCAAGATGGCCAGAGTCAAGGATAAAGAAATGATCCTAAAGGCAGCAAGAGAAAAACAAAGAGTGAGTTACAAAGGAACCCCCATAAGGCTTTCAGCTAATGTCTCTACACAAACAGTACAGGCCAGAAGGGAGAGGCAAGATACATTCAAAGTCCTGAATGAAAAAAGATGCAGCCTAGGATACTTTATCCAGCAAGGTTATCCTTTAGAATAGAAGGAGAGATAAAGAACTTCACAGACAATCAAACACTAAAAGAGTTTAGCAACACTAAACCCATGTTGAAAGAAATGTTGAAAAGTCTACTCTAAATAGAAAAGATGCAGAAAGCTACAGAAATGAGAAACTCACAACTGGAAAGGTAATAACTCATGAAATACAAATAAACATGAAATTGTAAAAGAAGACATCTAAATCATTGAGAGAGGGAGGCAGGGAGACACAGCATTTTTTTGTTTTGTTTTGTTTTTAATTTTTTGTTCTTGGTAGGATGGGTTTGAGATTATATTACTATCAGTTTAATAAAAACAGATAAAATAATGGACTATTAGGCTTACAACAAGGATAACCAGAAGCCAAAAACTTACAAGGTAGTCACAAAAACTGAATTAAATCCATGATAATATGAAGGAAAATTCCCAAACCAAAAAAGGAAGAAGAAAGGAACAAAGAGGAAATACCAAGTCAACTGCAAAGATAAGTTCAAAATGATAATAAACACACATCTATCATTAATTACTGTAAATGTTAATGTACTAAATGCTCCAGTCAAAAGACATAGAGTGGCACACTGGATAATAAAGCAAGAACCTTCAATATGCTGCATACAAGAGACCCACTTTTGGGAAAAGGACACATATGCATTGAGAGTGAAAGGATGGAAAAGGATATTCCATGCTAATGGAAAAGCCAAAAAAGCAGGTATAGCTGGCTGATCACAGACAAAATAGACTTTAAAACAAAGGCCATTAAGAAAGATAAAGAAGGATATTTTATAATGATTAAAGGAGTGATACAAGATGAGGATAATACACTGGGTAATATATATGTACCCAATATAGGAGAACATAAATACATATAACAATTACTAACAGAGATAAAGGGGGATATTGATGGGAATACAATCATAGCTGGGGATTTTAACACTTCATTAACATCACTAGACAGATCTTCCAGACAGAAAATAAACAAGGCAACAGAGAAATTAAATAATACAGTAGAAAAAAATATATTTGGTGGATATTTTCAGAGCATTACACCCCCCAAAATAGGATATACATTCTATTCAAGTGCACGTACAACATTTTCTAGGATTGATCATTTACTTGTGCACAAAAGAAACCTCAACAATTTTAAGAAGATAGAAATTATCTCAAGCATTTTTACTGACCAGAGTGCCATGAAACTAGAAAAACAACAGAGAAATGAGAAAAAAAGGAAAGCACAGAGATTAAACAACATGCTATTAAAAAACCAATGGGTCAATGAGGAAAACAAAGCTGAAATTAGAAAACACTTTGAGACAAATGAAAAGGAAAGCACAACCACACAAAATTTATGGGACACAGCAAAGGCAGTGCTAAGAGGAAAGTTTATAGCACTACAGGCCTTTTCAAAAAAGAACAATCTCAAATACACAATTTAACCCACGAGCTGAAAGATCTAGAAAAAGGAGAACAAATAAACCCAAAAGGCAAAAGAAGGAAGGAAATTATAAACATTAGGGAGGAAATAAATACAATAAAGATTAAAAAAGCATAGAAAAATCAATCAAACCAAAAGCTGGTTTTTTGAAAAAGTAAATAAAATCGACAAACCTCTGGCGAAACTCGCAAAGAAGAAAAAAGAGAGAGCACAAATTAGCAAAATAAGAAAGGATAATCGAGAAATTACAACAAATAACACAGAAATACAGAATATCATACAAGGATACTATGAAAAACTATATGGAACCAAACTGGATAACCTAGAGGAGATGGAGAAGTTTCTGGAAAACATACTGTCCACCAAGACTGAATCAAGAAGAAACTGATCACTTGAACATACCGATCACTAGAAATGAAATCTAAATACCAATAAAAAACCTCCCTACAAATAAAAGTCCAGGACTGGACAGCTTCACTGCAGAATTCTACCAAACATACAAAAAATAACTCATACCAGTCCTTCTCAAACTCTTCCAGAAGGTTGAAAAAGAGGGAATACTCCCAAATTCATTCTATGAAGCCACCATCACCCTGATACCAAAACCAGGCAAAGACACTACCAAAAAAGAGAATTATAGGCCAATATCACTGATGAACATAGATGCAAAAATCCTCACCAAAGTATTAGCAAATAGAATTCAACAACACATAAAAAAGATTATACATCATGACCAAGTGGGGTTCATTCCAGGGACACAAGAGTGGTTCAACATACACAAATCAATCAATGTAATACATCACATCAGCATGAGAAAGGACAAAAAGCACATGACCATCTCAATCGATGCAGAAAAAGCATTTGATAAAATTCAACACCCATTTATGATAAAAACTCTTGCCAAAGTGGGTATAAAGGGGACATATCTCAACATAATAAAAGCTATATATGACAAACCTACAACCAGCATAGTACTCAACGGTGAAAAACTCAAAAGCTTCCCACTAAAATCTGGGAGAATATAAGGATGCCCAATCTCACCACTCCTATTCAACATAGTCTTGAAAGTCCTAGCCACAGTAATCAGGCAAGAGAGCGAAATAAAAGGGATCCAAATTGGAAAAGAAGAAGTAAAATTATCACTATATGCTGACGACATGTTACTATATATAGAAGACCCTAAAAGGTCCACACAAAAACTACTAGAGCTGATTGAAGTATTCAGCAAGGTAGCAGGCTACAAGATTAATGTTCAAAAATCAGTTTCATTTCTTTATACTAACAATGAATCAACAGAAAAAGAAAGTAAAGAAACAATCCCCTTTAAAATAGAACCCTAAGTAATAAAATATCAAGGAATAAATGTAACCAAGCAGGTGAAAGAATTATACACAGAAAACTATAAACCATTGATGAAGGAAATTAAAGAAGACTTTAAAAAATGGAAAGATATCCCATGCTCCTGGATTTGGAAGAATCAATATTGTTAAAATGGTCACACTACCCAAGGCAATCTGCAGATTTCATGCAATCCCTATCCAATTACCCAGGACATATTTCACAGAACTAGATCAAATCATAATAAAATTTATATGGAACCATCAAAGACCTAGAATTGCCAAAGCATTACTGAAGAGAAAAAAACAGGCTGGAGGAATAACTCTCCCAGACTTCAGACAATACTATAGAGCTACAGTCATCAAGACAGCATGGTATTGGTACAACAACTGACATATAGACCAATGGAACAGAATAGAGAGCCCAGAAATGAACCCACAAACTTTTGTTCAACTAATCTTTGACAAAAGAGGCAATGGAATAAAGACAGTCTTTTCAGAAAATGGTGTTGGGAAAATTGGGCAGCAGCATGTAAAACAATGAAGTTAGAACACTCCCTTACACCATACACAGAAATAAACTCAAAATGGATCAAAGACTTAAACATAAGACAAGATACAATCAACCTCCTAGAGGAAAATATAGGCAAAACATTATCTGATATACATCTCAAAAATGTTCTCCTAGAACAGTCTACTGAAGCAATAGAAATAAAAGCAAAAATAAACAAATGGGACCTAATGAAACTTACAAGCTTCTGCACAGCAAAGAAAACCATAAGTAAAACAAAAAGACAACCTACAGAATGGGAGAAAATTTTTGCAAATGAAACTGACAAAGGCCTGATCTCCAGAATATATAGGCAGCTCATACAACTTAATAAGTAACAACCAAACAACCCAATCCAAAAATGGGCAGAAGACCTAAACAAGCAATTCTCCAAGGAAGAAATACAAATGATCAATAGGCACATGAAAAAGTGCTCAATATCACTAATTATCAGAGAAATGCAAATCAAAACTACAATGAACTATCACCTCACACCAGTCAGAATGGCCATCATTCAAAAATCCACAAATGACAAATGCTGGATAGGCTGTGGAGAGAGGGGGACCCTCCTACACTGCTGGTGGGAATGCAGTTTGGTGCAGCCACTATGGAAACAATATAGAGATTCCTCAAAAGACTAGGGATAGACTTACCATATGACCCAGTAATCCTGCCTCTGGGCATATATCCAGAAGGAACCCTTCTTCAGGATGACACCTGCACCCCAATGTTCATAGCATAACTATTTACAATAGCCAAGACATGGAGACAGCCTAAATGTCCATCAATGGATGACTGGATAAAGAAGAGGTGGTATATTGATACAATGGAATACTACTTAGCCATAAAAACAGACAACATAACACCATTTGCAGCAACATGAATGCTCCTGGAGAATGTCATTCTAAGTGAAGTAAGTCAGAAAGAGAAAGAAAAATACCATATGAGATCACTCATATGTGGAATCTAAAAAAAAAAAAAAAAAAAAGAAACAAACAAACAAACAAACAAAAGACACTAACAAAGCATAAATACAAAACAGAAATAGACTCATAGACATAGAATACAAACTTGTGGTTGCCATGAGGGTGGAGGGTGGGAAGGGATAGACTGAGATTTCAAAATTGTAGAATAGATAAGCAAGATTATACTGTGTAGCACAGGGAAGTATATACAAGATCTTATGGTACCTCACAGAGAAAAAAATGTGATGAATATATATATATGTTCATGTATATCTGAAAAATTGTGCTCTATACTGGTATATGATACAACATTGTAAAATGATTATAAATCAATAAAAAATGTTACAAAAAATTAGATAAACAACAAGGACCTACTGCATAGCACATGGAAGTATAATCAATATCTAGTAATGGCTTATAATGAAATAAATATGGGAAGGATTAGATAGGTAGGTAGATAGATATAGATATAGGTACAGATATATCTGAATCACTGTTCTGTATAGCAGAAACTAACACAACACTGTAAATTGCCTCTACTTCAATTTAAAAACTTGTAAATAACAAAGATAAGAAAAAAAAATTGTGATATCAGATGACAGATACCTATGGAATATAGGGACAGCACTCTCATATGTCTATTGTTTCTACTATTTCCATTGTGAAAATATCACCCAAGACAAAAAAAAAAGAAAAAATACAATGAGGATTGTTCACATGGATGCAGACTTGCAGTCATTCTCTGAGTGGCTATCTAGAAGCAGATTAAATACATGAAAAAGTTTAAATTTCTAAACCATGTTCTCTTAACTACCTTAATATGCAAGGGAAATAAGTTTAGCATTCATAATATCAATTCCCAGATCATGAAACACTAAAAATAAGCGTTGGCAAGGACATTGACAATGATTTATTAAAACGAACAAAACAAGAACAATTTCTGCAAAGGAGAAATTCAAAATATTCTTGATCCTTATGATTAGCTGAGCCCTCTGCTGTGCTGGCACAGTGGGGTTGCTTCGAGAGAATCTCAGTCCTGGAGATACTCAGGAGATATTGTAAAAACTGTTAGAGGCTTAGTATTAATAAAATCTTTCAAATAATATGCTGTTTAAATGTTTTGTCATACAAGTTTCAATGGTTAAGAAGCAAAGCTATTTATTATTAGCAACAGGACCCTTGCATGTCATGATAAAGTGAGGCCATAAAGTTTAATTAACAGAACAGAATTGACCCAGGTGATAAAAAAGAAAAGTTAGAAAGCACAAAGGGAGAATAAGAAAAAAATCTAAAAGCAAAGATCAACAGTAATGGACAGATAGCAATAGCACCAGAAAGCCCAGAGACACTTAAAAGTGGTGACAACAATCCTTTAAAATGCATCAGGCAGGCAAATTGAACCGTCTGGTCCAAGAAAACTAAACTTATCCAAAGGTATTCCAGGCCTTTGCAGAATCAACAGTGAATCAAGAATATATTGTAACGTATCTCTGGGAAACCAGAAAATATATAAATAGAACAATACATTTGAGATAGAGGTGTCTTCAAAATCACTTATTAATGATGCACTTTGAAAGAAGCTCTGTCATCCTTTAATATCCAACTGTCTCAGAATCAGGTAGTGTGAGAAACATTATCACAGTATGCCAAGTTATTAAAAAATCCAATATTACATGAGATAATCCATACAACAGTAATATACCATGTTCATATTATAAGTAGATTTTTTTATAAACATTTATCTCAGCAGAGGCTGGAGGGCTAAGTAATTTACTCAAAGTGGCAGAGTTCTTAAATGGTAGGTAGGACAAATTTTTGAATAAGTATTACTTGACTCTAAAAGTACATTCCATGCAATATTTAATAGATAATAATGAAGAAAAATAAATAATACTCTCAGACTCATACTAATATCTGCAGAAGAATACTTATGGAAGAAAAATGAGGTTGTTTTTCTAAGATGCAATTCTCCCACATCTTTAGTTAAGCTTGGACAAAGTGGCCCAATGGGAGATGAAACACAGTTGTGTTGGTAGTATTTTCTAATGTCAGTTCCTATCCATTTAAAAAATCTTCACTTTTCTACGAGAGTTTACTTCATTTATATTTGTACTTTAATCAGCCCATACTGTACCTTGTACATACTTAGGAATCCATGTACCATGAATTCATGTATAACTTAAAAATGATATACCTAGCTCTATGGAGGAAGATTTTAAATTAGATAAAACCAATCATTAAAACCTTACTACCTTTTTCTATCATTATTTCAGCAATCCAAGCCTTAGTGAATTACTACATGACAAAATTACTGTTATTCATCTATAGGTGAGTGACACAACCAGGTAATAGGAAAGGACTTTTCTTTCATATTTAGATGATAAATTTTTCTTCTTTTTTTACCAGTCTAAACAAGGAAGCTTGTGTCCTCTCTCACTGCTGCCACCATGTTGTGACCACAATAGAAACCAATCCAAAGAATAAGCTGATAATGAAGCCAGAGTCAAAAGAATCCACAGAGAAGCAGAGTCCTAGATTTGACTACCCAGCTCTCAAGACTATCATACCTCTTGTTGAGTAGTTAATATGTTTCCTTACTCTTAGAGTAGGTTTAAATCACAGTTCCTATTGCTTGTATTTAAGAGTATCCTAATTGATATAAGATATATAATTTGGTTAATCAAATATAAGCTAGATTTTAGGATGAATATCTTGTCTAAGATGCGAGTAGAACATATAAACTGCATAATGAACTATTTCCCTGACATCATTTTGGTTTGCATTCAAGAAAAAGAAATTCAGATAAAAAATTTAATATATCTATCATCCCTATCTCAGTAGTTTAATACAAGTACAAACTGCACTCAATTAAAATTATTTAGGAAAATGGGCATAATGATACCTTGAGTTACAGAATAGCAAAATACTGTTTTTTTCTTACTTTGTCAAAATGTCAGATTGTGTTACTTTCTGCCTAAAATCATTCAGTAGAATCTCATTGCCTTTTTAATATTCTTTCCTAACCAAGGATCTTTCTTTAACCAATTAATTTGTTCTCAGGTATAAAAAATCACTTTCTCATACTTCAGGCTTCAGCACAAAGGTGACCTCCTCTGAGCGGCCTTATCTTTCCAATCTATCCAAAGCCATCTCCTCCTTCAATTATGCTCCATTACCCTGTTTACTTCCTTCCTAACTTTTATCACTAGCCAGAAAGTATTTTTGCTTAATTGTTTCTTTACTTGTTTATCTCCATCCACTCTCATAAGATTATAAATTCTATCATGACAAGAATCCTGGTTATCATTCTCAGCATTAAATTTCCAGTAAATAGAACAGTGTCTGGCTCACAGTAGGTAATCAATGAGTATTTGTTGAATAAATGAGTAAATGATCAAAGAAGTGAATGGCCTCCAAAGTATCAGTGTTTTCCCTCTAGTTCTGTTTCACAGTACTCTTGATAAGAAGCAGAATGAACTTTTCTATTCAAATAATCAGGAAAGAACTATTCCTCACAAGTGGCCAATTGGATTTAACAAGCCAACTCAAACACATTTGAGTGAGATATCCTCCTTCATTTTAACACTTACTAATTTTCCATCTTGCAAATTAAGTTAGAGTTTCTTCAAGTGATCAGAAAAATCACAAGATAGCTGTGACTTAAAGAGGTAGGGAGAATGCAACCTGAGCTTTCAGTGGAGGTTTTTGAATGGCCTATCTACCCTCTATTCCAACTGAAAAATTAAGTCCCAACAACATTTCTTTGATGAATAGCTAGGCAATTTCAAAACTGAGCTTTTTCTCTGTTTACATGACCTTAAATTACAGTGAAATCCACAAGCATTTAAAAGTACAAAGACTGCAAGTCCTTTCCTGACACTCATTTCACTTCTACAATTACCGAACTCAAAACACATGAGAATAATACCTACTATAAACTCTCCAATATGATCTTTTAAAATAAAATGAAAGGGCCTGGGCACTAGTTGTACTCAATTTTTTCCACAGTATGAATTTAGGTTGACAACATAAAATATTTTCTTCATCACTGATAACAGAACAGTCTAATTCTTAAACTATGATATTCCTGAATTGAAAATATGTCTGTTCTCCTATCATTCATAAGGACAACTATTTAATCAGCAACTCATATGTCAATACTGTTTTAACCATGTCTTTTATTTTCTGTATTCTGATGCTTTCCTATCTGGGGCCTTGCTGATCCTGGATTACTGCCCTTGACAGGTTTAGAAAATTCCTGAAATAGTAAACAATTCACCCAAGACCATGCTTTTTAAATGCAAACCACCTAATCCAGAGTCCAAACCCTCAACAACACCTCCATCATCAGGATCTCACTCTTCTTGCTGCTATCCACCTGCTCTTGTCACCCTGAGTCAGGTACCTGACAACTATGGCCTAGAGCCTTCTTGACTAACCTTGGGGCTTCCCCATATGGACCTTTTTTCTTGAGAGCTGACTATTGTCTCCTGATCTATTGCTATTCCCATACCTAAATAATAACAAGACCTGTTAAAACTGTGTACAGAGGTATAATTGTATGTCAAGAGATTTATAAAACAAGGGTTTCTAAGAAGAAAGAAACATGTTTAAAATTCCTCTAATAGGTTAAAAAAAACAAACAAACCCTGAAGAACCTTGAAAACTGGAAATTGAGTGAACTTTCAGATGTGTAATATGTATATTGTAATAGTTTTTACTTTTAAAATTGTATTCATAGGTCTTTATAATTTTGCTTTTGACTTAATTCCATTGTTTTGCCTATTATCTTAAGTTATACCATATCTTTTGATTTTGAAGAAATTTAACACATAATTTTAGGGGGACTTCAGAATTTTTCTGTTACATATTGTTTACCCATTCTACCCAGCATTGCAGGTTTTTTCTGATTCCTCTTTCTGGGGGTAGGGATGAGTATGACAGGCCCATTTAGAGGTAAGGTCAATTGCTAAGATCCAAGAGACTGAAAATTAGTAAGAAAAGTATAGCAGAAATGTAAACCAGGTCCTTGGGAAAGATGAGAATAGTGAGAGACATCAAGTACCATCATTATCACCAGTCAGCCTGAATTTATTAAAGATTTATTAATGCTTGGCATGCTGTTCAACATTAGGTACATAAATATAAAACATATAAGGTCCTTATTTGTATCAAGATTGATCAGAGAAGAAGAAACAGATGCATAATATAGCAAGAGGGAGTTGTTAAAGGGTTAGAGCTAACATTAATTATGAGAGCTGTTTAATGACTCTATAAAAGGCTGTTGCCTAGCGTTGGACTTGAAGTCATGATAGGTCAGGATGAGCAGTCATATAACTTGGAAGGAAGCAAGGATAAACTGGAAAGTACAAGGATAAAATAAAACCTATCTCTGTCTTTCACCACATCCAAACATGATAATGTGAATGACCTTCTGAAGAAGCTAGTATTCATCATTCACCACAGAAATAAACACACAACTGGTCCATGGTATAGAAAAGTTGAAAGAGGAGGTATCCTGAGATCTGGTAGGGACATGAGCCTGGATACTGTTCCATGACAGTTTCTGAGTTAACAGAACAGAGATATGTGTGATATGCCACAGTGTTAGGTATTGTATACCAAGCTCAGTGAATAAAAATAGCTTCTTATTCACTTCCTCCTTCTAAATATTGCACACATTTCTATCATGTTTACTGCTATTCTGGAATTGCATAGGGAAGGTAAGTCCTAAATTGGCTATATTGGCAAAATAGAAAGTCACCAAAGTCCATCCCTTGTCAAGTTGGTGTCATATACACCTTTTAAAACTGTTACTTAAGTTCTTAGTAAAAGTAATAGCAAAAATTTTTACTTAAAATTATACAAGTATCCCTTATACAACAAAAAGCATACTAAATCTTTTCAAAATGATATAAAGTTTCTCTATCCAACTTGGGTGATGTTCACTTCTAGCTGAATCACACTGATTCATTGATAGTTTGTAACTTAAATACTGAAATATGTGGTTGACACCTCTTATGTTAGATTAAGGGGGAATGGGAGAGGAAAAGATGGTAATTAATGTATTCACAAATAGGTTCATATAAGAATAGGAAGAAATATTTATAAACTATTATAGTCCTCAATTATAAAAGTGCTCATGTTATGCTATTTATTTACTATCTTCATTTCATAAAACTTTCCCTTGAGAGGAAAATCACTTTGCTGGTCATAATTTCTTGCCTGATAGGGTGTTCCAGTCTTTCCTTCCTGAATGGTCTGGTCCATTGGCAATCCTGTCTGAATGGCACTGTAGTTTTCCATGTCCTTTTATCACTTGTAAAAGGACTTAGCAGCCCTCCAGGCAATCATCTCCATTGCAGACAGGCTCCTGCTTAACCTCATTATTTGGTCGAAACTCAATTTCGCCAGTTAGAATTAATCACCACAGCTGGTACAATGGCATCCTTCTTTGTTCATTTATTCACTAGTATGAGGAATTCAAAGTGCTAAATGGCAACTTCAGCTTTAAATTTAATGAAAGCATTGATGTGACCCCAGAGGCATTTTTCCCTTGTGAACTAAGATGCTTAGATCAGAAGACCATAAATTCACAATCATTGGAAGCACAAATTTTGTTAGTAGATTACTGAGGCATGATAGAGGGAAACCACTCCCATTTCTATCATTTGATGCCCAGACCTATAAATGCTGGCTAGGAAGGAGTGGCATCACATATTAATCACAGATTGAGTGCATGTAGTACGTCCCACAGAAATTATCCAAGCCTTCAAGATATTACCAAACAAGTGATGTTATTCCTGAGTTTTCAAAATGCCATTCCACTATTCTTATCAGGATAACTGCCTCAAGATAATAGGAAACATGGTAAGACCAGTGAATTCCATGCACAACATCCAATTGCTGTACTTCATTTGCTATAAAGTGAGTTGTTTGTTCAAAAGCAGGGCTGTACGGAATACTATGATGACTAAGATATTCTATAAGTACCTTGATATGGTTCTGCCAAAACACTATAAGTAGAAAATGAAAATTCATATCCAAAGTAAGTGCTTATCTAGTGGTAATAAAATACTCTCCCTTCTGTGAGCAGTGTGTTCTAATGTAATCAACCTGCTATGAGCTGATAGATTGATCATCAAGGAAAGATGTTATTTCAGAGTAGATTTGCCACTTGTCAGTGGCTATTGTCAGATAAGATAAGGAGTGTAAGTTTATTTTGCTGATCCCATGGATAAGACTCTTGCCAATTTGGCAACTTGTTTTGTGAGGACTGAAGCCACCTAACATCTACAAAAATAGTTATCTTATTCACAAAACTATAAAAATACTCCTGATCTGGGGTTACTTTTTGGTAAGTATTCACATAAGTCACCAATATCTTTATATTCTTTACCCATTAATGTTTTTCCACATATCTTTACTCCAGACCTTATTGTACCAATTTCCCGGAAATAAAATCTCTGATCATTCATCATAACCATTGCTATCTATAAATCAGAGTAGATCTGTAACTCACATTCCAGGCAAAATAAACAGCCATATTTATTGCCCAGTGTTCTGCCTACTAAAATAATTTTCCTTTACTACTATCCTTGAAGGACACCCTGGACTAGGACTGTATTTTTGTACTCAACTATTTTCAGGTGTCCCAGAATTATCACATAGAACCTTCTATCAACCAGAAACTTTTTTTTTATTAGTTAAATTTTTATGAAGAAGTCCTTATGAGGCCAAGAGATCAGACTGAAAGGGAGAAGGCCACGTAGCAGGAATAGAAGACATAGATATCTGAGCCAAATATCCATGCAAGTTTTTATGCCTTCAGGATGTATGTGAACTTGATTTTTTTATAGACCAGATCTTTTGATGAGAGAGCAGTGCTGTGCATACTATTAAACTTTCTAGTTTTATAAGTCAGATAACTCCCAAAGGTTTGTTATTGTTTTGGAGCCTAGTTCAATGGCAAGAATTTCATCTTCATCAATTGCCTACAAAGGATATCCATCCCAGAGCTCTTCATTAAAGCTAGAGGTCTCTCACAAATGTATTTCTCAGTTCCTTAGTGAGAGGAATGTCCCTTGGGTCATCCTGTGAACACAGTTTGGTATTGACTGACCAGGACTTACATGATCCTTACATAATAAATTCACTGAATTAATTTAATCTCTACTAAAAATTTAGATCCTTTCTTTGATAGTATAGTTATACTATACCCACGTTGTAGAATTTAAACTTCATTTAAGGTAGTCTACTTTGGAGTCCAGATTTTGCAGTTTTATTGAAAGCACATCATAGGATCAAAAGCAGAAACCAAAGTCAAGGGTAAAAGAGATCCTGAATCAAAGCAAGTTACAAAGTAAAAGTTCAAGGGAACAAATTGAACTAATAGCCAGATGATGTCAGAAATTGTGCATACATTTGAAAGATTTAGGGTAAGGATTTATAAGGCCACAATTATAGCTTTTAAAAGGATAAACAACCCTGTGTTTCTTTAATACCCACACAAGACCTCAGACATATCAGAAAAGTTTAAATTTTTCTTAATATACAGATGCTTACAGAGTACCTCAACTTCAATCCTATACCCTAGCCACATCAATTCATTTGAAGGTACAGGCCTTCAAAATGTCTTTGAGAAAATATAAGACTCACTTCACAATTTTCCACCTCAGGAAAATAACATAATACTTCAAGACTATTCATTGGTGGAGGCAAGGCAGCCAGACCTGATTCCACACTCAGGTTGACAGGAGGTTTGCCCTTTCTCTGATCTTTAGATACATCTAGCCAGTGTTGGTGAGGGAATGCTCTCCACTGCTCCCAGTGCATGTCTCTCTCTTCTTCTGATCCTGAGCTCCACATTCTGGTTTCCCACTGCTATGTTTTGGTTTGGTGTCCCACTACTTCTCATCAGACTTGTTTGTTTTTTTCCATCTCAAGCAAGAAAAAGTTGACACTCTTTACTAAGCACTCTGCCATGAAGTAACTTCTGATATAATAAACTCTGATTAATTGACTCTACAAACCTACAATTTTAAAGGATAGCAATTCAATTTGTAGTAAGAATGGTATGAGAAACCTATCTGTGTCTTCCATAGACATCATTCTTACTTCTAATGAGATAGCCATGAGAAATCCTGGATTCTTCAGTCCAATGAACAAGATAAGGAGACATTTTTATAGATAATTATTTATTTATATAGCAGTATATTATGATAATATAGTTCTTTATACTATATAATAACCATATACTTGATCAAGACTACTGTTTCTGGAAAATAGTGACCTGCTTTGTTAGTCAATTAACTTTTTTGGTTAGTTATACAAAGAAGTTTATTTACATATATAAAATGTGTTATTTTCTCTAGCTTAACCACTGCTACCTACTGTGCATTTAGATGTCTCTTCTTCATATTATTTGTGTATATCTCTATATATACACATTCATTTCCAAGAGGGCCATTGGAAAAGTGAGAATGTAATGGCAGGAGTGGCTGAATATCCATATTCTGTTCAGCCTGTATTTAGAACTGAGTTTGATTTTCCTGTTCTGGATTTAATCCCCATATGGCTAAAGAGATCAGTGTAAAAATCTGACACTTGTTTTCCATAAGGCACTGTCAGATTCTGAGCTAGGAGTATTTCCAGGAGCTAATGGAACAATTTTATTTTTAAATAAAAGACTGAAACTCTGAGGACAAGCAGGTGACCAAATATGAGGGCTCTTCTTCCAGTCCAGCACAGTATCCAGCTCAGGGAGGATCTGTGGCTTTGGGAACAGTAGAATATGACACCTCTGACAAAGATATTGACTTGTTTGTGTTGGGGACCATTGTTGACAGTGTCAAAATCAAGATTCCAGTAATCAGTCTGTAGGAATAGGATACCAACAAGGTAGGTCAGAGCAGGAGAGGAAGAAAATGAGATTTCCATACTAATATGGCAAGTGGAAGGCTCTTTATTATAGTTTCATGTACACTGTTATCTTGGGAATGTCTCTGAAATGCTGATTCTTTCTTGGGTTTCACAAAGTCCCCACCTCTATGAGCTGATAGAAATGGAGCCCATTATAATGGAGAAAGTTGACTTAATTTGTCTGCATAGTCTTGAAGACTAGGCATCATAAAAAGTAAAACTAACAAAAATCTTTCAAAGTAGAGATAAGTTAGCTTTGCATAGTGGCAGTATAGAGCTAGTGAGGTTTATCCGAGGCACGACTATTGCTAATAAAAAAAAAAAGAGATAATTTATTTTAGGAAGAACAAAAATAAAAAATAGTAGCTTTCATTCTCTTCATTTTTACTTTAAAATGAGATTTTTGTTGCATTTCAGAAACTTTTTAATTTTTGATTAAAAATATATTGAAGAACTTGAGTTCATGAAGAATTTCTTTACTGAAATTAAGTCTTCAGTAAAAGAAGCTTCAAATAAAAGTATGAATGTGGATTACTTGAAAAATGTATTTTTAAAAGCCTGATGCTTTTGTTATAAGCAATTCCAATCAGTTTTGTGTATTGAATCTATTTTCCATTTGATTGAATAATTGATTTCTATGAACTGCATTACAACTGAGAGATTATGTATGGTATTTGGCATTGAGATTTAAAAAGTAATCATAGGTTGTATATTATTTCTAAAAACATTGATGGTATCATACTATTATTTATTTCAGATTTCTCCAAGGGTTTTCCTTAGTTTTGCTATGTAACTTCCAATTAGAAATCACAACAACAAAAAAAAAAAGTCTGTCTTAATCTAGGCATGTTTAATTTGGTTTTATATATTGAAATCATTTTGAAAAGGAAGCTTATTTATATCAAATAAATTCAACTGTAATATCAAGAGTTAAAATCAGTTTAAGATCATGCTTTTATGATCTTTTCAAGTTTGGTGGACTAGGAGGTCAAATGAACTCCATTGTACATCTGCACTGGGATCTGCCAGCGCCAGCTTTTTTAAAAATCCAGAACATGGCCTCAAATTAGAACAAAAATCCTTCACTGAAAAGATGTCCTTCAAAATAAACAGTCTCTTGCTATCACTGTGTTTTCATTAAAAGTAAAATATGTTTTTCCTTCTTAAAGAGGAATACTTAATTTTTTAAACGTGTTTTGCTGATGAGAACATATACCCCTCATAAAAATTTATGGGTGTACCTGGAAAACTAGCTCCATTATGTGGCTGCACTTTTTCACATGAGCGGACTGCTGGCAGCTAATCTCCCTGATTATGCAAAGATGGAATTATAGCAAGAATTACTGACAGGCTGGTAGGTTTGGATTCCTCACTTCAAAAGTGGTGAATTGTTTTCTTTATGTTTTGTGACAAATAAACTACCTAGCTGCTTGACCATGCAGAGAATCTTGGAACAGGCAGAGAATCTAACAGGACTGCTGGTATTGGGGAAAGCTGATACCAAAAAAAAAAATTCCTATTAAAAACAGTTTTTTGCAGTATAATATTCCATAAGGTGATTTTTGAAATAAAAATCAAGTGTAGTGGTCAGTTCAAAAACATTCAAACATTGTACATACTACTGGTTTAGAAATAATATGATCAGCAGTAATATAACATATGTACACATACGTGTGCTACCAAGTCCAAACTCTTTTTGCTCACCTTACAACAGGACAATAAATTGAGAGATGAGGTGTTGGGGCAATGAATAGCGATTTTATTTGGAAAGCTGGCAGACTGAGAAGATGGCAGACTAATGTCTTGGAGAAGCATTTTTCTCTCAGTCAGAATATAGGCTCCTTTTATACAAGAAAAGGGGAGGGGCTGTGGGTGGTACTTACAAACTTTTTGGTGTAGGAATTTTTTGTTTTTGTAGTTGTCCACGTGGGCCAGCTCATGGTGCTCCTGTAAAACTTTTATTAAAACAAATGTTATTCTTTATTCTGCAACTTGTTATCTTTATGGGAGTGCAGAGATAGCAAGACTAAGCCTAGAAAACAGGACACAGGGTTAAAGCCAAAGGAGCAGATCTAATATGGAGTCAGATTCTTTTTTTCTATTACGTGTGTGTGTGTGTGTGTGTGTGTGTGTGTGTGTGTGTGTTTGTGTGTATAATGACTAGTAACCAATGACTGAAATAAAAATATCAACTTTTTCCCTCTTTTGATATTTAATTTAGGAATAAATATAAAATTTAGAAATAAGTTGATTATCATGAGACGTCAATTACTTTCCCAAATTTTACACTGCACTGTTAACTATGTAGGAGATGAGTTATTTATGTAAGGATTAATCATTTTGATAGATCTCTTGATAACAGATTATTTCTGTACACAATTAGAACTATCTGAAGAAATCTTACTCTAATTGGATTGCTGTTCTTGTACAGGTCAGGTGTCCTTTATTTATTTATTTATTTGTTTGTTTTTAATTAGCTTTTTTTTAAACATTTTTTTTTTTTACTGAGTTATAGTCACGTTACCATGTTGTGTCAAACTCCAGGGTAGAGCACAAGTTTTCAGTTATACATGAACATACATACATTCATTTTCACATTCTCTTTTACTGTGAGCCATCACAAGATCCTGTAAATATTTCTCTGTGCTACACAGTACAATTTGTTTATCTATTCTAAATTTTGAAATCCCAGTCCCTCCCACCCCTTGCCCCCCTGGCAAACACGTTTGTACTCTATGTCTGTGAGTCTGTTCCTGTTTTGTATTTTTTTTTTTTAGATTCGACATATGAGCAATTTCATATGGTATTTTTCTCTCTCTTTCTGGCTTACTTCACTTAGAATGACATTTTCCAGGAACATCCATGTTGCTGCAAATGGTGTTATGTTGTCTGTTTTTATGGCTGAATAGTATTCCATTGTATAAATACACCATCTCTTCTTTATTCAGTCATCTGTTGATGGACATTTAGGTTGTTTCCATGTCTTGGCTATTGTAAATAGTGCTGTTATGAACATTGGTGTGCAGGTGTCATCCTGAAGAAGGGTTCCTTCTGGATATATGCCCAGGAGTGGGATTCCTGGGTCATATGGTAAGTCTATTCCTAGTGTTTTAAGGAATCTCCATACTGTTTTCCACAGTGGCTGTACCAAACTGCATACCCACCAGCAGTGTAGGAGGGTTCCCCTTTCTCCACAGCCTCTTTAGCATTTGTTATTTGTGGACTTTTGAATGATGGCCATTTTGACAGGTGTGAGATGATACCTCATCGTCTTTTTGATTTGCATTTCTCTGATAATAACTGATATTGAGCATTTTTTCATGTGCCTATTGATCATTTGTATTTCTTCCTTGGAGAATTGCTTGCTTAGGACTTCTGCTCATTTTTGGATTGGGTTGTTTGTTTTTTTTCTTATTAAGTCGTATGAGCTGCTTACATATTCTGGAGATCAAGCCTTTGTCATTCATTTCCAAAAATTATCTCCCATTCCATAGGTTGTCTTTTTGTTTTACTTACAGTTTCCTTTGCTGTGCAGAAGCTTGTAAGTTTCATTAGGTCCCATTTGTTTATTCTTGCTTTTATTTCTATTGCTTTAGTAGACTGTTCTAGGAGAACATTTTTGAGATGTATGTGAGATAATGTTTTGCCTATATTTTCTTCTAGGAGGTTCATTGTATCTTGTCTTATGTTTAAGTCTTTGATCCATTTTGAGTTTATTTTTGTGTATGGTGTAAGGGAGTGTTCTAACTTCACTGTTTTACATGCTGCTGTCCAGTTTTCCCAACATCATTTGCTGGAGACTGTATTTATTCCATTGTGTATTCTTGCCTCCTTTGTCAAAGATTAGTTGATGAAAAGTTTGTGGGTTCATTTCTGGGCTCTCTATTCTGTTCCATTGGTCCATATGTCTGTTTTTGTATCAGTACCATGCTGTCTTGATGACTGTAGCTCTAGTATTGTCTGAAGTCTGGGAGAGTTATTCCTCCAGCCTCTTTCTTTTTCTTCCACACAAAAACTACTAGAAATAATCAAATAATTCAGCAAGGTAGGAGGTTACAAGGTCAATGTTCAAAAATCAGTTGCATTTCTATACACTAATGATGAATCAACAGAAAAAGAAAGTAAACAATCCCCTTTAAAATAGAACCTTAAGTAATAAAATACCTAGGAATAAATCTAACCAAGGAGGTGAAAGACTTATACATGGAAAACTATAAAACACTGATTAAGGAAATTAAAGAAGGCTTTAAAAAATGGAAAGATATCTCATGTTCCTTGATTTGAAGAATCAATATTGTTAAAATGGTCACACAGCCCAAGGCATTCTACAGATTTAATGCAATCCCTATCAAATTACCCCAGACATATTTCACAGAACTAGAACAAATCATAATAAAATTTATATGGAACTACAAAAGACCTAGAATTGCCAAAGCATTACAGATGTCCTTTAGATTCTACAGGTAAAACAAGTTGCTTGGTTCAACTGGAAATTCTTGGAAAGTCCTAGAGACCACACAGAATGATGAGAAAATTTTATCAATCACTCATTACTGATCCATGATTCTAGTACTTGTCCCCTGAGGAAACTCAGACAAATTATTTCCTCTGACACACAAATGGGAAAATGCAAGTCCAAAATGGTGAAATGGTTAAGGATGCAATTAGCTACAAATAGGATGCAAATTTAGCCTTTCTAAATGGAAGTCAAATATTCCTTCCATTATGCCAGACTGACTTGTAACTTAAAAGGAATTTTTCTAAATTCTTGCTGAATTTCGTTCTCCTTCATTTCCAAGGTTTTCCAATACCCTTGCCAACTTTCAATTCTCTCTCCCTTTCTACGTCATGAAAAGTGATCTTTGACATTCTACCCTGTATGCTAATTATAACTTTAGTTATTTAGGCCTTTCAGGATAATCATAGATGATATGGTATCTCTCTAAAGTCAGGAGTTTTAATGTTTGAAATTATATATCTTTCCTGGTCTATAGAATTGTAGATTCACATAAATATATATAGAAAGAACTCAAATCATGAGAAGAGTTTTATTCAAAATTACAAATTGTGTCTTCCTTGCATGCTGCTAGGTTATGTTTCCCTTTACCCTCCTCACACATCAATTTTGATCAATGTAACATATTGATAAATTGTTTATTCTTTATGTTACTTATATAAAAAGTAAATGATGTCAAGAAAAATGGAAGATGTATGATACCTCTCTGCACTTTAGCTAATGAATTGTTGACAAATATTCACACAATTGTGCAGAATACTAAAGTCCTAAGATATCTGGTATCCTCATTATGCACATCTTGTTTTATCTCTATAAATGACTCCACATCTTTCCTCGGAGAGAAAAATATAAACATCAAATTCAACTTCTCCCTCGGTCAACTTATTTAGAGGTATAGCATCATTTCCTCTTACACAGCAGTGCAATTTTATTTCTCCTGTTTGAGGCTGTTCTTTGTAATACTACTCTAGATATATTTAACTCTCTTCTCCTTGAAGGCTTGCTTTCTGAATGATATCCTTCCACTCATGTCTTCAAATTTTCTCTCTCCCAAGTATTTATTTTCAATACATAAATGGCATAGATTCTTATCACTTTAAAACAAAGGAAAAACTGCATAGTAATAAACCCACCCTTTTCACTGTGTGTGGTGAAATAATTATTTCAAAGTATTTCTCTTTTTTCTTGAACTTGTGTTTTGCTATTTTACAATCCAATGTTATATTCTCTCTTAGTATCTTATCCATCATCAGAGTTTTTATTTCCATATATAATCTGCTGGTTCTTAAATCTATATATCAGCCAAAATGTCTCTCATAATCATACCAGTTTACCCATTTGCTTATTGGAATTCTTTATCTAAAATATCTCTAGCCTAAAGATACACTAAAATTGGTGCATATGTAATAGAATTCATTATCTTTTCACCAAAATTAATTCCTCTTGAATTTGTTCTTGTTTACAATAACATTTACCCAATTACCTAAATCATCCTAGACTAAATGTTGGGCTGCACTTTGCAGGCCTACAAAACTTGTACTCATCCAACTTCAAGAAGGAAGAAAGTGTCCAGAGTCAGTGACAGAGACATCAGTGTTTTAATGGGTAGGAGAGCTTACATGTCTGAAGCAACATCCTAGAGCAACACCTCACCATGTGTGGTGGACCACAGGCAGGACATGACCAGTCTTCACTCCTGAGGTCAGGGGAGATTAGCAATTATAGGTAGACTTGATCTCAGGTTGCCTCATTTCTCATTAGGGAAATCAGCAGAGGGGCACACCCCTCATGCCTCTTTGATAAGAGCAATCACTAGCTGAGTCCTGGGGCAAATATCTAGGAAGTTCAATTATGTTAGGAGGGGGTAGGTGAAGCAGGCACTGGTGCAGCTGGGGATGTATAGAGAGCAAGAGAACAGCCACCTTGAGTGGCCTAACCACACACTAAGTATTCACTTTTACCTCCCACTTCCAACTGTTCACCAAAATTTAAGTTTTTACCTCTTTTATATCTCTTTAATTCATCTTTACTTTGATGGTTTTTTAGTCTGAAGCATTTGAAGAATATACTTTCTGTCTTATTCTCCCTAAATCCTCTTAATTCAAAGAGAAATAATTAGCAAATGGAAACTTAGTAATGTATAACAAAGGTATTTAATAAATAAATAAAATATTGAAATAATGTATAGTAAAGTTGAGTTAATACAAGGAAAAAACTGATTTGACTATAGAAAAATCAATTTCAGTTTTTATGGCTGAATAGCATTCCATTGTATAAATATACCACCTCTTCTTTATCCAGTCATCCATTGATGGACATTTAGGCTGTTTCCATGTCTTGGCTATTGTAAATAGTGCTGCTATGAACATTGGGGTGCAGGTATCATCCTGAAGTAGGGTTCCTTCTGGATATAAGCCCAGGAGCAGGATTCCTGGGTCATACAGTAAGTCTATTCCTAGTCTTTTGAGGAATCTCCATGCTGTCTTCCATAGTGGCTGCACCAAACTGCATTCCCACCAGCAGTATAGGGACAACCTAATGCCATTTGCAGCAACATGAATGCTCCTGGAGAATGTCATTCTAAGTGAAGTAAGCCAGAAAGAGAAAGAAAAATACCATATGAGATCGCTCATATGTGGAATCTAAAAAACAAAAACAAAAAAACAAAGCATAAATACAAAACAGAAATAGACTCATAGACATAGAATACAAACTTGTGGTTGCCAAGGGGGTGGAGGGTGGGAAGGGATAGATGGGATTTTAAAATTGTAGAATAGATAAACAAGATTATACTGTAAAGCACAGGGAAATATACACAAGATCTTATGGTAGCTCACAGAGAAAAAAATGTGACAATGAATATATATATATGTTCATGTATAACTGAAAATTTGTGCCCTACACTGGAATTTGACACAACATTGTAAAATGATTATAAATCAATAAAAAATGTTAAAAAATAAAAATCAATTTCATTAAAAGATTAAATAAAAACATAGTATAAATTTCTCAATAGAAGCTGAAAACCAATTGGATAAAATTTTAAAAATCAGATAAAATTCAGCATGCATTTATAATATAAAATATGTGATCTTTCCAACTGGCAATATAACTGAGATTTCAGAAGGACTCCCACTTTTGTATCAGTTCAGAGGTTTGTTGGGTGGCAGGGCATGTAGTAAGAACACTGAGTCCCATTTCCTCACTACTTTTGCTGTAAGTTAGTTCTGTGGTGAGAGAAATTTTGTGAGGAAATCTGTTTCAGTCAATACGGAATTCAGAAAGTTTAGTCACATATGAGCGATCTCATATGGTATTTTTCTTTCTCTTTCTGGCTTACTTCACTTAGAATGACATTCTCCAGGAGCATCCATGTTGCTGCAAATGGCATTATGAAAGAAAAATACCATATGAGATCGCTCATATGTGGAATCTAAAAAACAAAAACAAAAACAAACAAACAAAAACAAAGCATAAATACAGGACAGAAATAGACTCACAGACATAGAATACAGACTTGTGGTTACCGGGGGGTGGACGGTGGGAAGGGATAGCCTGGGATTTCAAAATTGTAGAATAGATAAACAAGATTACACTGTATAGCACAGGGAAATATGCACAAAATGTTATGATAACTCACAGAGAAAAAAATGTGACAATGAGTTTGTATATGTCCATGAATGACTGAAAAATTGTGCTGAACACTGGGATTTGACACATTGTAAAATGATTATAAATCAATAAAAAATGTTAAAAAAAGAAAGTTTAGTCATAGTAATTCTGGCAGAAGCAGGACAGTCATAGAAAACATGATCATAACCACAATAAGTGTCCATTATAAGGAGGGTAAATCACTGCCTCCTCTGTTATAGAAAGGATACAAGGAAGTTAGTCTTTCACCAGGCAGTTGGGTGGTCATCCCAGGATATGACGCTATAATGAAGGCTATTTTTTCTCTGCTGATTTGTGGGTCTCAGCATTAGCGGTAGCTAGATCAGCCTCAGTGAGGGAAAACCCATTTTGCTAAAACCATGCATCACCTCCATCCTGATACCATACTCACCTCACTTAGACTATTGAGCAAGAAAGACTGGGACAAGTTGCCTGGTATATGGTATATTATACAAGTAGCCTTTATATAATGAGTCACTTTGTCTACTTGATCTTCTGCAGTGAACACCCTTTGGTGAGCATTTTGTGGATCACAACTATCATCACAATTTGAATGTATTCCAACAGATCTATGCATCACTATTTTACCCCAAACACCATGTACCAATTTTTCAATATTTTTCCTTTCATTTTTGAAAAAATCTAAGCAATCTGTTAACTAATTATCATTAATTGGTTCAAAGTTGTACAACTGATTCTCCTTCTAAGCTAAGTTTACATACAGTTCTACTGGTAGAAGTTCTGTCAACTTAAAAGGATTTCCTTCCTCACTGTCCTACATAGCCACTCTACATGGGGCTGTAATGCTGCCCCTGACTGTGCCAACAAATCCATCAGAAGCAAATCTTGATTATTTTCTCCTTTTGTCAACTTCATAGGATTAATTAAACTGCAGGCTTAACTGCTGAAAAAATAAGAGCCCACAATTAGTGCCAGAAATAAGAGAAAAGTTTGATTCTCTTACATGTTAGAGCACAGCTGGTAAAGTAGATATTACACCTTCAATGTGTGGCTTTCATTTCCAGTCCCAAGGTATTTACTGTAATTATTTTCCACAAATAGCATAGAGATACAAAAAGAACATATGTCAATCTTTCAAGGACAAGAAGAAGGAGGGAATCCATTATTTCCTGAGACATTTCACAGGCAGGAACTTAGTCACATTGGTCTTACATAGTTGCAGAGTCTGTGAGATGACATCCCTGTGGGTAGAAAGGAGAATAGATAATAGAAAACTACTCACAATGGGTCAGAGCACAGTTTAAAGTGCCTTATATATTACAACCCAGAAATTCCACTCCAAAATATTTATCCTCTTGCATATATGATCTAGAAAACATCATGATCATCAATATTTATACAGCATTTAATAACTATTAAATATTTTATATATTATCTCATTTAATCCTCATAGTAGTCCTATGAATTAAGCATTTTCCCCATTATACAGATGGAGAAAAAAGAAACAGAGAGGTTAGCACAGTACATGAGAAGAGATATAGTATAAATAGTCCTGTATAAGTCATATCATATAGGGTAATGTTTATAACAGCACTGATTGTAATAGCAGAAACAAATCAAAACAAAAATGAATATTTAAATGACAGAGGAATGGATAAGTAAATTGTGGTATATTTATATATTGAAACTTATTGTCACAGTCAAAATCATTGGCTATTGTTTACTAGAAGTTGCCTCTGCATAGGGGAATGCAATGAACTACATGTCACAACATGAATAACTCTAAGAAAAGTAATTTGGAAGAAAGAAAAATCAATTGTAAAAGAATATATATATAAAATAATACTGTTCCTTTTATGTAAAGTTCAAAATCAATCTAAACAAAATACATTTGAGAAATTTAAAAGATTCATTTTAAAATTATAAAATAGGGAAAGTTAATATATGCAAAGTTCAGTTTAGGTTTGTGCTATCAAATGGAGGGGAGAAAAATGGGAAGTATTTGCAGGTGATATCAAGGCTGACAGTTTTATTCTATTTTTTAATCTGCATTTATTCTCTGTGCCTTGTATTTATTTAAATAAAGTTTTAAGTTAGCAATTCAATACTTAAGAAAAATAATTCTAAGAAAATGCTAATAAGTTAAATTTAGTAAAATTAAAAATATGTCCACAGAATTAAAAATAACAATATAGAGTTCTTTTCACATTTGTATGAAATCATGTCTTCTATCTTTTAAAAAATTAATGTATAGAATTTTGTAATGGAAGAACTTTAGAAATCAAGTAAATAGTGACATTTGTGATACTGAATTGCATGTGAGAATAAAGTATGAGAATCAATGATGACAGACAATTTAAACCACAGTTGAGAAATAAGAGGAACAGATTAAAAATAATTTAAATGGATAACTTCAACACATTGTTTATTAACCTCATTAAGGTGAATTGTTTACTCATGCAGAAATTAAAAGAAAGTGTTCAACTAAACATGTCATATCACATCTCAATGCTAATAAGTCTAGATATTAAAAATAATCTGAAGAAAACATGTTAAATCCATAGTGAATGAAGTATAATTTCTTACACCAATAGAGAAGTTTCAAATACCCCATAAGAGGATCACTTAATTTCTTTATGGTTTCTTGTTGGCTAATATACAATTTTAGCACTTCACTGTGTCTGGACGAAAAAAACAAACTATTTCTTTGGTCTTAGCCTACTTTCATTTGCAAGAATTTGCCTCTTTTCCACACATATATTCTGAGATTGGAGTAAACTATGTACAGGTGTACAGTCACCAGCAGCAGGAAATCTGAAACACAGAGAGACATAAATCATTGTCAAGTGGAAAACTGTCTAATATTTTTAGCCAAAAGAGGAAGAATGTATTAGCTTAAGGAAGCCCAATGTATTTATCTAAATGATGTAAACATCAATCGTTTCAGAGAAAACCTTCAGCACCTCAAAAATAAGTACAATCATGCACCAACAGAGGACTTTGGATTAATAAAGAGAGTTGAGGTGCTAATGAGCTCCTCTGTTACTTCTTCCTGCCTCAGTCACAGGCCTGCCTAAAGATAGTGAGTCATAACATCTCAAGGCCTTAAAAGAATGTATTTATATTATTTTGTAGTTCTATCTAAATAAGAATCCATGAGTAAAAATAGCTTAAATTTATTGAGTAACTAAATGCCAAACATCTGACAGAGTGTCTAAAATTCCTTTCAACAGGTTTGCAAAGTAGGCATAATTATAACTACTCCAAGAGTGATAAACTGTCAGTAAACAAAATTAAGTGATTTTCCCAAGGGTGCAAAACTAATAAGTGTGGAATTTGAAACTAAACATCCAGAGTCCACATATTTTCTACTATACTAGTCTGCTTCATAAAATTGTACTAAGCTGTGAAAAGTATTTTACATAGTTTTTTCATATTACGAGATGGGTATGGCATATAAACGCTTTCTAAAGAAAACTCTTCAGCAGAAGGTATAAAATTAAGTCTAATAACAAGTGTGTTGTCCAGTCACATGTAATTTTTGTAAAACAAGACTTGTCAGAAACATGTCAAAGATAATGTCAACATTAAAATTAAAGTGGAAACCCAAAGTTTGGTTTGGAAACTTTGTCCTATTCATAAACTAACTTTATAATTAAGGAGTTTAGAGGATTAATAAATTAAGAGTAGGAAGAATAGTAACTAGATACCAGCCAAAATCAAAAGTTGAAATGATGAAACCCCAAATTACATGTACTAATGTCAATGTTTCATTGAACCCAAGGTGTAAAAAATACACATATTAGGCCTTGCATAGTAAAGGTATATCTTTCAAGGAATTCTTCACATGGTAGATGAAGGAAATGTGGCTGACTGAAAAGAGAGAATATTAAAAATAGAAATAAAATAGTGTTCAGCCTAAATCTGAGATCATCAAAGGCTTATAGAATTTTTGAGCTGGAATAGACCAGAGAGAACCTCTCTTCTATATCTACATACATAATTAAATAGATGAATAGATATGATAGGGCTATTTGGCATAGTACATTGCAGTAAATGTTTCCATGAAAAATGAGCATATTCAAACTAAGCATAATTAGCAGGAAATCATTTCTCAATGCCTGAACAAATTAATAAACAAGATGAAGTTTCTTTCTGCTTTAAAAGAAAACTGCCTCTCTGATTAAGAACAACAACAACAAAAAAACAAACAAAAAACAAAACTAAGAATTTACTGAGTACTGTCACATTGTGGTATCTGACTTGTATCATAGAGGCTGCTTTAAAAGTTAATAATTAAAAATCTGTATTTGTCTTCAAATATGCAATAGAAACTTTAATGAATGTAAAGAATTTGCAATCTGTGTTACTCTGATGTCTCTAAACTGAACAACATTTTTATTTTCTAAAGCCTAGAAACACCCATGATCCCAGGCCACTAAGACAATCACTGTTTATTCCATTTACTTGTCCAGTCTGTAAGTCTACCTTGTTCATTAAAATATATTCTTTTACAAGAAATAGTATAGTGAACTTGTTACAAGCATAGTATTTCTGATTAGAGAAAAACTGGCAGCAATTTTTTTTGCAATTACCTGGTTTCTCAAGTGTTGAGCCACACACAAGCTAGATTTTTAAAAAATTGTCAAACAAGGCTAAAATTAGAACTTACTTTTAGTGGAGGAGGAGGGTCCAATAAGTAGCATACATTTTCCCACCTGAACTCTCAATTAGTGGAGAAATAAAAGAAATTAACACATGGATACCAAAATACTTCCTTTGTTGTTAATAAAACCTACCTTCACAGTTGTGATTTATGTCTGTGAGAGGGTGGATGGACCTCCTCATGTGAAACCTAAATGTATTAGGATTAGACAGACTATTATATATGCTTGACCTTATAAAGCATATAGCAATGAACACAGTAGATCATACATTACACAGTAGTAGGACCTCACTCTCCAGGAAGAACTGTCCAACCCAAGCATGACCAACTTTACCAAACAGAGAAGTCACTCCATCCTCCCTGGTGACAAGAGAGTTAAAAAGTGAGAGAGACCAGAGAATCACAGAAATAAATATCCCTCCACAGGCAGGAAATGTTAGGAATGGGAAGGAGTGCCTCTTACACCAACATTTTAAAGGAGTGGAGTTTTAAATTAGAAAATAAATGAGAAGAACTTAGAATGTAGTAAATTTTCAACAAATATTAAGTGCTATTATTTTCTATATGATAACACCCTTTATTCTGTTTTATGTCTTAAAATAAAATACTTCTCCAGCAATGCCTAAAATTGTGCATGTTGTAAAGTGAGTGTTCCTTACATGTGTAGACTACAAGATCATGTGTGTTTTCTCCACTTTCAAATTTTGGGAAATGTTTTCCTTACTATCAATTTTAGACCCTTACCCTTGTAAGTAAAGGAAACCTCTATTACTACACATGATGGTATCTTTACACAGCAAAGTCTAAAATGCTGATGGGAAAATAATGAAACTGAAACACTATTATATTTGTCACATACACACAGTTATTAGTAGTTGTAATTATTTCTGAAATGCAATTTTATAATACCTATAAAGAACTTTAAAAATGATTTCAAGTATTTTGACTTGATAATTGCACTTACAGGAAAATACCTGAAGAACTGACACAATATTAAAATAATCATTGCAAACCATAATTTTTTATCTCAGGAATATTTAGAATACTGAAAAATGAAAATGAACTTAATTCCTTGACAACTGAGAATGGATTATACTATTCTGGTATACTTTTTTAATGTAGCAGTGAAAATTGGCTCTAGTAAAAAAATTTTTATTAGTAGGAGAAATAATTAAAAAATGAAAAATAAGTTCATGCAATAATATATTTAATCATTGAGTAAAATATATTCTATATTTACAAAGTACAAGACACTGGGATATTTTCTGGAAATGATAGGTAGTTAGATAAGTGGGGGCACTGGGCAGATAGGTTGAGGAGACAGAGGATGGTCTGGAAGGTGATGTTATGCCCATCTCCAGCATAAAGGGGATTTACTTCCTCTAAATGAGTGTCAGCAAGAAACTGGTTAGAACCTGACAGATGCAACTGAGCAGTAGCAGGAAGGACATAACCTGATATGGCCGAATGCTTACTCTAGTATAATTAGCATTGTGGTTTAGGCCCCTCTATGGGTTTTTAGTGTGCATCAAGGGTAAGAACATGTGCAAAGGGGAAAATATGACTAAGCACTCCAGGGACAAGAACCATTAATCAATCAAAAGACCATCTCTAAGTGAGCGTATAAGAGAAGGGACAAACAAAGATTGCAGCTTTTTCCTCCCTTGGATCAGTCCACCTCCTGTTCTTGGAGGTGTACTTTTCTTTTGCTAAATAAATCCTTTAAAATCTTTCCTACATAATTCTCCATTTTCCATCTGAATTCTTACCTTTTGGGTAAGAAAAGAATTGGGGTCTTTTATCTTTCTCTTTTGGGGTAACATCTTTTGATGCCATAACTCAGAGACTGTCCTTAACTTTCTTTCTCCTCTCTATCTCACTCTCCCTTCCCCCAGCCATTCTGGTTGAGCAGCTCTCTTACTCCCCAGGCCAGACAAGTGGTAGCTTCTCCAAGCAGCAGTGGGAAGGGCCTGGCGGGCAGCAGGCTGCCATGCTTGCAGGTCACACCTGGAGTTGCAGGCAGTAAGAGCAGGGCTGCACTAGAGCAGCAGAAGACTCAGATTGCTGATAGCCTCTGTTTATCAGCCAGAGATTCCAGATGCCAGATGCCAGACTACTTGCTTTCATTATACTCTCTCAGTAACAGCTCTCTTTCCACTATAGACTGTGAAGTTCTTCAGTGTCTCACTAGACAATCTCTTTGCAGTTTCTGTTGTCTCTCAGCCCACTCATGCTGCATCTGTTTGATCTACTGTATAATTCCTAATCATCTACTAGTCTTCAAATGCTGGTACTGCCAACAAAGACTTTCTATGGACCTTTTTAAGTATGCCCAGGTCCTTTGCCTAAGGCAACACTCCAGGGAACACTTGTCCCAGCCACACCCAATCTCGAGGCTATATACTGGTCTCTGTCCTCCACTGGGAATCCCCAGTTCTGCTTTCTGACCTCTGTTGTTGGGTTGTCTGGAAAAACACCATCCTTCAATCTCTAACTTTCTTCCAACCAGCCACAACTAGTTCTTTTTGCTCCAACAACAAGGGTGCCTCCCTCTTGGGTTATTATTAACTTACTCTTCAAACTGGGAAGCTCTCCTTAGCTTTCTAACATGGCCAGGGCCATGTTCTTATTGCTGGTATTTTGATCTATGGCACCCTGGGAATTCTTATGTTCATAGCCTGTTTGTCTCATTCACCAGACAGCAAGTGTTTGGTCACCTTCTTTGAGTGCAACTCAAACGGTGTCATCCCTGAGGGCCTTTTCCAGGAAACACCACCATGGACAGTAGTCATGGGCTGCAATATCCTCCAACTCTTTCCTGGTTTCATATCCCTCCAGGGACACTTGCTCAGACAAGGGAACATTTCTGCTTTAGAAACTTTAGCTGCTGGAGTCTTTGCACAAGTTCTCCTCTCCTGCCACCTCTCCCATTTGGGATCCTCCATATGGACCCTCTAAGCCTAACTCACTCTTCTATTTTTGTTCCCCACCTCTCCAGCTACTCCAGTTGAAGAGCTTTTCTGCTACTGGGTCACCAATCAACTGCTAGGTTAAAACTGACTGTTTCTGCAGACTGCAGACTGTCTCAGCTCACTGAAAGACTGTGGCTGCTTTCCCCTTCCAGAGTGGAGGCTGGGATGCCAAATCCTCCATCTGAGGACCAATGACTCTAGGACACAAGGCTTTCACCTGTCCATGGTTTCAGGATACTTCTGGTTACAGACAGAAGACTGAGACATCAGACTAGTCTGTGGGCTTTCACCTTAGGACACCGAGCTCTGAGCTTACCCCTATCACCCATATCCTGCCCTTGTTTCTCACATGGGAAGCCAACAGTCGATCCCTGATGGGACTCCCTTGGGCTACATCTTGGCCAACTGGGATCATTTTGATCTACAAACCCTAAAAGGAACACTTATACTGCTCTGTAATGTTGCTTGGCTGCAGTACCAACTTCCTTATGAGGAAGCATGGCCCATAAATAGAAGCATAAACTCAATCACTTTGCTGCTGCTTGATCTCTTTTGCAAAAAACAAGGCAAATGGCCTGAAATATCATATATCCAGGTCTTTCATTTGCTGAGGGACAATCTCCTAAAAAGATGCAGATTAACCACTCTGGCAATGGTTACATCTAATAACCCACTGTCCCCAACACCTCCTAAAGAGAGGAAATCTCCTGAATCCACTCCTTCCTCTGATCTCCCTACCATGTATCCCTCACTTCCCTCATACCCAGGAAAGGAACTGCCATTGGGTCCTCCATTACCTTTGATAGCTAAGACCTGTCCCCTGGTGAAAAAGGGTATAGAATTTGGTCTGGAACTCATACATAGCTGTTCTCTCTGGTAGAGCTGAGGCAAATTAAAACTAATCTGGGAAACTATTCAGACAACACAGATAACTACATAGAGGCAGTCCAGCACCTCACTCTGGCAGAAGATCTCACCTGGAAAGATGTTAATATTATCCTTGGCCAGATCCTAACACAGAAAAGGAAAGTTTCCTCAGAGAAGCTGGAAAATATTCAGACATCTGTCAAATGACAACTGTCCCATAGTGGAAACAACCATTCTCCCAAAGGACATCAATGGGACTATAATGACCTTAATCAGAAGTGGGAAAGGGGTCATTTTCTGATATTGTGTTAAGGCAGGACTCTGGGAAGCCCAACAGAAAGTTATAAGTTATTCTAAGGTATTGACTGTCAGGAGCCTGGAGAAAAAAACCACCACCTTTTTAGAGTGGTTCCAAGAGGCACTCATTAAAGATACTAATTTGAACCTTAGCTCATATGAGGGCACATCATGTTAAAAGGATAAATTTCTCACCTTGTCATTCCTGATATTAGGCAGAAACTCCAGAAGGTGGTTCAAAAATCTAGGGCAATACTTGATAATAAACTGACCACCGCTGCAACAGGTTTCTATAGTTGAGATCACATATAAGAGACCAAGTCTCAGGAAAAGGAAAGAAGGAAGGAGGCCAGTCATGCCCTGATGATTGCAAACCTTCAAGGGAAGCCTTTATCCCCAAGTCCCCAGCCCCCAGCAGCCTGAGGAAAACCCGATGATAAATGCAACAATTACCACCAACCTGGTTACTGGGCCAAAGAATGTCCCCAGAAGGACAAACCTCCAAGATCTGCATGCTTTAAATGTAACAAGCAAAGTTGGCATCCCTCTGTCCCTTGAGCCAAATGGCCTGCAAGGGAAAACTGGACCATGGCCTGCAGATGGTTCTCTAGGACTAAAGAAGCCCCCTCCATTTGACCCCAACACAAGAGGTCTTCATCAGTGGGCTGGAGCTGCAGGTACAAATGGATGTGGCAGGTAAGACAGCAACTTTCCTTTTGGATACTGGGGCCAACTCTGTCCTGACTTCCTTCTCTGCACTCTTCTCTAGGTACTGCACCATCATGGGAATCACAGGTAAATCAACCCTAAGATTCTTGACTCACTTCCTTTGTTGCCTATGGGATGAATGCTCATTCACACATTCTTTCTTATGCATACAGGAGTGTCTTGCCACCTTTTAAGCTGAGGTCTTCTTTAAAAATTGGGAACTTAAGTTGTCCTGGGAAGAAACCCCAACATTTACACCTCTCTGCAACTTACTGCTCTCTGAGGAAGGAGAGAACCCTCCTGACCCAGAGGACTGGGAAAATAAAATTAACCCTACTCTGGGACCAAGGCATCCCAGGGCAGGTGAAGATGGCTGCTCCTTTTGTCATCTCCCTCAAAGATCCTACCTAGTTTCTTAATAGAAAACAGTATCATTTAAAACCTGAGGCAAGGAAGGGCCTTCAGCCAATAATTTCTGAGTTCTTACAATGTGGACTCCTAATCCCTATTAACTCCTCTTGTACCACACCAATCCTTCTGGTGATTAAGAAGTATGAGGCTTATTGGCTGGTCCAATATAATCATAAGGTAATAGTACCTCTTCATCCTGTTGTTCCAAACCAATATGTATTACTAGGGAACATACCTCCAGGGACTCATTAGTATTGGCCTTAGATATAAAAGATGTTTTCTTCCTTATACCCATCAGTCCCCAGTTCTAAAATTTATTTGCCTTCCAGTGGCTCTCTCCCAATGGGTATCAACACCAGTTAACCTGGCCAGTACTCCACAGGGATTTAGTGATAGCCCTCACCTCTTTGGGCAAGTGTTGGCCCAAGATTTATAGGATTTACAGATTGAAAAAGGGACCATTCTCCAGTATGTGGATGCCATACTTATCTGTTCCCCGATCCAAGAACAAGCCATTCAACATGCAGCCCAAACTCTTAACTTCTTGACTGAGTGGGAATACAAGTTTCCAGGTTCAATGTCAAAATTGTCAGGCAAGAGGTAACCTATCTAGGAGTTGTCCTGACTCCTGGAGACCATAGCCTTTCCCCTAAATGAATTCAGGGAATTTTACAACTCCCCAATCCTACTTCCCCAAAATAGCTTAAGGCATTTCTTGGACTAACATTTTACTATAGGCTTTGGATCCTTAACTGTGAATCGATAGCCCAACCCCTATATGACCATTTAAAGAGCAAGAATGACTCACTACCTCTCCAGTGGGGACCTCCCCAGAAGGAAGCAATGGAAGAATTAAAAAATCTTTTAATGAGAATCCCAGCTCTGTGTCATCCAGATCCCACATGACCCTTCCACTTGTATGTTCATGAGAGAGGAGGAATAGCCTTGGGTGTCCTCATCCAATGGCTAGGTCATACCCAATAACCCATGGGCTACCTCTCCAAGTGGCTGAATCCCACTGCTTGAGGTCAGCCCTCTTGTCTAAGAGTATTGAAATCCCTCTCCATTCTCCTGGAGGAAGCTTTTAAGCTAACTCTTGAAGCCCCTATACAATCATATGCTAACCACCATCTTTTTCATCTTTTAAAGGACAAGAGACATTTCTGGCTCTCAAGTCCTTGGCTTCTTAAATATCAGGCCTTATTATTGAAAAATTGAGATGTCACTGACTCTGTTTGTGGGACACCCAGTCCTTTTACATTACTACCATCACCAGATAAGTTTCTTCCCTTTCACCAATGTCAGGAGATCCTATCCATTTCCCTAGGACCTAGAACAGATCTCACTGACCAACCCCTAGAAAACCATGATGAGATCTGATTTACTGATTGGAGCAGCTTTGTCATGGAGGGAAGAAGTAGGGCTGGATACTCTCTCCATGAGGCTAAGCTATTGCCTACCAGCACCTCAGCACAAGTGACTAAAATAATTATCCTAACATGAGCCTTGGAGCTCATCCAAGGAAAGAGAGTCACCATTTATACAGACTCAAAGTATGCTTTTCTGGTTCTGTGTGCTTATACAGCCATCTGGAAGAAAGGGGAATTTTAACCAAAATTAGCCCCATTAAATATGAATCTCAGATCCTCAGTCTTCTTGAGACCCTTCAACTTCCCTGGCAAGTGGCCATGGTTCACAGCAAGAGTCTTCAAAACATAGATTCAGAAGTAGTAAAAGGAATTAAGGCAGCTGATACAGCAGCCAAGTGTGCTGTCATCCAAGAACCTTCCTTATGAGGGACTATGATTCCTACTTTGCCTCTGCCTAACACCCATTACAGTCATGAGGAAGAAACTTAGGAAAAGTGGAAAGGATTCCTACTTGGACATTCAGGCTGGTTATAACAAGGGAAGAGCCTGTTGTGCCACAGGAACTCCAGCGAAATGTCTTGAAGGTCTTACATGAAGCCACCCACTTGGGTAAGAACATTTTTTTCCTTATTGATTTCAAGGACATTTTAAGGAAAAGAAATAACCTAGATTATATTCTGGGTAACCAACTCTTACCCCATTTATGCTGTTAACAACCCAGAGTGGGCCCTAAAGCCCCAGTTCAGTCAGTTGGAAGAAAAAGTGAAAAATTTATCTCACATGTCTTTTTTTTTTTTTCCATTTTAGCTAATATTGGGGGGAAAGTGAAGTTTAAAGAAAGAGAAAAAGGCAAATATTTTTGAGAAAGTGAAATTGCTAAGCAAACATAGATGAACAGCAGGCCATTGTAGTTTAATTATTTAGGTTTGTGATTTGAATTTAAAGTAAATTATTTAGCTCTATCTTAAATGTTCTCCAACAATATTTAGCTTCTGGGGAAAACATGTAAGAAGTCCTGGTGTTGAGTTTAGCCAGATTTTGAATTTTGCCAAGTAAGTAAAACAAAGAGAGAAAGGTAGAAAGAGAATAAATGTGTTATAAAGGAATAATCATAATGGCAGTCACAGAATTTTGACAGGATTGAGTCAGGGATTAAAGGCCAGAATACAGGAGTGACAGAGAGTTAAAAAAAAAATAAAGCAAGAAGACTGGAAGTAACATCACAATTGTATGTGTAAAATGTTCTTGGGTGCATGCTCCCACACACACGTGCACATCAAACACTATGAGCACGTACACAAAACATTACCTGTGATTAACCTTTAAATGATAAAACTCAAAAGGTATGTGTACTTATGTTGTTGCGCATGTGTGGGTATGAGTTTATGTGTGGTTTTGTATTTTTCTTCAAAATATTCCTGTACTCAAAACTACCTACAATGACATATTAATGAATTTATGATTAAAGGCAAATTGTCTTTTACTTACTTAAAGTAAAATATTGCCTAAATATCACAATGAACAATTGGAATTTGAAATATAAAACACAATAGTAGTACATTAACAACCTCAGGATTAAATACGTACATATAAATTAGCAAAAAATGTACAAAAATTAGGCGTGCATGGTTAAGAAGACATTATATTGTAAAGATAATTGTGCCTCCCAATTTGATCTATAAATTCAGCCTAATCAAAATCTATAGGTACAATTTCAATAAAAATCTCAGCAAGTTCTTTTGTGGCTATCCACAAACTGATTCTAAAGCTTATTGAAGAGACAAAAGAGCCAGAATAGCCAATACAATATTTAAAGAAAAGAACAAAGTTGAAAGACTAACACTTCTTGAATTCAAAACTTACTCTAAAGATACAGTAATCAAGACAATAAGGTATTGGTGAAAGAATAGACAAATAGATCTATGAAGCATAACAGAGATCCTAGGAATAAATCCACACAAATACAGTCAATTGATCTTTGACAAAGGAGCAAAAGCAATACGAAATAGAAAAGATAGTCTTTTCAACAAATGGTGATGGAACAACTGGACATATACATGCCAAAAAACTGAATCTAGACTGACTTTATGTTCTTCACAAAAATTAATCAAAATGGATTATAGACCTAAATGTAAAATGAAAAAGAAGGGTTTGACAGTTACTTTTTAGATACAAAACCAAAGGCAATATCCATGAAAGACATACTTAATAAATTGCTCTCCTTAAAATTAAAATTCTTTGCTCTGTGAAAGACACTGTCAAGAGAATAAGAAGACAAGCAATAGTCTAGGAGAACATGTTTGCAAAAAGATATATCTGATGAATAACTATCATTCAAAATACCAAAGAACTCTTAAAAGGCAACACTAAGAAAATGAACAACCTGATTAAGAAATGTACAAAGAATCTGAATAGATAATTTATCAAAGAAAATATACAAATGACAAATATGTATATAGAAGGATATTCAACATCATAAGCCATTGGAAAATTATAAATTAAAACAATAGTGATATACTACCACACAACACAATTAGAAAGGCAAAAATCCAAAACACTAACACTAAATGCTGGAGAGGATGTGGAGCAATAGGAGCTTTCATTCATTGCTGGTAGGAATGGAAATGGTATAGCCACTTTAGAAGAAAATTTTGCAGTTTCTTACAACATTAAACATACTCTTACCATGATCCATCAATCACACTTCTTGATATTTACCCAAAGGAGTTGAAAACTTATGTAAACACAAAAACCTGTACATAGTTATTTAGAGCAGTTTGATTCATACTTGCCAAGATTTGGAAGCAACCAAAATGTCTTTCAGTATATGAAAAAACAAATAAATTGTTGTTCATTTAGACAATGGCATATATTCACTAAAAAGAAATGAGCTATCAAAACATGAAACAATATGGAGGAAATTTAAATGCATATTACTAAGCCAATCTGAGAAGGCTACATACTGTATGATTTCAATTATATGGCATTCTGTAAAGCAAAAATATGGAGACAGCAAAAAGATTGGGAGTTGAGGGAAGGCAGGGATGGACAGATGGAGTACAAATTTTTAAGGGATTGAAACTATTGTGTATGACACAATATTGGTGGATACATGTCATACAAACTTACCAAAATCCACAGAGTATAGAACACCAAGAGTGAACCTTAATAAACTATTGACCCTGAGTGTTAATAACTTGCCAAAGTAAGTTCATTGATTGTAACAAGTGCACCACTCCTGGTAGAAGATGTTGAGGAAGATTGTGCATGTGTAGGGATAGAGTGTTTATGGGAGCTGTCTGGACTTTCCACTCAATTTTTCTGTGAAACTAAAACTGCTCTAAAAAGTGAATTCTATTTAAAAGGTATGAAATTTAATTTGATATAACATTCTTACTGCTTTATTTTTCTTTAAAACATAATAAAAACATGTATAATGTGATTTGATCATTTTATTTTTTAATTTTATATTTACTTCCACTTTTCTTGACCTCCAAGCAGCAAAGATAACCTTAGACTCTATGTCAAATTAATTATTCAGTTTCTAGGAATATTTAGTGCCAATTAGTCTTTGATGCTTCAAACTAGGGAAAAAAAACCCTCCTCTTTTGAGCAAAGTTTCACCCTTAATGCCATTTTATATTTTTACTCTCTCCTTAAACAGGAAAATAATTCATAAGAACTTTGCTGTAATAGTTTCAATTTTAAATTAACACTAAAATTGCTAAGATAATACACACAATATAATTTTCCCTGATATTTAAAATTGATGGTTCTCTCTCCCTTTCTCTATTTCTTGTGAAAGCATTACAAAAACCATCCAGAAGTCAGTTCTTTCTACCATCTTTTCTTGTACAATTCTCCCATGACATTTTAATAGGCAGATTATAACTATAATTCATTCCTTGTTCCATTTAGTGAGGTGGTTGTTACTGTTCAATAAGATTTTTTTAAAATGTCCATTAAAACATGCCTATTAGCTTCATAACTGAGGATAAGGGGAAGCACACTAATATACTTGCAGACTAGGAAGAGAGACTGAATCATTTAAATTATATGCCATATCCCAAGACCTTTATTTAGCATGCTCAAAAAAGTATTCATTGAAGATAAATACTCCACAGAGCTAGAAAGCTTTTCAGCAGATAAAGTCCTGTCTGCATAATACAGAATAGGTGATCAGAATGATGTGACATTGATGATTCTCATGTTTGTTTTCTGGCATGCTGAAAAATACATTCTACTCTGTTTATTTCTCAAAAAAGGGCAATTTGTACCATCAAAAGAATATATATGATAATTAAACATCTGTACATATCACTGTATCTTCTACTTTCATTTTGAATTATGAATAAAATATCTTGAAACAGTAGTCAAATTTTAGAAATGAAGGGAAGAAATGCTTTCTACTTCTTGTTGTAGACATTTGTTTCTTGGCAGAATTAGAGAAATTCAATTATTCTTTCATTTATTCATTTATTAAATGCCTAGCAGCTGGGAATTTATATTCTATGTTCTAAAGAATATAAAAATATGAAGACATGGTACCTGACCTTGAAGGGCTCACAATCTAGTTGTGTAATAAAATATCTAAAACAGATTATTGTAGATCATGAAGGTTGCCCACATAAAACAATACCAAAAAGATAAAAGGACTATGCATCAAATAGGAGATGGGCATTAAAGGCAGAGAGTATAACAAAGAACCAGCCAATACTCTGTTTAGGAAATACAAAAAAAAAAAAAATCAAAGAACTGGAATTTGTGTAGCATGAAAGGAGAAGCTGAGAAATAGAACAAATGATGTATGCAAGTATAAATTGTGAAGAAACTTATGTGGGAGATTATCAACTCTTCTCTAGGCAATAGGTAGTCTTTGGATGATTTTAAGAAAACTACATTTTGTGTATTTGAAATTATGTATCTATTTTCAGTAGATAATGCTGTATGAAACTTAAAGAATGTTTTAATGGTGTATAATTATTGAATCATTCAAATTAGCTGGAGAAAAATAATAGAAGACCAAGAGCTCACCATCAATCCATCTCTCTGTTTACTCTTTAACAGGCTGGTGAAGAAGTCTTAAAAGGATTCATAACTAAGATATGGCCTATACTAGCCAGATAAAATACAGGACATCAGTTCAATCTGAATTTCAGATAAACATTGAATATTTTTAGTGTAATTATATTCCAAATACTTTATGAACATATTATACTAATAAGGTAATATTTGTTGCTTATTTGAAATTTAAATTTAACTGAGCAATTCTACCCAGGACACAGTCTTATATGGAATGAATGAAGCTGCTGCCATGGAGATCCTAAAAGTTCCCCCATTTCTTTCTTTCCAAACCTAGGGGTTAAGTGTTAATATTTATTTGAAATGAGAGATACCCACTCAGCATCTAAAACACTGGAATATAACCACTTGGGAGAAGGATACAGATCTAGGTGACTGCACAAGTTTTCAGTATTTTACAAGTAAAGGCAATAATAATGATTCCCTTACAGAACAGAATCTCAAGGTAAAAGGAAGATACACATACTCCTGTATGAGCCTCCAAACTTTACTATGTGTTTCATATATAGCTTCATTTATAGAAATACTTTCCAAGAATTTTTTAAACATTTTTTGAATAGATAAAAAAGAATTTTTATTGATTATTTGTTTGTTTATATTTTTGGTGAGGCAAGACAGTGATATATTTAAGAGCATGGACTATAGGACCAGACTGCTTTACTTGAAAGGCTAGCCCATCCTCTAACAAGAAACCTACCTTAGAGGATCATTGTAAGCATTAGTTATTATCATGTAATAAGAGATAAAAATCTTAGAATAGTGCTAAGAACTTGGTTAGTACTCAATAACTATTAGCTAATTTAATAATGTATTGATAAATATATGAGCAATTAAGCTACCAGAGTCTAAGGCCACCAAAGATTGGACTATTTAGTAATGGGAGCCAACAAGATTCTGGATTTATATAAACAAATGTAATAGATCTTTTAAATACTTGACCTTCAAACTCTTAACTACAGAAATATATTTTATAAGTTTATGAAAATTATGTAATAAATAAGTTTAGTAAATTTTACTAAAGCAATGATAAATGGCAAAATACTATAAGATAGTGTCATTGCTAGCTTAATAATTAATATTAAATTTTTTGTCATTAAATAAAAAATCAAATTTTGCCAACCATGTGGTAGCTATTTTAAAATAAAATCTATGCTCTTTTAAATAATATTCATTATCATTCATATATAATTGATAATTATATATGCATATTATTCATAATTCATCATATTAATAAGGATACAATTCATTAATATAATTAGTATTTTTTTAATGGTAAAGAAAAAATTCACTTTATAAAATCTAGTATCTCAAACTTTAGAAACTTTTGATTTGAGGTTATATCACACATCCTTGTATGAATTTCACTGGCTTAGATGGCACTTCACCTTAATTCTATAGAAAATTGTGATTACACAAAGATGTTTGAAAGAGCTGAAAAATCTCTTGCCAGTAAAAGAACATGAAACATGCAACAGTTTTGGCATAATCTTTTTGTTTTACTCATCAAAAGAAGTTTGTTTAATCCCTAATGTTTATTTCCAAAGTGACTATACCTTCATTAAAATAGTGTAAATCAAAGGGTTAAAACCCACATGCTGATTAAGAATTTATTCATGAAAGTAAATAATATATACTATTCTTTCCTTCTCCTATACTTACCTTCACCTTAATGTTAGGTTTATATTTGTAGGTGTTATATGGTAAAATTCTAATTTCTTCCATTTAAAAATTTCTCATCTTATATTTTTATTTTCTGCTAAAGTCTTCCAGATAGTTACAGCTATCCTTAAACATTTTTCATCTATATTTTAAAGCCCTTGAACAGTATAGCCTCACAAATTTATTCAGCTAGAGCATTAAAATCTTGGCATTCAACTTTATCTCTAAATTCTGCTGCTAATCCTAACATTCCTTGAGAGGATCCACTTTGATTGGGTTTCTCTTGTCAGACTCAC
Organism: Camelus bactrianus; assembly: GCF_048773025.1. Taxonomy (NCBI): domain Eukaryota; kingdom Metazoa; phylum Chordata; class Mammalia; order Artiodactyla; family Camelidae; genus Camelus; species Camelus bactrianus. The sequence continues at coordinate 28,445,095 of NC_133552.1, read as the reverse complement.
CCCTTTTATTCTTCAAAAGAGCATAGAAAAAAAGGAGGAAAGGAATGGAATTTTCCTACAGTCCTCATAAATATGGTCCAACACTTTCCATTTTCTTATTAATGAATAATTGTTAAGCTGAGTGGATAGTATAGTGAATAATTTTCCTTTTTTTCCTAGTAAAGAAACAGTAAGTTAAGTAAGTATACTATTTCTACTATAACTTTACTCCAGTGTGAAAGGACTCTCTTAGTATTGGACTATAGCACTTTACTAAAGCTGGTGCTACTCTCAGATTATATTGTATGCTTTTGTTATTGTCTGAATAATTTATATTACTTTTTTCAGTTTTATTGAGATATAACTGACAAATAAAATTAAAATATATTTAAGTGTGCAATATGATGATTTCATATACATCTACATTGTGAAAGGATTTCCATAATGAAGTTAATTAACACATCCAGCATCTCACATATTTACCTTTTTGTTTGTGAGAGTGTTACCAAGTCCAAACTCATTCTACTCTCCTCAAAACAGGCCACTAAATCAGGAGATGAAGCATTGGAGCTAGGAATAACAACTTTATTCAGAAAGCCAGATGACTGAGAGGATGGCAGACTAATGTCTTGGAGAACCATCCCGCTCCACTTAGAATACAGGCTCCTTTTATACAAAAAAATTAAAAGTGATAATAATAAAAAAAATAAAAACAGGGGAGATGGTGTGACTGGTTGTTGCAAACTTCTTGGTGTAGGAATTTTTTTATTCCTGCAGCTGTCCACATGGGCCAGGTCATGGTGTTCCTGCAAAACCTCCAACAAAACAAAGATTGTTTTCTATTCTGCAACTTGTTATCTTTATATAAGTGCAAACGTGTTAATATCCTTAAAAGTCAGAACCTTGAGAAAAGGCTGTCTACTAGACAGGCTAAAGGCAACATTCATTTACAAAAGGTGCAGAGCTAATAAGAATAAACCTAGAAAAAAGGGCACAGTGGTTAAAACTAAAGGAACAGATCCAATATAGAATCAGATTTATTCTCCTCTATTACAATTCCCCACTGTCAATGTCCATTCCACAATCTTGTGAGAAAAGGGGTGACGACTGATCTGCCTAATTCCTGCTGAAAAGGGGCAATGAGGAGATGATTATGGAATGAGATTGATCACCCTTGGTCAGGGAGCATTCCTGGGCATCTTTAGTCAGCAGCGTAATTTCTTCTTCTTCTTCTTCCTTCTTCTTCTTTCTTCTTCTCCTTCTCTTCTCCTCCTCCTCCTTTTTTTTTTTTTTTTTAACTTACAAATAGTTGAACCTGAGGAAACTCCTTAGTACTTTGTTGTACTTGGAGTTTTGGTTCCAGTTCCCCAAACATATCTATTAATGTTAACTTATTCCATTGTACCGTAATAATGCTAGATTCCTGTGCTATTCATTTAAATAAGATTAAACAAATAGGTTGACCTCTTTCCAGCTACAATTGAAATTATAATCTCAATACTTAAGTTTTTAAAAGAGTAACCTTAAGTCTTCTAAGAGTTCACAAAACCATCATCCCCCCAGGCCCCTCAGTAGTTGGGTCATTCAGATTCTGATGATGGTGGTTCTGCTTTAATTGTGTGTGATGAATCCATGGCTTTATCCCAGCTAACATGACAGATGAGTATGTGGTAATACCACATGTGGCCCTGTCCATCTTGTAGTCAACTGATGCTCAGGCCCTTTTTCCTTCCAGGTTTTAAGCAGGACTCAGTCTCCTGGTTGGAAAGGATGTAAGGCTACTTCAGTTGGACAGGCAGACATGTTGGAGGCAAACAGCAGTTAGTAGAGTGTCCAAACTTTAGCATAATTGGCAACTGCCAACTCTTATAGAGACTTTATAGATTCTCACACCCAGAGAGACACCTAGAATGGCCTACCATACAATATTTCAAAGGGGCTTAATTTAAGCCTGCTTCTGGGAGCCATACTGTTCCTTAGCAGGGCAGTTGGTAAGGCCTTATCCCAAGTTAAATTAGTCTCCTAACATATTTTAGCAATACTCCTTAATCAGTCCTGATTTCAAAAATTTCTCAAGAATTGGTTGAATTCCCTTTTGGGCTTCTTGTCTCAGAGGATATTGTTTTAGGTTAGGTGTCCCAGCATCACCTTTTAATGGAATATGTATTGGCCATGCACTTTTGATCTTTCCTGTGGTCCCATCAGCTCACATCTCTGGCTTTACCTTTTATTAGACCTCAGGAGGAAAGAGCTCCATGTCCTTTCCTGGGGTTTCCAGGAGTGCTATCTGCAGGCTTAAAGTGTGTTTTGGTGGGACCCTGATGTCAAGCTGTTCTGGTGAAAAAGTCACTTGAGCATTTAATTTACAAAGAAGATCTTGGCCTAGGAGAGGGATTGGGCACTCTGGGACATATCAGAAACTGTGTTTCAGGGTGAGGTCCCCTGGATGGCGTTACAGGAGTTGTAAGAATGAATGCTTTTTTATTTTTCCAGAAACTCCAGTGACTGGAATGGATTGAGGAGTCTCCTGTGCCACCTTAGTGTTTACCATGGAGTATGTTGCACCTGTATCTATTAGAAAGTCAATCAATTTGTTCCCCACTGTCAAAGTTAGCTGGGGCTTCTGTAGGGAAATTGGAATTGGGATCCTCAAGCCTAAGGGAGCCCCTGTGCCTCTTTATTCATCAAAGTGTTCTTCTCCTTTTACCATATGAGAGACTCCTATCCATTTTAATTGTTTTCCTGGATCAGCACATGTTGATGGATAGAACTGTGTATTCCAGAAAAACAAAAGTAATTGCATAGGCAAAGGATTGATACAAGAATCCACCTAAAGGAAGACATAGAATTAGTCCCACTCCAGAAAAAGTTTCAAGGCTTCCCAACACTGTAGCCACATCATTTGGAATTGCTTTGTAAGGATAGAAGATGATAGTTATTGCTGCATCAAAACTTATTAAATCAGTTATTCTTATTAGAAAACACACAGCAATGAACACTGGTCCTTTTAGACCTTGTTCCAATCCACAAAAGAGAACTATAATTTTTCCTGAGACAAAAATTCCTGTTATAATTTGTGCTCCAGTATGTCTATGATGTTTCCTAAATACCAAAGATGCCAGGAAGTCCAACAAAGCACAACATCCCAAGATCATACCATTAACTGTAGTGCTGGTTCCTTTCTTTGTGACCTTCCAGGGAAAAAATGGTCCAATGATAGAATAGCACATCATACAACCTAGGTTAATGGAAGTTGCTGATATCAATACAAAAATCTGTTCTCTTGAAGGCCATCTGGTTGTCTCAATTTCTGGAAAGCCATCACCTCTTAATGTACAAGATTGGGACAGGATCTAAGAGCATGTAGCATCCTGCTGTGATTAAGTTTCCAAAAAATCAGAAACCATTTCTCCATATGTAGCATTTTATCACTGAGTAGGGCCAATACTAGTGAAGAAATGGCATAGAATAGTTTGGCACTATGCTAAATCTAAGTTTGACAATTATAACAATCCCACATATCCAGTTGGTAAATTAAACTTCTCTAAAAAAAAGAGGGACAGCAATGGATCAAGGAAGTCAAAATATGAGCTGAATGAAGTGGTGATAAAGGATGTAAGACAACATTGGGTACAGTGATTTCCAGAATGAGAGTTTCCCTGCTGTTTAACACTAGAAAATCAACATCTACCAATTGAGAAGGGTTTATTCCAAATACATCATCTAATTTTTTGCAATTTTCTCATTTTTAGTACTTTAGCATTTTCAGGGGCCTTGGAGTCTGCTGTAGACCTGATAAATCCTTTCCAAAAATTCAAAATGGTCTTTATTTGTTTTTTTCTGGGTTTTTAAAAATTTTGTAAAACTCAGACTACTGGCTATTTGCATTTAGGTACCCTATGGGATAATGGTGTAGAAGAAATTTTCCTGTGGTGAGAGTGGCTTCTGGTCCAAACTGAGTGCCCTGCCAGGTCTTAGATGGCAATATCAGCAGACCAGGTCCCTGTTCCCCAGGAACTAATATAAGATTTTCTAATTGATCCCTATAAGGAGGGGGACCCAGTCCAGTGACTTCCTGAGCCCCAGTGTCAGGAACTAAGGCTGGCTGTGTAGAAACAGGAGGCAGTGGAAGAAGTGGATATATTAACATAGCAAGGGTGGCAGTATATGGAGAAAACCCAACATAAACCCCTTGTAGAGATCCAAACAGGTTCTATGGCCACATGTTTTTCATCTTTCTCTTAGGCTTGGACTCATAGCTGTAATCATATCACTTATTCAAAATGTGCTTCAAAGAATTTTCTTTAGGGATAGTTGAAACACCCCCCTCCTTTTTTTTAAAGACAAGAATACAAGACAAACAAAATACAAATGGCACACAGAAATGCTAGCATCCAAAGAAACAAATGAACCAGCTCACAAATCAGGTAAAAGTTCAACAACTATTTCCTCTCACCAACAGGGTACTCCACTAAAACAAATTGGCTTATTCTGGAGAAAAAGCCCAAATGGAGAGGAATGAAGTTTTTGGCTGTACACACCATAGTGACTTACCCTACTCTATGGAGCCCGTCAGCCCCCAGATGTTGATTCCTTGCTCCAACTGTCAAGTGCTGTGGCAGCCCATGCCACTTTGGAGAACTTAAAAGTAAGATCCTCAGGAAAAGTGGTCCCAGCAACTACTAGGGCCTTACCTGAAAATTCCCCAAACAGGGCTGGCTGGCCATGAGCAGCAAGGCTCCTGGCTGGCTTGTCGAAATTGTTACTGAGTCCAAATTCATTCTGCTCACCTCATGATAGGCCAATAAACTGGGAGATGAGTGGTGGGGGCAAGGAATGGTGACTATTCAGAAAGCCAGATGACTGAGAGGATGGCAGACTAATGTCTTGGAGAACCATCCCGCTCCACTTAGAATACAGGCTCCTTTTATACAAAAAATTAAAAAATAATAATAAAAAAATAACAGGGGAGAGGGTGTGATTGGTTGTTGCAAACTTCTTGGTGTAGGAATTTTTTGTTCCTGCAGCTGTCCATGTGGGCCAGGTCATGGTGTTCCTGCAAAACTTCCAACAAAACAAAGGTTGTTTTCTATTCTGCAACTTGTTATCTTTATATAAGTGCAAAAGTGTTAATATCCTTAAAGGTCAGAACCTTGAGAAAAGGCTCTCCTGTTTACCAGTCAGGCTAAAGGCAACATTCATTTACAAAAGGTGCAGAGCTAATAAGAATAAACCTAGGAAAAAGGGCACAGTGGCTAAAACTAAAGTAACAGATCCAATATAGAGTCAGATTTGTTCTCCTCTATTACAAGAACACTTATTTCTATCTCTTAGCAAATTTTAATTTTACAGTACTACATAATTATACATTGTTATTAACTCTAGTCACTACATTACACATTAGATCCTCAGATTTTGTTTATCTTAAAACTGAACATTTAAACCCTTTACCAACATCTTTCCATTTCTCCCACTTTCCTACAGCTCCCAGCAACCACTTTTCTACTTTCTGCTATGAGTTTAACTTTATTATTTTATTTAACATATAAAATCATATGATATGTATCTTCGTCTGACTTACTTCATTTAGTGTATTGCCAACCAAGTCAGCCATGTTATCACAAATGACAGCGATTTCTTCTTTTTTAAGGCTGAATAATATTACACTGTAAACATTAGACAAGATTGTGGAGTAAGAAAGACCCTGAGCTCCCTTTGTCACATAGGCAGATCAAATTATAGCTATTTATAGAGCAACTGTTCATATAAATAACCTGACAAATAGCTGAAAAGTTTCTCTACAACTAAAGATTGTAAGGAACTACAATGGAACAGATAGGAAGGACAGAGATGCAGTGTGGTCAAACCTGGGTAGGCAACTCACAAAAGGGAGGGCACTCACAATTACAGAGGTTCTACACAAGAAGCAAGGCTTCTGAGCTCCACATCAGTTTCCTCTGGCTGAGAGTCCTGCACCAGCAAGATAAGCCCCAGAATATCTGGCTTTGAAGGCCCGTGGAACTTGCTTTCAGGAGGGCTGTAGAAAACAGCAATTTTGCTCTTTAAAGGCATACACAAAATCTCAAATTCTTTGAGACCCAGAAAAGAAGCAATGATTTGAGAAGAACCTGGGTCAAACCCCCTTACTGATCTTGGAGAGCCTTCCAGAGAGTCAGGAAGAGATTGCTACTCACTCTGGCAACATAAAACCTAGCAGCAACTCTTTTAGTGAGCTCATTATACCATGAGGACACTGGTACTGGAAGGCAGCATTTTGAAGTCCACCCTCTAACTTATTAGCACCAGAGCCTGATTCCACTCACCAGCAAGTAAACAGTAGCTCTAGGCACCCCTTCATTACCAGACATGCCAGTACCCAGCCCCAACTACCAACAGGTTGACACCAAACCTTGGGCTCCCTGGGCCACAGCATCACTCACCAGCAAGTGGCCACTAGCCCTGAATACCCAGGCTCTGCAACTAATTATGTCAAGGACCAAGCCTGCTAATCATCAAGATGACACCAGTTCTAGGATTCTGTGGACCCTGGTCAATCACCTTGAAACCTAGTTATGCCCACTAGCTGGCTAGCACCAGGACTGGACCTCCTTGGACTATGCAGTCAGCTGCACAAGAACATAGATCTTCTCACCTGCACCCAGCTGCCTTTGCACTAGGAAAAGCCTGACTAACAAGTAGGTGAGGGCCAGCCATTCCTACCAGCACACTATTGGTAGTCAGCTCTGCCACAACAGAAAGGTCCACATGAATTAGGTAGAGGGCACCTCTAGACCATATAGCTTTGGTGAATAGATGGAAATGTGCTATTGGGCCCCACTGGTTTCCTCCTACAAAAGGACATTTCTCAAATGTCAGGAAATGTATCCCACCTTCTTAATACATAGAAGTAAATACAGAATATCAGCCTAAATAAGGAGATAGAAGAATATTGTTTAAACAAAGGAACAAGATAAAACCCAGAAGCGATTAAAAAAAAGTGGAGATTAAGTCCAATATCCAATATAGAACTCAAGTTTAATACCATAAAGATGCTTGATAAATATGATAAATAATGGATAAACACAGTGAGAAGATTAATAAAGAGTTAGAAAATATAAAAAATAAACAGGGCTGAAGAATCTAATAATTGAAATACAAATATTCTGGAAAGAATCAACTGTAGATTAGATGATCCAGAGGGATCGATCAGCAAACTGGAAGACAGAATAGTGGAAATCTCTCAAGTTAAAAAAAAAAAAAGAAAAGAAAAGAGAGAGACAAAGGTTTAAAACCATGAGAGAGTTTAAGATACCTCTAAGACAATAACAAGCATACTAATATTCACATTATAGAGATCTCAGATGAGAAAAGAGAAAGGATCAGAAAACATATTTCAAGACATAATAACTTAAAATTTTCCTAACCTGGGAATGAAAACAGACAACTAGCTTCAGGGAAAACAGAGAGTCCCAAACAAAACCAACCAAAAGAGTTGCACACCAAGACTCATTGCAATTAAAATGGTAAAAATTAAAGATAAAGAGAGAATATTAAAATTAGCAAGGGAATAGCAACTAGTCATTAATAGGAAACTCATAAGGTTATCAGCTAACATTTCAACAGAAACTCTGCAGTACAGAAGGGAGTGGCAGGACATATTTTAAAGAATGAGAAGAAAAAGCCCACAACTAAGAATACTCTAACCAGCAAGGCTATCATTCACATTTGAAGGACAGATGATAGTTTTACAGACAAGCAAAATTAGAAGAGTTTGGATTTACAAAAATGTTAAAGAGACTTTTGTAAATAGAAAAGAAAAAGCAAAAAATAGAAACATAAAATTTACAAAATTAAAAAAAAATCTCATTGGTAAAGGCAAATAAATAGTAAAGGTAATAGATTAACCACTTATAAAGTTAGTAGAAGTTTAAAAGACAAAATTAGTAAAATCATTTATATCTACAATAAATCCTTAAGGGATACACAACAAAAGTGTAAAATATTATGTCAAAAATATTAACTGTGAGGGAAGAGTAAAAACGCAGGGTTGTTAAAATGCATTCAAATTTAGGAGATCATTAACTTAAACAATTACATATATATATAAAAAACACAAACCAAAAATATGCAATAGATGTACACACATAAAAAGAAGGAAAACCAAACATAACACTAAAGGTAGTGATCAAATGACAATGGAAGAGAGCAAAAGGAGGAAGAAACAAAAATTTACTACAAACGTATTTAGAAAACAATTAACAAAATGTCAATAAGTTCATGACTGCCAAAAATTACTTTAAATATAAATGGATTAAATGCTCTAATCAAAAGACATAGAGGAGCTAAATGGATTAAAAATAATTTTTATATATTTGCTGCCCCCAAGGGGACTCACTGCAGATCTAAAGACACATACAGATTGGATGGAAAATATATTTCATAAAAATGAAATAAAAATAGTAAGCCAGGGTAGCAACACTTATATCAGACAAAATGACTTTAAAACAAAGACTATAACAAAAGACAAAGAAGGGCATTGCATAATAATAAAATAATCAATACAGCATGAAGACATAAAAAGTATAAATATACTTACACTCCAAATAGGAGCACCAAATACATAAAGCAAATATTATCAGATAGAAAAGGAGAAATTGACAGTAACACAATAAAGTAGAGGACTTTATCATACCACTTAGATCAATGGACAGGTCATTCAGACAGAAAATCAATATGGAAATACTAGCCTTAAATACACGTTAGGCCTAATGGATTTAATAGACACATATAGAATATCCCGTCCAAAAACAGCAGAATAAACATTATTTTCAACTACCTATGGAACATTTTTCAGGGTAGATCACATGCTAGGCAGAAAGTAAATCTCAGTGTCTTGGTAAACTTAAATATTGAAATCATATTAAACATCTTTCTGACTACAACAGTTCAAGATTAGAAATCACAAACAAAAAGAAAACTGCAAAGAAAAAACTGTGTGGAGGCTAAACGTTACTAAACCAGCAATGATTCAGTGAAGAAATCAAAGAAGAAATAAATACCTGGAGACAAAGAAAAACAAAAACACAATGATCCAAAATCTATGAGACACAGCAAAAGCAGTTCTAAGAAGAAAGTGTATTGTGATAAAAGTCTACCCCAGGAAACAAGAAAAATCTCAAATAAACAACCTAACCTTACTCCTAAAGGAACCACAAGAAGCTCAAAGTTACTAGAAGGAAAAAAAATCATAAAGATCAAAGCAGAAATAAGTGAAAAAAGACTAAAAAATCAAAAGATTACTCAAACAAAAAGACAGTTTTTTTAAAAAAATTGAACGCTTAGCTAGGTTCATAAAGAATAAAAATAGGACTCAACAAATAAAATCAGAGAAAAAAGAAGTTGCAACTTACATCACAGAAATACAACAGATTATATGGGATTACTATGAACAATTATTTGCCAAAAATTGAACAACCTAGAAGAAATGGACAAGTTCCTAGAAATGTACAAACTCCTAAGAACAAAACAAGAAGAAACAGATAACATGTAAACACTAATCAGCAGAAATAAAACTTAATCAATAATATTAAAAACTCTCAAAACAACAACAGAAATCTCTAAGACCAGATGGTTATAGGTATGTTCAACCAAACATTTAAATAAGAGTTAATACCTACCATTCTCAAACTATTCCAAAAAATTGCAGAGGAAGAAATGTTTACAAACTCATTCTAGGAGGCCAGCATCACCCTGATACCAAAATCAGGCAAAGACAGCATAAAAAAAAAAAAAAATTACAGGGCAATAACACTAATGCAAAGCTCCTCAACAGAATAATATCAAATTAATTCAGTCATACATTGCAAGGATCATACACCATGATCAAGTGAGATTTGATCCATGGATGAAAGGATGGTATAATATTGAGAAATCAAATAGTGTGATTCACCACAGTAGCAAATTGAAGAATAAAAACAATATGATCACCTCAATAAATATATAAAAAGCTTTTACAAAATTCAGTGTTCATTTATGGAAAAAACTGTCAAGAAATTGTGTATGGAGGGAACATACACTAAGTCTTGAAATCGTTAAACTGCTAGCAGAAAACATAAGAAGTCTTAGCAATAATTTTTGGCTCTAACTACTCAGGCACGAGAACCAAAAGTGAAAATAAATAAATGGTTCTACATAAAACTAAAGTGATTCACACAGCAAAGTAAACTATCAACAAAATCAATGTGAGAAGAAGATATTTGTAAATAATATATCTGGTAAGGGGTTAATATATAAAATATACAAGGAAAACATAAACTCAACACCAAAACACAAACAACCTAATTAAAAAAAAATAGATAAAAGAACTCAATAGAAATTTCCAAAAAGAAGACGTGCAGATGGCCAACAGAAACATGAAAAGATGTTCAATATCACTAATCATCAGGGAAATGCAAGTGAAAACTTCAATGAAATATTACCTCACATCTTTCAGAATGGCTATTATCAAAAAGACACAATGAACAACCTAATGAAAACAAAATGGATAACCTAGAAGGAATGGACAAGTTTCTGGAAACATACAGTCCATCAAGACTGAACCAAGAAGAAACTGACTACTTGAACAAACAGATCACTAGAAATGAAATCAAATTAGCAATAAAAAAACTTCCCTACAAATAAAAGTCCGGGACTGGATGGTATCACTGGGGAATTCTACCAAACATACAAAGAACTCATACCAGTCCTTCTTAAACTCTTCCAGGAGATAGAAAAGGAAGAAGTATTCCCAAAATTATTCCATGAAGTCACCATCACCAGACAAAGACACCACCAAAAAGGAAACTTATAGACCAATAACACTGATGAACATAGATGCAAAAACCCTCAACAAAATACTAGCAAACAGAATCCAACAGCACATAAAAAAGATCATACACCATGATCAAGTTGGGTTCACTCCAGGAACACAAGGATGATTCGACATATGCAAATCAATCAAAGTAATACACCACATCAAAAAGAGAAAATACAAAAAAAAAAACCAACAAAAACATGATTATCTCAATAGATGCTAAAAGACCATTTGATAAAATTCAACATCCATTTATGATAAAAACTCTCACCAAAGTGGGTATTGAAGGAACATATCTGAACATAATAAAAGCTTTTTATGACAAAGTACAGTACTACAATGGTGAAAAACCTACAACAAGCACAGTACTCAATGGTGAAAAACTGAAAACCTTCCCACTAAAATCTGGAACAAGACAATTTTGTCAACTCACACCACTCCTATTCAACATAGTCTTGGAAGTTCTAGCCACGGCAATCAGGCAAGAAAAAGACATAAAAGGGATCCAAATTTGAAAAGAAGAGGTCAAATCATCACTATATGCAGATAACATAATATTATATATAGAAAAGCCTAAAAGGCCCACACAAAAACTGCTAGAACTAATTAAAGACTTCAGCAAGGTAGCAGGATACAAGATTAATGTACAAAAATCGGTTGCATTTCTTTACACTAAAGATGAATCAACAGGAAAAGAAAGTAAAGAAACAATCTCTTTTAAAAGAGCACCCAAGGTAATAAAATACCTAGGAATAAATCTAACCAAGGAGGTGAAAGACTTATATATGGAGAAATATAAAACATTGATGAAGGAAGTAAAGATTTAAAAAATGGAAACATATCTCATGCTCCCGGATTGGAAGAATCAATATTGTTAAAATGATCATACTGTGCAAGGCAATCTACAGATTTAATGAAATCACTAGCAAATTACCTAGGATGTATCTCACAGAACTAGAACAAATTATAATAAAATTTATATGGATTCACAAAAGACCTAGAATTGCCAAAGCATTACTGAAGAAAAAGAAAGAGACTGGAGGAATAACTCTTCCAGACTTCAGGAAATACTACAGAGCTACAGTAATCAAAGCATCATGGTATTGATAGAAAAATAGACCTATGGATCAATGAAACATAACACAGAATCCAGGAATGAGCCCACAAACTTTTGGTCAATTAATCTTTGACAAAGGAGGCAAGAACGTACAATGGAATAAAGACAGTCTCTTCAGCAAATGGTGTTGGGAAAACTGGACAGCAGCATGTAAATCAATGAAGCTAGAACACTACCTCACATCATACACAAAAATAAACTCAAAATGGATTAAAAACTGAAACATAAGACAAGACACAGTAAATCTATTTGAGGAAAACATAGGCAAAACATTATCTGAAATACATCTCAAAAGTGTTCTCCTAGACAGTCTACTCAAGCAATAGAAATAAAGGCAAGAATCAACAAATGGGACCTAACAAAACTTACAAGCTTTTGCATAGCAAAGGAAACCATAAGCAAAACAAAATGACAACCCACAGAATGGGAGAAAATATTTGCAAAAATGAAACTGACAAAGGCTTGATCTCCAGAATATATAAACAGTTCATATAACTTAATAAGAAAAAAACAAGCAACCAAATTCAAAAATGGACAGAGGACCTAAACAAGCAATCCTCCATTGAAGATGTAAGAATGACCAATAGTCACATGAAAAAAATGTTCAGTATCACTAATTATCAGAGAAATGTAAATCAAAACTACAGTGAGGTATCACCTCACACCAGCCAGAATGGCCATCATTCAAAAGTCCACAAATGTCAAATACTGGAGAGGCTGTGGAATAAGGGGAATCCTCCTACAATGTTGCTGGGAATGCAGTTTGGTGCAGTCACTGTGGAAAACAGTATGGAGTTTCCCAAAAGACTAGGAATAGACTTACCATTTGACCCAGTAATCCCACTCCTGGGCATATATCCAGAAGGAACCCTAATTGAAAAAAATACCTGCACCCCAATGTTCATAGTAGCACTATTTACAATAACCAAAATATGGAAACAGCCTAAATGTCCATCGACAGATGACTGGATAAAGAAGAGGTGCTATATTTATACAATGGCATACTATTCAGTCATAAAAAATGATAACATAACATCATTTGCAGCAACATGGATGTCCCTGGATAATGTCATTCTAAATGAAGTAAGCAAGAAAGAGAAATATACCAAATGATATCACTCCTATGTGGAATCTGAAAAAAAAAAAAGAAAGAAGAAGAGGAAGAGGAGGAGGAGGAGGAAGAGGAGGAGGAGGAAGAGGAGGAAGAAGAAGAAGAAGAAGAAGAAGAAGGAGAAGAAGGAGAAGAAGAAGAATGAACTTAAATATAAAACAGAAACAGATTTACAAACATAGAAGACAGACCTGTGATTGGCAGGGGGGAGGGGGATGGGAAGGAAAAGACTAGGCATCTGAGATTTGTAGATACTGACAGGTATACATAGAATAGGTAAACAAGTTTATAAACAACCACAGGGAAATATCTATAAGATCTTGTAGTAGCTCACAGTGGAAAGGAATATGAAAATGAATATATGTATATTCATGTATGACTGAAAAATTGTGCTGTATGTCAGAAATTGACACAACACTGTAAACTGACTATAACAATTAAAAATGCAATTTACATTGTAAAACCAAAAAAAAAAAGACACCAATAAGTTTTGGCTAGAATGTCAAGAAAATGAACCCTTGTGCACTATTGGTGAAATGTAAATTGGTGAAGCCACTATGGAAAACATTATGGAGATTCCTCAAAAAACTAAAAATTGAATTCTCATATGATCCAGTAATTGTACCCCTGGGTATTTTTTTGAAGAATTGAAGAATATGAAACACTAATCCATAAAAATATATGCACATATATGTTCAATTCATCATTATTTACAGTAGCCAATATATCAAAGCCACCTAAGTGCCACTCAACAACTGAATAAAGAAGAGGTGATGTGTATATACAATACAGGATTACTCAACCCTAAAAAAATGTAATTTTATAATTAGTGACAACATGGATGAAGCTAGAAAGTGTTGTGCTAGGTAAAATAAGTCAGATAGAGAAAGACAAATACACTATTATGTGCAGAATTGAAAAATAACAATTAAACAAATATAACAAAATATAGTCATAGATGCAGAGAACAAACAGGTGGTTTTCAGAGGGGAAAGTGTGTTGAAATAAGAGAAATAGGTGAGAGATTAAGAATTATAAACTTCCAGTTAAAAAAATAAATGAGCCACAGGTATGACATGGTAGTGTGGGAAATATAACCAATAATAATGTAATATTTTTATATGGTGATGAATGGTAATGAGACTTATTGTGGGGATATTTTGGTAATGTATAAATATGTTAAATCACTATGTTGTGTGCATCAGGAACTAATATAGTGTTGTAGTTCAATTATACCTCAAAAATAAACAAGAAACTCAGAAAAACATCAGATTTATGGTTACCAGAGGCAGGTTAGGGTTATGGAGAATTAGATGCAGGTGTCAAAAGGTACAAATTATAGATAAATAAGTACTAAAAGTGTAATGTACTACATGCTTAATATAATTGACAATACCCAACTTTATGTATGAAAGTTTCTAAGAGAGCAAAACCTAAGAGTTATCATCACATGGAAAAAATATTTTAAAAAATTGCATCTCTATGAAATGATGAATGTTTACTAAACTTTTTGTGGTCACCATTTCATGATGTATGTAAGTAAAATCATTATGCTGTACACCTTAAACTTATATTGAATGTCACTGGATATTAATTACATCTCAATAAAACTTAAAGAAAAAAAATTCTGTTGTACATACCATATTTTTTAATCCATTCACCCACTGTCAGACACTAGACTGTTTCCATACCATGGCTATTGTGTATACTTCAATAAATATTGAGTTACAGATATCTCTAAGAAAGTGATTTTGTTTCCTTTGCATATATGTACAGGAGTGAGATTGTGAATCATATTGTAGTTCTACTTTTAGAAAACTTCATACTGTTCTTCATGGTGACGGTAATAGTTTACATTCCCATCAATAGTGCACAAGGACTTCCTTTTCATCAGCATTTTTTAAATTGAAGTATAGTCAATTACAATGTGTCAATTTCTGGTGTGCAACATAATGTTTCAGTCATACATATATATATAAAATATATTCATATTCATATTCTTTTTCATTATATGTTACTACAAGGTATTGAATATAGTTCCCTGTGTTATAGAGAAGAAACTATTTTTTATCTATTTTGTATATAGTAGTTAATATTTGCAAAATTCTAACTCCCAATGTATCCCTTCACACCCCCTGTCCCGCCAATAACCATTAGATTGCTTACTATGTCTCATCACTTTTATCTGTTGCATTTTTATTAATAGATATTTTAACAGGTGTGGAGTGATATCTTAGTTTGGTTTTTATTTGCATTTCCTTGATTTTGAATGATGTTGAGCACCTTTTCATCAGTTGGCCATTTGTATGCCCTCTTTAGAAAAATTCAAATCTTCTGCCAATTTTTAAACAGAGTTGTTTTTATTGTTGTTTTTGTTGTCATGAACTTGCATGAGTTCTTTGTATATCTTAAATTTTAACCTTTTATCAGATACTTAGTTTGCAAATATTTTCTTCCATTTCATAGGCTCCCTTTTAACTTTGTTCATTTTTACCTTTGCTGTACAAAAGCTGTTTAGTTTAATGTATTTTTAGTCATTTATTTTTGCTTTTTCTGCCTTTTCTTTTGGTGTCAAGTTTAAAAAAAAAATGTTATTGCCAAGACTAATGTCAATGAAGTGACCCTCCATGTTTTCTTCTACTGGTCTTACGTTCAAATTTTTAATCCATTTTAAATTGATTTTTGTATATGGTACAAAGGAGGGATCCTATTTCTTTTTTTGCAAACAACATTCTGGTTTTCCCAGAACCATTTACTAAAGAGACTATATTTTTCCCATTGTATATTCTTGGCTCTTTTGTCAAAAGTTAACTGGCTATATACATGAATTTATTTCTGAGTTTTCTGTTTTCCTCCTTTAAGCAATTTGTCAGTTTTTATGTCAATACCATGTTTTGATTATTATAGCTTTGTAATTTCATATTAAATCAGGAAGTTTGATGTATCCAGCTTTGTTCTTTCTCAAGATTGCTTTAATTTTTCATGGTCTTTGGTGGTACTATACATATTTTAGGATTGTTTGTTCTATTTCTGTGAAAAATGCAATTGAAATTTTTATAGGAATTATGTTGATTCTATAGATGGTTTTGGGTAGTATGGATATTTAATAATATTAATCCTTACAATCCATGACAAATATGATATTTCCATTTATTTGCTTCTACTTTAATTTTTTTTCAATATTTATAGTTTTTAGTGAAAAGATCTTGGTTAAACTTATTCCTAAGTATTTTATAATTTTTGAAGTTATTGTAAATGGAATTTCTTTCTTAATTTCTTTTTCCAATAATTCATTATTAGTGTATAAAAACACAACTAATTTTTCTACATTTTTTGTATCTTGCAACTTTACTGAATTCACTGATGAGTTCTAATAGGTTTTTTTTGTTGTTGAGTGTTTATGGTTTTCTGTATATATTATCATGTCAGCTGCAAATAAGAACAATGTTACTTTTATTTTCTGTTTTGCATGCTTTTATTTCATTTTCTTGCCTAATTGCTCTGACTAGAAATTTCAGTACTACCGTGATTAAGGTAGTGAGAGTTGAAAACCTTGTATTGTTTCTTATCTTACAGGAAAAGTTCTTAGTTTTTTACTATACTAACTATAAGCTTGTCACATTGGCCATTAATAAGATAAAGTGTGATCTCTCTAGGTATAGTTTTTGAGAGTTTTTATCATGATAGGCTGTTGAATATTGTCAAATGCTTCTGCAGCTATTGAAATGGTCTTATTATTTTTATCCTTCATTTTGTTAATGTGATGTGTCACATGAGTTGATTTTCAGATGTTGAATCATCCTTGCATTCCAGGAATAAATCTCATTTGATCATAGTGTGTAATCATTTTAATGTACTATTAAATTTCTTTTGCTGATATTTTGTCGAGTATTTTTGCATACATGTTCATCAAGAATATCAGGCTATAATTTTCTTTTCTTGTGATGCCTTTGTCTGGCTTTAGTATCATAGTAATATTGCCCTTGTAAAATGAGTTTAGAAGTATTCTCTCCTCTTATTTTTTAGAAGAGTTTGAGAAGTATTGGTATAAGTGATTTAAATGTTTGGTAAATTTCAACAATGAAGCCATCTCGTTCTGGTTCTAGACTTTTTTTGTTGTTGCTGTTTTGTTTCTTTTTTCTTTTTCTTTTTGGTGGGGGGCTGCGAGGTTTTTGATTACTGATTCAATATCCTTATTGGTAATTGATCTGTTCAAATTTTCTATTTCATGATGATTCTGTCTTGATTCATTGTGTATTTCTCAGACTTTATCCATTTCTTCTATGTTGTCAAATTTGTTGGTGTATAATTGTCTGTAGTAGTTTCAGAATGGCTTGTATTTATGTGGTATCAGTTGTAGTGTCTTTCTTTTATGTATTATTGTATTTATTTGATTTCTCTCTCCTTTTTTCTTGGTAAGCCTAACTAAAGGTTTGCCTATTTTGTTTATCTTTGCAAAAAAACAGCTTTTAGTTTTATTGATATTTTTCTATGCTATTTCTATTTTTAGTCTCTATTTCAATTGTTTCCACTCTGATCTTTGTTATTTCCTTCTTTCCACTAACTTTTGTCTGAGATTTCTTTATTTTCCAGTGTCTAAAGATATTGCATATCTGTTTTAGAAGAGGTAGAATTCCTCAAAAGGAAGGACTTGAGGGAGACAGAACTGAAGAATCAGTTAAGGGGACATCAGTGAGGCAAGAGATAATAATACAATATTGAACTACAAATACAATGGTAAAGAAGGTAGATAGAAGCAAAGATATTTATAAAGTAAAATTGATTTTCTAAAACAGATCTGCCAATGTTAGTTATCTGTTTACAAACCTTCCATGAGGCTACAAGTCATATAAAAAACCTTGACTCCTTCCCATGCTTTTCTAAATCACTCATATGTGGCTTCAAACCACATTATCGGGTGTTCTGCATTCCTTCCACGCTTAGTATTTGATTATCATCCAAGTATTCTCCATCAAGCTCTGAGTTCCTAGAACTTTGTTCTACTCATCTGTGAATCCATGAAATATAGTTTGTGTCCACTAACAATTTTTGTTTAAGTTGTTTTATCTCTTAAGAATGTTTGAAAATCTCACTCCTTGTTTATGTATTGGCTTTGCTCAAGCATTCATGATCTCTGAACTCTCTTCCTAACTAGTTTTCCTACCTCTAAGTTTGCAGCTTCCTCAAACATTTTTCATGTAGCATCCATACTGAACTGGCTAAAACTCCATGTGCTTAAAACCCACTACTTCACAATTATTTATTTATAGGTTAATGCCTATGTTCCTTAACATGGTATATAAAGTTCTCCACCATGCTTCAACTGCTTCATGCCTACCTCTGTAGTTTTATCTACTCCCATTTCTGTCATCAAGATCCTTTATCATCTGATTCTCTTAATCTTTTGTAGTTCCTCACATTCATCTGATTTTTATTAACCTCACTGTTGATGCAGTTTCCTTCATCTGTCATTTTTATTGATTCTTATATTTCCCATATTTAGCTAAATAATCTTCATTTTCACATTTAAATCTCAGCTTGTGGGGTTCTATCCTCTAAAAAACCTTCTCAGAGTCCCATCACCCCAACTCTAGTTAAGCTAATGGCCCTTCCTCTAGAGATCTTATAGAACTTGGGACATGACTCTATCACTTTGTTTACTGCATTTTTAAAAACACCAGTTTATGTTTTTATCTCAATCAATGTTATACATATCTTAAGAGGATAAAACAAGTTCAAATTTCAAGCAGCACTTAGTAAAGTGCTTACCAAAAATTAAGTGTCCAAGGGGATTGGAGGCCAAGATGGTGGAGTAGAAGGACGCTCATAGCTCACCCTCTCCCACAAATACACCAAGACTCATATCCATGGAATGACTCAGCCAACCAGAGCATCTGCAGAACGCCGACAGAACATTGTCCTCTTCAAAAGACAAACACATCAAAAATCTGGTAGGAGAAAAGGAAAAAAGAAAGAAGAAAAGGCAAAACACTGTGAGACCTGTCCCAGGGGGAGGGAGCAGCAAAAGAGGACTAGCGCTTGTTTGCTGGGTCTCCCCTTCTCCAACGGAGAAGGGGAGCCTCTGAGGCTCAGATCTGTACAGAGCACCCCTTGACTGACAGAACTAAGTTAAATGGGCACAGAGGGTCCCTGCAACACCCACCCTGAGACATGAGCCAGCACCTGCGGGCTGGGACAGGCTGCCCGAGCTGGGCAGAGGACTGGGATAGATTCACTGAGGCAGCCCCAGGAGACTGTAGGGGGCTTCACACCATGAATGAGTGGGTACATAGGGCAGAACAATCTGAGCCCTCCATAAAACAACATCGTTGATGTGCCCTGGGAGGAAGGGTACCATACCCCCATCTCTGAAAACCTGCAGAAGGTTTTTGGGTGAAGAGAGGTGAGCCTCAGGTACAGCCACCACATCTTCTGGCACTTAGCACCCAGGCAGGGGTGGGGTCAAAACCTGAATCTGTCCGTAAGGGCTTAACAGCTTCAAAGGCCAGACAGAGACTAATTTGCAGCCCGAGGCAGATAGGATTCTTCCACCCTGGTACCTCAGAGAACTAGCACTGCTAAGACAAACAAAGAACTGAGTTTTGGCACTGAGCAGGGGTGGGACATTTCAGTGGTCTTCCCCAAGCCCACCTACAGAGCATCGACTCAAGGAGGAGTGAGCAGTTGCACAGAGCAGCAGAGTGACCAGTGCCAGGAGAGGGCAGGTGGCCACCCACCTTCCTGGCAGGAATGCAGCACCTGACCATGGTGCTGGTAGGGGAAGCAATCCATCTACCTACTGGGCCAGTCTGTAACATCTGACTGTGGCTTTGGGAGGGGGAGTGACCCACCAGCCCACAGAGCAAGACAGCAGCACCTGACCCAGTGTTGGGAAGGGGTGATCTGCTTGCCAACAGGCAACAGCACAGAGGAGGTCACCAATGGAGGGCCTCTGGAAACAGCAAGCTGAATTTGCAAAACAGGGTGAAGACAGAATGATTTCTCATTAAGAGTGCACAGTCTCCAGGAAAACACCCACCTTTTTTTTTTAATGTATATTTACCTGTTTTATTTTCTATTACCTTTTTAATTTTTACTTTTTAAATAGTTATATATGCTTCCAATTTCCCTTTTAAATTTTTCTTTTAAAATATTTTTATTATTATTATTTTAAAAAATCCACCTCATTTAATTTTTGTTTCTCTTGGTTTTGATCACCTGCTTTGATCATACACAGGTTTCAATTTTTTTCTCTTTTCTCCTTTTTCAAAGGTTTTTAAAAGACGTCTCAACCTGATTGCTATTCTGCTACAACTTGCTTTTCTATTACTCATTAGACACCATTTTCAAATCTTCTTTTCTCCATTCTTTTAAAATTCTCTCTTTATTTTATCTTTTTTATCTGTTCTATTTTCTATTACCCTTTTAATTTTTACTTTCTAAATAATTGTATATGCTTATAGTTTTAATCCCTTTTAAATTTTTCTTTTAAAGTATTTTCATTATTATTGGTTTTAAAAATCCACCTAATTTCATTTTCATTTCTTTTGGTTTTGATCTGTTATTGATTACACACTGGTTTTAAATATTATTTTTTGCTCTTTATTTCCTTTTCTTTTAAGTGTTTTAAAAAGATGTCTCATTGCTACTCTGATTCAAGTTGCTCATTTATTATTGATTATACACTGTTTTTAAACCTATCTTTTTCTCCATTCTTTTAAAATTCTCTTTGTCTCTCTTCTTTTTTTCAAGTTTTATTCCTACATAGGCGTTACATAGATAAATAAATAAACTCCTTCAAGACCACAATACATAACTGATACTCCATAAGGCACAGTGCCAGAGAGATGTGAGCAAGAAGAAGAAGCAGAGGAATCATTCCCAATTAAAAGAGCAAGAGAAATCCCCTGAAAGAACTATTAATGAAATAGACGTTGATAGCCTACTAGATCAAGATTTCAAGAAAGGAGCAATCAAAGTACTGAAGGAACTAAAAGAGATAGTGTTTAGAGATATAAAATATGTCAAATATGAAATGGAAGCTACAAATAAGAGTGAAGTAGAATTGGTAAACTCATTGGCTGAGATGAGAACTGATCTAAAGGCTGTACAAAGGAGACTTATAATGCAGAGGAACAAATAAGTGACCTAGAAGACAGGATAACAGAAAGCACCCAAACAGAACAGCTGCAAGATAAACAAAAACTAATGAAAACAACATAATGATCTATGGGATAATATAAAGCATGCCAACCTTCACATAATAGGGTTTCCAGAAGGGGAAGAAAGACCAAAGGGGATTGAAAAGGTATTGGAAGAAATTATGACAGAAAACTTCCCAAATTTAAAAAAGGAATCAGATATCCAAGTACAGGAAGCTCAGAGGATCCCAAATAGGAAGAACCTGAACAGACCCACACCAAGACATATCATAATCAAGATGGCCAGAGTCAAGGATAAAAAAAATGATCCTAAGGGCAGCAAGAGAAAAATGAAGAGTGAATTACAAGGGAACCCCCATAAGGCTTTCAGCTAATTTCTCTACACAAACACTACAGGCTAGAAGGGAGTGGCAAGATATATTCAAAGTTGTGAATGAGAAAAAGATGCAGCCTAGGATACTTTATCCAGAAAGGCTGTCCTTTAGGATAGAAGGAGAGACAAAAAATTTCACAGACAATCAAAAACTAAAAGAATTTGGCAACACTAAACCCATGCTAAAACAAATACTGAAAGTTCTACACTAAATACAAAAGAAGCAGGATGCTACAGAAATGACAAACTCATAACTGGAAAGGTGATAACTCATGAATTATAAATAAAATAAACACAAAATTGTAAAAGAAGGCATCTTAATCATTAAAAGTGGGAGAGGGAAATGAGATAATATATAGTATTTTTTTCTTTCTTTTTAAAATTTTTTGTTCTCAGTAGGATGGGTTTCAGATCATGTTACTATCAGTTTAATAGAAGCAATTATAGTAATGGGCTAATAGACTTACAAAAAAGGGTAACCACAAGCCAGAAACTTACAAGTGAGTCACAAAAACTAAATAAAATCCATGATAATACAAAGCAAAATTACCAAACCACAAAAGGAAGAAGAAAGGAACAAGGAGAAATACCAAATCAACTGCAAAAGTAAGTTCAAAATGGCAATAAACTCACATCTATCATTAAGTACTGTAAATGTTAATGGACTAAATGCTCCAGTCAAAAGACATAGATTGGCAGAGTGGATAATAAAGCAAGAACCTTTAA
Source organism: Camelus bactrianus (assembly GCF_048773025.1). Classification (NCBI taxonomy): domain Eukaryota; kingdom Metazoa; phylum Chordata; class Mammalia; order Artiodactyla; family Camelidae; genus Camelus; species Camelus bactrianus. The sequence goes on along the minus strand of NC_133552.1, from coordinate 28,422,775 downwards.
TATGCCGCATACAAGACACCCATTTTAGGAAGAAGGACACATATAGATTGAGAATGAAAGAATGGAAAAGGATATTCCATGAAATGGAAAAGACAAAAAAGCAGGTGTAACAGTACTGATTTCAGACAAAATAGACATTAAAACAAAGGCCATTAATTAAGATAAAGAAGGACATTTTATAATCATTAAGCGAATAATACAAGATGAGGATATTATACTCAATATATATGCAGCCAATATAGGAAAACCTAAGTACATAAAACAATTACTAACAGAGATAAAGAGGGATATTGATGGGAATACAATCATAGTAGGAGATTTTAACACCACATTAAAATCACTAGACAGATCTTCAAGACAGAAAATAAATTAGACAACGGAGAAATCAAATAATACAACAGAAAAATTAGATTTGGTGAATATTTACAGGGTATTATACCCCCCAAAAAATAAGATGTACATTCTTTTCAAGTGCACATGGAACATTTTCTAGGATTGATCATGTGCTTGGGCACAAAAGAAGCCCCAGCAATTTTAAGAAGATAGAATTATCTCAAGCATCTTTACTGACCACAATGCCATGACACTAGAAATCAACTACAGAGAAACAAATGAGAAAAGAAGGAAAGCATGGAGCTTGAACAACATGCTAATAACAAACCAATAGGTCAATGAGGAAAACAAAGCTGAAATTAAAAAATACTTTGAGACAAATGAAAATGAAATCACAACCACACAAAATTTATGGGACACAGCAAAGACAGTGCTAAGAGGGAAGTTTGTAGCAATATAGGCCTTCCTCAAAAACGTAGAACAATCGCAAATAAACAAGTTAGCCCACTAGCTAAAAGAATTAGAAAAGAAGAGCAAAAAACTCCATAAGTCAGCAGAAGGAAGGAAATAATAAAGATCAGGAAGGAAATAAATAAAATAGAGATAAAAAAAAAAAAAACAGAAAAAATCAACCAAACCAAAAGCTGGTTTTTTGAAAAAGTAAATATAATCAACAAACCTCTGGCCAAACTCACAAAGAAGAAAAAAGAGAGAGCACAAATTAGTAAAATAAGAAAGGAAAATTGAGAAATTACAACAAATAACATAGAAATACAGAATATCATATGAGAATATTATAAAAAAAAACTATAAGGAACCAAAGTGGATAACCTAGAGGAGATGGACACATTTCTGGAAACATAAAGTCCACCAAGACTGAACCAAGAAGAAACTGACCACTTGATCAAACCGATCACTAGAAATGAAATTGAATTAGCAATAAAAAATCTCCCTACAAATAAATGTCCAGAACTGGACAGCTTCACTGGGGAATTCTACCAAACATACAAAGAAGAACTCATACCAGTCCTTCTCAAACTCTTCCAGAAGATTGAAAAGGAGGGAATACTCCCAAACTCATTCTATGAAACCACCATCACCTGGATACCAAAACCAGGTAAAGACCCTACCAAAAAAGAGAATTATAGGCCAAAATCACTGATGAACATAGATGCAAAAACCCTCACCAAAATGTTAGCAAATAGAATCCAACAACACTTAAAAATATTATACATCATGATCAAGTGGGGTTCATCCCAGGGACACAAGAGTGGTTCAACATACACAAATCAATTGATGTAATGCATAACATCAACAAGAGAAAGGACAAAAACCACATGATCATCTCAATCGATGCAGAAAAAGCATTTGATAAAATTCAACACCCATTTATGATAAAAACTCTCACCAAAGCGGATATAGAGGGATCATATCTCAACATCATAAAAGCTATATATGACAAACCTACAGCCAGCATAGTACTCAATGGTGAAAAACTGAAAAGCTTCCCACTAAAATCTTGGAGAAGACAAGGATGCCCACTCTCACCACTCCTATTCAACATAGTCTTGGAAGTCCTAGCCACAGTAATCAGGCAAGAGAGAGAAATAAAAGGGATTCAAACTTGAAAAGAAGAGGTAAAAGTGTCACTATATGCTGATGACATGATAGTATATATAGAAAACCCTCAAAGGTCCACACAAAAACTACTAGAGCTGATCAAAGAATTCAGCAAGGTAGCAGGTTACAAGATTAATGTTCAAAAATCAGTTGCATTACTTTATACTAAAGATGAATCAGCAGAAAAAGAAAGTAAAGAAACAATCCCCTTTAAAATAGCACCCAAAGTAATAAAATACCTATGAATAAATGTAACAAAGGGGGTGAAAGAATTATACACAGAAAATTATAAACCATTGATGAAGAAAATTTAAGAAGACTTTAAAAAATGGAAATATATCCTATGTTTTTGGATTGGTAGAGTCAATGTTGGTAAAATGGTCACACTACCCAAGGCAATCTACAGCTTTAATGCAATTCCTTATATCAGATTACCCAGGACATATTCCACAAAACTAGAACAAATCATAATAAAATTTATCTGGAACCACAAAAGACCTAAAATTTCCAAAACATTACTGAAGAATAAGAAAGAGGCTGGAGGAATAACTCTCACAGACTTCAGACAATATTATAGAGCTACAGTCATCAAGACAGCATGGTACTGGTACAAAAACAGACATATAGACCAATGGAACAGAATAGAGAGCCCAGAAATGAACCCACAAACTTTCGGTCAATTAATCTTCGACAAAGGAGGCAAGAATATACAATGGAATAAAGACAGTCTCTCCAGCAAATGATGTTGGGAAAACTGGACAGCAGCATGTAAAGCAATGAAGCTAGAACACTCCCTTACACCATACACAAAAATAAACTCAAAATGGATCAAACACTTAAACATAAGACAAGATACAATAAACCTCCTAGAAGAAAACATAGGCAAAACATTATCTGACATACATCTCAAAAACGTTCTCCTAGAACAGTCTACCCAAGCAATAGAAATAAAAGCAAGAATAAACAAATGGGACCTAATGAAACTTACAAGCTTCTGCACAGCAAAGGAAACCACGAGTAAAACAAAACGACAACCTACAGAATAGGAGAAAATTTTTGCAAATGATGAACATGCAAAGGCTTGATCTCCAGAATATTTAAGCAGCTCATATGACTTAATAAGAAAAAAACAAACAAACCAATCCAAAAATGGTCAGAAGACCTAAACAAGCAATTTTCCAATAAGAAATACAAATGATCAATATGCACATGAAAAAATGTTCAGTATCACTAATTATCAGAGAAATGCAAATCAAAGCTACAATGAGGTATCAACTCACAACCATCAGAATGGCCATCATTCAAAAATCCACAAATGACAAATGCTGGAGAAGCTGTGGAGAAAAGGGAACCCTCCTACACTGCTGGTGGGAATGCAGTTTGATGCAGTCACTGTGGAAAACAATATGCTGATTTCTCAGAAGACTAGGAATAGACTTACCATATGACCCAGAATCCTGCTCCTGGGCATATATCCAAAAGGAACCCTACTTCAAAATGACACCTGCACCCCAATGTTCATAACAGCACTATTTACAATAGTCAAGACAAGGAAATGGCCTAAATGTCCATCAACAGAGGACTGATAAAGAAGTGGTGGTATATTAATACAATGGAATACTATTCAGCCATAAAAATGACAACATAATGTCATTTGCAGCAACACGGCTGTCCCTAAAGGATGTCATTCTAAGTGAAGTAAGCCAGAAAGAGAAAGAAAAATACCATATGAGATTGCTCATATGTGGAATACTTAAAAAAAAAAAAAGCATAAATAAAATCAGGACAGACTCATAGACATAGAATACAAACTTGTGGTTGCCACGGGGGCGGGGGGTGGGAAGGGACAGATTGGGATTTCAAAATGTAGTATAGATAAACAAGATTATACTGTATAGCACAGGGAAATATATACAAAATTTAATGGTTGCTCACAGAGAAAAAAATATGACGATGAATATACGTATGTTCATGTATAACTGAAAAATTGTGCTCTTCAATGGAATTTGACACAACATTGTAAAATGATTATAACTCAATAAAAATGTTAAAAAAGTAAGTATTCAGTAGATATTTGTGGAACAAAAGTAAATCACTGATCTTAGCTTTTTATTTGTATTTCCAACTTTTGTACTATGCTTCACTATTCCTCAAAATTTTGTTTCTTACATGTTGTATGAATTACCACTTTTCCTGGATTTATATGTATCATTTCCTTTACTGAAAATGCAAGCTTCTTCTCAATTGTCCTATGGGAATTCTACTCAGTTTTAAAGACTTATCCCCCAAATGCATTTTTCCTCCCTATGGATTTTGTTGGTTTCTTGATATCAGTGCTTCTGAACTAAATATACAGAGTAAACTTTTTAAAATTTTTACCACTTTATGGTGCTGAAGTTTTAATTTATTCTACCCTCACATGGTTCTCAGAATTAATGTAGGACAGAAAAGAAGAAAAAAGTCGAAGTGAGTGCTAAGGCAGAACAGCTTGCCAGAAGTAACAAAGGTAGAATGTATACTAAGTATCAAGTACAGAATTTCATAGGGACAATGAGGTAACAGTCTTTATTTTTCACTCACACTGGCAAAGTGGATTTTGCAAATATCAGTTGCATTAAATGCATCAAATAAAGTTCCTAAAATTGATACTCTAAGACACAACCTTAAGTTTCCAGGATGCAACTGTACATAATTGGTCCTTACCTTGCTCTTTTTCTACTACAGGTCTGATTCATATTGACAGATTTTGTTTTTCAGTTTTTAGTGGGAATTTTTTGGTATCATATGTTACACATCATAATTCTTGTTATAAAATAGATATTTAATAAATATTTATTCGTTTGATGCAAACTATTTCTACTACTATTTAAAAGATAATTTTCCTTAATATTAGAACTCATATAACAATTTTTGACTTTTCTTTCTGTCTTATATTTTTGGTTGTGCTACTGATGGGCATAACTATAGTTTGGAAACATAAGTTACTTGGAGATCCTCTACCCATGCAGCTTTTGCCTAAAAGGTAAAATTCAGACTTGACATTGACATTTGTGAATAATTAAAATAGAAATTGTTTAAGAAGCTATTTCAATAAATTTCATTTTTTTTAATTTCCTTAATTTGCTTTAGAAAAACTATATCATCTTAGAGTATATAGTGATGTGCATACATTAGTCCTTTACTAGCACTTTCATGCTCTAAGAATTTTGTTCTGAAAATAAGTGTCACAAGAAAATTTAGATGTCTATGACATGAGTAATACAATGCCATTTTATTATATTCTGGTAAACACTATTTTATTAATATAAATATACAACACTTTAGTTTGAAATTGTTAAACATATGATGTTTAGATTATTTATATCTTTTATTTGTTTTATTTTTTTCATTTTTGCTAAAAATTGTTATCCAGAATTGTGGTCAATAAACATTTATAATAAAATTTGTATCTTAATATTTTAATATTTCAAGAGAAGTTATTGCAGGAAAAATGTTAAAATATTCTACTAAAGTGGCTCAGTAATGATGATGTTAACTATTTAAAACCCTGTATTCAACTGTTAAACTACTACTAAATAGTTACTGAATATTTTAAACAATTTTTAAGCCTCTCTGAGCCTCACTTTTCCCATAGATAAAATAAGCAGAAAACACTTGAATTACCAAATGTATAGGATTCTAATAATGAATAAATATATCAATCATGTGAAGGCACTTTGAAAAAATACAAATATATGTCATTGTTATAGATTTATTAAGAAGTAATTATTTATACAAAATTGTTCAATTATTAAATAAGAATTTACTTTGCATACATTACACACTAGGCTTGAGGTAACTGATAAGAGACTTTAAATAACATATTATGGATTGATATCCTCGTTGAGATGTGGTCAAAATGGCATCAGAAAAATTTTCCCCCGAATAAGTAAGAGAGTAGAATCTTACAAAAATTATTCATCTACAGAAAGCATATAAATAGAATAGTGATAATCTAATATCATAAACAAGAAAAACTTGTGAAAAAATAAAATAATTCAAAAGAAAATAGATAGATTCTAAAGAAAAGTCCAAATAAAGCATCTTCTTGATGGACTGCTAAGTCACTTCCCCAGAGGAAGCTGATTAATTGGTTAAAAAACCATCAATAACAAACCAAATTCTAAAGGAAAACAAACTGGGTTGTTATCACACTAAAAATGGGCAAAATGACTACTGGGAAGAAGAGTGTAAGGGCAAAAAGATAAGTGAAAAAAGCAGGATTTCATATTGAAATAGGAGAATAATGAAAAATGGTATTAATCCCCACATGGAAATGGACCAAGTCCACCACTATAGTGCAATAAAGAGTAGTAGAGGATGTTTGTGAGAGTGTGGAACAAGTATAGTCATGTCTTGCATTATTGTGCTTTTTACAGATTGAAGGTTGTGGGCACGTCTATCAGTGTCATTTTTATAACATCATTTGCTCACTTTGTATTTCTGTGTCACATTTTGGTAATTCTCACAATATGTCAAACTTTTTCATTATTATTATATGTGTTATGGGTGATCAATGATCTTTAATGTCACTATTGTAGTTGTCTTGGGGTAACATAAATCAAAACCATTATAAGATAGCAAACTTTATCAGGAAATGTGTTCTGACTGCTCCATCAACTGTCTGTTTCCCAATTTCTCTCCCTCTCCTCAGGCTTCCCTATTTCCTGAGATACAGCAATATTGAAGTTAGGCCAATTAATAATCCCACATGGCCTTTAAGTGTCCAAATAAAGGAAAGACTCACAAATCTCTCACTTTAAATCAAAAGCTAGAAATAATTGTTTAGTAAGGAAGGCAAATTGCAAGCTGAGATAGGATGAAAGCTAGGCCAGTTGCACCAGTTAGCTAAGTTGTAAATGCAAAGAAAATTTATTGAATAAAATGTAAAATGCCAGTCCAATGAATAAACAAATAATAAGAAACCAAAACAGCTTTATTGCTGATATAGAAAAATGTTTTAGTGTTCTGTATAGAAGATTATAACAACCACAACATTTTCTTAATCTAAAGTCTAATCCAGAGCAAGACTCTGTTTTCAATTCTATGAAAGCTGAGACAGACAAGGAAGCTGCAGAAGAGAGTTTGTAGCTAGCAGAGGCTGGTTCATGAGGTTTAAAGAAAGTAGTCATTTCCATAACATAAAAGTGCAAGGTGAAGCAGTAATGCTGAAGTAGATGCTGCAGCAAGTTATCCAGAAGTTATCTTGCTAGGCTACATTATTAATGAAGCTTACACATTAACCAATAGATTTTCAATATAAACAAAATAGCCTTCTGTTGGAAGAAGATGCTATCTAGGATTTCATAACTAGAGGGAAGAAGTCAATGTCGGGTTTCAAATCTTCAAAGGAGAGGCTGATTCTCTTGTTAGCAACTATTGTATGATGACTTGAATTTGAAACCAATCCTCATTTACACTTCTGAGAGTCCTGGGACCCTAAAGAACTATACTAAATGGAACAACAAAGGCTCAATGAGAGTACATCTGTTTAAACATGGTTTATGGAATATATGAAAACCTCTGTTGAGAATTTCTGCTCAGAAAAATAGATTATTTCAAAATATCACTGTTCTCTGATAGTGCACCTGATCACCCAAGAGCTCTGATGAAGATGTACAATAAGATTAATGCTGGTTTTGTGCCTGCTATTATAACATTCATTCTTCAGATCAAGGAGTAATTTTAAATTTCAAGTCTTATTTTTTAAGGAGTACATTTCCCAAGGCTATAGCTGCCACAGATGAGTGATTTCACTGAGGGATCTTGGCAAAGTAAGTTGAAAATCTTTTGGAAAGGATTCACCATTTTAAATGTCTTTAAGAATATTTATAATTCATGGGAAAAGGTCAAAATATCAAATTTCACAGGCATTTGGAAGAAGTTGATTCCAACCTTCATGAATGATTTTGATGTATTCCAGACCATTGCAGAAAGTAACTGCAGATCTGGTGAAAACAGCAAGAGAACTAGAACTTCAAGTGGAACCTGAAGATGTACTTGTATGTCTATCATCTCATGATAAAACTTTTACTAACAAGAAGTCGCTTCTTATGTATGAGCAAAGAAAGTGATTTCTTAAGATGGAATCTACTCCTGGTGCAGATGCTATGAATACTGCTTAAATGACAACAAAGTATTTAAAATGTTATATAACTTAGTTGATAAAGCAGCAGCAGCAGAATTGGAATGGTTTGAATCCAGTTTTGAAAGAAGTTATTATGCATGCTATAGAGAAATTGTTCATGAAAAGAAGAGTTAACTGATGTAGCAATCTTCATTGTCTTATTTTAAGGAATTGCCACAGTCGCCCCAATCTTCAGCAACCACCACTTTGATCAGTCAGCAGCCACCAACATCGAGGCAAGATCCTTCACCAGCAAAAGGATTATGAGTAACTGATAGCTCATATGATGTTTAGTGCTTTTTAGTAATGAAGTATTTTTTCATTAAGATATGTGCATTTTTTTAGACTTAACTCTATTACACTCTTAATAGACTACAGTATAATGTAACATAATTGTTATATGTTCTGGGAAATAAAAAAAAATTCACGTGACTCTCTTTATTGCAGTGTTCACTTTATTGTGGTTATCTGGAATCAAACTTTCAGTATCTTTAAGGCATGGATGTATTCTAGCAGAGATGCTCCAAATCTCAGCTGAACTCTCCAATTTCCTATACCTTCACCAATTTGTCAGACTTAAACAAAAAGGATTGGACACAAATAGTGCTCTGAGAATAAAGAAATCCTTCTCAGATATGGTGGGAGCAAACTGGTATATTCCTACATCATATATGAGTGAATTCTAAATAGAAACACTTATTATAGGCAGAAAAAAACAAAAAGGGAAGCAGTTTTATAAATAAAATATTGCAAATATACAATACAATCACAATATAAAAAGGCAAAGTATAATTTCTGAAGAAATTATACCTAAAAATGAGAGGAAATTTTCTCAAAATTGGCTTATTCTATAGGCCTTATGGAATATAAAGTGCTGTCTTTGTATGTGTGTGTTAAGAAAATTAAAATCACAGATCAAATAAAGGTAAAAGAAGTGAAAGCCCAACTAAGATCATTGTACAACTAATGAATATATGAGAATCTGCAAGGAAGAGAAATCATTGAAAACCAGAATAACCACATGGAAAAGTGGCTCAAGGTTATTACTCTTAATACAGTTTAAAATTAGGATGTAACTAAAGTGATTGGAAAGAAGTTAATGCATATAGAGATGGCTAAAGATGATCCAACAGAAAGGTAACTCACATCAGTGCAATACAGAACCCAACAAACAGAAATAGGCTTATTCAACAAGTTGATACAAGAAAATTTTCCTGAAATAAAGAGAAGAAAAAAAACTCTGAAACTGTATTTTGAATCTACATATCATATTTCATTTCAAACTTTTTCCCAAACTTTGAGGTATATTTTAAATAATTAATATTTTGGCATCATTAAAATTCTGCAATTATTCTATCACACCTTTTTATTTTGTTGCTTATAAATATTTTAAAAATTATATCTAGAATGTTGTATATATTTGTGATGGTACATTAATTTCTTTTACTCTATAAACTGAAAAAACTCTCTACCTCTGTGTGATGAGATCTGTTTTATTTTTAAAAACATCTTTACACAACCTCTATTGTTTGAATTCTTTAAGATAAGTATGTACAATTTTACAATAGAGTGATTTTCTTTAAAAAAGGAAAGAGAGAAAGAAAGAGAAAGAAACATTGAAAGAAAGACTCAAAGCTAATATGCCAAGGAGTTGACAGTAGAAAATTTACAGTATTGACTGTTGTTATTTTCTTTGTAATTTTGTATAATTAATTTTTTGCATATTGACACCTGAGTCCTAAAACAAGATCTTTCTACTTTAGAAAGTCAGTTGATTGTTCATGAATAAATGAGTGTACAGATAAACTGAATATAATATATTGTAAAAACTAAGTGTGTAGAAATAGAGCTCATGCTGCATTGAAAAATATCCAAAGTGAATGATCTCTGAGAAGTAACCCAGTGCCCCCTCCTTTAATATGAAGAACAAAATGGTGTAAGATTGTTCTGTAATTTGCCTTTGAGTATCTGTATATAGCTTAACAGTTGTTCTTTCAAATAAAAATGGAAAAATCAGCTAATTCACCTGCAACTAAATATATATATAATACAAGAGTTTTTCCCAAGACAAACATCATATTGTAATATTTAACAGAAATGTTTTATGCATTCACTTTTTTTCTCCCACAGAACATTAAGAACACTTTTGTTCAAGAGATAAGGTTTAATGACATTAAATTTTGTTACTGTTGCTTTGAAGACATTGTTAATTAAAAGTTGTTTTTTTTCCTGCAAAGTCATGGCAGTGAAGAATACAATAGGGAGGGCCAAAGATGGCGGAGTAGGAACACTGAGCTCACCTCTTGCCACATGCACATCAAAATTATAGCTATTTATAGAGAAACTATTAATGAGAAAGACAGAAGACTAACATGAAAGATTTTCTACATCTAAAGATGTAAAGAATAAACCACAATGAGATGAATAGGAGAGGCAGAGACACATTATGGTCAAGACCCATGCCCTCAGTGGGTGATCCACAAATAGGAAGATAATTACAATTGCAGAGATTCTCCCCAAGGAGCAAGGAGGCTGAGCCCAACATCAAGCTCCCCAGTCTGAGGGCCCTGTATCAGGAAGATGAGCCCCCAAAACATTTGACTTTGAAAGCCACAAGAGAAATACAGAGCTGTGGGAAGTAGTGACTCCACTCTCAAAGAGTACACACAAAATCCCAAATGTTCCAGAACCCAGGGCAGAAGAAGTAATATGAAAGTAACCTGGGTTAGACCCACTTTCTGATCTTGGAGAGCCTCCTGGAGAGGCAGGAGGGACAGGGCTCCCTCTGAAGAAATAGATACTGGTGGCACCCATTTTTGTAAGCTTATTCTGTGACCAGGACACTGGTGCTGGAAAGCACCATTTTGGAATCCTCCTTCTAATTTATTAATGTCAGGACCCAGCCCCACCCAACAGCCTGTTGGCACCAGGACTGGGACACCTCAGGCCAAGCAACTAGCTGGGTGAAGGCAGAGCTCCACCTACCAGCAGGCCAGCTGCCTTAAGACCCTATGAGCCCACAACCACGCAGGGAACAGCCCTGTCCACCAGAGGGCCAAGGTCCCAGCTCTGCACATAAGTGGGCCAGCACTAGCTCTGAGACTAGCCTCACCCACCAGTGAGCAGGTACTAGCTACAGGAACCTCTGGGCCCTGGCTCCAACCACCAGCATGCCAACATATTAACTCTGGTAAAACCAGAGGGCGGTGGCCAGAGACCCCAAGACCCAGCTCTACCCATATTGGACTGGCACTTGCCCCAGGACCTGGCTTCACCCACCAGGGGACAGACAACAATCCTGGGATCCTCTGGGCCCCAGTTCTACCCACCAGTGGAGGGACAGCAGCCCCAGGACCACCACAGCTTTGCAGCCTACCATGTCAGAATCCAGACCACCCACTGCAGATCAACACCAGCTTTTGCACAGCTTAAGATGCTCAACCAGTCTCCCTGGAATCCAGCCCCACATACCAGCAAACCAGTACCAGCTCCATGACCCCCGCGGCCCTGTAGCCAGAGGCCCAGGGACCTCACTTTACTCGTGAACTGGCCAACACCAGTTCTGGGACACCCTGGACCACTCAGCCAGCTGTCCTAGGATCCAGCATTTTTCACCAGCAGGCTGACAACAGCTTTGGGACACCCTAGACACAATAGCCATCCATGTCAGGAACAGGCCCCACCCAACAAACAGCACACCGGCACTAGATCCTGGACTTTGAGCCTGAAACCACCCACCCTAGAAACTGGCTCAACCAAACAGTGGGCAAGCACTAGCATCGGGACTCTAGCCACCGCATGACCTAACACTGACACCAGTGGCCTGAACCTGTGCACAAGGCAAGGCCTGCCAACACACCATACCAGGGGCCATGCCTACCAGACTATCCACAGTAGGCAGCCCACAATAACAGGACTGCACAGCCCACATAGGGGACACCCTTAGAACATATAGCTCTGGTAACCAGAAGGGATTGTGCTGTTATGACACAAGATATTTCATGAGAAAGGCCACTTCTCCAAAGTTGGGATACAACAAACCAACCAAATGCAAATAAATAAAAAACAGGAAAGTAATCAAAATGAAGCCACAGAGGAGTTTGTTCCAGATGAAGGAACACGATAAAACCCCAAAAGAAAAACTAAGCAAGAAATGTAGATAAGCAATCTACTGGATAAACAGTTCAAGGCAATGATTATAAAGATATTCAAAGAACTCAGGATAAAATTGGATGGACAGAGTGAGAAGTTAGAAGCTTTTAATAAATAAGTAGAAAATATTAGAAAATATAAAAAGAGATCAAACAGCTATGAAGAATACAGTAACTAAAAAAAAAATACACTAGAAGACATCAACAGTAGATTATATGATACAGAGGAATGGATCAGTGAGCTGGAAGGCAGAGTAGTGGAAATCACCAATGCTGAAAAGAAAATAAGTATAAAAAGAAATGAGGACAGCTTATGAGACATTTGGGATAACAACAAGCATTAATATTTGCATTATGGAGGTCCCAGAAGGTAAGAAAGAAAGAAGTAAAGAACATATTTCAAGATATAATTGCTAAAAACTTCCCTAACCTGAAAAATGAAACAGATATCCAGCTTCAAGAAGCAGTGTGAGTCCCAAACAAGATCAACCACAAGAGGTCCACACCAAGATACATTGTAATTAAAATGGAAAAAAATTAAATATGAATAGAGAATACTAAAAGCAGCAAGAGAAAAGCAACAAGTTACCTATAAGGGAACTCCCATAAGGCAACCAGTTGACTTTCCAGCAGAAACTCTGAAGGCCAGAAGAGAGTGGAATGATATGTTTCAAATGATAAAAGGGAAAACATACAACCAAGAATACTCTGTCTGGCAAGGCTTTCATTCAGATATGATGGAGAGATCACAAGTTTTTCAGAAAAGCAAAAGCTAAAGAGTTCAGCATCACCAAACTACCTTTACAAGAAATATTAAAGAGACTTCTTTAACGGGAAAAGAAAAGGACACAATTAGAAATATGAAAATTACAAAAGGTAAAACTCATTGGTGAAGACAAATATACAGTAAGAGTAGTAAACCAACCATGTATAAAGCTAGTAAGAAGGTTAAAATACAAAACTAGTAAACTCATTTAATAAACTCAAAACATATTTAATGAATATACAAAATAAAAAGATATAAAATATGAGTCAAAAACAGTAAATGTTGAGGAGGAGGAATAAAAAAGCAGAGTAGTTAAAGTGTGTTTTAACTTAAGAGATTAGCAACTTAAAATAACCAAATATCTATATCTATATCTATATACACTACATGGTTGCCATGAAGAAATGTAGATACACACAAAAAAGAAAAATGAATCCAAACGTTAAAAAAACTAAAGGTAGTCATCGAATCACAAGGCAAGAGAGCAAAAGAACAAGAAAAGAAAAGAAAGTAATCACAACTGAGATTTCAAAATTGTAGAATAGATAAACAAATTACACTGTATAGCACAGAGAAATATACACAAAATGTTATGATAACTCACAGAGAAAAAAATGTGACAATGAGTGTGTATATGTCCATGAATGACTGAAAAATTGTGCTGAACACTGGAATTTGACACAACATTATAAAATGATTATAAATCAATAAAAAATGTTAAAAAAAAGAAAGTAATCACAAAAACAACCAAAAACAATGAACAAAATAGTAGATAGCTATCAATAATTACTTTAAATGAAAAGAACTAAAATCTCCAATCAATAGTATCAAGTAGCTTAATGGTTACAAAAAGAATACCCATCGATATGCTGCCTAAAAGAAAGTGGCTTCAGATTCAAAGCCACAAAGAGACTAAAAGTGGGGGTATGAAAAAAAGTATTCCATGTAAATATAAATTAAGGAAAAAGCAGTAGCAATATTTATATCAAAAAATAAATAGACTTTAAAGCAAAGTCTGTAACAAGAGACAAAGAAGGATAAAACACAATGATCAAGGAATCAATCCAAAAAGAAGATACAAAAATTGTAAATATATATATATACACACACACACACATACATATATATATATATATATATATGCCTCTGACATAGGAACATGAAAATCCAGAAAAAGCAAATATAAGCATACCTAAATTGAGAAATTGACAATAATACAATATTAGGAGGAAATTTTATTCCCCACTTACATCAATGGACATATCATCTAGACAGAAAGTCAATACAGTAACACTATCTTTAAAATTAAACATTAGCTTAAATGCACTTAATAGATATTTATAGAACATTCCATCAAAAAGCAACAGAATACACATTTTTTCACGTGCACATGGGAAATTTATCAGGATAGATTTCAAACTAGGCCACAAAACAAGTCTCAGTAAATTAAAGAAGATTAAAAATCATCTTTTCTGACCACAACAATATGAGACTAGAAATCAGTACAAGAAAAAAACTGCAAAAAACATAAACACATGGAGACAAAACAATATGCTGCTAAACAACCAATGGTGACAGAAGAAATAAAAGAGGAAATCAAAAAATACCTTCAGAGAAATGAAATGGAAACAAAACAATCATATGTTTATGGGATGTAGCAAAAGCAATCTAAGAGAGAGGTCTATAGTGCTATGAGCCTATGCCAGGAAACAAGAAAAATCTCAAAAAGACAATGTAATCTGACTGTTAAAGGAACTAGAAAAAGAACACCAAGGTCCAAAGTTTGTAGGAGGAAAGAAATCATAAAGATCAGAGCAGAAATAAATGGAACAGAGACTGAAAAATACACTAGAAAACATCTGTAAACTAAGACCTAGTTCTTTGCAAAGATAAACAACATTAGTAAAATTTTGGTCAGACTAAACAAGGAAAAAAGAGAGAAGGCCTAAATCAATAAAACCAGAAACGGTAAAGAAGTTATGACCAGCACCACAGAAATGCAAAGGCTCCTAATAGATTACTATGCACAAATATGCCCCAATGAAAGGGATAACCTAGAAGAAATAGATACATTCAAATAAATGTACAATCTCACAAGACTAAACCAGGGAGAAATAGAAAATTTGAGCAGACCAGTTAGGCGCTCTCACTCTGCGCCGTGCTCTCCTCCCTGCACAGCTTTCTCTACTCTGTACTCTCTCCTGAAAATGCTAGGAGACACACTCCAAAGTGATCCTCAGTCAGTTACATAGAGGTAAAATTCCCTCTCTTACAGGACTAACAGAACCTGTGACATGCTTCTAACATAGAATATGACAAAGATAATGGAATGTTGTTTTCTGGATTAATTTACATTACACATGACACAATTCTAGCAGATTGGAAACAGAGATTCTCCTGCTGATCTTGAATAAGCTAAGTTAAGAACTGCCTATGTAAGATGCCACATACCAAGAAACTGTGAACTGACTTTAAGACCTAAAGGAAGCATCTAGCTGATAGCCAAAAGAAAATTAGGACCACAGGAAAAGAACTATGCAATCTGAATGAGCTTAGAAGCAGATCCTTTCCCAGCTGAGCCTCCAGATCAGAATGCAGTGCAGCTGACACCTTGATTGTAGTTGTGTGAGACCTTGAGTAAAGACCAACTTAAGCTGTACCAAAATTCTTAACCCAGAGAAACAGTGACATAACAAATAGGTACTTTGTTAATTATCAAGTTTGAGGTAATTTTCTATGCAGTAATTTTTTAAAAAGGTAGTTCCCCTTACTCCCTATCTTCTCAACTCAAAATCACTATATAAGTTTAGGTTCATCATTTTTGCACTACATCCCAGAAAATCCAGGCAGTGAATTGAGGCAATCATATGCCACCCATCATTTGTTTCCCTTCCCTCAGGAGTCACTGACCTGAGCTACCTTTTGTCCAATATATGAACACTATTGTTCCTAAAATGATTAGCTTTTTAAAAATTGTTTAAGGCAGGAGAAAAACTCAGTTCTTGTTACACCACTTTGGCTAGAAGCAGAATTCCTTTATTGATTTAATGTACTACAATTATGTTTCTCTCTCTCCTCCTTCTCTTTCTGTGACTTGTATTTTCATTCTCTTTCAGGTGTCTTTTGATTAATAAGAAATCTGAATTTTAATGTGGACAAGCTTGGAATATGTGGAATATATTTCTCTTAATGACTTCTTTTGGACTAAGGAAGTTTCTTTTTATTATTAAACATTTTTTGAAGTGAAATATAGTTGATATACAATATTGTATTGTTTAAGCTATACTGAATTATAAATTGACATTTTAATACATTATTAAATGATCATCATGAGTCTAGTAATCATCTGTTGTCATACAACATTAGAAAATTTTTCTCCATATTCCTTATGCTGTATATTACATTCCTGCAACTTACTATATAACTGGAAGTTTGTGCCTCTTAATCCACTTAAAATATTGCACTCATCCCCAAATCCCCTCTCTTCTAGCAAACACTTGTTTACTCTTTGTATCTATGGCTGTTTTCATTTTGTTTTGTTTATTTGTTATTTTTTAGATTCCATGTATAAGTGAGATTATGCTATATTTGCCCTTGTCTGACTTAAATCACTTAGCTTAATACTCTCCAGTTCCATACATGTTGCCAAAAATAATGACAAGATTAATCTTTCCTATGGCTGAGTAATATTACATATATATATAAATCTACACACATATATGTATATGATGTGGCATATGTATTTATATTTATATATATATGTATATGCTACACCTTCTTTATCAATTTATCTATTGACAAATTAGGTCTTTTCTATATCTTGGAGTTATAAATAATAACTAATAAACATTGAGATTTGTGTATCTTTTTGAATTAATGTCTTTGTTTTCTTTGAGTAAATGCCTAGAAGTGAAAATTGTGGTATCACATGGCAGTCCTATTGATTTTTGAGAAATCTCCATGTTGTTTTCCATAGTGACTGCACTGCTTTACAGCACAATGCTTCTTTTTTCTCCACTTTTCTAACACTTGTTACTTGTTGTCTTTTTGAAAATATCCATTCTGACTTGGGTGAAGTTGTATCTCACTGTGGTTTTGATTTGAATTTCCCTGATGATTAACAATACTGAGCATCTTTTAATTTGCCTGTTGTCTATCTATATATCTTTTTTTGAAAAATATTTATTCAGGGCCTCTGCCCATTTTTCAGTTGGATCTTTGGTATTTTGATGTTGAGTTGCATGATTTATTTGTACATTTTGGGTATTAACCATATATGAAACATGTTGTTTGCAAATATCTTCTCCCATTCATAGGCTGCCTTTCATTTTGTTAATGGTTTCCTTCACTATGCAAAAGCTTTTTAGGTTGATATAGTCCAATTTGAATGAGTGGTAAGAATAAGTAACCTTGTCTTGTCCATGATCTTAGAGGAATTGCTTTAAGGTTTTTACCATTGAACAAGATGTTGGCTGTGGGTTTGTCATTTATGGCCTTTAATATGTTGAGATATGTTCCCTGTATACCCCTTTTGTTGAGATTTTCTTTGTAAATGGATGATAAATCTTGTCAATTTTTTTTCTGCATTTTTTGAGAGGCTATGACTTTATTCTTCAGTCTATTAACATGGTGTATCACATTTATTGATTTACAGGTACTGAATTCTCCTTCTATCCTAGGGATAATTCCCACTTGATCATTGTGTATGAGCCTTTTAATGTATTATTGAATTGGTTTGCTAATATTTTATTGGGGATTTTTACATGTATGTTCATCAGGGATATTGACTTGTAATTTCTTTTTTTCATGTCTTTGTCTGGTTTTGGTATCAGGGTGATACTGGCCTAATAGAATTAGTTCTGAAGCATTCCTTCCTCTTCAATTTTTTGAATCATTTGAGAAGAATAAGTGTTACTCTTCCTTACATGTTTTATAGAATTTACCCATGAAGCCATCTGTCCCTGGTCTTCTTTTGTTGGAAGTTTTTTTTTTTTAATTACTTATTCAATTTCATTATGGTTAATTAATTTGTTCAAAATTTCTATTTCTTCCTGATTCAGTCTTGGAAGTGTATTTTTCTAGAAACTTATCCATTTTTTCTAGATTGTCCATTTTATTTGTGTATAATTTTTTCACAGTAATCTCTTTTGTTCCTTTGTATTCTGTGGTGTTGATGGTAATATTTCCTTTCTTAGCTCTGATCTTATTTATTTGAGCTCTCTCACCTTTTTTCATGATGGTTATTGTTGAAGGTGTACCAATGTTCTTTATCTTTTCAAAGGATTTATTTTCATTGATCTTTTCTACTCTTTTTTTAGTCTCTATTTTAAAAAAGTAGATCTACTCTGATCTTTACTATTTGTTTCCTACTACCAAACTTTGGCTTTATTTTTGTCTTTCTAGTTCCTTTAGGTTTAAGATTAGACTCTTTATTTCAGATTTTACTCTCATTTCATAAAGTAGGCATGTATTATCCCAAAATTCCCTTGTAAAACAGCTTTTGCTGTGTTCCATAGATTTTGAATCTTTGTGCTCCTATTTTAATTTGTTTGAAAGTATTTTTTAATTTTCTCTTTGTTCCTCAGTGACCCATTGCTTGTTTAGTAGCATATTGGTTTGCCTCCACATGTTTGTGGTTTTAAAATTTTTTTTCATGTAGTTGATTTCTAGTCTCATACTGTTGTGGTTGGGAAAAATGCTTGATATTATTTTAGTCTTCTTAAATTTACTGAGACTTCTGTAGCCTAGCTTTTATTCTATCCTGGAGAATTTTCTATGTGCACTTGAATAGAATATATATTCTGATGCTTGGATTGGAATGTTGTAAATGTATCTATTCAGTCCATCAGGTCAAATGTGTCATTTAAAGGCAGTGTTTCCTTATTAATTTTCTGTGTGAATGATCTGTCCATTAATA
Source organism: Camelus bactrianus (assembly GCF_048773025.1). Taxonomy (NCBI): domain Eukaryota; kingdom Metazoa; phylum Chordata; class Mammalia; order Artiodactyla; family Camelidae; genus Camelus; species Camelus bactrianus. The sequence continues at coordinate 28,403,822 of NC_133552.1, read as the reverse complement.
TAATTTGACGATTAAAGTTCCACACTATTTGTGCTACCACCAGCTTCTCCCTATATGTTTGCTAACATGTGCTTTATGTACTTAAGTGGTCATATGTTGGGTGCAAATATATTTAAAAGTGTTATTTCCTCTTGTTGCTTTGATCCCTTTATCATTATGTAATGACCTTCTTTGTCTCTAGTTCTTTGTTTAAAAATATTTTTTCTGATATAAGTATTATTACCCCAGCTTTCTTTTTGTTTCCAGTTGCCTAGAATACTGTTTTCCATCCTCTCACTTTCAGTCTGTTTATGTCATTGGACTGAATGCTATTTTGTAGGCAATATATAAATGTTTTGTTTTGTTTTGTTTTTATCCATAAGCACCTCTGTCTCTTTTGATTGGATCACGTGGTACATTTATATTTATATAATTATTGATAGGTATGTACTTATTGCCATTTTATTTATTGTTTTTGTAGTTTTTCATCTTTTTTTTTAAACTTGCTGCCCCTATGATTCCATCAGTATCTTTAGTGTTATATTTGGATTCCTTCCTCCTGGGTGTATGTATCTATTATAGAATTTTTGTTTTTGGCTACTATGAGGTTCATATATATAACTCTGAATAAATGTGTGATTATTTAAGTTGATTATCTCTTAAGTTTAAACACATTCTAACATTCTTACATTTTAACTCCCACTCCCCCACGTTTAATGTTTTGACTACATATTTCACAGTTTTTTTTGTTTTGTGTGTTCATTAACTATTGTGCATATAGGTAATTTTACTACTTTTGTCTTTTAACTTCTGTATTAGCTTTGTAAGTGGTTGATATTCTACCTTTACTATAAGTTTTCATTTACCACTGAGATTTTTCTTTTTGTAATTTTTATATTCCTAGTAGTAGTCTTTTCTTTTTCATTTAGAGGAGTCTATTTAACATTTCTCTTAATCTGGTTTAGCCATGCTGATCTCTCTGAGCTTTTGCTTGTCTGTAAATATTCTATGTCTCCTTCTAATCTGAACGATAGCCTTGCCAGCCAGAGGGTTCTGGGTTTCTGTTTTTATCCTCTCATCCTGGGGTTAGTCTTTTCTGTGCAAGGCCCAAGGGATGGGGAGCCCAATATGAGACTTGAACCCCTCTCATGCTGGGAAGAGCTTCTGTAATTATGATAATCCTTCTGATTGTGGGTTGGCTACCAGGGGTGTGGTCTTAACTATACCATGCCTCCATTCATTCTACTCATCTTAATGTGGTTCCGTCTTTATATCTTTAATTGTGGAAACTATGTTTTGCTAGTCTTCAGGTCATTCTCAAAGATAGCTGCTCTGTAAATAATTGTAATTTTGGTGTGTCCAGGGTAGGAGTTGAGTTCATGGTCTTCCTACCCTGCCATCTTGGCCACACCTTCTAGATTAAATATTTTAAATAGCAAATTATCATTGAATTTTTTTCCCCTACAAATTCTTAAATGATTTTAAATGATTATATAATTTTCTCTTTTAATATTAAGTGATAAAATAATTTATTTTCTAACCTAATTTGGTATATTTATATAACCTAATTTGGTATTTCTAAAATTAAGTACAACTCTGCCATCCTGAAATACACTTTCTATAAAACACTAGAATCAGTTACCCACTGTTTTGGTGTATCCTTTGTCAATGAGTGAAAACAATATAATACTCTTTTCTCATACTTCCTTTTTCAGATTTTAATATCAAGATTATTCTAGTCTCATAAAATTAAGTAAAGACTGTTCTCTTTTTCTTACTTTCTGAGAGTTTATATAAAAATTGAACTATCTGAATATTTGGCAGATTTTGTATATGTTAATATTTGATAGGTTTTACATGTGAAGACATTCTGATTTAGTGGGTTTTGTGTGTGTGTGCATGTGAGGATTTTTGATAACTGATTTTAAATGGTTATGGCTAGCAATATTTTATGATGGTAACAGTGTGCCAGACACTATTCTAAGATTTATGGCTACATAGATAACAACTGATGGAGCTATATTCTGATTTTATGGAGCTTGGCTACCAAATCTATGTTCTTAGTGTGAATTCATAGTCCTTTCAAGAATCATACAAGTTAAGTCAGATGGATTTTGTTTTGTTTGGCTTATTTTGTTGCAACTATCATTATTTTTCCCTGAGTTCATTTTGATAGTTTTTCAGGTATGTCTAATTTATACAAAATGTCAGTTTTACTATTACCTCTTATTAGTTTTCTAATATTTTCTATTGTTTAATCTACTTACTCATTTCTAATATTTAATTCTCTAGTTTTTTCTTGATTCATTTTATTAGTTGGTTATATTAATGTTTTTACATGGTGACTTCCTTAAATTTATTTGCATTTTTATCTGTAGTAACTCTTTCCCAAATAACTTTTATAATCCATTCAATGTGAAAATAATAATTCATACAGTAATATTCATTTTAAAGTCATACTGCTTTAGAAAGAAACCTGTATTTTCAGTTTAATGAGCCAATATTTGACAACCTCAAACCCGTTTATATTTTCTTTGTTTAAATTGCATAGAGAAAAGCAAAAACCAAAAATGAGACTTGAATAAAAGTACAAAAGTAGAAGAAAATTCTATTCTGGTTCTACTCCAAGGCCCCTCAATCTTCCACTGCATCTGTAATATTATATAATTTAAAAATAACACCTGCCATAAGAACTATGAAAATAAAATAATATTTATGAAAGACTTAATTGTGTTTTATATATCCTAATACACTCCCTTTATAAAATATCCTCTCTTCTGAGCTTCATTTTTAAATGAGCATGTACACAAAATATTCTATTACTATATAATTTATTACATTCCTTTGCCATGTGCTGTCATAACAGACTGCACACAGTACCCTTATAATGTTTAAAATAACATTATTGAGTATCTACTAGGCACTAAGTTATGGGCTATACTATAAATGATTTATAATTCTTATGAAAAACTTTCAGGAAGATAGTGTAAATCATATTCTAAGTAAGAAGAATCTGAAGCCTAAGTTCCACAGCTATTCAGTGTCAACACCAGGACTCAAATAAAGAGCTATTTTATGCTAAAATTTATACTTTTCCACTTGAGAATAGTGCCTCACATTGTACATTATTCAAAGGCATGGTTGGATGTTTCCACTCCTAGACACTAAATTTCCTGAAGATAGCAACTCTGTATTATTTGGTGTTATAAATAAAATACCAAGTACATTATCCAAGATATATCAAACTTCAAATATCTATTTGTTTAATCCATAAATGAGTGTGTTAATACATAAGTCTATCAAAAAGTAGCAAGAAAGTAAAGTGCTCTCAAATTATATTTTCAGTACAGGCTACTAGAAAACCAAAAAATTTTTACTTACTTTCAAATTTCCAGAAAAATTAAACTTGTGATCATTATTCTCCATTAATCCTCAAAAATGCATTAATTGGCCTTCATTAATAAATACATTAGTGACATTAAAAATATTACTGAGTAGAATATTTATAAAACTTGTAATAACATAGTATTTATATTTTACAAAATGTTAATTTATAAAAATATGTGTTTCTATTCAAATATAATTTTGAATGAAAATTTTTAATATTTTATTTTTATTCAGAAATGTATATTTGTGCATTATTGTAAGAATGAAGTTTATGACAAATAGTAGCTTTTTTGACCTGAAGTATGTGACAAAGTAAGGAAAGAAAAATAAATAGTACTAAATTTTTTGAGTATCAAGAAAATACTAAATCCCTGACATTTATTAACTCCCTGTTTTGGGGCTAACTTGAGAGATTTAACAGATTTTCTCAAGGCTTTACAACTTAGTAAGAGAAAAAAACTGGATTAACGTTCAACTAGACTTGGCCTAAAGATTATACATGATATTGTGTTCAAAGGATGAGAAAAGAAAGAATTTGAGTAAAAGGAGGAAGATATAAAGGAGGGGAAAACAGTATAGAAAGAAACTTCAAAGACTGAATTACTGCTCTATACGTTTAACCTGATTGCTCTTTCAAAAAAATTTTACCAGTCTAGATTACCAACTTTAACTGCATTACATTCTCCATAGTGATAAAATACTTCATAACAAAATAAGAAAAAAAATTTTAAAATAGGATAAAGAGAACAAATGGAAAGGCAAATCTATGTTTAATAGTTAATATCTCACTACAAATATAACTAACATAAAAGTTCTTTACACTTAGATGACCACCTGTATGATATAGCTATAATTCTTACTTCACAATTTATAATATGAAGTTAGGAATTATATCCACGCAAATATTTCATTAGTGATGATGTATTTTTATATGATACATACATAACCCAAGGACTTGGCAATACAGAAGTATAACACAGAGGAGATTATCAAATCAGAGTTATTTTATCCAAATTTCTTTATTAGTGTTACTAGTTTATATCAATCACCATAAATTATATTATTTTCTTATCAATATATTAATAAATACTGCCATGATATCTGACTAGGAAAAAGTGTAAGAAGTATTTTGGTAACATTCTGGAGTTAGCAAAGTACTGACAGATAAGTAAAGTGAATTTCCTAAAATTATGTTTAAATTCATCACAATTCATTTCCCAGGGAATATATTTAAATAATCTCTAACTTTTTCTGTTTTAAGAATAACAGAATGTTAACTGAACATAGCCAAGTCCCCTCTCCAAGAAATCATCGCTCCTTTTAAAGAAATATTTAATTACTGTGAAGTAATACTTTAAATGAAATTGAAAAAAATTTAAAAAAAAAGAATTATCCTAAAGCTTCTTTGGGTAAACTCTTAAAATTCTGAATTTAATTAGTCTTACTCTGAAAAGTTGCATATTGTTGAGGTTATATCATCTGAGCCTAAGTAGTACAAATAACACTTGGACTATTATGTAATTTCAATTTGATGATGATAACAATTGGGTTCAGAATTTATAACATATTCAACTCCACTTCCCTTTGCAACTGCAGGCTTTAATAATGCTGATTTTCTTGTGTTATTAAAAAATATGTCTTACTTACAGTAGTATATAAGACAAAAATGAGCTAATTAACTTTAATGGATACAATTATCAGGAAACAGAGAAGTACAGTATCTAGATAAGCTTGCTAAAAGTTGTATGTTCTCTTTCTAATTAAAATAACAAGTCAAAATGTCACTATTTCCTTATGCTGGAAATATACATACTACATTAGAGAGAGAAAGATAACATTTTCACACTCAGTTTGAGCATGTGTGACTACACTGATTAATGTAATCAAAACCAATGCAGTAACAAAATTAAAAATTATTCAAACAGTCTTAACAACACAAAAACTACAAAAATGTAATGAGACAATTTTAAACACACTGGAATGCTTGTATAAAGTTGATACATGTAGATGTGCATGCATTTTATGTGCAACCAACACAATGATCAGTGATATAAACAAAAGAGAGACACAAACATGATAGATGAATCACTGACAGTTAACGTATTTTTAACGATCAACATGACCATATATTTTGCTTATCAGCAAGGGCCCCAAACAGTTGATTTCAATATTAACCAGCCGTGAATTGGGCTTTGTCATATACTATGGACAAAATGACCTATGGCAGTTGCAACTAACTTTTGGTTGCTATACAGAAGTGTATTTAGCATACACATAGATCAATCTCAATTGCATAACATCTTTCATCAGATATGAAACAAAGTTTGTATTTAATTTTAGAATTTCCTATTAGCACATTGTTATTTATCTAAGGTCCTTGGTGTCATCTTCTTTGTGAATTTGTCTATATCTAGTTACCCATGTTTGCATTTTTTTCAGTTATACCATTTCACTTGGAATAACAGTTTTCTTATACAGTCATCAGTGAGTCTTTTATTTGGTCTTTGGAAATTTGCTCCATTCTCTTGAGCACTGGAGACATACAATGAGTGATCCGGACACATGATCATGTTCTCATGAAATTTACAGTTGAGTGAGACAGACATTAAAACAGTAGCCACTCTATTTATGATAAAAACTCTCAACAAATTGGGTATAGAGGGAACATAGCTCAACATAATAAAAGCTATATATGACAAATCTACAGCCAGCATAGTCCTCAATGTTGAAAAACTCAAAAGCTTCCCACTAAAATCTGGGAGAAGACAAGGATGCCCACTCTCACCACTCATATTCAACATAGTCTTGGAAGTCTTAGCCACAGCAATCAGGCAAGAGAGAGAAATAAAAGGGATCCAAATTGGAAAAGAAGAGGTAAAAGTGTCACTATATGCAGATGACATGTTACTATATATAGAATACCCTAAAAGGGCCACACAAAAACTACTAGAACTAATCGAAGAATTCAGCAAGCTAGCAGGTTATAAGATTAATGTACAAAAATCAGTTGCATTTCTTTACAGTAACAATGAATCAACAGAAAAAGAAAGTAAAGAAACAATCCCCTTTAAAATAGCACACAAAGTAATAAAATACCTAGGAATAAATCTAACCAAGGAATGAAAGACTTATACATGGAAAACTATAAAACATTGATGAAGGAAATTAAAGAAGACTTTAAAAAAATGGAAAGATATCCTATGCTCCTAGTTTGGAAGAATCAATATTGTTAAAATGATCATACTGTCCAAGATTTAATGCAATCCCTATCAAATTACCCAGGACAGAACTAGAACAAATCATAATAAAATTTATATGGAACCATCAAAGACATAGAATTGCAAAAGCATTACTGAAGAATAAGAAAGAGGCTGGAGGAATAACTCTCACAGACTTCAGACAATACTATAGAGCTATAGTCATCAAGACAGCATGGTATTGATACAAAATCAGACATATGGGTCAATGGAACAGAATAGAGAGCCCAGAAGTGAACCCACAAACTTTTGGTCAACTCATCTTCGACAAAGGAGGCAAGAATATACAGTGGAATAAAGACAGTCTCATCAGCAAATGGTGTTGGGAAAACTGGACAGCAGCATGTAAAGCAATGAAGCTAGAATACTCCCCTACACTTCACAAAAATCAATTCAAAATGGATTAAAGACTTAAACATAAGACAAGATACAATAAAACTCCTAGAAGAAAATATAGGCAAAACATTATCTCATATACATCTCAGAAATGTTCTTAGGACAGTTTACCCAAGCAATAGAAATAAAAGTAAGAATAAACAAATGGGACCTAATGAAACTTGCAAGCTTCTGCGCAGCAAAGGAAACCATAAGTAAAACAGAACGACAACCTATGGAATAGGAGAAAATTTTTACAAACGATGAAAACAACAAAGGCTTTATCTCCAGAATATATAAGCAGCTCATATGACATAATAAGAAAAAAACAAACAACCCAATCCCAAAATGAGCAGAAGTCCTAAACAAGCAATTTTCCAAGGAAGAAATACAATCAATAGGCATGTGAAAAAATGTTCAATATCACTAATTATCAGAGAAATGCAAATCAAAACGATGATGAGGTATCACCTCAAACTAGTCAGAATGGCCATCATTCAAAAGTCCACAAATGACAAATGCTGGAGCAGCTGTGGAGAAAAGGGAACCCTCCTACACTGCTGGTGGGAATGTAGTTTGGTGCAGCCACTGTGGAAAACAGTATGGAGATTCCTCAAAGCACTAGGAATAGACTTACCATATGACCTGGTAATCCCACTCCTGGGCATATATCCAGAAGGAACCCTACTTCAAAAAGACTCTGACACCCCAATGTTCATAGCAGCACTATTTACAATAGCCAAGACATGGAAACAGTCTAAATGTCCATTGACAGATGACTGGATAAAGAAGAGGTGCTATATTTATACAACGGAAAACTATTCAGCCATAGAAACTGACAATGCCATTTGCAGCAACACGCATGTCCCTGGAGAATGTCATTCTAAGTGAAGTAAGCCAAAAAGAGAAAGAAAAATACCATATGAGATCGCCCATATGTGGAATCTGAAAAAAAAAATCAATACAAAACAGAAACAGACTCATAGACATAGAATACAAACTTGTGGTTGCCAAGGGCATGGGGGGATGGGAAAGACAGACTGAGATTTCAAAATTTGTAGATACTGACAGACATATGCACAATAGATAAACAAGATTATACTGTATACCACAGGGAAATATATACAAGATCTTGGGGTAGCTCACAGAGAAAAAAAATGTGACAATATATGTATGTTCATGTATAATTGAAAAATTGTGCTCTACACTGGAATTTGACACAACACAGTAAAATGACTATAACTCAATAAAAAAATGTTAAAAAAAAAAAAACCCAGTAGACACTCAATTAAGTATTGGTGTAAATGTGCTGTAAAATACATATATACTATGATATGAATGCATGGAATTAGTGGAACTGTACTAATTAATTAGGGTTCAGTAGTGTTTTCCTGGGAAAAGTAACATTTTATTTCAGATATATCTAGATAAAGGAAATAAGAAGGACATATGAGATGAGGGAACTTCTCTGTTATCTGATGAGGAAGCAACGAAGATTTTTTAAATGATTACTGAGTTCAGTAGGGAAATAGGCTAAAGGGAGGGAAGACTCTGTCTGAGGGATAGGACCTACAGAATGGGAAATAGGCTAAAGGGAGGGAAGACTGTGTCTGAGGGATAGGACCTACGGAATACCTTTGGCTGTTTGGAATAGCCAATAATTCTGGTTAATTCATTGATTTACATAAAAAAAATTTATTGTAAGCACTATGATGGTATTATCGAGTCCAAAATCATTCTACTAGCTGCATGAAAGACCAATAATTTGGGAGATGAGATGTAGGGGCAAGGGATAACGACTTTATTTAGAAAGCCAGCAGACTGAGAATATGGCCAACTAATGTCCTGGAGAACCATCTTACACAAGTCAGAATTAAAGCTCCTTTTATACTAAAAGGGGAAGGGATGTGGTTGGTTGTTACAAACTTATTGTTGTAGGAATTCTTTGTTCTTGCAGCTGTCCACATGGGTCAAGTCATGGTGCGCCTGAAAAACCTCTAACAAAACAAACATTATTTTCTATTCTGCAACTCGTTATCTATATGTAAGTGCAGAAGTGTTAATATCCTTAAAGGTCAAAGCCTTGAGAATAGGCTCTCCTGTATATTTCAGGCTAAAGGCAACATTCCTTCACAAAAGGTGCAGAGCTAGCAAGACTAAGCCTAGAAAACAGGGCACAGGGTTAAAAGCAAAGGAAGAGGTCTAATATGGAGTCAGATTTGTTCTTTTCTATTACAGTGGTATAAAGCATGTCTATCTTGTTTACCAGTAAGAAGAAAGAAGAAATAAAGGGGAACAAAAAGTCTAAGAGCATGAACAAATTCTTGGACTAGAAATAAATATGTACAGGTTACAGTGAAGACAACAAATTGAACAAAAACAGTAATTTCTAACTTAACTTTGGGTAAAAAGTGTTCCCAAATGTTCTGTGAGTGTTGGTACCAAACATGACTATCTCCTGAAAACCAAATAAAATGTTTCTTGTTGATGTTGCTTCAGTAGCCGGTTCCATATTGTTCTAGAATGTTTTTCCATCACTTTATTGCTATAACTTCATGCATTAAATGACTATAAATGCATATATGGTTGCATAAGTGCATTTTTGTATACATATCAAAATTCTGATGTTTTCATTCACAATGTTTAAGAAGACTTGAAAAATTGAAAATTTAATAAAATGTTTAGGAAGTATACTGGGAGAAGCATGGGCAGTGGTCAGGCAGCTGAGTTGGAATGCCAGGCCTACACATCTCTTCACTTCATCTTCCTCTTCTCTAAAATCATGATAGAGGGTTTCTTGCAATATTGATGTGATGAAAGAAGAGATGATGTGTGTATAAACAGGTATTCAACATACACATGTCCATTAGTCCATTTAATAATTTCAAAAAATTGACATAGAATGACAAGTTAAAGTCCTTCTGTCATTGTGCATTGTGACATACATCAAACATAGAGACAATTAATATAAAGTATCATAAAATGAAATTTGATGTCTATAGTAGTTGTAAATTTCTTTTTAAAATGTGATATTTCATGATTTTGTCTACAGAATTTTTCTATAGTATCATATATATGATTTTTCTTTCAATTTCCTTTACTCGAGGGAAGATATTTTATTTAAACAGATAAAGTACTATTTAAACTCTTCCCCAAACATACTATTTGACTGTAAAATTACCATCTCTTTTAAAATTGCATACAGTATGTTCTACATTCTATAATAAAATAACCAAATTGCATGCCCTGACAAACTACATGTTTCCCTGAGGTTTATTACATTTATCTTGTCTAAATTTGAAGCATATTAATGTTTTTAGTGAATAACATAGTTATTAAAAATACAAGTTCATTTTCATTTCCTTTAAACTACTAAAATTTAGTTATATAGAATTTCAATCCCTATTAATCAAATTACAGGAATGTATTAGTCAGCTTCAGCTATCATAACAAAATTCCATAGACTGAGTAGTTTAAACAACAGAGATTAATTTTCTCATTGTTCTGGTAACTAAAAGTCTGAGACTAAAGTGACACCGAGGTTAAGTTCTGCTTGAAAGCTCTCTTCCTGGCTTGTCAACATCACCTTCTCACTGTGTCTTCACATGGAAGAGACAGAGAGCTCTGGGTGTCTCTTTCTCTTCTTATAAGCACAGTAATACCATCATGAGGGCCCCATCCTCATAACCTCATCTAAACCTGATTATCTCCTAAAGGTCCCAACTCCAAACACCATCATACTGGGAGTTAAAGCTTCAACATATGGAATTTAAAGAGAACTGAACACAATTCAGTCTATAGAATTAAGGGTTTTTTTTTTTCTTTTTTATTGGAGTGTAGTCAATTTACAATGTTATATCAATTTCTGGTGTACAGTATAAATTTTCAGTCATATGTATATACATATACATACATATACTCATTTTCATATTATTTTCCATTATAGGATTACTACAAGATACTGAATGTAGTTTCCTGTTCTAAATGGTATAAACTTGCTGTTTATCTATTTTATATATAGGAGTTAGTTATCTTCAAATCTCGAACTCCCAATTTATCCCTTCCCACCCTCTTCATCCCCAGTAAACAAATTCACAGGCATTATGTTTTATATTCAGAACTCTTAGATCTGAAATAGGTACAAGAATACATGTAAATAATCAAAGGGTTAAACATTTGACTTCAAATGGCTATTACTTAATCCATTGGCATTTATACAAAGAAACTAGCAGGGGGAAAAAAGAGTTGTTTATATCAAAATCTATAGATATTCCAAATATATTTAAATCATCATAATACCTACATTTGCATACTATTTTATAGATGTCAAAGTGCTTTCAGAGATATTGTCTTTTTTACATAACTAAATTGATAAACCTACTTTAGAACTTTTAATTTTTCTTAATATTCACATTTCAAAAAGTCTGTTTCTTAGAATTATAACGTTGTTTGTGGTTGCTTAAAATCCAAAGAAATAAGTAGACAAGTCCTCTGCTCTGAATCTTTGCTCTTTTAAAGCTGACATTAATATAACCTGTCATATTAAAGGACATTTTGAGTTGAGATGAAAACAGCCAAGCAATCCTCTTATTAAAGATCTCTCAACATAATCCTCTCTTATGCAGGTGACAAACTGACCTGAAGTTCCAGTTCTGAGCCAAGGCCTTCTCTTCATGACATATAGGTCAAAATGATAATTTTTACCTAAAGTTCACTCTTTACAGAAAATATTAGTCTCTGTCTCTTTCATGGGTATTTTATTTGATGTATTTCTGTAGAAGCTTAATATCTTCTGAAAGAGTACATGACTATTTCCATTCCTTTGTATTTGAATAATTTAAATATTTATAGTCAGAATGAAATTTGAGAAATGCAAATAAACTACATAAAATATTACATTTCAATAAGTAGCACATGTGGATTTTTTTCAGCTGCTCTTCACAGATTCCATAAGTATATCACTATCAGCAAACACTTTATTAGTATAAATTATCTTACGTCAGTAAATCTCTTACCATAAGGATTGTGAGTTGGTCTACAATTTGAAACTTTAATGTTACCTCTGAAAGAAAGGTCATTTTGGATACTTTTCACCAAACTGTGATTCTGATGGAACTAGGAAATAATGCAATCCAATTAAAGAAGTAAAATGATTGGAACTTATATTTAAAACACTCTCATGTGGAAGTATTAATGTAAAAAGAAAAATCAGCATACTTCTTCCATTTATTTTCTAAGGAGGGTTAAAGACATAATGTAGCTGGCTTATTTGAAAGTCATTCAAATTCTTAGAAAATGCATGAATCACACAATTTAATTTACAAAATCTGAAATGCTGTCATTCTTATACTTTATAGTGGGTAATCCTATTTCTAGATCTGTAAAATTGCTTAGAGTACATTTTGATTTAATAGTTGGAAGGAGTAAAAGAATCTAGTAACATCATTTTACTATTTTAAAATTTTTTTCTAATCAAATTTTCTTTAATCTTTGCTGTTTTAAGAGGGCCTTTACATTAATAAGTGGGGCAGAAATGGGAGTTCATATTTATTAAGTTAATTGCAAGGATGAATGAAATCATGTGTCAAAAGCCTTGCATCCCCCAGTGAATTCATGGGAAAAAATGATTTAAAGATTATCAAAGTGGTCCTTTATTTTAGAGGATAGTATTAAAAGTTAAAGATTATTTCTTTATATTTTGTATAATTAGAAAATTTATAGTCAGATGTTGAGTTTCCTGATTTAAATAATTATGCAGTTAATGAAGTAACTTAAATTGTCTTACTTCTCTACTCCAATTTACCAGATGCTTTTGTTTTGCCTGCCCCTGTCCTCCAAGCACATTCATTAATATCATGAACAGTCTCTTAGAGCCACTTCCAGACTTTTGAAAGTCATATAGGAAAGTGCATTTATTAAAAATGTAATCAAAGCTATGGGATTTTCTTGGCAATATCTGATCTGAAATACCCAGAATATGACACAGGTTTGGATGGAAATTCCAGGAGCCAAAGCACTGCCAATTCTAATGTAAATGTTCTTATGTGATTTTCAATTTCTATTTAAAAGATTTTAAATCATTTTACATGAAAACAAGTACAACAGTGTCAAGATAACTGCAAAAAGAATCAGAACAGAATTTGCCATATTTTGATTCTCAGAATTCTGATTGTGGGATGTCTCTTCCTTGTGACCCTGACCAGTTAGTTCATCTTGGCTCTCAAGCTGTTTCCTGGCTTGTTACATGGGGATGGAAACACCTAACTCATTTGATTGCTATGGAGATCTAATGGTATAAGCTTCATTTGCTTATTCTGCCACATCTGAGGACATGGATATATAATGGGAGGATATAAGATTTACATACTATGAATTGCAGTACTGTGAGATAATAAAACTCTGATGATACATGGATTATTTCTTAGATTTTAAAGGTCAAGTAATACCTACAATGTGAAATTACTATATTTTGCTATTTTGTTATATATTTCTCTGATATACATGACCCTAAATTAATTTCTGTCACAGAATTGTGGCACAGAGAACTTTTTGTGCAATAAATTGTCAATCTCTTGAGTTGCTTTTCAGAAGTATATTTTGATATAATTAAACATAATTAATAAAGATCTCTGCTTCTGTATGTCTTATTAGTCTAAATTTATCAACATCAAATGATACCAGCATGAAAATAAACCAGGCAGAGATTCATGTGTGGAGGAGTAGTGAAGAATGTAATAATGGCTTTTGCAAAATAATCACCAAACACCCTTCATTCACACCACATTTTTGGTGTCTCTCACTATCTGTACCATGATGCTTGTAAGGAAGAAAACACACACATACACCTGAAAAGGAGCAAAAAAAAAAAAAAAATTGCTGTACTTGAAAGCTCATTTGTAATACATTTAAAATATTAACTTTCTGCATCCCAAATTCTAGGATAAGATCCTTCTATTTTGTGCTATATACTGAGAGAGGCTTTTCTGTGCATTGTATCATTGTATTTTCACATATGCAGAAACTGAGACTTTAGATGTGCTAAAACACTTTGGACAAAACTATGAAGAAACAAAGCCAAGGTTCCTCTAGCGATGCCCAACAAAAAGCAAGCTATACAAGTGTCTACAAGGTAAAAGAAAGTGGAAAAGAAAAATGTATTATTTTAACATTAACAAATTCTCCAAGTCTGAATCTTGGAATAGATGGAAGGCAAGGAAGGCAACTTTATTGTATCTTCTATAGAGTGTTCACCTTTTGTGACATCACTTAATTCTAATGTGTACCTGAGTTAATAGTATAAAAATGTCAGGATTAAAAAATGAATTATTAATCCCTTCTGTCTCCCTCCTAGCAGTTATCAATTAAAGCATTGGTTTACAAATGCATTTTCTCCATGAATTATTGAAATTTTACAGGAAATTTTACATTTCAACTCTCAATCCTACGAAGGACAGAATTTATTTTATCAACTTTGAAAATTTTAAATACCATGACTTTTTTTTTGAAATTTAAGAGAAAAAAAAATGATACACAAAGTCTAGATTTCACAGAAAGGAAAGGGAAGGGGAGACGGAAATTGTCATGGTCCAATTCATGTATCAGGAAGGTCAAGGGTCATGAAATTCAGAATAAAGCAGGGGCATCTCCATTTTTTTAGTCTGTTTTGCAATTTGTATTTTACAGAATATTGTTTGGTTAATAAAATGTCTGGATCTTACCAACTTACAACTTCATGGATTTCTTGAACTCCTCATTGTAGAATAGAGGAAGTAAAGCATCCGTAGATTATGGGTTCCAGAATTTCTGGCACTCTAAAATTATAAGCTCTAGTCATTTGGCATATGGCTTGCTAGGTTGCTGCCTCATCCTCATGGACATTTCCTTTTATCTGGAATTCCTGAGATCCATGAGGTCAACTTGTATTTTCCAATCCATCCTGGCCTTGTTCACTTCCACTACTGAGTTCATATCATCATTTCCTGGACAATGCCTTCTCTTCAAGCTCTCCTTCCTCTTCCCATATACTCAGTACATCAGAATTTTATTTCATGTCTTTGTTATTACACTCAGTCTTCTCTTATTTAGGGACAGAGCACTCAATTATTGCATTCCTCCTTTGTGAGCTGTATACAAAGTTTTCCTTGAACAAAATTGTCTCCCATTTCTTCAGTGAGTAACATACTTTTCCTTCAAATGACAGAAAATAAAAATACTACCTATTTTGATCATAGATCCTTTAGTATTGTATGTAGATGGTCATCCACCATTATATCTTCCACAGATATTAATTAAAGTTTGGTATCATATTTTAAAAAAAATACTTCCTTATTTCTATGCACAACCCACCCCTAGTTTATCTTCCAAAATAATATAGTACTTCGGGGTTCCTTCTTTAAGGAGAGTGGGGTATGACCGAGCAGAAAAAGGAAAGCAGAGAGAGTCTCTGCATATATATTTCCAAAACTTTATACCTTTGGGAAGATTATGCTAGCCATATTTGAGGAAAAAAAAAACTGGGGCAGAGAAATTGTTTCTGAGGAAAAAATCATGATGAATAAGAAAAGTAATGAGAACAGAGAATTAGACAGGATTTGTAGGGAGCTGGACCATGCTTTCCTGGCTGGATGCTTGTGGATACATTAGAGATGTGGAGTCTGAGAACAAAGGAGTCTCTACTCTATATGCTGGGTTACAGACCTAGGGAAACAATAATACTGTGAGAGAAGGAACAGTTGAGTGAATGCTTGGCTTGGCAGTATGGGGTCATTGACAGCTTACATTTATTAATGAACACCTAAGAGGGACAGATCTTCCCCAACCAAATACACTTATAACCTTGGATGTACCTGTGGTCCTAGGATTTAGTCACAACTCCAGAGAAAAAAAAGTGCAAAAATTCTCAGGATTACACTTTTCCTTCCCGATGGAATAGAGTTTAAAAACATAAATTGAGTTTGGCTATAATAATGCTTGTGTCTGTAATCTCTCTCTCTCTCTTTCTCTGACAAACTATAAGCCTCTTAAATGCACAAGCTGCATCTTAATCATTTTTGCATTCTCTTGTCTGATTTCATCAATAAATTATTAATAAATAAACAAATAATAAATGAATACAGGCTATAAGCTAGGAGGTAGAAATATTATGTAAACTTTAAACCTCAAAGTTAGAACACAGATGAGTTCATTGCTCAGAAGTGATAAACTGATTATTAGTTGAGAAACAGATTTCTATTATGTGGTGCTTCATGGACTACATTATTCAGAAACACCTTAACAGGTTTCATTTATCATTTACCTGCATTCTATGAGCCATTCTAGGAAAGCTATTCTTTTGAATACATAGTTCATGACTTCACCACTTGCCTTCCAATAATGCAATGAAATAGAGTACTGTGGATATTCTGAGTCATCTTCCTGACACTGCTTTAGAGAAATTGCTGATGAAACTTAGAAAAGACTAAAAATACTTGCATGTATAAAGGAGATTGAGAAATGTATAAAATATATCTATTATAAATTAAATATATTTTAGAATTATTATTTTAATACTAGGCATTGATAAAAAGAATGTTTTAATTTTTTATAAACTTAACTATGATTTTCTAAAACCTCAAAGAGAATAAAAGTTTTAGTAATAGATGAGGGCCCCTAGAAGTTCAAAGGGTAATTATTAAAACATGTTTTAAACTTAAAATAGCTGTTAGACTTCATATTTTAAGCAATGTTATAAATTACAATCCGCTATGATTTTCCCCTCTAAATTAAATTCTTATCCTGTAAGTGATGGAGGCTTTGACCAGAATAATCTCAAATAACTTTGAGATTGTCTTATAGGATGTCTAATTCCCACAGTGGCTCATTGTAATTTCAGCATTACAATGTGAAGAGCTGCTGTCTCTGTAGGAAGCGGGCCACTGCTGTGATCCTCTGAGGCAATTTATTTTAACTTGACCTCTTGTCAGGAGAAGTATTCCACTCTTTTTCTCTCTTCAATAGTTTCAGGTTATGTCTAGGATAAGTCAGCTTATTTAAAGCAAAGAGATAGAAGCAACAGCAGCTCTCTTTTGCTGACGCTCCCACCTATTCCGTACCTTAAGGAATAACTGTTCTTATTCTGTTGACCTACTTGACCACACTTAGTTTTGTTAGTAATTATTATTTTTAAAAATTCAAAAGATATTTAAAATGAAATTAAAATTTCTTAAAGATATTGTTTACCTTAGAAAAAAGATAAACTAATACCATATGCAACTTGATTTAAATTAAGTAAAATAAATTTTATTGAAGACCATGATTTATAGCAGAGAGATTTTACTTGTGATAACCACAGTCAGAGAGACAGCCAAAATCAGATACTAGGAAAAATACAGTGGATTATTTTTTATTACAGTGAAAATGTGTTAAATATCTGCTACTCACTCGTGATTCTATACAGCTCTAGGAAAATGATGAAAAAAATCACAGATGCAAACTGTAGCTCCAAATAATTTGTGGCAATGATGAAACATTAGTGAAGAATATAAGATAGAACAGAATTAATCACTAAATTACCTAATACAGGGAGTATAAATGCAGATTGAGAAGGTTTAAATCCATTCAATGTAACTATAGACTAGATAAGATTTGAGGCAAGCTTTGGAAGATGGATGGGGTTAGAAATAGACAAATGGAAAGAATAGGACATTGTAGGTAAGTATGCAAAAAGATCAGAAGTGGTGAGACAGGAAAGAACATGGCCGACAAGATACAATGAGATGAGGAAATCAGCTTAACTGGGGGAAAATGAAGTGAATTATGGAGGACTTTCAAAACCATTCAAAGAAATATTGATCTAAAAAGCTGATACCTAGAAAGATGACAACAACATCTACATTGTTTAATGGCCTGATGGTAATAATGCTGATCTTCATGAACTTGCCAATAATAATATAGAGCATTTGTACCACCTGCCAAGCACAGTTCTATGGTTTTATATAACTTTATTTAATCCTCACAACATCTTCTGATATCAGTAAGATGCTAACTTTACAAATGATGAACTAGAAAATGTTTTAGGTTATATAGTTCTAAAAGTTAGAATAGAGATTTTACACCAGATGTGTACATATAAACAGTAACTAAAGTTCTTATTAAAAAATACAGAAAACCTTAAATGGGAGGTAATTTAACAGAGTATATAAGAGAAATTAGACTAAATTGAAAATAATTTTTGTTTGAGTAATATAAGCTATTTCCAGAATCACACATGAAAAAAATCATGGCTTATAATTTGTCTGAATTTCATTATAATAAATCAGTGTTTCTCAAAACGGAGACAGTTAGTTATTTGAATCTTCATAAACTTTGTTGTTCATTAAATAATAAAAATAACACAGCATAAATTGTTGGGTTCATTTAAATTAAATAAATCAGAATATTTGGCAGTCACAAGAAGAACTGTAGCATGTATTAATAATACCTATAGTAGCATGCAAAATAAACATCATTCCTGGTACACATATACAATGAGATTGAAAATAAAGATTTCTGTAGACATCATGGAGACCCAAATAATGGGTTTCATGAGACTGATATGACTCTGCTACAACTCTGACCATGAAAACTTGAAGCCTTAGAAAAGCCTGGAAAATCTTTGGAACACTATCTGGACAACTGAAACAATTCTCCCTGTTCCTGGGGAAATTCTCATGGTTTGCAGGGGGAAAGTTTACCTTTGTGGATTTCCTCACGTATGATGTCTTAAAGTAGAGCCTTATGTTTGAGTCCAGGTGACTGGATGAACTTCCACATCTGAAGGATTTCAGGCTATTTTGTGAGATTTTGCAGAAAATAGCTGCCTACGTGCGGTCTGACCACTTTTTCAAGATGACCATCAACAACAAGATGGCTCAGTGGGGCGATAAGAGTACATGCTGAGCAGAAGGCAGGCTTGAATGGCTTGTCTTGTTCTATCCTGTTCTTAGTGGGCTTGAGTTCTATCCTCTCTTCTCTTTTGAGTATATAGCATTTAAGCTAAAAAAAAAAGCCAAAAACTATTATACTATGTTTATGTAATTTTGTAATTTAATTTATACACTCACACACACATATATAACATATATATATATAATTGATCTGATTATAAGCCTACAATATCCTAATTCTGTCTGACTGCCTTCCCAGAAGTATCCATGATTCTCAGGTAGATGTAAATATTTCCTATCATGCATTTACATTTTAAGAAGAAACAGTGTAATTTAAAATACATGAAATTGCTTTGGAAATTCAAACTATTATACTAAATATTTAATTTTATAACAAATTTAGACTTACTGTTATGCCAAGACTTTGAGATTTTTCATGTGGACTCATACAAATATAGTTCATTATTTTTTACTGCCTTTCAATATTCAGCTTATGAAAAATTGAAGCTTATCTATCCAGTCCTCTACTGAGATAGAATTGGGTTTTTTAATCCCTATTATTTTCTGACTTCATCTTAGTAAGGTTATATTTCTCACATTTAATAGAGATACTCTAGATATACCCACTAATGGAATTGTTGAACTGGAGGAAATACACATTCAACTGTATTAGGCAATAAAAATTTGATATACCAATGTATATCAAAAGTGAATGAGAGTTGCTGCTTATACTCCGTCATGATAATAATAATTACCCAAATTGAACATGTTTGCCACTATAGATATGAAATGGTAGGTCAGTGTTACTTGAGAAAACTATGAGATAATTCAAATGAGAAAACTATAAAGATCATTCCATTATTGTCCATTCCAGCTTCTTATTCCTTAAATTGACTGTTTTCAACATGGCTGTTTCTCTCTCATTTATTTTGCTTTGGGAAAGTTTATTACATATTTTGACTTAAAAATCTCATGGAAAATGTAATTTATGCGTTGTCTTTTATTTTTGGAAGATGTGTCAAGGCTAATTATATCAAATATTTTTTAATGTAAAGTATAGTGGAAAAAGAAATGTTAATTTATTGAGTAAAATTTTAAGGGCCAGACATCACTGTAGCTACTTTTAAAAAAATTGAATTATAGCTGGTATGCAATATTGTATTAGTTTCAGGTGTATAACTAGTAATTTGGCATTTATATACATTACAAATTGATCACAACAATAAGTCTAGTAACTATCTGTCATCATACAAGGCAATTACAATATCATTGACCATACTCCCTATGCTGAACATCATATCCCCATGACTTATTTAAACTATAACTGGAAGTTTGTAATTTTTAATCCTCTTCACCAGTTTTATACAACTCCCCACATCCCTCTCCACTGGTGACCACCAGTTTGTTTTCTGTATTTATGAATCTATTTCTGTCTTATACATTTGTTTTGTTTCTTTGATTCTACATACACACATGGTATTTGTCTTTCTCTGACATATTTCACTTAGCATAATACCCTCTAGGTTCATCCATAGTGTCACAAATGGCAAGAATTCATTTTTATTTAAGGCTGAGTGATATTCCATTATATTTATAAACTACATCTTCTTTATTCATTGGCTATTGATGGGCACTTAAGTTACTTCCATATCTTGGCTATTGTAAATAATGCCACAGTGAACAAAAGGATGTACATATCTTTTCAACTTAGTGTTTTCATTTCCTTCAGATAAATACACAGGAGTGGAATTGCTGAATCATATGATAGTTCTATTTTAATTTTTAAAGAAACTTCTATACAATTTTCTATAGTGGCTGCATGAATTTACATTCCCACTAACAGTACATGAGGGTTCCCTTTCCTCCAAATCCTTACCAACACTTGTTATTTCTTGCTTTTTTGATAATAGCCATTCTGACAGATGTGAGGTGGTATCACATTTTTTTAAAGAAACAATATGATTATTCATAATCCTCATATGGTAAATTCAGAAGGAATGCCTTAGTTGTTATTGTTTTTTCAGCACAAATTATTTTTGGGATTTGAACCAACAGACTAAGCAATAAGGGTTTTGACTTTATTGAGTATAATCACATTAGTTCAGGATCTGCCTGCAGCTGCTGGATCCAAGCTAAGTAAGGAAGCTTCTGAAGAACGTCTCCTCCCAGGAATCCTCCAGCATCTCCCATAATTGCACTTAGGTTAGCTTACCAAGTTTATGATGTTCACTTTTTGGTTCATCTTCTTTTCCATTAATCTCTTGATCAACTTGTTTTATGCATTCTGGTATGCTTAAGTATTCCATGGGGGCAAGTTCCACTATTACTGTGAAATTAAAGATGTAATTTTAATTTTTGGCTGATCTTTGAGGTAATAAATTATCTTGTAATAGCCAGAAGTGTTCTGATGAACCAAGAGGGATGTGGTTTTGATTTGAATATGTTGATGATTAGTAATGTTGAGCATCTGTAATGTATTATCCATTTCTATGTCTTCTTCAGAAAAAATGTCTGTTCAGTTCTGTCCATTTTAAAATTTTTCAAGGATTAAATTGTGTCAGTTCTTTATAGATTTTGGATATTAACCCTTATCAGCTATATTGTTTTTAAATATCTTCTGCCATTCAGCTCAGTTGCCTTTTCATTTTGTTGATAGTTTCCTTCCTGTGTAAAAAAAATTTTTGGGGCGGGGGGTTGTTGTTGATTTTTGCTTTTGTTTCCCTTGCCTAAGGAGGCAGATGCAAAAAAATATTGCTAAGACCAGTGTCAAAAAAGTGTACTGCCAATATTTTCTTCTAGGAGTTTTATGGTTTTAGGTCTTAAATTTAAGTCTTTAATATATTTTGAGTAATTTCTGTTTATGGTATAGAAAGTGGTCAAGTTTCATTATTTTGCATCTAGCTGTCCAGTTTTCCCAGCACCATTTACTGAAGAGATTGTCTTTTCTCCGCTGTATATTCTAGGCTCCTTTTTTGTAAATTCATTGACTATGTAATCATGGTCAATTATTTGGGGTTTTCTATTCTGTTCCATTGACCAATATGTCTGATTTGTGTCAATATCATGCTGTTTTGATTACTGTGGCTTTGTAGTACAGTTTGAAATCAGGCGTCATGATACTTTTGTTCTGCTTTCTCAAGATTGCTTTGGCTACTCTGAGTCTTTTGTGCTTCAGTACAGATTTTAGAATTATTTGTTTCAGTTCTGTTAAAAATGCCATTGAAATTTTGATAGATATTGCATTGAATTTTTAATTTGCCTTGTGAAATATGATCATTTTAACAACTTTAAAAATATTATATTTATTTTTTATTGAAGTATAGTCAGTTACAATGTGTCAATTTCTGGCGTAGAGCATAATATTCCAGTCGTGTGTGTGTATGTATACACACATACATACATACATATATTTATTTTCATATTTTTTCATTAAAGGTTTAAAAGATATTGAATATATTTCCCTGTGCTATACAAAAGAAATTTGTTTTTTATCTATTTTTAGATATAGTGGTTAACATTTGCAAATCTCAGACACCCAGATTTATCCCTTCCCACCCCTTTTCTCCTAGTAACCATAATATTTTTCACTACGTCTACGAGTCTGTTTCTCTTCTGTTGATGAGTTCATTAGTGTCCTCTTTTTTCTTTTCTTCTTCTTTTTTTTTTTTTGATTCCACATATGAGTGATATTATATGCTATTTTTCTTTCTCTTTCTGGCTTTCTTCACTTAGAATGATGATCTCCAGGTCCATCCATGTTGCTGCAAATGGCATTATTTTAGTCTTTTTTATTGCTAAATAGTGTTCTAGTGTATAAATATAGCACATCTTCCTTATCCAGTCATTTGTCAATGGACATTTATGTTGCTTCCATTTCTTGATTATTGTAAATAGTTCCGCTATGAACAATAGGGGCCATGTATCTTTTTGAATTATGGTTTCCTCCAGGTACATGCCCAGGCAGGAGATT
This sequence comes from Camelus bactrianus, assembly GCF_048773025.1. Lineage (NCBI taxonomy): Eukaryota > Metazoa > Chordata > Mammalia > Artiodactyla > Camelidae > Camelus > Camelus bactrianus. Next base: position 28,380,951 of record NC_133552.1, on the reverse strand, counting down.
CCTGGATCATATGGTAAATCTATTTTCAGTTGTTTTTTTTTTTTAAGAAACCTCCATACTGTTTTCCATAATGGTTGCACCAGACTACATTCCCACCAGAAGTGTAGGAGGATTCCTTTCCTACACACTCTCTCTAGCATTTATCACTTGTGGACTTTTGAATGATGGCCACTCTGACTGGTGTGAGGTGATATACTTCACTGTAGTTTTGATTTGCATTTCTCTGATAATTAGTGGTATTGAACATTTTTTTCATGTGTCTATTGACCATTTGTATGTTTTCATTGGAAAATTTCTGGTGTAGGTCTTCTGCCCATTTTTGGATTGAATTGTTGTTTTTTGTTATTAAGTTGTATGAGCTGTTTATATATCCTGGAAATTAAGCTTTTGTCAGTCACAGCATTTGCAAATATTTTCTCCTACTGTGTAGGCTGTCATTTTGTTTTGCTTATGGTTTCCTTTGCTGTGCAAAAGCTTGTAAGTTTAATTAGGTCCCATTTGTTTATTTTTGCTTTTATTTCTATTGCATGGGTAGACTGCCCTAGGAGAACTTGCTAAGATTTATATCAGAGAATGTCTTTTCTATGTTTTCTTCTAGGAGGTTTATAGTGCCTCTTCTTATGTTTAAGTCTTTAAGCCATTTTGAGTCTATTTTTTTGTATGGTGTGAGGGATTGTTCTAACATCATTGATTTACATGTGGCTGTCCAGTTTTCCAAACACCGCTTGCTGAAGAGACTGTCTTTTATGTCTTTTATCCATTGTATATTCTTGACTCCTCTGCTGAAGACTAATATTAATTCTTCCAGTCCATAAGCATAGTATACCTTTTTATTTATTTGTGTCATCTTCAGTTTCTTTCATCAATGTCTTATAATTTTGAAAGTACATGCCTTTCACCTCCTTGGTTAAATTTATTCCTAGGTGTTTCATTCTTTTTGATGTAATGGAAACGGGATTGTTTTCTTAATTTATCTCTTGGATAGTTGTTCATCAGTGTATATGAATGCAACTGATTTCTGTATATTAATCTTGTTTCATTTGAATTTAATGAATTTATATATTAACCCTAATAGTTTTTTTGTGAAGTCTTAAATAGAGTTTTTATACATGCATATCTCATTTTGTTGAACTTGGCCTTATTGCACTTTGCAGGTATTGCATTTTTTTACAAGTTGAAGCTTTGTGGCAACCCTATGTTGAACCAGTCTATTGAAGCCATTTTTCTAACAGCATTATTTTTAATTAAGATATTTACATTGGTTTTTAGACAGAATGTTAGTCACACTTAATAGACTACAGTATAGTGTAAACATATGTTTTCTATGCACTGGGAAGCCAAAAAAAATGTGTGATTCACTTTATTGTGTTAGCTGCTTTACTACCGTGGTCTGGAACCAAACCTGCAATATCTCCAAATTATACCTCTACAGTATCATGTTATCTGCTAATAATGACAGTTGTACTGCAGTGTATAATGCCCTTCTTTGTCTCTTGTTCTTTGTTCCATGATATGTCTAAGCATTGCTACCCTAGCTTTTGCTTTGTTTCCATTTGCATGAAACATCTTTTCCCATCCTTTCACTCTCAGCTTCTGTGTGTCTTTAGATCTGAAGTGAGTCTCTTATAGAGAGCAATTATATGGGTCTTGTTTTTGTATCCATTTATTCACCTTATGTCTTTTGATTGGAGTATTCAGTTCATTAACATTTAAGCTAATTATTGATGGTATTTAGTTATTGTCATTTTGTTAAATTTTTTCTCGTTGTTTTTGTAGTTTCTTTCTGTTCCTTTCTTCTCTTGTTCTCTCTTCTTGGGATTTGATGACTTTCTTTAGTGTTATTGTTTGTATTCCTTTATTTTTATTTTTTATGTATCCATTTTAGATTTTGGTTTGTGGTTACCATGAGATTCATATATGCCAAACTGCATTTATAGCAGTCTATTATAAGCTGATAGGCACTTAAGTTCAAACACATTCTAAAAGCCTTACATCTTTACCTCCCCACATGTTTTATATTTCTGATGTCATATTTACATCCTTTCATTTTGTGTTTCATTTAGCTAATTAGTTTAGATAGAGATACTACTTTTATCTTAAACCTTCATACTAGCTTTACGAGTGCAACTACTTACCTTGCTGCTTTTCAAATTACCTTGAACTTTTGCCATTTTAATTATGCTCTGTTTTGGTATAGACCTCTTTAGTTTCTTCTTGTTTGGCACTTTATTTACCTTTTTGACCTGAATATATGTTTTCTTCCCCAGGATAGGAAGCTTTTCAGCCATTATTTCTTCAAACAAGTTTTCTACAACTTTCTCTCTTCTTTTGCTAGGAGCACTATAATGTGAATATTAGTACACTAATGTTGTCTCAGAGGTTTCTTTAACTACCCTCATTTTTTAAAATTCTTTTTTCTTTTTTTGGCTCTGATTGGATGATTTACACTTCCCTGTTTTTTAGATTGCTGATCTGTTGCTCTGCATCCTCTAATTTGCTGTGGATTCCCTGTAGTGTGTTTTTCATTTCAATTATTATGTTCTTCAGTTCTGATTGTTCTTTTATTATATTTTCTGTCTCTTTGTTCTCAGAGTTCATCCACTCTTTGCCTAAGTTCAATGAGCACCATTATGACTATTATTTTGAACTCTTTAGCTGGTAAATTGATCATGCCAGTTTTTCTTATTTTTGCCCTGAGGTTTTGTCTTGTTCATTTGTTTGAAGGGTCTTCCTTTGTCTCTGCATTTTGTCTTACTCTCTGTGTTCATTTTTATATATTAGGTATATCACCCACATCTCTCAGTAATGAAAGAATAGGCTTATGCAGAAGGTGTCTTGTGGGGCTCAGTGGCACAACCTCTCTTGGCTAGGAGAGCTAAGTGTTCCATCAGTGTCCCTTTGTGAGTTGCATGTGCCTACCACTTTGTTGTGGTTGGGCTGCAATTGCTGTGGGTGCACCGGTGTGCAAGGTTGACCCCAGGGCAACTGGGTGCAAGGCTTGACCATCACTGCTGTAAGTTTACTAGTGGACAGGGCTGGCCCCAGATGCAGGTGGCTCAGTGGTCTGGCTAGGGCTGTTATGGACACATTATTGTGTGTGGTTGGCTCCCTGGAGTAGAAGCTGCTTTGGAGGTGTGCAGGCAATGACCAGGGCTGCCCAGCAGGTGGAGTGGGTTGGGGATCTCTTTGGAGGGGCCAGCTGGGACATGCAATTTGGGCAGGGCAAGTCCTCAAAAGAAACAGGAACAGGGCACATGGTGTTATCTAGGCTGATGGAGAGTGACAGAAAAGGCACCTGCCAATGCTGAGCAAACTAGGTGGAAGAAGAATAAAAAGAAATGGCCCCCACCAACATTTCTATCTCCAGAGAAAGTTCCACCAGATCCCTGTCCCTCCAAAACGTACCATAAATTTAGTTACCAGATCTCCTTCTTGTATGTCTCAGGCACTTTTCAAACTACTGACTCTGAGCTTGGACTTGAAGCAAGTGAGATTGTGTGCAAGCCGTTGCAGAGCAGTCTGTCCCCTATAGCTCTCCAGGTCTCTTGGACAAAAGCCCCACTGACTTTCAAAGCCAGATGTTATGGTCTCATCTTCCTGATTCAGGTCCTCCAGACTGGATACCCTAATGTGGGACTCATATCCCTTGCTTTTTAGAGGAGACATCCACAGTTGTGATATCCCTTCAGTTTGTGGGTTGCCACTGTTGGGGTGTGGGTTCTGACTAGACCGCTTCTGTGCCCCTCCTACTCATCTTGATGTGGCCTTTCCTTTATACCTTTAGTTGTAGAAAATCTGTCTGCTCCTCCCCAGGTTGTTCTCAGAGATAGTTGCAAATTTTTGGTGTGTCTGTGGGAAGAGGCAAGCTCAGGATCTTCCTACTCTGCCATCTTGATGCAGACTTCCATGGTAGTAACTTTTGGATGTTATTTCCCTTTAATTTCATATTAAACCTCCAGGCTATGCATTACTACTGCTTCTTTGCTGATACTGATGTTGAGGTTCAGAGATGCTAAGTAACTTGTCAGGAGCTTTGTGTCTATGAAGTAAAGGAGAAAAATCTCATACACATTTTATTTGACTCCATAGCCCATAGCTTTTTAGCAAAACAAACAATGATCACAGTTTTAACTCTTTAAAATGTATTTAAATAGATTAATTAATTTTAAACTCATTTAATTATAGGGATAATTAAGGTATGTATTACTAACTCTACTACATGGTATTACATATATGTGAAATTAAAAAAAAAGTTGAACTCATTAAAACAGAGAATAAAAAAGTGGTTGCCAAAGTCTTGAGTGGGAAATAGGGAGAGGCTGGTAAAATGGTACAAACTTTCATCTGCAAGATGAATAAGTTTGAGAATCTAATATATAACATGGTGGCTATAATTGATAGCAATGTATTATATAATTGAAATTTGCTAAGAAAGTAGAACTTAAGGATTCTCATCATTAAAAAAATAAAGGGGTGAATGAATATATGAGGTGATGGATGTATCAACTCAGTGGAGGTGGATTCTTTCACAATGTATACATATATCATATCATCACCTTGTATATTTTACATATCTTACAAATTAATTTGTCAAGTGTACCTCAACAAATTGGAAATTTAGAATTGTAAATAATTTTTTCTAAAGTTACTGACAAGGTGCAATTAGAATTCAGATATTGTAACCCCTGAATTCAGTAGTCCTTCCATTTAACTTACCTGAAGCTAAAAGTAGACTAATATATTGACATAAAATAGCATTGGTGATACATATGCTAAATATTGCTGACAAATAACACATTTTTCAATAAACCCTGAATGTATAACATATGCTATGAGGGTGAGGGTTACATAATTTAGCCTTGATACCAATATATTTGACCTATATTACTAATGTTTTCTTAATTGACATTATATGACTTTTACATAGTAATATTTAATTTCAGAGGTATATAAATTCTTGCAAATATTAATTTTTAAATTAAAAGTACTTTTTGAACTGTGAGTTTTACATTAAAAGAGAAAGATTTACAAATTCAGAGATTAGATGGTAAAAAATAAAAAGAATCAAATAAAGCAAAAGAAAAATTACATATGCCAGAAAAAAATGTTGTAAATTACTCATCTAAACCATTTTCATATTTTAAATAAAATTCTGAGACTCAAATAAGTTATGTGCTTTCTCTTTTATATAGTCAGTTGATGGAGGATTGAGAACTTAGTCTTTTGAATTTTAAGTAAAATGGTCTTTTAACACATATTATTTTGGCTTTGTTTCACACTCAGTTTTGAACAGAAACTTGTATGTTTCAAGTACAATAATATAGTACAATAATAATGTACAATAACATAGTATAATAACTAATAATGTAGTACAATAACTAATAAAACCATTTAGGACTTTTCCTTCTGAGTTTTCCCTCTAAGTTTCATAAAATAATTGAGTGGCTTCAGGTCAGCCACTCTACTTTCCAAGATCTCCTAGGAACATCAGAAATTCAGGATATGTTAAGACTTGTAAGTAACAGAATCCATGAAATATACACATAGCAAACTTTAAATAGATATACCATATAAAGTTAGTAAAACTTTATAATTTACTTGTACAATTTTCTTGTTGCAGTTTATCAAAAATTCCCTGACTTCTACTTTAAAAATTGAGAAATGTATTGTTTAGGAGAGGAATTTTATGTTTGATGTGACTTTTTTAATTTTTCAGTTCATGTGTTTCTGCCATTCAGCATATTTGAGATTATTTTTATTTTATTTTGCTGATCTTGAAATGTGAATGTAATTTAATAAATATAATAGATGGCTCTAATTGTAAATCTGTCAGTTACATTTTTAAATAATGCTTAGTTTAAAATATATTTAATTTCACTGTCTTTTACTATTTAAAAGATATGTAGAAGGTGACAATAAATATGTTATAAATTTAGTGAAAATATATCCTTGCCCTTGCATTATTTTCCAGGTAATGTTATGTTTAAAAATTAAGACATTGCTGATAAGAATTATAATTGGAAGGACAGTTATCTATCTGAGAATATCATTCTTTTTCCTAAACTTTGGTTTGAAAAAAAATCATTAAACATTTTTACTCCACATTTACCACATCCTGAAACTCCATGATTACTTTGAAGGTGTGGGGGAAACAATTTAAAGAAATGTTATTCTGAGCAAACTTCATCCTTACTTAATTTTGACAAGTGTGAAGACATGTTTCATCTCTACTGATTTAAAGCTATTGGATTTGATTTATATTTTCATGCAGAACTTTGGAGAATTTTGTTTTCAAGCTCTGAAGAAAAACTGAACCCACCAGACTTTGAAAAGCAGCAGTAGACATAATAAAATCCTTCAATGTTTCCACACAGCCTCCAAGATAAAATCCCGACTCCTTTGTGTGGCAAGAAAGTTCTACCTCCATAACTCAGAAACACTCAGTTTCTCCCACTCCTGAAGAAGCCATAGTCCCAGCCATACATGATGACTTACTGTTCCCAAACACACAAGGCTGTCTCTTCCATGTAGACCTGATCAGGCTTCACTCCTACTCACAGTGCGTTCTTTTCTCTAAAAAGATTTCTCTATCAACACTTCCACATCACTGGGGAAATTAATTAACATTAATGAAGTCCCTGTGTGCTTGAATGCTGTAGCAAGATGAAGCCCAAAGAATATCACAAAAAATCAAGCTATGGAAACAAATGAACCCACTTCCGAATATTAAAATGGCACTTCATTCCAAAATATCTATGGGATTTCTGGGAACTTTTTCATCTAGAGCTCTTACTGACCAGATCTGTTTTTACTTTGAGCTTTAAATTGATATTATGTGACACAGTTGATATTTAATGCACATGAAATTGAGTACTTCAGAAAGTGATATATTAAGAGCACTGGGAAAGACATTCTAAATAAAAAGTAAACAAACAAACAAACAAAAACCTCAAATGGGAATGTACCAAATTGTGTTAACCAGGTGAGAATAATTATATTATTTGAATTAAGCCCCCTGCTCCAATGCTTATATGTAGAGAAAGGATTCCTTTGTGAGGTTTTTGTTTGTTTGTTTTGTTTTGTTTAAGGGGTGGATGGAGGAAGAAGAAAACCAATTAGACTGTAACAGTTAACATTTTCATAATGTATTCCAGCTGAGACAAAGTGAAACTCAGGAAAGGATAGTATATTAAATATGGCCAAAAATGGACAGATTTATGGTATACAATTTAGACAGTTTATGGATGGATTGATTTGAGAGAGATGAAAGTAGGTAGAGGAAATAAAGATGACTTCCACATTTCTTGCTTGAGCAGTTGGGTGAAAGCAATCCCATTTTCTGAGAGGTAAAAGACTAATGTGAAAATTAGAATTTGGAGAAGAGAAGAGATTGCAGAAACTTAGAGTGAGTTCATGCATGGTGAACAATAAGTATTTTAGTAAACATAAGTAAAGTCGCTTATAAAATAAATTACCTTTGTATAGGGCCTTATGAGAGCAATGCAAATATCAAAAATATTGCTATTGTGGAAATATATTTCAATGGAAATCAAGAATTCATTTTCTTCAAAAAGTTGCAACCCACCATTATTATGCCAGCAAATTATTTCTGTAATATCTGATAGACTGAATTTTAACATAATTCCAGCACTTCCTTTTTGAATATACACATGACTCTGAGAAAAAAACAGAATCAACTTGGATATAGTAATTAATTATAAAATATAACTCCAGAAAATATCTATTAGAAAAACCCATTTACCCTTAAGGGTTTTAGAAAATTGCTCCCAATAGTGCTTCTAAGGATTTCATATCTTTACAAAGCAGCATATTAAATATGGGGTTGTAGTCACTAGCACAATTCATTGAGGAATTTGAAAAATATAGAGCAGTTCATAAAAGAGAATCTTCAAATCAAAGAGACATGTAACATTTCGAATTAAAATTAACTGATGTGAAAATTATCTACAAAGATTCTCACATTTTACTTTTACTCAAAAAGTAAATGATTATTTTAATAGTGAAAACAAAAACATTAGAAAAACAACAAAATCAAAACAGCATAACTTTAATATCTTTAATAGATAAATGAAAAAGTACTGAACAGAAATCAGTCTATGAAATGAAGAATAACTCTATTTTCTTCTATCTCATAAGTAAATAAATAACAAGTTTTTCATTAATGATAAACTTTGAAAGGCATCTGAATATTTTTGGAGCAATTTCTGATAACCTTCCCAGTGGACCACTGGTTGCTTCCTGAGCCCACTCAGGGCCTTTTGTTTTGGATTGGGTGTTACAACAATTCTATCTATATTTCCAAAATACTAAGATATTGTCTATAAACATGTCAGTCTTATTGTAAGTATATTTATAAAAATACATATATGTGATGCATAATTCTAGTGTCCCTTCTTATCAAAAGAATCTCTTCTTATAACACCGCCAATGAAGCACAAGTTGTTTGTTTGTTTGTTTGTTTTATTTTCTCCAGATCAGTCGATCTGCCTTACCAGAACTGAATGTGTGTGTTTAATGTGGACAGGAATTCTCCATTTTTTAGAAATTTATCTTTTCTGGGACCCAGTTCACTCATGAAATTCAAATCCTTTTTGTAAAAAGAAGAGAAAATTTCTATATCTTTTGCAAAAATAATTTGAATTCCATGAGTGAAATAAGTCCCAGAAAATTCCTTGGTTTTTTTTTTCTGGATAGAACTATCATAGATATTGAATATATATTGACTGTATTAATAAGCAAGTGAACAAGTGGATGGAAGACAGGCTTTCCTGCTTCTGCTCTTCCCCCAACCACATTTATGTTCAACACATCATCTACTATCCTGTTAACCTAAAAGTCAAATCATGTCATTACTCTGGCTCAAACACCTCAATATAGCTTCCCACCTTACCCTGAGTAAATTCTAGTCATTACTTTGGCCTACAAGGCTTAATAAGATTGAATACTGATTCCTCCTTAAACTTCACCTCCTTCCAGCCTACCCTTGCTCTCTTTGCTCTAGCCCTCCATCCTCCTTACTCTTACCCAACCTACTATAAATATCCCAGATGAGGACCTTTGCACTCTGATTTTTGCACTCTTTACCTAAATGCCACTCTGTTGCCACCTGCAAGGTATTTACTTAATTATAAACTTCTCAATGAAACTTTTTCTGACCACTCTGTTTAGCATATCCTCCATCATTCTCTGTCTCCATTCTCTGCTTGATTTTTCTCCACAGTATGCATCATCATCTAGCACTTCACAAATTTACTTCTTTTACCTGATTTTCTATCTTTACAGACTATAGTGTATACATATTCCAAGTGGATAGTTTTTGGTCTTCTATAGCTCTCAGAATAGTAGCACATAGTAGGTATGCAATAAATATTTTTGTATGAGTGAATGAATCAAGCCAACTATCCTAGCCAAATATCCTTTGAATATTCATACAATTATTTTTGTAAATTAACCCAGAAGATATATAGTTATTTTAATTGAAACAATGAATATTTTACAAAAAAATATTACTCAGGGAGATTCTTTCAGGGCATTTCATTTTCAGCAAAATAAACCAGCAAAGTGAATCATGACTGGAAGATTCAATGTTCAAATATATCCCACATCCACTAATGAAATTTATTAAAGTATTATGCATAGACTCTAAAATTATTCACTCTTTAGTTAAGGAAAATCTTTATTATCTTCAAACAAGTAAATGGTCATTGTAAAGCTGTCCACAACTCCTGCACTGGGCTTTTCTATGTATATTAATCTCTGTCTCATTTCAAGTCTCACCACAGTGGCTATCTACATTCCATTCCTCTGAAATGATAAAAGGGAAATCTGCACAAAACTGAGGTTGCTGTTTACTTCAATTGTAGTTGCTGTTTTGATTGCCATTGACTTGTAAACTGAATGGCAAAATGGTGGAACTGAAGGTCTCAAATCTGTCAGCAAAGCATGACTAAGAAGAAATAAATAAGAATACCTTGAAATGTGAAGCTCTTCTCTATGTTTTAATATCTCACTTATGGGAAGCCATCTTTCCAATTAGTGCTAAGTATGGCCCACAGGTGACCCAATGATGAAATGTCTCTACATTCTTTTCAAAGCCTGTCAGTGAAATGGATTAACAAAAGGATGAGTGGCACTTATAAATTAGTTGGTTAACTTCCAAGCAAACCAAATTAATTAAGCTTTTGCATAGCTTGATTTATAGAGGATTGCTTGGTCTTTAATAATAGCCAAAAGGGGAATCTTTTATTCCAAAATATATTTTATAAAATTTCTGTGAAAGACAAAATTTCTATTATTTCCTAAGCCTTCTAGTTTTCTTAAAATTATTAGATAAATCAGCCTTAAAAGTTCATTATATGTCTGTTGGACTCATTCAGCAAAAAATCAACCAGTGTGCCAAAGGGGTTTTTGGCTTCATTTGAGAAAAATTGGTTTGTCTTTGATTCTTTGCCATTATCTTATCTTAATAAAAAAGGTGTTGCTTATTAATTGCTTGATTCATTCAAGGAATATTTATTAATCACTATTAGATAGATATTGTTCCATGTTTCCTGCCATTTAGGAACTTATTCTCTTGGTGCCAAAACAATGCAGATAATTTAAAAGTCCATACAGCATGAATAGACTGTGATAAAAGCTTAGAAGATGCTGTGATTCTCATGGACCAGAAGAGAAAGGAGAATTTTTTCTAAGAAGATGATTATGGCAATCAGTCCTGGTCAGGAATAACCAGTCTAGCTCAAATTCATGAAGGATAAAAAGTTCTGATAACCCTACACCTCTAAAGGTGGAGTATTGTTTTTTGTCATTTGGACCCTCTGGTATAAAAAATAAAAAAGGATATTTCAAGAACATCCAGGTTAAGGAGATACCAGGGAAAGAAAACAAATGGCATGTGTGGGAGGACGTAAGTATTTGTGAGTGTGTGTATCTGTATGTGTGTATGTGTGTGTGTGCATGTGTACCTATGAATTTTTACTATGTCAATGTACAGATATGTCAGGGACCCCTGGACTATGAGAGGGTGACTATTCCACCATCGATAGAATACTGTAGAAGTCATAGTCAGGTCTTCCAGGAACTGTGCCCCACTTGGTCTTGTGGACAATCAAGAATGCATGCCTATAAACTTTTCATTGATGCCCAGTTGATATGACTGATTATCATCCATTAATCAAATGCCATGCTATGTGGCACAGACAGGGTAGTATGAAACTGTTCCAAGGCGACAGACAAGATTGGATCCAGGAGACATGGCTGACTAAATGCAGTTTTTCAACCATAAGAAGTGATAGTTTAAGACTGACAAGGCTGTAAGGCCTCATTCACAACCTTCCCCAACCACAGTGGCATTGCTACCAACACTAGAAATTCTATGAGTTGATCAATTATACTGGAGAAGCCATCCTCACTGAACAACTTCCAGGCTAATGCTTTGCCAAAAATATCTCTTGATCTCATATCATTAACTCTAAATTGCATGTTTATTTTAGGAACAAACACATGACCGCTTATCTTCGTGAAGTCTCAAGTCAAGTTCTTTGTAAGACCACAGCAAGATAAACAAAGATAAAGATATATGTCTGTATGACTGTGAAAAGAGTGAGTTAATAATACTTTCTAAAACTCTGTACACAGTGCCTCTTAAAAGTATTTTTTTAATCAAGAGGAAAAGAAATATATTTTTACTAGTGCAGTATGGGAGGAGATGAAGTATGTAATATTGATATAAATTGCCCATAATCACTGAAGATAGAGATATGCATTTTTACGATAAATGCAGCATATTGACACAATTGCCAAATTATTGGGCAGCACACGAGGAAGAAATATTTGTGTTTTATACTCTTGGTGTATTATTCAAGGGACACTGAAGCAATTGGGATGGCAAGTATTTTCATCTTGAATCATCATACCTCTCCTTTGATAGTGCTGCTTTAAATGCTGATCTAAGAAGCAATCCTTATGACGGTGTAATGTCCATGATCAGCTGAAAAATATGAAATGATCTATGAGCAATGACAGGAGTTAAGGAGTGGAAGTATATGTGTTAAATGTTTGTTCTCCCCGATACCGAATAGTTTAGAATAAAATCTGATACTTCACTGAAAACAATAATCACTTGTAATCTAGTAAGGATAGCTAAGAGAAATAGTGATTTAACCTCCTGTTTTTTTGAGAGAAAAAGCCTAGCATTTGTCAGAATTCCTAAGGTTTCTTGTACTAATATCTGGTAACTTTGTTCTGACTTGACAAGATATCAGAATTTCACATTAATAGAGACATCAGAACTTAGATTATTGAAAGAAAAAAATAATTAGATAATACTTGAAACTCATTAGACTATGAAACAAGTTTTCAGTAGCCTAAGCATTATTTCAAATGCCCACAAGTTAAAATGACTAGAAATGAGAAAAAAAATCCTAAAAATTACTTTCCTCAAGATATAAAAAAGTAAATTTCTGTGCCTTATTTTTCTACGTGGGGATAAATGACTCTCACCAAGTGTTACTATATTTATCTCTAATTTGTTTCAAATCTGTATGTATGAATCTTCAGAGAAAATAATTTAGCTATTCACACATTTTTTTCTAATTATCACAACACTATTTTAATAAGCCTAACTCTCTTGCTATCTTTTTTTTTCTTTCTATTTTTCTCTCAGCACAGATGTAGCTTCTGGTCCCTCTTCATTTCCCTTACCTCTAAATACTGAAGGGTCCCAAAACTCATTCCTTAGATCTCTCCTTTGCTCTATTCATACCCACTTCCTTGGTAAACTCGTGGATTTATATATCATCTATATACTGACAAAAACATCTCATTAGTCAAGAACCACCTCTTGAACTCAAGATTTCAACTGCCAACTCACTATCTCCAATTGGGAGTTTAACAAGAATCATATACTCGATATATTCAAAACCAACTTCCTAGCCTTTTCCTCAAAATCTGCTCAGTCATAATACAGTTTAATTCATGACAATGCCATCCATCCAGTTGGAGATGGATAACGTCTTTGTTATTATCTTTTTATTATTTCCCTCATACCAACTATCCAATCCATTAGAAACTCCTGTTGGCTCTGTGTTCAAGACATAGCCAGTCTTGGACATACCCAATCCTTATTTGTCATTTCCACCACTGACACTATTCTGGACTATTGTCATCTCTTCTCTGGGTTATTGGTGGAATATATGAACCACTTCCATTTCTATTCTGGTTTTCCTAGAATCTACAATTCTCAACACAGTAATAGTTTACTATTGTAGCTGAAACAAATTGTTACAAAATTAGTAATTTAACATGAAACTATTTATCATGTTAGAGTTTCCTTGGATCTGAAGTCCAGGTATAGTGTGGCTTGGTTGGTTTTCTGTTCAGGCCAAATCAAGGTGTCAGCAGGGCTGTATTCTTTTTCAGAAGCTTTAGGGAAACATATGCTTTCAAGATTGTTCAGTTGTCAGCAGAACTCAGTTCCATGCAGTGTAATTCTGAGGCTTCAGTTTTCTTGCTGGCCTAGATCAAGGGTGGTTTTTGCTTAGAAGTCCACATTTTGGTTTCTGGACCCCTTCTTCTATCTTCAAAGCTAACAGTGGTGGGTGGCATCTTTCTCACATTTTGAATCCACCTTTGCATCTCTATTCTGCCACATCCCTCTGAATAACACAAGATGGGGAAATTTCTCAGCTCTAAGGTCTCAAGTGATTAGACTGCACCTGTCCAGGTAACCCATGATGATTTTACTAGCTTAAGACATGCGATCTTAATTTCACTGGCAAAGTCCCTAAATGGAAGAACCTAGATGAGTGTTTAATTGAAAAGCTAAGGGGAAGTAATCTTGAAGAATATCTTTAGAATGTTGCCATAGCAGCCAGAGGATCCTGTTAAACCATAAAGTAGATTATGCTTCTCTTCTGCTCTGTAACATAGGATGGTTCTTATTTCATGCAAAGTAAAAGCCAAATTTCATAGACTGGCTTACAAAAATCTACACAGTCTCTTCTCCCATTACCTGTGCCTTCATGTTGTATTTTCCCTTCTATTTATATTTTCCTTTAAGGAGAGGTTTTTTTAAGTACTTTAGGTGCTGTTGAAGTACTTTAAATACATTAAGTAAGCATGCCTTTTACCTACGGTTTTAAAAGTAAACTAATTCTTCAAACTTTATTTGTGTAAACTAGTGTTATGCAATCTCAGCACTATTCCCACTTTGGACTACATTGTTCTTTGTTGCAGAAGCTGTTCTGTACATTAAAGGATGCTTAGTACATCTCTGGCTTCTGCTCATTGTATGCCATTAGCACATGCCAGTTGTGGCAACCAAAATGTCTCCAGACATTGCCAAATGTCTCCTGGGTGGCAAAATCCCCACTGGTTATGAACCACAAAATGTCAAAGTAAGTATCTTCTTATGCAGCAATACCAAAAGGATGGCTGTAAGAACAAAAGCAGCAAGAGCTGGCTTATTAAATTTTTAATTTCAGAAGTTTCATAATTTATTTTTAATACATTTATATAAATATATCATGTTGAAAAGATAAAACAAATGCCAACAGTTTCCATATTAATGAACAGCCTTAATTCAATCAGAAACATGAATCAAATGTAAGTTAAAAAAATGAAAACAAAGTAATAAACTAAACACGTGCACTGCAGGAATCTCCAGTACAGAAAAATATAAGTGGGCTAATAAAAAAACGTATATCTGATCATTATCATGAGTCCCCTTTAAGTTAAAAAAAATCTGTCTTTATATGAATTCCTGAAATTAATATACAATATCCTAGTTTTAGAAAATCCATTTTCAACAAACTAAGGCTGCATGTTTAAGAAGTCTCTACTGAATATTTTAAATGTGACATAAATAGATTTCAAATAAGAGCTTAGTACATGTCTTCCAGCATTTGGCTTAAGGTTGGTTATTGTAAAACTCCAGAGTACTGCTATATTTGGGAAAATAAAACTCTTAATAAAAGAATCCAAGTTATTGTCAAGTGTTTTGGTGGAAAAATTATGTCTGATGTGATAGACATGTGCTGTATCTGATTTCAGGACAGTAACCAAAGTATCACTTCAGAAGAGTGTAAAATCAAGGGCAGTCCAGTAGGTGCAGCAGAAAAAGAAATAAAAATCTTTGGATACAATGTCTAGCCATGATAATTGAAAAAGTTATCTCCAAGGTCATCAAGGATGTATTTACCTTTAAATTAAAATATCATTAAAAGCACAAATAAATGATTTTATTTTCACCAGCTTGTAGACATTCCAATGAGGCTCAGATACACAAATTCAAAATCAAATACACAATTATTAATATTTCTGAACAAATTAGCTATATCTAAAACATTGTTAGAGTTGACATTTTTCATATTTAACATTCTTACTTAAATTATTTAAAGTATATTTAATTCCACATTTTCAGTTAAACAAAATTATGATAATATTTTAATTTTTACTGTTTTATATGCAGAGATGCCCAGTAACAGTAATTTTAGAGAGATTTCCATTTATCAATATTCAGTCTGCCATTCAACCAACTGTTCCTGAGACTCCTCTTCACTCCAGGCACTGTTCTTTTGCAAGACTGAGCAAGAGATACCTGGTCTCTTGGTCATGGGTCTTGTGTTCTAGTAGAGGAAGAAAGCAAATAAAACAAATTAATGAATAATAAAATAAAATAAAACATGAAGTGACATTAGCAATAAGGAAGGAAAAGTAGAAAGGGACTGAGTGTTAATTAGACCTCGTGGGTGGGGAGGGCTCCTAGAAGAAGTGATTCTAAACCAAGCCCTGAGTGACGAGAAAAATCTCTGAGATTCCAGAGAAAAGAAGTAACTACTGAGCTTTGTAAAATTAAGCACTTCTTAGCTGTAAGCTGGAATGTTAAGTCTCAGTCTTGGAGTCCAAAGTATAATGTTTCTCCTTAGAATCATGGAAGAGAGAAAAGTAAACTGGAATCAGAAGAGGCCACAGTCTCTGCTTATTAGTGTATCAACTGTTGCCATTATTTTTATGTACACCCTTGAAAAATAATACTTTCATGAACTTGCTGATTCTTTAGATGGAAATGAATCCAATGATTTCCAGGTGAAAAGTGCAGAGTTCCCAAACAAGTAGATGAAGCACTGTGGCAAACTTCTAGTTTCTGCAGAAAGAAAATCAAATTTTCAAAGTACAAAAAAAAAAAAATCAAATATGCAATAAAAGTTCAAAAGGGCTCTAAGATCAAAGAGAAAGATGTGGTTGGAATCAAAGAAATAACTGGAATATCTGTGGGTCCTTGTGTTTCATGAGGAAAGTGGTTTTAAAAAAGAAGAGAGAAAAAAAAAAAGAAGAGAGGAAAAGAGAGATTCCAAATCCAGGGGATTGTGATTGTCTTGCAATTTTGAAGAACATATCCATTTTAAATATTCTGTCCTATTTTCTTCAGAGGCAAACTGGTATCTGTCAAAACATTTGCCCTGAGTTTGAGCTAGTAAAATTTTTTCTATTAAAAAGTCATAGTCATGAGTGGGAAATCACCATTTAATTTTGAGGATTGAAGTTATAATCAGCTCCTTCTTCTGAAGACCACATGACTCTCTAAATATGCCTAATCTTTCTGTACTGATTTGGGAATATGAATGAGTCACACAGTGAAGTACTAGGGAAAGCTGAGGCTGGGAATTAGGTTGAAATAAAAGTCAGGAATAAAGAAAGGTGACTTTCTGTTGAAATTTTCAAAGGCAAGTAAAACATCTCTGAATTTAAAACTTCTGGGAGAGGTTGAGCCAAGATGGCATAGTAGAGAGACTCACAGCTTGCCCTCTCTCAAAAATACACCAAGAATTACATCCACAAACCCACTGAATCACACAGAACACCTACTGAACTCTAGCAGAGTATCTCTCATTTCAAAATACAGGATTCTTACAAAATCTGGTAAGGAAAAAAAAAAATTGGTGAAGGACCAGACCTGCAAGGAGGGAGGGAGCAGCATAGGATAAAAGGTACCCTCACAGTGGGATGCCCCCTATCCAGCCAAGAGGTCAGTGGGACAGAAGCAGAGCTTCTGAGGCTGTAAGGAGAAAGTGGCAACAGTTTGGTGAACAGAACTAAGCAAAACTGACACAGATGGTCCCTGTGATCCTTGGCCCTAGATGCGAGCCAGCAGGGATGAGCCAGGACAGGCTGCTGGAGATCAGTGAGGAGCCCAGGCAGAAGGCAGCGGTCCACAGCACAGAGGCAGCCTCAGGAGACTACAGGGTGATGCCAGTTTTGGCTGGGGATCTATGCAGAAAAGAACAGCATGGAACCCTCATAAAAAAGCACCATGTTTGGTGTGTTGTGGCGGTTAGAGGTGTGATGCAGCCACACCATAGCTGCTTTCTCCACATATATCCATTGTTGGTGTGTTCTCCTCAGAAGAGAAGTGGGGTTTGGTCATAACCGTCAGTGTTATATGGAGGCAGGGCTGAAAGCTGAATCCATACCCAGCAGCCTTGCAACTTTACAGGTGAAACTGAGATTTATTTATAATCCCTGGCAGAGAGGGCGGATTTGCTCTCTCTGGACACTATGTGTATCCTTGCCTCTGGGACAAAAAGGCAGTGAGTGGAGTTCTAACTCATGGTGGGGGTAAGTATAGGTATTTACAACAGGCCTGCATAATGGACCTTATGTAGAGGTGGGGCTGGGGTCTGTGCTGACAGTGCAGTCCACTACAGATTCAGGTGTGTGTGACATGCTTGCTATGGTGGGTCCTAGTGCCTGACATTGGTGGATCTACACTAGTGTTACCTGGGGCTCAGAATCTGGGTGACACCAGAGAAGGTGGCCAACAATCCCGCAGATAAGGCAGAGAGAAAGGCAGTGTCAGCAGAGTATTTTGTAAGCCAACACAACCAGTGGCAGACAACACAACAGAGAGCACATCCCAGTGAACATCTGCCTACTCTTATTCCCAGCTGAAGCACTCCAACTCTCTGTACTACACACCACATCTCAGAAATGGGACAAGAAGGATCTATTTGAGCAACAGGGGAGCAGACTAGGCCCCTGTCAAGGCCATGACAACTACAGAACAAAAAAGCTCAACAAAAACAGTCAGGGTAGGCTCTGACCACCACAACACCAACTACACCTCCAATCAAAGGGATAATGGCCAAAACACACAGAAGGGAGACATGGCAGCCATACTGCACACAGCTATCACAATAAAACTATTAGATACACATAGTCTACACAAGAATATTCCTACTTTAAATTAAAACAAACAAACAAAAAATAAAACAGCCCTTCAAGACCACAGTAGATAAATAATACTCCTAAACCCATAAAGCCAGAGAAAAATAAGTAAAATGAAGAAGCAGAGGAACTAATCCCAATTAAAAGAATAAGAGAAATCCTCTGAAAGAATGATCAATGAAATAGACCTCCATACTCTACTAGATAATGATTTCAAAAAGGAAATGATCAATGCACTGAAGGAACTAAAAGAGACTATAAATAGAGACAGAGAATACTTTAAAAAGGAAATTGAAACTATAAAGAAGAGCCAACTAAAAACAGAAAACTCAATTGCTGAGATAAGAGTCAAACTAAAGGCAGGCAAAAGCAGATTAGATAATGCACAGGAATGAATAAATGACTCAGAAGACAGGATAAAAGAAGTCACCCAATCAGAACAGCAGAAAGAAAAGCAAATAAATACCAATAAAAACAGTAAAAGGGACTTATGAGATAATGAAAAGCATGTCAACTTATGCATAATAGGGATCCAAAAAGGAGAAGGAGAAAAGAAGGTTGAAAAAGTATTTGAAAAAATCAAGACTGAAAAATTCCCAAGCCTAAAGAATGAAACAGATATCCAAGTACAGAAGACACAAAGGATCCCAATCAAAAAGAACTCAAACAGACCTACACCAAGACATATTATAAATGAGATGGCAAAGTTAAAGATAAAGAAAGGATTCTAAAAGCAGCAAGAGAAAAACAAAGAATGTTACAAGAGAAGCCCCACAAGGCTTCCAGTTGATTTCCCTACACAAACACTGCTGGCCAGAAGGGAGTGTCAAGATATATTCAAAGTCCTGAGTGAGAAAAAGCCACAACCTAGGGTACTCCATCTAGCAATACTATACTTTAGAGTAGAAGGAGAGATGACAAATTTCACAGACAAGCAAACATTAAAAGAATTCATCAACACTAAACCTACATACTAAAAGAAATATTGAAAGTTCTGTTATAAATAGAAAACAAATAGGATGCTATAGAAATGAGAAAACCATAATTGGAAATGTGATAACCACAGTGAATTGCAAGAGAATAAACATGAAGATGTATAAATAAATAAATAAATAAATAAATAAATAAATAAATAAATAAATAAATAAATAAATAAATTATCAAAACATTAAAAAGTAGGAGAGAGGAGCAAAAAAATATAAATTTTCTTCTCTATTCTTTCTTCTTCTTCTTCTTTCTATTTAGGATATGTTTGAATCTACATGACTTCAATCTAAAGCAAACAGATGTAGTAAGGGATTAACATACTTGAAAACTGGGTAACCACAAATTAAAATCATACAATAGAGTCAAAACCCAAAAATAAACCAAGCTAATACAAAAGAAAAATTACAAACCACAAAAAGAAAAAGAAGAAAAAGAAAGGAACAAAGAAGAAATATCAAATCAACTGGAAAACAAAGTTCAAAATGGCAATAAACACACATCTATCAATAATTACTATAACTGTCAATAGACAAATGACAATGAAAACAAAACCACACAAAATCTATGGGATACAGCAAATACAGTCCTAAGGGGGAAGTTCATAGCATTACAGGCTTTCCTCAAAGAAGAAAAACAATCTCAAATAAACAACCTAACTTACCACCTAAAATAATTAGAAAAAGAATAAACAAAACCTAAAGTCAGCAGAAGGAGAGATATAATAAAGATCAGGGAGGAAATAAATAAAATAGAGATTTAAAAAAAATCAATCAAATGAAAAGCTGAGTTTTTTAAAGCATAACAAAAGTTGACAAAACTTTGGCCAGACTCACCAAGAAGAAAAGAGAGTGTGCACACACACACACACAAATGAAAATGGACATATTACAACCAACACCACCGAAATATAAAAGAAATCATAAAAGACTACTATGTACAACTATATGGCAATAAATTGGGCAAATTAGAAGAAATGCACAAGTTTCTATAAATATACAGTCCACCAAAACTGAATCAAGAAGAAATAGGTCATTTGAACAGACCAATCACTAGAACAGAGACCAGATGTCTTCATGGGGGAATTGTGTCAAACATACAAAGAAGAGCTCATACCAATCATTCTCAAACCCTTCCAAAAGTTTGAAGAGCAGGGAATACTCCCAAACCCATTCTATGAATCAACTATTACCCTGATAACAAAGCCAGAAAAAGACACTACCAAAAAAATAAAGCTATAGGCTAATATTGTTGATTAACATAGATGCAAAAATCCTCAACAAAATGTTAGCAAACAGAAACCAACAATGCATTAAAAAAATCATACACCATGGTAATTTAGATTCATCCCAGGAATGAATCAATCAAATCAATCAACATGATACAGTACATCAACAAGAGAAAGGACAAAAACCACATGATCATCTCAATAGATGCAGAAAAAACATTTGATAAAATTCAGCACTTATTTCTGATTAAAAAAAAAAAACTCTTACCAAAGTGGGTGTAGAGGGAGCATATCTCAACATGATAAAAGCCATTTATGAAAAAAATTTAGCCAGCATAATACTCAAAGATAAAAAGTTGAAAGCCTTTCACCTACAATCTGGAAAAAGACAAGGATGCACACTCTCACCAAATCTATTCACTGTAGTATTGGAAGTCCTAGCCATACCAATTATACAAGAAAAAGAAATAAAAGGCATCCAAATTGGAAGAGAAGAGGTAACATTGTCATTATAAGTGGGTGTAATGATACTATATATGAAAACCCTAATGGCTCCACAAGGAAACTACTAGAGCTAATAATAGAATTTGGTAAGGTAGTAGGATACAAGATTAACATGCAGAAATCAGTGGCATTTCTTTACACTAACAATGAAATATTAGAAAAGGAAAGTAATGAAATAATTCTTTTAAAAATTGCCTCAAAAATATATGAATAAATTTGACCACAAAAGTGAAAGGCTTATTTGTGAAGAGCTACAGAAAACATTGACTAAAGAAACTAAAGATATTAAAAAAAAAAAAAAAAGATGTCCCGTGGAATGGAAGAATTAATATTGTTAAAATGGTCATACTACCCAAAGCCATCTACAGATTTAATGTGATCCCTGTCAAATTAACCAGGACATTTTTCACAGAATTAACACAAATAATCCTAAAATTTATATAGAATAACAAAAGAACCAGAATTGCTAAAGCTTTACTGAAGAAAAAGAATGAAGCTGGAGGAATAACCCTCCTGGGCTACAGACCATACTACAAAGCTTCAGTAATCAAAACAGTATGGTATTTGTACAAAAACAGACATATGGATCAGTGGAACAGAATAGAGAGCCTGGAAATAAACCTACAAACTTTTGGTCAATTATTATTTGACAAAGGAGGCAAGAACATACAATGGAGCAAAGACAGTCTCTTCAGAAAATGGTGTTGGGAAAACTGGACAGCTGCATATAAATCAATGAAGTTAAAATACTCTCTCACACCATACACAAAAATCAATTCAAAATGGCTTAAAGACTTAAACATAAGACCAGACACTATAAATTTCTTAGAATAAAACTTAGATAAAACATTATTTGACATAAATCTCAGCAATGTTCTCCTAGGGCAATATGCTCATGCAATAGAAATAAAAGCAAAAATAAACAAATGGGACCTAATTAAACTTATAGGCTTTTGTCCAGCAAAGGAAACCATAAGCAAAGCAAAAATATAACCTACAGAATAAGTTTGAAATAAAAAAAGAAAATATTTGCAAAAGATGAGATTCACAAGAATTTTTTATTATTATTATTATTTATTATTATTATTATTATTATTATTATTATTATTATTATTATTATTATTATTATTATTATTATTATTATTATTCTCCAGAATATATAAACATCTCATACAACTTGATAAGAAAAAAAAAAAAAAAAACCCAGTCCAAAAATGGGCAAAAGGAAATTTCCAGTCAAGATGGTGGAGTGGTAGAACCATAAGCTTGCCTCCCTTTGTGACTAAAACAAAACCACAACTGACTGCAAGACAACCATCATAAAAAGACTGGAACCTAGCAAAAAAGATTGTCTTCAACTGGAAACATAAAGAGGAAACCATAGCAGGATGGTAGGAGGGACAAGCTCATGATATAATTGGGCTCCATACCCCTGGGTGGGCGACCCACAATCTGAAGAATAATTAAGTCACAGAAGCCCTCCCACATGAGTAAGAATTCTAAGCCCCAATGTCAGGCTCCACATCCTGGGGTTCTGGCATTGGGAGGAGAAGGATACCTCAAGACATCTGGTTTTGAAGGCCAGTGGGGCTTAACTCCAGGAGCCCCCAGGACTGGGGGGAAACAGAGCCATCACTCTCTCGGGAATTATACACAGAATCTCAAGTATGCCACCCAAAGGCAGAGGCAGTGATTTCATAAGAATCTGGGCCAGGTCTCCTTGCTGGATTTGGAGGGTCTTCTGGGGACATAGGGGACAGCTAGGGCTCACCAAGGGAACATAAAAGCTAGTGGTGGACATTCTGGGGGTGCTCAACTATATGAGCTTTCTTGGAGGCTGACATCTTGCTTGGATCATTAGCACCAAAGTCTACCCTCACTCAAGAGGCAGTAGGGAAGCCTCAGGCTAAACAACATACAGGGTGGGAACATAGCCTAATCCATCGGATGTACTTTGTAAGCCACAGACTTTGTAAGCCACAAAGACCTCTAGACATGGCCCTACCCACCAGAGGTCCAGGACCAAGATTCACCCAACAGTGGGCAGTCACTGGGTCCTCCTGCCAGGAAATCTACATAAGCCTCTAGTGCAGCCTCATCCACCAGGGGCAGATACAAGAAATAAGAAAACAACAATCCAAAAGCCTGTGGAAGGAATCCACAAACATGAGCCAGACTCTACACTGGGATTGGCTGGACCCTGACCCTTGAGTGACAAGAGAGGAGTGTACTAATGGGAAGCATAGGATGTCTCCCACAGAGGGTCACCTTTCCAAGGTCTAGAAACATAAGTAACCTACTTAAAACTAAAAATAGAAAGATAGATGATATGAGGTGGCAAAGGAATATCTCCCAGGCCAAGGCAAAAGATAAAATCCCAGAAGAAGAAAGAAGTGATGAGGAGATAGGCAATTTATCTGAGAAAGTGTTTAAAGTAATGATAGTGAAGATGTTCAGAGAACTTAAGAGGAGTATAGATGCACAGAATGAAGTTTTAAGCAAAGAGTTAGAAAATATAAAGAACACCCAAACAGAGTTGAAAAATAAAATCACTGAAATGAGTAACACACTACAAGGAACCAAGAATAGACTAAATGAGGCAGAAGAATGGATCAATGAGCTAGTAGACAGATTAGTGGAAATTACTCCTGCAGAACAGAAAAAAGGAAAAAAAAACATGAAAAAAATGAGGGTAGTTTAAGACAACTCTGGGACAACATGAAACACACTAATATTCACATTATAGGGGTCCAAGAAAAAGAGAAAGCAACTGAGAAAAATTTTGAAGAGATATCAAGTGCAAACTATCCCAACTTGGTAAAGGAAACATTCACCCAAGTCCAGGAAGTATAGACAGCTCCACGCAAATCAACCAAAAGAGAAACTCACCAAGGCAGTAATCAAACTGACAATAAATTAAGGATAAGGAGATAATATTAAAGTTAGCAAGAGAGAAGCCACAAATAACATGCAAGGAAATTCCCGTAAGGTTATTGACTGATTTTTCAACAGAAACTCTACAGGCCAGAAGGGAATAGCAATATATATTTAAACAGATGAAAGGGAAAATCCTAAAACCAAGAATATTCTCATTCAGATTTGATGGAGAAATCAAAAGCTTCACAGATAAACAAAAACAAAGAAATCAGCATCACCAAACCAGGTTTACAACAAATGATAAAGGATCTTCCCTAGTCATCAAGCCATAATGCAAGTGTAGAAAAAGAAGAGAGGAAAAAAAAAAAAAAGAAGACAAATAAAAGATTCCTTTGGCAGTTTGAGGTCTTTTATGGTTCCATATAAATTTTGGAGTTGTCTGCTTAGTTCTGTGAAGACTGTTGTGGGTGCTTTGACATGGATTGCTCTTGATCTGTGAATTAATTTGGATAGTATGGCCATTTTGATAGTGTTGCTTCTTCCAACCCAAGAGCACAGGATATCATTCCATTTCTTTGTGTTGTCTTCAATTTCCTTCATCAATGTTTTACTGTTTTCAGAGTATAGGTAACCTCCTCAGTTAACTTTATTTCTAGATATTTTTGATACAATGAAAATGTTTATGCCAGTTATAAAATTCTGGCTTTTGAAGTGGAAAAAAAAAGTGAATGAAGGGCTAAAAATGGCAAAATATCCTTCTTTTTTATGGGTGAGATTTATTCCATTAGATATCTATTCTTCACCTTCTTTATCCATTCATCTATTGATGCACTTATGATGCTTCCATATCTTGGCAATTATAAACAATGTTGTTGTTGATAGCAGGGTGTATGCATTTTTTGAATTAATTCTTATTTTGTAGTTGGCTTTATTCCTTTGATAACTATATAAGTTTAAAAAGCTAAAGCTTTAAATGTTCTTGAAAACAATGAACAGTACATATATGTAAATTTTAAAAATATGTGCAGTATATTGTGTATATGTATTTACATGCAATACATTGTATATATGCAGTTAAATTGTAACAATTCTACCTAATAAAACAAAAAAAAAGCAAAAAAATAAAAGGGCTGAAGACCTAAACAAGCAATTCTCCAATGAAGACATACAAATGATCAATAGGCACATGAAAAAATGATCAATAGGCACATGAAATAATGTTCAATATTGCTAATTATCACTTAAACTACAATGAGATATCAGCTCATACCAGTCTGAAAGACCATCATTCAAAAGTCCACACACAATAAATGCTGGAGAGACTATGGAGAAAAGAGAACCCTCCTACACTGCTAATGGGAATGTAGTTTGGTGCAGCCATTATGGAAAACATTATGGAGAGTCCTCCAATAAATAAGAAAAGACTTACCTATGATCCAGCAATCCCATTCTTGGGCATGCATCCAGAGAAAGCTAAAATTCAAAAAGGCACATGCACCTCAATGTTCAAAACAGCACCATTTACATTAATGAAGACATGGAAACAACCTAAATAGCCATCAACAGATGATTGGAGAATCGGCCAAGATGGCAGAGTAGAAGGATGCTAATAGCTCACCCTTTCCTGCAAATACAACAAAACTCACATCCACGGACCCATGTAGCTAACCAGGGCACCTGATGAACTCTGATAGAACATTGCCCTCTTTAAAAGACAAAGATGCCACAAATCTGGTAGGAGAAAAGGAAAAAAGAGAGAAGAAAAAGCAAAACAGTGCGAGACCAGTCCCATGGGGATGGAATGGCAAAGGAGGAAGAGCACTCATTTGCTGGGTCTCCCTGTCTCCAATGGAGGTCAGCAGGATGGAAGGGGAACCTCTGAGGCTCAAATCTGTATGGAGCAGCCCTTGATGTACAGAACTAAGCTAAATGGGTACAGATTGTCTCCGTGACACCCAGCCCTTGAGGCAAAGTGGCAGGTGGGGGACAGAACAGACTGCCAGAGCAAGGTGGAGGACTGGGGCAGGCTGCACAGAGGCAACCACAGGGGGCCACAGAGTGTTGCACGACATGGATGAGTGGGTACACAGGGCAAAACAACCTGAGCCTTCCATAAAATACAAAAAAAAAAAAAAAAATGGCTGATGTGCCCTGGGGGGAAGGGTGCCATACCCCCTAACTCCAAAAACCCACTAAAGGTTTTCAGGAGAAGAGAGGCAGAGCTCAGCCACAGCCACTATATCCTCCAGTGCTGGTGCCTAGCACCCAGGTGGGAGTGGGGCTGAAACCTGAATCCATACCCAAGGGCTAAGCAGACTCAAAGTCCAGAGGGAGACTTGTTTACAGCCTGAAGCAGATAGGATCATTCATCCCTGGTACCTCTGAGAACACTCCCCTCCAACAAGGAGAGGAGTTCTGGCTCTGAGCAAGGGCAAGGCTGTTCTGCCATCTTCCCTAAGCATACCTATGGTGTGCAGACCTGAGGCGGAGTGGGCAGCTGCACAGAGCAGGGGACCAACTGGCACAAGGAGAGGGCAGGTGGCCACCCACCTTCCAAGCAGGAGCGCAGCACCTGACCATGGTGCTGGGATGGGGTGCAACCTACATGCCTACCCTGTAGGACCACAACAGTGGGAGGGGTTGTGACTCACCTCCCCACAGTGTAAGAGCACAGCACCTGACTGCAGTGTTGGGAGAGAGTGCCCTCTGCTTGCTGACCTGCACTGGGAGCAGCACAGACCAGGGGCGCCAAAGGAGGGCTTCTGGAAGCAGTGAGCTGAGTTTGTGCAGAAGGGTGAGGACAGAAAGAGCTCTCAATAAAATCATTGAGTGAACAGTCTCCACAAGAACATATCCCCCTTTTCTCTTTTTTTTTTTCTTTTTTTATCTGTTATATTTTCTATTACTTTTTTAATTTTTATTTTGTGAACAATCGTATATGTCTTCAGTTTTGATCTCATTTAATTTTTATTTTAAAATATTTTTATTATTATTGCTTTTTTTAAATCCACCTCATTTCATTTTTATTTCTCTTAGTTTTGATCTGTTATTGATTATACTCAGGTTTCAAATTTTTTTGTTCTTTTCTACATTTTTTAGATTTTGTAAAACATGTCTCAACTTGATTGCTATTTTGCTTCAACTTGTTCTTCTGTTATTGATTATACAGTGTTTTCAAATCTTTTTTTCTCCTTTCTTTTATAATTTTCATTTTTTTAAATTTTATTCCTGCATAGGCTTTAGATAGATAAATAAATAAACACCTTAAGGACCATAATAGAAAACTGATCCTCCAAAAGCCACAGTGCCAGAGAGATATGAGAAAGATGGAGAGGAACCACTCCCAATTAAAAGAACAAGAGAAATAGGCTGAAAGAACTGTCAATGAAATAGACATTGATGGCCTACTAGATCAAGATTTCAAAAAAACGAATGATCAAAGTACTGAAGGAACTAAAAGAGAAAGAGTATAGAGATATAAAGTATGTCAAAAACGAAAATGAAGCTATAAAGATGAGCTAAGAAAAACTGGTAAACTCATTTTCTGAGATGAGAGCTGATCTAAAGGCTGTACAAAGAAGGCTAGATAATGCAGAAGAATGAATAACTGACCTAGAAGACAGGACAACAGAAAGCACCCAATCTGAACAGCTGAGAGAAAAACAAATAAAAACCAATGAAAACAATATAAACGATCCATTGGATACTATGAAATATGTCAATCTAAGCATAAAAGGGGTTCCAGAAGGGGAAGAAAGAACAAAGGGGACTGAAAAAGTATTTGAACAAAACATAACTGAAAACTTCCCAAATCTAAGGAAGGAGTTAGATATTCAAGTACAGGAAGCTCAGAGGGTCCCAAACAGGAAGAACCCAAACAGACCCACACCAAGACATATCATAATCAAGATGGCCAGAGTCAAGGATAAAGAAATGATAATGAAGGCAGCAAGAGAAAAACAAAGAGTGAGTTACAAGGGAATCCCCCTAAGGCTTTCAGTTGATGTCTCTATACAAACACTACAGGACAGAAGGGAAAGGCAAGATAACATTCAAAGTCCTGAATGAAAAAAGATGCAGCCTAGGATACTTTATCCAGCAAGGTTATCCTTTAGAATAGAAGGAGAGATAAAGAACTTCACAGACAATCAAAAACTAAAAGAGTTTAGCAACACTAAACCCATGTTGAAATATTGAAAGGTCTACTCTAAATAGAAAAGATGCAGAATGATACAGAAATGAAAAAAACATAACTATAAAGGTGATAACTATCATGAATTACAAATAGAATAAACATAAAATTCTACAAGAAAACATCTAAATCATTAAGAGTGGGAGAGGGAAGGAAGAAAATATAGAGGGTTTTTTTTTCTTCTTTTTAATTATTTTTGTTTTCAGTAGGATGGGTTTGGGCTTATATTACTATCTGTTTAATACGAACAGTTACAGCAATGGGTTAATAGACTTACAAAAAAGGGTAACCACAGGCCAAAAACCTAAAAGTGAGTCACAAAAACTAAATAAAATCTAAGATAATACAAAGGAAAATTATCAAACCACAAAAGGAAGAAGAAATGAACAAAGAGGAAATACCAATTCAACTGCAAAAATAAGTTCAAAATGGCAATCAACTCACATCTATCATTAATTACTGTAAATGTTAATGGAAGAAATGTGCCAATCAAAAGACACAGAGTGGCAGACTGGATAAAAGCAAGAACCTTCAATATGCTACATACAAGAAACCGACTTTAGGGAGAAGGACACATATAGATTAAGAGTGAAAGGATGGAAAAGGATATTTCCATGGAAAAGCCAAACAAGCAGGTATAGCAATACTGGTTTCAGACAAAATAGACTTTAATAAAGAAAGATAAAGAAGGACATTTTATAATGGTTAAAGGAGTAATGCAAGATGAGGATATTACACACATTAATATACATGCACCAAATATAGGAGCACCTAAGTACATAAAGCAATTACAAACAAAGATAAAGGGGGAAATTGATGGGAATATAATCATTGTCAGAGATTTTAACACCGCATTAACATTAGTAGACAGATCTTCCAGGCAGAAAACAAGTAAAGCAACACAGAAATTAAATAATACAATAGAAAAATTAGATTTGGTAGATATTTTCAGAGCATTACACCCATAAAAATAGGATATGCATTCCTTTCAAGTGCACGTGGAACATTTTCTAGGATTGATCATGTACTTGGGCACAAAAGAAACCTCAACAATTTTAATAAGATAGAAATAATCTCAAGCATTTTCACTGACCACAATGCCATGAAATTAGAAATCAAATACAGAAAAACAAAGGAGAAAAAAATGAAAGCATGGAGATTAAAAAACATACAACGAAAAAACAAGTAGGCCAATGATGAAATCAAAGTTGAAATTAAAAAATACCTTGAGACAAATGAAAATGAAAGCATGACCGCACAAAATTTATGGGATGCAGCAAAGGCAGTGCAAAAAGAGAAGTTAATAGTGATACAGGCCTTCCTGAAAAAAGAATAACAATCTCAAATAAACAATCTAACCCACCAGGTAAAAGAATTAGAAAACATAAAGCAAGAATTCCCAAAAGGCAGTAGAAGGAAGGAAATAATAAAGGTCAGGGAGGAAATAAGTAAATCAGAGATTTAAAAAAAAAAAAATAGAAAAAAATCAACCAAACCAAAAGCTGTTTTTTTGAAAAAGTAAATAAAATTGATGAACCTCTGGCCAAATTCACAAAGAAGAAAAAAAAAAGACAGCACAAATTAGCAAAATAAGAAAGGAAAATGGAGAAATTACTAAAAATAACATAGAAATACAGAATATCATACGAGAATATTATGGAAAAATTATGGAAGCCAAATGGATAACCTAGAGAAGATGGACAAGTTTCTGGAAACATGCAGTCCACCAAGACTGAAACAAGCAGAAACTGACCACTTGAACAAACTGATCACTAGAAAGGAAATCGAATTAGCAATAAAGAAAAAAAAATCCCTGCAAATAAAAGTCCAGGACCAGATGGCTTCACCGGGGAATTCTACCAAACATACAAAGAAGAACTCATACCAGTCCTTCTCAAAATCTTCCAGATGATTAAAAAGGAGGGAATACTCCCAAAGTCATTCTATGAAGCCACCATCACCCTGATACCAAAACCAGGCAAAGACACTACCAAAAAAGAGAATTACAGACCAATATCACTGATAAACATAGATGCCAAAATCCTCACCAAAATGTTAGCAAATAGAATCCAACAACACGTAAAAGATTATACATCATGACCAAGTGGGGTTCATCCCAGGGACACACGAGTGGTTCAACCTACACAAATCAATTGATGTAATACATCACATCAACAAGAGAAAGGACAAAAACCAAATGATCATCTCAATAGATGCAAAAAAAGCATTTGATAAAACTTCAACACCCATTTATGATAAAAACTCTTGCCAAAGTGGATATAAAGGGAACATATCTCAACATAATAAAAGCTATATATGACAAACCTACAGCCAGCATAGTACTCAACAGTGAAAAACTCAAAAGCTTCCCACTAAAATCTGGGACAAGACAAGGATGCCCACTATCACCATTCCTAGTCAACATAGTCTTGGAAGTCCTAGCCACAGCAATTAGGCAAGAGAGAGAAATAAAAGGGATCCAAATTTGAAAAGAAAAGGTAAAGTGTCACTATATGCTGATAACATGATACTATATATAGAAAAACCCTAAAGGTCCACACAAAAATTACTAGAGCTGATTGAAGAATTCAGCAAGATTAACATTCAAAAATCAGTTTCATTTATTTACACTAATGATGAATCAACAGGAAAAGAAAATAAACAATCCCTTTGAAAATAGCACCCAAAGTACTAAATACCTAGGAATAAATGTAACCAAGGAGGTGAAAGAATTATACATGGAGAACTATAAACCACTGATGAAGGAAATTAAAAGAGACTTAACCAGACTTCAGACAATACTATAGAGATACAGTCATCAAGACAGCATGGTATTGGTACCAAAACAGACATATAGACCAATGGAACAGAACAGAGAGCCCAGAAATGAACCCACAAACTTTTGGTCAACTCATCTTCAACAAAGGAGGCAAGAATATACAATGGAATAAAGACAGTCAAAAGCAAATGGTGTTGGGAAAACTGGACAGCAGCATGTAAAACAATGAAGATAGAACACTCCCTTACACCATAGACAAAAATCAACTCAAAATGGATTAAAGACTTAAACATAAGACAAGATACAATAAACCTCCTAGAGGAAAACATAGGCAAAACATTATCTGACATACATTTCAAAAATTTTCTCCTAGAAGAAATAAAAGCAAGATTAAACAAATGGGACCTAATGAAACTTACAAGCTTCTGCACAGCAAAAGAAACCAGAAGTAAAACAAGAAGAAAACCTACGGAATGGGAGAAACTTTTTGCAAGTGAAACCGACAAAGGCTTGATCTCCAGAATATATAAGCAGCTCATATGACTCAATAAGAAAAAAATAAACAACCCAACCCAAAAATGGGCAGAAGTCCTAAACAAGCAATTCTCCAAGGAAGACATACAAATGATCAAAAAGCACATAAAAAATGCTCAACATCACTAATTATCAGAGAAATGCAAATCAAAACTACAATGAGGTATCACCTCAAACCAGTCAGAATGGCCGTCATTCAAAAATCCACAAATGACAAATGCTGGAGAGGCTGTGGAGAAAGGGGAACCCTCCTACACTGCTGGTGGGAATGCAGTTTGGTGCAGCCACTATGGAAAACAGTGTGGAGATTCCTCAAAAGACTAGGAATAGACTTACCATATGACCCAGGAATCCCACTCCTGGGCTTGTATCCACAAGGAAATCTAGTTCAGGATGACACCTGCACCCCAATGTTCATAGCAGCACTATTTACAATAGCCAAAACATGGAAACAGTCTAAATGTCCATCAACAGGTGACTGGATAAAGAAGAAGTGGTATATTTATACAATGGAATACTACTCAGCCATAAAAACTGACAACATAACGCCATTTGCAGCAAGATGGATGCTCCTGGGGAATGTCATTCTAAGTGAAGTAAGCCAGAAAGAGAAAGAAAAATACCATATGAGATTGCTCATATGTGGAATCTAAAAAACAAAAACAAAAACAAACAAACAAACAAACAAAAACAAAACATAAATACAGGACAGAAATAGACTCACAGACAGAAAATACAGACTTGTGGTTACCAGGGGGGTGGAGGCTGGGAAGGGTTAGACGGATTTCAAAATTGTAGAATAGATAAACAAGATTACACTGTATTGCACAGGGAAATATACACAAAATGTTATGATAACTCACACAGAAAAAAATGTGACAATGAGTGTGTATATGTCCATGAATGACTGAAAAATTGTGCTGAACACTTGAATTTGACACAACATTGTAAAATGATTACAAATCAATAAAAAATGTTAAAAAAAT
Organism: Camelus bactrianus; assembly: GCF_048773025.1. Lineage (NCBI taxonomy): Eukaryota > Metazoa > Chordata > Mammalia > Artiodactyla > Camelidae > Camelus > Camelus bactrianus. Next base: position 28,348,621 of record NC_133552.1, on the reverse strand, counting down.
AGAAAGATATTGCATGCTCTTGAATTGATAGAATCAATATTATTAAAATGGTCACATTGCCCAAGGCAATCTACAGATTTAATGCAATCCCTATCCAATTACCCAGGACATTTTTCACAGAACTAGAATAAATCATAATAAAATTCATATGGAACCATCAAAGACCTAGAATTGCCAAAGCATTACTGAAGAGAAAGAAAGAGGCTGGAGGAATAACTCTCCCAGTCTTCAGACAATACTATAGAGATACAGTCATCAAGACAGCATGGTACTGGTACAAAAACTGACATATAGACCAATGGAACAGAATAGAGAGCCCAGAAATGAACCCACATACTTTTGGTCAACTAATCTTTGACAAAGGAGGTAAGACTATACAATGGAATAAAGGCAGTCTCTTCAGCAAATGGTTTTGGGAAAAATGGACAGCAGCATGTAAAACAATGAAGCTGGAACACTCCCTTACACCATACACAAAAGTAAACTCAAAATGGATCAAAGACTTAAACATAAGACAATATCCAATAAACCTCCTAGAGGGAAATATAGACAAAACATTATCTGATATACATCTCAAAAATTTTCTCCTAGAAGAAATAAAAGCAAGAATAAACAAATGGGATCTAATGAAACTTACAAGCTTCTGCATAGCAAAGGAAACCATAAGTAAAAGAGAATGACAACCTATGGAATGGGAGAAAATTTTTGCAAATGATGAAACTGACAAAGACTTGATCTCCAGAATATGTAAGCATCTCATACGACATCATATGATACAACAAACAACCCAGTCCAAAATGAGCAGAAGTCCTAAACAAGCAATTTTCCAAGGAAGAAATACAAATGAATAGTAGGCACATGAAAAAAAAAATGCTCAATATCACAAATTATCAGAGAAACCCAAATCAAAACTACAAAGGGGTATCACTTCACACCAGTCAGAATGGCCATCATTCAAAAATCCACAAATGACAAATGCTGGAGAGGCTAAGGGAACAAGGGAACCCTTCCACACTGCTGGTGGGTATGCAGTTTGGTGCAACCACTGTGAAAAACAGTATGGAGATTCCTCAAAAGACTAGAAATAGACTTAACATATAATCTAGTAATCCCGCTCCTGGACATACATCCAGAAGGAACCCTGCTTCAAAAAGACACCTTCACCCCAATGTTCATAACAGCACTATTTACAATAGCCAAGACATAGAAACAGCCTAAATGTCCATGGACAGATGACTGGATAGAGAAGTGGTGGTATATTTATACAATGGAATATTACTCAGCCATAAAGCTAACAACATAACGCCATTTGCAGCAACATAGATGCTCCTGGAGAATGTCATTCTAAGTGAAGTAAGCCAGAAAGAGAAAGAAAAATACCATATGAGATCGCTCATATGTGGAATCTAAAAAAAATATATACAAACAGACTTATTTGTAATACAGTAACAGACTCACAGACATAGAAAAGAAACATGTGGTTACGAGGTGGGTAAGAGGTTGGAAAGGGATAAATTGGGAATTTGAGGTTTTCAGACACTAACTCCTATATATAAAATAAACAACAAGTTTATACTGTATAGCATAGGGAACCCTATAGCATAAGGAACTATGCTATATCTTGTAGTCACTCATGGTTAAAAATAATATGAAAATGAATATATGTATGTTCCCATATGACTGAAATATTGTGCTGTACACCAGAAATTGACACAACTTTGTAAACTGACTATACTTCAATAAAAAATATATTAAAAATAAATAAATAAAACCTCTGTTCTCTGTTCTATTATAGTTCATTTGTGGTATATACCACTCAGTGCCTCCAAATCTCATTCCTAAGCATTTATAATCCTTGGTAATTTCCTTACCAAATCAACCGTAAACTTTACCTTTTTACAGTCATCAGTCATTAAACCTGAACATCGTTTAATCACTGATATGATCAGATTATTTCCATATATCTTATTTAAATGAATGATTTTGTATTTGATTTCTTATTAATTTCTGTGCACTCTGAAGGACCTGAATAAGTTTGATAAATGGGAAAATTAGGAAGCTTAAAGTGAATACAATCTTTTGGTTTTAAAATAAAATTCCAAAAGTATAATGAACAAAATGTGAAATTTAATTCCCCCACATACAGAGTCAGATTATTTAAATTTCCTGTGGATGCCTGTGTATAATAGGCATTGCTCTTTAAAGTTATTTATTCAGAATTTCTTTCTACCTATTTTCTTTTTTTTAACATTTTTTATTGATTTATAATAACTTTACAATGTTGTGTCAAATTCCAGTGTTCAGCACAATTTTTCAGTCATTCATGGACATATACACACTCATTGTCACATTTTTTTCTCTGTGAGTTATCATAACATTTTGTATATATTTCCCTGTGCTATACAGTGTAATCTTGTTTATCTATTCTACAATTTTGAAATCCCAGTCTATCCCTTCCCACCCTTCACCCCCCGGCAACCACAAGTCTGTATTCTCTGTCTATGCGTCTATTTCTGTCCTGTATTTACGCTTCGTTTTTGTTTGTTTGTTTGTTTTTGTTTTTGTTTTTTTAGATTCCACATATGAGGAAACAGCCTAAATGTCCATCAACAGGTGACTGGATAAAGAAGATGTGGTATTTTTATACAATGGAATACTACTCAGCCATAAAAACCGACAACATAATGCCATTTGCAGCAACATGGATGCTCCTGGAGAATGTCATTCTAAGTGAAGTAAGCCAGAAATAGAAAGAAAATACCACATGAGATCGCTTTCTACCTATTTTCAATGATGGATTGCTATATGGTTAATTCATTTGTTAAAAAGCCAACAAGAGTTATAACAGGTCATAGTGCATTGCATTAACATACGTGTTTAAAAGTGGTGATTCTGATCTCTGTGGTGATATGTCAACAGTTTCCACTTGATGGATGTATTAAACTTCCCAGGATGTTGGAAACTCATTTAAAATAGGAAATAGTAATTTATTATATGGCTGATTATTCACAGTATAGTGATTCCTAAAATGGAACATTTTTCCTTCTGACTATTGAGATGAGAATCCTGGCATCACTATTTGCAACCAAAGGCTAAATCTGAATTTTGAAAAAAAATTAGTATTAAACATTAATATTTTAAATATAAAATGACAGGTTGATTTGTTTTGTTATCAGAGTTTTCATAAATTGCATTTTAGCAATGAGTAATTCCTATAAGTACATGTAAATGAGGTATGGACAAAAATATTGTTTAGGAATTTAGTATTTGTGTATATTAATTGCCAGGGTTTTCAAGGATGACTGATACATTATAATTCAAACTTCAAATGCCTTCAAATTAACAGCCTGTATGTGAGTTTAAATCCTTACAAAGAAATAGCATTAGAATCTCTATTTAGAGGGTATCCAGGAATAAAAACTTTCTGTTTCTTAACTTTTCATATTAACCTCAGTCTACTGAACATCAAATTTTTAAATGTATATAAAACATTTTTTTCTTGAAACAGTTTGTATTAATAGGTTATTTTTCAGGATTAAAGAAGGAAAAAATAAGTAAAAATTGCTATTTCAAAGCTTCAAAAAATCACTTCCTCAAAATCAAGCATTGGTAATAAAATAAATGTGTCCTCTGCTTTCTTCTTCACACCAACTTACTTTAGGTTATGTGACAAGATCTTTTCAGTGAGTGAACCCAATCTTATAATTAGAATAAATCTGGATGACCAACTTTTAAAAATTTATCTTAACATAATAATTTTCCAAGTTTCTTAATATTTTCTGGCTATCTGAATCAGAAATGCTGGCTTTAAAAATATTTTTGATAGTTTTTCTTTACCTGTTTTGTAATTTCATTTCCATTTCCAGACAAAATTGGGGAGTGCTAAAAATAACAAATGTGACTAATTCTCAATTACCTGCAATAAAGAGAAGGCAATGGAGAACTGGCATGATGTAATAAATTACATCCACTGCTAGTTTAAAAATCCAATTTTAATCATTACTTTCAACCTCCTTATTAACAAATAAAATTGGACTCCTCTAAGTTCCATTACCTCTTCCTTCATCTGAAAAATCCCCTGATGGACTTGTTGGCATAAAGATAAATATTCCAAACATGAGAAAAGGGGACAGAAGGGGAGAAAGAAGTATGGACCCTTTACATACTTGATGTCTCACTTGAAATAAATAAAATTAGGAAAAACTAACTGAATTGATTTAAAAATTATTTCAAAGTACTGATTCACTCACTTTAAAGCCAGGTTTCAAGTGGGCACTAAGGTTAGACTACACTGTAGATGATACCAAGATTCTGCCCAATTTTAAAAGTATATGATTTTGAAATATGATTACAATACAAAATTATATCTCCATAAGTGGACTGCAAATATATATTTTATAATTCAGTAGTAAGAACACATGTTATTCATTTAAAATATGAATAATTAGTATTATAAGGAAATATAGATTTGTGATTAGAATGTTGGTCTAGAAATCACAAAATTTGGTTCACTCCTTAACCTTCTGATTACTTTGACCAAATCAGTTAGTTTGGCCATATTTGCATCATTTGTGCAGTGAAGAAAATGAGAATGTTGAAAACTCCATGATCTACAAATTTTGTTCAAGATTTAATTTTTTGATCTAACAAATAAATATCAAACATTCTTAGAAGAAAACACAATTTTTATGGTGTGACATTCTGTCCCTGAGATCTGTGTTATTCTCCATTATACCTATCTATCCCTTTAATCTTTATTTTTTTTTATTGAAGTATAGTTTTCAATATGTCAAATTCTGGTGTGCAGCAAAATGTTTCAGTCATACACATATATATTCCTTTTCATATTCTTTTTCGTTATAGGTTACTACAAGATATCAAACATAGTTCTCTGTGCCATATAGAAGAAACTTGTTTAACTTTTTTATATACGATAGTTAATATTTGAAAATCTCAAACTCCCAATCTATCCCTTCCCACCCCCTTTCACCTGGTAACCTTAAGATTGTTTACTATGTCTGTGAGTCTGTTTCTGCTTTGTAGAGAAGTTCATTAGTGTCCTCCTTTTTGTCTTTTTATAAATTCCACATATGAGTGATATCATGTGGTATTTTTTTTCTCTTTCTGTCTTACTTCTCTTATGATGATCTCCAGGTCCATTCATGTTGCTGCAAATGACATTATTTTGTTCTTTTTTATGGTTGAGTAGTATTTCATTGTATAAATATATCACAACTTCTTTATCCAGTCATCTGTCAATAGACATGTAGGTTGTTTCCATGTCTTGGCTATTGTATATGGTGCTGCTATGAACATTGGTGTGCATGTATCTTTTCAAATTAGAGTTCCCTCCTGATATATGCCCAGAAGTGTGAATTCTGGATTATATAGTAAGTCTATTTTTAGTTTTTTGAGGAATCTCCATAATGTTTTCCATAGTGGCTGCACCAAATTACATTCTAACCAGCAGTGTGAGAGGGTTCCCTTTTCTTCACACCCTCTCTAGTATTTATCACTCATGGACATTTTAATGATGGCCATTCTAATTGGTGTAAGTTGATACCTCATTGTAGTTTTGATTTGCATTTCTCTGATAATTAGTGATATTGAGCATTTTTTTTCATGTGCCTATTGGTCATTTGTATTCTTCATTGGAGAATTGCTTGTTTAGGTCTGCCCATTTTTGGATTGAGTTGTTTGTTTTTTTGTTATTAAGTTATATAAGCTATTTATGTTTCCTAGAAACTAAACCTTTGTCAGTCACATCATCTGCAAATATTTTCTCCCATTTTATAGGTTGCCTTTTTGTTTTGCTTTGGGTTTCCTTTGCTGTTGAAAACTTGTAAGTTTAACTAGGTAGTATTACACTTTAAATATGTGCAATTTAGTGTCTCAATAAAATTACAAAAACAAAAGGCATGAGTTGGGCTTTTCAAGCATTCTTCAACATGCAAGTAGAAATACCTCAGAAGCAGTATAAAGTAATGTGAAGAACACTGTAATTTAAAAAATGATATATATAGGGCTTACTTTGTACAAAATGTCTTTTAATGAGTATCATTTCCAGTCATGGGCATGCATCCTGTTAGGTGTGCTGGCTTTGTAGGTCTGCTTTGCGGCTTTGTAACCTGTGTAGTCACAGAGGATTCCAGGCTTGGTTTAATGCTCTGCTGCTGCCATCTTAGAATTCTTAACAATTTTCAAACAAGGAGCCTCTCACTATCATTTGCTACTGTAGTTGCAAATTGTGTACACAATCCTAGAGGTAATTTAATTAGGTATAAGCCTCTTGATAATACAGAATAGATCTGTACTCAGTGCATCTCTATTCATGTTTTGGAAATTCTACAAGGGAAAACATATGGAAAATTATATTGCACAGTGTTCTTTTTTTGTATCATTAGCAGGATAGAATGTTTATAGACTCAAAGCACATGCTAAATGAAGATTTTCCTGACCAAGCCAGTAAATAACAGCTATTGGAGCTCTAAATAAGTAACTCTCAGCAGGTCAAATTTCTTTTTTTTTTTTTCTTTCTATGTCAAGGTATAAATTATACATCATTTCCCAGATGTGTGCTGGTGGTCAGAAGCCTAAGAGTTATTACAGTGCTGATGTGCATGTTATTTGCTATTGGGCTCTGCAGAGACAAACACATTATACCACCCTCTACAGATGTTTCTTTTACCACAATTACAGATATGGCCATGTACTGTACTAAAATTTCCAAGCATGGAGCAGAAACAGAAATGATTACAAGAATGCTAAAGTTATTCAAACCCCTCTCCTTTTTTTCCCTCAACAGACATGGTGAATATCAACAAACAGATCCTGTACTATCAACAAGAGAAACTGATTAATAATGTATCCCTAGGTAACTTGCTGGTATTTCTTTGTGAAACAAAAACCCACTTTCTCTGTTTCTTCACCCACTTTAAAACCTTTAGGTTTTTGCATATTGTTGAGAAGAGGCCAAGAAAGAGCCCTTGCCTTAGCTATACAGAAACCAACAGTAAAAATAAGTCCTGGGTCATTTGCTTTATGTCTTATAGCAAGATACAGCTGCCTTTTAGAAACTGTTTATAAAAATGTTCTAAGACTTGGCTGAGATGTGTTACTCTTTCCTCACAAGAAAAATAGAGACAATAAAAATTCAGGAGCTGAAAACAAAAAGAATAAGGTAAATTGTTCACATTAATGATCATGAATGAAGCTTGCAGTAAGGGTCAGTTTATAATAAAGAGTATTATACTGTACATTTCAGCTTATAGGCAAATTGTGCATATTGTTGAGGATGCTAACATAAACACATTACTATTGGTTAGAGTCAGAATTTGGAGGATATTGCGTCAATAAGCACGGTATATTATTATCTAATTGTAATATCACATGGCCTGAAGTATGTCACCAAAATGAATTGTATGCAAATATTGACAAATTGTTATACCCAGGGTATAAGAATGACCTTGAGCTGATTATTGGTTTCTTAACTGGCTGAAGGCGAGCCTCAAGATTTGCACTTGCAATCAGTTGAAGAAGTTTGATTCTGTTCTGAGTCACCCTAGATCCAGAAAGTATGAGGGAAACCAAGACAATTACTAAAATAACTCGGGGCTCCCAGGTTCCAGGCAGGCTTCCTCAGCCAAATGGCTTCATGACCTTTGGGGTCACAGGGTTGCCTACTCTCTAATACGATAAGTAATTTCAATTGTCCTAATCATTTTTAAACTCATTTAAGTGAATGCTCTATAAATCAAAATAATTTATTACACAGAATAACTGAAATCCCTAACTCAAGTTAAATGTGGCCACATTGCTGAAGTGAATATTATTCATGATTTATACCTTTGTAATTGTGTTTTGGTAGCCACTTTCTCTTTTTATTTTTTTAAATTGAAATATAGTTGATTTATAGTGTTTTATTAATTTCTAGTGTACAGCACAGTGATTCAGGTATATATATATATATACATACACACACACATATTTCCTTTTCCATTATGGAGTACTACAAGATATTGAATATACTTCCTTGTACTATACAGTAGAACCTCATTGTGTTTCTACTTTATGTATAGTAGTTTGTATTTGCTAATCCCAAACTCCTAATTTGTCATTCCTCTCCTTCTTCCCAGTGGATGTGTTTGTTTCCTTTGTCTGTGAGTGTCTCTGTTTTGTAAATAAGCTTATTTTTATTATTTTTTTTAGATTTCACATGTGATATCATGTGATATTTGTCTTTCTCTGTATGACTTACTCCACTTAGTATGATAATCTCTAGGTCCATCCATGTAGCTGCAAATGGCTTTATTTCATTCATTTTTATGGCTGAATGGTATTCTGTTGTATACATATACCACATCATCTTTATCCAAACACCTGTCAATGGGCATCTAGGTTATTTCTATGTCTTAGCTATTGTAAATAGTGCAACTATGAACATTGGGGTGCAGGTATCTTTTTGAATTAGAGTTTATTCCATATACATGCCCAGAAGTGGGGTTGCTGGATAATATAGTAAATTTATTTTTAGTTTAGTTTTTTTTTTTTTTAGGAAATATCCATACTGTCCATAGTGGCTGTACCAAACTACATTCCCGCCAACAGTGTAGGAGGGTTTTCTTTTCTCCACATCCTCTCCAGCATTTATTATTTGTGAATTTTTTAATGATGGTCATTCTGACTGGTGTGAGGCGATACTTCCTTATCATTTTGATTTGCATTTCTCTGATAATTAGTGCTATTGAGCGTCTTTTCATGTGCCTCTTGGTCGTCTCTATGTCTTCATTGGAGAAATGACTGTTTAGGTCTTCTACCCATTTTTTGATTGGGTTGTTTAGGTGTTTTGTTTTATGAGCTGTTTGTATATTCTGGAAGTTAAACCATTGTCAGTAGTATCATTTGCAATTGTTTTTCCCAGTTTGTCTTTTTGCTTTATTGCCACCTTCTCTTTTCAAACTTCACTTTTGTTATTTCAACTTTTATCCTGCAATCTTAGAGTAGATACACTCATTTAACAACAAATTAAAATAATTAATTAATTAATTAAAAAATAATGAAGTAGAGAAGGAAAAAGTTGTAAATATAAATTTAAATTTGCTTTATCCACAGACAGAAACTGTTAATCCTGATTGAGTATAAGGCTATAAAAGGAGTCTGTCCAGCAGTCTCTCTGGTAAGATCATAGACAAGGTGAAAAATTCAACTTGCCAGAATAAGAAAGTCCTTGAAGGAAGACTATTCCAGGTCCTGCTTCTACTCTAACTTTAAAATCAAACATTTTTATTTCCACTACAATACTATTGTATGGATAAGAGAGTAAGTTAAAAAATCTTAAAAGAAGCAGGTACATAATAACAATTATTTTACACTTATCTGGAGAAGTGAGAAATCCCTTTCTATGACAACATACTGACCTCAGCTTGATTTTATCTATACAAAGTTTTTTCAACCTTGCCATTATAAATATTTTGGGCCAGGTAATTATTTAACTTGTGTATTCTAAAGTATTTAGCAATATCTCTGCTCTCTATTCCTTATATGCCAGTAGCAGTGCCTCCCAAGAAGTCATGACAATGTAGGGGAACAGAATTTGCTATCCCAACATATCTCTTTGACATAAGTTTATTTAAGTTTAAAGAAACTGCAGATACAAGAGAAACTCTGAAAACCAAGTAGAAGGTAGTTTTTTTGTAAGAGAGATCTGCATGTACAGATGGTCCTGGACTTACTATGGTTCAACTTATTATTATTTTATTTTATGACAATGTGAAGGTGATAAGCATTCAGTAGAAATCATATTTTGAGTTTAAATTTTTTATGTTTTCCTGGGCTAGAGATATCTGGTAGGTACAATACTCTTTCATGATGCTGGGCAGGATAGTGAGATGTAGCTCCCAATCAGCCACACAATCATGAGAGAAACAACTGATACACTTAAAACCATTCTGTACCCAGACAACCAGTCTGCTTTTCATTTTCAGTACAATATTCAGTTCGTTACATGAGATATTTAACATTTCTTTATGAAATTGCCTTTATGTTAATGATTTTGCCCAACTGTGGCTAATGTTAAGTGTTCTGAGCACATTTAAGGTGGCCCAGCCTAAGCTATGGCATTCAATAGATTAGGTGTGTTAAATACATTTTTGACTTATGACATTTTAAACTTATGATGAGTTAATCAGAATGTAACACCATCAAAAGTAGAGGAAAATCTATATAAAGGAAATCTCCATTTATAAGTGTGTCTTCCTCTCTGTATCAGGAAGGGGAGGATAATCTTATCACTGGAAATTCTTATTAAATCTGTGTAATAACCTTACTCTTGTTTACTGTTCTTTTCCTGATCCTCCCATAACTGAATCCCCAGCTCCAACATCTTCATTTGTCTTTAGTTGAAGGTCATAATTGAGTTCAGGACTTTTGCCATTTTGGGAAGTTACTCAGTTTTTCTGGATAGCTTTCAATTATACAGGAGGTATAAATCTATAAAAATAATAAAAGTTATTAAACTTTTATTTGTTTTTCTCTTATTATTCTGTTTTATATCAACTTAATTATTAAACCAGCCAAAGAGCCTAGAAGGGAAGAAGAATGTTACTTTTTCTAAAACAACTAAATGTCCTCAGACATTGCTAAATGTCCCTTGGGAAGTAAAATCACTCCCAGTTGAGAACCGCTACCATACATAGTACTGCCTAAGTAGCACATGACACTGCTTCTGCACACAGCCTTGCACTTACTGTTCCCTCTCCCTGGCTGGATCTTCTTCAGATACACACACACGTGTTTCCTTCAGATGTTTTCAAATGATTTTTTAAAGAGATTTTTAGAAGTTAAACATTATATTTTCTCATTTTAATTTAAACAGTATTTACCAAGCAGTTATTACATGCAGAACAATGTGCTATACATCAAATAAGTTCTAAAGATGAATAAGGAACACTCTCCTCCAAAAAAAAAAAAAAAGTCCATAATCTATAAGGAAGGATCCAAAATTATTAGAACACATTGCAGAATAAATTAACATCATTAGAGGGGACAAATGGTGAGTAAATTAAAAGAAAGTTATAACACAGTCATATAGGTCAAATAATTTCCTTGGGGCTCTTTGTAAGGAGCAGCCTTGCCCCCTTTCTTGAAGACATATTTAAAAGCCCCTGAATTTAAATCCATCCCCTAAAACTTCTTTCTCATGTTTAGGAACATTAAGAGACTTAGTAAGAAGAACAACAAATTTCCCTCAAATGATATTAAATTTCAAGGCACTTAATCAGAGGTGTCTGGTTATGCATCACTGTTCAGTGCTAATAATCTTTTACATTACATCCCCTGAAGATGACTGTTTATTTGCTTTTCACTGAACTCTGGTAATTAACTGAAAGAATTGCTAGCTTCACTTTGTAGGAAGGTCCAGAAAATCCCACTGATTTTTAAAGACTAACGTGAGAAATAATTTGTTTTCTTATTTAAGAACTGACTGCTGTTAGATTTAGTATGTTTTAAAAGTTATATTCCATTGAGCTTAAACTAAAACGGATAGTAGCTTGAACCAGAACCTTGTTTGGCTATGAGCTAGAGAGCCAACTAAACTTATTATTAAGAGAACCCAGGGGGTGAGGGAGAGAAACCATGCGTAAACCTTGTCTATAAAAATCTTTAGTGACCCAAGCTTTAGTTTCAAAAGCAAAATTATGTAGCAGAAAAATGATAATTAGAAAAAGAGCTTAATGATTTCTTCCATTTTTCTAATAGGGAGAGCAAAGAAGTTAGGTAGAACATAGAAGAAAATCAGGTAGCTGATCTTTGAACGTATAAATTTTAGTAAGGTAAACCACATCATTTCTTTGGCTAACACATAGGGCAAGCAGAAAAGCAAAGCAAAGTGTCTTATTTTGCAAGTATGACACACAAAACTTCTGAAACAGGATAATGATCCACAATGGTTTACTGTATTGTACCCCAAAGTTGCTTATATGTATATCCTAAAAGAGTACTATCCATTATCCTAGATATAAATGATACTAAGACTAATAAAAAGTGATTAAGAGAAATATGGCTAATGTTTAAATAAATTTGTTAATCTGGTAGCCTGTTTAAATTAATGATGGCATTAATATTTGTAATTATTAGAAGTTTTAGTTAATACTAAAAGTATTAATTTTTTACTACTGTTTTATTCAAATGTGAAACCACATCTATGGGCTACCCTCTGTAGCCACAAGGCAGTAATCATCTGGTCACTATAAAAGTTAACTTTGTGGTGGGACAAATATACTGGAGAAATGAAATAGCTCCCAACATGTTACCTGATACAGGTCACAAAGTGACAGTAAGTATGTAACAGAAAAGAACAAATCTGACTCCACATTAGATCTGTTTGTTTGGCTTTAACCCTGTGCCCTATTTTCCAGGCTTAGTCTTGATAGCTCTTCACTTTTTGCAAAATAATATTGCCTTAGCCTGAAATATACAAGGCAGCCTATTCCCAAGGCTCTGACCTTTAAGGATATTAACACTTTTGCACTGTATAAAGGTAACAAGTTGCAGAATAGACAATAACAATTGTTTGTTGGAGGTTTACAGGGGCACCATGATCTGACCCACTTGGACAGCTATAAGAACAAAGAATTCCTACACTAAGAAGTTTGCAACAACCAGCCATACACCCTCCCCTTTTTAGTATAAAAGGAGCCTGAATTCTGACTTGACTAGGATGGTTCTCCAAGACATTAGTGTGCCATCCTCTCTGTCTCCTGGCTTTCTGAATAAAGTTGCTATTCCTTGCCCCAAAAGCTTGTCTCATGATTTATTGGCCTTTCTTGTGGTGAGCAGAATGAGTTTGGACTCAGTAACAAGCAGAGTATTGTGATAGGAAAATTATCAAAAGAGACATGGCCCACCTCCATGGAAAATGAGATCTCAGGCAGTAGATAATTTTAGGCTGTTTTGGTATCTTTTTTAAAGTATATTTTTAATGAGGTATAGTCAGTTTACAAGGTTGTGTCAATTTCTGGTGTACAGCACAATACTTCAGTCATATAGGATCGTACATATATTTGTTTTCATATTATTTTTAATCATAAGTTACTAGAAGATATTGAATATAGTACTCTGTGCTATACATTATAAACTTGTTGTTTATCTATCTTATGTATAGTGGTTAGTATCTGCAAATCTTGAACTACCAATTTATCCTTTCCCACTCCTTTCACCTCTGGTAATGACAAGTTTATTTTCTATGTTTTTGAGTCTGTTTCTGTTTTGTAAATAAGTGCATTTTTCTTTTTTTATTTTAGAGTCTGCATATAAGTGACATCATATGGTATTTTTCTTTCTCTTTCTGGCATACTTCACTTAGAATGAAAATCTCTTGGCCCATCCATGTTACTGCAAATGATATTATTTTATTATTTTTAGTGGCTGAGTAGTATTCCCATTGTATATATACCACAACTTTCTTAACCAGTCATCTGTTGTTGGACATTTAAGTTGTTTCCACGTTTTGCCTATTGTAAACTGTGCTGCTCTGAATATTGGGGTACATATAAATTTTGAATTAAGGTTCCTTCTGAATATATTCCAAGGAGCAGGATTGCTGGCTCATATGGTAAGTCTATTTTTAGCCTTTGAGGAATCTCCATACTGTTTTCTATAATGGCTACACAAAACTACATTCCCACCAACAGTGTAGGAGGGTTCCCTTTTCTCCACAGCTTCTCCAGCATTTATTGTTTGTGGACTTCTGAATGATGGCCATTCTGACTGGTGTGAAGTGATATCTCATTGTAATTTTGATTTGCATTTCTCAGATAATTAGACATATTGAACATTTTTTCATGTGCCTATGGCTATTTGTATGTATTCATTGGATAATTGCTTGTTTAGGTCTTCTGCCCATTTTTGGATTGGGTTGTTTGTTTTTTTCTTGTTAAGTTGCATGAACTGTTTATATATTCTGGAGATTAAGCCCTTGTCAGTCTCATATTTTGCAAATATTTTCTCTCATTCTGTAGTTTGTCTTTTTGTTTGTTTGTGATTACTTTTGCTGTTGAAAAGCTTGTAAGTTTAATTATGTCCCATTTGTTTATTTTTGCTTTAGTTTCTATTGCTTCGGTACGTTGCCCTAGGAGAACATTGTTGAGATCTGTGTCAGATAATGTTTTGCCTATGTTTTCTTCTAAGAGGTTTATAGTATCTTGTCTTATGTTTAAGTCTTTAAGCCAGTTTGAGTTGAATTTTATGGATGGTGTGAGGGAGTATTCTAAATTCACTGATTTACATGCAGCTGTCCAATTTTCACAACACCATTTGCTGAGGAGACTGCTTTTGCTCCATTGTATGTTCTTGCCCCCTTTGTCAAAGATTAATTGCCCAAAAGTCTGTGGGTATATTTCCAGGCTCTCTATTCTGTTCCTTTGATCTATATGTCTGTTTCTGTACAAATACCATGCTGTTTTGATTACTGGAGATCTGTAATATTGTTTGAAGTCTGGGAGAATTATTCCTCCAGCTATATTTTTTTTCTTCAGTAATGCTTTGACAATTCTGGGTCTTTTGTGATTCCATAAAATTTTAGGAAAATCTGTCCTAATTTTGTGAAAAATGCCCTGGTTAATTTGACAGTGATCATATTAAATCTGTAGATTGCTTTGGGTAGTATGGCCATTTTAACAATATTAATTCTTACAATCCAAGAACAACAGTTTTTTTTTTTTTTTCATTTCTTTAAGTCACCTTTAAATTCCTTAGTCAGTCAACGTTTTGTAGTTCTCTGCATATGAGCCTTTCACGTTTGTGGTGAGATTTATTTTTAAGTATTTTATTTTGGGAGATGCAATTTTAAAAGGGATTTTTCATTTACTTTCCTTTTCTGATATTTCTTTGTTAATATAAAGAAATGTCACTGATTTCTGTATGTTAATCTTGTATCCTGTTACCTTGCTGAATTCTGTTATTAGCTCTAGTAGTTTTCTGTAGACTTTTGGGGGTTTTCTATGTATAGTATCATGTCATCCACATATAATGACAATTTTACCTCTTCTTTTCCAGTTTGGATGCTTTTTATTTCTTTTCTTGTCTACTTGCTATGGCTAGGACTTCCAATATTATAGTGAATAGAAGTGAGGGTGGGCATCCTTGTCTTTTTCCAGATTTTAGTGGGATGGCTTTCAGCTTTTCACCTTTGAGTATTATGCTGGCTAGTTTTTCATAAAAAAAAAAAACTTTTATTATGGTGAGATACGTTCCATCTATACCTACTTTGGTAAGAGTTCTTATCATAAATGTGTGCTGAATTTTATCAAATGCTTTTCTGCATCTATTGAGATGATCATGTAATTTTAGTCCTTTCTCTTGTTGATGTGGTGTACCATGTTGATTGATTTTAGTATGTTGAACCATCTTTGTGTCCCTGGGATGAATACAACTTGATCATGCAGTATAACCCTTTTCATGTGTTGTTGAATTCTGTAAGCTGATATTTAGATGAGGATTTGTGAATCTATGTTCATCAATAATTTTGACCTATAGCTTTCTTTTTTGGTAGGTCTTTGTATGATTTTGGTATCTGGTGACGGTGGCTTCATAGAATGAGTTTGGGAGTGTTCTCTCCTATTCAAACTTTCGGAAGAGTTTAAGAAGGGTTAGTATGAGCTATTCCTTGTATGTTTGATAGAATTCTCCAGTGAAGCCTTCTGGTCCTGGACTTTTGTTTCCAGGGAGTTTTTGTCTTTGTTTTTGTTTTGATTATTCTATTTCACTTCTAGTGATTGGTCTGTTCAAATGAGCTATTTCTTCTTGATTCAGTTTTGGTGGACTGCATGTTTCTCGAGATGTCCATTTGTTTTAAGTTATCCAATTTATTGCCATATAGTTGTTCATAGTGTTCTCTTATAATTTTTTGTATTTCTGTGATGTTGGTTGTAATATCTCCATGTTCATTTCTTATTTTGTTTATTTGTGTGCTTTCTCTTTTTTCTTGAAGAGCCTGGCCATAGATATGTCAATTTTGTTTACTCTTTTAAAAACCCATATCTTGGTTTGATTGACTTTTTCTTTTTTTTTTTTTTAAATCTCCATTTTATTTATTCACTCCCTTATCTTTATTTCTTTCCTTCTGCTGACTTTAAGATTTTGTTTGTTCTTCTTTTCCTAATTATTTTAGGTGGAAAGTTAGGTTGTTTATTTGAGATTGTTCTTGTTTTTTGAGGAAAGCTTGTAATGCTATGAATTTCTCTCTTAGGACTGCTTTTCCTGCATCTCATAGATTTTGTGTGGTTGTGTTTTCATTGTCATTTGCCTTAAGTTGGGTTTTTCTTTTTTAATTTCTTCTTTGATTTCATCATCGTCCTATTGTTTTTGTTTGTTTGTTTGTTTGTTTGTTTGTTTGTTTTAGTAACATGTTGTTTGGTCCCCATGCTGTAGTTTTGTTCTCATTTATTTTTCTGTGATTGATTTCCAGTTTCATGCCATTGTGATCAGAGAAAATGCTTGAAATAATGTCTAGCCTCTTAAATATGTTGAGGTTTCTTTTGTGCCTGAAGATGTGGTCTGTCCTAGGGAATGTTCTATGAGCATTGAAAAGAATGTGTATTTTGGGGTTGAGGGATGTAGTGCCTTAAAAAAAATTGTCAACCAAGTTCAACAGTTCTGTTGTGTCATTTAGTATCTCTGTTGCCATATTGATTTTTCTCTCTGGAAGACCTATCCAATGATTTTAGTGGAGGGTTAAAGTCTCTTACTATCATTGTATTCCCATCAGTTTCTCCCTTTATGTCTGATAGTATTTCTGTTATATACTTAAGTGCTCGTATATTGGGTGCATATATGTTAATGAGTGTAATGTCTTCAATTTGTATTACTCCTTTGATCATTATACAGTGTCCTTCTTTCTCTTTATGGCCTTTGTTTTGAAGTCTATTTTGTCTGATATGAGTATTGATACACACTTTTTTGGCAATTTCATTTGCATGAAGTATCTTTTTCCATCCTCTCACTTTCAATCTGTGTGTCCTTCACTCTAAAGTAGGTCTCTTATAGTCAGCATATTGTAGGCTTTTGATTTATTATCCAATCTGCCACTGTAGGTCTTTTGTTTGGAGCATTTAGTCTATTGATATTTATAGTAATTATTGATAGATGTGTGTTTATTGCCATTTTGAACTTCGATTTCCAGTTAATTTGGTATTTCTTCTTTATTTTATTCTTTTCCTTTTTTTCTTTTCCTTTTTGTGGTTTTATAATTTTCTTTTGTATTAACTTGTTTGCTTTTTGGTATTTGTGACTCAATTGCATGCTTTTGATTTTGGGTTACCCTGTTTTTCAGGTATGTTAGCCCCTTACTATATCTATTTGCTTTAGACTGATAGTCAAGTTGGCTAAAACACATCCTAAAAAGAATGAAGAAAAATGAAAAAAAGAGAGAAAAAAATTCATATTTTACATATTTTATAGCTCCCCTCTTGCACCTTTTATGATTTTGACATTCTTTATTTTTCTTTATTTTTTAACATATTCGTTTATTTTCTTGCAATTCACTGTAGTTATTGCATTTCTAATTATGATTTTCTCATTTCCAAAGCTTCCTGTTTCTTTTCTATTTAGAGTAGAACTTTCAATATTTCTTTTAGTATAGGTTTAGTATTGATGAATTCTTTTAGTTTTGCTTGTCTGTGAAGTTGTTTACCTCTCCTTCTACTCTAAAGCATTGTCTTGCCACATAGAGTATCCTAGGTTGTGGCTTTTTCTCATTCAGTACTTTGAATATATCTCGCCACTTCCTCTGGCCAGCACTGTGCGTAGAGAAATCAACTGAAAGCCTCATGGGGGTTCCCTTGAAACTGATACTCTTTGTTTTGCTCTTGCTGCCTTTAGAATATTTTCTTTAACTTTGGCCATCTTAATTATAATATGTCTTGGTGTAGGTCTGTTTGGTTTGTTCTTGATTGGGACCTTCTGTGACTCCTGTACTTGGATATTTGTTTTCTTCTTTAGGTTTGGGAATTTTCAGTCATGATTTCTTTAAATACTTTTTCAATTCTCTTTTCTCTTTCTTCTCCTTTTGGGAACCCTATTATTCACAGGTTGGCATGCTTTATATTATCCCATAGATCCCTTATATTACTTTCATTGATTTTTATTTGCCTTTCTGTCTGGTGTTCTGATTGGGTAGACTTCTGTTTTCCTGTCTTCTGAGTCACTTATTCATTCCTGTGCATTATCTAATCTGCTTTTGCCTGCCTTTAGTTTGGCTCTTATCTCAGCAGTTGAGTTTTCTGTTTTTAATTGGCTCTTCTTTATAGTTTCAATTTCCTTTTTAAGGTATTCTCTGTCTCTATTGATAGTCTTTTTTACTTCCTTCAGTTCATTGATCATTCCCTTTTTGAAGTCATGATCTAGTAGACTATGGAGGTCTATTTCATTGATCATTCTTTCAGGGGATTTCTCTTGTTCTTTTAATGGGGAGAAGTTCCTCTGCTTCTTTATTTTACTCATATTTCTCAGACTTTATGGGTTTAGGAGTATGTTATCTACTGTGGTCTTGGAAGGCTGTTTTATTTTTTATTTCTTTGGGTTTTTTTTTGTTTGTTTGTTTTTTAAGTGGGAGCATTCCTGTGTAGACTGTGTGTATCTAATAGTTTTGTTGTGGTGGCTGTTCTTAGTATGGAGAGTTGCCATGTCTTCTTTCTGTGTGTTTTGTCCATTATCCCTTTGATTGTTTGTGAGGTTTGTGTCGTGGTATTCAGAGCCTACCCTGACTGTTGTTCTTGAGCTGGGCCACCTGTTTTGTTCTGTAGTTGTTGTGGCCTTTACAGGGGTCAAGTCTGCTCCCCTGTTGCTTGAATACATCCTTCTTGACCCATTTCCTAGATGTGGTGTGTGGTAGACAGGGTTGGAGTGCTTCAACTGGGAATAAGAGTAGGCAGGAGATATCAGCTGGGATGTGCCCTCTTTGGTGTTGTCTGTCACTGGCTATGTGGGTTTACAAAGTACTCTTTGTTGACACTGCCTTTGTACTGTGGGAATGTCAGCCACTGCTCTGGTGTTGCCCAGGTTCTGAGCCCCAGGGACCACCAGTGCAGATCCACCAATGTCAGGTGCTAGGAACTACCATAGCAAGCCTGCTGTCACACACCTGAATCTGTGGTGCACCACAGGGTCAATGCAGACCCCAGCCCCATCTCCACATATGGTCCAGTATGCAAGTCTGTTGTAAATATCCATACTCACCCCAGCCATGAGTCAAAACTCTAGTTAATGCATGTTTATCCTAGTGGCATGGGTCCACAATGTGTCCAGAGAGAGCAAATCCACCCTCTCTGCCTGATACTGTAAACAAATCTCAGTCCCACCTGTGAAGTTGCAGGGCCTCTGGGTATGGATTCAGTTTTCAGCTCTGCCTCTGCAGGGCTATGAGGGCTATGACCAAGGCCACCTCCCTTTACAGGAGAACACAGTAATAATGGAGCCAAGGGGAGAAAACAGCTATAGCATGGCTGCTTTGCACCCCTCCACACACACACACACACAACAACAGTGGTGCATTTTTATGGGGGTCCCAGGCTGTTCTGCTTTGCACAGACCCACAGTCAGAGCTCACACTGCCCTCCAGTCCCCTGAGGCTGTCTTTGTGCTGTGGGACCCTGCCCTCTGCCTGGGCTCCTCATAGATTTCCAACAGCTAGTCTTGATTTGTCCATGCTGGCTGGCATCTAGGTTTAGAGATCTCAGGGAACCTCTATTCAGTTTCCCTTAGTTCTTTCTGCCAAACATTTGCCACTTCCTCCTTGGAGACTTGGAAGCTGAGTTTCTGCCCCCGCTGACCTCCCCATTGGAGAGGAGCATCCCAGGGCATCCTATGCTGCTCCCTCCCTGTAGGACTGGTCCTGTACCCAATTCTTTCTGTTTTTTTTTTTTTCCTTACCAGATTTTGTGAGAATCCTCCTGTATTTCAAAATGAGAGATTCTCTGCCAGAGTACAGTAGGTACTCTGTGCAATTCAATGGGTTTGTAGATGTAAATCTTGGTGTGTTTGTGTTATAGTGTAAGCTCTGAGTCTCTCTACTGTGCCATTTTGGCTCAACCCCTGTTTTGGTATCTTGATGGAATCAGTGAAGGTATTTAAATATATATTTATTTTTTAATTTTTGAAATAATTTTAAACTCACAAAGTTTCAGAAACACTACAGAGTTCTCACTTCACTCAGTATGCCCTGTTATAATTTCATATAATTATGAATAAATTTATAAATAATTAATATTTTTGCAATACTTGTAAACTGCAGACATTGCTTACAGCTTGTTAGCTTTCTCTGTTTTTCTTTTTCTGGAACAGGAGCTTACATTGCATTTGACTGTTATGTCTTCTCAGTAGCCTCCAACCTGTGACAGTTCTTTCTCTTTTCTTTGTCTTTCATGAAAGGAAAAGAAATCCTTAAAATGTTGGAAGAGCATTTGTCAAGTATTTTTAATACTTTTTAAAAAATATCTCTTAATTTTAGGTTGTCTCTT
Source organism: Camelus bactrianus (assembly GCF_048773025.1). Lineage (NCBI taxonomy): Eukaryota > Metazoa > Chordata > Mammalia > Artiodactyla > Camelidae > Camelus > Camelus bactrianus. Next base: position 28,328,108 of record NC_133552.1, on the reverse strand, counting down.
GTTTTCTCATGATTATATTGAGGTCACTCTTGTTTTGTAAGAATACCATAGAAATAATGTTATACCTTTCTTACAGCATTGCGTTAAGAAGTAAATAAATAAATAAACAAACAAACAAACAAACAAACAAATAAATATATGTCTCATTACTAATGATGTTAACTTTGATTACCTGGTCAGTATTGTGCCTCCCAGTTTTTTCTACTATGAAGGTACAAGGACCTACAGAAGGAAAACTGCCCTATTTACATCTTAGTTTTAGCCTAGTGAATGCATTTTGAAATTCTGACGTCCAGAACCATATGGGATATACATGTGTTTTTAAGCCACTGATTTTGTGGTAATTTGTTATAGTAGCAATAGGAAACTAATAAAGTACCCACTTCATTAGTTAAAATAAAAACTTCCAATTTGTCAAATATTCCTGAAAGAAAGGTATTTATATTGATCAGGGTTTATGTATTTCAAAAAATTGTTGGACTTTCTACTATGGAAAATGTGAAAGCCCTAATTTCATAGACCACAATAGGTTGGAAACAGGGTATTTTGATTAAAAAATTTCAGCATTATATTTGCTTTTAATTCCAGGTCTGACTGTAGGATCAGCAGAATCATAGTACTTCTTCAAAAAGATGAAAAGTGGGAAAAATATTTCAACTAGGTTGGGTATATGAGTGAAATGGAGAGTACATTGAGTAACACCCAGATTTCAAAGCAGCAAAGAAATTTTAGACAGCCAGAAATGATTGTCTAACTAAATACTTTGTCTTGGTATTTAACTAAATATAATCTTCTATGCATAGTTGTGTTTTTCTGTAATTGATTGTCTAACTAAATACTTTGTCTTGGTATTTAACTAAATATAATCTTCTATGCATAGTTGTGTTTTTCTGTAATCAAATACGTGTGTTTGGATACATAAGTGCTTATGTATACATATATATCTTTTCATAGTGGACTAAATATGGAAAAACTGTTTTATTTTATTAAACCTATACATATTCCACAAGTGTTTTCTGTTGTTAACGGGGAACTTGATGTTGACAATGATGAGAGAAAGATTCACATTATTCTTATTTTTTTTCTTAGATCATGGCAGTCATTCTTTAAAGTCAATTTGATTTTACCTGAATTAATTATTCAGAAAGATTGATTTATTTTTCTCCAGATTTACTGAGGTATAATTGACTTGTAAACATTTTGTAAGCTTAAGTAGTACAATAAGATGATGTAATATGGATATATATTGTGAATGACTATCATAACAAGGTTAATTAACACGGTATCACCTCACATAGCTACTTTACTTTGTGGTGAGAACATTTAAGATCTATTTCTTAGAAACTTTCAAAAATACAAATGCTATTATTACCTATAGTCACCCTGCTATACATTACACTCCTAGAACTTACTCAACTAATAACCAAAGATTTGTACGCTTTGATCAACAGGTTCCTAATTCCTCCACCTCTCTGCTTCTGGCAACCGCCAATTTACTCCCATTTCTATGAGGCTTTTCTAGATTCCACTTATAAGTGAACTCATACAGCATTTGTCTTTATCTGGCTTATTTCACTCAGCATAATATTCTCATGGTTCATCCATGCTGTTGCAAATGGCAGGAGTTCCTTCTTTTTATGAATGAATAGCATTCCATTACACATATGTGTTATACTTTTTTTTTAGCCATTCATTCAGTGACAGACACTTAGGTTGTTTCCATGTTTTGACTATTGTGAATAATGCTGCAATAAACTTAGAGGTGTGAATATATCCTCAAGATGGTGATTTCATTTCCTTTGAATATATATCTAAAAGTGAAATTGCTGGATTATATGATAGTTCTATTTTTAATTTCTTAAGGAAACTCCATACTGATTATGGTAGCTGAGCCAATTTAAATTCCCACAAATAGTGCACAAGTGTTCCCTTTCCTCCATTGCATTATTCTTAAACATATATATACTTTTGCACATTTTCTTGGACATTACCTGAAAAGCCACATACTGCTCCTGTAGTTTGATTTTTTTAATTGACAGCTTCTGATAAAGAAACATTACTCTTCCCAGTTTAAGTTTTGTAAATTGCTGTTAGTTTTTGAGATTTTGAAAGTACTCCCAAGCAATTATCTCACTTAGGTAATATAAATTTGATTTCAGTAATACTGTTAAAATTTAGAAAATTCTAAATGGCGTCTATGGCTATTAAACTAAGTGTAGCTTCTTCATATTGACTTGATTTGTTTCCATTTATCTCTTTAAAAAAATTGACAGTGCAAAATAGAAGCTAAAATGAGACCAGACGATAAAAGTGATGATTCATATAAATCTTATAAATCCTACTTCATTTGGAAATATTATCATTACACTTATTTTTCATCAGTCCCTGAGATACAATTAAGAAAGCAAGAATTTTCTTAATAATTTTCTAGAATTTAAACAAATCTTCTTTACGGAAAATTTAACTTTGTTTCTCAGAACACAATGTAAGAAAGTTTTGTTTTTAAGAATATTATTTTATACAAAAATGACTATGAAAAACCTATACTAATTTTTCTTATCACTCACTGAAAAGAACATTTCTGAGCACCCACTATGTGCAAGACATTGTGTTACAGTGATAAACATAACCAATATTTGAAAATAAATAACAGAATACTGAGAAGCTAACTGGAGGTGTTATTAAGCTTTTGGCTAGATTTTGCCTGGGGCAAATCAGGCCAAGAATGGGAATAATAAACCATATTGAGGCAGCCCAGGATGTCAGGTTGAAGCTTGATAGACGAGATGGAAGCACAAGGCATTAGTGACTGGGCTTTGCTTTCACTGATTTGAGGGTAATAGATAAAACTTGGAAAAGTAAAACTCTCCCTTAGGCAGGGAAAGGGATGCATGAGAACTCCAGGGGAAGGGCAACTGCCAGTGTACAGAACAAGGTAACCAGAATATGAGTCACAGCCAAGAAAGTCAGGAAGATCTGCCAGGCAGGCAAGGATGATTAATAATCAACCAATTACCCACCCACAGGGGCACATTCACACTTCAGACATCAAAGGTTGAGCACAGAAAGCAATTTTTTCCCCTTGCAGGATTCTGTGATGACTTGACTGCTAACTAGCTGACTTAGTGGTCACAGTGATTAAATTAAATCATTTTCTTTAACATTTTGAAAATAAGCAGTTATTGTTAGTGATTTGCTTCCTGCTAAATATTCTGTATTTATACTAAAAAATTTAGAACCCTGTAGTGCCTTCACATGCTTCTTGTTATAAATTACCTTCAAAAATTAACAGGAAGCACAGCTGTCTTAGAAGTTCAGGGACAACATCTTTGCATTTCCCAACAATAATGATAAAACTGGGACCCCAAAGGATAACAACAAATTCAGGAGGTCAGACAAAGGCAGCTGGGGACCTTCACTTATTTTTATGCTACCTTTCCTATGTCCTATTGGCTTAATGTTGCTCTATTGTTATTAGAGCTCCTGCAGCTAGGTAAAAATAAATCATAATTAGAATTAATAAGTTACCCTTTGGGTAATAAGATTCCTAGGTGAATCTATCACAGATTAAGCCCTCCATGAGAGTCTAATTAGAGTGTTCTTTATTCTCTAGCTGCTACTTGTCAATTATTAACATAATCTTTCATCATCAGCTTATTTCAACATCTAAAATGTAAAGGTACAGTTATGAGAGGACTTGATATTAGGTCCTATACTTCCTGGAAACAAGTATGCTTCTAGGGAAGTAAAAGAAGGAAAAGCCAAGATTTTCTTGCTCAGAGCATTTGGAACATAAAATTCCTATCTCTAGTTCTATAGCATAATTCATTCACTGAAGTTCATGATGTAATAAGGCTCACAAGACTACAGCAGAGACAGGGGGCATAACCAGGGCTTTCTACTCTCCAGAACACTGTGCTACCAGGGAAGGAGATGATGGAGGTTGCAAAGGAGCCAAGGAATAGCAGCTTTCTTTTCCTTAATCAATCTTCAAACCTGTCAAAAAATAAGACAAAAGAACCAGCATATGGATGTAAAAAAATTGTCCTTAGAATTGATACAACTGCGTAAAAGGATGTAGCCACCTGAAATACTTCATCAGGTAGACTTCCTAATATTACATCATAGAAATTAGACTCACTTGTCCATGCATTAACAACCCAAGGCTGGAAATTTGCAGACCTCCCCATATAAAGGCCCACCTCATAAAAGTTGATGGAATCCAAGAGCAGGAAAGAGCCCAGCCTTCTTACAGGTAACTTGGTTCTCAAGAGGAAAGAGTGGCTTAGCCATGCATGTCTTCTTCCATGACCCAAACACCAAGCAGAAGTCATTCCAGCTATCTTCATTTTCAAAAGTGGTGGGGAAAAGTGGCAGTCAGGTCTACTTAGGAAAAATATCTTACTGGTAAAAGTTAAGAGAATTGAAGATTAAGCACCCTTTTCAAGTGAGGCTCTCCTCCTGTCTAAATGAAGTGGGCTCTGCCAACAGAAATGTAATATGGTTTTAGAAGAAAGACTGAAGTCCTCAGCTGAACCCAGACTTATCCCAGCTTTCCCTCTACATCTTGGAAACTTCAGACCTCAGGAAAATGAACAGAAAGAAGTGGCAATGTGGAAGGAGAAAGGCAAATTTGTCCCAGATAAAATGGGTTTCAGAGGAACACTGATCACTTTTCATCAGAGCAAATACAAAGTTTGGACAAAGATGGCTGTGTCTGAGAGAAAAATTAATAGTAATAGCATGGGAATTTTGAAGACATACTACAAACACATTTGAAGGAAAAAATGAACAAAGAAACAAAAGCAACAAATGAGATGTGCAGAAGGGAAAGAACTCAGTATGGAAGAAAATATCACCTAAGAAATAAAAGCAACACTATGCAAGTACCACAGAAGAATATTAGCAAATTAACATAAAGTAAAAGGAGCTCTAAATTACTTAGTTAAAAAATTAGAATGAGATGAAAACATACTGTCAAGTTAAGGGAACATATAAAGAAATAAATAATTCCATTACAGGCCTATTGCTTAAGTTAAAAAATAGTGAGAAGCAGAAGATATGTTGGTTAATAAGAAAAAGTTTGAGATAATTATAATGAGTAAAAAATAGACAAGAAAATTAAAAACTGGTGAGAAGATGAAAATTATACAGAACAGAAAAAAATGATCCAAAATAAAGATAGTATCTCTGAGATTATGAATATAAGATATGAAGCATGAAAATATTCAGAATATTAAAAATGGGTCTGAAATGTAGAAAGACATTACTAATCAGATTAAAAAGGTGTAATATCTAAAGGAAAAGTGATAAAAACCAGCATATCAAGATAAATTATGACTAACTTGTTGAAATATAAGATAAAGAAAGACTTTTGACATCTAGGTACAAAAAATAAGTCACCTACAACAGAGAAAAATTAAATCTAGACTGATCCCAGACTTCATAGCAACAAGCAATGCCAGAAGATACAGAATAACTTCTAAAAAAGTTCTAGAAAACACATTTAATTCAATAACATACCTAGGTGAATTCTCCTTCAAGTTAAATGGACAGGAAAAACACTGAAAACCTGAACTTTATTTAGGGAATAAAGTAGACATTAAAACAATTCTCAAGGATAGAAATCTATCTATATTTATCAAGAAATAAATCATAATCATCAAATGATAACAGGGATAAAACTGGGGGGCCCAAAAGAAAAACCAAAACTGGGTGGTCCAGTTTGGAAAAATATGTTGAAATATTTTCTCCTGTTTTATATTGTTTGAGTTTAATTAAAATGAGCATGAATCATTTTAATAAAAAACATGAAGTCTCTACTTTTCAAGGAGATAATTCTATTTAGGTACATTTTAAAACAGTTGAAATTAATTTATACTTACAGAAGTAAATCAACATTTAACTTGGTCCAAGAGTAAGAGAGTTACCTGCAAAAGCACATGGGAGAAATTTTCTGTGATGTAACATCCTACATCTTGACTGTGGGCGGGCTTGCACAGGTGCATAAATTTGTCAAAACTTATAAAATATTATGCTGAAAATAGTAGCATCTTGCTGTAATTAAACTATACTTCAATAAAATTGACTTGAAATTCAATATTAGTAACTCATGACAAATAACCTGGTGGCATGGTGACTGTTAGTCATATACAAAATGCAAATACACATATAAGTGCATACACACATACCCTCTATCTAGTGGTGATGGTTACTGCCATACCAAATGTAATCAAACAAAATAGAATTTTGATCCTATAATTTAAATAAAGAAGATAAACAAAAGCTCCAAAATACTAAAATTATTGGTCTTCTGTTAAGTCCACAAAGATGCCCATAAGAGGCTACTCTCTCTAAAGTCGTTTCCCATTTCCAGTCATCTGTCCACATGTCCTCATCTATCCATGGTAATTTAATAATTTGCAGAAAAAATATCCAAAATTATTTACCAATTTCCCCAGCAGACTCTGGATTCAGTGTATTGTGATACAGCAGAACATGGTATCTACAATTCAATTTACAATTCTTTTTGATTTCTTTCATTCTGAAATATAATTTCAATAAAACATAAATTGGTAATTATTATTTTTAACAGTTTATTATATATTTAAGACCTGTTCAGAACATTTAATCCTAAATGCAGACTATTTTAATTATACTCCATAGGTTTTTATGATCCATATGACTTTTACATTCATAAATATTTATGTTTTACTCTGTATGTCCATGTATATAATCACCAATTATGTAGACGATAGAGATAGATAGATAGATAGATAGATAGATAATAACGATTAAATCGACGTTTTTGTTCTGTACATCTTCCAAATTCACATATCATTTCCAAGTCTGGGAAACCATTCTCAGAATAGGACTGAGTGTGAAACAAGTGCAGCTCCAGTCCTACACACCCTAACTTGCAGGAGCCTCTATGAGTGCTAGAAGTCATCAAGAGATTATTCAGTTTACTGCTATGAGATTTTTCAGATAGTAGCATAGAAAACTGGAGCCCTGGTGGACCTCAGTGTACCTCCTGAGTTAAAGAGACAAAACTGAAAGTGTGACTACACCAAGGTATCAAGCATTCACAGTGTACAGTACCAAAAAAGAAAAAGCTATGCAGAGAGAAAACTTGGGAGATCTGCTGGGAATCCACCTCAAATATTCCCGAGTACTGATCAATGCATATCTATGAGAAAAGTGCAAAAAAGCTGGGAAAGAACCACCTTAAATAAATAGACAGGCCATCACCAATGTTCAAGAAAGACCAGGGATAATTCCTCTTCCCAATAGCCAGATCTGAAAACCTTATGATCATATGACATTATGATGGGGTACTCAGAGGAATAATTAGCCCTAGACTAAATGATCCAGCCTAAAAATCACAAAGGGATCAAACTGTTTCTAAGAAAATTGTATCCTAGAATAAAGATCAGGAAGATTTATAGATATTTAATACATTTAGAACTCAGCAAGTTAACATTAATAATGTCTGGCATCCAATCAAAGATTATGAGGCATGCAAAGAAGCAGGAAAACATGACTCATAAGGAAGGGGAAAATCTAGCATTGTGTTAAACATTTACTAAATGCTCAATGAATGTTTGCTGAATGAATAAGTGACTGCCTGAATCATAGAAAACAAATTTGTGTCAATATTCTTGCTCAGTAAGAGTATTTGTTTACCTATTTTTTGTTTGTTTGTTTTTTGGCTAAAATTCTTGTCATGTATCTTTTTTGTATATATATATATATATATAAATATATATATATGTTATTGAAGTATAGTCAGTTTACAATGTTGTGTCCATTTATGCTGTACAGCATAATGCTTCAGTCATACATGAACATGCATATATTCATTTTCATGTTATTTTTCACCATAACTTACTATAAGATACTGAATATAGTTCCTTGTGCTATACAGTATGAACTGGTTGTTTATCTATTTTATATATATATTAGTTAGTATCTGCAAATCTCGAACTCCCAGTTTATCCCTTCTCACTCTCTTTCCCCCTCTGGTAGCCATAAGTTTGTTTTCTATGTCTGTGAGTCTGTTCCTGTTTTGTGAATAAGTTCATTTGTCTTGTTTTTAGATTCCACATATAAGTGATATCATATGGTATTTTTCTTTCTTTTTCTGGCTTACTTCACTAAGAATGACAATCTTCAGGTCCATCCATGTTGTTGCAAATGGCATTATTTTATTCTTTCTTCTGGCTGAGTAGTATTCCATTGTATAAATATACCACAACTTTTTTTATCCATTTATCTGTTGATGGACATTTAGGTTGTATTCATGCCTTGGCTATTGTTTATAGTGCTTATATGAACATTGGGATGCATATATATTTTTGAATTAAGTTTCTCTCTGGGTATATACCCAGGAGTGGGATTTCTGGATCATATGGTAAGTCTGTTTTCAGTCTTTTATTTTTTTCAGTCTTTTAATCTTTTAAAATGTCAATCTCTCTACCAGATGCCAGCCAAATATTTCAGCATCTATCACAGATATGGACCATATTGAACAGAAAATAAATATTTATTAAATGAGAAAATGAAGGAAGGAAGCAGAAAAAGAAGGAATAAAAATAATAAAATACTTTTTTGCTGGAGTTCACAACAAATTATCTATTCATCATTTCTTATATATAGGAACTTTTATCACTTCAACAGTATTTTCTTGTCTAATTGAAGATGACTTCTAGGATTTAGATGATACCTGATTTGTGCATTTTGAATCTAATATAACAGAGCTTTAGAGTAATGGTCTTCATAATTTAGAGATGGATGTAATTTTCTTTTTCAGTGTTTCCAATGTTTTCCTGCTTTACCATTTTTTAACTACATGACAAATTATAACTCCATTTTGCAAGTAACTATTTAATTGCTAATAAAAGCAGCAGGTTTTTCTGGAGTCATTAGGAATTAAATAATTCAACAAAAAATCCTACCAATGTATTAATTTAAGTATGCTTTTTTAACAAGTTTGACAGTTGTTACTTTAGTTCCAGGATTAAAACATAGATCTGATTCCAATATCTTATCCTTTCCTGCCACAATCTTACAGTCTCTTCCATCACTGAGAGCCACCAATCATCTGAAACAGCAATATAATATGTGCCTCAAGAAGTTTTGAATTTCACTACAATTTCAGAATGAATTTGACTATAAAAAGTCATCCAAAAATAGTTTTATCTGTTCCCATATGATATGCCTTACAAGTCTTTTCTAGGATTCTGCTGAGTCCTAGTATTAAAAAATAGTAATAGAAAAAAGAAACAATGGAGATAAAAACAATGGATACTTTAAAAAATAGTAATATTCTTACTTATAAATCAGAATTAAACTTGTCTCTATCTTAAATTAGAATATTTATTGTCTTTCAGAATCAAATTTTATTTTCTTAAATCTCAATATAATGTTCACTTAGTTCCCTATTTTTTCTTTAAACTACAGAACATTCTTTGATATAAAATATATGATTTAATTTGTACTTTATGCAAATAGCATTATTCCATACCTAGAGAGATTTCTTAAGTCTTTTTTTTTCTATTTAATAACTCAAAGTGGCCATAGAATTTTACAACCATAGTTTTGATAAAGACAATTTCACTTTCTCTGCTTAAAAAAAATTACAAATACATACTGGTGGCATAAGAGGGGATGACAAACAATACTATTTTTAATTTTAATTATTCATAGTTACTGATTTTAAGGAAAATAATGCATTCTAAAATATTACATAATCTTTCATTTCTATTAATTTTCTATTTCTTCACTTACTACTTAGAATTTGTTTCAAATTACTAATATTTTGTGTAATTAAAATTAATTTTACTTGCCAATTACTGAACATATTGCTTTTTTGAATAATAATTCAAAATAAGATTTTCTGTGTTCCCAGTTTGAAGACCACAGAAATTTCTAAGTTGTATGGGTAGTAAACCTTTCAAACAGTGTAAAAAAATATATCTTGCTCTTCAATCTTGATGACATTATATAATTGTCTTGTGGTTTCTAGAGTGGATTCATAACAGAGGGATATAGGAGCTATCTGTCAAAAGGTATGAAGAATTGCTAGAAGTTTTTTGTTAAAGGCCAATATAAATTTCTAGGACTTAGTCAATAAAATAAGAAGACCTGTTGTATGAAATCACACACTGCTTTAAGCTTTGTAGGAAAAATAACTCAATATTAGTCAGAAATTCTTTACTTACATCACTACCATTTTGCATAAATACTTATTTAGAAGATATATTGATGAAAAGTTTTATTTCTGTACATTAAAATGGTCTTATATCCAATCTTAGAGTACATTTATGTTAAATATTTGAATATCCAGAAGCAGGGGATGGAGGGTGGGAGAAATGGGTGGAGTGAAGGAGGTTAAAAGATAAAAAGAAAGTAAAAGGAGTTGATGTAAAACAGACCTAAAAATTTTGAATCATATTCAAATTATTGATTTTATATATATGTTTACCTATATGCTAAAAATAAACTTTATTTTACTTCATTAAAAAATTAAAGGGCTTTTGGAACATGGACCCATCAAAAGTAAAATAAAGCAACTAAAAAGAAGGTGATCTTATCTTCACTCTTGAGTTATATTTATGTTAAAATTTTGAATGTCCTTCTTTTCTCATTTCATTTATGTTTCAAAAAAAAGGGCTTAGTGAATCTCTTCAGACAATATTTCAGAGAAATTCATCAGTATCTATTTCCCATCCTGGGGCTGGAGGGTTAGAACCACTCTTAGTCATCTCCACAATTGTTACTATTCACTGTGCCCAAATCACTTGTGCACAGATCCACATTATCAGATTTAGAAGGGCCAAGGTGAATGGACAGATTTTCTGTCACTTAGTTAGCGTGGGTAGATGATGTGTCTTCAGGCTTCAGAGTGCTCAGTCCTTTGTGGGTCATTCTCATTTTGTCTGGAGGCATATATCCTGCCAGAGGAGATGAAACCTCACAGTGTCATCGCTAATGAACTTGAGTTAGTCATTCACCACCCCTTTCCCACTTGCCATTTATGTTACCAGAACAAGTATGCTTTGTAAGCCTCATTCAAATTTAGTTTCATTTTTAGAAATGCCTGAAAAATAAGATTCTTGGCTGAAGAGTCATTGGAGTAAGCATATATTTTGATCTTTCTATGTGGAAATTTCTACATTGAACTATCTAAGCTTTTAAGATGAGATCACTGAAATTTTCATATTAACAAGTTTTCCAAATAATCTAGCATTCTGAATCCATATGTGCTTTAAAATGTTTGCAAGGAAAATAGACATGAGATATATAAATGCTCTTAAAAATACACAAGGGAAAGCTTTTGTAAGGGAACAACTTGTCCTGAAAATGTTAATGTTTGATTATTCACTCTCTCATCATCTTATCCTTCATTGCTGTAACTGTTCTTAGTATTTTCTCTCTCTAGCATTTTCCACTGACACTAGCTTTCACAAGGTAGGAAGATTACTTTGGAAGAATTTAATACTGCTTGTTGGGTGATAGCCAACTCTAACGACCATAAGTGCCGAAGTTGTGAGCACAGGTGGAGAAGAGGCTGTGGTGTCAGTTCTTGGGTTTGCTTTGGCTGCACCACATTCTAACCGTGTGACCTAGAGGAATGTGCTTAATTTCTCTATGCCTCCATGGCTTCATTTCTAACCTATAATGAATAATAGTACCAAAAACGTAGGCTGTTTTGAGGTTAAATGAGATAATGCCATGCTTTGCAATAGTAAATATTCAAATACCATTATTATTGATTCTATTGCTAATAGTTTTGGTAGTCTCTGCTTCTGCTCTTTCCACCCTGAGGAAATCTGTGCTTCCTGAGGATGCAGTAGTCTGTTTAAATATTAAAACAAATAATGTCACCCCTATGCTTGAACTATCCAGGGGTTCCTGGACATTTAGAAAAAGTTCCAAACCCCTTACCATGACCTAAAATGTGATGGTGATCTGTCTCCAGTCTGTTTCCTAATGCTTAGTTCTCTGGTCACAACAGCCTTCTGCTTGCCTCTCTAGCACACCAAGGTATTCTTACCAGAGAACTTGGCACTAGTTCATCTCTTTTTTTGGAGCACAAGATGTATGCATGACTCACCATTATTTTCCCTTAGGCCTCAGCTCTGATGTTAGAGAAATCTCCTTAATCACCATATTGCCTTGGGTTCCTTCCTTCATAGAATTTAACACTAGCTAAAATTGCCTATGTATTATTTGTTTGCTTTCCCTCCCAATAGACTAAAATGTCCACAGGTGTAGGGACATTTTCTATCTTAATTTCTATCTCTAATGCCATAATGGCACTTGATAAATATTTGCTTAATGGCTGAATATGTAATTGTAGCTCAATGCAAAGGTGATGCAATTTATGATAATTCAGTCAAAATTCACATTAGAGTGAGAATTTCTATGGCAGAAGGAAATATCTCCAGGCTTAAATAGGAGTATTTAATTCAAACTTTATAATTCCTTTCTGTCAGGGGTGTGCAAACTTGTTTTGTTTTTGTTATTTTTTAAATCACATGTGATCACATAGGACTCAGAAACTAAGTTCCAAGTCAAGAAGTCTGTGAATATATGTAAAGGCTATAAGACAACAGAATTTTTATGAAGAAAAGCCTAGATACAGCTAAAAAGATCTGGTCTCTGAGACATTGCTCTAAATAAAACTTTCCGCTCTGTCATAATTACTCTTTCCATCCAGAATCCACACTCTGACTCATCCTACTCAATAGCTTTGCAGCAAGGTTGGTCCCTCCTTTAATTTTCTCTATTCTTGAACACTGTCTTATCACTTATGCTATTGATATTGGCATGAAACAAGACACATTCAAAATTGGAAAGTTGAGGAAAGATGAATAAGGAAACTATTTTCTAAAAAGCAGAAGGACTGGTGCATATGTTGTAGCTCTTTTTTTTTTTTTAACTCTAAAGTATAGTCAGTTACAACGTGTCAGTTTCTGGTGTACAGCATAATGTCCCAGTTGTGTGTGTGTGTGTGTGTTTGTGTGTATACACACACATATATTTGTTTTCATTTCTTTTTCATTAAAGGTTATTACAAGATATTGAATATAGTTCCCTGTGCTATACATAATAAGTTGGATTTTTATCTATTTTTATATATAGTGATTAACATTTGCAAATCTCAAACTCCAAAATTTATCCCTTCCCACTTCCTTTCCCCTGGTAACCATAAGACTGTTTACTGTTTGTGAGTCTTTCTATATTGTAGATGAGTTCACTAGTGTCCTCTTTTTTCTTTTTTGTTTTTCTTTTAGATTCCACATTTGAGTGATATCATATGGCATTTTTCTTTCTCTTTCTGTCTTTCTTCTCTTAGAATGACCATCTCCAGGTCCATCCATGTTGCTGCAAATGGCATTATTTTATTGTTTTTTATCACTGAGTAGTATTCTGTTGTATAAATATAGCACAACTTCTTTATCCAGTCATCTGTCGAGGGGCATTTAGATTGCTTCCATGTCTTGGCTATTGTATATAGTGCTACTATGAACATTGGGGTGCATGCATCTTTTTGAATTAGAGTTCCCTCCTACATCTCTTAACAGTGCTGAGATTTCACAACCCCTAGACCTTAAAGTATAAGGGGAGGGAGCAATTATCAGATGCCAATGCTTGGAGAGGGTAGTCAGACCACAGCTGGCCTTAAGGACATTCAGAGAATTGACTGCACCTTAATGAGTACAGAACCAGGGAATAAATAGCCCATCTCACTTTTCCCAACCTCCAGAGGAATATCTCCTGCTGGTGCCTCTCCTTGGCCTGAAGAGACAATCCAGAGAAATAATCCCTCCCTCTCTGCCCTCCTCCAACAGGATGGAGTACAGATGAGAGAAAGTAGGTTTGAATATACAAAAAGAAGACATGTAGCACTTATTCTTATTCTGTCCCTCTATAGTTTGGACCCACCTCTGACTAATTTAAAATGATACCTAAATCTGGCACAGGCTTTGTGATTGAAGCCCTTTTTGAGACTCCATTGTGCTCTAATTACTACATTCTCTGTACTTCCCACTCTCCACTCTGCTGATCATCAGTGCTTCCTCCTGTAGGTTATGTCCTTTCTATTGTTGCAGCAACATGTGTTACAGCTCAGTGTTGCAGCTCAGTTGTGACAGCAACCTGGATCTGGGTGTGAGACCGAGCAGCACTCAGAAGGTTGGAGAACTCAGTTTTATTACACCAATGGGCCCAGAGCAGTTAACACTCCAAGCTCTGGACCCCATCTGTAGGTTTACACAGGCTTTTATAGGCTGCCAGTCTATACATCACACTATCATATACAAATAAGGTGTAACAAAAGTGACTAATTAGGAATGAGCTTTGTAGAAATAGACCAATCAGGAGTGATAGAAATGGACCAATCAGGAGTGATAGAAATGGCCCAATCAGGAGTTAGCTCAGGGAACCAACAGAATCTTAGAGGTAAGTTCCACTTTCCTAGAAGTAAGTTGTTTCAGAGGCAAAAAGTGAGATAATGCTGCCAGGCCACAGAACCAGATGGTGCTGGCAGGAGAGTATTGGCCCTGCCTGGCGGTCCTGCCAGTCTTTTTCATGGGGCTTCCCACCTCACTACAAGACCATGTGCTAACCTCAACCAGAAAGAATGGAGAAGCATAACATGCAATACATCTTAAAGGACTTCTACATTTTCTTTTTTCTTCCAAACTCTTCAGGGAAGTAATCTATTACTTTTGCTCCTATTTTCTTATCATCCCCTCTGTTCTTTACTTTGCCAATCTAACATTTTTCCATTAAATTCTCAAACACTCACTAAAATTACTGTAAGTTCAGCTTACCTCTAAGTAAATCACATGATCTTTCCTCAATTTTCTATCCTTCTTTCTCTGTCTCCAAAAGCACTGTAATCTTCAAGGACTCCTCCCTCTGCAATATTTTTTATGTACTATGGTTTAATTTTACCCTACTTCTGAATAGTTTCAGTTCTTCTTAATTCCATGACTTCACATACTTTTATTTGGTATCTTGCTTGCTGGCAGAGCCTCCAACTCCATTTTAAAACAACTAAATAATTATTTCCTTCCACTTGATCTGCTCTCAGGCCTGTTTTTATTTTTCTTTAATCTCAGTTTATACTTTGGCTGTCTTTCTAGCATTAGGGGAGGAAAAAATCATCTCACTAGCTATTCTACCAAACCATTTGGTAGCCAAATTTTGTTACATTTTCTTTTGTCCTATCTCCACTATCAATTTATATTATTATCACCACCCTACTGGACATAAGCTTTCATATTTCTTGCTTGGAATTTTGAGGCCACCTAATGTATTTCCTTCCCTACAAATTATTTCCCAACCCACTGGGAAAGAACCAAATTATCACTGGCCAGAACCATATTATAAAATCACTGAACTTCTAAAAGTAATTCCTTTGAGAAGAAATTTTCAATGGAGCTTCTATTGCGTTCTGAATAAATATCTCCAGCATTAATACATGTAAACAATTTCCCAGAGAACCTATAACTCTCTAGTTGATGTTTCATGTTTATTTGACATAAAATCCAAAGAACAAAACTTAACATTACATTAGTTAAAATGAAAATACTAATAATTTTACTAAGTTAGTGAGAAAAAATCATTTTTAGAATGATTAGCCTGATATTTTAGTCATCCACATGATTCACTTTCTGATTTTTTGCTGACTGTGGAAGAGAGAAGGAAGCACTAAAATTTACATGGACTTATGAAATTTTTAAATTAAAATATTTTTATTCTTGTCAGTAATTAATTTTATGTTAACTTTTTTACTCTACATCTGTTTAAGTTCGTGGCAAGATGTAGTGTTTCAACTAAATTGAATATTTTAACTGCAAAATTATATCTTACTTATCTCATTGTGGATAAAGTTGGCTAAAAGTGTAATAAGGAGTGACTATAGTTTTGATATTAATTATAAATAATAGAATGGCACATATAAGAATTCTACAGAAGAGAACTTGGGTACTTCAATGCAAAATTAATTGTACATTGGAAAAATTTTAAAAAATCATTTCAAAATGAAACATCTAGTACAACTGCTTAATAGTAAAACATAGTGTGAGAATATTTCAAAAGACATTTGAAACCATCTATCGTAAAAAATGACTCCATGTGGGTGAGTTAAATAATTTTTATTATTAAAATTAAATTTGCAATATATGAAATGAATTACATACTTATCACTACAAACATTACTTGAAGTTTCTAACTATGATTTAATATTGCTATGAGGTCTTGAAGCAAGAATTTTGCTCACATCTGTGTTCATTATAAATAATAAAATCCTTGCAAAATTAAACTTTTCCACCATCACATAATTGTTCTTGGAATTCTTTTATGAATCAAAAATGTATACTAATTCAATAGTGGATCATGATGTTGAATAACACTCAATAGAAACTTTAGGATAAGAATAACGTTAACATACCTGGATCTAGTTGCATTGTCAAACAGACATAATGCAAATTATCTTAAAACCTAGTCAATTTAATGTAAAGTTATATAAAAATAAAACAGTTATTAATCTAAAATAGTCATTCAGATGTGAATGTCTGCAAGTATAAAATGAAGACAAAAATATCTAATGGAACTATTGCTAGGAAATATATTTTTATCTTTCTGGTATTTTGTTATCTGATCATTCAGCCTGCCACCAGAGCATGCTCCATTAGCTAATTAGATTGGTTGAAATAAAAATTTAACTATGACCTTGACTAAAAAGATTCAAAACACTTTTCAATTATGCAGAAAAAAGTACTAAGTTAAAATTTTTGCCATGTTCAGCCGGCTGAAAATAACTGAATTTCAACTGGCCAAGGCCTATTGCCAAATATACATTTTTTTGCAGTGTTTGAAGTGTTAATAGTAGGTTTTGGAATGCTGTTAACTGCCAAGCATAACAATAATCACTATTCTGCTAAACTTTACAGACTGAACTGCATAGGACTTGCTGTGAACTCCAATGTTAATTTTACCATCAAGTAATAGTGGTCAAAATTTGACAAGAGGTTCTCTCCATATAAAAAAATATAATAAATCCATGGCAATAGTGCTTTAGTTTTTCAAAAAAAAAGATATACCTTTTAATTCATTTTCTCTAGTTAATGAATTTATAAAATAAGAAAATCAGATTTTTCTCCTAACTAACTAAAAGAAGAAAATAATTTGTAAGGTTAATTGATTTACAAATATGCATACAGATATATAGAAACCAAAAGTCAGGACCTAGGCTTCTTGACATCTTGTTTCTCTCAAAAAGCAACAAAGCCTGAAGGAGAATGGATACATTCTCTCAAAGAAGATTTTATCATCATCACCTCCAGAAACTGTTCCACTGATAGGTTCAATACAACCGACATTTTTTACTTTGTTACCATGGACATTTTCTAACTATTGGCTACTCACCCCCATTGTTTCTTTTTAGGGTATGTGAACAGCATGACTTTCATCTCTCTCTCTGCATTCCTTCCATAGTGTTCTAGTGGCACTACCTTTCCTTCAAGGGGCTCAACCCAGATCCTCTGACCTCTGTAATGGTGGTCATAACAATTGCTGTATGTCCATCTGGAATTTAGTAAATCCCATATTGCCCAGCAAATGTTTGTTATGGCTCACATAAGTAAGATAATTGCTGATAATACTGACTTAGAGAATCAGGACAAATAAGCTCTGATTGCCTTCTTACTTCATCTCTTAATAAATATAGCTTAAAGAATTTTACTATGACCAAGGTCAAACACAGACTGTTCATAAGCTCAATAAAAAATACAACATAATTTCCTGGAACCCAATATTAAGAAGAACATTTAGGATCCTGAAAAATAGTAAGGCATCAGTTTGCCACTCCTTTTGTCTTTCTTTAACCTCCTGGAAACTCACATTCTCTCTTACTCTTTCTCTAAGTGCATCTACTTCGTTGTTTTTCTGATGATCTACTTCTCCACTGACTTATCTAATTATACATGGCCAATCATGGCTTTCTTAAAATGATATATTAATTGTTTGTTCATAATGATATTGGGTTGGACTTTCTCATTAAGTCAACCAGTTTTCATGTCTCAGTTTTACTTCTTAGAAGAAAATCTGATAATACAACTTGTGTTGAGCCAGTTGCCTCACACCCTGACTCTCTTCAGCCATATCCAGTGTTGCGTGACCAAGTGATATCAAGGGTTTCATCCTCTGGGCTTCAGAGAAGGCTGTTATCTCTTATGGTGAAGTGGTGGAATTGCAGTGTCACTAGTATATTAACTTTCAAAACTGGCAAAGATGTTTTAAATGGCTAGAGTGCAGTTAATTTGGGACTAGAGTAACAGTGATTCTAATAAAATACTTTCATTTATGAATTGGTACTAATTTTCTGGAAGAAAAAAATGCAGTAAAAATAATCACATATGTTGATCCAGTAATTCATTTCCAATGCTTTGTGTTAAAAAAAAGGCAGAGTTGAGCAGCAAGATTTATACACGATGCTAATATTGTAAATACTGAATGATATTTACAATATGTGAAAGCTGGAAATTACCTAAAATTGCAAGAACAGAGACATTATTTAAATATTTTATGTGGAATTCTTTGCAAGTTAAAACAATAAATTATATGGAATTCAATGCAGATTAAAATAATAATTTAAATGAGCATTTAATGATAGATGAAATGCTAAAATACATTTAAGGTGAAATAGAGGACACATTTGTTTATATGCTGGAGTGAAATGAATAAATAAATGTAGTGCTCAGAAGGATGGCAACACATAGTAAGTACTACATATTCAATTTTGCCAAAATTGGGTTTTTGTGTGAATGTAAATGCATAGATGTGCATAGATATATATGTAGAATTAGGAAAAATGTTCATACCTTCAAAATCTCCATACTTTTCAACTAGAAAATGGAATAAAATATTTATTTAATTCTGATGCATCTCTTCCTTGCCTGGTGTAGTAATGCTCTCAACCTTTCTCACCTAAACTCTGACTTAGTATAAAATAGCTTAGCAGTACAAGGAAGACAATCTGTGATACCATGAGTTCTGAGACATATAATTCCAAAAATTGTATTGAAGACATGGGAAGAAAAAGAAAGAAATCTGATAACTGGAATATGGGTTTTCTCTGAGTGATTCTCAAATATCTATAACATGGTGCCATTAATGACACTGGAAAGGGGAAAATATCCCCAGTGAAGTTAAAGGATATAGTCTAAATTTCCCATCACACATGCAATTTTTCAAATTATTTGTCTTATTTTATCTTAAAATTTCATAAACTTTTACTATTCTGAATCATGTGTGTGAATATTTTAGTACTTAATATTAAATTTAATTGTTTTAAAAACAATGTGTCTTTTGAAAAAAACACTGTTATGTGAAATTTACTCTTAAGAAAGATTAGTAGAGACATATTCATCCTTTAGGCTATATCATGTCTGGGACACCATCACGTGACCTCAGTGGTAATAGTGCATTCCTTTGAGATGCACAGAGTTCCATTTTTTCAGATTCTATCAAAGGCATTAAAACTAAGTTAGCCTCAGATTATCCCAGCACAACAAAGAGAGTGTCTATTGACAGTTATGGAGTAAAGCCAAATTTGTTGCATAAAAGAAAAAAATAGAAATCCATTCTAACTCATTCAAGGATAGGGAAAATAAAAATAAGCTGAATGTCACTACTGAAATTTTGCCTTGAAGATTGCATTACATGTAAATATGAAATGAAACAAGTTTATGCACTCAAATAGGGAAGTGCAATATGAAAAAAAAACTCAGCAAACAATAAAATCATCTATACTAAAATATGTATATATTTTAGGTCACATTTTAAAACTTAGTTCAAATTCTAAGATTTATTCTGTGTGTGTGTGTGTATGTGTGTATATTAGCAGTCCTCACTTTACACAATAGTGCAGAACCACAAAAATAATCATGCCTACTAAAACCATGTAAAGCAATCTTTATAATCAATAGAGAAGTTGCAATTGTTTTGCCACATTTTTCTTGCTTCAGACAATCATTTCAAATATGTTTGTGTAACAAGCAACTTTGGAAGATAAAGATATGGATGGTCTACTACTAAAGGAAATTTATTTATTGTTCAGTTGAGTTTCATGGTGGGTTAGCAGGTCCCTCTATAAGATGGGTTTCCTAAACTCAAGATTCTTCTGTAGCACATCCTACTGTGTGTATGGAAATCACCTGGCCCTCATCTTACTCTCCTGTGGGAACTAAGACTCAAGGAAGCAACACAACAGTGGTACTCTAATAACTGCTATTATAGTAAGTAAAATATAGTCTTTTGTCACTGAATAGGGAACCTCCTGTCTCTTGCTAGAATCTATTAAACTGTAGCAAGATAAATCCTTAGCTGCAGGTAAGGCAAAAATCTCAGAGCCTTTTCAATTCTTAATAAACATCCCAATTCCTTAAATACACTTAGCATAAATGTAATAATAATCAGAAATTGAAACTATATAAAATCTACAAACAAATTTATGTATAAAGGAACAAAAATCCTAAATAAAAATCACCAAATATATTTCAGATTAATTCCATTCATATTATAAAATAATATATTGTATTTTAATCATGTGCACTCTGGAAATATGATAGGACTAAGGTAGAATTACATTTGGTATAGCCATATTAATAATCCTCCCAAAATGTTTATAAAATATAGCATCAGTTACTTATTCCGAATATTAAAATAAAATATATAGTATCTTTTTGAACTATTTTAAGATAAATACATATATTGCGCAGACAGAATATCTAAGGGAATTAGTAAATGACTAAACAGCTAAGGAAGAAATTGCTGGAAGATTTACACTGAGAAAATAGGACTAAGAGTCCATTGTCATTTATATCAGTCAAAATATTAACATTTTAGAAAGCAATTATAAGACATTATTAGGGAGATTTGCAGAGATGGTGGAGTTCAAAGACCCTGAGCTCACCTCCTTCCATGAACACATCAAAATTACAACTATTTACAGAGCAACTATTCTCTTTACAGAGATTGATTTGAGGACTAGCAGGAAAAAATTTCCACAACTGAAGATATAGGAAAGGAACCACAATGAGATGGGTAGGAAGGGTGAAGATGTGGTAGAGTCGAGACTCACACTCCCAGGTAAGTGACCCATAAACGGGAGGATAATCACAATTACAGAGTTTCTCCCCAAGGAGCAAGAGATCCAAGCTCCACATTGGGATCCCCATCCCAGGGGTCTGTACTAAGATGTGCACCCAGAACATCTGGCTTTGAAAGCCAGCGGGGCTTATATTTAAGAGAGATAGAGGGCTGAAGGAAACAGAGACTTCACTATTAAAGGGAGTACACAAAATCTCACATGCTATGAGACCCAGAGCAGAGGCCATAATTTGAAAAACACCAGGGTCAGCCATACTTGCCTATCTTAGATAGTGTCATGGAGAGGCAGTAGGCATTGGGACTCACCTGGAGACATAGACACTAGTGGTAAATATGTTGTGGAGCTCATCCCACCATTAGGACACTGGTGCTGGGAAGCACCATTTTGGAGTCTTCCCTCTAGATTATTAGAGCCAGGACCTGGCCCCACACACCAGCTGTTCAGTGCCCAGCTTGCCTGGGAACACCAGGGCAAGAAGTCAGATATATAGAGATAGAGCCTCACCCACGAGCAGATCAGCAAGATCCATAAGCATGAGACCACCAGCCACCCCAGGACCAGTCCTGCCCACTGGCCAGCAAGCACCAGCCCTGGAACCTCTAGACCCCCTATTCAGTGACTGCAGAACCTGGCTGTACACACCAGCAGATGGGCAAGCCCTGGGACCCCACTGGGCCACAGCAGCCATCCATTATGGGACCTGACCCCATCCATTGGTGGACTAGAACAAGGACCAGGACTTCCAGGCCATGTGGCCAGCCATGTGAGAACCAAGGCCCACCCACCAGAAGTCAGCACCCTCTGCACAAAGCAGGGCTTGACATCCACCTGGGCCAAGGTCCAGCCACAATCACCAGCATACCAAGAATAGTTGACCCACCACAGCAGAAGGGTCCACTCAACCCACATAGGTGAAACCCATAGAGCATATAGCTTTGTTTAACAGAGGCTAGTGTGCCTCTGGGCTCCATAGGATGTCTCCTACATGGAGAAACATAACTAACCTACCTAATACATGGAAATAAAAGAATATCCAAGAAAAATGAGATGACAGTAGAATATTTTTGAAAAAAATAACAAGATAAAACCTGATAAGAAGAGCTAAACAAAGTAGACATAAGCAATCTACCCATCAAGACTTCAAGGTAGTGATCTTAAAAATTCTCAACAAACTCAGGAAAAAAAATGGATGAACACAGTGGGAAGTTTAAGAAAACGTTAGAAATCAAACAGAGCCAAAGAATGCATTAAATAAATAAATAAATAAATAAATAAATAAATAAATAAATAACTCTAGAAGGAATCAACAGTAGATTAGATTATACAGAAGAATGTATCAACAAACCAGAACACAGTGTATTGAAAATCTTTCAAGCTGAATAGAAAAAAGTGAAAAAATTGAGGACAGTTTAAGAGACCTCTGAGACAATATCAATTATAGTAACATTTTCAAAATGTTCCAAAAAAGAGAAGAGAAAGAAAGTGGCAGAGAATATATTTGAGGACATAATAGCTGAAAACTTCCCTAATGTGGGTGAGGAAATAGACATCCAGGTCCAGTAAGCACAGAGAATCTGAAACAAGATCAAACAAAAAGATTCACACAAAGACAGATTGTAATTAAAATAATAAAACTTAAAGAAAGACTATTAAAAGCAGCAAGGAAAAGCAACAAGTTATGTACTAGGAAACTAACCTGAGACAGTCAACTGACTTTTCATCAGAAACTTTGCAAGACAAAAAGGGAGTGGCATAAACTATTTAAAGTGATGAAAGAGTAAAACTTACAACTAAGATAGCTCTACCCAGCAAAGTATCATTCAGATTTGAAGGAGAGAAAAAGAGTTTTACAGACAGGCAAGAGTTCACTACTAAACTGGCTTTATGAAAAATATTAAAGTGACTTCTCAAAGCAAGAAAAAAAAGCCACAACTAGAAAATGAAAATTATGAAAGGAAAGCTCTCACTGATAAAGGCAAATATAAAGGAAAAGTAGTAGATCAACCACTTATAAAGCTAATAGTTTAAAAGAAAAAGTTGTAAAATTATTGATATGCATAAGAAATACTTAAGGGATACACAAAACTAAAAGATGTAAAATATGATGTGAAAAACATTAAACATGTATAAGGTAAAAATGCAGGATTGCTAAAATGTTTGAACTTAAAAGATCATCAACTTACAATAATCAATTACATAAATATGTTTCTTATATAACTCATGGTAACTACAAAGCAAAAATCTACAATAGATAAACACACAAAAAAGAAAAAAGCACCCAAACATAACACTAAAGACAGCCATCAAGTCACAGGGAAAGAGACCAAAAGAAGAAGAAAAACAAAACAAAACAAAAAAGAACTACAAAAAACCCCCAATCAGTTAATAAAATGAAAATAAGTACATATCTATCAACAATAGCTTTAAATGTAAATGGAATAAATACTCCAATCAAAAGACATAGAGTGGCTGAATGGATATAAAAAATAAGACCTTTATATAAACTATCTACAAGAGATTCACTTCATATATAAAGACACAAGCCAAAACTGAGGGGATAGAAAAAAGGTATTTCATGCAAATGAAAACATAAAGAAAGTCATGGTAGCAATGCTTATGTCAGGAAAAATAAACTTTAAAACAAATTCTGTAACAAGAGACAAGGAAGGACATTACATAATAATCAAGGGTTTAATCCAATAAAAAGATATAACAATTGGTGATATTTATATACATTCAACAAAAGAGCACTTAAATTCATAAAGCAAATATAAAGAGATAAATTGACAGTAACATAATAATAGGGGATTTTAACACCTCACTTAGATCAATCCAGACAGAATCATTCAGAGAGAAAATCAATAAGGAAACACTAGCCTAAATTGACACATCAGACCTGATTGACTTAACAGATATGTACAGAGCATTCTATCCAAAAGCAGCAGAATATACATTCTTTCAAGTGCACATGTAACATTCTCCAGAATAAATCACATAGTAGACCACAAAGTAAGTCTCAGTAAATTTAAGAAGATTGAAATCATATCAAACGTCTTTTTCCAACCCCAGTGCTATAAGATTCAAAATTCAGTACAAAAAAAAACCTGCAAAAAAATACAAACACATTGAAACTAAACAATATGCTACTAAACAACCAATGGGTCACAGAATAAATCAAAGAGGAAATTAAAAAATATCTGGAGATAGATAAGCAACAAGAATTTACTGTATAGCACAGGGAATTACATTCAGTACTGTAATAAACTATAATGGAATATAATCTTCAAAAATACTGAATTATTATGCCATACATCTGAAATTAATATGATATTGTAAATGAACCATACTTCAATAAAGAAAGAATCTCTGTTAAACAAGATTCAAAATGAAATCTTTCTTGAGATTCAAAGCTAAGAAAATATCACTTGTCTTAAAAATGCATTGTCTAAAATACTTAACACATTGTATGCAAAGGTGATACTTAATAACTATTATTTTAATACCATGAAAAAATACCTGAAGAAAAATTAAAACAGAAATGCAACATTCCAAAATATATGGGATACAGCAAAAGAAGTATTGAGTGGGGAGTTTACAGTAATAGAGACCTAATTCAGGGAAAAAAAAAATCTCAAGTAAACCACCTAGCCTTAAACCTAAAGAAACTAGAAAAAGATGAATAAACAAACAAAAAGTTAAAGAGAGGAAATAATAAAGATCAGAGCAGAACTAAAGAAATAGAGAATAAAAAATAGAAAAGATCACTGAAACTAAGAGTTGGTTCTTTGAAAAGATAAACAAAATTGGTAATCCTTCAACCAGATACATAAAAAAAAGAGAGACAGTAAGAGAGGGCTGAAATAAATATAATCAGAAATGAAAAAGGAGAAGTTACAACGAACATCACAGAAATACAAGGGTCATAATCATTACCACCAATGATTATAAGCCAATGAAATGAACAACCTGGAAAAAACGTACAGTTTCCCAAAATTGAACCAGAAAGAAATAGAAAGTATAAACAGACTAATTACCAGTAATGAAATTGAGTCAGTAGTTTAAAAGCAACCAAAAAGCAAAAGTCCATGACCAGATGGCTTCACAGGTAAGTTCTACCAAATATCTTAAAAAGAGTTAGTGTTGATCCTTCCCAAAGTATTCCAAAAAATTACAGAGAAAGACATGATTCTGCTTTTGCACAATGAAGGAAACTAGCTACAAATCGAAAAAACTGTCTTTTGAATGAGAGAAAATATTTGTGAATGATAAACCTGATAAAGGGTTAATATCTAAAATATATAAACAGCTCTCACAACTGAACATTATAAAAACATACACCTCAATTAAAAAATGGGCAGAGCACCTGAATAGACATTTTTCCAAAGAAAATGTACAGATGGCCAACAGGCACATCAAAAGATGCTCAACATCACTAATAATTAGGGAAATGCAAATCAAAATCACAATGAGATAACACCTCTCATCTGTCAGAGTTGCCATTATCAAAAAAACAACAAATAATTACAAGCATTGGTGAAGTTGTGAAGAAAAAAGAACCCTCTTGCACTGTTGGCACTATTGTAAATTGGTGCAGTCACTATGGAAAACAGCATGGAAGCTGCTCAAAAAATTAAAATTAGAAGTACCATAAGACCCAGTAATTTCATTCCTGTTTATTTATCCAAAGAAAATGAAAACACTAATTCAAAAAAAATATAGACTCCTATGTTCATTGCACATTATTTATAAAAGCCACAATATGCAAGCAACCTAAGTGCCCCTCAGTAGAAGAATGGGTAAAGGAGATGTGGTATGTATGAATATTATTCAGCCATAAAAAGAATGAAATCTGCCATTTGTGACAATACGTATAGACATAGAGTGTATTAGGCTTAGTGAAATCAGTCAGATAGAGAAAGATAAATACCACATGATTTCACTTATGTAGAGAATCTAAAAAATAAAACAAATGAACAAATATAACAAAACAGAAACAGAATCATACACATAACAAACAGGTTGTTGCCAGAGGGGATGATGGTTGGAAGATGAGAGAAAAGATGAGAGAGATTAAGGGGTACCAACCTCCAGTTACAAAATAAGTTAGTCACCAGTATGAAATGTACACTGTGGGAAATATAAGCCAATAATATTGCATCCTTGTACAGTAACAGATGGTAACTAGACTTAACATGGTGATCATTTTGTAATGTTTAGAAATATTGAATCACTGTGTTGTGCACCAGGAACTAACAGAGTGTTTTAGGTCAATTATATTTCAATAACAAACAAACTCAGACAAAAAGAGATCAGATTTGTGGCTATCAGAGGCCTGGGAGTGGAGGAAGGGAAACTGGGTGAGGCAATTAAAAGGTACAAACTCACAGTGATAGGATAAATAACTACTAGGGATGTAATGTACAACTGGATTAATGTATTTTTTACTTTTATCTTGTATTTATATGAGGTGATGGATATTCACTGAACTTGTTGTGATAATCATTTCATAATATGTATGGAAGTAAAATCATCACACTGTACACCTTAAACTTATACAGTGTTGTATGTCAAGTATTTCTTAATAAAACTGGAAGGAAAAAAAAGTGAAATCAATTACCAAAATGAGCCTTATATATTGAAAAGAGAAAAAAATGTATTATTTTAAGATAATATCGCATGGTAGTAGAAGCAGCAAATACTACCTGTGAATTTAATAAAAAAATTTAAATGTTATATTTTGAAATAGAAAGTAAAGAAACAGAGGACTTTTCTCCCTCCTTAAAATAGTTGAAAATGAAGAGTAATCAGAATTTAAAGTTGGCATTATGAAAACTTAATACAAAACTAAAATTAAATGATTAGTCATTCTACTGTATACTACTTGGCATTTGAATTGCTAGTCATTCCTAAACTTACTAGTCTCATAATTTCATATTTTTTGTAAACTGGGACTTTCTCAATGTTAACTTCATTTTCTGTTCTTATTTTCAGTTAATATTAATAATTATTTTAGGATATTTTAAAAGATTACAAAATTCATACAGAAGGAAATTGAAACCATTCATGATTACATTATGCAAAGAAACATTTTTTATTACTTTACTCATAATAAAAGCAATACATTTTGACAACATAAAAATAAGAACCTATAAATAGAGCAGAAGACAAAATAACTTTAAAATCTCCCACAGCATATCTCTTAGAGATAACTAGCTTAACATTTTCATAAACTTTTGTCTACATAGTTTTTATGTATATATATTAGATGGCAATATTCTGCTCATAAATTGAATTTTTCACTTAACCATACATCATAAATATCTCTATATGCCAATGGATATTCATCTACAACATCATTTTTAACTGGATGAAAAGCATTGCATTTTATTAATGTACTATACTTTATTTAACATCTATCTATAAACATTAGTGGGTTGTTCCCTCAAGATTTTAATGTAATGAATAAGTCTACACTGACTCTTTTTCAGACCCAGGAGGCATATTGCCTAGGTTTTATAATCTCAGCTCCTGACTTCAAAACTTATTTCAAGAACTAATAATCATGTTGTTTCTGATAATTGCCTGCATTACATTCAGCCCCCATATCCTGTTTAGGGTCTTAAATATGACTGTGCAGCCACTGCCCCTTCAGAGAACTCAACAACTCATCCTGCAACAATAGGAGGACTTAACTCCAGTCCAGCCATAGACTACACACTCTAAAGAAACTCCTGATCAATACAGCCTCAACAGTGGTGACATATGAATGTCATGAATTGATGTCCTGTGGCCTGATTTCTTCTGCCCTTGTAAAAGCGGAGACTAAGAATGAGAAAAGGGACCCCTGACATCTGGGAACTGCTCTGGTACTGTCAAATAGGCCTCAGTTTTCTCCCATTGAATACAAAATAATTTACAGAAATCAACATCATAAAAGGCCACATGTTACCGTATGATTATGATGGATTGAGACCAAAACAAGACAAAATTCTATAATCAGGTCTAAACACAGACAAAAATCTGAACTTTGTCCAAACAACATCTCCCTATCCTGACTAATGAATGACTGCTCTTTCTTTAGCAATTACACTTTGATCTCATTCTAGCTTTCCCTCTTTCTAGATTCACATAACCAATCGTAGAATCACCCCCACTTCCTGACAAGCATCCAATCCAGAACAAATTCCTCCTCCCTTAAGTCCTCCTGAAAATCACCCAAATCAAGAAAAGCCAAAATCCTGTAAATCCTTTTAATAGTCTGTCACTGAGATACCCCATGATGCCCCATGAAGTGAGCTTTTCCTCCATTATAGTAAATTCTGATCCCAAATTATTCAAAAGAAGCCATTGGAGAAAACTGACACTTTTAAAACACTGAGAACAATTTCTGACACATGATAAGTGCTTAATAAATGTGAGCTGTTATCATAGAAGGCACCTTATTGTAAAATGAAATGTATTAATTTAGAAATCAGACCTCATTCTGCACTGTCTTGACCAAATCCCAGCTTTCTCTAAACCTCCATTTCTTCATCTGTAATGTTAGTTACAACATGAAGAAAAATGAGTATTATTAGATGAAGCACTCATTTAATATTAATTTCCTTCTTATATATTCGTATTTGTTCTACACAATGTTCTATCCCATTTCTAAAACAGTAAGTTCATTCTCAGTGGAACAATACAATTATTTTCAGTTACAATAAGCAGAAACAAAGACATAAACAAACCCTTTAAATCAGGAGATCATTTATGCAGAACCAGTTTTTTCCCCCCATACAACTTGCTGCACATGTTTAATCAGAGAGTAAAAGAATGAAAGAGTGAACATGTAAATTTGCACCTTGATCAAGACAGAGTGAGCAGAACCATGTGGAAATACGTCTTAGACATGGGGCAGCAATTTATCCTCAACCACTCTTAAATGTATTTAACACATGGTTTGATATCTTAAACATTCAACTCATATACAAATTTAATAACCATTTACTGCATAAAATGTTATACTTGAATATAAATACTATATATTTGTCAATGCACTAACCAAGGACATTAGTCATGAAAAGATATTAACATAAACTTTTCCTCTTTTTCCTTTTCCAGGTCCACTATAGAAAAAAAAAGAAAAAGAAAAGAAGAAAGAAGAGCTTTTTAAAGGGCCTTTCCTCCCATCAATAATTGAATAAAAGAATAGGAGACCCAAAAAAGACAAGGACAATGGGCCATATTCAAATATAAAAAATAGAAATATACCTACAAAACTAAAATTCAGTGACTATATTCCATGAACATTTCAATTTTCTTACTTCAAATATCTTTAGGTTATCCATGCATGGTATACTAGTTTTTAGGTTTTAGGTTTTTGTTTTGTTTTGTTTTAAGAGACTGGCAGTCTTCTCCATTAGAAGAAAGAAAACAAACTCAGATAGAGGGCTAACATGAAAAAGAATCACAGTGAAGGATATTTTGTCTGATGGAAATCAAGGTTCAGTATAATATAAAATATCTAATTTGTTTAATTTTGACATGTTTTCCTTTTGGTTACTTAACAGAACACCTAACAAAACTTTAACTTCATAATTTATATTATCTCAAATTCTGGTGAAAGTAATGGAATAAAATATCAATTTCTGGATTTAATAAAACTTATGGATCTACTAAAATTATGAATTTAATCAGGAATAATTTAGGAAATAGAAAATAAATGTAACTGAAGAACAATTTTTAAAAAATTTATTGACGTGTTTTCACTCATCTGCATTTTGTAATATCTGGAATATTTGTGGTAGTTAAATTCTAACATACTGAAATATATATTCCAATTTATATGCATATACAATTGTATATTCTTTTTTTAAACTTTTTTTATTGAGTTACAGTCATTTTACATGTTTTGTCAAATTCCAGTGTAGAGCACGATTTTTCAGTTATACATGAACGTACATATATTCATTGTCACATTTTTTTTTGCTGTGTATATTCTAACATTGCCTGCCTCTACAATATATTTACATCAGTTTAAAATTATTCATTTATTTACACAGTTGTTAAATGTAGATTTTGTATTCTCTTTTATACATGTTCATAATTATTAAATTATTGTCTTTCTTAAAGTTTATGATTGAGTTCACAGTCACTTACTGTTCTTTTTATTGATTTTCCTACATATAATGAATGCCTTGTTGGTATTATCACATATGGATATATTTGAATGAAAAATACTAGTTAAACTTTGATATTAGTGTTTAGTGATTATCAGTTTGTGACTCATTGTAGTTTGGGAAGACTGTAAATAGTAAGACTTTAAAAAGTTGTCTAAGGAGTATGTAAATGGGAAAATAATCTTTATTGTGTGTTAATGAATCTCAGTACTTAGACCAGCTGTGTAAGAAGTCATGAGTTCTGTATTTTGTATAATGATATTATTTCTGACTCTGGAAATCCATTCTATCAACCTAATGAGAGATCAAAATAACTTCAGTTTTTCCTATGTTTCTTTTTCCTCCTCCTGGAATTGACCAAGAAATTGATTAAAAATTTAGGCATGACCCTCAGCTTGACTAAACTATAGACAGACTTTTTCCTGACTCTAGGTCCCTTCTCTGCCTTTTATTAGAGGATTTACTATAGAAAACTTGTAATTGTAAATTATTTCCCTACCCCTTTGAGACGTAAATTGTTTAAAAAAGCTTCTTGCCAGTTTCAAAATCCAGGAATGTCATTTTCAAAAAACTCGGAGCCATTCCTTTTAAATCAAGGATGAAAACATCCCTATCTTCCAGTCTCTGTGAAAGAGTAAGAGTTTAACAAGTTAAACTTTAGCAGGCACAGATGGTGTAACTGCAGACAAAAACATCTGCAAACTTAGCAATAACTCAGTGTGCTCAAGACACCCCAGTGACAACCCCCCTATTAATGTCCTCCAGTATGTTTCTACTAGCTCACCCCAGCACTTGAAAACCTTCCTACTCTTTATTCTCTTAGACCTTCAGACACCAAAACTTCCCATTCATCCTTGAAAATAACTAGTCCCACACCACTTGTTCAAGAGCTCACATACACATGGATAAGTTACTTTAATATTCTCCTCACTAGAATGCCCTTGAATCAAATCTGCAAGCAGCAGGAAACAAGTCTGGTCAAAATTTATATATGCTCAAAGGGTAGTCAAAGCATCACTGGAGATCTCCAAACTGTGGTTGGAGACTAAACATGCAGGAGCTGCAGCATAATGTTGCAAGTATTGATGATATTCTTGTCTCTGCTGGGCACAGATGCTACTCCTTGCCCTGCCAATTCTACTGACTCTGATCCTGGCATAGTGCTGCCTCTAATTCTCTGAAAACAGGAAGTAGTTCCTGCTACTGCTGCTGCTGCTGCTGATACTACTGGCTGCCACCCATCCTCAGGCTGAATCCAGTGTGGACCAGACTTCTACATAGTAGCTTTGCAGAACACGTGCCCATTCCCTAGTAGCAGAGGATGCTGCTTTCCATAGTGAAAGATGATCTCTGCCACATAAATTGGAAAATTCCAAAATTACTGTGAAGTGTTTCAGATGCTAAGCTCTAAAATAATGATAAAACCCCACATAATATCTCTTCCCTATCAATCTTATGTAAAAATCTAACATTGTTTCTATTATCTTGTCATGCTCTTGCTTTTAAAAATCCACTGGTTGCAACAACATGGATGAACCTGGGAAATTTATACTATGTGAAATAAGCCAGACACAGAAGGACAAATACCAAGTGATATCATGCATATGAGGAATCTAAAATAGTCAAATTCACAGAAGCAGAGAGGAGATTAGTGGTTTCCAGGGACAGGAGGAGGAAACAGGGAGTATTAGTCAAATAGTAAATGTTTCAGTTATGCAAAATGAGTCAGTTCCAGAGACTTACTGTACAGCTTTGAGCACATAATGAGTAAACAATAACGTGTTGCATACTTAAAAATTTGCTAAGAGGGTAGATTTTATGTTAAGTGTTTTTTTATCATATACAAAAACAATAAGTAAAGAGGGCAGGAGGAAACTTTTGGGGGTGATGGATATGTTTATAGCATAGATGTGACTTTACAAGTATATATCTTTACAAAATCATCAAGTTGTACACATTAAATATTTAGAGCTTTTTGTATGTGAATTGTACCTCAATAAAGTGGTTAAAAAAAAAACTGGTTCTCAATAACCAAATGAGACTAATATCCTAAACTGGGCATTCTACACTCTTCTATTAATAGGCCACATTGTAATTATCCAAACTCCACTCCCCTAATACTGTAAATCCTGACATTTTATTGTTCCCAGAACATAACTTCCAAGGCCAAACTTTTATGCATGTTCTACCCTGTGTGTGAAAGTCCTTTTCCTTAATATCTCTGTAGAAATCAGGAATGGTAAACATTTTTCAGCTCTAATGACAATCTGTGATGAAATAGAGGGTCTTCCTGCAATTCTGTATTGAGAATGATGGATGTTCTTCCAGGTTCAATGAGAACTTGACTGATTTGTGATGTCTACCATGGCTAGAGGAGAAGGAAGTGATGCTCTCATCCAAGATCTCTGCTCTCCCTGGTCCAAACATACTCAACTCTCAAAACTCTTGTCAAATAACCTCTTCTCTTAAGCTTTGCCCATCTATTGTAGCTCACCATGACCAATATATTGTAAAATAGATAGCTTTTATTTTTATACTCATTTTGACACTTTTCATTCTCTTCTGACATTACCATGAACATATTATATCTGTGTATATCACATTCCTTGGAGAGTAAGCTCCAAAAGGCCAGGACTTTTCTTTCCTTCTTTTGCACACTAGCCCATTGATCTGTACTCTGTCCTTAGCAGGTGGTCAAAAATTTACTTACTGAAGGAGCAACTACCACTGTAAACTTATCTCAGGTTTTGTCTTCCTCTAAGATGTTTGAATCTCATATTCTCCACAATGACTCCTGTGATAGTTCATGTTCTTGCTGAACAAGGCTGGATTTGCAAGTTCCTAGTACATCCCTGGCACCGATGCTTGTAGGTAAATTGGTTCAGTGTCTCAAGTGGATTCCCCAAGTTTCCTTGGATTCCAGCAGCTGCTACAAATGTGTTGCATTTGAGTCCTTCATTTGGCAAGATCATTATGCTTTCTGTCACCTGTTCTTACACTGCTTTGGCAAAGTCATCTGTTGTTACAAATGTCTTCTCTTTTCAGCCAGTGATTCAGCAAATATCTTAATCAGGCATTTCATCTTCTAAGGCTTTAGACACATTTCTTCTTCTCATTATTTCTGTGTGCTTAAGAAAATGATGTCTCATATCCTAAAGAAGGGAAAATCCTCCATTAAAGAGTCTGGTGTGAGAAAACTATGGTTATGTATTTTGAGTGTATGGGTTTTTCATTTTGAGTATGTGAGTTACACACACTAGTTTTTGATAACTCAGCAGAAAATTGTCTGGCAGAAAAAGAGGACTTAAGGAAGTATTTTATATATACGTGAGTGTGTATCTATATAAAATTTTCTATGACATCACTAATTTTGGAGAAAGTCAAAATTGTTTTCATCACTGAGTTTAAATTGTAACAACTAAATGAACAAATCTGCATTCAAATAAAAAGCTGTTCAACTGTCCTGAAGTTTCTTCAAAGAGTGAACATATCACAAGCATCTTCTAATACTCTTTTAAAATATATTTTATTGAAGTACAGTCAGTTTACAATGTTGTGTCAATTTCTGGTGCACAGCACAATACTTCAGTCACACAGGAATATATATATATATTCATTCTCACA
Source organism: Camelus bactrianus (assembly GCF_048773025.1). NCBI lineage: Eukaryota > Metazoa > Chordata > Mammalia > Artiodactyla > Camelidae > Camelus > Camelus bactrianus. Next base: position 28,294,133 of record NC_133552.1, on the reverse strand, counting down.
TTCTTCTTTACCATGAGTTACTACAAGATATTGAATATTGTTCTCTGTGCTGTACAGTATAAACTTGTTGTTTATCTATTTTATATATATGAGTATCCACAAATTCAAACTCCCAATTTATCTCTTCCCACTTCTTTCCTCCTGTAGTAACCATAAGTTTGTTTTCTATGTCTGTGAGTCTGTTTCTGTTTTGTAAATGAGTTCATTTGTCTTTTTTTTTTTTTTTAGTTCCCAAATAGAAGTGATATCATGTGGTATTTTTCTTTCTCTTTCTGGCTTACTTCATTTAGAATGACATTCTCCAGGTCCATTCATGTTGCTGCAAATGACATTATTTTCTTATGTTTTACGGCTGAGTAGTATTCCATTGTATAAATATATCACAGCTTCTTTATCCAGTCAGCTGTTGATGGACATTTAGGTTGTTTCCATGTCTTGGCCACTGTAAGTAATGCTGCTATGAACATTGGGGGTGCATGTGTCTTTTTTAATTAAGGTTCCCTCTGGACATAGGCCCAGGAGTGGGATTGCTTGATCATATGGTAGGTCTATTTTTAGTCTTTTGAGGAAATCTCCATACTGTTTTCCATAACAGCTGCACCAAACTACATTCCCACCAACGTGTAGGAGATGGCCATATTACCCAAAGCACTCTACAGATTTAATGTGATCCCTATCAGGACATTTTTCACAGAATTAGAACAAATAATCCTAAAATTTATATGGAATCACAAAAGACCGAGAATTGCCAAAGCATTACTGAAGAAAAAGAGTGAAGCTGGATGAATATCCTTCCCAGACTGCAGACAATGCTACAGAGCTACAGTAATCAAAATACATGGTACTTGTACAAAAACAGACATTGGAACAGAATATAGAGACCAGAAATAAACCCACAAACCTTTGGCCAATTCATCTTTGATGAAGGAGGCAAGAACATACAATGGAGTAAAGACAGTCTCTTCAACAAATGGTGTTGGGAGAATTGGACATCTGCATGTAAATCAATGAAATTAGGATAATCCCTCACAGTATACACAAAAATCAACTCAAAATGGCTTAAAGACTTAAACATAAGTCAAGACACTATAAACCTCTTAGAGTAAAACAGGGAAAACATTATCCAACATAGATTTCAGCAATGTTTTCTTAGAGCAATCTATGCAAGCAATAGAAACAAATGCAAAAATAAATAAATGGAATTTAATTAAACTTACAAGCTTTTGCACAACAAAGGAAACCATAAGCAAAATAAAAAGACTATAGAATGGGAGAAAATATTTGCAAAAGATGAGACTGACAAGGGCTTAATTTCCAGAATATATCAACTTCTTATACAACTTAGTAACAACAACAACAAAAACAAACAACCCAATCCAAAAACGGGCAGAAGACCTAAACAAGCAATTCTCCAGTGAAGACATACAATTAGCCAATAGGTACCTGAAAAAATGCTTAATATCGCTAATTATCAGAGAAATGCAAATCAAAACTACAATGAGGTATCACCTCAGACCAGTCAGAATGGCCATCATTCAAAAGTTCACAAATGATAAATGCTGGAGAGGCTGTGGAGAAAAGGGAAACCCCCTGCATCTTCTAATACTCATTCATTTCTTTATTAAAATTCCAGCTTACTGGATAATTTCAATACCACACAACTTTAAAATGATTTGACTAGCAATTATTCAAAATCTACCTTGGCAGTATTTTTACCACCCAGCCAAATGCATACCCTGAATCCTGTCACTTTCCATTCTTCAATAACCTCAACACTCCAGACTTGCTTTCATTGTTTATTCAATCTGCAATAACTCCATAACCCCACCTTTTTTCCAGTTTTCTGCTGAGCCATCAAGAACCAGCTCATAATCTTCCTCTTCAGTTAAGCTCACTTCAGATTTCAAAGACAGTTAAAAATGGTCCACTGTCTTAAGTTTCCACAGACATGTTCTCTACTACAAGTGACTAGACTTCAAGGATTTTACATTATTGATTTCAAAGAGTCTCCATGCCTGGAGATTGTAAATTGAAGGTTGTAAACTCCAGGGAGATAGAACCTATCCTAATCTTTGTGCCCCTGATATCTGATGTGGAATATGACGCATATGATAAACTCAATAAATATAAGAAAAATGATTGTAAGTTTGCAAGTTTGCAGTCACTTTTTTGTTTGTTTGTTTCAGTTCTGTGACTGAAACATTATGCCGTACACCAGAAATTGACACAACATTGTAAACTGAGTATACTTTAATTATTTTTTAAAAATCAACAATAAAGTGCAACTGTATAAGAAAATGTCCAAATAAGATCAAGGCATACCTGGAAAAGAACACAGGAGGAAACTTACCATACCAGATATCAAGACTGTTAAATCCTTTTTTTTGTTTTTGTTAAAATGATATTATAAATAAGATAATGTCTATAAGCACAAAAGCAGGGAAATAAAGCAATAAGACATTCTGCATTGGAGAATCCAAATTATAGCAAGAATGCACAAAATGTAGCATCAACATGGATGAATATTATAAATGTGATATTAAACATAAATCACATCATGAAAGAAAGAGTATTCCATGTATATAAAGTTCAAAAATATATAAAAATAAATGACATACAGTTTAGAGATATATTCACAAGTGGTAAAACAGTAAAAAGTATGAAAGAATACAAAATCAGAAGAATGGTTTATTCATAAGGAAATTAAGAGACACTGAAATAAGTAATAAGCATACAGCAGAGTTCTACAAAAAAAAACCTGGTTGTGTTCTCTTTCATATATTGTATGGTGGGATTAGAGATGTTTGTGCTCAAAACATTAAGCCTCCATCGTGTGTGTTAGAAACATTGCTTTTTCTCTTTATAGTAAAAATTGAGATTTGAGTTTGAGTAACTGGAATTTATTAATTAATTCAGCAAACATTTTTTGGGAAACCTCTACATTTAAAGCACTGTTTCAAGTGTTGGGACACAGTAGTAAATAAATCAGACTAAGTTTTTGTGCTGGTCTGGCTGACATTCTGTCAGAAATAAAATGATGAACATAATCCTTTTATTTTACTAATGAAGAAACTGAGAAATCACAAGTACAGATGACTTTTAAAAAGTTCCAAAAGAAGGATAAAGTCCAGATTTATACATGGACTGTCCTGATAGCCAGTGCAGGGTTCCTTTAATACAAATTCATCATCTACATGCAGAAGAAATGCTATATGATAGAGAGACAAAGGGATGAATGAAAGGTGGAGAGATGGGGAAGGAGAGAAATAGATACACACAAAAATAGTATACCTAAACTGAAGCAAAGCAATACACCAAAGATGTGCTCATAGAAGGGCTATCTGTTGGATGACAGCATGTACTTTTTCATTTATAAATAGTCCTCATAAATGGTCATCTTCTGACAAATGCATCATTAGTATCTCACTAATGAGACACTAAAGTATGCCTTTCAATACCCCAGATTAAGTGGGAGTAATTGAACATTGATAATCAAATAGTAAATTGCTTAAATGGATGAACAAATATATATATATATATATATATATATATATAATTTAGTAGTGATATATAGATTATAATAATATATACATATTTAGTAGTATATTGATAATCAAATAGTAAATTGCTTAAATGGATGAACAAATATATATATATATATATATATATAAAATTTAGTAGTGATATATAGATTATAATAATATATACATATTTAGTAGTATATATATTTACTACTATATATATATTTAGTAGTATCAGTAGTAACACTTTCTTGTTTTCTTTTGTGCTGCCAGGGCTAACTGATAATTGATCAAAGCAAAGAAACCTGTGTTAATTGGGGAAGAACCAGGTCTGGGTGACGCCCTGTATTAAAGAGAGGGTGTGGACTATGTGATTATGCATCTTTAAAACAAAAATGAGCAAAGCATAAATAAATACTTTAAACTTTATACAACCCACACATACTGGTATTAAGAAAAACACCTGTGTAACTCCATGTAGCCTTTTTTTCTATGAATGAAAATGCTATTTATGATAATATAATAACTCATTAATTAAAAGGTTTAATGCGATATTCCCAAGGTTAATTTGGTTAATAATTTCAAAGCACAATCAGTTAAGAACTACTGACTATTTTCCCTTGAGGAAAATAAATGATCATTCAATAACTGCAGGTAGTATTTTTTTTAACCAGCCAAAACAAATGTTATATTTATCAATTTTAAGAGTTATAAGAGACACTTATAACAATAGTTATGAGAGACACACTACATGTAATACATATTTTTACAAATGGGGATGGGGAACAAGGAGACAGGAATGAATGGGAGACAGTGCTGAGGAGAACACAGCCAAAAGTGAAGTCCAACAGTAACTTGTATGGCTTTCTCTGGGAATATCTTAAAATTTTACATTTATAAAAATAGAAAATGTTTCATGCAAGCTACAAATTATGTATATCATTAAGTGAAGGTAAAAGAATTGAATCAAAAGTCCCTGAATCTGTCATAGCTTCAAATCATTCAGCCATTCAGAAAAATGCTTCCCTTTAATAAAGACTACTATTTTCATTTTCATTGTAAATAAAATGGTGTGTATGGGTTGTCAAAACATCTCCTATTGAGAGAAAAATTCATTCTCATAGAGATTCATAGGGAATGAATAAAATGGTATGATACGACCCAGAATTCAAAATTATTAAATGAGGAAAGTACAGGATATGGTTTTAGCTTATTTAATATCTCTAATAAATAAACTTAACAGTTCTAGCATAGATTGAGGAAAATGACATTTAAAAAAGCATACAGTGTTAATGGCATCATCACTTATGCTGTGAATCAAAATGACAGGATCACCAGTGAACTATGCAAATACTATTTGATCTGGAAATAATTTATATGCTCAAAGTTCAACAAGTCACGGGTGGTTATAATACTTATTTCTACTTTATTTAACTCTGTAGCATCTGTACTGCAAACTTTGACACAAGTACTTCAATTGCTTAATATCATAACATCATATCCTTTGAGGGGTTGAGGTTTTCATATGCTAGTTGAGTATATGTAGAATACATAGCTCTATCTTATTAAAATCTCAGTATATTCCAACATGGTGTTTATTCATTTATTCTACAATATTCTATATGTTTGGGATGGAAAGATGAATGAGATATTGCTACTGCCTTTGTGTTTCTGACATCCTATTCAGTGAGATAGACAATACTTGTGGAAAGTACTGTGTTCAGGGTGATTTGATAAAAATAGTGTGGCAGTTACTGTATATTAACTTACCCCACAACCATACTTACTCCTTCTCCCTCACTAATTTCTTCTACAATGATTTATAAGCCAAAAACTAATTATTAAGCTAAAATCCAGTTAACTACACCCACTGAAGCCAGTGATTGCTTTGCTGCTCAATTCTGTTCAATAAAATGTAAGCAGATGTGCTGGGGCTGCCTCTTTCCTTTTCTCCTTCTTCCTACCTGGAATGTGAATGTTGTGCCTAGTCTGGGGCCATCTGAGTTGCAACCATAAGGACAAAAGCCACATGTTATGAACATAAGCAGCAGATAATATGGAACATATTTACCATGCCAAAGCTTATCAGCTACCCCCGAATCTCCAGTTGAGTAAGATGGAAAAAAAATAAAGCATCAATTATTTCAACCACTGTTGTAAATTGTTCTGTTACACATAGCTGAATTCAGTCCTAAATAATGCAACAGAGAAGAATAAGCTAATTCTCCTTAGGACATCACGGGAAAGTTCCTCATCTGAAAACTCTGGGTAGGACCTTGAAAGGAGTATAGGAGCTAAGAAACAGAGAGGGGGAGACCGCCCTTGCGTCCTGCCTGCCTTCTGCTGCACACTGTGGCGTGTTGCTGCAGGACTTTGCCTCAGATATTGGAGGAGGGAGAAGATGGTGGAGTAGAAGGACGCTCGCAGGTCACCCTCTCCCACAAATACACCAAGACCCACATCTACAGACCCACTCAGCCAACCAGAGCACCTGTGGAACTCCTACAGAACATCGCCCTCTTCAAAAGATAAAGACGCCAAAAATCTGGTAGGAGAAAAGGAAAAAAGAAAGAACAAAAGGCAAAGCAGCGCGGGACGGGTCCCGCGGGGAGGGAGCGGCAAAGGACGACTGGCGCTCGCTCGCTGGGTCTCCCCTCTCCAACTGAGAGGCCAGCGGGACGGAGGGGGAGCCTCCGAGGCTCGGATCTGTACAGAGCAGCCCTTGACTAACAGAACTAAGTTAAACGGGCACAGAGCGTCCCCCGGACATCCAGCCTGATACGCGGGCCGGCAGCGGCGGGCAGAGCCAGACTGCACAAGCCGGGCGGAGGACAGAAGTGGCTGCATGGAGGCAGCCCCGGGGGAACACAAGGGGCTGTGCGCCGTGGCTGTGGGTGCACAGGGCAGAACAACCTGGGCCCTCCATAAAACAGCAAGGTTGATGTGCTCTCGGGGAAAGGGTGCACACCCCCATCTCTGAAATCCCGCGGAAAGTTTTCGGGGGAAGAGAGGCGGGGCTCAGGCATAGGCGCCATATCCTCCAAGCTTAGCACTCAGGCGGGGGCGGGGGCGAAACCTGCATCCGTACCGAAGGGCTTAGCAGCCTCAAAGGCCAGGCTGAGACTGGCCTGCAGCCCGGGGCAGATAGGATCCTTCCATCCTGGTCCCTCAGAGAACATGCTCCACAAAGACAAACAAGGAGCTGGGTTTTGGCTCGGAGCAGGGACAAGGCTGTCCCTCGGTCTTCCCCGAGCCCACCCGCGGAGCGCCGACCAGGGCAGAGCGCCGACCAGGGCGGAGCGCGCAGCCGCACAGAGCAGCGGAGCTACCGGCGGCGCAGGTAGAGCAAGAGCGGCCCCCCGCCTTTCGGGCAGAAACACAGCCCCTGACCGAGGTGCTGAGAGGGGGCACGAACCGCCCTCCTACCTGGCCAGTCTGCAACATCTGACTGCGGCATCCGGAGGGGCAGCGACCCGCCCGCCCACAGCAGAGGAGAGCTGCACCTGACCCCGTGTTAGGAGGAGGAGCGATCTGCTTGCAGACAGGTGCTGGGAGCAGCACAGAAGAGGGCGCCAACGGAGGGCCTCTGAAAACAGCAAGCTGAGTTTCCAAAACAGGACGAAGACAGAAGGACTTCACAGTAAAAGTACACAGACTCCAGGAGAACACCGACAAACCCCTCCCCCCCCTTTTCTTTTTTAAATCTGTTTTTACCTGTTCTATTTTCTGTTACTCTCTTAATTTTTACTTCTTAATTCATTTCTATTTCTCTTGGGTTTTGATGTCCTGCTATTGATTAGACACAGGTTTCAAATACATCTATTCATCTCCCACCCCCTTTTTTTGTAAAGGTTTTAAGAGGACGTCTCAACCTGATTAATACTCTGCTTCAACTCACTCTTCTATTATTCATTATACACTGTTTTCAAACCCTCTTTCTACCTTCTTTTAAAATTCTTTCTCTCTCTCTTATTTTTTTTTTCCTAAGTTCTATTCCTAAATAGGCATTAGATAGATAAAATTCTTAAGGGCCAAAATAAACAACTGATACTCCATAGACCGCAGTGCCAAAGACGTATGAGCAAGATGAAGAAGCAGAAAAACCTTTCCCAATTAAAAGAACAAGAGAAATCCCCTGAAAGAAAGATCAACGAAATAGACATCGATAGCCTACTAGATCAAGATTTCAAAAAAGGAGTCATCGAATTGCTGAAGGAATTAAAAGAGATAGTGTTTAGAGATATAAAATATGTCAAAAATGAAATTGAACCTATAAAGAAGAGCCAAGTAGAATGGGTAAACCCATTGACAGAGATGAGGAATGATCTAATAGCTGTGCAAAGCCGACTAGATAATGCAGAGGAACGACTTAGTGATCTGGAAGACAGGGCAATAGAAAGCACCCATTAGGAAGAACTAAAAGAGAAGCAAATAAAAATAATGAAAATAGCATAAGGGACCTATGGGATAATATAAAGCGTCCCAATCTTCGCATAATAGGGGTCCCAGAAGGAGAAGAAAGATCAAAGGAGATTGAAAAGGTTTTTGAAGAAATCATGACTGAAAACTTCCCAAACTTAAAGAAGGAATCAGATATCCAAGTACAGGAAGCTCAGAGGGTCCCAAACAGGAAGAACCCAAATAGACCCACACCAAGACATATCATAATCAAGATGGCCAGAGTCAAGGATAAAGAAATGATTCTAAAGGCAGCAAGAGAAAAGCAAAGAGTAAGTTACAAGGGAACCCCCATAAGGCTCTCAGCTGATTTCTCTACACAAACACTACAGGCCAGAAGGGAGTGGCAAGATATATTCAAAGCCCTGAATGAAAAAAAGATGCAGCCTAGGGTCCTTTATCCAGCAAGGCTATCCTTGAGGATAGAAGGAGAAATAAAGAGTTTCACAGACAAAAAAAAAGCTCCAGGAGTTTAGCAACACTAAACCCATGCTAAAAGAAATATTGAAAGGGCTATTCTAAATAGAAAAGCAGCAGGATGCTACAGAAATGAGAAACACACAACTGGAAAGGTGATAACTCATGAATTACAAATAAAGTAAACATGAAATTATAAAAGAAGACATACAAATCACTGAGAGTGGGAGAGGGAGGCAGGGAAATATAGAATATGTTTTTTCTTTCTTTTTTAATTTTTTTTAACAGTAGGATGGGTTTGAGATCACGTTACTATCAGTTTAATAAAAACAGTTATAGTAATGGGTTGATAGATTTACAAAAAAGGGTAACCACAAGCCAAAAATTTACAAAGGAGTCACAAAAATTAAATAAAATCCATGATAATACAAAGGAAAATTACCAAACCACAAAAGGAAGAAGAAAGGAACAAAGAGGATATACCAATTCAACTGCAAAGATAAGTTCAAAATGGCAATAAACACACATCTATCATTAATTACTGTAAATGTTAATGGACTAAATGCTCCAGTCAAAAGACACAGAGTGGCAGACTGGATAATAAAGCAAGAACCTTCAATATGCTGCATACAAGAGACCCACTTTAGGGAGAAGGACACATATAGATTGAGAGTGAAAGGATGGAAAAGGATATTCCATGCAAATGGAAAAGCCAAAACAGCAGGTGTTGCAGTACTGATTTCAGACAAAATAGACTTTAAAACAAAGCCCATAAAGAAAGATAAAGAAGGACATTTTATAATGATTAAAGGAATGATACAAGATGAGGATATTAGACTCGTTAATATATATGCACCCAATATAGGAGCACCTAAGTACATAGAAGAATTACTAACAGAGATAAAGGGGGATATTGATGGGAATATAAGCATAGTTGGAGATTTTAACACTGCATTAACATCACTAGACAGATCTTCCAGACAGAAAGTAAACAAGGCAACAGAGAAATTAAATACTACAATAGAAAAGCTAGATCTGGTGGATATTTTCAGAGCATTACACCCCCCAAAAATAGGATATACATTCTTTTCAAGTGCACATGGAACATTTTCCAGGATCGATCATGTACTTGGGCACAAAAGAAACCTCAACAATTTTAAGAAGATAGAAATTATCTCAAGCATCTTTACTGACCACAATGCCATGAAACTGGAAATCAACAACAGAGAAACAAAGGAGAAAAACAGGAAAGCATGGAGATTAAACAATATGTTATTGAAAAAACAATGGATCAATGAGGAAATCAAAGCTGAAATTAAAAAATGCCTTGAGACAAATGATAATGAAAGCACAACCACTCAAAACCTATGGGACACAGCAAAGGCAGTGCTAAGAGGGAAGTTTATAGCGATACAGGCCTTCCTCAAAAAAGAAGAACAATCTCAAATAAACAATTTAACCCACCACCTGAATGAATTAGAAAAAAAAAAAAAAGCCCCAAAAAGCAGCAGAAGGAAGGAAATAATAAAGATCAGAGAGGAATTAAATACAATAGAGTTTAACAAGACCATAGAAAAAATCAACCAAACCAAAAGCTGGTTTTTTGAAAAAGTAAATAAAATCGACAAACCTCTGGCCAAACTCACAAAGAAAAAAATAAGAGAGAGCACAAATTAGCAAAATAAGAAAGGAAAATGGAGAAATTGCAACAAATGCAATAGAAATACAGAACATCATATGAGATTATTATGAAAAACTATATGGAACCAAACTGGATAACCTAGAGGTAATGGACTAGTTTCTGGAAACATACTGTCCACTAAAACTGAATCAAGAAGAATCTGAACACTTGAACATTCCCTTCACTAGAAAGGAAATAGAAATAGCAATTAAAAACCTCCCTACAAATAAAAGTCCAGGACCAGACGGCTTCACCAGGGAATTCTACCAAACATAAAAAGAACTCATACCAGTCCTTCTCAAACTCTTCCAGACGATTGAAAAGGAGGGAATACTCCCAAACTCATTCTATGAAGCCAACATCACCCTGATACCAAAACCAGGCAAAGACACTACAAAAAAAAAAAAGAGAATCATAGGCCAATATCACTGATGAACATAGACTGCAAAATTCTCACCAAAATTTTAGCAAATAGAATCCAACAACACATAAAAAAGATTATACATCATGACCAAGAAGGGTTCATCCCAGGGACACAAGGCTGGTTCAACATACGCAAATCAATCAATGTCATACATCACATGAACAAGAGAAAGGACAAAAACCACATGATCATCTCAATCGATGCAGAAAAAGCATTTGATAAAATTCAACACCCATTTATGATAAAAACTCTCGCCAAAGTTGGTATAGAGGGAACATATCTCAACATAATAAAATATATATGACAAACCTACAGCCAGCATAGTACTCAATAGTGAAAAACTCAAAAGCTTCCCACTAAAATCTGGGACAAGACAAGGATGCCCACTATCACCACTCCTATTCAACATAGTCCTGGAAGTCCTAGCCACAGCAGTGAGGCAAGAGAAAGAAATAAAAGGGATCCAAATTGGAAAAGAAGAGGTAAAAGTGTCATTATATGCTGATGACATGTTACTATATATAGAAAACCCTAAAAGGTCCACACGAAAGCTACTAGAGCTGATTGAAGAATTCAGCAAGGTAGCAGGTTACAAAATTAACGTTCAAAAATCAGTTGCATTTGTTTACACTAACGATAAATCAACAGAAGAAGAAAGTAAAGAAACAATCCCCTTTAAAATAGCACCCAAAGTAATAAAATATCTGGGAATAAATCTAACCGAGGAGGTGAAAGAATTTTACACAGAAAACTATAAACCAATGATGAAGGAAATTAAACAAGACTTTAAAAAATGGAAAGATATTCCATGCTCTTGGATTGGAAGAATCAATATAGTTAAAATGGTCACACTGCCCAAGGCATTCTACAGATTTAATGCAATCCCTATCCAATTACCCAGGACATATTTCACAGAACTAGAATAAATCATAATAAAATTCATATGGAACCATCAAAGACCTAGAATTGCCAAAGCATTACTGAAGAGAAAGTAAGAGGCTGGAGGAATAACTCTCCCAGACTTCAGACAATACTATAGAGCTACAGTCATCAAGACAGCATGGTATTGGTACCAAAACAGACATATAGACCAATGGAACAGAGTAGAGAGCCCAGAAATAAACCCTCAAAGTTTTGGTCAACTCATCTTTGACAAAGGAGGCAAGAATATACATTGGAATAAAGACAGTCTCTTCAGCAAATGGTGTTGGGAAAACTGGACAGCAGCATGTAAAACAATGAAGCTAGAGCACTCCCTTACACCATAGACAAAAATCAACTCAAAATGGATTAAAGACTTAAACATAAGACAAGATACAATAAACCTCCTAGAGGAAAACATAGGCAAAACATTATCTGACATACATTTAAAAAATTTTCTCCTCGAAGAAATAAAAGCAAGAATAAACAAATGGGACCTAATGAAACTTACATGCTTCTGCACAGCAAAGGAAACCAGAAGTAAAACAAGAAGAATACCTACGGAATGGGAGAAAATTTTTGCAAGTGAAACTGACAAAGGCTTGATCTCCAGAATATATAAGCAGCTCATATGACTCAATAAGAAAAAAAAAAACAACCCAATCCAAAAATGGGCAGAAGACCTAAACAAGCAATTCTCCAAGGAAGACATACAAATGATCAAAAAGCACATGAAAAAATGCTCAATATCACTAATTATCAGAGAAATGCAAATCAAAACTACAATGAGGTATCACCTCACACCAGTCAGAATGGCTGTCATTCAAAAATCCACAAATGACAAATGCTGGAGAGGCTGTGGAGAAAGGGGATCCCTCCTACACTGCTGGTGGGAATGCAGTTTGGTGCAGCCACTTTGGAAAACAGTGTGGAGATTCCTCAAAAGACTAGGAATAGACTTACCTATATGACCCAGGAATCCCACTCCTGGGCTTGTATCCAGAAGGAAATCTACTTCAGGATGACACCTGCACCCCAATGTTCATAGCAGCATTATTTACAACAGCCAAAACATGGAAACAGCCTAAATGTCCATCAACAGGTGACTGGATAAAGAAGAGGTGGTATATATATATAATGGAATACTACTCAGCCATAAAAACCGACAACATAATGCCATTTGCAGCAACATGGATGCTCCTGGAGAATGTCATTCTAAGTGAAGTAAGCCAGAAAGAGAAAGAAAAATAGCATATGAGATCACTCATATGTGGAATCTAAAAAACAAAAACAAGCAAACAAACTAATACAAAGTGTAAATAAAGGACAGAAATAGACTCACAGACAGAGAATACAGACTTGTGGTTACCAGGGGGTGGAGGGTGGGAAGGGATAGACTGGGATTTCAAAATTGTAGAATAGACTACACTGTATAGCACAGGGAAATATACACAAAATGTTATGATAACTCACAGAGAAAAAAATGTGACAATGAGTGTGTATATGTCCATGAATAACTGAAAAATTGTGCTGAACACTGGAATTTGACACAACATTGAAAAATGATTATAAATCAATAAAAAAATTTTTAAAAAATGCCTCTTTAAAAAAAAAAAAGAAAAGAAACAGAGAGGGTAGGGAAATTTGAACAAAGCAGAGGGAATAGCAGTGTGTATCCAAAGCATAAGTTTTGGAGAATGAGTGTAGGGATCCAGTTTAGGAAGAGTAGAGAGGTAGGCTGGAGTTTTTCAATGGTGTTGTGTTTTTAGACACAGGAGTCTGTACCTACTATGTTGAATTATCTGTTGTCAACTTAAATTCACAACCCCTTGCTTTAAGGTCCTGGGTTAACATTTGCACTCAAGCAAGGTTTAAAAAGTAACCTGGAAACAATTCTTCTCAGGAAGCCATGTAACTCAGCCTCAACAGCTTAACAAATTTCACCATGAGCTCACATTTCTTTTCTTTTCTTTCTTTTTTTTTTTTTTTTTTGGGAGGGGGTGATAATTATATGTGTTTGTTTGTTTGTTTATTAATGAAGGTACTGGAGACTGAACCCAGGACCTAGTGCATGCCAAGCAGTATACTCTACCACTGAGCTATACCCTTCACCTGAGCTCACATTTCTTGATTGCAGCAGTAAATGCAAACTTTCTGGACTTTTCTAAACTCCAGCTTCTCCAGAAATCATTTATAACTATTTCTGCTGCAGTTTTCCAAAACTTTACTTCCCCTAGTTCATCCAAAATTAATGCAAGCCTGATTCCTATAATCAGTATTTTATTGGTAGTGTTTCATGTGTGAGCAAACGTACACTGGTATATCTGGACCTGGTAAGCAGTGAGAGGCAAATTTCTCATTCATCTAGTTCTTCTGTCTTTCTTCTACTGTCTTTATTCTGCCATCTACACAGTGACCAGAAAGCTCTTTCACACTATACATTAAACTGGATGTTTCCATGTCTTCAAACCTTTCAATGGTTTTCTAGAACCCACAAAAACTGATCCTGGGACCCACTTGATATTGAAGTAGCTGCGTTTTCAAGAAAGCACATAAAATTTCATGATCTTATCCATGCACATGGTCCAACTTCAGCTCTTTCATTATCTTTATTTTCAAGTGGATATCTAGTCACACCAAACTACTTGGTTTCCTGGCTTAAAATGCTTTTCTTCACCTCTTCACCTTTGCTCATCCTTTACTCCAATCTTCATCTCGGTATATTCCAGTTCAGTTATCCAAAATACAACACAAAATTCACTCTGTGACATGCTGTTTCCCACAACCCACAACCCACAACCCTTCCCTTGATTGGCATTGCCAGCCCTCCTACATGCTCCTTAATATCTTATACATTATTCTCTAAAAGATTTGTCATTTTTTTCATTTGTACTTATCTTTCATCCCAGTAGGGCATAACTCTTTTATTAATCATCTTTGTAGCATCGTTGTTTAGTTTAGTAATAACACATTTTAAATACTTTGAAATTAATGGCAATGTTTTATGTCTTTAATTGAAGATTTTTAAGCAAGTAAGTAGCATAATCTCATTTGCATCTAGAGAGATACTATCATGATAAGGTGAAATAAAGATTAGAGTGAGAAGAGACAGAAGGGAAATGAGTCACTAAATTTACGATTAGAAAATGTATGATAAAATTGACCACTTCCATTTAGAATGGTTACAGTCCCTACATGTGTCTTGAAATCCATATTTTCCAGGCATTTGCATGCTGACAACCTGGTGATAGTTTCTCAGAAAATTTTAAAGCCGAATTAAGTCTTGTGCATCCAGAGATATTGCTGCTACTCTAGGATCACTAAGGAATCGACATCTGGGGACCAACAGGCTGCATACAGTAGGGTAAGTTGCTCTGGTGTGTACAGCCAGAAACTTTATTCCTGTCCATTTGGGTCTTTTTCACCAGAATAAGTCAATTTGTTTTGGTGGGGGTACACTGTTGGAGACAGAAAATAGTTGTTGGACTTTTACCTGATTTGTGAATGGGTTCATTTGTTTCTTTGGATGCTAACACTTATGTGCATCATTTATGTTTTGTTTTCCTGTCTTTAAAAGATGGGAAATGTTTCAACTATCCCTAAAGAAAGTTCTCTGAGGCACATTTTGGATAAGTGGTTGATTACAGCTATGAACCTATGACTAAGAGAAATATCTGGCCAGAGTACCTATTTGGATCTCCAAAAGGGGTTTATGCAGGGTTATCTCCATATACTGCCACCCTTGCTATGTTAATTACATTGTTTGTGGTCTCCTGTATCATTGGTATATGTAAAACCCCAAGACCAAATCTGAGCATTTATCTAGGGTTTTCTATTTGTCCTTTGGGTTTTTTTGTTTTTGTTTTTGTTTTATTTTGTTTTGGAACCATTTCTCCACTTATAGTAAAGTCAGTTTCATGATACTTAAAACTTTTACTGTTGTTAAACCAAGTAAAAGAACAGAAAAAAAAAAATTCTTGTCTGATAGTGGGATGTTCCCAGGGGGAATGTAAAGGTTCCAGTTGGTTCCTAAAATCACCAAAAGCCACAGCCCAGAGTTCAGCCCAGTTGGTTGATACCAAGGCAAAATGGTTAGAGAAGATCAGTTGCTATTTATAGTTTTTACAATGAAGTGCTGAGGAATGGTGGCCTTTGAATGGCTCAAAACAATCCTGCAATATTAGGTATTCTATAAAAAACAGTCGTGGGAATGATTAAATGCCCTATTGTAAGCATTTGTGCTTTACATCAGGGAAAATAAGAAAAGGAAAGGAATGAGAGTTAGGATTTGTTCCTTCAAACCTTAAATTCTCCAGCTAAGCCAGCTGTCCCAGCTGCTCTGGCCACTCTGCCAATGTATGCACTCCATCCACTGCCTCCCATTACACAGCCAGCCCCAATTTCTGACACTGGGGCTCAGAAAGTCATTGGACTGGCACCCCCTCCTATAGGTATCAATTAGAAAATCCTATGTTAGTTCCTAGGGCACAAGGACCTGGTCTGGTATTGACATCTTAAGATCTGACAGGGCACCCAGTTTGAACCAGAAGACACTCTCAGCACAGGGCGATTTCTTCTACACCATTATCCCATAAGGGACCTAAATGCAAATAGCCAGTAGTCTGGGCTTAACAAAACTAAAGAAATCTAGCAAAAACCAAATAAAGACACCTTTGAATATTTGGAAAGGAATTATCAGGTCTACAGCAGATTCCAAGACCCCTGAAAATGCTAGAATGCAACCTTGCAGAAACTGCAAAAAAAAGATGATGTATTTGGAATAAACCCTTCTCAATTGGTAGATGTTGCATTTAAAGTGTTACACAACAGGGAAACTCTCATTTTGGAAACTCATCACTTTACCCAAGGTTACCCTATATCCTTCATCATCAACTCACTCAGCTTATGTTTTGGCTTCCTTGATCCTATGCTGTCCTTCTTTGTTTTACAGAAGTTTAATTTACCACCTTGATATGTGGGACTGGTATTATTTCCAAAGTTAGGTTTAGAATAGTGTAATGGTGTATGCCATTTCTTCACCAGCATTGAGCCTACTCAGTAATAAAATGCTACATCTAAAGAAATGACTTCTGATTTTTGGAAACTTAATCAAAGCAGCATACTACATGCTCTTAGAGCTTGTCCCAGTCTTACACATTAAGAAGTGATGGCCCTCCAGAAAGTAAGAAACCCAGATGGCTTTCAAGAGAACAGAGTTTTGTATTAACATCACAGCTTCCATTAACTTAGGTTCTATGATGCACTAATCTATCCTTAGACCCTTTTTTTTTTTTTCCCAAGGAGACTAAGAAGAAAAAAAGCCAGCAGTACAGTTAATGGTATGATCTTTGGATGTTATGCTTTGTTGGACTTGCTGGCATCTTTGGTATTTGGAAAACATCGTGTGCATATTGGAGCACAATTTATGTTTATAACAGGAATGTTTGTCTCAGGAGGAATTACAGCTCTCTTTGGTGTATTGGATCTACGTCTAAAAGGACCAGTGTTTATTGCTATGTGTTTTCCATTGAGAATAATTGATTCAATAACTTTTTGCTGTAGCAATAACTACTTCTTCTTCTATCCTGACAAAGGCATTTCCGAATAATGTGGCTGCAATGTTGGGAAATCTTGACACTTTTGTTGGACTGAGACTAATGCTAAGGTTTCCTTTAGGTGGCTTCTTGTATCAGTACTTTGCCTATGTGGTACCTTTTAGTTTTCTGGAATATATAGTTCTACCCATCAATGCACGCATTTTACATAATTTTGAGTCTGATCCAGGAAAACAATTAAAAAGGATAGGCGCCTCTCATATGGTAAGAAGAGAGGAACACTGATGAATGAAGAGGCCCAGGGGCTCCCTTGGACTTGAGACACCCAATTCCAATTTCACCACAGGAGCCCCAGGTAAGTTTTACAGTAGGGATAAGTGGTATGGGAATCCAGGAAAGGCTGCCTCTTTGATATTTCAACTGGTATTGAGTAGCTCTATCATATCTTTGGGGATAAATAGCTGAAATGAAGCACTGTCAACATTTACAGTCTTTGGTCCTTCAAACACTTGAACAATTGTGATGATATATAAGGAAAATAAAGTTGAATTTCAAGCCTTGCCATTACCATTAAAAACAAACTAGAAATGAGACTTGGTTTTACTTGGGTGTGTACTTGAATATTCTGTCCCTGAGGCTTCTGACCACTGTCACTGTGTCAAACCAAGGAGCAGTTGCAGTGAATAGTTACTCAGTATGCATTGCTTACAGAGTTTAGTTTCATTTTTGTATACTTTTTTTTTTAACTCTTTTATCTATTTAGTGGTTATGATCCAATGTTTCATATGTTAATTTAACTGTAACTTTAGTTTAAATCAAATACACAATGTTTACTAAAATTTTGTAAGCAAACTTTGACTGTTTACAGGATTCTTTAAATTACAGTTTTCCAGACATGTGAGCTTTCCCTTCAGTCATCTTGCAGATGTATATTAAGGGCTTAATGTTAGAATCAGCATATTTGAAGCACTAAAAGACAATTGACTTACACATATGTTTCACTTATATCTTGTTCTAGGATTGGCACTGCTGTGAATGGAAAGTATTTTTAACTAATCTACTATTGAGATATTAATTATATTTTTGCATTTCAGCCAAAATAAAGACCATGGCTAATCTTCTGTAAGATACAATGAATCTGAAAACTTGAAATTCATGTGTTTTATATGATCTGAACTGTATTTTCCAACTTAAATAAAAATTGATTCAGAAAGGTCCATGTTTTTCTCATAACTTCACTGTATATTATTTTGTTGAGTTGCAGAAAGAAGGAATTGTATTTGTATTAAAAGCTTAAGAAAACTATTAATTGAGTTTATTGTATGAGTTTGGGTTTATATGATTACAGATGAGTCTATGCCCATTTAAAAGAAAAGGTGGACATTATTTTAAAGTAATCTCTAATATGTTTTTATATAAATCATTTGAAATACAGTTTACTTTGGTAGTCCTTACTTATCAAGTCCCATAAGTCTTATATTTGTTTCTCTTAAGTTAAACCCTAGACCACGACTTAACATTAACTTTTTGCTTTGTCTTTTAAGTGTCCTAACCTACAGTAACATGAAGGCTGAACATTCTTGAATTTTTTTTCTTTGTTGAGCTTTCATGGGCATTTATACAGGCAGGGAAACAAAGGTTACAAATGCTATAGAAATATTGAACATAGTCTATAGTGATTAAAGCCCTCCTTAAAGAAATTATCCCTCAATTTGGACTGCCTGATACTCTTCCAAGTGATAAAGGGCTGCTCTACCATAACCAAACAAAGTCTAAAATATTGCAGATTAACTGAAACTATATTTATCTTGGTGGCCACAATCAACAGGAAAAACCAAGAAAATAAATTGCATATTAAAAAGGAGTGTTGCTAAAATATGTCGAGACTAATTTAACTTGGGATAAGGCCTTGTCAATTGCCCTGCTATGGATCAGAGTGGCTCCCAGAAGCAGGCTTAAATTAAACCCCTTTGAAATATGGTAGGCCATTTCAGGCATCTCCCTAGGCAAGAGAATCTATAAATGTTCTAAAAGACCTAGCAGTTTCCAATTTTGTTAAAACTTTGGGCACTCTACAGGGAGACTGAGTCCTGAATAAAACTAAAGGAAACAAGGGCCTGAATATCAGCTGACTGCAAAGTGGACAGGACCACACATGGTGTTACTTACCACACATTCATCTGTCAAGTTAGCTGGGGTAAAGCCTTGGACTCCTCACCCTTGGACTAAAGCAGCACCACCATCATCAGAGTCAAAATGACCCAACTCCTGAGGGGCCTGGAGGATGATGGTTTTGTGAACCCTTAGAAGACTTAAGGCTACTCTTTTAAAAAAAAGATAAGTACTGAGATTATAATTTCATTGTAGCTGGGAAAAGGTCAACGTATTTGTTTAATTTTGCCAAATGAATAGCACAGGAATTTAGTGTAATTGTGGTACAGTAAAAAAGTTAACATTAATAGATACATATTAGGAACTGGAATCAAAACTCCAAGTTCAACAAAGTACTAAGGAGTTTTAGCAGATTCAAGTAGTTGTAAATAAAGGGGAAAAAAAAGGGGGGGATTATACTACTGACTAAAGATTCTAAGAAATGTTCCCTTTCCAAGGTTAATCAATTCCATTTCATAATCACCCCCTCATCACCCCTGTTCAGTAGGAAGTAGCCAGAATGGTCATCGCTCCTCTTCCCACAAGATTGTGGAATGGATATTGACAGTGGGGAATTATAATGGAAAAGAATAAATCTGACTCCATATTAGATCTGTTTCTTTGGTTTTAACCCTGTGCCCTGTTTTCTAGGCTTAGTCTTGCTAGTTCTACACCTTTTGTAAAAGAATGTTACCTTTAGCCTGAAATATATGGGAAAGCCTATTCCCAAGGTTCTGACCTTTATGGATATTAACACTTTTGCACTCATATAAATATAACAGGTTGCAGAATAGACAATAACATTTATTTTGTTGGAGATTTTTCAGGGGCACCATGACCTGACCCACATGGACAGCTGCAGGAACAAAAGATTTCAAGAACAAAGAATTCCTTCACCAAGAAGTTTGCAACAACCAACCACACCCCTTCCCCTTTTTAGTATAAAAGGAGCCCAAATTCTGACTTAAGTAAGATGGTTCTCCAGGACATTAGTCTGCCACCTTAGTCTGCTGGCTTTCCAAATAAAGTTGCTATTACTTGCCCCAACACCTCCTCTCCCAATTTATTGTCCTGTCATTTGGTGAGCAGAATGAGTTTGGATTTGGTAATATTGTGACTAGCAAATGATTTTCTTATACCTGGCTTTGTTGACTACAGAAAGACAGACTGCCAGAGGTGTGAGTATCTGAAATACAAGGAAGAATAAACCCCAAGAAAATCATCAAATTGGATGCACGAATTAAAATTTTACATTTGTAGTAATTTTGCCTTTCAATTGCCTTTTATTCATTCATGTCATTATTTTTGCAAAAGTTTACTGGCACCAACCATGCACCAAAGATACAATTGGGCCCTAAGCATCATCAGTTTTGTGTCAGGAGATAAGAAGACAAATAGAATACTGTATGGACAATGTCCTGATAGGCCCCCATCAGGCAGCCCTCTAGCACCAACATCATTCTCTACTTTAAAATTCTTGTTAGCTGACATCTAAGATAACACCATAAAGGTATAAATCTACCATCACATCAGTCATTTATAATTCAATGTTCCAGAATAATTGCCATAAGGCTGCCCTATAAAGCAATCAGCTGACATTGGAATCAAGCTTCCTTGATTCATCTTGTTTCATAATTTATCATCCAAATGCTCTTTAGTTTAATATTACTTCTGTTTGCTCACCTTATGCAGCTTATAAAAGACTTGTGATCTCAGATGCACCACAGTCTAAATTACATGCCATTAGGCCTCTGCAGAGCCTCACACCTGCTCTATTATACTACTACTGCCACTCAGCTGGCTGCTGACTCTCCCTTAAGTAAATGGTGCATAGCACACAGACTTCCCTCCTCTGATCCCAATATCTTTGAATATTCATTACCAGTATCCAAGGTGCCTCCTTCAGTTCCATGTCTCTTATTATTTTATTTGTAGAAATGCTGAGCATTTGCTCTGCAGCACAACTGATGCCATTCCTCAGAAGATATTGCATGAGATACCAGAGATTCTATGCCTCCCCTCAGTTTTGCTCAATACACTTCATCAGATCCTTCAGTTCAGTGTTTTCTAACTTTTTTCTAACAGTTTTCAGCTTTTCTAACCCAGTGCCCATGGCCTATGAGGACACTATTTTCCAACTTCTCATAGAGTCCCAAACCTTGTCACCAACAGCATTCACAAATATTAAGCTCATACTATGAGCTAGCAAACCTATTTATAGACAGAAACTCCATCCAGAACCTCACTGGACACTTAGTCTTTAGAAACTAAAAATCCAAGAGTATGTTATCCAATCAAATTCCCAACATAGTTCCTACCACACTGACATTTAAAACTACATTAAAATTCTGTTATATTAGCTTTTAGCTTCTAATGAACTGAAATCTCATGATATTTGAAGCCATGTTTAGTTTGACCATTGTTATATCTCCCACACTTTGCTCAATGACTTGCCTAAAGTTGATATGGAGAAATACTTGTTGAATGAAATGGATTCTTAGGTGTCCCAACTAATTATATATCTCTTAAGGTCAGAATTCTCATTCCATCAGCCATTCCATTCAACATCTTCACACATCAAAGTCTGGAACCCTCTCTTGGTTCCCTGGACTTAGCCACAGGGACAAAGGACAGCTCAGTTTGTTACCAGGACCCATCATTTGATCCTAATTCCTGTCCAGGGAGGTTCCTGTAGCCATATCTCCTTTTCTCTGCTCATCTATCCCATCTCTCCCCAGTGATTATCATCTTTCTCTAGTTTAAATAGCTAAAAAGATGACAATTGTCTTAATGACTAGCCTTAAAAGATTGCCTATCATTGGTTTCATTTTTTCAAAATTATTACTCATTTTGGTAATAAAATGTCAGAAAAATATCTAACCAAAAACACATGAGGAGTAATACATTTTCCAAATTGTTAGCTATGCTATCAACACCTTAGAAGAGCACCTTACCTGTATGTATGTGAAAATACTCAAGCTCTTCTATGTTAGGAGAGTAAAACACTGCCATTTAATTTTGTTAAAACACCGTAACAAAAATACAATACAATACAATACAATAAAAACATTGTACCAAAAGAGATGTATTATAAAACACATTGTGCTATAATCCTGAAAAGTTCTTATGAAATCACTGGTATCTGTGTGTGTGTGTGCGTATGTGTGTGTGTGTAAATATAATTATATATGGAGAAGCAAATGCATGGATAAAAAGGAAGTAAAATATACCATATCAGACATTTTGGTTTCCCATGTGTTACTCTCTCAAATAATACATAGTTGCAAATTTGAAAAGACTAAGAGAAGTGCATCTCCAAACATTCT
This sequence comes from Camelus bactrianus, assembly GCF_048773025.1. Taxonomy (NCBI): domain Eukaryota; kingdom Metazoa; phylum Chordata; class Mammalia; order Artiodactyla; family Camelidae; genus Camelus; species Camelus bactrianus. The sequence goes on along the minus strand of NC_133552.1, from coordinate 28,271,679 downwards.
CCTTTTTTCCCCCAAGGCATTCTCTTATCATTCCTAAGTTTAGCACTACTGAAACCATGGCACCAGAGAAGTGACATTGCAATACGTTGGATGCTGGTGCAATGTAATAAGTACCAGAGAAAGTATGTGTTTTGCAGGCAGAGAAAAATTGTGTGTAAATCTCGACTCTGCCACTTATAGGTATGTGACTTTGGGAACTTATAAGTTATAATCAACAGTTTCCTCACCAGCAAAGTAAGACTCAATGATAGTATCCAACTCAAAATCTGGCTATAAGGTTTAAATTAGATAATCCATGTAAAATGTTTATTATAGTTTGGCATCTATAAATATTTCAGATTGTAATTTATGTACTATATTTGCCTATATATTTTATATATCTATATTTAAAATTTGAGAAGAAATGACTTAGTTTTGTTTAAGGAATGCTTCTAAAAGAACAGAGATTTTCTCACGTATCTGTATTCCTTAATTAACATAATTAATACTAAAATGAAATAATATTATGATAGGTTCTACAGGAATTCAAAAGTCTATTTCCTTACCTCTCCCTTTTCCATTAAGTATTTTTTAGCATGAGCTCAAATAGAAGTAGAAAAAAATTAAAGCATGACAGGTAAGTAAATGGTAGAAAATATTCTGTGTAAGATTAAGGCTTTATCTTTGTAGGACTTGGCAACTTATTGTCTGTTTAATTGAAGATTATTTCAAAGACTGTCTAATGAATACAAAGTTAATTCATTTTTCCCTGTGATGAGAAATATATATTAACTTTTGAAATCTGGTCTGAGTCATTTTCTCTTTTCATTTCAAGGGCATTTTAGACATCTCTGCAATTCAGTCTTTTACTGTAATTTCATGCTGGTAAAGTGCAAAGGACTGTCTATGTCAATAACTGACTATTCAGGCATTAGGACAAAACTTTAATAATCAGTGATAATATATCTTAACAAAGAATAACAGTATATCTGTAATGTAGTAACCTTCGACTGTATTGTACAATTAACTCTTTATATTCCTTCTTTAGTGAGATCCAAAGGAAATATACTCCACATTAAACAATATTCATGTTTAACTGATTATCCTTGAGAAAAGTAGAGATATATATGTTTTATCAGAACTCTCTTAGAAAAAAATAATATTTTTACATCAAGAAAGTAGCAGTGCATATTTTATTGTTTTTCACATAGAAATAAATTTTAAGAGATGATCACATTGACAAATTTACTCTATTCTATTAATATTGATAATTAAACTCAAATTGGTCATTCTAGTGGCAGAGTATAAAACAGTGTAAGCCTTACAATCAAGAACATAAGTGCTAGAATATTTACTTATTATTTTGTGATAAGAAAACTTTACATAAGGTTTATTTTTCCTAGCAAATTCTTAATTGTACAATGCTGTAGTGTTCACTAAAATAATAATAAAAATAAATAAAAAGAGCAAGAGGAGACTTTTTGTGATGATGGATATATTTATGGCATAGATTGTGGTTATGGTTTCAAGCGTATATGTCTCTCTAAACTCATTAAGTTGTGTACATTATATGTGTACAGAATTTTGTATGCCAATCATACTTGAATAAGTATTTTTTTAAATGCTGAAATACTTCAAAACCTCTTATTAGAGGCCTTTATTCCAGAATTTCACTAAGCTCTTACAAAATATTGTGGTATTTGTGACTGAGAGGAGAGAGTTTTTATTTTCTGTAGTCTTCTAAAAATTATATAGTTAAAAATAATAACATGATTTCTCCAATGAAGACTGCTCACATGAAAGTACTGAGCTCAAAATATTTACTAACTAAAAATTAAACAGCAATTTATTATTTGACTATGAAAGTTATTCACTCCTCTAGAAAAGGCAATTCCCCAACTTTTCTTGTCACATTTTAGACACTATATCTTTCTTGACAATTTTCAAATGACGTATTGAAGGAAAAAAAAATGACTAATGAAATTAGGATATCCCAATTACCTTGTAACTTTTCCTCTTAATCATTTAAATACAAATCAAATGGTTTTTAGAAACAGCAGTTATACTCTCCCAAAATGTAATTGGCTGTAAACACTGGTTAAACTTTTCCTTTTGTGCCTCATGTTTATTTTATTTTGACACCTTATCTTTGATAGAACTACTTAATGGGGTCATAGGTATCTATTTCCACATTTAGATCTGCCATTAAAAACACAGTCCCTGCTTTAACTTATATAGCCGATGAAAATACTTGAGTCCTAACATTCTTGAATACACATTATTTGGTAATCAAAACAAAAATGAGTGGATTGAGGCAATTTCCTGATGCAGCATTATGTTTAGATTAAGAAAGTATTTTTGCTTGTGACATATCCTTACTAAAGCTGTTATTTGCTTTAGTCTGCTCACATGTCATTAAATTATAGTTATTAGTGAAATATAAAAACTCCAGAGATAAGTGTGAATATAGGGAGTAGGGTAGAGTGAGACAGACACTGATATGTACCATGAAACCTGCAAAGCTTGGGAATAAAGAAAAGAGCTTTCTTTTACTTCTGTATCAGACATGTTGAATTTTGTGACAAAGGAGTAAGAAATCAAGGTAGATCCAAATGTCCAAGTTTCAACCAAGAACTTGGTTGTCAAGATCTTAACAATTTAACTTCCTGGAAAAAAATGTGATGCCACTCAGACTTGAGGCAGAGTAAGTGTAAGTTACTGTGAAGATAAGTATGTTGACTTGCTGTCATGAAAAGTTCACTTTTCTCTAAGTTTGTTAAAGGTCAGAGACAGAAAACGTGTTACTTTCTTTTCCCAAGCACACAGCAAACCCAAGAAACTGGGTGCCACAGATACAGTAGAGTTTAAAAATATAAATGTTTCAAAAATTAGTGAAAATTGAAAATAAATAGTCTATATTAGGAAATTGCTACTTTTGGTAAATGAACTCAATGCAGTCATAAAAATTAATAATTATGAAAAACAGAAATATGTCTAACCATTCATAAAATGATGCATAGTAAATAAGCATAACACAAAGCCTATATTTAATTAATTAAGATTGATAAAGTCTAAATGGAAATAAAAATAAAATAGTCCATATGTTAGGGAAATTAGCAGGACTGTCCACACAAATTTCTTTTACATATTTTTATTGTTTACACAAATTTTTTTGCAGAAAAATAAAATAAAGAGAGTATAGGGAAAGTGTCTTATATTTGATCAATTATAATAGATAGTAAAAGAAGGCTAGGAAATTATGAGTATATAGACTGAACATATTTATATTCTATAGGCAAGAAATTTTGCTTCTAGGCATATATGGTATAAATGCATACACAAGTTCATCAAAAGACACATTCTAAAATATTCTTGCTAGCACTATTCATCATAACTCCCAACTGGCAACTATTCAAGTACCCATTAACAGTAGAATGGATGAATAAACTGTTGATATTTACACAGTTGAATACTGCACAGCAATGAGAATGAATCTTTTACAACCATGTGCTTCAATATGAACAAATCTCAGAGGCAGAATATTCAACAATAAAGAAGAACATAGTCTTTTGTGTTTGTCTTTCTTCATTCTATATAATGTTTGTGAAGCTCCACTTGGAAAAATAATTAAAAATCCACAACAAATCCTTTCAGGCCAAATGCACAACATTTAAGGCCACAGAAAAAATCCTGCTAGGAGAAACTAAGAATCTCAATGGGCTATAAGGAGTCAACATATATATCAAAGCTGAAACTTTTTACAATGAGATAAATTCATTTTTACCTAAAGGTCTTTACCATAATATAAAATATAAGTACAAAATATAGTATAAAACATAAAACCTATGTGACACATATGCATATATGCATAATAAATGTGTATACATTTTACATGTATGCAAATATGTGAATGTATATATGTGCATAACAATGCATATTCTAAAATTTTCCTGTGGCAAAAGCAGTTATGTGTCTACCAAAGAATCATACTCACTTTCTATAGTGAGAGTTATCAATGGGAATTTGTTGTTCTGTCAAGGTCTACATTCACTAGCCCTTTGACCCTAGTCACCCCAGTGAGCTGAAATGACTTCTAGCCAGTGGAATGTGAGCATAAGAGATGCTTTGATTAAGAACGGATGTACTTTCTCCACACTGCCCAGCCCAGTCTGCCAATAGGATCGAGAAAATCCAGAACATGACTCCAAGGTCCTAGATAATGAACAAGTCACAAGATAGACAAAACACAAGTTCCTGAATCTCTTATAGGAGGCTGCCTATCCACCAGAATCAGCTCCATTGACTGAATTGTAACATAAGCCAAAAATAAACTTATGTTAGGTTAAGTGTGACATTTTGAGGTTTATTTGATAACAAGCTATTATATTTTAATATTGGCTTTTGTTTTTATTTTTCTATGATCCAGTTTTGAGGCTCTGTCTAGAAGCTGGTCAGTCACCTTTTCTGACAGTTGGTTGAGACTAAATTCCTACCACTTTCTTTATTGGGCTCTTACACCCAAGGCCACTAAGCACCTGACCTAATCAGTCTGAGCCCAGGTACAAAACAACTAGGAACAGTACTTATGGTCCCAAAGCCCATGAAATTATTCAAATTAGCCAATCCAAAAGGAGCCCAAGAAACCTAGATAATGCCACTTCTCTTGTACTTAAGGTTCCCCTTGCAGCACCAGCTTTCTGCTACCCTGTCCCAGGGTAGCCCTCTGTAGCCCTACCTAGCAGCCCTCTGTAGCCCTACCTAGCAGCCTTCTCTTATTTAGAGCTATAACAGAGAATTCTGGCTTTCATCTGTCCAACTACTGTGTCCCATCATCAAAAGAATCTAAAATCTTATAAAACATGAATTCAGTTTGATCTTAATTAAAACATACCCTGAGCTTCTTTTTTAAAATGTAGTCATTTAGTATTTACAAATTTAATACCTGTGACTTTTTCCCCCTAAGAATACCAAAGATTTATTATGTGCAGAAGTTTGTACATTTGCTGAAACACAAATTTGAAGAACTTCAAGGATGGTTGAGTACACATGCTATTTAACTAGCAATTGGGCTCATCAAACTGTCCAACATCTGCATTTCAGCATGGTTTTGTTCTTGCCTCATAATTACCATGGCAGAAAATATAATAAATTGTTCAAATCAGTATTTCTTGATCAAAAACAATCATTGAGTGAAAGATAAACTTCAGTGAAATCTGAAAGGGTTAACATGGCACAAGAAACAGATAACTTCTCATAGAACTGTGATTCAGGAATAAGTTGGGAGCTGTAGTAATTTTTTTTGAATTTCATGTTTTTAAAGATATCAACCATATCACTGCAAAATGATACCAATAGTGAAAAATACATATGTATTGCTTATAAATCCATGTAATTCCATTTTTTATCTTTTTATAGTTTTTTCTTTGTTGTTCTATTTTTATATAGTAATAACTTAAGAAATGTGAATTATTTAAGGGTAGAAGATAATTATGAGCAATTAGCAGCTCAAATTTGAAAGAAAAACAATACTCTATATCTACTCATTCTATTTACCTCCTTCCCCATTTATACAAAAAAAAAAAAAAAAAGAGCCTATCTGGGACCATTTGACTAGGAATTTTGCAACTGGATATTTCTTGAACATGAGCAGGAAATGTGCATTATTTTCTGTTTACTAGGGTTTTGGAGATTTTAAAAAGTAATTAAGAATAAAATATACATACTGGCATAAATGCATATTTATTATACAAATAATATTCACTTATATATACACATGCATTTAGTTAAGTCATCTATTAAAATCATTTTTAAATAGTAACTATGCTGAACTATTCAATTGTAGATTTAAGTAGTCAGCTATGGGTCACAATAAAGTATAGTGGTTAAAGTCACAGATGCTGGAGTCAGATTGCCTGAGTCTGCATTACTGTTTCTCTCTCTACTTGTTTTGTGATCTCAGATCACTTCACATGTTTGGACTTCAGTTTGACCATCAATAAAAAAAGAGATATGGTAATTATTTTATAGAGTACTTGTGAAGATTAAATAAATACATATATATAAAGTGTTTAGAACTGTGCCTAGTACTCATTGAATGCTACCTACCACTATTATTTGGTGTGACAGAGCAGAAATGAGATTCTAACTCTGTAGCTAATTCACTATATAATCTTGAAGATAGTATTTACTTTTCTGGATCTCCAAGTCTATGCTGGCAAAATGAGAGATTTGGGGTACTCAGTTTCTAAGGTCTTTCCTAGCCCTAACTTTCTGGAAGTCAAATAACATTTTATAGAAGTCACTTGACTATCACTTCAGTTATTACCCTTGTAACCACATACTCATAAATGCCTTAAGAGGCTGCATGCAGAATCTTTAGCATCATGGCTGGTTGATTGAAGGTGAGTTCTAATGAGTCAACTTTTGAGATCTCTCCAACTTCATATTATATTTGTCTTGCTATAAACTTAAACATATAAGAAAATGGTGAATTTCAAAATTTCCCTTCCATAAGAGATATTATATCATACTTATGGATCAATAACAGAACCAAGGGAAAAAAATTTGCACTGATATTTATCACATTGTAGCTGCCTCTCTCAAATTAATCAATTTATCTTAAAGAAATAGATTTAAGGCATGTCATTTACAATATCCCAAATTAGATTTTCTTTTATAAGGCTAGCTAACAAAGAGTACTACTTCCTGCATAATAAATTCAGCCTAATACCTGATTTCATTACATTAGTGTACTGTATTAAGTGAATTTATATTAAGAAACAAAAAGGAAAGAGATCATTTGACAGCAGTTTCAGATAAAAGTGAACATCTGGGAGAAGCAAGATGGCAGAGTAGAAGGATGCAGGTAGCTCACCCTCTCCCACAAATACACCAAAACTCACATCTATGGACCCACTCAGCCAACCAGATCACCTACCAAACTCCGACAGAACATCGCCCTCTTTGAAAGACAAAGACGCCAAAAATCTGGTAGGAAATAAGGAAAAAAGAAAGAAGGAAAAACAAAACAATGTGGAACCAATCCTGTGGGGAGGGAGCAGCAAAGGAGGACTGGTGCTCGTTTGCTGGGTCTCTCCTCTCCAACGGCTAGGCCAGTGGGACAGAGGGGGAAACTTCAAGGCTCAGATCTGCCCTGAGCACCCCTTGACTGACAGAACAGAGTTAAATGGTTACAAAGGGTCCCTGTGACACCCAGCCTGAGATGCAAGCCATCAGCTGGGGCTGGGTCAGGTGGCCCTAGCCAGGTGGAGGACTGGGGCAGCTACACTGAGGAGGCCTGGGGGACTTCAGGGTGTCACGCACCATGGCTGGGAGGGGATATGGAGCAGAACAACCTCAGTCCCCCGTAAATTGCAAAAAAAACAAAGCAACATGGCTGGGGTGCCCTGGGGGGAGGGGCATCATAGCCTTTGTCTCCTCAGACCTGCACTGCCATTAATAGCATTTCTCCTGAGAAGAGAGGCGGGGCTCAGCCACAGCCGCCATATTCTTCTGTGTGCAGCATCCGGGCAGGGGCGGATCCAAGACCTGAATCCACATACGAGGGCTCTGCGACCTCGTAGGCAGGACTGAGACTTATTTACAGCTGGAGGCAGATAGGATTTTTCTGCCCTGGCACCTCAGAGAACTTGCACCACCAAGACAAACAGGGAGCTGAGATTTGACACAGAGCAGAGGTGGGGCCATTCCGTGGTCTTCCCCAAGCCTGCCTTTGGAACACTGACCCGAGCCCAAGCAGGCAGCTGCACAGAGAAGAGAAGTGACCAGCACTGGGGTAGGGCATGTGGCAACCCAATTTCCTGGCAGGAATGCAGCACCCGACTATGAATTGACCCGCCCACCCACTGGTTAATAGCTCAGCACCTGAATCAGTGTTGGGAGGGGGCACGATCTGCTAGCCAACAGCTACTGGGAGCAACACAGAAGATGGCGCCAACAGAGAGCCGCTGGAAACAGCAAATTGAGTTCGCAATACAGGGCGAAGACACAAAGGCCTCTCAATAAAATCATTAAGAGCAGTGTCTCCAGGAAAACTAGATAACTGGTACTCCTTAAGCCACAGTGCCAGGGAGATATGAGCAAGATGAAGAAGCAGCAGAATCACTCCCAATTAAAAGATCAAGAGAAATCCCCTGAAAGCATGATCAAGCAAATAGACATGGATGGCCTACTAGATCAAGATTTCAAAAAAGGATTGATCAAAGTACTGAAGGAACTAAAAGAAATAGTGTTTAGAGATATAAAATATGTCAAAAATGAAATCAAAACAATAAAGAAGAACCAAGTAGAATTAATAAACTCATTTGCTGAGATGAGATCTGACCTAAAGGCTGTACAAAGCAGGCTAGATTATGCAGAGGAATGAATAAGTGACCTAGAAGACAGGACAACAGAAAGCACACAATCAGAACAGCTGAAAGAAAAACAAATAAAAAACAATGAAAACAATATAAGGGACCTATGGGATACTATAAAGTGTGCCAATCTACACATAATAGGGGTTCCAGAAGGGGAAGAAAGAACAAAGGGGATTGAAAAGGTATTTGAAGAAATCATGACTGAAAACTTCCCAAACCTAAAGGAATCAGATATCCAAGTACAGGAGGCTCAGACGGTCCCAAACAGGAAGAACCCAAACAGACCCACACCAAGACATATCATAATCAAGATGGCCAGAGTCAAGGATAAAGAAATGACCCTAAAGGCAGCAAGAGAAAAGCAAAGAGTGAGTTACAAGGGAACCCCCATAAGGCTCTCTGCTGATTTCTCTACATAAACACTACAGGCCAGAAGGGAGTAGCAAGATATATTCAAAGTCCTGAATGAAAAATAGATGCAGTCTAGGATACTCTATCCAGCAAGGCTATCCTTCAGAACAGAAGGAGATAAAGAACTTCACAGACAAGCAAAAACTAAAAGAGTTTAGCAACACTAAATCCATGCTAAAAGAAATATTGACAGGTCTACTCTAAATATAAAAGAAGCAGGATGCTACAAAAGTGAGGAACTCATAACTGGAAAGGAGGTAACTGCCATGAATTACAAAAAGAATAAACACAAAATTGTAAAAGGAGACCTCTAAATCATTAAGAGTGGGAGAGGGAAGCAAGGAAAGCCATTGTGGAAAACAGTATGGAGATTCCTCAGAAGACTAGGAATAGACTTACCATATGACCCAGGAATCCCACTCCTGGGCAGAAATCCAGAAGGAACCCTACTTCAAAATGACACCTGCACCCCAATGTTCATAGCAGTGCTATTTACAATAGCCAAGACATGGAAACATGTCCATCAACAGAAGACTGAGTAAAGAAGTGGTATATTTATATGATGGAATACTATTCAGCCACAAAAACTGACAACATAATGCCATTTGCAGCAACATGGATGTTCCTGGAGAATATCATTCTAAGTGAACTAAACCAGAAAGAGAAAGAAAAATACCATATGAGATTGCTCATATGAGGAATCTAAAAACAAAACAAAACAAAACATAACTACAAAACAGAAACAGACTCATAGACATAGAGTACAAACTTGTGGTTGCCAAGGGGGTGGGGGTGGGAAGGTACAGACAGGGATTTTCAAATGTAGAATAGATAAACATAATTATACTGTATAGCACAGGGAAATATAAACAAGATCTTGTGGTAGCTCATAGCAAAAAAAAATGTGACAATGAATATATATATGTTCATATATAACTGAAAAATTGTGCTCTACACTAGAATTTGACACAACATTGTAAAATGACTATTACTCAATAAAAAAAAGTTTAAAAAAAGTGAACATCTGTGTAAGGTTTGCAATAATAGAGATAACCAAAAGTGCCTTTTTCTTTCAACATCACCTTCACCAAGTAGTGTTGCCATGGCCAATGATACCTATCTGTGGAAATTAAGTTAAAGTATAATATTACTTGGAAAACAATTATCAGTCAATTACCAACTTTCCAATGTGATTCTTTTTAATCCTTATATACTGAAATCTATAATTGCTGTCATTTTGCCATAGATTGCACCATACTTAATCAGTTTTAAAATAGACACAGATTGGCCCTTGTTCCATAAAATCTCTGGTTTCTTTCTCTTTCACTGACCACATAGTCAATATGCACAAATTACAAAGCTGAGAATTAACATTTTCTTCAATTAGCCTGGAGCAATAATAAACCAATGATTCACTTCTGGAGGTGGCAAATCTGGCAGATACAACATTGTAGAAAGCAGAAAGACATCTATTTGATGAAAGAATACTGCTAATGGTGATCATTTACATATTAATGCATAATTTTCACTGCTTTTTTATGGGTCAAAATATTATAAGGTTAACTCATATTTTTTTCACTGAAGTACAAGCTGCTTTAATGAGATAGATACGTAATATCAAGAATTTACTCTGGTTAGATAGAATCATTATAATAATTGTTCTACTTGAGCTTCCTGATAGATCTCAAGCAGTGGCCAATAAACTGGATCCAACTTCAGCACATCCTGACCAAACTGTAAACACAGCTCATTTTTTTTCCTTCTTAGTAACTGGCATAAAAATATATTTTGGTGAGATACATTGGCTTTATTTAGAATATATTTCAGTATGACTTCTGTGGAATAGAAACTATGGCAGAGCGAGAAATCTACAAAATGAAGAGTGGATGCATATTAAGGACAAAAAGATTGAACTTTGAGGTTCAGTGAGGAAAAAGTAAGGAGGGGGAAGACTCCCATTGGAAAACAGAGAGCCAAGGAGAAACCTCAAAAGAAAAATATATGTAAAGTATTTTCAGTTGAAATGTAGTGCTGTGTGATTTTGACTATTCCAGATGACTCCTGGAATTTTCAACTAAATTATGCTCAACAAAATTCTATTACTAACATGGTACAAATTCTTGTTTATAAAAATCAAGGAAGAAGCCAAAAGTTTGCAATGGGACAGGAGAGGAATCAAAACAGAAGAGGTAGGGGCAAAGGATCCCAGAAAACACTACCTACTGGATTATGGCATTGAAGATGGAGTATGTTCCAAAATCAGGTAGGATTCATAGTAATCTCTAGTCAGATTCACAGAATGAATGTTGAGCATTTGTATAAATAAAACATTAAAGGCATGATACCTGGGATACATGAACCTTCAGTGGTGGAGAGGAACAGAGGTCTATTGTGGATAAATAATTTCCTTGAAAAAAGTAGCATCTAGCTGAGATATGAAATATAAAAAAGGAATGTCCAAATAGAGGGGAGATGCAGAGGGCTGAAGGCAAAGAAAATGGTTTATACAAAAGCTTAGGTGAAAGAGAGAATATTCCATATTCATTGAGTTAAAATGACTCCTGATTTATTAGATTTTAGAATAAGAGGTATAGTATGTTGAGAAATAAAATGGAGGAATATACAAAAATCAGACAATAAAAGGCCCTGTAATTTATACTAAAGAGTTTAGACTTCATGCTGGAAAATAAGAAGTCATTAAAAAATTTTGAATAGGGGAGTAATAATAACACAGTATCACACTTTGACATCCAAAAATGTGTTCTTGTCCATGGTTTCCTCTGGCCATGCCTCCATCCACAGGGCAAGGAGTCCAAAGGGCCAAGCACACTAACCCACTTGGCATCAACGCCCATCCTTATAAGCATTCTCTGTGTATATATTCATGCAGAATCCCATGCCCAGATGATCCCAGGCTGCCTCTATGACCTGTGTGGCTTCTTCTCCAGGTCTGTCCCCTAAGGGCAGATCTTAGCCGTGGGCTTACCTCCAGGCCTGAGGGAAGGTCCCTGAACAGCTGTAAAGAGGAGGATGGCTGTGGACAATGATCAGATAGATATACAGGTAGGAGTGTCTGAATATAAGTGCATGTAATGGCACTTATATATAAATGCCCTGGCAGTAATGGATGAAGCATGAAGATAGAGAAGGGGAAGAGCCATGCACCTCCATTTACACTCTTGCCTGAGCTCCCCAAATTTTGAGAATGGGCCAGAATATTACATTTGTGCTTTAAAAGATCACTCTATGTTGCAGAGAATGGAATGGAGGCACAAAGAACTGGTAAAAAGTATAGAATTTAAAAATCTATTGAAATATTCTTGGAAAGAGTTAATATCATCAAGCCCTGGGTGGTGACAGCAGGAATGAAAATAATTTGATAGAATTTAGTGTTTGATTGTTGTGGGAGCTGAGATGGAGAGATAAGTCAAAGATAATATCCAGGTTTTCAGTTTTCACAACTAGGTGATGGTAGTAATTTTTATTTCAGTGAATGTTATTATGAGAGGAAAAGTTTACAGACAGATGATACCAACTTCAGTTTAGAGCATAATGAATTTAAAGTACCTATGGGAATCAAGACAAAGATGTCCAACAGAGCATTGAATTTCGTGATCTAAAGAGCTATATGCTTGAAGAATAAATGTGGGACTTACTAGCAAATGATAATAATTGAAGTCCTTGGAGTAGATGAAAACATCTGAAGAGTAGTAGATGACATGGAAAGATAAGAGAGCTGAGGACAAATCAGTGAGTAAAGCCAACACGTAAGGGATGATAATTTGAAGAGAATTCCAGTATTAAATGTGTCCAGAAGTATAAGAAGCATGTTGCAAAGGAGGTAATGAGGTAGGGTAAATGAAATTAATAACATAAATTAATTCATAAAATGAATCAATAAAATTAAATGCAGGTTATATTTTAATAGCCAACACCACCTATTAATCCTGGGAGTAGAGCCTGCAAAGACTTTCAGAAAAATTTTAACAGTAGTTAATACATGCATACATGAACCAATGTTAAGTACCCCACTTCCCACCAATGATATTCTTTAAATGGCTCTTTTTAAGGATAATGGAAATGTGCTTTGTTTAATTAAAATCAAAATTCAAAGTAATTGATTATACTATTATATACAGTTTATATTTAACTGTATTAAAACCATTTAATGTGTACACTCTTCGTTGAGTGCTATTTGCCAGAAACCATGCTGAGAATATTTTATTCATAATTCATTTAATTCTCATGAAAAACTTATTAAGTAACTACTATTATCCACTTTTTACAAATAAACTAGAGTCTAAGGAAATGAAAAAACTTGGCCATGACCTCAGAGCTTATCAGTAGCAAGCTGGATTTTGAATTTAGGCTGAATCAGTATCAGATATCTTAACATTAAACTTTATTTTGGTATCATGAAAGAAAGTAGAGATAAAGATACTCTTAGCAGTTGATTTAAGTTTGATTAACCTTTCTTGACTTACCATGATCTAAAATAATAAATGATTTTAGGACATCCACATATTGACTTTCTTATGTATTCACCTTTGTGGAAAAAAAAACTGCTTTGAATTAGCTATTTCTTTCTGCACATTATAAGTAACTTGAATGTAATCATTTTTAATTAAAACATTTAAATATTAATTTATCTTGGTATAATATCCAGTGAATTCTTGGCACCTGTAATAATCAAGTTATGTAGAAAAATCTCTTTAACTTAAAATAATTGAGAAAAAAAACATTTGAATATGTGGCAATTCCTAACTAGAGAATATCGAAAATTCAAGTTATTAATTAAGTTATATCCAACACAAAATTATATCCAACACAGAATCATAACTAATGTTAAATAAAATCATAAGGTGATAAATTCTAGGTAAAATAACACAATGTAAAGTAAAATAAAAATGCAGAAAGTGAAAGAATTTAAATTGACCCATTAATTCTACCATGTAAAGTGACACTGCTAAGGATTTGACATAACATATTTTCGTCATTAAACAATCCTCCTAAATTACTATGTACACTAAAAATTTGTTTCACACAATATTTTTTCTGCAAGCATAAAAGTAAACTTTAACATCATTCCTATTTAAATCATCATAGATTCCTAATTAGGCATAACTAATGAGATATAGCATTATTTTTAATTACTATAATAACCTGTAAGCACCTCCATAACCTATATTAAATGTAAACATGAACTATCCAAATAGGTTTTAGTTAGCCATGTAACAAGGAAGGTCTTGTTATAAAATCAGGTGACAACACTGAAGAATGTAAGATTTATGGACAATGTCAATAAATAAAAACTTACTTTCCAAGAGTAGATCAAAAGAAACTCAGGCAAGAAATAAAACAGACAAGAGAGGGATATATTTATTTTGAGAAAATCAATTCACTAAAGATGTTCTGTATACTCATAAATACACAAAAAACATAAAATCCATTATGCTCTTTTTTAGGCTGACACATGTGCACATATATCAGAGAGAAGAGAGCAATAGAAAAAGAAAATGGACATTCTAGTGATGTATACAAATAGGTACATCTATCATTTATTCAGTATTGATTTTAATAAAGATTTTAAGCTTTCTTTGACTTGGTCTCTTTTTCCATAGACATTATATCAATAATGAATTTTACTCAGAGTTACCCAAAGCATGTATACTCTCCTGAAGAACACTGAGTCCTCTTAGACATTGCATCAATTATTATACACACTGACGGTTCCAATTTGTAAATTACTTTCCATATTTTGAGCTTATTTCTCTACTTTCTGATTTATCATGTTTTTAGGTATTTAATTCATTTTATATATTCTAAATTTTAAGATTTACTAAGATGTGGTAAGAGGGGAAAAGAAATAGTAGGCTTAATATTACCAAATTGTCAACAAATTAAGAAGAAAAGCTATAGGTTGCTCCTGCTTTACAGAATTGCATGGTCTAATGATAACCCTATTCTCCCACCCATCTATACATTCAACTTTTAGTAGGTTAATTTCTAACCTACACCTCAGAACTTTTCCTTCAATTAATCATTCATTCAAAAGATATTTGAAATCACTTCCTATGTACAGACACATTTTGTGCTCAGAATGAAGAAATGAACAATATAGTTTTTATCTCATTGAACTCATGGTCTATGAAGAAAGAGGCAAAAAATAAACAATGGTTACAATGTAGTTTGTTATTGATCTTACAAAACTATACCCAGGAGCTATGAAAGCAAAGAATAGATTTCTCAATGAGCCTATTTAGAACTGGGAAATTTTCTTAGAAGAGATTGATTGCTCTTGAGATGAGTCTTGAAGTTCATGATGAACTTTCCCAAATAGAAAAAAAGATGGGGTAAGAATGTTCCATGCCCGAAGAATAGCGTGTAGAAATACAAAGCATTGAGTTATCAGGAGTCCAAAAGCCAGAAATTAACTAGAATGGCTTAAGTGGAGATTACATATGTGGCAATAGCAGAGATAGATCAAGCTATTAGAAAAAAGGCAGGAGTTTGTATAACAACTAAGATATTTGAACATTAAACTGAAGTCTAGAAACCACAGAAGCATATATCCAAAAGGAACACAAATTTGAAAATATACATGCACCCCAGTGTTCATGGCAGCACTATATACAATATCCAAGACATGGAAACAACCTAAATGTCCATTCACAGAGGAATATATATATATATATTTGGGATGTTATGCTCTACACCAGAGTTTGACATGGTATAATTGACTATACATCAATTTAAAATATAATAAATAAATAAATAAATAAATAAATAAATAAATAAATAAATAAATACAAACAGAATAACTTGATAGAGATTGGTGTATTTATCTAAGCAGCATCTCAACATGATTAATCTGGCAGTATATGTTCTGACAAGCGATTCAGGCATCAGCTAGGAAACAAGCTAATATGCTATTTCAATGATCTAGATCAAAAAGGTGGAACCAAAATAAGGTATGGGGGTGGAGTTCAGAGGAAATAGGAGTAAAAGATTGTATGTGAAGGGGTGATTAAGAGACTGGCATAAATATACACAGAAATTCTCTATTATTATTATTGAAGTATTGTCAGTTTATGATGTGTCAATTTCTGGTGTACAGCATAATAATTCAGTCATACATTTACATACATATATTGGTTTTCATATTCTTTTTCATTACAGGTTACTACAAGCTATTGAATATAATTCCCTGTGCTATACAGAAGAAACGTGCCATTTATCTGTTTTATATATAGTAGTTAGTATCTACAAATCTTGAACTCTCAATTTATCCCTTCCCACCCTTTCCTCTCCTAGTAACTGTAAGTTTGTTTTCTATGTTTATGAGTCTGTCTGTTTTGTAAATAAGCTTATGTTTCTTTTTTTCCTTTTTCTTTTTCTTTTTTTTTTAGAATCCACATATAATTGATAGGATATGGTATTTTTCTTTCTCTATCTGACTTACTTCACTTAGAATGACCAATTTTTAATAATTATTATAATTAAAATGGCATTATTTTATTCTTTTTTATGGCTGAGTAGGATTTCATTGTATAAATATACCACAACTTCTGTATCCAGTCATCTGCTGATAAGACATTTAGGTTGTTTCCATGTCTTGGCTATTGTAAACAGTGCTGCTGTGAGTTGAGGTGCATGTACCATTTTGAAATCAAGTTCCCTCTGAATATATGCCCAGGATTGGGATAGCTGGATCATATGATAAGTCTATTTTTTAGTTTTATAATGAATCTCCATACTGTTTTCCACAACTCCTGCACCACACTACATTCCCACCAACAGTATAGGAGGGTTCGCTTTCTCCACACCCTCTCCAGCATGTATCTTTTTTGGACTTTTTAATGATGACCATTCTGACTGATGTGAGGCAATACTTCATTCAAATTCTGATTTGCATTTCTCTGATAATTTGTGATAATGAGCATTTTTTTCATATGCGTGATGGTCATTTTTATGTCTTCATTGGAGAATTGCTTGCTTAGGTCTTCTGACCATTTTTGGATTGGGTTACTTTTTTAAAAAATTATTAAATTATATGAGGTGCTTATATATTCTGGAAATTAACCCTTTATCAGTCTCATTTCTTGCAAATATTTTCCCCCATTCTGTAGGCTCTTCTGTTTTGCTTATGGTTTTCTTAGCTGTGCAAAAGCTTATAAGTTTACTTAGGGCCCATTTGTTTATTTTTGCTTTTATTTCTAGTGTCTGAGCAGACTGCCCTAGGAGAACATTGCTAAGATTTATGTCAGAGAATATTTTGCCTATGTTTTCTTCTAAGAGCTTTATAGTGCTGTGTCTTCTAAGTATTTAAGCCATTTTGAGTTTATTTTTGTGCATGGTGTGAGGAAGTATCCTAACTTCATGGATTTACGTACAGCTGTCCAGTTTTCCCAACACCATTTGCTGAAGAGACTGCCTTACCCCATTGTATATTCTTGCCTCTTTGTCAAAGATTAATTGATTAAAAGTCTTTATTTCTGGGCTCTCTATTCTGTTCATTGATCCATATGACTGTTTTTATACCTGTACTACGCTGCTATGATTACTGTAGCTCTGTAGTATTGTCTGAAGTCTGGGATGGTTATTCCTCCAGCATCACTCTATTTCTTCAGTATTGTTTTGACAATTCTGTGTTTTTTGTGACTCAATATCATTGATGAACAAATATGTAAAAATCCTCAACAAAATATTAGCAAACAGAATAACAATACATAAAAAAATTATACACCATGATCAAGTTGGGTTCACCCCCAGGACACAAGGATGGTTCAGCATATGCAAAACAATCAACATGATACACCACATCAAGAAAAAGGACAAATAAATCACATGATCCTCTCAATAGATGTGGAAAAAGCATTTGATAAAATTCAATACTTATTTTTGATAAGAACTCTAGCCAAAGTAGGTATAGTAGGAACATATCTCGACATAATAAAAGCTATTTATGACAAGCCTACAGCCAGCATAATACTCAAATCCACTAAAATCCAGAACAAGACTCGGATGTCCACTCTCACCACTTCTATTCAGCATAGTTTTGGAAGTCATAGCCATAGCAATTAGACAAGAAAAAGAAATAAAAGGGATCCAAATTGGAAAAGAACAGGTAAAATTATCACTGTATGTGGATGATATGATACTATACATAGTAAACTCTAATGGCTCCACACAAAAACTCCTAGAGCTGATAAAAGAATTTAGCAAGGTTGCAGGATATAAGATTAACATACAGAAATTGGTGGCATTTCTTTACACTAATGATGAAATATGAGAAAAGGAAAGTAAAGAAGCTATCCCTTTTAAAATCACATCCCCCACAAAAATGCTTAGAAATAAATCTGACAAAACATTGACTAAGGAAGTTAAAGATGACTTAAAGAAGTGGAAACCTATCCCATGTTCTTGGATTAGAAGAATTGGTATTGTTAAAATTATCATACTATCCAAAGCAATCTACAGTTTTAATGAAACCCCTATAAAATTACCCAGGACATTTTCCAGGGAAGTAGAAAAAATAATCCTAAAATTTACATGTAATTACACCAGGATTCTTGATGACAAGGATACAAATGCTAAATAAAGGTGAAAATCATCTTTCATATAATATCTGATGGACGATATCTTGGAAATATTAAAGTATCAGTGACCAACTAATGGCAACCAATAGCATAATTAGATGGGATATCAAGAGAAAGGTAAAACATCAAGAAAGCAACATGATATAGTGATAGGGTTTTACTGAAGTCACCAAGGGAAGAGTACAAAGAAAAAGAACAGAATGTAAGCATAGTGTCAAATCACTTCACTCAGAGTAGGAAATTTCAGTGTTTAAAACATTGAGTTGATGGTTTTCAAATTTTTTAAATGATAGAAAGTCATTTCTTTTTCAAAAGTAAAGAATTCAAATCTACACTTTAGCCATCCCTAATGTGAACTTAATTTTGTAAACATTTATAATGAGCATGATTTTCATCTGAATTTTTATCTAATCTTTACATGATTTTCAGAGACAGATCTATCTTGGAGCTAATGGAACTTATATATCAGGGTGTTTTATTTGCCTAGGTCCCTTCCAAGACCCAGAAAATGACCCAGAAATGTATTCATATGGTCATATGATTTTTAAAAAGTTTGCAAAATTGAGATAACTTAACTGCAATTGGTTAAGACCACAGTCTTTTTCTATTCATCTTCTTCTCTTGTTAGAGAGCATAGGATGACTTTGAGCATTTTGGAGGTATATCTGAGTTAAGATGTGGATACATTTAGTGTGAATTTCATGGGACATATTTATGTGATTCATAGCCACTTCTATACACAAGTAGAGTATTGCTACTTGTTCCAGTGTGGGAATGACCTCCATAAATTCTTTTCCACCCTATGACCTAAGGTGCTAGAGGATCAGAATCACATTATGATTGGGGAAAGCCTGATGGCACCTCATCTTATAAGTTGGAGAGAAAATCTGATTGTAAAATATCTGAACCCAGAAGACAGTCTGTGTAAAGTTCTTCTAAATCTTACTCATATATCTAAAAAACCTCTTAGAGGCCTTCCCAAATTTGAAAACAATTCTAGAATTTGTATGACATTTTCAATAATATATAAAATGAACTCATAAGCTACCAAAAATAACTTTATTGTAATCAAACATGCTGGAAAAAACTTAAATTTTTACCTCTAACTGTGGATAAATATATAAGGAAACCATTATAACATAAAGAGTTGATTGGAGTACACAGCTTGAAAATATTTCTTTAATATTCACTACACTATAGTTGAAAAGTAAAGAATAAAAGCTATTGAATACTAATATATTCATGAGAATTATTTCTCCATGCTCTCCTGATAGTCTGATTTCTTTAAATGGTTTTTAATCCACCAAATACTATTATTGTAGGTAACAACATTTCAAAGCTATCATTGTATCACAAATTTATTTTAGAATACTATAATCTATGCATCATTGATTTAAAGACATGTTTGTCTATTTCACACTTGGTGAATAGCTGTTATCTACTGCTTTGGCAAAATACAGAGTTTAATAATATGTGTATATTCTCCTTACTTTATTGCTTAAGCAGAAAAAATATATATACTGAACTTAAAGTTCTTGAAAAGAATCGCTTATTTTGCAGGTAAAATGGTAGGTGTAAAAAAAAAATCTTGTTTTTGTTTTATTTAAGGATATCACACTGACCTATCACATTACATCTAGACTCACTCTTAGGTATCTAAAGGGTAGAAATGCCAAAATATCCATAAAAATCACCACTCTAACATGTTAAGTGTAATCCTTGCAGGAATTGATATTTAGAGATGAATAAGAGAAAAAGCCCATTTCCTAAAATGTCAATTGTGCAGTTTGTGCTGGCCTGAAGCATCTCAAAACTGTAAAATATCTCCTACTAAATAATATAAAGAAATGTCACCTTCCTAGTAGAATGGGAGGAATGGATTTCTGAAAACTGACCACTTTTATAACATTTCTCCATAGCGTTGAGTGAACTTAATATATAACATAGTCCTTTGACATCACTCATACCCTAATTTGTCAAGGCCAATATTTTACAGTCTCTCTTTCTATATATAGCTTTTAAAATTTGTATTTATCTCTAATATGGGAATTTATAGACTTAAAGATCCAAATGGATAAATTTTTTATAGTATTTAAATCTAGAAATGTATGTCAGATGATATTCACAGGAAGTTTTCTCTCTTCTAAACTATATGTCTAGGTCTTTGGGAGAAACATGGGAAGAATTCCCCTGAAACCTCTCAGATGTGAATGTGTACCTCATGTGTAACTGCTTCCATTTCATACCACGCCACCTTCCTGACACTCTCTAACCTCCTCAAAGTCTCATTAACATAACAATTTAGACACATGAAAAAGAGCACACATCCAAAAGCACAGAAGAACATGGGTAACAATTGAATATATAACAGAATCTAGGAGGAGTTTACACAAACTATGATATCAATGGGCTGGATTTAAGAATTGAATTACTGTCATCTTATTATTCACACCTTTCTTGCTCTAAATATCTTACACAGTAAATTATGTAGTAAGTGTTTATGTAGTAAAAAAGTGTTCTTGAACTACAAAGCAAAAGTAACAGTTCATTTTCCAATCTAAATCATTGCTTAATTTCATATTGTAAACTCACTGTTTAAATTCATGTATCTACTAAATTATATCTTAAAAATTAAATTTAAATCTAAAATTAAACTCCTATTTTCATTATGGGTTAATTAGAATTAGTTTTGACTGTATGATTAATTGTGGTTCTGTGCTTACAGTACACAAGAAACTGCCTGTAGCTTTTGCTAAATGTTATCCCCTAAATCTGTTAGTAATTTAATCACCTTGGCTAGTAAACAATTAAATTTCAATCATTCTACAATTGTTTTAAGGGTGATTTCCCTAATAAAGTATATATGGACTATTTGGCCTGGTAGATTTTTTAAGTTTCCAGAATATTCTTCCTAAAGGTATGGAAGAAAATGAAAGAAAAAAAGAAATACTAAATACTCTTCAAAACCTATTTTTCAAAGGCTCAATCTTTGTAGCAAGAAAATAACTCAGTATTTCACAAAGGATGAACTAAATTGGCACCCTGCCATTTTAATACACTCTGTATTAGCCTGACCCTACCTACACACATTGATTGGAACATTGTGCTGTGTGTTCTTTATAAATGGCTCAGAATAAATGACCCTGCTGTGCAAAAGTCATTACAAAACAATTTGACTAGTGCTTACTGTTCTTCCATTGTTGAAAGAAAAGAGAGAGATTATCCAGGACTAATAAGGTGGCAACGACATTCAGTAGATCAAGATTAAAAGCAAGGGGGAAAAAAGAAAAGAAAGGTATTCAAGAGAATTGGCAGATCTTCCTGCTTCATGAGTTAAGATTGATTTAGGACCACAAAATAATTTTTCTGATCATTTCTGTGGAAAATATTACCATCAAATACAAGTTATTTATTTGTATACATATCTGAAATTTACATTAACTAGTCAGGCAACTAAAAAGATAAATCATGTTAGTAGCAATGAACCATTAAAATAACAACAAAAAAAGAACACATGAATTTTTATTCATGATAAAAAATAAGCCAGAATATGTGTCCCTAAATTGAATGAATATCTGGGTAACTAGAAGTTCTGAAAATTGTGATGGCACAAAAATTCAGTAAATAATGCAGGGTTCAACACATCAAATTATAGCACCATCAGTGAAAATGTAATAGTATTACAGAGCAATGGTGTAGTAGGTGTTCCAAGAGTTGACTTCTCCCCACTGCAATTTCTAAAAATAAGAGTATCAGAATGACTCTGAGAACAGCTGAGGAATACAGCTGTTACTGGGCCAAGTATCAATAATGTAAATTAAATTTAATATTTAGCTTGGGTTTTTCATGGAGGGGAACTTTCTCATTATAAAGTAAAACCATGTTTCATTTGTTTTACTTGTGATTATAGTCATAAGAGACTATGTGTCTCTTTGAATCATAGTCTTACACAATCAATATAGTTTTCAAAATATCAAAGAGTCTTACACGGGACTCATTTGAGTATATGGAGGAGAACTGAAGTCAATAAATATTAGAGGTAAATAGGAACATAAATTGCATGGACAAAAAATTCTAAATGTCCCTATCTTTTCTCTCTTGCTAGTTGGTAAGTGTGTGTGTGTTGAGTAGGTTCATAATGGATAGAATGGGCTCATTGAAAGGATTAGAAAATATTCCTCAAATAGCATAGTTGATTTCATGGAAATTAGTTATAAGATACTAATATGAAATGTTGATTATACTGTTGCTTTTAATGCAATGTGGCCACATCCACTGATGAGAATCATATACTACCATATTACCTGTGGTAACGTCCCTCTGTCCTCAGAGTCACTGACTTCTGTCACAAAGCCTGATGCCATTGTGTCATGTAAATTATTTAATTCACCAGTTTCTATATAAGTTTTCCAGTCTGTCCATGTCTGGGAAAGTCCCAGTACACCCCCAAGAAAACCAGAGGCTCACTATGGCATTAAATCTCAAAGTGGTTGTATGCGTTCCCCTTCTGAGGAGATGTCAAAGTTTCTGACAGTGGATTAATTAGAAAAGATCCTGCATGTAATTTCCCCATTTCCACTTTTGCAAGCCATTTCTCATAGAACACCACAGTAATCAAATTAAAAAGTAAATAAAATCTTATCACCCTACACAGAAATTTTCAATGACTTCACAACACACTGGGGTGAAAGTTGCGGTGGGGAGAAGAAATCTATTACCTGTTTTTTTTTTTAATTTGAAGTATAATCAATGCAACCTCATGGTGTTTAGTATGTCCTGTTCACTGCATATCCTGTAAATTGGTTGATAAATGTAGAGGCTTGGTATGCTTTATTTATTCATTTATTTTCCAAGAGTGGTTTGTATGTGGTATTATATACATTCAAAACAAATTTTTTTGTGTATTGAAGTATAGTCAGTTTACAATGTTATTTCAATTTCTGGTGTACATCATAATGTTTCAGTTATACATATACATGAATATATTTGTTTTCATATTTTTTTTCATCATAGGTTACTACAAGATATTGAATATAGTTCTTTGTGCTACACAGAAGAAATTTGTTTTTTTATCTATTTTATATATAGTAGTTAGTATTTGCATATCTCAAATTCCCAGTTTATCTTTTCCTACCCCTTTCCCCTGGTAGTCATATTTGTTTACTATGTCTGCGAGTCTGTTTCTGTTTTGCATATAGGTTCACTAGTGTTTTCTTTTTTCCTTTTCTCTTTTTTAGATTCCACATATGAGTGGTATCATATGGTATTTTTCTTTCTCTTTCTGGCTTACTTCACTTAGAATGACAATTGAGTCCCTGTGCTAATTGCCCGTGTCTTGCCTTCTTTCAGTTCTTCAAGATCTCATAGGCTCTTTCTTGCCTATTCTGCCTAACACTCTTCTTTGATTTTTCTGCTTGCTAATGTCACTCTTCCTTTAGATCTCACTTTAAAATAATCACTTTCCCTGAGACAACTCCCAGTATAAATTAGGAACTTCTGTAATATTTTTATAGAAATATGAACTTTTCATAGAGCTAATAAATTTAATAATTACATCCTACAGGCATCGTTTATTGTTTGCATTCCCCTTTAATAAGTTGCTAATAGGAGGGATGGTGTTTATTGGTTCACCACTCTGTATTCAGAATGTAGAATAATTCCAAGTATATAGTAGGTACTCAGTAAATTAGTGAAAAGAATGAATACATATGTTACAGTGTTTTAAGGTGTCACCCTGACTGGGTTACAATACCCATTAATTCAAAAAAGCACAAATCAATCTGTTGCAGTGAAGATACTTTGCAAATGCAACTAAAGGCTAATCCCTGTACTTAAAGCAAGGGAGCTTATCCTGGATAAACAGTTGGAAGTCCTTAAAAACAGAACTGGGATTTCCCCTCAAGGCAACAGAAATTCCTCATACATCTGTGGTTGAACTCTGACTGATAGAGAAGGAATGAATGAATGGATGCTATCTGTGCAGATTTACTTCATGAGTGTGAACTTTGGGGCAAGCCACTTATTCACTCTATGTAAAATATGCAAGATACAAAATTATAGTGCCTAACTCACAGAGAGTTTGATAGAATTATAAGAGTAATAGCTATAAAACCATTGGCACAATATTTAGTATATAGTTCAATAAATAGTTGCTATTATTATTATTAACTACTTATAAAATATGTTTAAATTAAAATAGATTTACTATTTCCTTATGAAATATATGCTATATCTTTAAAAAATATTTTCCAGCTAGTTCCAGTTTTCTGATCCAACAAAAACAAAGTGACACATAATTTAAACCAAGAAAAGTAGAAATTACTGACTCAAGGAAGAGTAAATATTGAGGAATTGAAGCAAAGTATCTCCTTCTTGGTTCACTTTATCTAATATATATGCATTTCTTGAGTCAGTAAATTTTTTTATTTAAATATTATGTTACTTTTGTTTTTCTTGAAACTATATATATTCATATATATTGTATGTATCTTAAATATCATATTACTTTGGATCTGGTACTCATTCACATTATGCTTGATTAGTACATCAAGTTTCACCTAAGGATATTAAACATTCATCTTGGATTCTAAATAGATTTTTTAAACAATAAACTTAAACATTTTAACTTTCAACAGAGATAACAGTGGAAGTAGAATTGAGGATGTAATGAACTCAGATTTGACAGAGGTTAATGACCAGCCATTCTGTTCAAATACAGAATAACCTGATATCTCATAAAATGTGCTTGACTTTATAGTTGGACACGTTTTAAAGCTTTTGCAAAAAATGTCTTTAATAAATTCAGTTGCTTATTTGCCTTTTATATATAAAGATGAAAGATCAATAAGAAACTCAGAGTTTTAACAATGTTATATCTAAATATCTAAATCTCCTTTACATTGAAAAGTATAAAAAGAGAGAAAGTTGGACAGTTTGGAAAAGTAAGCTTGATAACTATTATTTCATTCATTCTATGAAAAAGAGGGAAATTTTGAAATGTCCTTACAAATCCTGGGTACAAAATCTCATAATTCATACTACTTTGACTTTTAGAATTGTATATCTGAAAAGAGGGGCAATCTTGTATTATAGTAGAAGTCACCTTACTATAACATTTTCAATTTAAAATAATTACATATGAAAGTTTTCCTTAGGGAATAATCATCTTTTATATGAAATAATTATATCAGAGATACATGGTTATTAAAAGGAATTTTCTAGATGTTTTAAAAACTTAAAATAGAGATACCATATGTCATTTCACCTTTGGGTACATTAAATAGACACTTTGAACCAATATTTGTAAATTAAAACATCTTCAGACTTTCACAACTGGTTAATTTAAATCCTTCTGAAAATAAATAAGTACCAGGCAGATATTTTTTGGGGGGTGTGCTAGAGAAAAAATTGCCTGTGTATTTTAATGAATTTCTAAGTTTTTTAAATTAATAGACTTCACTTTTTAGAGCATTTTATGGTTTAGAAAAATTGAGCAATTAAGTACAGAGTCCCCTGTGTATCAACACTCTCCCCATCCTGCACATAATTTCCCCTATTATTAAAGTTTTACACTAGTATGGTACATTTGTTATCATCAATGAGCCAATATTGATACATTATTATTAAATTAAGCTCATGATTTACATTAGGATTCACTCTTTTTGTTGTATCAGAAAGGCAATTTTGATTATTAAATAAAATCTGTCATCATTTAAACACTAGTGATAACAAAATGGCTATATAGGAAAAGTTGCTGGAAAGGAAATTTTAAATAATCGATGATAATACTTTATATAATCACATAATATTCTCCATCTCTTCTGATATTTGCACTCTAAATTGGAATTGGAAAAGAAGAGGAGAGATCCCTGAATATCTGAAAACTGGTCTCAGGTTCCTAATTGGAAACTAAATCTCTCTGTTCTTTTCTTCACCAATATCTCAGGTACTTAGAGCAGATTTTATTTTTATTTGTAAGACAAAATGAAAGAAGTGGCAATATTTAATAGCCATATGTCTGAAGATTTAAGGCTCAGTATTAAAAATATACATTCTAACAATCAGAATTACCTAAAGATTAAATTTGTTTTGTAGAGGAGCAAAATGTGCCACCCCAAAATATGTCTCTTTGGCATGTGGATTATTTTTAGCTAAAGAAAAACAAGGCTCAAAAGACTCAGAAAGAGCCTTTGACCTTCTCTGTTAACTACCTAAAAGAATTTAGACATAGGACCTGTTCAAGGAAGGGAGCTATCACCATTGATAACAATAGTGTGAGCTAGGTCTGTAGACTGGAAGTAACCTAGAGAAGTCTACTTGTTAAAATTCCCCTCTGTGTGCCATTGACTCTGCATGGGCTAACAAACATTTGCTTCCACTTTCATGTGACTTGCCCTCATTTCCTTTGAAGTCCCAAATTACTGTCCCCAACATCCTATTTTGTCTTTAGCTGAAGACAGTATTTAAGATGAGAGTTTAAGCCATTTTGGTGAGCTACTCAGTTTCCATGAGTCTCTCTCACAGATACATGTATTTAAACTTGTCTTTGATTTCCTTCTGTTAATCTGTCTCATGCCAATTTAATTTTTAGACCAGCCATAACAATCTAGGACAGCAGGGGAAAATTACTTCGTCCCCAAGAGCTTATTCTCCCTAGGATAAGTATTTTCCCTTTAATCATGATTATTTTTCAGGGGGTTTCAAGTAGATACTCAACTAAATGGTGATCCATTATTATTGCAGTATTTGGCCTGTACTTGACAATGTGTTTAAATCAATTCATGCATGGATTTATCATATAAAAGTGGTCTCAATGCAATGCAAATAACATGGTCATATGATAACCATGTTACCCAATTCCTTTGCTTAAACCAACAGATAGATTAACAGAAACAGACTATTAGGAATAAACCCATGTGAAAGACAATGGAAAACTTAGAATTGTCATTTCCTTGCCAGCAAATCAAACTCTACATTTAAAAATCTGTTTAAATACATAATCAAATGACCTTCACAGGCACTATATTTTTAACTGATTTGGAAATTCTTTTAGATGAGAATGTGTGCATGCTATGTGCATATGTATGGGTATTAAGTTCTTCTGAATATTGCATATGCCTATTGTGTGTGCATACATGAGTGTATTGCATATATGAATCTGAAGAAACCATTTTGTGGCCATCCCAGATTTATGCCAGTTTAAATTGCAATGAGTTTAATTACAATTATACTAGTTAATCTACAGAAATAAGGTTTAGGGAAGAAGCAGTGATGGACTTGGACGTTTAAGAAAAGTTTAGATCTAATGCTATACTAGATTAATAAATGGTTATCTTCAAGGAGGCCTATATTTTCCTAAAGTCACTATAAAACTATATAGCAGCCCTGTTGTTTATGAAAGAATTAAAAATCTCACACTAATAATCCAAATTACACTGTAACACTTGAACCACTAAAGTCTTTTCTCTGTACAATAAACACTAAGTACACCTCTGTCCATAGGTTCTCAGTAACCAGCAACCAATTACAGTTTCTAAATTGAAATAAGAGTAACCACACCTTTCTTCAACCATAATACAAAATAGCACACAGACCACACAGCTGGCATCAATTAACTCTGATTAAAAATACTATAGTTGATTTGGCCTCCGAGTTTTCCTTTCCAATCCTTCCACTCAGCACTGTGTCACTCAGCCAATTTCATTTACATCAATTTAAAACTAGCATAAAAAGGATTAGGGACACTGCAATCTAATACAAACAAAAGAATATTAAAACTTCAACCCCCTTTTTTTTCCCCTATTTCAGTTCTATCTGGGGTGTAGCCAAATGGAAAACATTTAAAATGTTAAAGATGTTTTAAGACATTTTTGATAACAGCTTATTTAAATCTACTAGATCCAAAGCAACCATATCTATGAAAAAAAAAACAAACTGTAAAAGAACAGTGCTTATTCAACAGCAAGATAATTAGAAGCAAATGGGAAATTATCTCAAAATGTAAAACAGTACCTTTTCACATTATGTGCTATTTTAACATGAACAGAACAGTATGTTTGCCAAAAGCCCTTCTTTTAAAAGAGTACTGTAAAAATATACACACCTGGCTTGGAGCTAATTGTAGCATTAACGACCTGAATTGCAAATGGCAATAGGCAGCTGTATATACTAGGAATGAACTGAGCCAGTATCTAGATGTACACTTTTCCAGGCATTATTTAACAAAGATGCCTTTGTAAACTTAAACCTAATGTTCTTTGCAAAGGTGCAGTCAATGTGCAAAATAAAATTTTAGGAGATTCATTTAAAATAGATATTTTTTATTTTTTATTTAAAAGTTCTTTTCTTAAAAAAACAAATTAACTATTATGCAGTATGTATCTAAATATTATTATATATTCTTTCATTCTCTATACTTATACAGATAGAATATTCAAAAATCACAAATATGATCTGACTCCCTTGCATAAAATTCTTCAGATTGCTCCCTACTGCTCTAATGATCAAGCCTCAAATCACTAATATGACTTTGCATTTTCTGTTATAAAAGTACATTCACTTACCACTATACCCTTACTCTTTCTCCTTTACCCCCATCCCCAGCTCCTTGCATATGTAGTCTTTGTTTCAGTCATACATTGTTGTTTTAATTCCCTTTATGTTCCTGGCTTTCCCTTGCTTCTTGGCACTGAATGTGGCATTTGCTTTGAATTTATTTTTTCAGCCTGGGACACTCACCCTCATCTCCTCCTTCTTTGATTTAATTCTCAGTGTAGGAGTTACTTCCCCTGGAAGACTCTCCCAGTCTCACCAAGTATGTGCTGGTGCTAAGTCTATATGTCACAAAGCAGCAATTACTACCTTTATCAAAATGCATTCAAATTGCCTGCTTACTTGTCCATGTCCTCATTGACTAAGCTCAATGAGATAAGGAGTCGTGTCTGTTACATCTGATGCTTTATCCCTATCCCTGATACACAAGAGAAGTCAATGCATGTGTATCAACCAAGTGAATGAATGACAAAGTCTGCAGACATTAATGTTTGGCATTAATTGAAAGAGGAAAGAATGAGTGGATTTTTAGGACTGAGAGTCTCTGAGAGCTAAAAGTAAGTGAGGGAGTTTAAGTTTTGTTTTCTTCCTACTATTTCATCTCTATGTGGAGAGGTTAAATGGTGATAATGATAATAGAGCCTAACTCATAGAGTTTCTATTAATTTAAAGTATTAAATTATTAAATTATTTAAATTAATTAACATATGAAGGCACTTAGAAATATGTCTAACATGCCCTAAGTGCTTTATTACTACTTTGTATTGTAAAAGAAAAATTGCATCAGACTGGTCAAAAAAGCAAGGAAGTCTTTATTCAAGATTATTGCAATAGGGAAAAGAGACTATTGCAACAGAGGAAAGATATTGAGCCTAACTCCATTGAAACAAAAGTGTTTTTAATTACTGAAAGACATTATGGGTCATGTGAGATTAGGCCATCTGTTTTTGCTGGTTGGTGCTTATTGAGTTAGACTCCCATCTTTCCACAGAGAATGGAAGACAGAGGCACTTTTTTTTTTTTTTTTTTGATGATGATGATTACATTACCAAAGGATTGTTCCCAGGTCTTTGAGGAAGGCATTCCTGAGTTGTAGAACACTTACATCTCAAAACTGTATAGAGAACTTGCAGTTGCAAGTTTTTTTTAAGTAAATGCTCCAAGAAAAGGGAGGTCAGGAAAAAAAAAAAAACTATCTAAAGTTCAGTCAAGCTTAGGGGAGTTCTTTAAATCTATCTTGGTCGTATCAAATATTTTACTATTAATTACATAGTAAGGGTGAAGGTAAACTGATTTTGACATTTTTAAAATGTTACTGAATATACATTTTTATGTTTCCAATGTCTTTTGCACACATCAAATAAGGTCAACGCATTTTTTAAATTAAAGTGCAATTTTATGCTGCTAGAGTCTTTATTAGCTCCAGTATATGTGTCATTCTTCAAGTCAGAATTGAAGTTAATGAGAACATAATGAGAAATCCCTTCAGATAGTGGCAAAAGATAAGAAAAGGGTACCAATGTATTAATTAATGGATGGCAGATCATACTAAATGTACATCACTTAACTCTAGGCTAAGTGTCATAGACTGTTAATCTATAAGCTGTGCAATTTCAACAATTATAAAATGTATTACGCCTCACAGGGAGAAGTATTTCACATTCTAAAATTTATTTGAGTATTTGAATAGACCTGTCTGAGAAGTTACTAATCACCTTCAACTCACCAAATTTTAATTATCAACATATCAAACTATTCAATATGTTTCCAGCTTTGCTAAAAAAATACTATAAATCTCATGTCATAACACAGAAAACTGCTATCTAATCAGAGGGTAATGGGCTAAAATATGACACCTGTTGACTAAACTTCCTCATGAAATTTCAACCTTCAAAAGCAGCTTTGTACAGTATTCATAATTAGGAAAGCAAACATGACTGAACTGATACACTGTGTTCAGCTACAACTGTAGAAAATACCTGCTAATTATCCTAATGGCTCCTTAATGGGTAACTAATTGCAGAAGGAGAAGAACAGAGGAAATCCAAGGCATGACTGAACATTCACAGACTCTACTTTGGATCAACTCCACAGAAAATGGAGCACAATGTTGTGATAGCATCAGTCAGTGATGACAAGGAACTTGAACACTACATGCATTGTACATTTAATCTCTTCATTCCTCAGTTTTTCCATGTATAAAATAAAAATGCCACTCCTTTACTGCCAACATAGGCATGACTTTGTAGGCTTCCAAGACTACAATATGAATTATAAACTCTCACTTCCTCTAGTCCTTCCCTCTTTCTCCAATCTCAAATATCTAATATACCAAGAAATCTCTAGGATTAAGTTTTCTCTTTTCCCCCTTGAACTGAAACCTGGGAATCACATTTAACTCTTTTTTTTTTTTTTTTTTGCTTTTTTTTAAAAATTTCAACCCACCATAAGAGGCGTGACCATGTGTTTTCTATATGTATTTTTGCTCTTCTACGTCCCAGCGACCTATAAATTAAGAAAAAAAAAAAATCCCCAAGCTCATCCATCCCTCTTTCACAAGGCCAATCATTAGAACTTAGATCAAGCAGAAATACTATATATTCTATATATATATACTTTTAAAACATTTTAAGCATGGTAGGACCATTCTTAATACATTTATAGAAAAGTGAGAATAAATGAAGGTAAGATATGTCCTTAATTTAACTTCATTTTGTGGTAACTTCATGACTCTTTCCTTTGCAATGATGTTAGTTTTCCAGATCAGGCTCACACATATGCTAAAACTATAACGCAGTTCGAATAATGCAGTTTGGGTTATATTATATTGACTGTTCTGAACACCTAAATAAAATTTGCTATCCTTGATTTAATTTTCATATTCTGAGTTACTATTATTGAGTATATATATATTCAATAGTAAAATGTGTAAAATATAAACCCCATAGGAAAGTAAGACTGCTAGTTTGTCAAAAACAAAATATTTGCTGAGTACTAGTGATATAATGAAAAGTGAGATAGGAGTAGTTCCTATCTTCATGAAACATGTAGTTTTGTGAAAAAGAAAATGCTAATCAAATGACTAAAACTATACTGAGGGCTGTCATAGTAAAATATAATGAAAGTCAAAGCATTCCAGAAAGAAGTGAAGTTTAAGCAAAGACTTGAAAGACGACTAGTAATTAATTCAGAGAAATGTGTCAGTGTCAAATTTCTACTGAACTAGGCCAAGTAGTCCTTTGACATTATGCATCTGGTCCCCAGAAGAGAACAGTGGATGAGAATCATAAATTAGAGAATCATCAGCATTGAAATGTTCGCTCAAGCTATGAAAATGAATGAGTTCACCAAAAGAAGGAGTATACTTGGAAAGTGAGCTGTGGATGAAAAAAATTTAAAACTACATGTACATTATAAAAAAACTTGAGGTTTTATTGGAAGGCCTGTTACATATAGAGAACTATACACAATTATTGCCTGATTTCTGTGGTCCTTACTGCTCTGATGATGTAGACAAATCCTCTTTCTGAATTCCCCAGTCACTTTAATTTCTCTTTCGTCTTTGACTCCAACAAAAGTCTTCAGTTTTTCTTTTTTCCCCAATAACCTATTTCAGTCTTGTCTACTTCAAATGCATTCAGAGTAATACCCACTCTCTATACAATGGCCTAGAATGTCCCATATGACCTTGTTCTTCATTACTTGTGATCCCATCCCCTTCTCCTCATTCTTGTTCTCTTTCAGTTTCACTGGACTCCTTGCTGTTTCTTGACGACACCAGACACACTCTAATATTAGAGTTTTGCACTAGCCTTTCCCCACTGCCTCAAATGCTATTCCTCCAGATTTGCACACAGCTAACTCTCCTCCTTCAACTATCTTCAGTCGTCATCTAAACTTATCCAAACTTCAGTAATCACAACTTTCTTAACCTGTCTTACTTTCAGTTTCCCATAATATTTTGTATATCAATACATTCTAATTACCAATCATTCAGTAAGTAACCTTAATAAGTAATTTTGGGATAAATGAATGAATAAAAAGTGAATTTTGTACACAAATGATAGATGGATGTGCAAAGAACCTCTGTTCCAACTTAAAGCAATTTAGAAGTAGATAAACCCATATATATTTCATGGGCTGTAACAATACAATAAATATTGTTTCTAGATAATGTATAGCTTAATAAAATGTTAATAGGCTGATAAAGTAATTTAGAGCAGACCATCTGAAAAAGAGGTTAAATTTTGGCATATCCTGCCTGAATGACTATGGATTCCATGTGTATAATCAGTAACCACAGAAAGGAGCAACTCCTAAATTTTAAATCTGTGCTCATTGTCTCTTAGGTCAACTAATTCAGAAGCTACTTTGGAAGCTTTAGGAGACTTTGTTATAAAAAGTTACTTTCAAATTAAAACAAGAGTATGCTGACGCATTAATGAATTTTTGTCCTAAAATTTGTGACATTTCTTAAATGAGACTCTGTTGTCTTACCTGTGGTTTAAAATAAAAAAAAAAAAAACCAAATGACTTTGAGTTATGAGTTATTAGAAGTTACTCATTAATTCAAATAACTTCAGAAAATAATAATAAAAACACTCCTAAGTCCACAAATATTGTACACATGTGTAGAAGTTCTTCTACATGAAAACTCATTTTCAATCCCATGGTAATAAGGTGGCAAGCCCCATGAAAAAGACCAGCAGGACCCCCAGGCAAGGCCACTACTCTCCTGCCAGCATCATCCGGTTCCCTGGCCCTGTGGCATTATCTCACTTTTTGCCTCTGAAACAGCTTACTTCCAGGAAAGTGGAACTTACCCCTAAGATTTTATTGGTTCCCTGAGCTAAATCCTGATTAGTCCATTTGTAGCACTTCATTTGCATGGAGCTCACTTCTGATTGGTTATTTCTCTCACTCCTGATTGGTCCATTTCCCTCACTCCTGATTGGTTATTTATCTCTCTCCTGATTGGTCCATTTCTACCAAGCTCATTCCTAATTAGCCAACATTTGTTACACCTTATTTGCATATGATGTTGCAAAGCATAGACTGGCAGCCTGTGTAAGCCTGTGTAAACCTACAGACAGGGTCCAGAGCTTAGAGTGTTAACTCCTCTGGGCCTGCTGGCATAATAAACCTGAGTTCTCCAACCCTCCGTGTGCTGCTTGATCTCTTGCCCAGATCCAGGTTGCTGCCACAACTGAGCTATAACACTGAGCTATAACACTGAGCTGTAACACACTTTGCTGCAACATTTCTGGAGGCCCCAGCAAGATTCCAACCATGCCTGCCCCTTGAGCCACCAGGGCAACAGAGCAACTGCCTGGAGGTCAGGAACTCTGAAAGCAAACAAGGAGGTGCGCCACCTGAGAGTATTCCAGGTCCTCCTTTGCAGAGGTGATTCAGTCCTCTGGGCAGCTGTGCCCCAACCGGACTCAGTGGAGGGACGGACCAACTCACCAAGCAGCGTGGCCAAACAAGGTAGGAGCCCCAGGAAGCATCCATATTTAGGTTAGCATATTCAGGTTCTGTCCAAGTGGACAGAAGAGGAGACTGATCACCTCCTCCAGGCTCCCGTTCCAATGGTATTCCAGACAGGGAGATCAGGTCAGGCTTCCCGCCCAATGGTATTCTGGATGGGAAGATCAGGTTAGATTAGATTAGGGATGCCCTGGTGATAGGGAGGGAAAGATGCAAATAATCTGTGTGTGTGTGTGTGTGTGTGTGTGTGAGTGTATGTGCAGCTTGAAAAGCATGCAATCAGGTTCAAGTTTGTAGTTCCAAGGCATTCTGCTACAGAAATCAAGTGAGTCCCAACCTATGTTTCCATGGTGATCTCATATGCTTATGGCAGTATCGGCCCCTCGGGGTATCGATCAGAGTCAGTGGTTTATACTGACCTGCTAAAGCTAAGAGGCACCTTTTTCCCCATGAGGGGAGGGGCCAGGTGGATGCAGTGAAAACCCTCCCTTTGTCTCATTTGCAACACTGGCACAGGTTGGCTACACAGGGAAAGGGACATAGAACAGCCTGTGAGACAACCCCTGTGCCCTTGGAGACTAAGATGAGACTACTTTAAAAAAAAGAGTTTCAGATGCGACCTTGTCACCAGTCCCCTGGAATATCCTGCTGCAATTAATAAACCAGCCTCAATACTACTCATCTGTCTAAAATTAAGACCACAAGACCTGAGCCACCCCAGGACTGGCTGGAACCCTCTTTTGAGGCTCCTCTTTTTGGTCCATTTATTCTGTCACCAGCTGGCCATCCTGGCCTCACATTTTGTCAATTCAGGCTATAAAAAATGCTTTATGCTGGGACCCCTAGAGTTCATCCAGGCCTGGGAGAGCCTCAGGGAAACCTGCCTAAATATCAAACCCTAACTCATTGGCAGCACTTGCAGCCAAGCAGATAGGTATTAGGCCCAGTGAGGCAGCAGGCTCTTTGAGAACTCCACTGTTTTGAGGAGTAGGAAAAACAGGGATACTGGGGTCACAGTCCTTGGTACCAGGAGCAAACCCACACCTATAGGCCATAAAATCTGTCAACTAATACTAATGGGAGCCTCAAAATCAAAGCCAACAGTTCTGGACTGCATGATCAAAATTTCTCAGGAAACTATGGGATTAAATTGTCACCAGCAAAATTGCACACATTGTGTGAGTTAGAGTGGCCAACCTTTGGAGTGGTTTGGCCCCTGGAAAGCACACTTGACCTGTTAGCTGTCAGGGCCATATACTGGATAATCACCATGCCCCCAGGGCACCATGACCAATTCCCATATATTGACTCTTGGCTAACAATCACTCAAAGCTTGCCTCCATGGCTCCAGGTCTACATAAATGGTCAGGGACAGTATAAGATCCTCATGGTCCCAATACTGAAGGTAGTAAAGAAAGATGCAATGAGGCTAGTCCTTTGGAGGAACCCTGAAGAACTGCCAATGGTGCCCCTGCCATGTGATTCTCCTGCTTCTGCAGCTCCACCACGGCTGCCTCTACAAGACAGCCCACCACTGCCTGTACTGCCACAGCGACCTTGGGCTCTGGGCTGGGAGCCCATGGGGAGGAAAGTCTGTTCAGCCCTGCAGGCTACCCAGCCAGCAGCTGCCCTCTGGTTGCCTCTCTGGGAGACCCAAGGGCCCCAATACATTAATGACCAGGAGCCCATGGGGAGGAAACTCTGGCCCTGCAGGCCACCCAGCCAGTGGCTACCCTCTGGATGCCTCTCTAGGAAACCCAAGTGCTCCAGAAAGTTAATGATGATGGCTCTGTACAGCGCAGCCACTCCATCCTGTACTACCAGCCTTTCAGTACAACTGACCTCCTGAACTGGCGACACCACACTCCGCCATATTCAGAAAAACCCCAGGCCATGATTGACCTCCTAGAGTCCATCTTCCAGACCCAACAGCTGACTTGGGACAACATTCAACAGCTGCTCCTGACACTCTTCAATAATGAAGAAAGAAAGTGGATCATAACAGAAACTAGAAAATGGCTACAAGAGCAGGTCCCAGAGGGAACTTTGGATGCAGAGGAATGGGCCCAAAATGCAGCCCCAGCTGCAAGGCCAGAATGGAACTCTAACTCCCAAGCCTAATGGGAGAGACTGCGTGGACATATTGGAGAGCCCTCCTACATGGGTTGCAAGCCAGGGCAAAGAAACCAACCAACATGTCTAAAACCACCATGATCCAAAAGCAAGACAAGTCTCCCATGGACTTCTATGAAAGGGAATTTGGGAGCCCACAGAGATGTCAATCATCCACTGTAAAGAAGACCAAAAAAGAAAATGACCCCATAAACAACAACAACAAAAAACCAACTAGCAGATCAAGCTATACAAAAAAACAGCAAATCAATCAAGCCATGCCAGAGATCTTGGTGCCATCCCAAAGGTTTGACTAACACCCAAACTGCCAACATCTCCAGCATACAGTCAAGAGGAAAACCTTTGGGCCAAAACTAAAGGAAGAACCAATGGAAAAGAAGGATGGTGACTGATGCCTGACAAATGGATACATATACTGAATGATCAGCCCATCAGGGGGTCCTTCAGCAACATGAGCTCACCTACCTTGGAAAGACTGCCTTAGAGGCTCTGATGGAATGGTACTGTCTGATACCTTGAATTCCATCCCTCTGTGCCTCAGTCTCACAGCGCTGCCTCATATGAGCCCAGAACAAGGCACAACAGGGGTCAACTGGACTAAGAGGAATCCAGTGTTATGGCCAGGCTCGTTTTGAAGATATGGAAATGGGTTTTGCAGAAATGGGTCCCAGCAGAGGATACAACTACTTGCTGGTTTTTATCTGCACCTTTTCTGGATGGGTAGAAACATACCCAACACGGACTGAGGAAACAAGAGAAGTAACAAAGGACTTACTCAGAGAAATTATTCCTAGATTTGGGATGCCATTAACCACAGGATCAGACAATGGACCCACGTTCATGGTGGAAATAGTACAACAAATCGCAAAAACACTATAAACACCTGCTGGAATCTAAATGTGGCCTACAGGCCCCAGAGTTCAGGGAGGATAGAGCACATGGGCAAGACATTAAAACGGTATGATAAAGCTCAGTAGAGAAACTCAGCTACCTTGGAAGCTCAAAACTCTGCCCATGGCTCTCCAGTAGGTACTCTATGTCCCTTGGTCCAAGACTGGATTCTCCCCTTTTGAAACTGTATGTGGGAAACCCCC
This sequence comes from Camelus bactrianus, assembly GCF_048773025.1. Classification (NCBI taxonomy): domain Eukaryota; kingdom Metazoa; phylum Chordata; class Mammalia; order Artiodactyla; family Camelidae; genus Camelus; species Camelus bactrianus. Next base: position 28,234,047 of record NC_133552.1, on the reverse strand, counting down.
TCCCCTGATTATACTAAAAGAAAAAATTAGAGAAATGGGAAGCTTAGAACTTCAGAAGCAAATGCAGGGCCTCGAAAAGACTATGTGGAAAGTCCATAGATGGGTAACTGACAGGATCCCAGTCTCACTGGAAACAATGTTACACACATATGAGCCTGGAGATCAAGTCTGGGTGAAAGATTGTGAAAAGGAGCCACCCAAACCCACTTGGAGGGGCCCGTACTCAATTATACTAACCAACCCAACAGCTCTTAAGATTGCAGATATCACCCCATGGAGTCATCACATCAGAGTAAAGAGATAATTGCCACCGTGAGAGAAGGATGTCTGGAGAATCAAACAGGACCTCAAGGAGCCACTTGAAATCAGGACCACAGATGCCCACCTCACCTGGCAGAAAGCACCAATCCTTGCTCTAGCCACACCCAGAAGCTGGCTAGTCAATGCATGGTGGATGTCTGAGGAACCACCAATCAGGACATAAAATGAACTCTTACTGCCACCCATACTTTCTTTTATTAATCAGTATTGTTGCTGTATTGCTAGCTCTGGGACTGACAGCCACTGCACCCCAGATTGGAACATAGGCCAGAAACTAATACTAGCTGTTCTCTATCTCTCTACAATGAGAAGCCTAATGGTCAGTCAGTGTCTGCTATAGTAACCATACCTCCCTATTTAAAAAACAAATGAAAGAAATCCAAAACCCTTCTGCTGCTTGTAAAAGTAATTGCTGACATATCTCTTCAATGACAGGGGTTCCAGTGGGACCCATTCACAAATTTGCATTTTGCAAGGACCTTCCCCCCAGGAACCACCCCCCCAGCCCACACACTCAGGGCCCTTCTATAGACCTGGTAAGGACTGGGAGAAAAATAGACCTAGGCCCGTGCCTTATAACCGGGACCCCCAATTAAGTCCCTTATTAAGCAAGGTCCATCACCTTCTTAATACTATTAATCCACAACTAGCAAGTGATTGCTAGCTTTGCCTGTGTCCTGGCCCCCTCCAGCTTGTAGCCAGCCCAATAGGTCTCTCAGATCTAACCAAGTTTAATGACCACCCTGGATGGTCCCCAGACTCTGCAGATATAAGCCCCAAGTCAGTTAAGGTACAGGTGGCCCATACAGCCCCTGACTGTATCTACAACCCAGGCACAAAACATTCTATGGGAAATCTAGCCACTGCCCAGTGTGCCCAAACCCATAACTGCATAACTGTTTCTAGTTGTATGCCTATCAAACCCTGGTGCACACCAAGCCCAGGAACCTTTGTCATGTGCAGGACACACGCCTACTGGTGCCTACCAGCCAATTGGACAGGTACTTGCACATTGGCTTTCCTTACCCTTCAGATGAACATCATGCCTAATAATCAGAGCCTTCCCATATCCCTGATGGACCATACTAGATCAAAAAGTGCCAACAAACTAATACCACTACTCATTGGGCAGGGAATAGCAACTGGAATAGGCACAGGTATAGGAAGAATAGCCTCATCATCCTACTATTACCAGCAGTTATCTGCTGAGGTCACTAAAGACTTAAAACAAGTGGCTGCATCCTTAATGACTACAAACCCAGTTAGACTTCATAGTGGCAATAGTCCTACAAAACAGGAGGGATTTATACTTGCTTACTGCCAAAAAGGGAGGACTCTATCTCTTCCTAATGAGGAATGCTGTTTCTGTGTAAATCAATCAGGAATTGTCAGAAATATGGTCCAACAACTATGAGATCAAACTGAACACAGAAACCAGGAATTAGTAAATTCCTGGACACAGTGGAATAACCTCTGGAGTTGGGCCTCCTGGCTCCTCTCCCTAGCAGGCCCCCTCCTTATGATCCTTCTAGTACTGCTGTTTGGTCCCTGCATCCTTAATCTCATTACCCATTTCATTAGCTCATGAATAGAGTCACTAAGGCTATAGCTAGTGGATACTCAGTACAGGCCCCTGGACCAGGAAGAGCCCCATGGTGAGTAAGGGGCACCACTCTAAAGGTTGATGTTCACTATAGATGTTAAAGAGAGCATCAAAGGGGGGGAATTAGGTGAGAAACCCCATCAAAAAGACAAGCAGGACCCCCAGGCCAGGCCACGACTCTCCTTCCTGCACCATCTGGTTCCCTGGCCTGGTGGCATTATCTCGCTTTTTGCCTCTGAAACAGCTTACTTCTAGGAAAGTGGAACTTACCCCTAAGATTCTATTGGCTTCCTGAGCTAACTCCTGATTAGTACATTTGTAGTGCTTCATTTGCATGGAGCTCACTCCTGATTGGTCCATTTCTACCACTCTTGATTAGTCCATTTCTACCACTCCTGATTTGTCCATTTCTACAAAGCTCATTCCTAATTAGTCAAATTTCGTTGTACCTTATTTGTAATAGATGTTGCAAAATGTAGACTGGCAGCATATAAAAGCTTGTGTAAACCTACAGACGGGGTCCAGAGCTTAGAGTATTAACTCCTCTGGGCCTGCTGGCATAATAAACTTGAGTTCTCCAACCCTCCAAGTGCTGCTTGGTCTCTCGCCTGGATCCAGGTTGCTGTCACAACTGAGCTGTGACACTGAGCTGCAACATACTTTGCTGCAACAGTAAATCTGCACAAGAGGCCAGAAATCACCAGTTTTCATTAAAATTATGCTTTTAGGTATCTTCTCTAGGTTTTCTAATGACAAAATATTTTCAGGTTCCAAATCAAAAAAAATTAACATTTTAACACAAATTCTAGTTAAAGGTTATTTTTGTATCATATATTTTTCATTTGGAGGATCATAATCCAAGGTTTAGGTAAGGAAAATATAGTGAATATAATGTAGCAATGCTTGTTCTCTTTCCATGTTTTGTCCTAAAATTGAGTGTTATCAACTTTATTCCAAATCAGTCCTTTAACTTCTATGGATTCAATTCTACATTGAATGTCACTTTTAGCTGTAAAGTTACTTTCTTTGCTGAGGTAGAAAGACACAACACTATAAAGACACTATAAAGTTCAATAACTCATTTTCACTTGGAGAGTTTGCAACCTTCATTCCTGTTCTAATGACACTACCATTATAAATGATTTGATAAATTATTATAGTCTTATCCAGAGAGACACCACTATGTTCTATTAAAATTTAATTGCATAAGTATATAAGAAACAGTTTTCAAATCCTGTAAGGCTTGGTTTAAATTAACCAAGTAAAGGGTGAGATAGAAACATGCAATTTAGTCATAAATACAAATACAGCAATGAATTACACCTACTTGGAATGGGAACACAAACACTAAATAACTCATGCAACTCATGGGACATTTAATTTCAATATGATTATTGAAAAGTTTACCAGCTGAGAAGTCCCTGTCAAGAAATGAGCAGAAATCAAATTAAATGGTGCTACTCACAGTAACTAATTGTGATTTCAGTTGCTTTGAAATAAGAATACAGATAAATTATATTAAACAGGATGAAATAAAAATTTAGCGGCTGAGAATAAGCATATTTCTGGTCTGAGGTAGGGGATGTATGACTCAAATGGAACCAATTCTGTAAGGATGATCCCTCTACATCTGCTTAATTCACTGAGAAATAGTCGCATAATTATTGTCTACACACCTAGACCTTGCAGCTATGTCAGATTATTTTTGTGATAAGAAGCAAAAGAGAAGACTTTGAGTATGGGTTAGAGAAGACATCAGCATTACTTAAAAAAAAATCCTCAAAGTTCATGTCTTCCTATTATTAGGCAATAAGAACTTAAAGAACAGTACATTTCAGTTAGCTTACACATATCCTCAGAGACGAGACTCCACAGCTTTCTCTAGCAGATAATGTTTAAAAGGCTACTGCTTAGGAAATGTCCTAAATCCTTAATGAAGTCATTTTATGATCCTTTTAGGTAAAACCATACAAGAGCTTATCAACCTCTTCTGTATAATTCCTCAGCAGTAAAGTTGTGTACAAAAAAAGTTGCATTTTAGAGTAAGATAAAAGAGTGCTGAATATTTTCTGAGGTTATTAAAGGCAGAGGGAAGTTACAGACCTTTCTGAGTCTCATCTTGTTCTGAAAAGATGCATTTACACTTGTATTCTAAGGTTGCTGTAAGCATCAGAAGGAACAACAGCTTTGAGCACATCTAACAGTACCTAGCACATGGCATTAATAAAAATTCATTTTCTTTCTTCCTAATGACATTAAAATTTTACTGCTGGAATTCTCAGTAAAATTTCAGGGCATCTAGAGGCTCTGGAAGCACATGTTAATTAAAGTTGGGGAAACACTGAAATGCTGCCTTGAGAAAATCAGTAATCTGGATTTAACATTATCCTTGCTTCCACGTGTATTCCAGAGCACCGAAAGTATGCAGTAGGAAATTGCATCCAGCACTAGCCTCAAAAAATCCTAAACATATTTCTTGGTTCCAGCTTTATCTTCCTATTGTATATTTTGAGGTCTGACTTTAGAATCCCTAGTTGTATTATAGTTTGTTCAGGATGGCTAGAAAATAAGGAAAAATCCCCACAAATATAAAATATTTTACTTCCCTAAAGTCAAGACTGTGTTGTGATGTATAAGGCTACATTTCTGTGAGTCTCTATGAGATATACTGCATATCTTACCCTTAAGTATGGGGGAATCCCATACAATAGTAACATGATAAGTATTTTGGCTGGTAAATTGACAAATAAATATGTCAGAAGCCAACCTCTGGTCTAGACTACCTGCCTTATATTTGACCTGCAAGTTATCATACACTAAAATTAGACTGCTAATTTTAGTCTGCTCTCTCTCTCCTTGAATGTATTGTACAGTTCATGAAGCAGATTGATAATATCAGCTGCAAAAGTCTTCTAGAAGATGGCTTGTGTTTCCACCAAGCAATGGAACATATTCTATATACTGTTCAAACAACCCTTTGCCTTTTTGGAGGTATAATGCAAAGACTAGAGGGATAGCCCATGCATCCATGACAGCAGGGAGATCAGAGCTTTTAATTTGCAAAAGGGCAATTAATTACTCAAGAACAAAGATGTATCAAAGAGCCAACACGGTGAAAGTCTTTCATGTTTCTCAACCACAGAATATTTTTCATTCCACCATTTTTCTACCCTGAAAAAAGTCCAGTGTAAACACATTCAGGGTATTATTGTGGGAGTGTTAAGAATAAAGAGGAAAATGTTAGAGAAGCTCCAAAATAAAAGATTTATTTAAGCCAATTACTCCATGATTGACAATAAATATTTTTTCTTTGACATGATCAGAGATTTGTGCTTAAAGTTCTCTTTTAAATAATTTATAAGTAGACTTATTAATATTAAGAGCTTAATATATTATAATTGCCTAAAGTTTGTTTTATACATGATTATTATTGTTCTATCAGGTTAATTTGTTCAAAAACAAGTAAGATGTTTAACATGCCAGAAAACTAGATTTGAAGAGGGTAATTTACAGTACAGATAAAATTAAAATATAAAAATTATACAGATTATAAACTCTATTCAACTATTATATCTACTTGATAGTTTTTTGTTTGGTTGGTTGATTTACTTTTATTGAAGTATAGTAAGTTACAATGTGACAAAATCTGGTGTACCACATAATATTTCAGTCATGTTTATACATACATATATTCATTTTCATATTGTTATTTATTATAGGTTACTATAAAATATTGAATATAGTTCACTGTGCTATACAGAAGAAATTTGTTTTTTATCTATTTTGTATATAGTAGTTAATATTTGCAAATCTTGAACTCCCAATTTATCCCTTCCCATCTCCTTTTACCCAGTAATTATAAGATTGCTTACTCTGTCTCTGAGTCTGTTTCTGTTTTACACATAAGCACATTATTGTCTTTTTTTTTTTTTAAGATTTCACATATCAGTGATATCATATGGTATTTTTCTTTCTTTTTTGGTTTCCTTCACTTAAATGATGATCTCAAGGTCCATCCCTGCTACTTCAAATGGCATTATTTTATTATATTTTTATGGCTGAGTAGCATTCCATTGTATAAATGTACCACAACTTCTTTATCCAGTCATCTGCCGATGGATATTTAGGTTGTTTCCATGTTTTGGCTATTGTACATAGTGCTGCTATGAAGGTTAGGGTGGATGTATCTTTTTGAGTTCCCTCCAGATATATGCCCAAGAGTGGGATTGCTGGACCACATGACAAGTCAATGTTTACTTTTTTGAAGAATCTTCATACTGTTTTCCATATTGGCTGCGCCAAACTACATTTCCACCAACAGTGTAGGAGTGTTGTCTTTTCTCCACACTCTGTCCAGCATTTATTGTTTGTGGACATTTTAATGATGGGCATTTTGACTGGTATGAAGTGATACTTCATTGTAGTTTTCATTTGCATTTCTCTGATAATTAGCAATATTGAGCATTTTTTTTTTCATGTGCTTATTGGCCATTTATATGTCTTCATTGGAGAATTGCTTATTTAGGTCTACTGCCCATTTTTGGTTTTGGTTGTTTGGGTTTTTGTTGTTGTTGTTGTTGTTGTTGTTGTTGTTGTTGTTGTTGTTATGAAGTTGTATAAGCTGTTTACATAGTCTGGAAATTAAACTTTTGTCAGTCACATCATTTGCAAATATTATGTCCCATGCCATAGGACATTGTTTTGTTTTGCTTATGACTTTCTTTGATGTGCAAAAGCTTGTAAGTTTAACTAGGTCCCATTTGTTTATTTTTCCTTTCATTTCTATTGCCTGGGTAGAATGCCCTAGGAGAACATTGCTAAGATTTATGTCACAGAAGGTTTCATCTATATTTTCTTTTAGGAGGTTTATAGTGTCATCTTATATTTAAGTCTTTAAGCCATTTTGAGTTTATTTGCAGGTGAGGGAGTGTTCTAACTTCATTTATTTACATGCAGATATACAGCTTCTCTAACACCATTTGCTGAAGAGACTGTCTTTTCTCCATTGCATATTCTTGCCTACTTTGTTGAAGGTTTATTAATCTTAAGTCTGTGGGTTCATTTCTTGGCTCTCTATTCTGTTCCAATGATCCATATGTCTGTTTCTGTGCCAATACCATGCTGTTTTGATTACCATAGCTCTGTAGTATTGTCTGAAGTCTGGGAGGGTTATTCCTCCAATTTTGTTCTTTTTCTTCAATATTGCTTTGGCAATTCTGGATCTTTTGTGATTCCATATAAATTTGGGGATTATTTGTTTTAGTTCTGTAAAAAATGTCTTGGGTAATTTGATAGGGATCTCACTAAATCTGTAGATTGCTTTGGGTAGTATTACCATTTTAACAATATCAATTATTTCAATCCAAGAACATAGAATATCTTTCCATTTCTTTAAATCATCTATAATTTTCTTAATCAATGTTTTGTAGTCTTTCACATGTAATTCTTTCACCTCCTTGATCAGATTTAGTCCTAACTTTTGTTTGTTTGTTTGTTTTATGTCTGCAATTTTAAAATGTGTTGTTTCATTATTTTCTTTTTCTGTTATTTCATTGTTCATGCAAAGAAATACTACTGATTTCTGTATGTTAATCTTGTATCCTGCTACCTTGCTGAATTATTTTATCAGCTCTGGTATTTTTTGTGTGGAGACTTTAGGGTTTTCTATATATGGTATCATGTCATTCACATATAGTGACAATTTTACCTCTACTCTTCCCATTTGGGTCCCTTGTATTTCTTTTTCTTTCTTTATGGCTTTGGCTAGGATTTACAATACTATGTTGAATAAAAGTAGTGAGAGTGGGCATCCTTGTCTTGTTTCAGATTTTAGTGGGAAGGCTTTCAACTTTTCACCATTGACTATTATGTTGATTGTGAGCTGTCATAAATAGCTCTTACCATGTTGAGATATGTTCCCTTTATACACACTTTGGTTAGAATTTTTATCATAAATGGTTGTTGAAGGTTATCAAATGTTTTCTTCTGCATCTATTGAGATGATCATGTGATTTTTATCCTTTCATTTGTGGATGTGGTGTATCCCATTGATTGATTTGTGTATGTTGAACCATCTTTGTGCTCCTGGGGTAAATCCAACTCTATTGTGTTGTATGATCTTTTTTTATGTGTTGTTGGATTCTGTTTGCTAATATTTTGTTGATTTATTTTCATTTATGTGCATCAATGATATTAGATTGTAATTTTCTTTTTTGGTAGTGTATTTGTCTACTTTTAGTATCGGGATGATGGTGGCTTCATAGAATGAGTTTGGAAGTATTCCCTCCTCTTCAAACATTTGAAAAGTTTGAGAAGGATTGGTATGAGTTTTTCTTTGTATGTCTGTTAGAATTCCCAAATGAAGCCATCTGGTCCTGGACTTTTGTTTGCAGGGAGGTTTTTATTGACGATTCAATTTCACTTGTAGTGATTAGTCTTCTCAACTGATCTATTTTTATTGATTCAGTCTTGATGGACTGTAAGTTTCTAGAAACTTGTCAGTTTCTTCTAGGTTGTTCAATTTGTTGGCAGATAATTGTTCATATTGTTCTCCTATGATTTTTTTTTATATTTCTGAGGTGTCATTTGCAATTTCTTCATTTTTTTTCTTTCTTATTTTGTTTCTGTCCTCTCTATTTTCTTATTGGTGAGCCTGGCCAGAGGTTTGTCACTTTTTTTTTTTTTAACTTTTTCAAAAACCCAGTTCTTACTTTGATTGATATTTTCTATTGTTTTTTAATCTCTATTTTATTTATTTCCTCCCTGATCTTTATTATTTATTTCCTTCTGCTAATATTTAGTTTTGTTTCTTCTTCTCTTTCTAAATTTTTTTAGGTAGTAGGATAGGATGCTTACTTGAAATGATTTTATTTTTTTGAGGAAGACCTGAATCACTATGAACTTCCCTCTTCAGATTGCTTTTGCTCCATCCCATAGACTTTGTGTGGTTGTGCTTTTAGTCATTTATCTCAAAGTACTTTTTTAATTTCTTCTTTGATTTCATCCTTGACCCATTGATTTTTTTAATATCATGTTGTTTAGTCTCCATCCAGTATTTTTCTCATTTATTTTTCTGTGGTTGATCTCTAGTTTCATGCCTTTGTGGTGAGAGAAGATACTTGAAATAATGTCTATCCTCTTAAATTTGTTGAGGCTAATTTTGTGCCTGAGCATGTGGTCTATCCTAGAAAATGTTCCATGAGCACTTGAAAATAATGTACATTCTATTTTGGGGGGATATAATATCTTAAAAATTTCAACCAAGTCCAACTATTCTATTGTGTCATTTAGTATCTCTGTTGCCTTATTGATTTTCTGTCTGGAAGATCTGTCCAATGATGTTAGTGAGGTGTTGAAGTGTCCTACTATTATTGTGCTCTCAGCAATTTCTATCTTTATGTCTGTTAGTATTTGTTTTATACATTTAGGTGTTCCTATATTGGGTGCATATATGTTAATGAGTCTAATATCCTCATCTTGTATTGCTCCTTTGATCATTATATGGTGTCCTTCTTTATCTTTCTTTATGGACTTTGTTTTAAAGTCTATTTTGTCTCATATAAATATTGCTACTCCTGCTTTCTTGTCATTTCTATTTGCATGAAATATCATTTTCCATCCTCTCACTTTCAACTTACATGTGTCCTTCATCCTAAGGTGGATCTCTTTTAGGAAGCATATTGTAAGCTCTTGTTTTATTTTTCAGTCTGCCACTCTATGTCTTTTGACTGGAGTATTTAGTTCATTGACCTTTATGGTAATTTTTGATAGATGTGTGTTTATTGCCATTCTGAACTTTGTTTTCCAGTTGATTTGGTATTTCTTCTTTGTTCCTTGCTTTTTCTTTTTGTGGTTTGATAATTTTCTTTTTTATTAGCTAGCTTTCTTTTTGTTTTTTGTGAGTATAATATGCTTTTGATTTGTGATTTCCTTGTTTTTCTAGTATGTTAATGCATTACTATATCTGTTTGCTTCTAACTGGTAGTCCTATAGGCTCAAACATATCCTAAAATGGACAACAGCAACAACAAAATCTATATTTTCTTGCTGCTCTATCCCACACTTTATGATTTTGATGTCCTCTTTTATATCTTCATGATTTTTCTGTTGCAACTTATTGTAATTATCACATTTCTAACTATGGTTTTCTCCTTTCTATGACTTCCTATTTTTTCTATTTAGAGTGGACATTTCAAAATTTCTCTTAGGACAGTTTTAGTATTACTGAATAATTTTTGCTTATCTGTGAATTTCCCTATCTCTTCTTTTATTCTAAAAGAACCTATTCTAAATATTCAAGACTAAATATATCTTGCCACTCTCTTATGGCCATCAAGGTTTTTGTAGAGAAATCAGCTGAAAGCCTTATGGAGGTTCCCTTGTAATTAACTCTTTGCTTTTCTCTGGGTGTCTTCAGAATAATTTCTTTATCTTTAACTTTGTTCATCTTCATTATAATATGTCTTATTGTAGTTTTATTTCATTCTTATTTGGGACCCTCTGTGCTTCCTGTACATGGCTATCTGTTTCCTTATTTAGGTTTGGGATATTTTCTTCCCATGATTTCTTCAAATCCCTTCCAATCCCCTTTTATCTTCCTTTTCCTTCTGGGGCACTTATTATGGTGTAGATTGGCATGCTTTATATCATTCCATAGTTCCCTTATATTGTTTTAATTGGTTTTCACTTTCTTTTCTGATTGCTCTTCTTATTGGGTGATTTCTGTTATCCTGTCTTCTAAGTCACTTTTTCATTACCCTGCATTACTTGTTTATTTTTGACTGCCTTTAGCTCAGTTCTTATCTCAGCCATTGAATTTTCTGTTTTTAATTAGCTTCTCTTTGTAGTTTCTATTTCATTTTTATAGAATTCATAGACTCTCTTATTTCCTTTAGTGCTTTTATCATTTCCTTTTTAAAGTCATGATCTAGTAGACTGTCTAGGTCTGTTTAATTTATTGTTCTTTCACGGGACTTCTCTTGTTTATTTTAAGTGGGAGTGATTCTTCTGCTTCTTCATTTTACTTATATTTCTCTGTCTCTGTGGATTTAGGAGTATCAGTTATCTACTGTGGTCTCAAAGGGCTTTTTCTTTAAGTGGGATCATTCCTCTGTAGATTGTGTATGTCTAATAATTTTGTTGAGAAGGCTGTTCTTAATATGGATGGTTACCACATCTTTCTTCCATGTGTGTTGGTTGTTATCACTTTGATTGTGGGTGTGTTTGGTATTACAGTGATCAAAGCCTGACCTGGATGTTGAGCAAGGCCACCTTTCTGTTCTGTGGTTGTCACTGCCCTGACGGGCTGGATCTCCTCTCCTGTTGTTGAAATTGAGGCTTCCAGACCTGTATCTGAGCTATGGTGTGTGATAAGCATTGTTGGAACACTTCAGCTAGAAGAGTCACTGAGTATTCCTCCGATGGAGTAGTCCACTGGGAAGTGCCCTCTGTGTTGTTGTCTGTCAATTGTTATGTGGGCTTACAAAGTACTCTTTGTTGATGGTGCCTTTGTCCTTGCCTCATCCATGGGAGTGTCAGTAACCCACTCAGGTGACCCCCAATTTCTGTGCCCACAGAGCAACCACTGTCAGGCACTATGAACTGCTACAGGGTCAGTGAAAATCTCAGCTCTGTGTCCATGTATGGTATTCAGGCCCACTGCAAATGCTAGATCCACCCTCACTGTGCCAGAACTCCACTTGTTACCTGTTACTCTTAGAAGCATGAGTCCAAAAAGGCACTGCAGGGCAAATTGGTCTCCACTGCCTGGGGCTGTAAACAAATCTCAGTCCCACTTATGTAGTTGCTGGACAACTAAGTGTGAATTCAAGTTTTAGCACCTCCTCCACCAAAGAGCCATGCACCAGTGATTGTGGTGGCTATAACTGAGACCCACCTCTCTTCTAGTGAGAACATGCCAACAATGGTGCTGAGCAGGCCCTCTGGGCTTAGCAGAGAGTGTCTATGCCCTGGCTGTTTTGCACCCCTACCCCACCAATGCACAGCAGCAGTGTTTTTTTTTTTTTAATGGGGTCCCAGGCTGTTCTGTTCTGCACACACTCCCAGCTATAGCTTCCACCACACTCCAGCCCCCTGAGGCTGTCTCTGCACAGTCAACCCCAGCCCTCTCCCAGGGCTTGTCACTGAACTCCAGCAGCCAGTCCCAGCCTACCCATGCTGGCTTGCATTTAGAGCTGGGGATCATAGGGACCCTTTCTGCTGGTTTCTCTCAGTTTCATCTGCCAAGCAGCTGCTATTTTCACCTCTGAGCCTCAAAAGCTCTTTCTGTCCCTGCTGACCTCCCTGCTGAAGAGGGACTGTCCCAGGGTGAGGGAGCTTTTCTTCCTTTGCCACTCCTTCCCAGTCCAATCTCTTTTTTGGTATTTATTTCTCCTAATTTTTTTGTGGGGAATCTTCTTGTATTTCAAAGTAAGAGATATTCTGCCAAAGTTCAGTAGGTGTTCTGTGAAAGTGGATGGGTCTGTAGATGTAATTTTTGGCATATGCATGGTAGGGATGAGCTATATGTCCTTCTAATCCACCATCTTGACACTCCTCTATCCATACCTACTTGATTGTGATTATTATATGGTAGACTTTAGAACAACTAGCTCTGTGTTATGCTAAGATTTATGCAACATAGCTGAATCACTGCCATTAATACTATCATCTTTGGGCCTTCAAAATACATTTTAAAATCTAAAATTATAAAGACAGACCAACAAAGGCCAAAGCCAAATCTAAAAAAGGAAAGAAGATTGCCAATATAGAGCTCACTAAAAACTTCACTAATGCTGCTGAATCTTAAGCATTCATATATTCAGTCAACATTTAATGGCCACATACTGTGTTCCAGATACCTGAACAAGCTCTAGAGTATAGCAGCTAACAAAACAAGTATGATCTCTGCTTTCATAGAATTCAGAATTTAGAAAACAAAAGAAGAAAGACATTGAACAAATTATTAGATGTTCAGTAATGGTGAGGAAAAAGACAGAGATCTATGTAATGCTATGACAGGGGAACAAAATTAGAGTGAAAATTAGAGAAGACTTTGAGAAAATGATACTTAAACTGAAGAACCATGAGTGAGATTTATAACCACCCAGTAAAACAGTATTATCCACACAAAAACTTCTACCAAAAGGAAAATATCTCATGTTCAAGCTTCTCTCTTTCTGTCTCCCATTTACTAAACCCATCTGACTGTCCCATGCTCCCCAATAGACAAAGCTACATGAACTTATATTTTTAAAAAAAATGACTAATCATTCTTCACTGGAGTATTTGCAAACAGAAGATAAATTAATCCAGTCCATTTTAAATATCTGCCTTATTTCAGATCATGAGTATTGATATTGATTAACTGCCTGCCATTCACCTTTCACTTATGTCATTTTCCCACAAAGATGAGAATTAGTCATGGTAGATTCTGTGATGAGCTTTCATGGTCATGTGATTGATTTTTGTCTGTGTATATTTTGAATCATTTTTGGCACAAATATAGCTGATGGAATACTTCTAAAAACTCGCTGTAATACCTGAAGTTTTAAGCTTGAAATTTCAGTGATAGAATACTCTCAGCTATTTGATTTTTTTAGTTCTTATACTAGCAGAGGTTCTATAGTGAGTATATGTCCAAATTTGATGGATTCAGAGGTAGCATTAGTAAAACACGCATAATGATGCAATATAGCTCAATTTAAGAGACATTATTGAGCTGCCACTAGTATACACAGCACCATTCCAGGTGTAATGAGAGACAGAAAGATAAAAATAACATGGTTTTTACCTGAAAGGATTTTCTTGATTAAGATTTTTGGCCTCTGTAAATTTTTAGTAAACTGGTGGATTTAAAACCTCAGGTGATTTCAATGAGTAGGCATTTCTGTACTAATCTTGCAAAGCATTTCATGATCTGTTGATTACTGTACTGTCATTATTTCTTTGCTTTTATTTATTTTGGATTTAATTTGGTCTTTGTCTATACCTTCAGCAGTTGTTAGCCAGGAATGCTGTAGAAATGTGAATTAAAGTAAGTAAATTGAATGTACTGTTTAATATTTTTGTATCCCTATTAATTTTTTATCTCTGTCCTATGAACATCATAAAGGAGTATTTTTTTTTATTGAAGTACAGTCGGTTACAATGTGTCAATTTCTTGTGTACTGCACAATGTCCCAGTCATGTATATACATATGTATATTCATTTTCATATTTTTTTCATTAAAGGTTATTTCAAGATATTGAACATAAGTCCTTGTGCTATACAGAAGAGACTTTTTAAAGCTATTTTTATATATAATGACTAACATTTGTAAATCTCAAACTCTCAAATTTATCCCTTTCCACCCCCTTTCCCTGATAATCATAAGATTGTTTATTATGTCTGTAAGTCTGTTTCTGTTTTGTAGATGAATTCATAGTGTCCTTTTTTTTCTTTTTTTTCCCCAGCTTCCACACATGAGGGGTATCATATTGTATTTTTCTTTCTCTTTCTGGCTTAATTCACTTAGAATGACAATTTCTAAGTCCATCCATGTTGCTGCAAATGGCATTATTTTATTCATTTTTATGGCTTAGTCATATTTCATTGTATAAATATACCACAACTTTTTTATCTAGTCATCTGATGATTGACATTTAGGTTTATTCCATGTCTTGACTATCATATATAGTGCTTCTATGAACATTGTGGTGCATGCAACTTTTTGAATTAGAGTTCCCTCCAAATGTATACCCAGAAGTGGGACTGCTGGTAAACTATTTTTAGTTTTCTGAGGAATCTCCATACTGTTTTCCATAATGGCTTCACCAAACTACATTTCCACCAACAATGTAGGAGGGTTCCCTTTTCTCCACACCCTTTCCAGCTTTTAGAGGAATAATGAAGTGTCCAATTAGATTTGTGGACTTGTCAGTTTCTTCTTTTTAGTTAAGTCAGTTTTGGCTTAATGTAATTTGAAGCATTGTTATGGGATGCACACGTATTTTAGACTTATGTGTTCCTGATGAATTGACTGCTTTATTATTATAAAATGACTCTCTTTATTCCTGGTAATATTCATCTTTCTGACACTTATTTTGTCTGATATTAAACTAGTCATGACAGCTTTAGGATTAATAATTCTATAATATATTTTCCCATCCTGTTTTCTCAGCTATGTATTTATTTGTTTTCTGTCTTTTTTTTTTTTTTGTAGAAAGCATATTATTCATTTTTTTTTCTTTTTAATCCAATCTGATAATCTGTTTTTTAATTGGAATGGTTGTATCATTTACATTTAGTGTAATTATTGATATGATTGATTTAAATTTATCATATTGGTCTTTGCTTCCTAGTGATACGGCTTTTTATTCCTTTTTTGTCTTTTATGACATTTTTAGATTAATTGTGAAGTTTTATGACTCTTTATTGTACGTATGCTTGGCATATTAGTTATGTCTATTTGTTACTGAGTTTTCTATGTATGTAATATCCATTTTTAATTATCACCATCTATTTTCAGTTATACCAATTTATTTATAGTATAAAAAACATATTCTACTTCCATATCCCTCTTTCCATCTTTTGTACTTCTGTTTTGTTTTAGTATATGTTATAAACCCCATAATATATTGTTACAATTTTACTTTAAATGATCAAATGCCTTTGACCAAAATTTAAAAAATGAGACAATTAAAAAAATTATCCACACATTTATCATGTCTAATACTTTTTATTTCTTGGCTTAGATCTAAAATCATTTTCTTTCTCTCATACTTTGTTATCTAAAAAAAATTGTTTTTACTTTAATTTTTGAAAGATAATATCACTAGTATAGAATAGTGTGTTGACAAATTTTTTTTTTTACCACTCAGCATTTTAATGTTATCACTCTTTTATCTTCTAGCTTTTAGTTTCTGATGAAAAGTCTATGGTAATTATCTTTGTAACTGTGCAGCTATTATAACTTTTTATCTGGGTAATTCAAGGCTTTTTTAATTTTTTTTAACAGGTTTTCAGAAATTTCATCATAATGTGTTTGGTGCAGTCTTCTTTTTTTTTAATACTGCTTCAGGTTCTTTAAGCCCTTTGTATCTATGGTTTCCAATTTTCCCAAATTTGGAGAAAAAAAAATCTCAACCATTATTTTTCAAATATTTTTCTTCCACTTTCTTTCCTTGGAATTCCAATTATTCATATGTTACATTGTTTGATATGCTCCCACAGATCACTAAGAATTTTTTCTCTGTCTTTCAACCTATATAATTTGGTTGATATTTCTTGTAGTTCACCGACATTTTATTTTTGTTATTCTTACACTTTATTCTTTAATAATGTTTAATCAGCTAGTAAACAAATGCAGTGAAAGTATTATTTCAGAAATTTAATTTTTAGAATTTTCTTCTTTTTTTAAAACAATAAATCCTGGTCATATTGAAAATATTTCAGTAACTCACTTAATGTCTTTGTTTGTTGATTATGTCATCTCTCTCATTTCTGTTTATGCTGACTCACTTTTGTGGGGCCAACTGATGTCATTACAACTCCAATGACCCCCATTCCTGGGGTCTCATATGTCTGCCTGTAATCCCTCAACAGATTAAGTAGATTCTTTGCTGGGTGTGTTTCCCTGCACAAGCTAATAGCCCTAGGTAATGCCTAATCTCACAATTGCTGAAGCTGTCTTGTTTCAGAGTCCACCTTATTAGAGTCATACACTTTACCACCCTTAGTGGACCCTAAACTTCTTACTTCACCTACAGCCAATCAGAGACTTGTATACAAGCCATTCAGTCACCTTGTGACACTACCTTATAAAATACCCCAACAACTGGCCCTCAGTGCTCACACAGGCAGCTCTCATTGCTGTGGCCTGCTGTTGTCTATGGCAGCATGCCCTAATAAACTCATTTTCTATTCTCATATTTTATTTCTGGCAAATTCTTTTACCAACCCACATGCCACCAGCTCACCCACCAGCCCACATTGTCCCACAACATTTGGTGGTACATATATGGCTAGGACTCTGAGAGAGCCCTTTGTGCTTCTATCTCTCTCTCTCTCTCCCTCTCTCTCTCTCTCTTTCTCCTCCTCACTATGAGAGTCTCCTCCTGGCTTAATTGGATGCTTCTAAGAAACCAGTTGGTCAGGGCTGACTCCTCTCTTCCCCTGGCTTGATCAGATGTTCTATTCTGGAAACTAGATCATCAAGGCATGCTTCCTTCTTTCCTATTCTATTGTCCTTTCCTCTCTCATATCTTTCTGCTTCTTCCTAACATTTGGGAGTTCCCTGAAGTCTTACCAAAGATTGAGGAACCTTGGCTGGGCTGCTCTCAGTGGACTCTGAAACTCGGTCTGACAGGCCGAAATGACTCCAAGCCCTTAGTGGTGAAGGCTCATGGGAAAGTCACCTTATCTTTTTCTGAATGTTCTTCTCCTCTATCTCTCCTTTCCTCTATCTCTGGCCCTTGAGGGTCTCTTTGGTTCTTGGGTCCAACCACATGGTGCACCTCTATGCCTTCTCTCCACTTTTTGCAGATCATGCTTCCAGATTGGCTGTGCCTCTGGCCTTCGATTATCACACCAGGTAGAAATCACTGGTGGGTGAGTCCCCCCATTTTTTCTTTGCTTTTTGGCCCCCTTTATCACCTTTTCAGCCCTTGTACTGGTTTTGGCCCTTGTCCTTGTCAGCTTCTCTTTCTTGGGAGATGCCCAGAGTAAGAGGACATCAGAAGTTTAGTCTTTCTCTTTCTAGGGGGACACCCCAGAATAGAGCCTGTTAGCCTCTCTGTCTCTGGGGTAGAACATTCTGGGACAGAGTCTGTGTTGGTTTTCTTCTCTCTTTTGTTCTTCTATTTCCTGGGACTCACCTAAGGGTTACATTTTAAAATATTGGGATAAGTTTGATCCCCAGAACTTAAAGAGACAATGACTTGTCTTTTCTATAACACTGTCTGGCCCCAACACCAATTTCCAAGGAGACTTGGCCCTTTCATGGGACTCTCAGCTCTAATATAATCTTCCAACTTGATTCTTCTGTCACAAATTGGCAAATGGTCCAAAGTCTCATATATCCAAGCCTTTGTGGCTCTCTCTCAAAACTTAGATCTGGTTCTGTAACAGAGTGTTTGATTAGAACTTGTACTGGTCAGTTGGTGACAGCCATGCATGTATGTGTTTTATACTTTGTGTTCTGTCTTATGAAATGGAATATTCTGGTTCTGTTCCACCATGGAGCCCTCTTGGGCAAATTCTATGTGACTGGATAGATTTTAGTTACTAGCCTGTGACTGAGAAAAAGATGGTATTATAATTGTATTTTTTAGACTCCAGAGAAACTTGGTTTAGGGAAGCTGTTTGAAAATTCTAAAACTGGTTCTTTTTGCATATGTGGTTTGGAAAAACTAGCTTAATATCTTTTCAAAATTCTGACCCTGAGAGAACAAAAACATTCCTAGAAGAAAAGAGATAAGAAACAAGACAAAAGTCAAGTGTGATATATCGCCACTGCCACTGCTCATTCTGTGCCAGGATCAGAAGTATGGCTCCAGAAATAATCCAAAGCCCACCAATCCTTTCTTCATTCCCCAAACCTGTCCTATTTATGTTAAGTATCTTAAAAAGAAAAAAACTGCTGTAGGGATGCTGGGGCCCCATAACTCTAGACTGATTGACACTATAGGCAAGGACAGCACACTGCCTGCAGTTCAGCAGGAAGTAGATATGGAAGATGAGACCTTCACCATTGTTCCAAAGGTTTGTCACTGCCAATCTGTCAGGGGGAATGCGGGGCCAACTGATGTTCTTTAATGTTTGCTTGTGATCCCTCAACAGATAAAGCAGATTTTTTCCTGGATGTGTTTCCCCTAACAAACTAATGACCCTAGGTAGTGCCTAATCTCACAATAGCTCAGGCTGGCTTGCTTCAGCCCATGTTATCAGAGTCATAGATCCCACCACCCTTCATGGACTCTAAACTTCTTACCTCACCTACAACCAGAGACCTGTGCACAAGCCAATTATGCATCTTGTGACCCTGTTACTGGGAAAAGGGAAATAAGGATTACCTCAATTCTTAGTCACCCAAAAAAATAGTTTTTGAACAGAGACAGAAAGCATGATGTAAGCAAGATTTTTATTAGTGAATTAAACAAAGTAAAAGATAGTACACTCCCAAGAATTGGGAGTTGGCCAATCCAAGAGAGGAAAAATGGCACCATTCCCTCATTTTTCCTGTTTGTTCATCATGGTTTCATGATTGATTGATTAATCAATTGATTGACAACTCAGGTTCCCTGTACTCTGGTTGACTGACAGCTCAGGTTCCTTGTGTTCTAGATTTTGTTCCTTTCCCCTTCTTCTCCCCCTTCCCAGTGCTCATTTCTATCTAAACTACCTAACAACCCTACTTTATAAAATACCCCAACAACCGGCCCTCAGTGCTCACACAGGCACCTTTCTTCTGTGTGGCCTGCTGCTGTCTATGGCAGCAAACCCTAAAAAAACCTTTTCCATTCTCATACTTTATCTCTGGTAAAATATTTTACCAACCTTTGTGTCACTGGCTCACCAACCAGCCCACATTGTCCATAACAATTTTCCTCCTGGTTATGGATCACAGTTTCCTGCTTTTTCACATATTAATTCTTTAATGGATCTCTAACATTTTAAATTTTATATTGCTGAGTGCTACACATTACTGTATTTTTGTTGATTATTGTAGTTTGTTTTGACAAGCAAATAAGTTACTTATGAATCAATTCAATGCTTTAAAATCTTGACTTTTAGCTTTATATGGTGTTTTGCTGTGAATATCTATAAACCATCCTCAATGGATGTGCTTGTGTCTTTTTTTCTTAACATCTTTATTATAGTATGACTCCTGTACAGTAAAGTACACATATTTCAGATGTATAATTTGATAAATTTTGATAGATGTATACACCAATGAAACCACCACCACAATCAAGATAGCTAACATTTCTATCACTTCTCAAGTGGTGGAAATTTCAAATTCCCAGTTTATCCCTTCTCACCCCCTTTAACCCCTGGTAACCATAAATTTGTTCTCTACGTCTGTGGGCCTGTTTCTCTTCTATAGATTAAGTTCATTTGTGTCCTTTTTTTAGATTCTGGATATAAGCTCTATTATATTTTTTTTTTCTCTTTCTGGAATACTTCATTTAGAATGACAATCTCTAGGTCCACCCATGTTGTTGCAGATGGCATTATTTCATTATGTTTAAGGATGAGTAGTATCCATATATATATATATATATATATATATATATATATATATATATATATACATCTCATGTTCTTTATCCGTTTATCTATCAGTGGACATTTAGGTTGTTTCCATGTCTTGGCTGTTGTAAATAGTGCTGCTGTGAACATTGAAGTGCATGCATCTTTTCAAACTATAGTTTCCTCTGGATATATGTCCAGAGGTGGAAATGCTGGATCATATGGTAAGTCTATTTTTAGTTTTTTAAGGAACTTCCATACTGTCCTTCACAGAGGCTGAACCAATTTACATTCTCATCAACAATGTTGGAGGGTTCCTTTTTCTCCACATCCTCTCCAGCATTTATTATTTGCAAATGTTTTAATGATGACCATTCTGACTGGTGTGATACCTCATTGCAGTTTTCTTCTTCTTGGATTGGTCCCTTGAACATTAGGTAGTGTCCTTCTTTGTCTCTGGTAACAATCTTTATTTTAAGATCTATTTTTCTGATATAAGTATTCATACTCCAGCTTTCTTTTGGTTTCTTTTTGCATGAAATATTTTTTCCATCCTCTCACTTTCAGCCTGCATGTGTCTCTAGCTCTGAAGTGTGTCTCTTGCGGACAACATATATATGGATCTTGCTTTTGTATCCATTCAGCCAGTCTATGTCTTTTGGTTGGAGCATTTAACCCATTTACATGTAAGGTAATTATCGATATGTATATTCTTATTGCCACTTTGTTAATTGTTTTGGGATTGTTTTGTAGGCCTTTTTTTCTCTTTCTTCTTTTAGTTCTCTTTTCTTGTATGATGACTAGAAATGTCCTTTAACATTTGCTGTAAAGCTGGTTTGGTTGTGCCAATTTCTCTTAGTTTTGTTTACCTGTGAAACTTTTGATTTCTCCTTCAAATCTGAACAAGAACCTTGCTAGATAGAGTATTCTTAGTTGTAAATTTTTTCCTTTCATTACTTTAAATATATCATGTCATTCCCTTCTGGCCTGTAGAGTTTCTGCTGAAAAATCAGCTGATAATCTTATGGGAGTTCCCTTGTATGTTATTTGTTGCTTTTCTTTTACTGATTTTAATGTTTTCTCCTTATCCTTAATTTTTTGTCAATTTGGTTACTATATGCCTTGGTGTGTTCCTCTTTGGGTTAATCCTGTGTGGAACTCTCTGCACTTCCTGGACTTGGGTGATTGTTTTCTTTACCAAGTTGGGGAAGTTTTCAGTTATTATCTCTCCAAATACTTTCTCAGGTTCTTTCTCTCATCTCTTTCTGGGACCCCTATAATGAGAATATTGGTGAGCTTTATGTAATCTCAGAGTTCTCTTAAACTAGTGTCATTCTTTTCATTCTTTTTTTTTTCTTTTTTCTGTTCTGTGGTAGTGATTACCATTAATCTGTCTTCTAGCTCACTGATCTGTTCTTCCATCTCCTAGTTTATTCTTGATTCCTTCTAGTCTGTTATTCTTTTCAGTAATTGCATTCTTAACTTCATTTGGGCATTCTTTATATTTTCTAATTCTTTGCTAATAACTTCCTTCTGTGTATCTATACTCTTCCTGAATTCCCTGAATATCTTTGCCATCATTACTCTAAGCTCTTTCTCAGATAAATTGCCTATCTCCTCATTATTTATTTCTTTTTCTAGAATTTTATCTTGTACCTTGGCCTGGAAGATATTCCCCTACTGCCTCATATTCTCTAACTTTCTATTTGTATTTTTAGGTAGGTTAGTTATATGTTTTCTGACCTTGGAGAAGTGGCCTTCCATGGGAGATGTCCTATGCATCCCAGCAATTCACTTCTCTCTTGTCACCCAAGATCCAGTGACTGGTCAGTTACAGGGTAGAGTCTGGCCTGCTTTTGAATTTATTCCATAAGCTTTGAGATTGCTATTTTCTTATTTCTGATATCTGCTTCCTGGTGGATAAGGCCGGACTAGAGGCTTATGCAGGTTTCCTGGCAGAAGGAGTCAGTGCCTGCCTGCTGCTGGGTGGGCCTTGGTGCTGGCCCTCTGTTTGGTAAGGCCATGCCTATGGGCACACCCAGAGGTGGCTGTGGGCTCAGAAAGTCTGCTGGTGGATGGATCTGTTTTCCTATCCAGTATGTTATTTCACCTGAGGCATCCAAGCACTTAAGCCTACAGGCTGTTCTGTGGGGCTGTGTCTTGGTGCTAAGGATCCAAGCAAGATGTAAGCCTCCAGGAAAGCTCATGTAGATGAACACTCCCTGAATGTCTGATACCCGCTTTTATGTCCCCAGGGTGAGCCAAATCCACCCCCTACCTCCCCCAGACCTTCCAAAACCTGCAGGAAGAAACCCCACAATGGGGAGCCTGACATTGGACTCAGAACTCACTCCTATGGAAGGTCCTATGTAACTTAATTATTCTTCAGTTTGTGGGTCACCCACCTGGAGGGTATGGGACCCAATTATATCATGAGCATACCCCTCCTTCCATCCTGCTGTGGTTTCCTCTTCATATTTCCAGTTAAAGAGGATCTCTTTTGCCAGGTTCCAGGTTTTTATTTTCCAATGGCTATTTAGTAGTCGTGGTTTTGTTGTAGTCATTAAGGGAAGCAAGCTTGTGGTCCCCCTACTCCACCATCTTGATCCAGTCTCTCAGAAAATAATTATTAAATAAATAAATATGCATAAAATATTCTTGGATAGAAAGATTTCTGATATATAGTTGTCAGTGCCCACTCCATATATATTAATTTATAAATGTAGTGATTATAAACAAAAATCACAAAACAATATTATTTAAGCTGAAAAAAGCATTTCTTATTTTTCTGAAAAGATAATTACAGGAAAATAGAAATCAGAAAGAAATTTTATTGATAAATATTAAAGTGTACACTAAAATAAAATATTTGAAACTTATTGCCACAAGAAATTGATGAAAACAGAAAACAGAATAGATAATTCAGAAACATATATACATACATATATCTGTATGTTTTAATGTATTAATTGTGATATTATTACCTAATATAATTAATAACTATTACCTGTATTTATAAATTAATTATGTAGTGGATTAACAAAGCAGTAAGTGGTTATTTTGTCAGCTAACAATTTAGGAACAAAGTAATAAATTACTTCCCTATATAATGCCAATCAACTATTTCAGATAAAGAGCTAAAGAAAAATATAAACATTTACAGTTCTGGATTAAAACTTAGGTGGCTACTTATATAAACTTGTTGGAGAGGCCTTAACACCTCCAGAAGAAATCATAAAGAAAAGGCTGTTGGGTCAAACTACAAAAGTATTTAAACTTCTGTACTTAAATAAAATCATGTCATAAACAAACTAAAATGACAAAATAAAAACTGGGAGAAATTACTTTTAACATATTAGACAGAAAATAAATGATAATTTTACTAAATTGTTTCTGCATATCAACAAAGAAATATGAACTCCACTAGAAAAACAAAGAACAAAATTAGACAATTACAAAAGAAGAAAAGCAAATGCTTAACAGACATAATAAATATCCAGTCTCTGTAGTAGAAGAAAGACATAGAAATTTTGTCAATCTGTCAAATATTAAAAGTACTAACCCTCAATGTTTGAAATAAATATTTCATATGTATCTTTATATTTTGCTATTGGAGATGTTAATTGTGCAAGCTTCTGTATAAATATGGTGATATATATCTAGAACCCTAGGAAAGTTCATATCTTACCACAGAGTAATTGTGAAAATTTATTATAAGACAGTGGCTTTAGAATTCTTTCCAAAGTCAGGGTGGTGGAAACAGTAGGACCAAGATGCAGGCAATAAGGAGGTACATTCTGTGTAGCGAATTTACAGCAATAATAAAATTGACTAAAAGCCAGTTCACTTTTATTATCACCATGCACAGGCAATTTGAAACAATATCGGTGATTTAAATACTCTTCCCCACCAGGTTGGACTGCTTCTATTGCCCAACCTTGGTTCTCTACTGTTCTGAGAAATAAGAAAAGTGTGTAAAAATGTTTGATGAATAATACTCATCATCCTATTTATTTTAATATTAAAAGAACTATCCTAAATGCCTAATGTTATAGGATTAGTAAAATAAACCATGGAGCATTCATATTTCACAACCACAGTGCTATTCTGTGTTTGTTCACCCATGATATGTTGTTAAAATCAAATAAAATACAGAACAAAAATTATACTCACAATCTGGTTTTAAATGTATTTACATTATGTTCAATAAAAAAATTACCAAACAATAGTTTTAGTCACAATCTGATTTTAAATGTATTTTTATGATAGCATAGGAGAGAAATGCCAGGAAAGATAAAACAGGATCTATAACACCTGTTCCTCCCAACACAGACAGACAGACAGATGCGCACACACACACACATACACACACTCACTTTTTTACTAGAATAGTTGTTCTCAAACTTGGCTGCACATTAGAATATCCTGAGGAGTTTTTAAAATCATAATACCTGGGATACAAACATACCAAACCAGAACCCCAGGTTCAGGGGGAGGGATCAGGCATCATTATTTTTTAAAATTCCCAGATGGGCCCAATATTCAGCCAAATTTAGAACCAATCAACTACAGCCTTGCTACTCACATGTGGTCCATGAACTTGCATACAGCAGTGGCAAGCATCAGGAGCTCATTAGAAAGGCAGAATCCTGGGCCCCACTCCAGATCACAGTAGTCATTTAACAAGATTGTCCAATTATTTCATTAAAGTTCAAGCAGCTCTGATAGAGACATGTTTCCATGTCGCCAAGATAAAATTTCATTGGACTAAAGTGTTCTTAGGTTCAAAATAAGTCTGAAAAACATTAGATTGATAAAGTTCACTCTATCTACAAATCCTGTGACTTACATTAATTTTACCTTCCTTCATATGGAGGTGCAGGTCATTTTCACTAACCCATATTCAATAAGAAAATAAAGTAATTAGGGATTTGTTGAAAAGAAGTTTAGAAAGCAGTTCTTGCTCTTGGGAAGAACAAATTGCATTAGGATTTTTTTTTCTTTTTTGTCTAAGAGAAAAAGAAATTTCCAGACTTTGAGTTTAATATTAACTTTCTTGATTGTTTTCCTTTGCAGAGACATTTTAGTCAAGTAAATTCATAAGCTGAACTTTAATAAATTTGCCAAGTCTCTAGAGGAATTAGATAATATATCTCTTGTCCAAATCAAAAGAACATCTGAGTCACTCATGTCATTCCAATCTCAGTTGTTGTTTAAGTAACAAATTGCAAATGAGCAAAGTTAATAAAAGAAAGAAAGAAAAAAAAAACGGAGCTTGGGGAGGGGTATTAAAATGAGACAAACTTTTAAATTGAAAAAGTAATAGCCATACAAAGTATTTTGTGTATGGAATAAATTTACATAATGGAAATCTAAGGCAACCTGAATCAATGCAAATAACCCAATGCAATAACAACTTTATTAAGACAACAGATATATACATACAGAAAATAAAGACATTTCCCTCAGCCTTGAAATGGTATTCTCCTAAAGGAAACCAGCATTGTAAATTCTCAGTTACAGAAGGAAATTGGCTGATACACTGATGTCTCTTGTGTTAACATATTAGTGCAAACTCAGTTTCTTAGCAGTTTCTGCTATAAAAATCCATGCTGTTCTACATAGTAGATGAAAGTTGAAATTGAATTATCTTCCAGAAAATTCGATTAGTACTTCAATGCTTTTAAAGAATTTTTTCTCTCCTTAATCACTGAATTCTTATCAAAACTGTAATGGACTGATATCTCCATTTTAGAGATAAACTAAAAGTTAAAGGAGTACTATAGCTTATCCAAGAACACATGTCCACAAGTGGTAGAACATACACTCAAACCTAGATCTTTCATGCTAAGTTTCTCCCAAATCACAGTCCCTTCTCAAGTAATTTAATTCTATTTCTTTCAATATTTATTTTGTTCATTATGTTTTTTGAGATACACACACATACCCTTATATACCTATACACACATACACACCACACTTTTAGGAAATTCTGGCTGAAATCTAGGTCACAAGTAACTTGTTAAAAAAAATAGTCATGTAAGTTGACATTTTCAGATTCTGATGCCAGCTGCACATTTCCCAGCAACTAAATATGAAAGAATATAATTTTCTTTGATTTCACCCATTATTCTGAGAGTCAGCATTAATTCTACCTCTTTTGCATTATTCCCAGTCACACTTGCCCAAATTAGCAAAGAAATGGTTAAGAAAAAAAATATTATTGATCATTACACAAGGTAAAGTTAATTCTTAACTAAATTCTACCCTTTTTCAGAAATGTCATGCCACATCCCTTTACTTGTGCCTGAACACTCCCTATTGAATACTCTCTTTTATTTTCAATACTACATTTTTAGTTTAAAAGCTATCAAGTGTATTTTCATGGTGCAAACACAATACATGGTAAATTGATATATAAATATCTAGAAGATAGGTTAGGGTTCATTTATTTAAATGAAATAGATAATCACAAAACTTCTCATTTCTTTTTTCTTTAGCTTATTTGGATTTCCTCTAATTCATGATAGTTCACTTGATTATTTCCTTTTATGTACCTGTAGTATTCCCCTGCATTCCCTTGCATTTTTTTCAAGGTGAAAGAAAAATTTTAGGAATTCTAATCAATCTTGACATGAATATTATATTTAATGAAACCTTCACAGAAATAAGAAAACTCAAAGAGAAAATGGAAATAGATCTAAAATGAATTAATAATACCAAATACAAAATAAACAATCAACACTCAGTTCCAAATAATTCCTGTTCTAAAGAATTCATAATGTTTTCTCCAATCCCATTTTACTTTTCAGTCAGCAGTATAATTTCCAATACAAATAGAGATACCTATGGGATATTTTGGTTATCAGTAGAATACAAAATGTCTTCCCTATTCCTTCATGGTAATTTTAGGCATTGTACAATATAGAACTGAAAGTTAAGAAAACAAATCTTAATTAAAATATCTAGCCCTTTGAATATTCAGATTGTTTTCTTAACTATACATTTTCACTGCTGGTTTGGATATATTTAATTCAATTTCAGACTAAACTGTATTTTCAATCCAGCTTGTACTAAGTGATGTATGTTAGTAAAGATTAAATAAATAATTCTCATGTATATTATTAAAGTTAGAAAATCAAATATTAACCAACTAATTTTTAAATTTAAAAAAAACAAAGTATTAAATTTAAGGAAATGTGCTTATTATAATAGGAATAAATTTTTTGTGGTAGTAGTCTCCAAATGTGGCCCCTCAGTAAGCCATGACTTCCAGTATTTACCTCCTTATATAGATAGCCTTGTCCTCTTGAGCATGGACTGACACAACAATCTGCTTTCGACCTGTCAAAGGCAGTATGTGTGTGTCTCTGTGTTATTTCCAAGGTTGGATCATAAGAAGTTTAGTAGCCTACATGTACATCTCTTAACATGCTTGTTCTAGGGGAAGCCAGCCACTAAGTAAGAAGCCTTACTACCTTGAAGCCACCATGCTGTGAGGAACCAAAAATAACTTACATAGGGAGAGAAACAGAGATGCTTGACTAGCTCCCAGTTATTTAAACCATCCAAGACCAAGCACCAGACATATGAGTGAAATCTGAGTGAAGAAGTGTTCTTGGATATTTCAGTCCCAGGACATCATGTGAGGAAGAACCCAGGAATCAGGCTGACAGCCAGAACTGAGGCTTCAGATATCTGACTGTAATTGACTCATGTAACCATCTCTAACCAGATGAGCACTCCAACAACGAGGAGCAGACACAAGTCATTCTTACTGTATTTTGACATGTCCTGACTCTCAGAATTTTAAGCATAGCTGTTAACATACATGATCCCAAAAGACGACCTCTGTGTTTTGGCCCTAAGTTGTTCTGTTCTTCACTGCAGACTGAGACCTGTTAGCTCAAAATCTCTCCAGTGCCAAACTCAAAATTTTACAAATCCAATTATTTAAAAATAGCTCAAAACCTGCTTTGCATACCCCCAAGAAACCTCACCCATCTGTCAGCCATAGATAAGATAAGCCTGTGGTTAAAAGACTCAAAGATGCAACTGTTCTTCAGAGTTTTCTGACTCAAAGACTGCACTGTGTTGCTTCATCCCCTAGATACTCTTGACACATAACACTCCTCAGTAGCCTCTGGACAGACTGCTGTGAGGGATTTCTCCCACTTGCAAACCTCTCAAAGCACAGTCCAATAAAGCATGTATAGACTACTCTCACCTCTGATACTTTGATCAGTTTCCAAATCCCTTAAACACCTACAAGCATAAAATTATTTTTTGTCTTATCCAACTAAATTTTGGACTCTCTGTTATGCAGCAGAAAAAAAATAATAGAAGCATTTTAACCATTTCCCTAAGGCATCCAAAACCATTTGTAAAACAATTAACTACCCTAAGAAATTTCACCAATGTTGTAAGGTTATTCAAGTTAATGCATAAAAACTATGATCCAAGGCTGAGATGGTAATGTTCCTAAAGTAATATTACTTTTCATGGTCCATTACATCTTTTGGAGAATACTATGAGATGATAAAATATTTTAGTAAAAACAAGGAGCAATTTTCCCAACATTTAACTGTCATTAATGAATAATTTAAATCACAACCATAAGCAATCTTGTCCATGAAAGGAAAAAAAAGAAACAGTTTTGAACTAATCAACTGTTCTTAAATTGTTTATATTAGACATTCTTGCTTATTTGTTTTTATTTAGTTTTTGTCATTAACATTCATTAACAGATAAGTTGTAGCCAAAAGTTTATAGAAAATACTGAATCAAAAATGAAACTTGGAAAAATCAACAATTTATATCTGTAAATTCTTATAAGTAAGAAGTAACTTCTGTATAACTAAGAAAATTAACCTCAAAAAATTAGAAAGAGACTGCCATTATTGTTTTGTTTTTTTGTTTGTTTTTTGTTTTTTTTGTTTTGTTTTGTTTTTTCGCAGTGTAGCACTCTGGTCTGCTTGCTGAATGTCAGAGTTCTGTGTCAGCATCATCTGAGAACACTAGCATGGAAGTGTTCTATCACACATTTTTGCCTTGCAAAACAGAGTAAAGGAGAAATAAATAGTAAGCCTTCCATTACTTAATGTATTTGGCTAAATTATGTCTGGAATTAAAGAAAATTTGCAAGCTGGTCTCTGAACCCTTGCCTGGGGACCGAGCACATCTTCCCTGTCACTGGATTAGGAGCAGCCCACAAATTCATAGTGATTGATGTATGCTTCTGACTCCGCGCTACTCAGCCATGTGAAAAAATGTTCCAAAGAGCAGAGAAATTGAACTAAGGAAAACTTGGTTTTATTTCCAATTTTACCACTTGTAGGGTGATTTTGTTCAAATTATATAATAAAACTGAGTCTTTACTTACTCATTTATAAAATCATATAAGTCTCAAATGGTCATTTTGAGAATGAGATGTTATAGGGCATCTGTTTTATATTAAGTGATATATTACTTTCATGGATTATTATAAAAGTCAGAACAGTATTACTTGAAGTTAAGGAGGAACAAGAATTTCCTATTTTACTTACCAAGAAAGTTTGTCACATGACCTAACACTTTCAGGAAAGTGTTATATTCAGCTTATGCCACTTTTATACCACTTATGGCATAATACAGCAAGATGCATTGGTTGGCAAAGAAACTGTAAACAAAGTAGACTGTAATGTCCATTTAAAAAAAAAAAAAAAGCTTTGGAAACAAAGAAAACATAATATCAACATAACATGAATCACTATGCCCAACCAAAAACACCCAATCCCATTCCACTTTCCAATAATAATAATTAATTATGGTTTAGTTATATGACAAGGATACATCATGGTATGAGAAGTAAAGGAATGAATTGAGAGGAACAGAAAGAAGATACCAAAATGCCAGAAGCAAGTGGAAATTGAACAGATTATAGGAAAAGAAGCAACTTGTAAATCTATTTCATAAATTATAAAGCATCATAACATTTTAGTAATTATTACATATTATTGGTCAATTAAATTTTAAATTATGACCCCATATTCATCTCAGCAATTTATAAAAGTTCTTCTTTACTCCATATTTATACTAATTCCTTCCCACTCAAATTCCTTTAAAGATTAGTTAATACTTACTTTGCCAATTTTCTCAATCTCCATTCACTCAACCCACTCAAGTGTACAACCCCGTGATCCTACTGTGACAATTCTTCATCAGGTCACTGTGACTTCTACATGAATTAAATCAATGGATGTCTTTAGTCCTGATCTTACTTGAGTTTCACCAGTACTAAACCCACTTGACCACTCTAGCTTTGTTTAAAACGTGCTCCTCGCTTACTTCTATAGTATCACATGTTCCTGGGATGTCCCTTACTTTTCTATCTGTTCCTTCTTTTTTCTTTGCTGACTCAGTTTTCTCAACACATTCCTTAAATGTCAAATCCTGTTCTGGGCACTTTCTTCAGTCCTTTCCTCTTGTCACTCTATACTTTTCTTGTGCAGTTCCACTCATCCCACGGTCTTCAGTTACTCAGTCACATCTTTGTGACTTTTATACATAAAACCCTATTCCAGGCCTCTTAGGTCCACGTTGATATATCCAGTTCACATTGTCTTCACTTGCATGTTCCAGAGATACCCTAAACAGCCAGTTCAAAGCTAAACTTCTGAACTAGTCCCCCATTGTCCCTATTGAAGAGCACTCTGATTCCTCGAATTCTTCAAGCCAGAACCCCAGGGATCAGCCATCCTTAGCTCTCTCCCCACTCCACAGCAAATCCATCACTAAGTTTTGTTGATTTTACCTTATGAGTTTAAATCTGTCTTTTCCTCATTTCTCTCTGTCTATTTCTCTCTAGCTTTACCTAGTCCAAGTTACTACAGTCTCTCATGTGGGCACAATGCTGTAGCTTTCTGACTGAGGCTTCTTAAAATTTACTCTTCAAACTGCAGCAAAAGCATTTTTGAAGAAATCTGTTCAGGTTTTTTGGGGGGTGAATCTCTTGAAAAAATGTTCATCATGTTTAAGCCACTTACAGGGTCCTGGATGAGCTACTCCCTGAGGCCATCTCTGGCCTCTCACATTCCTCTCCTTGCAGCCTGCTCTCCAGCCATGCTGCACTGCTTCCACTGCACAGATACACCATGAACCCTCCTGCCATAGCCTTTATGCCTAGTGCACTCTTCCCAATCCCCGCCATTGCCTAAATTATCTTCACTTTATCTTTGGCTCACAGCCCAAAGTCACTTCATCAGAAAGCTTTCCTGACCTACTCCTCCCAGTTTTCTCCGAGTCAGGTCCCCTATATACTCTCATTATACCATGAACTTTTCATACACAGCATCTACTGCCGTGTGAAAACATAGTCATTTGTGTGATTATAAACCCTGGGAGTTATGGATGATGCTGGTCTCTGATCACCCCTGCAAGCCCAAGGCCAAATATAGGGGCCATCTCAGAGTAGGGTGCAGCATTATCTGTTGGATAATTAAGTGCATGAACTGAACCACCCAGGTGAATACCTTCTCATCTTTTCAAGGCTCTATGATGTCTTCCTCAAATGAAATATTCCCTCATCTGTGTACATAACTATGTCCATGTTCATATCATATTTATCACATTGATGGTTGTATATGTATCTTTTTTATATGAAGTCTGTGAGTTCTGCAGCAGCATGAGGTTAGAAATCATGTCTTGTTCACTGTTGCATCATGAGATGTCACACAGCACTAGGCACAGCACAGTCTCTCAGAAGTGAGAGGAACTGAAATAGAGGTAAGATAAACTCTGCTGGTTTTAAGATTTCAGTTGGCCTTGCCTCAGGAATAAACCCATTTGTACACAGGAGGTGAAGCCAGGCATTACTGAGGAAAATTGCTGAATTTGTTCTATATATTACAGATAATATCCTGAATCTGCTTCCAGGTCTTGCCACCCTGCTAAGTTGCAAAAAAATTCAAAGCTTTCTTCCTTTTCTTCTCCTCCTCCCTCTCTCTCCTTTTCCTTCTTTTTCCCCTTCTCCTCCTCTTCCTGTTTCTTTTTCTTCATCTTCTCCCTCCTCTTTCATTTATCACTATAATCCACATATTCAAACTTCAGTGCCGTTTCAAAACAAACAAAATGCTTCATGGTGATTTCATATTTTTTTTTGAAAGGATAAATGTTAAACCCAAAATAGCATTTTTTAAGAGAGTTAGCTTTGTTTATTAAAGTACTGTCAGTAACAATGTGTCAATTTCTGGTGTACAGCACAATATCCCAGTCATGCATATATATACTTTTTTTTATATTTTTCATTGAAGGTTATTACAAGATATTGAACACAGTTCCCTATGCTACACAGCAGAAACTTTTTAAAATCTATTTTTATATATAATGGTAAGTATTAGTAAATTTCAAACTCCCAAGTTTATCCCTTCCCACTCCCTTTCCCTAGTAACCATAAGATTATTTACTATATCTGTGAGTCTGTTTCTGTTTTGTAGATGAGTTCATAGTTCCTTTTTTTCTTTTCTTTTCTTTTTTTTCCAGATTCCACATGTGAGGGATATCATACAGTATTTTTCTCCTTCTGGCTTTCTTCACTTAGAATGACGACCTCTAGGTCCATTCATGTTGCTGCAAATGACATTATTTTATTCTTTTTTATGGCTGAGTAGTATTCCATTGTGTAAATATACTACAATTTCTTTATCCAGTCATCTGTCAATAGACATTTAGGTTGCTTCCATGTCTTGGTTATTGTATATAGTGCTGCTATGAACATTGGGATGCATGTGTCTTTTTGAATTAGAGCTCCCCTCAGATAGATACCCAGAAGTGGAAATGCTGGATCATACAGTAAGCCTAGTTTTAGTTTTTGGGGAAATCTCCATACTATTTTCCACAATGGCTGCACCAAACTGCATTCCCATCAACAGTACAGGAGGGTTCCCTTTTCTTCACACCCTCTCCAGCATTTAGCATTCATGGACTTTTGAATGATGCTCCTTCTGACTGGCGTGAGGTGATATCTCATTATAGTTTTGATTTGCATTTTTCTGATAATTAGTGATATTAAGCATTTTTACGTGCCTATTGGCTATTTGTATGTCTTCATCAGAAAATTGCTTTTTTAGGTCTTCTGCCTGTTTTTGTATTGAGTTGTTTGTTTTCTGTTATTAAGTTAGATGAGCTATTTATATATTCTAGAAATTAAGCCCTTGTCAGTCGCATCATTTGCAAATATTTTCTCCCATTCTGTAGTGTGTTGTTTTGCTTTGCTTAAGGTTTCCTTTGCTGTGCAAAAGCTTATAAGTTTAATTAGGGCCCATTTGTTTATTTTTGCTTTTATTTCTATTACCTGGGCAGACTGCCCTAGGAGAACATTGCTAAAATTTATGACAGAGATGGTTTTGCCTCTGTTTTCTTCTAGGAGGTTTATAGTGCCTTGTCTTATATTTAAGTCTTTAAGCAAATTTGAGTATATTTTTGTGTATGTAGTGGGGGGGGTGTTCTAACTTCATTGATTTACATGCTGCTGTCCAGTTTTCCCAACACCACTTGCTGAAGAGATTTTTTTTCTCCATTGTATATTCTTGCTTTCTTTGTTGATGATTAATTGACCATAGGTCTGTGGGTTAATTTCTGGGCTTTCTATTCTGTTCATTGTTCCACATGTCCATTTTTATGTCAATACCATGTTATTTTGATTACTGTAGCTCCGTAGTATTGTTTGAGATCTGGGAGGGTTATTCCTCCAGCTTCATTCTTTTTCTTCAGTATTGCTTTGGCAATTCTGGGTCTTTTGTGATTCCATATAAATTTAAGATTATTTGTTCTAATTCTGTGAAAAAAGTCCTGGATAATTTGATAGGGTAGGGATCACATTAAATCTGTAGATTGCCTTGGGCAGTATGGTCATTTTAACTATATTGATTCTTCCAATCCAAGAGCATGGGATATCTTTCTATTTCTTTAAGTTATCTTTAAGTTTCTTAATCAATATTTTGTTGCTCTCCATGTATAAGTCTTTCACCTCCTTGGTCAGATTTATTCCTAAGTAGTTTATTATTCTGGATGCGATTTTAGAGGTGATTATTTCTTTACTTTATTTTCCTGATAATTCACTGTTGATGTAAAGAAAAGAAACTAACTGATTCTTGTATGTTAATCTTGTATCCTGCTACCTTGTTGAATTATTTTATCAGCTCTAGGAGTTTTTGTGTGGAGCTGTTAGCGTTTTCTATATGCAGTATCACGTTATCCACAAATAGTGACAATTTTACGTCTACTCTTCCAATTTGGATCACTTTCATTTCTTTTTCTTGCCTGATTGCTGTGAATAGGACTTCTAGGACTATGCTGAACAGAAGCGGTAAGAGTGGGCATCCTTGTCTTGTTCCAGATTTTAGGGGAAAGATTTTCAGTTGTTCAGTATTCAGTATTTTGCTGGCTGTCAGTTTGCCATAAATAGCTTCTATTATGTCAAGATATGTTCCTTCTATATACACTTTGGTTAGAGTTTTTTTCGTAACTGAGTGTTGAATTTTATCACAAGCTTTTTCTGCATCTACTGAGATGATCATGTAGTTTTTGCCCTTTCTTTTGTGAATCTGGTGTATCACATTGATTGATTTGCTTTCATTGAACCATCTTTGTGTCCCTGGGATGAATCCAACTTGATCATGGTGTATGATCTCTTTTATATGCTGTTGGATTCTGTTTGCTAACATTTTGTTGAGGATTTTTGTATCTATGTTCATCAATGATATTGGCCTATAATTTTCCTTTTTGGTAGTGTCTTTGTCTGGTTTTGGTATCAGGGTGATGGTGGCTTGATAGAATGAGTTTGGGGGTACTCTCTACTTTTTAATCTTTTGCAAGATTTAGAGAAGGACTGGTATGAGTTCTTCCTTGTATGTTTGGTAGAATTCCCCAGTGAAGCCATCTGGACCTGGACTTTTGTTTGCAGGGAGGTTTTTTTTTTACTGTTAATTCTATCTCATTCATAGTGATTGTTCTGTTCAAGTGATCTATTTCTTCTTGATTCACTCTTGGTGGACTGTATGTTTCCAGAAACTTGTCCATTTCTTCTAGGTTGTCCAATTTGTTTTCATATAGTTGTTCATAATATTCTATTATGATATTTTGTGTTTCTGTGCTATTGGTTGTACTTTCTCCATTTTCCTTCCTTATTTTATTTGTGTTCTCTCTCTTTTCTTCTTGGTGAGCCTGGCCAGAGGTTTGTCAATTTTGTTTACTCTTTCAAAAAAACTAGCTCTTGGTTTGATTGTTTTATTCTATTATTTTTTATCTCTACTTTTTAAAGTTCCTCCCTGATCTTTATTATTTCCTTCCTTCTGCTCACTTTTGGTTTTCTTTGCTCTTCTTTTTCTAATTCTTTAAGGTGATAGGTTAGGTTGTTTATTTGAGATTGTTCTTTTTTTGAGGAAGGCCTGTATCACTATGAACTTCCCTCTGATGACTTCTTTTGCTGCATTCCATAGATATTGTTTGGTTGTGTTTTCATTGTCCTTTTTCTCAAGGTATTTTTTAATTTCTTCTTTGATTTCATCCTTGACACACTGGTTTCTTAGTAGTAGCATGTTGCTTAGTCTCCATGCTGTCGTTTTGTTCTCATTCATTTTTCTGTGGTTAATTTCTCATTTCATGGCATTGTGGTCAGAAAACATGCTTGAAATAATTTCTATTCCTTTAAATTTGTTGAGACTTCTTTTGTGCCCAAGTATGTGGTCTGTCCTAGAAAATGTTCCATAAGCATTGAAAAGAATGTATATTTTGGGGAGGGGGTGCTATGTAATGTCCTAAAGATATCAACCACATCCAACTGTTTTATTGTGTCATTTAATTTCTCCATTGCCTTACTGATTTTCTGTCTGGAAGCTCTGTCCAGTGATGTTAACAGGATGTTAAAGTCTTTCACTATTATTGTATTCCCATCAATTTCTCTCTTTATGTCTGTTAGTATTTCCTGTATGTATTTAGATGCTCCTGTATTAGGTGCGTATATGTTAAGGAATGTAATATCTTCATCTTATTTTGCTTCTTTAATCATTTTATAGTGTCCTTTATCTTTTTTATGCCCTTTGTTTTAAAGTCTATTTTGTCTGAAATCAGTATTGCTCCTCCTGCTTCCTTGTTGTTTCCATTTGCTTTGAATATCTTTTTCCATTCTCTCACTTTTAATCTATGTGTTTCCTTCTCCTTGAAGTATGTCTCTTGTATTCAGCATATTGTAGGTTCTTGTTTTATTATCCAATTTGCTGCTCTATGTCTTTTGATTGGAGTATTTAGTCCATTGACATTTATGGTAATTATTCATAGATGCGTTTATTGCCATTTTGAACTTAGTTTTGCAGTCGATTTGGTATTTCCTCTTTGTTCCTTTCTTTTCCTTTTTCTTTTTGTGGTTTGATAATTTTTTTTGTATTATCTTGGTTTATTTTTTGGTTTTTATGACTCTATTGTATGCTTTTGGTTTATGGTTACCCTGTTTTTCAAGTATATTACACCATTACTGTATCTGTTTGCTTTAAACTGACAGTCATATAAGTTCAAACACCTCCTAGAAAGAATAGAAAAAAGAAAAAAAATATATATTCTTGCTCTCCTCTCCCACCTTTAATGATTTTGATGTCCTCTTTTACCTCTTCATGTTTATTCTGTTGCAACTCATTGTAGTTATTGCCATTCCAATTATGGTTTTCTCCTTTCTGTAGCATCCTGCTTCTTTTCTATTTAGAGTATACCTTTCAATATTTCTTTTAGCATAGGTTTAGTATTGCTGAAACCTTACTTTTTGCTTGTCTGTGAAATATTTTCTCTTTCCTTCTGTTCTAAAAGATAGCCTTATGGGATAAAGTATCCTAAGTTACAGCTTTTTCTCATTCAGAACTTTGAATATGCCTTTCCTTTCCTTTCTGGACTGCAATATTTGTGTAGAGAAATTAACTGAATGCCTTATGGAGGTTATCTTGTGACTACCTCTTTGTTTTTCTCTTGCTGCCTTTAGAATCCTTTATATTTAATCTTGGCCATCTTACTTATGATATGTCTTGTGGTAGGTCTATTTGGGTTTTTCTTGTTGAAGACGCTCTGTGCTTCCTGTACTTGGATATCTGAGTCCTTTAGGTTTGGGGAATTTTTAATCATGATTACTTCAAATACCTTTTCAATCCCCTTTGCTTTTTCTTCTCCTTCTGGGGCCCCTATTATGCTTAGGTTGGCATGTTTTATATTATCCCATTGGTCCTTTATATTGCTTCCGTTGTTTTTTATTTGCTTTTCTTTCTGCTGTTCTGATTGTGTGATTTCTGTTAACTTTTCTTCTAAGTCACTTATTCATTTCTCTGCATTGTCTAGCCTGCTTTTGACTGCCTTTAGCTTGGCTCTTATCTAAGCCATTGAGTTTTCTGTTTTTGATTGGCTCCTCTTTATTGTTTCAATTTCCTTTTTATAGTGTTTTCTTTCTCTATTGGTAGTCTCTTTTACTTCCTTCATTGCTTTGATCACTCCCTTTTTGAAGTTATGATCTAGTAGGCTATTGAGGTCTATTTCATTGATCACTTTCAGGGGATTTCTCTTTTCTTTTAATTGGGAGTAGTTCCTCTGCTTCTTCATTTTATGTATATCCCTCTGGCACTATGGATTATGGAGTATCAGTTATCTACTGTTGTCTTGAAAGGACTTTTTTTTATTTTAAAGAGGATGTGATCCTGTGTAGACTGTGCACCCCTGATAATTTTGTCACAAGGTCTGTTTTTAGTATGGGTAGTTGCCATGACTTTATTCCATGTATGTTGGCTGTTATCCCTTTGATTGGAAGTGTGGCCAGTGTTGTGGTGACCAGAGCATGCCCCTGTTGTTTAAGTGGGGTCTCCTTTTTGTTTTGTGGTTGTTACAGCCCTGACAGAGGCCGGGTCTGTTACCCTTTTGTTGTAAAGGAGGTTTCCAGACCCATTTCTGAGCTGCAGTGCATAGTAGGCAGGGTTGGAGCACTTTAATTACTCTTTGTTGAATATGCCCTTGTCCTCACTTTAGTCGCAGGAATGTCAGTGCACTTCTCTGGTACCCCCCAGGTTCTCTGTCCTCAGAGCTACCAGTGCAGTTCCACTGACTTCTGGGCCACACACTTGTATCATGGTTCACTATCGGGTCAGTGTTGTCCCCAGCACCAAATGCTGCTCCTGCACTTGCTCTATTGCATAAACTCCATTTGCTCATCTTAGAGTCTGCATCAATAGGACCACCAGCCCTCAGTGACTGTGAGTTCATGCTACAAAGGCAGTGCCATCCCCAGGGCCAAATGTTGCCCCTGCCCTCGCCCCTGCTACACCACCTCCATTCACTCATTACAGAGGCCGGCAGGTGGCACCACTGGATCAGTGCTGCTCCCAGCACAGCATCTGTGCATAGTAGGTAGGCTGGCAGAAAAGAGCCACACTACCTCTCACTCCTGCTGAGCGCCTTAACTCCACTCCTTGCTTGCTTCTTAGAGGTATGGGTCCACAAAGGCACCCACAAAGCAAAATGTTCCCCTCTGCCTGGGGCTGTAAACAAATCTCAGTCCGCCTGTGAAGTTGCGAAGCCCCTGGGTAGGGATTTAGGTTTCAACCCCACCTCCTCCTGGGAGCTGCACACCAGCGAATATGGTGGCTATGGTTGAGTTTTGCCTCTCTTCTCCTGAGAATGTGCCATCAATGGTGCTGAGGGTCTGTGGAGACAAAGGCTACAGCCCAGTCACATTGTGCCCCTTCCCCAACATGCACCAGTAGTCTTTCTTTCTTTCTTTCTTTTTTCATGGAGGACCCAGGCTATTCTGTTATGTGTACACTCCCAGCCACAGTGCCTGAAGCTGCCTCTGTGCAGTTGGCCCCAGTCCTCCTCCTGGCTTGGGCAGTCTGTTCTGTCCCACCCCTGCTGGCTCACATCTAGGGCTGAGGATCGCAGGGACCCTTTGTGCCCATATCACTTAGTTCTGTTGGCCAAGCCTGTTGTGCACAGATCAGAGCCTTGGAGGCACCCCTCTATCCCCACTGAGCTCTCCATTAGAGAGGCGAGTTCCAGCATAGGACCACTATTCCTCCTTTGCTTTTTCCTTCCCATGGGACAGGTCCTGTGTTAATTTCCTTCTGCTTCTTTTTTTCCCTCCTACCAGAGTTGTGACACATTTTGTCTTCTGAAGAATGTGATGTTCTGTCAAAGTTCAGCAGGTGTTCTGAGTGAATGGGTGGGTCCATGGATGTCTCTCTTTGTGTATTCATGGGAGAGGGTGAGCTAAGAGTGTTCTACTCCACCATCTTAGCTCCTCCTTGGGTTGTTTTTTTTTAACAATTAAAATAAAACACTAGTTTACAAAGCAGGTGATCAAGTTTTAAAGCTTATTACCCAGAGATAAGATGACAGAGACAGGAAGTAAGAATAGATTTTACTCATAAAAGTTTCATTATACTTATGAGTTATTTTTACTAAGACAAACTGGATATAGTTTAACCTTTAAAATTCACATTAAAAAGAAAAATTGTGTCCTCTCATGACCTGTCTGTTGAGACCTTTGTTAACACATCTTCTCGAAGTGGGTCATTGCTTCTCATCCAGGTTGTCAATTCCTAGTTTATTTGCTTTTATGTGCTCTGTCACATATAACTGGTGGATACATACTGAATTTTGCTTCTAATAACTAGCAATCTCTCACACAGTTTAGAATATATATATATATAATTAATTTATTCATTGAAAGGTTAACATTATCTAAGTTATAAGTGTTGTATTCCCTATGTAGGGAAATTTGGGGCACTACACATGACATAGATAATGAGTCTGCGCTGAAAACGATAAGAATAGGAAGCTTTGAAGTTTTAAGATAATAATCTCTTAGTAAGGAAAGTCTGACTGTCTTTACCTGTATTTAATAACTAAGCAAGTCATTAAAGCAAGAACACAGTAGAAGGAGTGCCATGTATATGATTTAATGAGTAATATTTTAAAATAAACATTACACTGGTTTCTCATTTGTATGTGTCATACAATATGCTTATTCGGTGAAATTAAGCTTATGGTAAAGAATATTTCCAAAAGATCTTGTCTTCATTGGCTGGTGTTAACAGATTTCACACACTTAACTGAAGATTAAGATATAAATAGAAGATATAAATATATTGTTATCAATTATTTCCTGGAATTCTGCATTTGTTAAAAAAAGATATAGAAAATTACATTTATAATTTTTAATTCAACCCTATTGAGATTCAATATGCATATAATAAAACATCTTTATTTTTTCAATGTACAGCTCAATGAGTTTTAGCAAGTTTGCACAACATGAAACAACTGCTTTAATGCAGATACAGCATATATGAATGCACAATTTGTATATCCTTTCATGTAGATAAACATTTGAGTTATTTTCAGTTTGGGGCTGTTATAATTAAAGCTATGAAAAATGTTCATGTACAAGCTTTCTGTGGACCTTTTGTTCTATTTCTTTTTGATAAATACATAAGAGGAATTACTGAATCACATGGAAGGTATATATGAAACTTTATAAAAAAAAAGAGGAATTACTGAAACACATAGTAGGTATATATGAAACTTTATAAGAATCTGCCAATCTAAAAAACATATTTTAATTAATAACTTCATAAGTATCAAGAGTGCATGAATAAATATTAAGTAATTATCTGTTAAATGGCAAGCACAACTTTGTGCACTGGGTGTATATAATTTAATAAGACACAGTCCCTGCCTAAGGACATTCAGAGAATATGGGGAATAGCTCTCCTTTATGCATGTACAAAAAGATATCACTCCATAAACAATCTATTTTTCTATAATCGGATATAAGCCTTAGGTCTGGCTCTGCTATCAACTAGTTATTTAACTTGAGATTCTTAATTTCTCTGAGCTTATTATCCCTGGAAAGACAAGATTTAAATAATCAGTATCATTTTTAAACCCTAAAATAAATCTACGATTTATAATGAAAGTAAAACAGCAACAACTTTCCAAATTTGTTAACTCCATTTGATAATTTTAAGTTTCAAATTTTGAAATAGTTGATAGTTTTGCTAGAGATTGAGTAAGAGGGTAATTTCTAATAAACGTGAGCAATATGAATTATTTCTTAAAATATAATAGTTCATTGACCCAGCATTAGAACATCAATAGTATGAGAAATCATATTGTAAGAAGCCTGAAAATCTACTGCCCATTAAATCTCAACTAACCTGAAATTTAGAAATAAATACAAATTGTAACCAAACAGAACAGAACACTAAATTGAAAAAGAAAAGCTTCTACTGGACCCCAACATCATAATTTCCAGTTGTCACATTTTAATGTTCTAGATACCAAATAAGCTGAAAACTGTTTTATCCAGCATCTGTTAGTTATATCTCCTCAAATAGTTCAAAAAGTGATTTCTATGGAAAATCAAAAGAGAACAAGTAGTCAACCTTATGTAAGAAATAGAAATATGACAGTCATTGTCCACCATTAAGAAAAATTTTCACTTTATACTTCCAGATTTACAGGGAAGAAATTTTTATTTCCTTTTATGACAATTTAAATATCTTGAATGAAGAAAACAGTTTGGTCTTATTTTGTTTTGCTTTGTTGTGCTGATAACATTTTCATCTGTCATCAGTCACTGCCACCATGTTCACACTAAGACTAATTCCTAAAGGGCACTCAGTAATTGCCCCCCTCTCTCATCCCAAACAACAAAGACACCAATTCTTTAAGAAAGCTGACAATTCAGTCAAGATCAAAAAGCACTGGATGGAAAAGATTCCTTAGAAGGGAAAAATGAAGAATGGAAACTATCTTCTCCTAGAATGTGAATAAGCATGCAAGTCAACACATTAGTCAGAAGACTATGAAATAATGAATAGTAAAATGACGACTGTCTGCCTTGGAGGTCTTAGAGTGGTAGTTAGGATCATGAAATCAGAGCAATACCCAGAGTCAGAACCAAATGAATTAAGGGTCTGCCATGACCAGAGGCAAGTCAATTATCATTATTTTATGCCTTATCCCTAGCAGAATAATTGTGCTTATTTTTTGTACACAGTTTTATAATAGTTAACTGAAAAGTCATGAAGAAATATTCATCTCTATGTAACACAGAATTTACAAAATAATAAAACATAGAGGTATTTTGTATATTATAATGTTCTGTGTAAATGTAGAGTAATCATCACTGTCATAATTTTAAATATAGATGTTATTTAAGGTTTCTAGACAGGATCAGTGAATATTTCTTAGAGTAATGGAAGTTTCTCAAGAATTCTTGAACTTCAAATTAGCCTAAAAGTGAGGCTAATTTTCCATCAGGGCTGGGCCTCATAAAATGATCCCAAACTTTATTACTTTGTGAACAAAGAAGAGCAAAGATCATTGTTCATCACCCAGTTCTACAAGGGTTAAGTCATAACCCACTGAGATTGCCCACTAACAGTGCACTCTGAGAGGAATTCAGGACGTAAAACAGGATGAGGTCTTCTGTACTTTGGATAAACAGGCTGCTAGATTGTTACATGCATATCTCAGGGAGAATTTCAATGATCCCAGATTCTTGCATCTTCCCATGCATAGGAAAGCACTAAAATCTTTAACTTGACATACCTGTTCTTTGTAATTAGTGGTAATCTTTTACCAAGCTGTATGCTTGACTGCATGTACTTCCTAGCCAAAAATCACATATAAACTTGCTTCTCCCCTAACTCTGTGGAGCAGTTTTCTCAGAGCTTACTGAGTGGCTGTGTTACAGGCTACAGTCCTCAGTAAGATCCTGAATAAAACTTAAACTCACAATTCTCATGTTGTGTATATTTCTTTAAGTGGAAAACCTACAAACCAACCATAAAAAACATAAGAGATGATCATCACATGCAAATCATGAAAACAAATATACTCTTGGATATAGCCCTGGATCCATTATGCTACATCTATTTTCCCTGTGATCAACAAAGTGTTGGTCTCTATCAGGAAAACCTTCATCCACCCAAGATGTTAAATGAACCTTGTTTTCATACACTAATTGGTCAAGAATCATAACAGAATGCCTAGGAAATTGAAGAGGAAGCTGAGTTTCCTTCTGGCTCTCAGTTCTGTGTTGAAGTACTGAAGAATTTGGGTGAGTTTTTATTTTTTTCCTTGATGTTCAATTTTACTTTAGCTTATTTAAGTTCATCCTCTGTCATCAATCTCATAGTTCTCTGGTGTGGAAACCAAGAGAAAGGGGAGGTAATACTAGAATAAATGTGCAATGACTATTGGTCTTAAGGCTACCAAAAACATTTAGCATTGTCCAATTTGAAAACAAAAACCATGAATCTGTGTGCCATCTGGTCTCTCCTTACATTTAAGGCTAACATTAAGCCCATGGCTCACTGGAGTTAGCTGAGGCCAAGTAGAGACACATAATCTTTCCTTTATTCACTAGACTCTCTTAGATAATAAATACCCAATGATGCTAGAAGCCTTCTCTTTCACATATGATTTTTTTCTCTTTTACTTCAATTTTCTTGACTTTTTCTTTTTAGTGAAAAATAAATCATATATAATTCTTTAATAGTAATCTATGCTAGGTAGTTATTGAATTAAGTAAATTGCTTGACCCTTTCTATGTTTGCTTAGAAAACTTTGAACATCAAGTTGAACCTTGCAGTAAAGGAGAGTGTAGCAGGGACATCACTAGCATTGAAATGTCAAAATTATGAACGATAAAAAGAATAAATGAGGCTAAAAATGTATTCCTGTAGTCTCTTCAAACAGCATGGAGCCAAATGGTTTCATGGTTTCAAAAAGATTTCTTATTTATTTAGCAGAGATGCCAATGAATAATGGTTAGTTAAGGTTTGGAAGATTTTTTTTTAAAGGGAAGTAACATTTTACTTTTTATCTTTTTCTGCAAGAACACTGCATCAATTAGCTGATTTGGGATATTTCGGAAGTAAATTTTGTCTTCTTTGTGATAATGGATCATTTCCTTGAA
Source organism: Camelus bactrianus (assembly GCF_048773025.1). Taxonomy (NCBI): domain Eukaryota; kingdom Metazoa; phylum Chordata; class Mammalia; order Artiodactyla; family Camelidae; genus Camelus; species Camelus bactrianus. Next base: position 28,189,905 of record NC_133552.1, on the reverse strand, counting down.
GTACTATACAGACATCACAGATCCTAGTGAAATTTAAACAGTAACACTACATAAAAGTAGAGATCTTTAAAAACATGATTTATCTCTTTGCATTTAAATGTATATATAAATGGAAATGAAAATACATAGAATATACATGTAATTTTAGATGAAACATCCTATTTAAATATATAGTTGAACAATATTCTTTAGAAAAATTTTACAAATAGAAACGTGGTCCTTTACTTACACAACTACTTTCTTTTGGAGGAGGGCATGATCTATTTTTACTCTCTCCAGAGCTTTCTAGCAGCCACTACCAAACCTGCATCTACTTCATTTGATAAGGATTTTGTTAAAAGGTGCATTATTAAGAAACAGTGAGTCACAAGTGGATGACTTTACCTTTAAGGGGCAGAAAATTTATTCAAAATGACTGCAAGAACATTGGACTCTGGTTTCTTTTATTACAGTGCTGAGTCTCTTACAGCAAGAAATAGCTTGACCTCAGGATAAGCTGCCTAAAAAAAAAGTGGAGGAAAAATACAGTAGTGGATACTAGATATCAAGGAGAAATATGAAAGAGCTATTTGGAACTATGCTCTATAAATATTCTGTATATTTCTAAAATATAATTTTTCTTAATACACTAGAGGAAAAATTTAGGAAATTAAAGTGCCACAATTTATAGAATTAAGGTTATTTCCCTATTTTTATATAGGTTGCAAATCTACAGTATAATTTCAGTTCAACATGCCAATTTTATGCCTGAGTTTCTAAAAATTTCCTAAAATAAGTGCAAAAGAAGTAAACAAGTAAATGGTTGTGATGAGTTTGGTAATTACTGGCACCTTTGCTACTCAAGTATTCAAATAAAATAGAATTCTAAGTTTTAGAAAGCAGAGCTTCATCTGGTTTTAGATTAAAAATTTAGAAATGCATGGACCAAAAATTGCAGGAATCTTTCCAACTTACCATTGTTTCCTAGAATAAAATAACCCCCAAAGAACTGTTAAGAGACAACAGTGTGCTCGACTGATAGAGTCAAAGCAAAAGGCTGGGCTTCCACTTAAATCACACCCACAGTCAGACTCAAATCCAAGTGCTGAGACTAGCAGGCAATGTATTGAAATTATCTACATTCTACTACAAATCTGTTTTCAACCTTATGCCTCTTTTGTAACATCCTATATAAATAAGTTTGAATATTTTAAAGACCCAAGAGAGATATAGAAAGACAGAATCTTGTGAAGGGATAAGGAGAAAATCATGAAACGAGACATTTTTCTGGAGGAAACGAGACAACATGACACTTTCTGGAGGAGCCTAATCCATCACACCATAGTTCAGTGTCCAAAAGATCATATTCATCCCTGTATCCCTTTATCTTCTTCTTTTTTCTATTGCCTTTCTCATCTTCTTTCCTTGTCTTCTCTGTCTCAACATTACTGTTATTGGCAGCAAAGGGGGTCTTCAGAGTGCTGAAGTTTTAGAAGTAAATTGTAATCCGGGAAATTAAAATTTCTGTTGAACTAGCAGCAACAACATCATCATATCATATCATAATACCTGTATCTTCATCATAATACTTTACAAGAAGCAATAATTTAATATTTTGGAGTACTTACAGACTCCTATCTGTACAGGGTCTGAGTATCAGAGTAGTATTGTACTGAATGACATAAATAATGAATAAATATCAGAAGCCACCCCTTTGGATATTTCATATGATATATGGGAAGAGGTTCAACTGAGAGAAAATTGGGAAAGCTATTACTATTATTGGCTTTATAAAATACTTTGAATTTTGCCATCTTGATTTAGACTTGGTACAACGCATTGCCTGCTTTACTCTCACAGAAATTGTGATACTTCTCCCATTTGTTGCTTCTTCATCTCAGTAAATGGCATCATTATCCATCAAATAAGAAAAAGGTCACAATTGATTTCTGACTTTACATTGACCCTCATAGCTAATCCGTTAACAAAGTCTTGTCACCTCTACTTTAAAATATATCTCAGATTTATTTTCTTTTCTTCATTTCCATCAACCTTAAACCAGGCTCTCAGTGCCTCAGAAGGAGTTCAACATTAGCAGGTCTTACACACTCTACTCTTGTCCACAATGAAATCATTCTCATCACAGCAGGAAAATTTACTTTTAAGAAATAATTCAGAACTCATCAGTCCTCTGGCTGAAATCCTCCAAAGTCCTTCTAATGCAACCTGAATAAAAACATTTTCTGAACTATGACTTTCAATGCCCTGAATGATATCAGTTCTACTTATTTCTCCTATCTCTTCTGATACCTCAATCTGAGACCACTTGTTTAATTACTTATTTTTGTCCTCTTGCTTGAATGTATATTTTAAGTTCCTAGTAATTGATGCATGTTATGTGATATATATATAGTTCATCATATATTATATACATGTAAGTGATAAATGAGCAAAAGAATGCATGCATGTCAGTTCTTTGCCTTCTCTACAGACCCTTATAACACTAAAAGACCAGCCACAGAAACTTCAAGGGAAGTGCTCTAAAACCACACTTCAGTGACAATCACTTGTTAAGCTGAGACTCAGACCCACAACTCTCCAGGCAACATTGGACTGAGCTCTACACTAATTCCACTCTTGTACTTAAGAATCTTGTTGTCATAATTGGCCTGCAATATGATAGAGACTAAATACCATTCTCTTATTTTAACAGATGAGGCAACAAATCTAAAAACTATATTAGCATAAAGTTACGCACTTTAGAAATATGGAGATAATGTATTGTTGAAGGTATATTTATTCATTCATTCTACAGACATTTGTTGAGTGTCTTACTAGGGTGTTCCAGTTGTGGGGCCTAAGATATTCCTCAGGGGTGAGGAATTCCTTTAAAAATGCAAAAATTGCTTACTGTTTTCAAGTTTTACTAAAGTGTATGACCATAAGATCATATGTCTAGGGCTTCTCCCTAGAGCCTGTGCAAATGAGGAACCTGATGTTTATGTGTAACGTGCTTGATGATAAATGGTGCTCTGAGAACCACAGAACATTGTCCTGGCCTCCAGAATCAGTCATGAAGGATGCTGTCCCAGCTCCAGAGGAGATGGTCAAAGATGCAGAATTATAATAAATATAACAATTGCTGAAATCAAGTTGAGCCCAGGGTGTTTGGGAAGCACTAGGAAAGTGAAAGACAACTTGAGGAAGGCATTGTGGAAGAAGTAACATTGTGACTGAGTGTTGAAATTTGGGTAAGACTTATCCTGGTCCAGAAAATGGCCCTGGGAGGGGAGGAGAGAGGATGATGTTGATGAAAATGAGGTATGGTGGTAATCTGACAGGGACAATAGTCTTTGCAAAAGCACTGAAATGTAGAAGAGGTTATTAGAGTCATGAACTGTAAGTACTTGGGTCTGCATGGTATATAAAGAGAAAGCACCACGCAGTGATGAAATGGTGGCAGAAGGCAGACACTAGTTCAAAAGAACCTCTGGTGTCACAATAAGGAGACTGTTTTCTCCTGAAAGCCGTTGAAGATGTTTAAATAGGGAAATGGTGTATGAAATACATGTCTTAATGAGATTATTATTTTGGAAATGTAGAAAATGAAGTAAGGCAAGATTGGAAACAGGGGGAATAGATAGAATGTTATTGTTGTAACCAATGATGAGAAAAAGGATAAAGGCCTAGAAATAAGGTTTTGGACGAATACATGCTTCCAGATCATGTTTCTCATTCAAAAAGGAACCATTTAAAGAAAGCAAAATGTAACGGGGATTTTATTCTAATTCACAGCAGGAACACTGGGAAATTGAGTATCCTGGGTAGTTGGCCCTGATCTGCTCCTACTGTGCCAGACTTGACAGATAATTAAACCTCAATTTTCTAGTCTGAGAAATGGTAGACCCGACCTGGGTTATCTTTTCAACCTTTGGAAGTTGTCTTGCAATTCTAAAATTCTATAGACGATGCAGTTTCCCCCATTTCTATTATAGAGCTGTTATTTATTGCTCTTTTCTGCAAGTTAGGAAAAGAAAATGAGCTCATTAACTTGGAATTAATCCTCCAATTGTGCTGTCTTATATCGAGAATGCCAGGCATTGGGATGGACTTTTTACAAATAGTAATTAAAACTCAGTTATCTTTATTGGAAAAGGTTCTTCAAAAGAAGAGTATAATTTAAATATAAATTCTAAATTAAAGAGTTAGTTGTATTTTCTCCTAAGCCATAACAACAGAAAATGTCTCTCTCTCTCTCTTTCAACATATCATATATTATTTATCTTAAAATAGCATAAATTAATAGTTATGTACAACTAAGCTCCTCAACATCCCATGCTTATAGTCATAAACTAAGTTTAGGCTGTTTTAAAGAATTCTGTTAATTAATTTGCACTGCAGTTTTGCTGAGGTGCTCCTATTCAGCACTTGAATCAGAAACCTGGTATCAAGCAAGGGTTTATGCATCATTTACTAAGCGGACACAGGTAAGTAAGCCTTTCAAGCCCTCAAACCCACATATACTCAAATATAATGCATGTTATTTTGCATATAAGTTGGAAACATGAAATTGCTTATATTTGAACACATTTGACTCCAAAGCAGAAATTTCCTATAATTCATCTAATATGTGGGATGATATATGAGATATTTCATATGGCTTATACTAATATATAAGAGTCATTAAAAATAATTTCTATTTTCAAGAATTTTAATTCAACATAGACATTTTATGGAACATTAAGATATAAAGTACAGGATTATAAAACCCAAAGCAAAGCAATCTGTATTGTGAAAAGATCACATTTTCAGATATACTAGAAGCAAACTCTAAAAAAAACTGAAATTCTGGACTAGTTTGTCCCTCAGCTGAAGCATCACAAAAATCAGCAGTTCTGTATTGAGTTTTTGCAAGTTATCTATGGAAGGAAAGGACAAGCTGCACATGTCAAAGCTTCTTGGAGGTGACCCGGAACTCCAACTGCAAAGTGCATGCCCTTAAAGCAGTTACATTAGAATTATATACTTCACAGTTGGCAGCAAAGCCAGATGGAGGGGAATCATAGTATCATAGGTAGTAAACTAAAAACTAGGGGGACTCTCATTCAAGTGCATTAGCAAGAATGGAGGATGAGAATTGACATGGTAGAGTTGTAGGACACATTTTTTTTCTAGCAAAGTATTGGGGAAAGTAAAATAAGATAAGGATTTTGGAGCAAAGTGGATCCTCCTTTTTCATATCTTCTCTTTGGATTAATGCTTTTGTAAAGGATTATTTCAAAAATAAAAACACTCAAAGGTTAGGGTTTTGGTGATAAGTTTAGAGTGATTGTACCCCTAAAAAAATCTGTCCCATGGCATATCTGGGAAAAGTTAACTATGATAAAGTAAACTTTATTACAGACTAGTGTGAGCCAAAGGGAAACTTTAGAAAATATACTGAGAAATAAAATGCTCAATAGTATTATTATATTATAACCAAACAAAGTTAGGTAGCAACTCATGTCACTTCGAGTTTATCTGGAAGAGAGGTTTGGAAGCTCATCATTAATTTTATATCCCTGAATAATATCTAAAATCACAAGGAATTTGTGGCAATCAACAGGAAAACAGGCAAACAACCCAGTAGAATAATGAATAAAAGACAACACAACAATAAATATTTAACCTCACTAGTAGTTAAGAAATATCAACTAAAACAACATACTACTTTACAGCCACCAGACTGAAAACATTAGAAATTCAGATAGCTTCAAGAGCTGGTAAGGAAGTGGGAAAACTGTACCTCTCATGAGGTGAGAGTGGGAGAATATACCATTGTAGCCATTGTAGAGAGAAATCTGAAAGTGTTTAGTGAAATTCAGTATGTGTATACAATGTGACCTATGATCAGTTCCAGTTCTGAATATAAATGTGCAGATACACCTCAAAACATTCAGGAACTGTCCAAGAAAAAGTTAGTGGTGGAAAAGCAACCTCAATATCCATCATTGTCAAATGGAGACAAAAATCTGGTGGAGGTTTAAACTACCATGCAGCAGTCAGAAGGACTGAATGAGATCTTTCCAGAGCCGTGTGGATAGAGCTCCAAAATTACTCTTAAAAACAGCAAGAAACAATGAGATTTATAATGCAATGCCGTTATTTATTTTTACGTATTTTAAAAAATTTTATTAAAGTATGGTATATATACAATATTACATGTTTCAGGTGTACAACATACTGATTCAACATTTATATACATTACAAACTATCACATAATCTAATAACCATCTATCATTGTACAAAGTTATTGCAATATTAATGACTATATTCCAAATGCTACACATTACATCCTTGTGATTTATTTATTTTATAACAGGAAGTATGTTACCTCTTAATTGCTTTTGCATATTTTGTCCAGTCCTCCACCCTCATCCCCTCTAGTAACCACCAGTTTGTTCTCGGTATCTATAGTCTATTTCTGCTTTGTTTTGTTTATTATTTGTCTTGATTTTTAAATTTTATGTATAAGTGAAATCATATGGTTTTTCTCTTTCTCTGTCTTATTGACTTAGCATAGGACCCTCTAGGTCCCTTCATGTTAGTACAAATGGCAAGATTTCACTCTTTATGGCTGAGTAGTAGTTCATTGTATATATACCAGATCTTCTGTATGTATTCATGAACACTTAGGTTGCTTTCAGATCACTTTCTGCCTGTGTGCATCTTTAGATCTGAAGTGAGTCTCTTGTAGGCAGCAGGTGTGTAGGTCCTGTTTTTTTTTGTTTGTTTGTTTGTTTATATACATTCAGCCACTCCATGTCTTTTGACTGGAATATTTAGTCCATGTACATTTAAAGTAATTATTCAGAAGTATATACCTATTCCCATTTTATTGTTTTCTCCTTGTTCTTGTAGTTCTTCTCAGTTCATTTCTTCTCTTGTTCTCTTCCCTTGTGATTTGATGATGTTCCTTAATGTTATGTTTGTATTCTTTTATCTTTATTTTTGTGTATCTGTTACAGGTTTTTGGTTTGTGGTTACCATGAGGTTCATATATAACAACTTACGTATATAGCAGTCTGTTTTAAGTTGATGGTCATTTAAGCCCAAGTGCATTCTAAAAGCACTACATCTTTACTCTGTGTTCTCCATGTTTTATTTTTTATGTCATATTTTACATTCTTTTATTTTGTGTATTGGTTAATCAATTATTTTAGATAAAGATGATTTTTACTACTTTTGTACATTTACCTTTATACTAGCTTTACAGATGTTTGGTCCACTATATGTTTGCTTTTACCAGTGAGATTTTTTTTCATAGTTGCCTTGTTTCTAGTTATGGCCTTTTCTTTTTCTATTTAAAGAAGTCTAACATTTCTTGTAAGGCTAATTTAGTGGTAATGAGCTCTTTTGTTTGTCTGGGAAACCCTTTATCTCTCCTTAAATTCTGAACAGTAACTTTACCAGAAAGAGTATTCATGGTTGTAAGTTTTTACTTTTTAGATATTTGGAAGTATTGCTCCAGTTCACTCTGAACTACACAGTTTCTGCCAGAAAATCAGCACATAGTCTTATCAGGAGTCTCTAGGTCATAGCTGGTTGTTTTCTCTTGCTGCTTTCAAGACCTCTCTATATCTTTAAATTTGACATTCTAATTATAATGTGTCTTGTGGGTTTCTTTTGGTTCTTTTCATTTGAGACACTCTATGCTTCCTGGACATGAATTTCTGTTTCTTTCATGGGGTTAGGGAAGTTTTCAGCCATTATGTCTTCAAATAGGTTTTATGCCCCTTTCTTTTTCTCTTCTGCTTCTGGGATCCTTATAATATAAATGTTAGTATGCTTGATAATTTTCTAAAGATCCCTTAAATTATCCTCAGTTTTTAAATCTCTTTGCTTTCTGCTGTTCTGATTGGTATATTTTTACTACCCTATCTTCCAGATTGCTGATCCATTCTTCTGAATCCTCTGATCTGCTGTTGATTCCCTCTATTGTACTTTTCATTTCTGTTACTATGTTCTTTAGTTCTGATTGGCTCCTTTTCATATTTTCTTTCTTTATTTTTGACATTCTCATTGAATTCATCCATTATCTCTTTTGTTTTTTCACCTGTGACATTTATTTTGGAACTAAAGCTGTTAATTTCCTTCACTATTTCATTCATCTTCCCAAAACCCTCTCTGGCAAGCACTTGCTTGTTCTCTGTATCTATGACTCTTTTTCTGTTTGTTTTGTTTGTTCATTTTTTTGGTTTTTTAGATTCCACATATAAGTGAGCTCATACAGTATTTGTCTTTCTCTGACTTATTTCACTTAGCATAATATGCTCTAGGTCCATCCATGTTATTGCAAATGGTGAGATTTTACATTTTTATGACTGAGAAATATTCCACTGTATATGTAAATCACATCTTCTTTATCCATTCATCTATCAGTGGGCACTTAGGTTGTTTCCATGTCTTGATTATTGTAAATAATACTGCAATGAACATGAAAGTTCATATATCTTTTTGAATTGGTGTTTTCATTTTCTTTGGATAAATATCCAGTAGTGGAATTGCTGGATCATATGATAGTTCTATTTTTAATATTTTTTTATCTCCATATTTTTTCCATAGTGGGGGCATCAAACTTACATTCCCACCAACAGTGCCCAAGGGTTCTATTTTCTCCACATGCCCACCAACACCTGTTATTTGTTGTCTTTTTGATAACAACCATAGAGACAGGTGTGAGGTGATTTGTCATTGTGGCTTTAATTTGCATTACCATTGTGATTAGTGTTATTGAACATCTTTTCAGATGTCTGTTGTCCATCTGTATGTGTCTTTTGGAAAAATTTCTACTTAGATCTCCTGCCCATGTTAATTGGATAGGTTTTTTTTTTTTTAATGTTGAGTGTATGAGTTCTTTGTATGCTCTGAATATTAACCCCATATTGATATATTGTTTGCAGATATTTTTTCCCATTCAGTATGTAATATTTTCATTTGTTGACAGTCCCTTCATTATGCCAAAGTTTATTTAGTCTGATGTAGTTTCATTTGTCTATTTTGCTCTTATTTTCCTTTCCTGAAGAGACAGATCCAAAAAAAACATTTGCTAAAACCAATGTCAAAAAGTGTACTGCCTATGTTTTCTTCAAGAAGTTTTAAGTTTCAGGGCTTACATTTAAATCTTTAATCAATTCTGAGTTTATTTTTATATGAATAAAAAAGTAGTCCAGTTTGATTCTTTTGATTCTGTCCAATTTTCCCAAACAATGTATTGAGGAGGCAATCTTTTCTCCACAGTATATTCTTGTTTTGTTTGTCACAGATTAATTAATGATGAAAGTGTGAATTCATTTTTGAGCTCCCTGTTTTGTTCCATTGATCTGTCTGTTTTTGTGCACAGTATCATAGTGTTTTTGATGACTATTGCTTCATAGTATAGTTTGAAATCAGGGAGGGTATTACCTCCAGCTTTGTTCTTTCTCAGGATTGTTTTGGCTTTTTAGGATCTTTCATGTTTCCATGAAATTTTAGAATGATTGCCCAAATTCTGTGAAAAACTCATTGTGTTTTAATAGGCATAGCATCAAATCTGGATATAGCCTTGATAGTATAGTCATTTTAAGAATATTAATTATTCCAATCCATGAACACTGTATGTCTCTGCATTGTCTTCAGTATCTTTCATAGATATCTCACATTTTTCTGAGTACAAGTCTTTTATCTCCTTAGATTTATTCTTAGTTATTTTATTTCTGATTCAATTGTAAATGGGATTGTTTTAAAATTTTCTCTGTCTGATAGTTTATTAGTGTATAGAAATATTACAGATTTCTTATGTTAATTGTGTACCTGCAACTTTACCAAATTCATTAATGAGTTCGAATAGTTTTTTGGAGATGTCTTTAGTATTTTGTATATATAGTACCATGTCATTTGCAAACAGTGACAATTTTACTTCTTCCTTTCCAATTTGGATACATTTTATTTCTCTTTCTGTCTTACTGCTATAGGTAAGACTTCTAATTGTATGTTGAATAAAAGTGGCAAGAGTGGGCATCTTCCCTTATTCTTGATCTTAGAGAAAATGCTTTCAGCTTTTCACCATTAAGTATGATGTTAGCTGTGTGCTTGTCATACATGGCCTTTATTATATTTAGATACGTTCCCTTGATATCCAGTTTGTGGAGAATTTTTATTATTAAAGATGTTGAATTTTGTCAAAAGCTATTTTCATCTATTGAGATGATTATATTATTTTATTCTTCAGTTTGTTACTGTGAATGTCACATTTTTTGATTTGCAGATATTGAGCCATCATTGTTTTCCTAGGATAAGTCTCACTTGACCATGGTGTATAATTCTTTTAATAAATTATTGAATTTGACTTGCTAATATTTTATTTATAGTTTGAGGACGCTTACACCTATGTTCATCAGTGATATTAATCTATAATTTCCTTTTTTAATAGTGTTTTGTTTGGTTTTGGATTCAGGGTGATACCAACTTCTAGAATAAGTTCAGAAGCACTTCTTTCTTTTCAATTTTATGGAATAGTTTGAGAAAGATAGATATTATTTCTTCTTAATGTTTCTAGTAGAATTACCTGTGAAGCCATCTGGCCCTGGACTTTTGTTTGTTGGACATTTCTTTATAAGTAATTTAAATTCATCAGTAGTATTTGTTCTGTTCCTATTTTTTAATCCTTCCCATTTCATTCCTGGGAGAATGTACATTTCTAGAATTTTTTTTTATTTCTACTAGCTTGTCCATTTTATTGTCATATAGGTGTTCATAGGAATCTCTTGTGATCCTTTGTATTTTTGTGGTGTTGGTTGTAATTTCTCCTTTTTCATTTCTGATTTTATTGATTTGGTTTCTCTCTCTTTCTTTCTTGATGAATCTGGCTAAAGGTTTATCAGTTTTCTTTATGTTTTCAAAAAATAGCTCTTAGTTTCATAGATCTATTTTTTTAGTCTCTATTTCATCTCTTTCTGCTCTGATCTTTATTAAAATGATAAATATAATTATTTTTCTTTGTACTAACTTTGGGTTTTATTTGTTCCTCTTCTAGTTTCTTTAGATGTAATGAAAAATTGTTTATTTGAGATTTTTCTTGTTTCCTGAGATAGGTTGTGTAGCTATGAACTTCCCTCTTAAGACTACTTTTCCTGTTTTAAAGTACACTTTCCATAATATTATTGCTACTCTGGCTTTCTCTCCATTTCCATTTGAATGGAATAACTTTTCCTATACCCTCACTTTCAGTTTGTATGTCTCTTTAGATCTGAAGTGAGTCTCTTGTAGGAAGCATATAGATGGGTCTCGTTTTTATACAATTCAGCCACTCTATGTCTTTTCATTGGAACATTTAGTCCATTTAGTTATATTGGAAGTAATTATTCATGGGTATCTACTTATTGCCATTTTGTTAATTGTTTTGTTTTTTTAGTTATTTCTTCTTCTTTTGCTCTTTCCCCTTGTAATTTGAAAATGATCATTACTGTTATGTTTGAAATATTTTCTCTTTCATGTGTGTGTATCTATTACAGATTTTTGGTTTGTGGTTTTCATAAATTTGGCATATAGTAATCTGTATATATGTATGATTATTTTAAGTCACTGTTGTCTTAAGTTCAAGCACATTTTAACAAACCTAATTTTTACTCCCCATTGACATTTACAGTTTTTGACATCATATTTTACATCTTTTTGTTTTATATATTTTTTAGCTATGTTAGATATAGATAATTTTACTACTTTGATTTGTATCCTTCCTGCTATCTTTATAAGTGATTGATCTCTTACCTTCACTGCATACTTGCCTTTACCAATGAGATATTTTCTTTTGTAATTTTCATATTTCTAGTTTTGGTCTTTTCTTTTCCACTTAGAGGTGTCCCTTTAACATTTCCTGTAAAGCCATTTTAGTAGTGTTAAATTCTTTTAGTTTTGCTTGTCTGTAAAACTCTTTTTGTCTCTCCTTCAAATATGAATGATAGCGTTGCTGGGTAGAGTATTCTTTGTTGGAAGTTCTCCCTCATCATCACTTTAAATATATTGTGCCACTCCCTTCTGTCCTGCAGAGTTTCTCCAGAAAAGTCAGCTCAGAATCTTATGGGAGTTCTCTTGGCATAACTACTTACTTTTCCTTTTTGAATTTTTAATATTCTGTCTTAATCTATAATTTTGCTATTTTACTTGCAATGTGTCTAGATGTGGACTTCTTTGGATTCATCTTGTTTCAGCAATTCTGTGCTTAATGGACCTGGATGTCTGTTTCCTTTCCCAAGTTTGGGAAGTTTCCAACTTTATGTCTTTAAGTTTTCTGTAGATTTAATTCTCTCTTCTCCTTTTAGAATCCCCTATAATGTGAATGTGACCCTTGATGTAGCACTTGATGTCGTCCCAGTTTTCTCTTAAACTGTCTTTACTTTTTTTTAATTCATTTTTTGCTGTTGTTCAGCTTGAGTTATTTCCACTACTATGTCTACCAGTTCACTGATCCATTCTTCTGTATTATCTAACCACTGCTGATTTCTTCTACTGTATGTTCTTCCTGTATGCAGCTCTGTTTGTTTGTTTTTTTTTCACTTGTTTGTTGTTTGAGTTTTTTTTTTATTTTATTTTGCTCTGCTTGATTTCTGTTTATATTTTCTAAATTTTGCTAAATATTTTATTGTGTTCATTCATTCTTCTCCTGATTTCATTGAGCACCTTTATGGTCATTACCTTGAACTTTTTATTGAATAGATTTCTTATCTCCGTTTCCCTTACATTTTTTCTGGGGTTTTATCTTATTCCTTTATCTCAAAATATTCCTTTGTGGCCTTATTTTTTGCCTGATTCTCTGTTTTCATTTCTGTATTAGTTAGGTTTGTTATGTTTCTCAATCTATAAAAGAGGTCTTATGTGGCTCAGCAACACACTCCTTGATGTTCACCAGAGCTCCATGCGCTAGATGTAGTACCCCTATGTAGGCTGCATGGGCCCTTCTGTTGTGGAGAAGCTGACTACTATGGGTGTGCTAATAGGCATTGCTGGCCCCTGTCTGGTTTGTTGCCAAAGCCTGCCTAATTCAGAGGCCACTGATGACTGGAAGGTAGATCTAGGTCCTGGCACAGCTAGCTGTAGGGCTCAAGGAACACCGAGGCTGATACCTGTATTATGCTTACAAAATTCTTCTCACTTTTGTGACCATCTTTATGACCATTTCTTTGAATATTTAATCTAGCAATTTGCTTATTTGTGTTGTGCCTTAGTTATTTTCCTGAAGTTTTGTCTTAGTTATTTTCCTGAAGTTTTGTCTTGTTCTTTCATTTGGAAGGTGTTCTTATTTCTCCTCATTTTGCCTAATTCTCTGTGTTTATTTCTATGTATATTAGCTATGTCTCAAGGTCTTGAAAGAGTAGTCTTTCATGGGATGCAATCATCCCACTCACCAGAATCAAGTGCTCCAAGGTATTCCTTATGTGAGCTGTATGTGTCCTCTTGTTGTGATTGGACTACAATTGATTTGGCACACTGGTGGGCAGGGTTGGCCCCTAGGCCAGTTGGTTGTGACTACTATGGACACCATGGTGGGCGAGGTGGGTCCTTCAAACCTGGAGCTTCTTTGGAGGGCCACCAGTGACAGAATCATTAACGTATTTTTAAAATGCACTTAATACTATTAAATTTTCACAGATTGACACAAATACAAATCATTGTGTGAAAGGGGGACTGGAAAGACTAACTTAAAACCTAACAGTTATGCCTGTGGAATGGGGAGAAGTGAGGGAGTTGGGCATGAGAGATGAATAGCTAAATATTAAAACTTTCACTAATTAAAAAAATATTTTGAAATATATATGAGAATATTTATAAAAATAGTTCATGTGTTAATTAGGCTACAGAGGTCTCAAAAAATTTCACATTCTCTGATCACATTGTGATATAATTAAGTCAATAACAATCTGAAATGTTGACGAATATAGTACAATACAAATCACCAGGGAAATACAAATCAAAACCACAATGAGATATCACCTCACACATGTCAGAATGGCTATTATCAAAAGACAACAAATAACAAGTACTGGCAAGGATGTGGAGAAAATGGAACCCTTGTGCACTGCTGGTGGAAACATAAATTGGTGCAGCCACTATGGAGAAAAGTAAAGAGGTTCATCAAAAAAATTTACAACAAAGCTACTTTCTTTTTCTGTTGATTCATCGTTTGTGTAAAGAAACGCAACCAATTTTTGAACATTAATCTTGTAACCTGCTACATTGCTGAATTCTTCGATCAGCTCTAGTAGTTTTTGTGTGGACCTTTTAGGGTTTTCTATATATAGTAACTGGTCATTGACATATAGTAACACTTTTACCTCTTCTTTTCTAATTTGGATCCCTTTTATTTCTCTCTCTTGCCTGATTGCTGTGGCTAGGACTTCCAAGACTGTGTTGAATAGGAGTGGTGATAGTGGGCATCCTTGTCTTGTCCCAGATTTTAGTGGGAAGCTTTTGAATTTTTCACTGTTGAGTGCTATGCTGTGGAGAAAAGGGAATCCTCCTACACTGCTGATAGGAATGCAGTTTAGTGCAGCCACTGTGGAAAACAGTATGGAGATTCCTCAAAAGACTAGGAATAGACTTACCATATGGCCCAGGAATCCCGCTCCTGGGCATATATCCAGAAGGAACCCTACTTCAGAATGACACCTGAACCCCAGTGTTCATAGCAGCACTATTTACAATAGCCAAGACATGGAAACAGCCTAAATGTCCATCAACAGATGACTGGATAAAGAAGAGGTGGTATATTTATACAATGGAATACTACTCAGCCATAAAAACCAACAACATAATGCCTTTTGCAGCAACATGGATGCTCATGGAGAATGTCATTCTAAGTGAAATAAGCCAGAAAGAGAAAGAAAAATACCATATGAGATCGATCATAAGTGGAATCTAAACAAAACAAAACAAAACAAACAAAGCATAAATACAAAACAGAAATAGACTCATAGACATAGAATACAAACTTGTGGTTGCCAAGGGGGTGGAGGGTGGGAAGGGATAGATGGGATTTCAAAATTGTAGAGTAGATAAACAAGATTATACTGTATAGCACAGGGAAATATATGCAAGATCTTATGGTAGCTCACAGAGAAAAAAATGTGACAATGAATATATATATGTTCATGTATAACTGAAAAATTGTGTTCTACACTGGAATTTGACACAACATCGTAAAATGATTATAAATCAATAAAAAAATGTTAAAACAAAACAAAACAAAACAAAACAAAGATAACGTCTCTAAGGATTTGATATTGGAAATAAGACCTGAAGGGTAAGAAGCTGATTCTACAAAGACTAGGGGTATGTGTGTGTGAGTGCATGTGCTTGTGGGAGTCTGTAAGTGTCTTCATGTGCCTGTGTGCATGTCTGCATCTATGTAGTAGCTGTATATGTATGCCTCTTTATCCATATGTACCGTTAGACATGTACACACATACGTATCAACCTACATATGTGACTGTGGTTTGTGTGTGTGTGTTGATATGAAACATTCCCTGCAAGAAGAAAGAAGAAACTCAAGGTCTTGGGACATGTGGTGTTCCTGGAGAACAGAGAGGGCTCTGGGGAGTTGGAGGTTGTTGATCCAGAGAGATTGGTAGAACATGATGTCTGAGTGGCAGGCAGGCCAGGTCAGGTAGACTCTTGTAAGGCATTAAGAGAATCTGGATTTGTTCAAAGTGCAGCCTCTGATAAATTATTAGCAGGAGAATGACATAACCAATTTATATTTTCAGAATGGAGCTTTTAACCATGACTACTGGACAGGTAATAAATGACTGTTCTGGAATCAGGGAAACTGCTTAGGAAGTGTCTGTAGTTGCTCACCTGAGAGCTATGGTGGACTTGTATGGTAGCTGAGATAATGGAGAAAAATAACAGAACTGAGATATATTTTGGAAGTGTAACTGACTAAATGCGTTAGTAAAATGAATGTGGGGGGTCAGGTAAAGGGAGTTTCAATGACAATGGCAACTAACTGATGGAGGATATTGTTGCCACTAAGAATGTGGCTAAACAGCTAAAATAATGTAGATGGGGATGATGAGAGGGGCGATTTTAAGATTCATTTTGGTTGAAATAAAGATGCTGATTAGAAATCCAAGTGGAGATGTCAGGATTGACAGTTTAAGTAAATTGCAGTTCAGAGACAGGTGTAGGCAAGAGATATGAATTCAGAAAAATAAATATTTAAGTGGTTTATAAAGCTAGATAGCAAAATGAAATCATCCTGAGAGTTATAGAGGGAAAATAGAGGAGGATCTAAGACTAATCCCAGAGATACTGCAACATTTATATACCTTGCAGACAAAAAGGTGACAAAAAGGGAGACAAAAAAGCAGAAGGAAAAGCAGACAAATGAACCATCACAAAAAGTAAGAGAAGAAAATGATTCAAAATGGAAAGTCACACAATTCGGTCAAATTATGCTAACAATTTGAGCTACATGACTTTGTGGGAAAAAAATTTTAAAAAAAACTGAGGCCAGATTGTAATGAGCAGGAATGGAAATGGAAGATAAGTGGTTAGACATTGATAGCATAACAATACTACCAAAAAGTTTTGCTACTAAAAAAGGGACAATAGCAAGAGGGTGAATTCACTGTGCCAGTGCTTCTTATTCTTTATTATGCATACACTCACCTGGGACTCTGGTTATAATTCAATTTATGATTATGTAGCTTTGAAACTCTGCATATCTGAGAAGTTCCCCTTTGAGACTCATGATACAGGTCAACACATCTAGGTACCAAGACTATATACTATTTAGTAAAAAATGAAAATTGCAGAGTATATGTCCAGGTGGATACACAGAATCAGGTTGCCAAATCAGACTGACAGGAATTAGAGATATACTCTAGTGTCAAGCTTTGATAAAAATTCTAAAAACACACAAGTAAAGAAAGGATATTGAGGTCTAGGACATGCATCATGACTCCTTAGAACCTTCCTCACCACATGGAAAACATGCTCTCTGGACCAGAATAATAAATGAGTCCTGAAAGAGAGAACAAATGGGTTATTACCTCTCTGTTGAGAATATTTAAGTTATGAAACATCTCTTATCTTATACTCAGAGAGTTATGTAGCTTACATGATATTTTCCAGGGAACTATGTCTCATAAACCTAAATAGATATGTTAGCTATAAGAAATCCTTAAGCCAGGAACATCCTGTTGAGAACATTCTGTAGATAAGGTCTTCTAGCAAAAATCATCAGCCTATTTTCCTGGAAATGTAGCTGACAAGTTGATTTAGGCCATCACTTGCTTTCTTTTTCTTCCCTTAGGGTCGTTACTCCCCAAGGGAAGGGAATAAATTGTTCTCAGTTCAAGTGCCTTCACTTATCTTCTCTAGCAGGGTTATGATGAAACTCTCATCCTCCACCTTCATTCTCCATCCTACATGGAAGACAGGAAACCTCTTTACTCTCTAGGGAGAAATATGGGGATAGACACTTCCTTCGCTCTCTCCCCTCTGTCCTTGCTACATTCTCTAGAAAATGTGTGACTGTCTGGTGAGACAGGGGGAGAGCCTTTTATTTACCAGAACTCATCACCACCTAGTGTGCTCAGTTGTCAACTGAGCCTGAAAAGCTCTTTACTTCTTCAGTGTGTCTGGCTCAATATTAGCCAGGTTTCCTTCTCCTGGTTTTCTGCCTAAGCCAGTTCTGCCCTTAGAGCAGAATCTCCTCAGAGCAAGAAGGTGGCCCACACTAGTTGGATGAATTTAGTTAAGGTAAAAAATTGGAGGCCCTGAGAGAGTTGGGTTCAAGAAGAAACAAGGCCTCTGGATAAACATTGTACTCATAATTTGTCTCCTTGAACTCTCGGATAGAACTGGACTGAAGAATGGATGAGGATAAAATGTCCCCTCTTAACCTCAAGCATGTTGTTTCTAGACAGTATGGTATGTGTGTGTGTCTATTTGGTGAGAGAGAGAGGGTGGGGGGAGGAGAGGGAGATGGGCAGAAGGCTTGGGGAAGCGTCTTCATCTTTAATACACATCTGAAAATTTTGGAAGACTATACTCTCAGCTGTTAATAGTTTTCTTAGGAAAGTGCAGGGTGAATGTAATTTTCCCATTTTATTATATATACTTCTTTGTTATTTATTTTTTAAATGTGAAAGTATTATCTTTAGGAGTTTCAAAGTATATAGATACCAAAAAAGAAAGGGGTTTTAGTAAATTCCATTCCAGAAACATGATTTTCACCTCAGGAAGCTGATCCAGCCTTCAAGCCCAATACCAGTCCTACTTCCTCTAAAAACGATGTTCTGTTCACCACCCTTAGAGACCCTGAGCACACATCTAAAAACTTGTGTGGACCTTCTCATTTTTACTTGCAGCCTGCATGCTCTGTTTCTTCATGTTTGTGCCTTATGCTTCTACAGGCCACTGAGGGTAGGGACAGAGGGCATCTTGGACGTCTTCTGTTTACCTGATTGAAACTACCCCTTGCATGTGATAGGCACTCTAAAAATAGTGGTTTATTAACTGATGGAAATGTGTCCTCTACAAACGGATAAGAGTCATGGGAAGACCTTTGTTCCATCTTTGTGATTCTTCAGAAGACACAGCCCAGGTGCAGAGGGCCATGTTGGCAGCATCACTGAGAGCTGAGGGGAAGGCAGCTACATCGCCTAGACATAAGACCCTCATTTATCTCAGGTGTATTCCTTGGGATCACAGGAATTAACAAAATAATAAAGAAAGCAAGTGCCAAATCACTTTCCCCTGTGTATTACAAGAAACAAATGACCAGCTCCAAGTTCCTGAAAATCCTAATCTAGCCTAATTACAGGCCCATCTCCTTGAACTTTTATTACCAGCATGAACTTTATTATGGACAATAATATACCAATCCAATAACATGTTTATATATTTTCTATGCTGTTCTTCCTGGGCAGCATGTATCAAGCCCAAGGACTGGACAATTCCTCTTTTCCAGGATTCAATGATGACAACCCCAACTCCCATCTTTAGTGCTAATCAGAAGAAAGTAATATTGGCACCTCAAAGCATTTATCATCCTAATTTTTCCTGTACCACTCTGCTTGAGGGTGACAATGAAAAAAATACTCCCAGTTGAGAAGGCAGTCTTGCTAGTCTTCACCTTCATTTTTCTCTCCCTGAGTGAACTACTTTGTTCTGAGTCTCCTACAACTCTACTTTCTTCCAATGGGAGGATCTCTGTTTACTATATTTCATGTACTCATGTCAGGAAATTCAATCTGAGGTTCACAAAAATATAACAGTAGGAAAGTAATCCCATTAAAGAGCCAAATTGGGTAAAGATGGTAGAATAAATTGAAGTCACTTGTTCACAGGAAATAATGAGCTAGAGGATTTGGCACACTATCAAACCTATCAGTAATTCTACAGCAGAAGAGAAGAGAAAACTTTCAAAATTCAAAGCTACTAAAATATTGTTCTCATGTATGCAGCTCACAATTACCTTGATTTTGGAATTGAGAAATAGTGTTACAAAAAAAAATGAACAATGGGAAAAAATACTTAAATCAGTAAAAAGCACTGGTTCAAAAGTATGAATAATGTATCCTCAAGTGAATACTTACAAAGAATGTGCATAATATGGAAAACTAGTCCATTATTTTTTAAATGTCAGATTTATATGTATTAATGTGGAAAGATGCTCACAGTAGAAGTGAAAATTCAGGCTATAGAACACAATGTATTAAAGACTAGGGTTATTTTTTAATTCCATGGGAGAGGGTACATAAGAATATCAATAAAATAAATGTTTATATGCATAGAAAAAACAAAGAAGAACACAATAAATTGTCAATGGCAGTTATCTTTGAAAAGTAATATTGAGTATTTGGAAAAGTCAGACTTACCCTTTTTTTCCTTTACATGCTTTTGTTTTAGAAAAGATAGTTGGGAAAACACATACCCACGCATGGATATATTTTCCTTAAATTAAACTGAGTTAGAAATATTTTTCCTAGTCTTATTTCAGTATAGTTGATTTACAACATTATATTAGTTTCAGGTATATATCATAGTGATTCATTATTTTTACAGGTTATAATCCATTAAAAGTTATTAAAATCAACGACTATAATGCCCTGTGCAACACAATATATCCATGTTGCTTGTCTATCTTATACATAGTAGTTTGTACCTCTTAGTTCCATAACCCTATCTTACCCCATCCTCCCTTCTATCTCCCCACTGGTAACCACTAGTTCTCTATATCTGTCAGTCTGTTTCTGTTTCAATGTATACATTCATTGTATAATTTTTTAGATTCCACATATAAATGATATAAAATATTCGTCTTTCTCTGACTTATTTCACTAAGCAAAATATTCTCTGGGTCTTTCCACATTGCTATAAATGGCAGAACTTCATTCTTTTTGTGGCTGAGTAATATTCCAATATCTCACACCTTCTTTACCCATTTGTCTGTTGATGGACATTTGGGTTGCTTCCATATCTTAGCTATTATAAATAGTGCTGCTATGAACATTCAGGTGCATGTATCTTTTTGAATTAGTGTTTTTATTTTTCTGGATATATACCCAGGAAACTACTGGATATTATTGTTGTTCTATTTTTAGTTTTTTGATGAATCTCTATACTGTATTCCATATTTCTACATTCTGTATTGGCTACACCAGTGTACATTTCCACCAGTAATATATAAAGATTTATTTTCTCCATATCTCCAACACTTGTTATTTGTAGACTTTTTGATAATAGCTATTTTGACAGGTGTAAGGTAATATCTCATTGTTGCTTTGATTTGCATTTCTCTAATGATTAGCAACATTGAGCATCTTTTCATGTGCCTGTAACCATCTGTATGTCTTCTTTGGACACAAGTCTATTCAGTTTTTCTCCCTACTTTTTAATTGGGTTTTTTTTTTTTTTTGCTTTTTTGTTAATACTGAGTTGTGTGAGCTATTTATATACTTTTTATTACAAATTCTATTTCACTATTAGTGATCAGTCTGCTCAGATTTAATATTTCTTTCTGATTCAGTCTTGGAAGGTAGCATGTTTTTAGAAATTAGTATCTTTCTTCTGGGTTGTCCAGTTTGTTGGCATATAACTGATCATAGTATTCTCTTATGATTTTTTGTATCTCTGTGATACCAATTGTTCCTTCTCCTTGTTTATTTTTTATTTTGTTTACTTGGGTCCTCTCTCTTTTCTTCTTGGTGAGCCTGGTTAAAGGTTTATCAATTTTGTTTATCTTTGCAAGAAAGAAACCCTTAGTTTCATTTATCTTTTCTATTTTTTCATCTCTATTTTATTTATTTTCTCTCTGATTTATATTATTTCCTTTCTTCTGCTGACTTTGGACATTATTTGATCTTCTTTTTCTAACTCCTTTGGGTGATAGGTTAGATTGTTTACTTAAGTTTTTTCTTCTTTCTTGAGGAAGGCCTGTATCACTGTAAACTTAGAACTGCTTTTGTTGTACCTCATAGATTTTGGAGTGCTAGCTTTCCATTTTCATTTGTCTCAAGGTATTTCCTCTTTAGTTTCTTCATTGACATATTTGTTATTTTAGTAGTGTGTTGTTTAGATTCCACATGCTTGTGTTTTTCCCATTTTTCTTTCTGTAATTGATCTCTAGTTTCATACTGCTGTGGTCAGAAAAAAATGTTTGGTATAGTTTTTATGCTTTTACATTTGCTGAGACTTATTTTGTGGCTTAGCGTTTAATCTATTATGAAAAAATTTCCATGTGCACTTGAAAGAATGTGTATTCTGCTATTTTTGAATGTGATTCCTATGACATCCAATTGGTCTATTGTGTCACTTAAAATCATTGTTGCCTTAAAAATTTTCTGTGTGGGTTATCTATCTAATGACATAAGTGGAGTTTTAAAGTCTCCTACTATTATTGTATTATTGTCAATTTCTCCATTTATGTCTGTTACTATTTGCTTTATATATTTGAGTGCTCCTATATTGGGTGCATGTATGTTAATGAGCGTTATACCCTTTTCGTGTATTGATCCCTTTATTATTCTATAATGCCCTCCTTTATCTTTTTGTAGCCTTTGTTTTATAGTCTATTTTGTCTGATATGAACATTATGACTCCCGTTTTCTTTTCATTTCTGTTTGCATGAAATATCTTCTTCCATCCCCTCACTTTCAATCTGTGTGTGTCTTTAGCCCCAAAGTGAGTCTCATGCAGGCAACATATTAAAGGTTCTTGTTTTATTATCCATAATCATCTTATTTTTGTTCTGATTAGAGCATTTAATCTATTGACATTTAAACTAATTATTGATAAGTATGTACATATTGCCATTTTATTACTTGTTTTCTAGTTGTTTTTAGAGTTCTTCTCTGTTCATTTCTTCTTCTTTTTGTTTCTTCCCTTGTGGTTTGATGATTTTCTCTAGTAGTATACTTCTGTTCCTTTTTTAAAAAAGTTTTTGTGTAGGTTTTATTTGTAATTACCATGGGGTTCGTATATGTTGATCCATCATTATATCTACTTGTTTAAAACTGGTATTCATTTAAGTTCAAATGCATTCTAAAAGATCTACATTTTTCACTCCTCTCTTACACATTTTGTGTTATTGATGTCATATTTTACATCTTCTTGCTTATCTCTTATCTGTTTATTGTAGTTTAGTTGCTTTAATAATTTTTATCTTTTAATCTACACACTGGCTTATTTAAGTGGTTGATCATCAGTCCTTACTCTATATTTGTCTCTCTTAGTTGGATTTTTTCTTTCTTATGCATTACTCCTTTTCCAGTTAGAAAAGACACTTCAGCATTTCTTTTAGGGGAGGCTTATCATTGATGAATTCTAGTTTTTCCTTGTCTGAGAAGTTCTTTATCTCCTTTTTATTCTAAATGAAATTATTGCTTGGTTGAGTATCCTAGATTGAAGGTTTTTTCCTTTCAGCACTTTAACTATCATGCTAGTCCCTTCAGGCCTACAAAGCTTCTGCAGAGAAATCAGCTGATAGCATTTTGGGGGCTCCCTTGTAGATTACTGTTTGTGTTTCTCTTGCTGCCTTTTGAATTCTCTCTTTAACTTTAATTTTTGCATTTTATCTATGATATTTCTTAGTGTGAGTCTGTTTGGGTTTATCTTGCTTAAGACCTTGTACCTGGTACCTGGATATATTTCCTTCTTCAGGTTTCCAAATTTTTCAGCCGTAATTTCCTCAAATACATCTTTGATCCCCTACTCTGTCTCTTCTTCTGGGATCCCAATAATGCAAAAGTTGATATTCTTAATGTTATCCCAGAGATCTCTTAAATTACTTTTTTTTTTAGTTTGTTTTTCTCTGCTGTACTGATTGGATGATTTACATTATCCCATCTTCCAGGTCACTTATGTATTCTTCTATAGCACTTAGTCTACTATTTATTTCTTCTACTGTGTTTTTTTTTTTTTTTAATTTCAGCTATTGAGTTATTTATTTCTGAATGGGCCTTTTTTACATTTTATTTCCTTGTTAAAATGTTCATTGTTTACATTAATTATTTCCTTAAGGCAGTTAACATTGTTTTGAATTCTTCATCTGATAAATTTTTATTTAATATCATTGTTTGTTTTTCAGAAGTTCTCCTTGCTCTTTCAAATAAGAGTAGTTTCTATGCCTTTTCTTTTTGCTCAACTTTCTCTGTGTCTGTGAATTTAGGTGAAATAGTTACATACTGTGTTCATGAAGGGAAATTCCTATGTCCCTATCCAGACTGCATGTGTCCAATGCCTTTGGTTAGAAAACTGGATTTGACATGATACAAGTCATGTTTTTCCTTAGGATGTGCTTACAGCTATCACCTTTGTATGAGGTGAGGCTACCTGAGCTCGATCTTCTCCTTTTAAGTGCGTGTTTTTCCTTTTCCCTAACTGGAACCCTTGCCTCAGTAGAGGGGAGTGCTGGAGCAAGTGGGATCCTTGCACAGATGGACCCCTGATGTGCTGCCCATTTAAGTGCCGGTGTCTCCACTTAGACCCAGCCTCGGGTGCAAGTCCCCTTTATCCTCCAGTTGATCACTACCCCCAGCCTCTGTTTCAGCCTCCTTGTTGTAGAACAGCTCCATAGGGCTGGCTGGTTCTACATAGAATCTTGGTGTTGTAGGGAATTGAGCTGTGGTGGAACAGCAGTGGTCAGAAATCTGGGCGGCTTCTGGGACACTGCTTAAGTGAGCACCAACAATGGCTGTCTCACTCATCCAAGGCCCTGTGCTGGGACCAGGTTGCCTCTGCATCCCAAGGTCAAGTGTCTTCTGCAGTAGTGGCTGCCCCAGTTCCAATGCTACAATATGGCATGGAGTGAGCAGAACCAGAGTGTTCTCTCAGCTTGGGATGGAGCACACAGCTAGGTGGTTGTGGGAAACCCAGCAGCCTCCAAAGCAGACCTCTCTCTGCCCTGTCTCAGGAGCTAGACACTGTGCAAACTCTTCACAAGTGAATTCCAGGCTTCCCACAGAGCTCCTATTTATCCAAGCAGTCCTCCAACCGACCAATGGGGCTTTTCTCCTCTGCATATGACCCCAGGACTAAAGCTCAAACCACTCACTTCCCAGGGTAGGTGTCTGCTTGTGTAATCTCCTTATTTCTCACTTTCTCAGGGGCACAGGTCCCAACCCTTTCACTTTTCTTCCCTTAGTAACTTATTTTGTGTATCTTTCTTACAGCTTCAGATTTATAGGGGTCCTTCCGCATCCTCTTATTCCACTATCTTGATGCTTCTCCTCAGGAATATCAATAAATGCTATCTAATGCTTCCCCTTTCAAAAGGAACTATATGACTTCAGAGCAGTGTAGCCTCTACTAGATGAGAAATACTTTGGTCCTCTTTTTTTTGCATCACTTTTTCCTCTCTCTAACATATTATTTCCATTGGCATCCAACATGATAAATTATAAACTATGTATATAAAAACTTCCTTGTGCTCACATCTCTCCAACAATCAATCCATTTCTCTGCTATTTTTTTCCTCCTTCCTTACTTTTTTTTTTCTTTAGTCCATTTCAGTGAAGTTTTTAATTCTCATCATTTCTCTTATTTAGGTCATCAGTGAACACCATCTTGCCAAATCTAATGGACATTTGCCTGCGTTTCTCATTCTTGCCTACTCAGCATAACTTAATAGAGCCAACTGTTTCCTTCATCCTTGGAACATTTTCTTCACTTGACTTCCATGCCACCTGAGGCACTCATTTTCAGGTACTGGCAGCTACTTCTTGGCCTCCTTTATTAGATCTTCTTCTTTCTCCCCATTTCCTAATGCTGGAGTTCCCCAGACTCAATTCTTAGTCCTCTCTCTTTTTCTATCTATACTCATTGTGTACATTTTAAAATCAGAAATATCAGAAAAAGACAGTAAATAAACATCCCCTTTAAAATCATATCCAAAACAATAAAATACTTCAGAATAAATCAGACCAAGGAGGTGAAAGACTATACATGGAGAACTGCAAAACATTGATTAAGGAAATTAAAGATGACTTAAAGAAATGGGAACATATTCCATGCTCTTAGATTGGAAAAATTAATATTGTGAAAATGACTACACTGCCCAAGACAATCTACAGATTTAATGTGTTCCCTATCAAATTACTCATGACATTTTTCACAGAAATAGAACAAATAATCCTATAATTTATATGGAATCACAGAAGATCCAGAATGCCAAAGCAATACTGAATAAAAAGAATGAAGCTGGAGGAATAACCTTTCTAGACTTCAGATAATACTACAGAGCTACAGTAATAAAAAAAAAGTGTGGCATTGGCACAAAAACAGCCATATGGATTAATGCAACAGAATATAGAATGAGAAATAAATCCATAGACTTACTGTCAATTCATCTTCAACAAAGGAGGCAAGAATATACAATGGAGAAAAGAAGTCTCTTCAGCAAGTCCTGCTGGGAAAACTAGACAGCTGCAAGTAAATCAAAGAAGTTAGAACAATCCCTAACAACATACACAGAAATCAACTCAAAATGGCTGAAAGACTTAAATATAAGACAAGACACTATAAACCTCTGAGAAGAAAGCATAGGCAAAACATTTTCTGACATAAATCTTATCAATGTTCTCCTAGGACAGTCTATCCAGGCAATAGAAATAAAAGGAAAAAATAAACAAATGGGACCTAATTATACTTATAAGCTTTTGCACAGCAAACGAAACCATAAGCAAAATAAAAAGACAACCTACAGAATGGGAGAAAATATTTGCAAATGATGTGATAAAGGCTTAATTTCAAGAATATATAAACAGCTCATACAACTTAATAAACAAACAACCCAATCCAAAAATGGGCTGAAGACCTAAACAAGCAATTCTGTAGTGAAGACATACAAATGACCAATATGCACATGAAAAAAATGTTCAATATCACTAATTATCAGAGAATTGTAAATCAAAGTTATAATGAGGTATCACCTCACACCAGTAAGAATGGCCATGATTCAAAAGTCCACAAATGATAAATGCTGGAGAGGGTGTGGGGAAAAGTGAACCCTCCTACACTGCTCTTGGGAATATAGTTTCATGCAACCATTATAGAAAACAGTATGGAGATTCCTCAAAAAACTAAAAATAGACTTACCATATGATACAGCAATCCCACTCCTGGGCATATATCTGGAAGGAACTCTAATTCAAAAAGAAACATGTACCTCAATGTTCATAGCAGCATTATATACAATAGCCAAGACATGGAAGAAACCTAAAGGTCCATCAACAGATGACTGGATAAAGAAGTTGTGATGTATTTATACAATGAATACTACTCAGCCACAAAAAAATAATAAAATAATGCCATTTGCAGCAACATGGACAGAACTGGAGTTCATCATTCTAAGTGAAATAAGTCAGAAAAAGAAAGAAAAATACCATATGATAGCCCTCATATGTGTAATCTAAAAAAAAAAAGAAAAAGAAAGAAGAAAAAAGAGGACACAAATGAACTCATCTTACCAGAGAAGAGGGGGTGGGAAGCAATAAATTTGGGAGTCTGAGATTTATAAATGTTAACCACTAGGTATTAAAATAGATAAAAAACAAATTTATTCTGTATAGTACAGGGAGCTATATCTTATAGTCACCTTTAATGAAAAAGACTATGAAAATAAATATATGTATACATATGCATGACTGGGACATTATGCTGTACACCAGAAATTGACATATTGTAACTGACTATACTTCAAATAAAAAAAAAATCCAATCCCATTGTTACTTTAAACTAAGAATCCTGTGGTTCTTAGTTTAAAGTAATGCCAGCAGTTTTAACAAACAAACCAAACTACTGTATTTAAACAAAATAAAAGTTTACTTGTTATGTAATGCCTCAATACAGTTTCCTGATAAGTCCACTGTTATTTAATAGAGAATCAGTAATCTTATGATCAAAAGAGTTTTGAATTGACTTCTTTCTCTGTCTCTCTGCAATTCTTAATTCCACTCCAGGGACTTGACTTTTTTCTAGTTCTTCTGTGCTAATTGAAGTATTATTACTGGCATTAATCATATGATTAATAGAGGCATATGGTCTCACCTGAGCATGTGATTATAAGGATGCAGTGTCTACCATGCACCACAAAAAGAACTGGATAGAGCACACACAAGCATGTAGATCCACTGGGAAGGATGTAGTTTGTTCAGGGACAGCCAAATTAGAAGCTCAACACAGAGAAGCTACTTTAATTCAAGGCAAGGCCAAAGCTGTTGTTAATGAATATTCAAATCCATCTGATACTTTCATGATTTTTTCCAGTTACACAGGTAAAAGTGGAATAGAATGAGCACATGAAATTCAAATACATTTGTCGGGAAAGCAGAGAAAGTATATTAATTGGAAAAAAATCTCCAAAGTTCAGATGATACAAATTTTAAAATTAGCTTAGTAACACAAACAATGACTTCATTAACTTATTTCACTGCATAATGACAACTACACTAATGATAGTTAGCATTAATATATGTTAGTTTTCATAGCCCTTTATAGCTTAATGTATATAATCTTATAACAATTTTACAATACAAAGAACTAAACTCCCTTTATACAGAAACTGGAGGACAGAGCTGATTAAGTGGCCCGTTTAAGTTCCACAGTAATCTCCTGGTAGCGTCTGCATTCAAATCCAGGCAATCCAGCTCCAAAATGTTTGATCTCAAACAATATGCAATACTGTGTCTAAAATATTAGAGCCATGAATTCTCAAAAGATGAAACAGAAGGATTAACATTTATAGTAGTTACAGTATTACTATTTCTAAGCTTTAAAAAATTAGTAACTGATACTTATGGCCAATACACATTGGGTTGTAGAAATCTTAGAAAAATCTTTAAAAGAAAAATATGTAAATAAACAGAAGAAGAAAAAGAAAAATTTGGCCACTTTCTCAATAATGGCAGTATTTTCAGTCACCACATTAACAAACATCAGCAAGATCACTTTGAAGCTCTTGACTCTGTGGAATGTTTAGTTACAGATTAATTACTGAATCTTACTGTTATCAGTAAGTATCATTAGTAGTATCATTATCAAAACAGCAAAGCATAGGATACCATATTTTTTTCTAGCTCAAGTGCACACCTCTTAACAGAGAAAATGCATGTAAATTCACATTGCTAGCACAGAGTGAAAACATAACTATGAAGCAACATAGCAAAATAGTCCAGAGAATTGGCAGAAATTAGACAATGACTATGTTTCATTTGCTAATGACATTGTCACCACCATAAATTCTATCGCCCGTGTTGTCAGGGAATTTATCCTGTCAATTTGATCTTCCTGCTCCATGATGATTAAAGAAAAAAATTAAAGTTTGCTTAATTTTTTTCATTTTAATTGTAGATTCCTCATTACAGGACTACGCTACCCAGTTCAGCAGAGAAGACAGTAGTAGAATATGGGGTATTCTATCCGGACATAGCATTTTCCCCTATTGTTTTAAAACTATTTGCCCCGCTTCTTCTCCAGAAGTTCTGGTGTCAGGTGGATTGCTTGTGGGCCCTTCCCATTTCTTCTGCAGACAAGACTCTATGATGGCACTCATGGTCTAACCACTGCTCAGATTCAGCCTCGATCACTGCTTCTGGTTTCATTGTCACTGGATCTGATATATTAAACACATGGCATTTAATTTTTTCTTTACCGCTGTTAGTAATTACATATCCCCTAGCATGTTCACTTGTTTATTATGTCTCCCGTACTATGTTATTAGCTCTATAAGGATTGCAATCAGGACGCCTGCTTTGCTCATCATGGATTCCCAGAACCTAACTATGTTTTTGTTTCATTTTTTTGTTTTTGTTTTTTCAAATGAAAAAAGGAAGGGAAATGTCCAAGGAGAGGTCACAGGGTGAAGACAGGAAAGGTAGAGAAAATGCCATGATTAACAATAAATATACCCAAGAGACTGCTGTGAGGAAAAATTCAATGTCAGTCTTAAGTGAGAGATCTTGGTATTGCCTGTCTTCTGCTTGGTTTGGACAAGCTAAGGGAAGAAGGCAGAGAGTTGGAGCGTCTTTATACTGACTTCCTAAGGGACTGTGCTATTTCATTTCAAAGGGCAAGTTGTGCATAGATCATGGAGTGATTTTTTGTTTGTTTGCCTCAGTCTGTGTGTGTGTTGATGACGATGATGTTTTGTTTTGTTGCGGTTTACATTCTGTAGTTTACAAACCTTCCAAGACTGGCAATCGATGTTATTGTTGCAGAGTTTTAATCTTTTTTTTTTAAGTTTTCATTAGTTTTCTGGGGATCAATAAAAAATCTGGAAAAACTACATTCAGAATTCCTAATCTAACCCTCTTTTAACCTGAGATCTGGATGTTAATTCTTATGCTTGGAATTGTTCTGTTGAGGTAAGATTTCCATTGATGCCGTTATTCTCTCCTAAACACACATGTCAGAGCATCATGTAGTCTTTCTATTTAACAGCTTCCACAAGCACATTATTATCCACACAAACTGTAAAACTCATTCAAACTTAAACTGTGAAAAAGAATTCTACAGTGGGTGAGATATCATTGCTTGTTACCATCCTTTATTTGTGAAGTGTAACTGGGAACAAGTTGACCTAGGAATGGAATTTCCAAAACTCTCTTTAAGGAATTAAACTTAAACTGTGAAAAAGAATTCTACAGTGGGTGAGATGTCATTGCTTGTTACCATCCTTTATTTGTGAAGTGTAACTGGGAACGAGTTGACCTAGGAATGGAATTTCCAAAACTCTCTTTAAGGAATTACTGTAATTACTAATGATACTGACAAAATAAGGTTTTTAATAATAGGCTTGTTTTCTGATTACACATCTTTCTTCTTAGTGCAGATTCATATTATCATCTTTCTACTCCTAAAGAATTATCACTGAGCTTCATGACACATCATACGCATCATCCCTCTGGTTTACATCTTCTCAAAGTAGATTAGGTGTCTCCTTCTCTCACAGAAAACTATTCATGTATTTTCATATCACTATCACTTACTTTTCTCATTATACATTATAATTATCTACTCACCTGTCAGTCTCCCCAAAGGGATTTTGAAGTCTTTGACAGCAAAGAGCATTATTATTCATTTATGTAGCCCCAATACCTACCACAGTGCATAGAAAATGTTAACAATCAATAAATATTAGTAAAGTGAGAGAAGGGAGACAAGCAGGCACAGAGGGATAAAGAAGGATAGAGGAAGAAAAGGATGATACAAAAACAGCCTGAATCAGAACTGATATTGTAAGCATGGGCATTTATCTGTATGTGATTGTATGTTCTGACAGGCAGAAATAAACTCATATTGAACAAATTAAGATCATGAAAAGATTGATGACTACTCAAATTCTGTTCTGGAGTTAATAATCCCCATAAAAGTATTCTAGTTCTTTCCAGAGAAGCAATTTTTACTATGTCATCCTCACTATTGTACCTTATTTGCTTCCTTTTTCTATCTAATCAACATCTGAAGAAATGAGTAGCAGACTGAACTCATGTTTAGTAAGCACACAATAATATCAGCTGCATAAATCAGTGAGTATTTGAATACCAACAATAAATGGACACCTAAGGCAGAAAGTTAAAAAAAAAAACTTTGTTTACCTACTCAGAACTTTTTAAATGTGCTTGAAATACTTTATTTAGTGAAGTGATTGTTGATGCCACAAAATGAGAGGGATGTATTCTGTAAAACTTTGTTAATTAGATAGGGACAAATTCACCATAACTGTCCTTTGTGTTCAAAGTAGAGGCTGTTGACAGCCTTATCCAGGCCTATTCTAGACCAATAACTTTCTAGTCACTGATTTGGATCTGCTGTCTAAAAAGCAAAGAAGTCGTTAATTAGCAAGTGAGAACAATACTTGATTGACTCTACTAAATTAGATTTTGTTGACCTGTCAAAGTGAATTTGTCATTAACATTTATTAGAAACACACACACACACACACACACACAGTCTCTCTAAAGGGCTTAAGCATCCTAGATTGTTAGTGGTATTTTCTTTTCACTCCCTAATACTATAACTGAAAAGACAGAGCTTTGAAGTCCAAGGTCTGTGAAAGCTGTCACCTTTTCTACTTCAGCTGTTGTCCCTGGACATACTGTTTAACCTCTCTGAACCTCAATGTTCCAATATACAAAATAGTGAAAATAGTGCTTTCATTGTGGGATTATTATGAGTTTCAAAGGACTTAATAAATAGAAGAGCCTATTTGTACCTAATATCAAATAAGGTACCTAATTAGTGTTTTTAAATGGAACCCTTTAGAATTAATCCTCTCATTACAACAGCTTTGAAGTTGAAGAAGGTTTTCTGTCCTGATTCATTAATTCATTTTTTCAATCCACATGTATTGGGGGAATATTGTGTGAAAGACATATATTTGATAAACACTGAGATATCATAATTCCTGTCTTCAAGGAGATTATGATTCACTTAGGGAGATAAAATACATGTAAATATAACTAAAATACTATGTAAGATAGAATATGACTAGATTTTTTTTATCCTTCTTTCTAAAGCAGATCTAAATGTCTTTCCAAAATTTGTTGATCAGTTGAATGCAAGTACTTATGTTATTTTTTAATAAAATATTGTTACTCTAATCTCTTACTATCGAAATTGACTAGCCAAGTCACTCTTACAGGTAATATATTAGTTCTCCATTGTAAGAACAAACTTCCAATCCCCTCTTTTTCCAATTATTAAAAAAGCTAAACTTTATAAGAGTATTTTCAGTAGTTCTATTTATTTTATTGGTAAAGATGTCTTCCAGTTCATAAAACAAACATCATTGGAATACATATGTTCAAAAAAAAAGTTTCTTCTCCCCTAGTCAAAATTGTTCCATGATGCATAAAGGAAAGAAATGCAATGTTAGAGCTGGGACATCAAGTAGTATATTGTGAACTGGTTATTTTGCTACCAAAGTAAATGAAGGGAAAATAAAGATGAAGTGAAGGATAAGGATGAATTGAAATATAAGGGGATAGATAAGCTAACAATGAAGAGAAAATGGTGCAGGCTGAAAACATACATGTGAGGGTTGAACATACTAATTCACATCTGAGTGCTAAGGCAAACTGAAAGATGCTATGAGATTTCTATAGGAATGCCAGGAAGTCACATTAAAATTTTGAACTTTTATAACATTTAAATAGTTGCAACTCTCCCCATCAAAAAAAGTAGAAGGAAAGTTCCATGCTTTAGTTATGTCACTATCATCAAAGATATGTTGCTAAATTTAGTACTAATTACAATTGGTCATGTTTACCTCCATTAACTAGTAATTGAAAATGTCGCTGTTACAGATTTTATTTTCCTAAAAGGAATTGTAAGTAATTTCTGCTTCCTGGAAAGAAAACAGACTACTATTAAACTGTGGGCAAGCTCTCATGCTTTACTGAGGAGTATTATATATTAGCTATTCTATTCACCATCCTTCATAGCACCACTCACTAGCTCTGTGTACTTATGAAAGTTATTTAACTCACTGAACCTGAGTGTCTTTGTTTATAATTTAGAGACTTGTCTTTTAAAGTTTGAGACAATATATGGAACCCAGGGAATATTATATGCATAAACATTGCTATACTTGTTTGCTGTTTCTTCACTCTTCACTTGCCATTAGAAACAGCTGTCTGACTACTCTACTACTATGAAGGATGTTATGCTGGATACATATAATTATGAGCCACAGTTGTAAAGGCAAGTTCCTTATGAAGTTTGAAGTTCAACAAAATGCAGAGAAAAAAACAAAATAAGAAAGAAATTGCTTCTAAATAAACATTGGTCCTCTCTAGTCCTTTGAAAATAAATAAAAATTTAAGTTGACATCTTCCCATAAAAACAATCTACAGAAGTGATTTCTGTAGAAAATGGAGAAGTGGAGCTTTGGAAAGATAAAATCAGTCCTTTGTGCTAGTCTAATCCAGATTCCAAGGTCAAAATATACAATCTTTAATCTGGAAGGAAAATGCCAAGTTTTCAAGCTACAAAGTTAGCTTAAAGCCAAGAACAAGATAGCTCCAAATATAAATAAATAAATAAATAAATAAATAAATAAATAAATAAATAAATTTAAAAAATTAATGAATAAAGTTTTTCATATAAATATAATTTTTATACTAAAAGGAGCAAGAATTATTCTAGGAATGAAGGAAAGTAATTTTATTTATGCACTGTCTATTAAGTTTAATGATATAAACTATACTTGTGATAGTGCCCTCAAAGTAGCAAAAAGGTTTTTTTTTGCAAACATATTATCAAAAGACATTTTAGTCTTTTAGTAGAAGTTAAATATTTTTAATAGCAGGTGTCTTCCTCTAAGAATATTATAAGAACATTTTTGGCTTTCTTTGCCTTTTAACATTAGGTAAGCCTGAGCTCTGAGGGGTGGCTTTAGGCAAGATACAGCAACATTGTTAAGAAGCTAAAAATAAAGTTGGGAGGCAATAATAGCATATATATTTTTCAGAGCTTGAACCAAGCACAGTTCCAGAGCAATAGTAATCATATGTAACAAGCACTACTCCTGTCCCTAAAAGAGAAAGCACAGCATGTGCTGTGGAATAGCACCAAACAAATAAACAAATCCTCTGAAACTGCCAGGCACCCTTCGCAAGAAATACACAACACTCAAATACACACATCCACAAGAAAATATGAGAAAGAGATCATATGCATTCTAATCACTGAGGCTACTGAAAGGCTCACTTAATTGGTATAATCTCAAAGGGTTTCTCCTCCAGAGTGCCATGGACAGAATGATAACCTGTAGTATCAGTACTTCTTTACCTGTAGAGCAGTTTCTAATGAGCTGAAGAGCTGCGTCTAAGGGAAGCATCTTCCCTCCCGCCCCCAGTAGGTTCTTGCTGTCTCACTGCCTCCCCTCCACTGTGCTAAACAACCACAGTTGCTCTCTATCAGTGAGAAAGAATAAGCTGTATTAGTTCGTTTCAACCAAGGCTTGCTGCTCCTCTCCCCTCCTCATAAGAAAGCTGCAAGAGCAACAGTCATCAGAGACAGAAGGCAGCAGCAGCCGTAAAATAAGATCCCTGCCTCCTCTGACTTATACTCCACTCTCTGAGGAATTGAAGGTATATTCAAAGCAGAAAAGGCAGCTTCTGTTCAGGCATGCACCTGCTCTAGCAGAACCTCACCCTGAAGAAATGAATCCTGATTAAGTACAGTGCACAAATATCCTCAAAGAGAAAATAGTTACACATTTTCAGCACTGCATACAATGGATAATATCCACTTATCCACCCGTGAGGTCCCCGATTCTGTCACTGGCATTGTACAGCTCCGAGAAGAGCTGTGAGAAAATGGCCTTCACTGTTGTATGTGTGTAATTCCTCTTCTGGGAATGCTATCATTATTGCATTATGTAAAAAATACAATTGGATCTGTCATGAAAAAGACATAATTCTCTGTGACAAGAGCTAGCTCTTACTTTCATTCATTCATTAATAATTATAATATTTATTGAGAGACTTCCACATGCCAGAAGGCCAGAGTATATTACTGGTATTATTCAGCTCTGAGTAAAACACATACACCTACAAACATAAAATCATGCTAAAATGTCCTCCATTATCATATGTGTGTAATTCCTGTTATATGAATGGTATCATTATTCTATTATATTAAAAAGAGAGATACCTGGGCCTGCCAAGATAAAGATATAATTCACTGTGAAAAGAGCTAAATCTTACTTTCATTTAATCATGCATTCAAAAATATTTATTGAGAAGCTTCACTCAGCCCAGAGTAGTATGCGGTCCTAGAGAATATAATATACAAGACAAAAAAGTCCCTACTTTCATGGAGCTAACAGAGCAGAAGGATAGTTAGAATTTAAACCCACAACTGCTCTTTATAGGAAAGAGTGCTTGGGGACAGGAGGTTAAGGGGACTATGGGAGCACCTTAGGACAGGAAAGATGAATCTGAAAAATAACTTCCCTGTGGACTTGATATCTGGTTCAATAGGCAAATGGGATAGTTTCCAACATGTATCAAAGTTCTTAGGTAAAAGAGAGAAATGACGTCTATGGAAAGAGAGAGAATGTAGACGTGGCTGGACGAAAACATGGTCAGAAATGAGGCAGAACAGATCAGCAGGGCCAAATTTGAAAGCCTTTTATCCCATGATGTGGAGTTAGAATTTTATCGCAAGGGATAGTGGACTCAAGAAAATGTTCTATTCAGGTGAATGACAAGATCAGATTGGCATTTTACTCCTCTAGTTGTGGTTATAGAATAAATTTGATTAAGGTGACCCTAGAGTCAGAGATCAGGTGTGAAGAATCTTAACACACTTAGCACTAGTATATGAGGGTGGCTTGAGCTAACGTAGTTATGGCAAGGATGACAGAAATATCTGGGGAGGGAAGTGGACGGCAAAATCAACAGTGCATAGATAAATATGCACGCATAGTATACAGGAGAAGCAGAGTCATAGATGGCACCCACATAAATCGGAAAAGAATAACATGGTGGTACCAGCTGATGAGACAGTAGCAGAAGAGAAGATGGAGGTTTAGGGGACCAAGAAAGGTGGTGAGCTATGTGTTAAACTTGGTGAATGAAGTTGCCAGTAAGACATCTAAACAGAGATGTCCCAAAAGCAAGTTGTAATATGGGTCTGGAGTTCAGAACTGGGTCTAGGTTTGAGAGAAATCAGCACCATCAATGTGTGATATCACATACAGAGAGTATGTAAACAAAAGAACAAAATCACAAAGGACATGGATGATTTTAAGGGAAGAGATAACGAACTCTGAGAGCAAACTGAGAGGTGATGATGGAAGGGGAGGTATAGTTTTACAGAAGCTGAGAAAAGACTTTGTTTCAAAAAGGAAGAAATGATTTTTATTATCATTTGCTACTGTGAGACCCAAGAAAAATAAGGACTGGTAAGTTCATCCTCAAAGATGTTCCAGAGAGAAATGGGTTAAGAAGTAAGCTGGAGATGGGAAAATGAGAGCAAGTTATTATACCAAGTGTTATATAGAGGAAGAGATATTTTTCTCGACAAGAAACTGAAACTGATAGATAAACCTAGGCAAGAAGTAGACACTCTTCTAGACAAGGAATCTTTGAAAGTGTCAGTTCTCCATGGACCTTTTGCATTTCTGCATGTCATAAAAGTATAGACTTTCTGCTAACTTCTATAATACAGACTTTTTTCAAGGCTGTTTGTGTAGGAAACAGCCTTGAATAATAGAATAAGTATCTCTCTGTACAGCAAATGGTGGGCATGCTTACTGACCATTATAAGATATAAGTTCCCTAAGTTTGGGGTTTCTCTCCTATAACACAATACTCTGCATAAGCAGTTGTCACCTGGCCCACTTCATATTTCCCTGTGGAAATTGGATCTTAAGGAACTGGAAAAAAAAAGTTACTGACACTCTGTCTGCTGCTTTACTGTGAGTAATAAAGCCCTTTGTGTCTGGCTGAGGACTCTCTTGTCTTCTGCCAATATCTATAAAACCATGGTAGGCTCACTTGTTAGCTTACAGGTATGGTGAAATCTCAGATACTTCACAATTCTTGACAGTGTGATTACTTGTATATTTGTTCTGGTTCTGCTCAGAACTTTGACTTTTCAGAATTTATGCTATCTAAAAAGTCAAAGTAAAATTGTTACTGTAAAGAGAAAGAACTTACCATTTTATGTTGTATTCTCCCAAATATATAGTATCGACTCCAATGCAAGCTAAAGAACAGCAGCATAAATTAGGAAAAAAACAAGACTGCATCCTGCACACCACTGACAAGCTTGCGAGACAATATTTCTTAGTTCTGCATTTAAGCACATCACTTAGAGTGCATATTTCCTGGTTATGTTCAGTCTGCACACATATACACAGCAATAACTGCGATTTTAACACCAAGTTACCTATATGACACAGATGTATGATTTTGGTAAAACATCACAGGGTGAATAATTTCTGAATGATGGCACTTCTTTGGAAATGCCTTATAATTCTCCAAAGAATGTTATCTAATCTAAAGATGGCTATTCTTTTTTAAAAAATTGAAGTATGATAAATTTCTCAGAAACCCAATAGAATCCAACTACATCCTGAGTTAAATACAACACTGACTGGGTGAATTAAGGTTGACTTGAAGTCATTATGCTAGCTGGGAGCCTCAAGTTAAGGTGAGTTGGTTAAAGTTACCTCAAGTTTTCTCTGAGTAAGTTAGAATCTCTCAATGCCTTTTAATAGATTGTGTTCCCTTATATAAGTGTAGGATCAAAGTTACAGAAAATAAGTCATGTTGACCTGCACTTCATTAAATGTTCAATAAACAAAAATTAATTGAAAGCAATATAAAGAACAAACATAGAAGGTGCATGTGTATACATTTAGCTCAACAGAATATAATAATAATAAAAAAGAATTGTCACTTTGAAGTCATAATGAATAGACAGATATTACCAGAGGAAACTAGAAAGATGAGATATTTGTGTTCTTTACTGTCTATTGAGACCATCATTATGCAGATTGCTCTCTATCAGATTGGACTCAATTTAGGTTTGATAGGAGTAGATGAGTAATTAACTAAATACTTCAGATTAGGTGTAGGGGGAGCATTTTTTAAATCATATTAAGCACTAGAACCTTTGCCAGATGCATTATGTCTTGAATTATAAGTAAATTTTCAAAGATATAGTTAATTAAAGGTAATGTCATCATCCTCTCCAGTGAAAAATCACAGTTCAAGAGCACACACACCTATGGAACACAGGATTTTCATTTTTTTTATTTTTGCAAAAGTTCTTTTTGGAATGCGGTAGTTAAATGCCACAAAATTTTACTCACTAGAGAATCTGAGCAGATCCTATAGGTACTGAGGGTACCACAATTATTACTAGATTATTACTAATGCCATCTGAACAGAAAACCGCATTTAACATATGTTTCCATAATAATTATTCCTTTTCACATCTTATACTTTCTGTTTGTTATTATAACTATGCTATCATGTCAATACGTGAAATGTTCCTAGGCAATCAAACAACGTCTTTCAAATGCTCACAGACCTTTCCAAACTCCCAGACAGTATCTTCCAGATAAATTGATCAGTATGGGAAATATATAATGATCACACTTAAGGCAGGTAAGTTGATAACTGATTCCAGAGATAAGACAAGTTATGAAGAGAGTAATAGCTATACTTGCAACTCTTTTAGAAAATTATCAGCTTCAGTCCACAGGATGCAGAGAAAAGGACAACCTAAAAAATGACATCAACAAAAGCTCTCACCCCAGTTCACCCGTGACAGTCTCAAGTGGTTCAGTTACCTGGTACGTGTGTGCCAGGAAGTTAAAATCTCTGCCTCACTGCACTGAAGAGAAAGAGCACAGTGGTCAACACCTGCTTCAGCTGATCTCTATGCAGAGTCACAGCAAAGTATGAGGCCTGCTCAGTTCATTCTCTAAGTACCCGAGCATCCAATTTGTTTCTGCCCACCTTGCTCATCCGTTTTATCATTTTTTCATCAGAAACCACTGTTTTGAGTAATGGGCAAATATAACTAACCTAGGACAAGCAATCAAAGAGCTTCTATGGTTTACCATTATCCATTCTAAAAGGTTCTGTTTGTGTGCAGGGATATGAGTTTGGGTGGTGTATGTGTTGGGGAAGAGGGGCAAGCTAAATCTATTTTCACAGGCATAGAAAGAAGTTTACGGGAAAGTGGACAATATACATGATGAAAAATGTTATCATCTTAAGCTGGGAGAACATCTTGGGTGAATCACTTAGCCTATTCTGATCACATCTTCATCCAAATATTGTTATATTTTTTCCATTACAATGTTTCACAGCTTGTAAAAGCAAAAAAAAAAATTTTTATCCTAGACTCTAAAATCCTTCTCTACTGTTTTAGAGGCACACCCTCTTGTCCTGACTTCCAGAAAACCAGAGAAAAAATTAGTCAACATTACCCTTAAAATATATTTCTAAAGTTACTCATGTATCCAAATTATCATCAAGGCAGAGATAAAGTATATTATAAGTTAAAAGAAACTGGAATTAAAGGTTAAAAATAATTAAATTTAAGTCAAAGCTCCAACAGTTACTAAGAAAACCCAGGGAAGTCACAGTTTAATTGAACCTTTGTTGTCTCAGCTGTTACTCAGAGATACTGAAATCTTCATTAGTTACTACAAAGAGATATGATTTCAAACAAGACAGTGGATGTGATAAAGCTTCTAAAGGCCTATAATACTTACAGTCTTTCAGCATAGAAATCAGTTCTATTCCAGACAAATAGGGATTTCTCATCTACATAATTGCTTTAAAAAATTTCTTCCTGACAAAACTGATTTTAAAATTATATCTAGAGGATATAACATAAAACTGGCAGCTCAGTAAAATAGCTAGAGAGCATAGGTAATGCTCAATAAGTTTATGTAAAGCCACTGTCCCAATGCAGATTATATAACATGCTCAATAAACAAAAATTATTGCTAATAATAGCATTAGAAGTGGTAATAACACTGCTACTCAATTATGCTTTTGCTTTATTTACAGGAGAAAGAATTGGAACAACTGATTTATTGGGAACACTTAATATCTGACATCCTTTGGAACATCTTAACACCAAGAATTAAATATCTGTTTCCCCACTTTGTATGTGGAAAAATTGAGACTTGGGTAGATTTTATAACTTGCCAATGGCTCACAGTTCAAAGCAACTTATACTCAACTTCAGTGCTCCTCAGGTTCAACTAGAATCTGCTGTTTCTCAGAAGTTCAGTTAAGCCTCCTCCTCTCAGAAAATCATGGCTAGTGCTGAATAAATATGTGTACCAGAAGGCAATCCCTCTATTTCTACAGACCCTTCAGCCATTTACATAGGCTTTACAATTTTTAACTACCCTCTCAGAGGGATGAAAGAAAAATGTTAATTTTATTTGTTAAACAGAACTTAAATATTGTGATTTCTCTAGTAAATATGAAGAATTATGGTAATGCACACAATTAAAATTTATTCTGTTAAATAATTCCATCACTTTATTAAGTTGCTTCATTAAGGAGAACTCCATTTCCTGAGACGTTTTAGCATGTGTTTTGCCACAACCTCCTTGTCAATACTGTCCTACTAATTATATACCAAAACTGTCTCTCTCTAAATAACATAATTATTTTTTTTAAAAAATAGAGGAAATTGTCTTCAGAGTGTAGCATATTGTGATCCTGCTTCTCTTTTTTTAAAAAAAATTATTTTTAATTTGACTTTGGACAAGAAAATAAACTATTTAGACTGCACAAAATTAGAGTGATAAATGTTTTTTTAATTTTTTTAATTTAAAGAGTAGTTGATTTACAATGCTTCATGTGTACAGCAAAGTGATTCAGTTACATATATATATTCTTTTTTAAATTCTTTTCTATTATAAATTACAGGATATTGAATTGAGTTCCCTGTGCTATACAGAAGGTCCTTGTTAATCCCAAATCCCTAATTTATCCCTGCTGCTCTTTTAAATTTATAAAAATATTGAGATTGAAATACACATTTAAAGCTTTGAATATTATGTTAGGACTACTTTCAGCAAAGATAACTGACAAGGCTCCAGTAATTCTAATTACCCTTCTATCAGCTTTATGGAGAGCTGTACTTTATCTTCTGTATAAATGTTTCATATTTGTGATTAATATGATGTTATTTGTGTTTGTCCTTTATCCTTATTACTTACAAAGCTCCCATGATAATAGATTGTTGTCAAACTTTTTTTCACAATTACCCATTTTGTAAAAACCTTTTTACATTTTGCAAACTATACTTGGACCCACAAACTTTTAATACGTATTTTGACCAGATACTTACTATTGCAATTTCTGGATAAATTATATACTCCTAAGACTATTCAAATGTAGTCTCACTACAAAATAGCAATGGGGAATGCATTTATAGAAAACAATACATTAGCAAATTCAATTCAAAGCAATACTTTTGAGATCTAACCAAAAAAAATCTAATTATTTATACTGAGTCCATAAGAAACCTTGTAACAGATTTTAAAAGTTCTTCATTTCAACCCCAGCCTAGTTCTGTTGCTGTTGGTCCTGAACAGAAAATTCTATTATCCCATCCATCCTGGTGTGAGCTCAAAGCCATCCTAGGCTCTCCTGCTCAGCCATGTCACCAATATGCACTATTTCTTACCACTGGACCTGGTTTGATTTTGTTTTATTTTCCATTACAGACTACTTTGATCTGAGGTAGTCATTATTCTCCTTCTTTTAGCATTTGACCAGATTCACTTATAAACAAGAAAGCTCAGATTCAGATTACCCCAGTCCAGTCACAGAAGCATGGGCATCATGCATGCACTCAGGTCACATGGAATTATTGTCTCATATAGTGTGTGCACAGTGCTACAGCTAAAATTAAGACTGACTCATGTTCAGCGTTCCAGTGCCTAGGAAATCTGAGGTAAGCTACCATCACCTCTGGCCACCCACCTTGTTCAAAAGACAGACAGATTAAAATAAAGATAGACTTGCAAATTTTCATAGATAGGCATATAGACATTCTCATTCATACACTGACATGAGTCTCTTCTAGGATACCCAAAGAGGGAGGCAAAAAAGAGATAATATTTATGCAAAAAAAAAGTAATCTATCAGGATGAGACTATCCAGAGTTACCCAGAGGAGAAGTTGGCATACATATGAGGAATTCTTTTAAATTACCATGACACTGTGAAATTCTTTAATAATATTTTCCATGTTTTTTATATTACTGTTCACCTATCTGTCTTACTCCCAGAATTACCTGACTACCCAACCAAAGTGAGAAGAAGTCTCAGATTCTGCACATGGCTAGGTTTCCAGGAGTCACTTCTTACCAGCAGCTTTAGGATGTGAAGCAAATAGGAACTGAAATCTATTTAGTGAGAGTGGGCTTAAAGCAAAAAGGGAACATCCAAAGCACCATATCTGAAGATTGACATCAAGACTCAGAGCAAAGAGAGACCCAGGGGGAATAATCAGGCAACTTTTCCTGAGACACTGGTGCACCGGGGGAGGAACCCATTACAGAGCGTCACTGATGTTCCCACGGGGAGGAAAGCATCTGTTACGGACATTGATGCAGTTCAGACATTTTGTAGACTGCAAACTTTCAAATGTCAAGAATGCTATATGTCTGACTCATCTTTCAAAGACAGCTCAAATGTCACCTCCTCTGTGAAGGCTACTCTGACAGATCCCCACATCAGAATTAATTTCTCGCCTCTTAGTGTTCCCACAGCATTTTGTTTGTGCCACTGGAATGGCCCTTACTTTTCTTTTATGGCCAAATGTTTATTTTCTGCCTCCTCTAATGGAACTTTCTTGAAGTCTGGGTCCACATCTTATTCATATTTTTATCTACCCTGCCTGGTAAGATTGGCTTAGAAGACACAGTTAACAGATGCTTATTAGATTGTTTTGAGGTCCCTGTCATACACAAGGGCGTGCAAAGATTTAATTAGATTACAGTAGAAAAGACTAAATATATTAAAATAAACTGAATATATGAAATTTCTATCCTATATCCTGGGAGGAGTGTGATAGCAATAAAGAAAATAGGGGTCATCAAACAGACACAGATGAGCTATGGACAGAGGAGAAGTGAAGGAGCTGTGGAAAGCCCTGGACTGTATCTTAGGAAGGAAGTCAACATGGAAAATGTAAAATTGAAACCATCCAGTAGAGACTGTGATAATTCAACCTGTGGGAATATACTGTATTACCAAGGGAAAAATAATGAGTTGAATGCTAAGGACAAAACTTTAAATAGTGCCTATATTTATAGGGTGAGAGGAAGAAAATTTCCTGTACATGAGGCAAAGGAGAAACCTGAGAAGTGAGAAACAAAAATAGAATAATGCCCAATTAAGAAAGCCTAGAAAGGAGTTTTAAGAAACAAGAGCAAAGGGCCATAATGCAAAGGGGTGGGTTTGGAACTCTGAAGCTGACAGGGAACAAAGTGCATTTGAGATACTAAGTTGAAAAGAGATACACAGAAGTGGAAAATGTCCACTTGAGAGAACAATTATCTTGAGAAAACTTAATGAATAGTGTAAAGAATATGCTTCCTAAACTTGCCTTCAAATGAGTTCAAAAGAACCTGAAATATAAAGGAATTTGTAACATTAAGAGAAAGCCAAGTTTCCATTAAAGGGAATCATATAGAAAGAACTGCTTAAGGGTGAAAACCACTGTTAATATGATGAGATGGTCCACATGGTACAATATAAGAGATTATAGAAGAGCTTACAGAGAATGGCTATGGAGAAGGTAACAGAGTGATTTGTGTTGTTGCCACTGGAGATACATCAGTGTCCTAATTGCCCCAATTCTTTAACATTCTCTGTATCCATGCCAAGCCCCCCCCACTAAAGTGATGGAGTATATTTCACCACTCCTGACTTTGGATTCACACATGTGACTTACCTGGACCACAGGAATGTTAGCAAGTGTAATGAAACCAGAGGCTTGAGAATCATTCAAGCAGTTGAGATAGCTCTCTTACTCTTCTGGCATCTCCATGAGAAGACCAATTTCAGTCAAGTCCTCTGATTCCTGGAGGAAGAGAAGAAAACATGGAACAGAATCAATGTTTGGAACAGAAAGAAAACATGGAACAGAAAACAAATGCTTGAGGAGATCCATCCAAGAGCAGCAGAGACACTCAGCCAAGCCCAACCTAAGTTAGCTGACTTCCAGCCAACTGAGAGCTATGTGAGCTAAACAAAGCCGATGGTTGCCTATTAGTAATGTTTTGTTTATCTTTGTAACCATATTATAGCAATAGCAGATTGATTCAGAAGATAATAAAGATAATAGCCAATATTTATTGAGCAACACTGTGTCAAGAACTGTGTGTCAGGAGCCATTTTATTACATGGATAATCTCAACACACCCTAAAAACCACTCTATAAAATAGAGATTGTTTCATGACTGTTTAAAAATTATAAACTAAATTCAGAGTTCATACTGCTATCAAGTGGCAAGATCAAGATCCAAATTCAGGCATTTTACCTCCACAAACCATGGTTTTTAACCATCATACTTTGCTGAAAATATTAGAATGCTGTAGAAAATATCATTATATAATTATTAATTATTGTATTAAAATAATATTAAACTATTCGGTGGTATTTCCAAAAAATAGAACCCACATAAGTATCACTAACTAAATGTGAAATAGATTATTGATTTTATTTTCCCTGGCAAGTGCCCTATAACATTTAGTGCAAGACTTTCCATCAAAGGCTGGATTGGAGAA
This sequence comes from Camelus bactrianus, assembly GCF_048773025.1. Classification (NCBI taxonomy): domain Eukaryota; kingdom Metazoa; phylum Chordata; class Mammalia; order Artiodactyla; family Camelidae; genus Camelus; species Camelus bactrianus. The sequence goes on along the minus strand of NC_133552.1, from coordinate 28,145,102 downwards.
AATGACTTAGATTCAAGGTTGGTGCTGGAGGTCATATTTCCTACCCTAACATGGCATGCGCATGCTTCAGTTTGTCTGTACACTGAAGGATGACTTGGTTTACAGAGCAGAATCAGTACTCATCTATTCAACCAAAAACAGAAAAGATGGCAAGCCTGACTTACTTGTTCTATCAAATTGGAAACAGAGACAGGAGAATGAACAGTCCATCTCCAGCACTGTGAATGTAGTAGATGATGTGCTATGCTGCCAGAACCCTCCTTTCAGAAGCAAAACACTCACTCTTATCAGTGTCAGGAGTGTCTGTGGCACACAGTTCACAGTGGAGTCTCTCTCTGGGGATTGCTTTCAGCCAAAGAGAGCAATTTTATTCAAGTTTGTGCCTTCTCCCCAGCAGTTGAGTCCAGTGACTGGCTGATACATAGGTACAAAGGCCTGGAAACCTTGCTTTGATTTCAAATAACTGAAGATTTGTCTAGTTCTTGCTAGAGTCATGGGATCAAATGGAGCTTCTGTGACCACTACATCATAGTTTCACATCTTCCTCTGCCAATCCTGCTTCCCAATATATCTCCTGTCAATCTCCCAGGAATTTGACACTAGAATGCACTATCACATGGAGAAAAGAAATTTAATGTGTCTTCCATTTCTGTGTGTAGAAAGTGAAAGAGGAAGGGAGAAGTATGGAATTCATTCTTTAAGTCATAACATCTTCCTACTAATAAACATGCCTCAACAAATACCATGTTATCTCCAGATTAGCAACTTTCTCCCCAAAGAAGAAATGACGAACAGAGGAGATATAATCATCTTAATAATACCCAAAAAGTGTAGAGAAGATGCTTGCATAAAGTTCTATCCTTCCTTGCACAAAAGTAAAAACAGATAGTGAAGGGAAAGTTTCCTTCTATAAAAAAAATTTACAGTATTGAATTTAAGATGTATGTGTCTGCATTTGCTTGAAAGTAGAATGTAACACCAAGAGAGCCATTAAGGGTTTTGTAGCAAATCATTTTTTCAAGCATTGAAAACTAAAATAATTTCCATGATATAAAAAGATGATTAAATCAAAGAAAGCAGGAAGGTACATTAGTTAGCTATTAAAAATCAGGATACAGCAAGTCCCTAATTCATAAGAGAATACGTTTCCAAAAGTACAATTGTAAGGTCAATGTTTAAAATTGAAAATACATTCTCTGTGGAAATAGCTTCCCAAGGCATCTCACTAAAACCATTTTAAACTCATAATATAGAAAGGGTATGTTACTGACCCAAGTGTTAAAGAACCCAAGTACCAGATGAAACTATGTTTCATATAAGGAATTATATTCAATGATTTCAGTTTGGGATACCAGGCATATACCTTGTTTCCATGGTCTTGGAGCAGGATGCCTCCATCATCTCAATGTCTGCCTTGGAAGGAGACCTACAAAGCTACACCTATAGGCATGGCATTCAACAAAGTATCAGGTTGGACGCCAGATATCTTGGGTTAGGGTCAGGTCAGGTATATATACAGTACAATTCCTTAGGGAAGATAAATAATTCTCAGTCACGTCTTTTAGTCTGGCAAATTAAAAAAAAAAGAAATGACTTTTCTGTTTCATATTCCATTGTTACTTACTATTGCTTCTTCCTAGAGTTCATATCATCTCAGTAAACATTCACTGAGAACCTGTAAAGGAAAAAAAAATCCTGTGATAAATTCTGTTTTTATTTCTCTTTCTTCTCTTTTTTCCAACCATTGATACACAAAATGGATATCATATTCCCATTTTGCTTGCATTTTCATATCCTTAAAGAAGTACATAACACTTCTGAGGTTTTCTGTAAGAATTATCTATTATGAGTAAGAGGAAATACATAAGGGGTAAAATTGTAAGTGTGACTAATGTAATATCTGGGATTTGTTTTATCAAACACCTATCAAGGAAATTTTATGGACTAAGACTGTGAACTAGGTTACAGCGGGGAATGAGATATAATGCTTTGAAGAACTTAACAGTTTAAGAGGACACACAAGTAACAGGAAAATTACAAAGTAGTCTGATAGTGCTATGACTGGAAATGCTACTGTGGAAAGTTTCTCCCTCACTCCCATTGTATCCTTCCAGGTAGAGGAACTCAGCCAAACTTCTGGCCTCTCTCTGTCCCTATGCTCCTTTGCTTCAGGAGATGGGAGTGACTTAACCTAATTGAGAAATTTGTGAATAGCCTGGATGTGTTCAGCTCAAATTTATTTTTTTCCCTCTTGAAAAAGACCCAGGTTTCCTCTGCTCTTCTATCCTTTAAGATCGCTCACAGGGTAGATACCCTGGTGTAGAGTCACCTGTGATTGGGTGACTACATCTGGCTAATTATGGGATTCAGTTAGCAGGTCCATTTGGCTCTTACCCTAAACTATATCCTCCAATTTAATATTTATCAGGTGAACGGCTTTATCCTCTATATTGGTTCTCTTATTTTCTACTTCAGGCAGTAAAGTTGGGTAGTGTTTATAATTTTTGCCTTGAATTTCCTAACAGGGTAAATATTCTGGGCCAAGGGAACTTACGGGGGAAATACCTAAACCAATGTTGCACGTTCCAGAAGGCTTTCTTTCTGAAGGAAGGGATACTAAAATGAAACCTGAGATTATTATCAGGTCATACAGGTGAACAGCTAAGGAAAGATATTCCAAAGAGATGGAATGCCATATGCAAAGGTCATAGAAGAAAAAGAAATGTGATAAAAATGATGCAGGTATTAGTTTACTCAGAATTTTCATTTAACCAATGACTCCTAATTTTTTATTGACTGTTTTCAAAGTAACTTTATTCCTATCTTTTCTTTTCTCTGCCCCCACAGTATCTTATGCTGACCCTGACTTTTAATCATTCTTCCCTTAAAGGAGTATCTGTATTATAGTTTCAGCTTTAATGCTTAAAACTATTCTGTTCTCAGATATTATAATTCTGATGGATTATTCTCTTTCCTCTTATTGCTATTTATTGGTTTCATTAAAAAAAATAGATTTTCTTTAAACACTTGCAAACTGATTGCAATAGACTACTAAATGCCAGTTCCCCAAATAGCACCAATACAATCTGTTGATAAGACAGATTTGAGTTTGTTATTTACTGAGGCAGAGAAAACACTACCTCTGCAGTGCTGTGGCTTATCTCAGAGGAAAGAAGGCAAGGTTAGAATTTACTGAGAATTGAAATTTTGATTTAACGGAGTTCTAGCAGGGTGGGTTTGCTTAGGACAAGGTTAGGATCATAATACACTAAACCAGGAACAGTGAAAACAGCAAGACTAGGATTTTGAGTCCAGTGGTTCAGAAAACATTAGGGTCCAAACTGTCTGTTAGTGTTTTCCTTTGAAGACTTGATAGGCCTTTCTGAAAGTTTCAGTAGTGAAAATTCAAGCCACTTACCTGAGCAAGAAACTCCAGGAAAAGGTTAGGACATGTTAATGAAGACAGTGGTATAGCAAAATAATGTTAATATAGACAATAGGTATAGTTTTCCATGGCTGAAAAAAATGATTAATAATCATCTTCTACAACAACTAAGTGGTTATTATTTTTCCCAGTAGTGTTTACAGTTAAATCACATTTCAGTATATTTTAGGCGAGGTTTTGGTAGACAGCCTGGCCTTTCTAGCATTCCTAAAGCCATCCGCACTTTGCTATGTTTGATATTTGTGTTCCTTCAATTCACTCTTTAACATAACCTTATAAACAAAGTGAAGTAATAAGAAACCTACTCATGAAATGGACCTTTTTATAATTGTACTCCTTGGAACACTTTCAAATCTATATATGGTAAATAATAATAATGATATTTTTGAAAATAATAATAGCAATAATGAGGCTGGTATTTATTGAATATCTACTATACTTCAAACAGCATAGAAAGTGCTTGGCATTAATTATCACGTTTAATTCTCGCAACAGTCTCATAAAGTGTATAATATTAGTATCTCCATTTCATAGGAAACTAGGGTTCAGAAAAATTAAATAATTTGATACAGCTAGTAAGTAGCTGAACCAGAATTTTAACTGCAGGATTTTATCAGATTCCAGAAATTGTGAGAACTTTGAGGTCAAATGTTACATCTCATGCATTTCTATATCCTAGGAAGTATAGTAATAGCATCTATTGGGAATTTAACACATATTTTTGAAGTGAGTGCTATTTTTGAAGAAATAATCAACAATAATATAATACAAAAAAAAATATTGGTTAAAATGGTGCAAATATAAAAATACTTATTTTTCATATACATGCTATTTAGAAGTTTCAAAAAGAGTTTGACATGTCCCTGACGTATCAGGTTACATTGGCCAAAATAGTTTGTGCATAAAATGATGTATTATATCCATGTTATAACAAAATGTGGCAACATGTGTTTTTCTCATATAATAGAAAAAAAACCAATGAAACATATTGAGACATAGTTTCTCTTACCTCAAGGCAAAATACTTCGATTCTCTCTGATTTAAAGGTTCTTTTGTGCTCAGAGCTTCTCATGCTACGTCAAGATTATACCCTTTTCCTTCAGAGATTATGGAGAATGAATAATTTATCAAATAAGCTGAAATATCCAGCCAGATATGCAAAGCTCATAGAAAAGTAAAATGACAGCCACCTACACAAAATACAAGGTGAAACAGCCCCCAGCCTAGGATGGGCCCCAAGACACATTACACCCACACTATCTCTTAGCAAATATCAAAAAACATGGAACTAATAGACTTGTCAGGAAAAACAAACATCCCAACAGACAAAAAGAGTCACTTTATTAATAACTGTCATACTGTGACATCCATAAGTTTTACCCTGAGGCCTTACTAAGCTAATCACAGTCTTCATCCAATTATTTGCTGCCTTAAGAGTGGTAGATCATACTGGGTGGTTACAAGGAATTATTTGCATATTGCATATCCTTGCCAAGTGAAAATAAAAGGAAGTTGGATTGTTGTTATCTCTCATCAATGATTTTAACTATCTTTTCTCTCCCCATCATGCTGAATAGAGTGTGGGCTGCACTGTGGCATTGATTTTGTGCACTGTTACACTGATATTATAGTCTGCCTGTTGTCATCATTTTACAACTAAGATACTGAAGAAAGACTGATGGGAAATAATAGTAATTTAAGACATTACTGTTTATCCTTATTAATTTTCCCATGGCATTCTCTTTCTATCTTTGGCAAATTTGACAAATTGAAGAAGGGCAGAGGCAGTGAACTTCAATCTTTGAAAGCCTTTACAGAAGGGAACCAGCCTCAAGAAGCCTGATAATGACAAGCAATAAAACAACAGCATATTGATCCAAAAGCTCCAGGGTGCTAGCTCTAGAAAAGGCAAGAGACACAAATCTCAAGGGCTCTCATCCATAGCAAGGTGACTGAATTATTCATTTTGTTGTTTTAACAAATCTACATTAAAAACTTATTAGATGCCAAAGTATAATGATAAACAAAGTAATAATAAACAAACAAACAAATAGCCAATATCCCTAAGTTATGGAGCTTAGAGTTCAAGGAGGGTGATCAGGCAGCAATCAAACTCAGATAAATGTAAGTGGAGAGCTGTGATTGGAGGGAAAGCTTCATGGTAATAGGAAACATCAAATGAGGTGAGTGACAGTGTCAGGCAGTCAGGGATGCTAGTTTCAGGAAATGATGATTAAACTGAGATTTGAGGGAAGAGCAGGAGTTAACTAAATAGTGCTGTTTATAGGTATGTGGTGTAGAATCACTCAAGCACAGGGAAGAGCAATCGGAAAGGTTCTCTGTTAAAGGAACAAGGGACATCCAAAGAATTGACAGGAAAGAAGGCTGTATGGCTGGTGCACAGAGAACAGGGAGGGATATGGGACAGGATGCTGCTGAGGGGGTGGATAGAGGCCAGCCCTCATACTGCCTTGTAGCTCCAGGATATTATTTTTTATCCCAAGAACAATGGAAAGCCACAGGGGTGTTCTGAGGTAGAGGGAGGGTGCACACCAGGTGTGATCCAACTGCATTTTGAAAGCATCTCTGCTGCAGTGTGAAGAATGCATTGTCACAGGCATGAGTGAGTGCAGAGAGAACACTTAGGAGGCCATTTTAGTCCTTGAGTGATGAGATGACTGCCTCAGGTTAGAGTGATAGCAGACGAGACAAGCAGAAGTGAACAGATTTAAGCTATTTATATACATAGCTTATACATATGATGGTGATCTAAGGGCAGTGTATAGACTGGTTGTGGAAGAAAAAGCAGTAGGGTTGATCAGTAGATTTCAAGGTTTCATTAACCAATCAGCAGGAATATTAACTGAGAGAATGAGATTTGGAACACTGGAGAGGAGTAGACTGGATTTTGGTTGGTTAAATGGAGGGTTTGACATGCCTGTAAGTCATCCAGGAGGGGACTCTGGAAAGGCAACTAGTTATGTGAGTCTCTAGCTCAAAGCTGAGGAGATCAGGGATGGCAGTCTACATTTGGCAGTTATCTGTGCACAAACAGGTATTTGGAGAATCTTTTGTGTTTTGTGTTCTAGCTGATGATCAGTAGGTAGGGTTCCTCTCCATAATTTTGGTTTCTAATAAACAATTTATAAACCTAGTATTTATCATTCAAGTATGCTTACTTAATTTAACTTTATTTTTAAATTAATTCTTGATTTCTCCAATGCACTCTAAACATCTTTATGTGAGCCAGGTGGGAAGGCACCTGCAACACAATCGTGAAGGCTAGGAAGCCCGGTGGGCCAGAGCAGACGTCAGGGCCCAAGAGGAGATTCACACAGGACACAGCCCTGGCGTGGAATGTCGGACCCCAAGAGGGATGAAAAGGACATCCGCACGTGGGGGACAGAGTGGCCCTCTGCAGGATTTTGGACTCCAAGAAGCGTAAGGAAGGCTTCACCACAGACATAGTGAAGACAGTCCAGAACATTGTTTCAGAGTCAAAGGAATGAAGTGGTTATGCATACTAGGGGAGGGGCTCAATGTAGCCCATGACAGCACATGAGGGCTCCTGAAAGGATGGCTAAATGTCAGGGTTATTGCAGAAAGGGTACAAGACGAATATGGAACAAATTATTGTTTCTGAAAATAAGAAAGTGCTCAATAATGGGAAATGTCGAAAGAACAACAGCAACAAAAATATTTAAGAACCAAATCTGGGAAATTTTGAGTATCAAAAGAAATAATCACAGTAATGAATTCTAACTCGTGGAACAAAATAGGAATCTTACAGTACATACTAATAGAAATAAATTCATTAATAAATTAAATATTGAGTGAACAATGGATTTTCTACATAGTCTCAAGTATCTCCCCTTGAAATGCTTTTTAATTACTGAGGGGAAAAAAAATCTGGCAGAGCCACCTTTATCTAGCTAGCAACATTAGCATCTCCAGCAATGAAACAAATCATGTACTATGTGATAGGACACAGCAATATTTCTGTGATATTCCTGCCAAAGATGCATAACCTGTTGACGTGAATCATGAGAAAGCATCAGAGAATCCCAAACGGAGGGTCATTATACAAAATGACTGGTGTGAAATCTTCAAGTGTCAATGTCATAAAAATAAGGAAAAGATAAGGAACTGCTCCAGATTGAGGAGAATAAGGTAGCGTGGCAACTAAATTACTAAATACAATACCTGAACTAGAACTTGCTCTTTTTGTTATAAAGACTATCACTGATACAAGTGGTAAACAGTGACTGGGACCTGAGGGTCAGATGATAGTAATATGTCATTGCTAATTTCTGACTTGCTGATTTGCTGGTTGTATTGGGGCAATGTAGGAGAATGTCCTTGTTTTTAGAAAATAAGCTCTAGCCTATTCAGGATGATGGGGAACCATATCAGCGACTAATTTTTAAATGGCTCAGGAAAATAATGTTATTTGTACAATACACTTAGCAATACATTTAATATCTAAGTTTGAGACTGTGTTTCTTAAAGAGTATCAAATCATCTGGATTTATATGTAACCAGCTATGAAAAGTAGATTTCTGTTTGAGAAAGAGAGCAGAAAACATAATAAAACATTATCTAAATGAAGTAACTATTACACTTCCATATTTTTTTAGCCTGACTTTTCATCAACAATGCTTCTGAACTCATTTTTAGAACATAGGAAATCTGACATAGGAAGATGATGAAGAGTATGAGCAGTCAAGACACAGGTACGTAACCCAAAGGCAGTGAGAAATGATGCACCTGATTTCCATTCTTATGGTCTCAAGCATTTTGGGTATTAGTTAAATCTGGCTCCTAATACTGAAAATCACTATTATCATATTACAGAAATTTCTACCCACCTAACATTACCACTTCTTTCTGAGAGTGCCTTTGGAAGAGCAGACAATCCAAGACGTGAATAAAGTGCTTACCAATTTGAGATGCTTTCAAGTTAGAATGAACCCCTGAATGAATCATTAGGCTTTAGTAACTTGAAAGCCCTTGATCTTCAATATAGCATCTTAAGAATGTGATGTGCCATTTATTTTTCTTTTACCCAAGTTTTACTATTGGATATCTGATTACCTAAAAAGATAGGATGGAAATAATTTAAGATGCATCTCTCCTCTCATCTGTACTTATTGCTTGACTTCTATCACGACTCTAAAGTAAACTATAAATCCAAAAATGTTAAGATCCTGAAGCCTAAAGACATAATAATGCTTTTGTTGGAGCTTAATGTACCACCAAAGTAGAACTCTATCACTGGAATAAAATGGGGCATTGAACTAGCTGACTGCCTTCTAGAGATGTTATTCTAACTTCTCACATCATGATCCTAACAGATCACTTCATTCTACTGCAGAAAAGGGATGCGTGGAGTGAGGAAATATGGGAGGAAGGGGAACTTAGATAAAATCTCTTTGAAATGAAAGCCATTTATGCAATTAATAAATGTAAAGTACATGTTACATGGCAAAGATATTATTATTATTATTATTATTATTATTATTATTATTATTATTATTATTATTAGTCTAGCTATGGCCTTTTGATATTACAGATTGCACTAAAATAACAGACATATGAACTTTTTCTGAAATTAAATAATAAATAGGACATGCAGAATAAGAAGGACGATGTGTAAATGGTGCTTCTTCAGCCGCATTCATGTTATCACAATTAATGATATCATTAATAGTCATCTGCTCCTCGTGAGAAAAACTAAATCACTTGAATTGTGCCTTTCATCTCACCTCTATCCCTCACACCATTGCTTTGGATGTCCATTCGTCCACACAAACACATACACTCTGCTTCCATGTGGCATCTTATTTTTTATAGGTTTTTTCTTAAGAGCTACTCCTCCCAAAAAGAGTAGTAAAATCACATTTTCTTCTCTTCAGCTTGAATTCTATCAGTGCCCTCCATCTCTGAAGACCTGGGAGGAGTTTGGGTACCACTTCCAGTTGAGGCTATGTTTCATGGATTCCTCCTGGATTTAACTCTTGCAGAAGTTATGAAATCTTGAATCCCATTAATTTCCTGAGGTCCACTATGTCCACTAAAGTCCACTAATTCTACTGTTACTTCCTCCATTAGGTACTCTGTATCCTTATGATAACACCTGGCTTTTCCAGCAGTGTAATTGTGTTAGAAGCTCTTGAAATGTCAAAAAGAAAAAGAAAAAGAAAAAGAAATAGAAAGAAAGAGAAAGAGAAAGAAAAAGAAAAACTAACAATAACAGAAAAAACTGTTGCAGCTTCTACCAAAGAAGAGGTAATCTCTTTGTCCCTCTGTCTCTCTCTCCCTCCTCTCACTTTCATGTTACTATATCACTCAGCTCTCATTAAATGTCTGCCATGTTCTTCAAATACCAATCAGAATGTTTTAATAAGATAACCTTTTGTAGCCTTTTCAAATTGAATTGACCAGCCTCAGCCTACCTAGGACTCAAATATAAGACAACAGGGGCCCTATTGTGCTCAATCTGAGTGCTATTATCCTGTTATTATAACTGCCCCTCTTTTTCGAATACTCGACTTTGTAACTGGAGCAGCTGTCATGTGTTGAAATCTGACCCTTTCTTCCCCTAGGATGACTTTTTTTTCCAAGAAGTCTCCTTTTTGGCCAGTTCATGCATTCTTCTACTCAAACTCACAAATGTATTAGTCCTAAGGGAGCAAAATTACTCTGAAACTGGCAATTTCTTCCTTATCATGCACAAATGTATAAAAGATTGTTATTCTTGTTTCCTCCATGGTAACACATTCCTGTCTTAATCTATGTTTGACACTAAGTTGAGAGAAGGGAAGAAGTTAGACAAGGTGACAAAGAGAATAGCTGTAATAAAACACAACAAAAGAAAATTATGCTAATAAATTAACCCACCACTAATGTGAGTAAATTCTTCCTGTGACCCTTTTTCAACTACTCTAAAACCACGCAGTTAAATTAGCAGATTTTTGTTGAATGCTGTGGTCATTTCATGTCTCCAGTCACAATAGAATGACATTTCATTGTGAAAATTCACTCATTCATTCACCACTTTACTCGTTTCATGTCTTCCGTGTGCTTATTGTGCTTCAGACAAATTTGTATGTAAATAATTGCACTATAGTGGGCTAAGGGCATGTTAGCAGTTTGGACCAGGACCAAGGGCAGCAGAAAGGAGAATACCATCAATTCTGCTTGGTTGAATACTTGAAAGCTTAGAGCAGAAAGCAAATGAGATTTGGTCTTGCAGGATGGAAGTCTTAGGGTCTTTCAAGGGAACAATTAGGAAGAACATTACAGGTAGAATAAGTTTGTGCAAGGAATGAAATAATGACACTTGTTCAGGGAACTGTAAATAGTTCTATGTACTTGAAGAGTCCCAGAGCCACAGATTTTGGCATCTGAAAAGCTGGATTTGAACTTAGCTCTGACATTTACTATCTGTGTAACTTAGATCAAATCATTTAAAGTTTCAACGCTTCAGTTTTACTAATTTGAAAAATGAGAATAATGGTGTTCACCACTGAGTTTTTATTTTAAGGATGGAAAAACAAATGGCCAAGTCCTGCACAGTTTCTGGCCCTGGGAAATACCCTGTAATTACAAAGAGTTGTTACAGTTGGTATTGTCATCATGAGAGTTGTTGCTGTTAGGATAGGGGAAAGAGGAGACAAAGTTGAAGAGGTGGGCAAGGACCAAGTCATAGAGGACTGTGGATGTTCTGCTAAGAAATCTGTTCAACATATTTCTAAATGTTAATTTCACTGACAATAATGTTTTTCAAAATTGTATGAAATACATCCTTAAACCTTGCCATCCTTTATCTGCCCATTACCCTTCCAATTATCAATTTTTATCAATATTTAGTACCTTTACTGATCCCTTCTTTGTCACACATTCTTTCAATTGTCATTTTTCTTTTATGTTTGTATATTTTAAGTATTTTTCAAAGATGACCAAATTAATTTTCATTTGCATCTTCATTTGTCTTTGTTCCTGTGAAAGAGAAATTAAACTTTTAACTTGACACTTTTATCATTAAATCTCCCAAACTTCTTTTCTCCATCTTAATTTTCTCATTAAACTCACTTGCTTAAATGATTAACAGTAAAGAAAAGGAAAATAATAATCTTTTATCCACATGCTTTAATGGAGCTACAAGACTGACATAACAATATTAATTACAGAATATAAATAGAGTTTTCATTATATGTTGTCAAAAACTTGTTTTTTTTTTAATCTATCATATAATTTACAAATATAGACAGATCATTGGGTTCAGATTTGCTGGTCTGAACTAAAAAGAAGCTATGTATGGAAGCTATCAGGATGATATTTATGCGTGAAAATGAATTTGAATCTGAATAGCATCCTCTAAAAATATGGTTTTTTTACTATATTTCAAAGTAGTCATTTCCATAACTCTCACCAATGATATATTTGCATTGCCAGATCCCTTCTATTGAACTAACAAAAACTGAAAAATTCATCAGACATAAAGGTATTTGAAGAAAAAATATAATCTAAAGTTGTTACACTTTGCAAGCTAGATATGCCAGACTCCCACCTTCAAATTTTTCACATAGTAAAATCATTACAAATGCATTTTTTGAAAAAAAAATCTCATAGAAATAGAGATCAGATTTGTGGTTAAGGGAGGCAGGAGGTTGGGGAGGCAGCAGAACTGGAGGAAGGTGGCCAAAAGGGACAAACTTTCAGTTATAAGAATGAGTACAAGGGATATAATGTACAACATGATGGCTATAGCTAACATGGCTGTATGATATATAAGAAAGATGTTAAGAGAGTAAACATTAAGAGTTCCCATCACAAGGGTTTTTTCCCTTTCTTTTTGTGTATGTATATGAGATGATGGACACTAACTAAACTTATTGCAGCAATCATTTCACGATACATGTAAGACAAATCATTACACTGCACACCGTAAACTTACACAGTGATGTATGTCAGCTGTATCTCAATAGAACTGGAAAAAAATTTTTTTGAAGAGTATTTTTTTCTTGAAATTAAGAAAAATGAAACTTTAAATATGAAGGCATTTATAAAGTAGGGCATTTCTAATATCTTTATGAAGATCTACTTCATAAAATTTTCTTATTGAACCTGTACAATTCAATAGTGCAACCACCACCAAAATCTAAGTTTGGAACATTTTCATCACCCCATTATCCTATATGCATTGCAGTCACTCCCCATTCCTGCCCCAACTCTAAGCATTACATCTATTTTTTGTTTCCATGAATTTGCCTAATCTGGGCATTTCATATAAATAGAATCTTACAATATTTTTTGAATAACTTTTATCACTTAGCATAATGTTTTCAAAGTTCATTCATTGTGTAGCATGTATTACTAATATTTTTGCTGAATAATATTCTTTTGTATAAATATAACACAGCTTGTTTATCACTTCATCAGTTGATGGACATTTAGGTTGTTTCCATACCTTGCTTATTATGAATAATACCACTAATAACACTAAAGTACAAATTTTGTGTGGATATATGTTTTATTTCACTTGGGATGTACCTAAGAGGGGAATTACTGGGCATATGATTAACTCTATTCTTAATCTTTCAAGAAACTGCCAAGCCATTTCCCAAAGTGACTGTACCATTTTGCATTCCACCAGCAATGTGTAAGGATTCCAATTTCTTCACCCACTTGATGTGGTCTTTTTGATTATAGCTATCCCATGGGTATGAAATGATATCTCATTGTGGTTCCAATATAAATTTCTGTAATGATTAACGATGATGACACACATTTATGTGCTTATTGGGCATTTGTGTATCTTTTTGGAGAAATGTCTATCAGGTCCTCGGTGCATTTTTTTAATTGGGCTGTCTCGTTATTTAGTTGTAAGAGTTATTTATATATTCTGAACACCAGTTATTTATCAGATACATTATTTACAAATATTTTCTCTTATTTTGCAGATTGTGTATTTACTTTTTTGAAGGTATAATTTGCAGCACAAAATTTATTCATTTTGATGTAGTCCAATTTATCTATATTTTTTCCTTTGCTGCTTTGTACCCTTGGTTTCATATCTAAGAAATCGTTGTCTAATCTTGGGTCACAAAAATTACTCCTATGTTTTCTTCCAAGACTTTAATAGATTAGCTCTTACATTAGGTTAATTATTTACCCTAAGTTTTTTTTTGTTTGTTTTGTTGGTATGGTGTAAGAAAGGGCTCTGGCTTCATTTTTTGCATGCTGGTATCCACTTATCCCAGCACCATTTGTTGTAAAGACTTTATTCTTCATTGTGTTGTGTCTGCAGTCTTGTCAAAAATCAACTGACCATTAATGTAAAGGTAAGTTTCTGGACTCTCACTTCTAGTCCACTGATCTATATGTCTATCTTTATTCCATTATCACAGGACTGTGTTAATTACTGTAGCTTTGCAGTAAGTTTTGAAATCATAAATTGGGGGTACTTTAGTTTTGGGTTTTTTTCCCTCAAGATTATTAGGGCTATTTTGGGTCCCTTGGATTTCCACGTGAATTCTGGGATCAACTTTTCAATTTCTGCAAAAAAAAAAAAAAAAAGAAAGAAAGGTAGCTGGTATTTTTATAGATATGCTGCTTAATCTCTAAAACAATTTGGAGATTGACGTGTTAACCATATTTTCTGATCCATGAACACGCGATGTAAGTTTATTTAAAATGTCTTTGATTTCTTTCAACAACATAGTATTTTTCAGCCAGCCATGTGCTCCTATTGTTAAATTTAGTCCAAATATTCTGCTACTTTTCAGGTTTATTGTAAATAAAATTATATTCTTTCTTAAATATATTTTTATGAAGTATAGTCTGTTTACAATGTGTCAATTTTTGGTGTACAGCACAAAGTCATTTAGGAACACACATATATTTGTTTTCATATTCTTTTTAACCATAAGTTACAAGATATTGAATATAGTTCCCTGTGCTATACAGTATCAATTTGTTGTTTATCTATTTATATATAGTAGTTAGTATCTGCAAATCTATTTTAATTATATTTTCATATTGTTCATTACTAGTGAAATATGATTGATTGTTGTATATTCTTGTATTCTGAAACATGCTGAACTCACTTATAAGTTCTAATGGGTTTTAGTGAATTTCTTATGATTTTCTATGTACAAGATTTTGTCATCTGTGAAAGGAGATAATTTTAGTTCTTCCTTTACTACCTGAATGCCTTTCATTTCTGTTTCTTATCTAATTTTCCTAACTAGAACCTCCAGTTCAATGTTGAGAAAAAGTGGCTAGAAAAGACATCTTTATCTTGTACCTGATCTTGGGAAGAAAACATCCAGTCTTTTACCATTAAGAACAATGTCAACTGTGGGGTTTCATACGTACGATTTATCATATTGAGGAAATTTCCTACCATTTCTAGTTTGTTGAGTATTTTGTCACATAAAAAAATGTTGGATTTTGTCAAATGAGTGTTCTGTATGCATTGAGATGATCATATGATTTTTGTTCCTTTTTTCTATTAATATGATGTATTACATTGATTCTCAGATATTAAACTTGTCTTGTATTTAACCTCCTGCTTATGGTGTATTATTTTGATATGTTTTCATATTACTTTTGCTAGTATTTTTTTGAATATTTCTGTGTATTTGGGGAGCAAAATTTGCCATCCCAAAATATGTCTCTTTGGCATAAGGATTAATTTAGGCTAATTATTTTTAAGACTCAGGAAGTTTTTTCTTGTTACTTTCCCTTTAACTTTCTAAAAGAATTTAGATAAAGAGCCTGTTCCTGGAATAGAGCTTAGCACCAGAAATATCTGTGAAGAATATGGGCTAAGTGAGGGAGACAGGGAGGAATCACCTTCTACTGTGTGTCCCATTATTATTTTATGGACCAGCAAACATTTTTCTACCAAATATTTGCTTTTCCACCTCCATGATAATTGCTTTCTTCTCCTTTGAAGTCTCAAATCACTGTCTCCAACATTTTCTTTTGTCTTTAGCTAAAGATATATTTAAGGTGAGGGCTTTGGCCATTTGGGCAAGTTACTTAGTTTTCTTGACTCTCTCTCGTGAATACACATTATTAAACTTTTGTTTTATTTTCTCCTGTTAATCTGACTCATGACTATTTAATACTCAGACAAGTCAGAAGAACCTGAAAGAGTAGAGGAAAATTAATTTCCCCCTGACAGTGTCTATGCTCATAAGGGATATTGATCTCTACTTTTCTTGTGATGACTTTTCCTGGTTTTAGTATCAAGATATTACTGACCTCATAAAATGAGTTGGGGAAATTCCCTAATCTTCATCTTCTTCTAGAGTTGGTTTTGATAATTTGTGTATATTTGCTAGAAATTTGTCTATTTTATTTATTTTATTAATGTAGGTATTCATAATATTCCCTTATAAACCATTTTATTTCTGCAAGGCTAGTAGTGATGTCTCATTATCCTGATTTTGGTCATTTGAGTCTTCTCTATTTTTTCTTGGTCAATTTAGCCAAAAGCTTATCAATATTGTTGATCTTTTTAATAAATCAGTTTTTGATTTTGTTGATTTCCTCTATTATTTTTATATTTTGTATTTCATTTATATCCCTTCTAATCATTATTACTTTTTTTCCTTCTACTTGATTGGGTTTAATTTGCTGGTTTTTTTGCTAGTTTCTTAACATGGGAGCTAAGATTATCTATCAATTTGAGATTTTTCTTCTTTCTTTAACATAGTAACAAGTTTCCCTCTCAGCATTGCTTTCACTGAATTGTGGTATATTGCATTTTTGCTTTCACTTATCTCAAGTTATTTTCTAACTTCCATAGTGATTTCCTTTTTGACCCATTGGTTATGTAAGAGTGAGTTGTTTAATTTCCACAAATTTCTGAATTAATCAAATATCCCACTATTGATTTCTAATTTCACTCCATTACATAGTTGGAGAGCATACTTTGTATGATTCTGATACTTTTAAATTTAATAAGACTTGTTCTATGGCCTAACTGAGTATGAAATAGTCAATTTAAAACTTACATAAATAAAAATCAGATTTTTAAAAATTTCTGTTTCACAATTTAAAGAAATGTAGCAATTCCATTTACCACACTGAAGTACTATTGTTGCTTTTGATAACTTTGAATGCATAAATCTTTGCAAAAATGAATTATGACTGTAGAATAGATAAACAAGATTACACTGTATAGCACAGGGAAATATACACAAAATGTTATGATAACTCACAGAGAAAAAAATGTGACAATGAGTGTGTATATGTCCATGAATGACTGAAAAATTGTGCTGAACATTGGAATTTGACACAACATGGTAAAGTGATTATAAATCAATAAAAAATGTTAAAAAAAAAGAATTATGACTTAAATCCACAAATACCTCTCCTTTACAAATCTTATCTTCAAATCATCCTCTTCTTTAACAATTGAGATTGTCTGTATTTTCTATGAGATACTCTTGCTTCTCATGAAGCAGACAGTAAACACTAATTTATTTATTTAAGCAATTTTTATACTTCATAAATATTATCAAACTTTTGCTAGATTAAGTAAATACTCAAAAACACATTAAATTCTCTGAAGAAATAAACATTGAAAAACATACATTTTATTTATAAATGCTTTTACACTCCATATTGACATTTAAAGAGAGGACACATGTGTAAAACTACAGGCTATAGACATCCTAATTCTATTTTCTAAAAGATGAATAAATATTCCAAAATGCATACAAATGTTATAATACCTGTATACTAGCTTTGTCTTATAACTTATGCGTAGTTTTCACTTACTCATAGTTTTCTGTGAATGTTGGCTGAAGTAATGACAAATATATATGCAGCTAAATGTTAAAGAGAATGATAATAGAGTTCTGTGTTTTATGGGGATGTGAAAGTTGGATTATCAGCAAAACTTTAAAGCAAACACATGAGTTTACTGATAAAGAAAGTTACAGAGGGCAATATAGTAAGTATAGAGTATACTATATAAGCATAAGAGAAGAAATTTTTAAAGCAAACAACCAGTATAATTAATTAGTAGTTAAAGTCAATATACCATTGTTATTTTGTCACTGAAGACTTTTTCTAGAGGGGAGATAGGCGTTTCCAAAAGCCACTCAGAAAAATAAATATAAGGGTCTTTGCTCCTACTTACTAAAAGATTATATCCTATTAAAATGGAAACTGGATTAATTTTCACTCCCTTCTTGCTCTCCCAGGTAAATTCATAAAGGGGTGAAGGCCAGAGGATTACTGGGTTTGGCTACTCTGCAGTGTTTCTCAATCTTAGCTGCTTATTGGGATTATGAGAGGCTTGATTCCCGTGGATTCTGATGGAACTGGCTTGGAGCATGGACATTTTTTAAGTTTCCTATTAATTCTAGTGCAACCAACATTGAGGGCCACTGCTCTATAGGAAGGGAGAGAGAGAGAATTTTTCCTGTAAACACATAAACATAAACACACACACACATACACGCACACGCACATGCACACGCAGACACACACAGACTTCACTGGGTTATCTCATTCTCTCAGAGTCCCTCATTCCTCCCTGGAAATGATCACATCAAAGTCCTCTTTATTTCTGGTCTAGGAAAGATTACCTGAAATTCTCTTTACTGTTAGAAACAGAGACTTAGGAGAATCAGATGGGAAAACAAGGGAGAGCATGAGAGAGAAAAACAGAGACACAGAGATGGTCTTGCTACATATTTTTCTGTATATTCTGTTATTTTCATATTCTGTGGTCCAACAGGATAAGAATCAGAATACTAAAAATTTCCAGAATCTTTGAATGTGTTGCATTTGCTTTCTCTTAAATATTTATACATTTTCCCCCAAATGTGAGCTCATGAATTCTACAGATCCTTCTCTTCCTGTCACAAATCTCTATTGTGTCAAGGTGTACACCTTTTCAAAATCCAAGATGTTCTCAACCATGTACTTTTCAAAACTACTTTGGGCTGCTGGTTGTGAGTTTAACTGTTTTGCTCTAAACACTTTTAGCAATGAACAGCACATTTTTCTTTCAGGTTTTTTATGAGCAAAGTGGAGGCAAAAACGTTTGCTCTGCCTCACATTTCTCAGCTATAGAGTCCTCTCAGTCTAACTAAATATTTAATTCTACCCTCAGGTCTCATATTTATACTTATATCAATAAAAAGTCCACTCATTATAATTTGCTTCTTATAATTGAATGTTCTAATTCAGATATTTCCAATCTCTAAATTTTCACAGAAAGAAGTAAAAGTCTAACTAGATAAGACTTTGTCAGTATCAAGGGATATCAGTCCAGCTAGCAGTCTCCATGGAGCTTTGAAAATCTAGGAACCCAGGTCAGGAGTATTTTCTCACTTCTTAAATGTGTTTTCCACAAAGTTAATGAGGATCTCTCTTCTCTGATTTCATGCTGACTATCCCTAATTAAATTACAAGTGACTGGGTCTTCCCCAGATTATCCTTCGGTTAGCAGTTACACTTGTGTTTTTTCTCAGTTGCCAAAATTAATACGTTGAGTGGAATTTTCAAAAAAAAAAAAAGAACACTTAATTGAGTCTCAATTACAGATCTTATACTCAATAGTAAAACTTGTTTTCAAAGATACTAGGTGGACATAACCATGTACCTTTAACTGCTTCCTTCTAACCTTCAAGTCACAGTTTTCAAATCACATTTATATCTAGTGTCTGTTGAAGTGAGTTTGTGAAAACTTTAAGGAATTAGACATCAAGTAATTGTATGCTTGAATCTTTAATCCCTCCTAATTAGCTGTCATAAATTTAGAAATTTACACAAGTTCTTCAAAAGTCATGGTAAATTTATCAACCTTACATTAGTCATTGATAAAAATCTCAAGAAAAATATACAGATTAAAGCATTTTGTAAATTATAAAACACTCCTCAAATAGTGTCTATTTTTTATGAGCTTTGTTATCAGCACTGATCTTTCCTCCAAAATTAAAAAGTAGTTAAAATATTCTATAATTTGAGAAGTGTTTTTGAAAACCTGCTCCAACCTCCATCCCCCCCAAAACAACTTTTCATTGTTAACTTGAACTCATGATCAAAAATCCCACCATCAAAATCATTATGTGATTAAAATATGTATATGTCTTGAGAGAGATGACATATGTTTAGTGACAGTACTGTCTTCAGATTAAATACATAGGGACTAGGACAATAATGCCTGTACTTAAATTCCAGCTCTATCATTTATTAGTTTTATGACCTTGAGCAAATTCTTTAACTTCCTAATAGCTTAATTTCTTTATATGTAAAATGAGGAAAATTATAGTATCTACTGCATAAGGTTGTTATGATGATTAAATTAATTAATGCACATTAAGTGTTTAGAACAGAGGCTGGCACACAGTAGAAATTAAATGAATGCTGTAACTTTTTGCTATTGCTGCTATCATTATTAGTTCACCCCTTTTCCTTACACCAGCTTTTTCTTTCCTCCTAACTGCTGACCACATGCTGTAACATTTTCTGCCACCATTGTTATACACAAATGCCATTTTTTTTCCAGAAGGCCTTTTCTGACTTCTTGTCTCCTTTCCCCTGGAGTTAATACAAGAGAAGAGTAGAATGAAAGAGGATAAGTGGATGGGCACCAAGGAAGATTTTCTTCCTAATAATTTTACTCAAGAATGTCCCTATCTATGGGAAATACAGAATGCCTGAGAAAAGCACAGTGCATCTCTTTCCTTTGCCTACTCTCACCTCTATGTGACATCAAGAACAAGTAATGAAGGATTATTTTCATCCATGAAATCGCTCTCTATTGCCTACTGGCTGTGGACAAAGCAAAAATTGAACTGGGCAAATTTAAAGAGATAGTGAAGATTTTATTCAAGGTACCATGAACTGAACTGTGCCCACTCAAAATTCACATTTGAAGCTCTAATCCCCAGTGGGTTGATATTTGGAGATGGGTCCTGTGCGAAGTAATTATGTTCAGATGAGGTCATGTGGGTGGAGCTCTAATGATGGAATTAGTGCCTTTATAAGGAGAGACATCAGAGAGCTTACTTGCTTTTTCTCTCTGCCATGTAAGGACACAGAGAGAAGGCAGCCATCTGCCAGCCAGAACAAGAGCCCACATGCTGGAACCCTGACCTTGGACTTCCCTACATTCCCCAAACCAGAAGAAATAAATTTTTATTGTGTGAGCCACCCAGTCTACTTTGTTATGGTGGCATCAGCTGACTAAGACACAAGGTCATTGCAATGAGGGGGAGAAGATAGAATTCAGCCTGAACTTGAATCCACTAAAACAAAAGGTAAGAGAATTTTTAAGTGTGAGGGTAACTAGTGGAAAAGTACTGGAGGGTGTTAGGAGGGGGAGGTTGATCAATGGGATGTGTTGAACACATTGAGTACGTTTCCAAATGGTTTTCTCTGTGATTAAGCCATCTGTGTTTGCTACTTGGCTCCCAGTGAAGGTAGACAGGGAGACTAGGGGTGTTATATTCCTTGATGATTATATTTTAAACAGATGGCTCCTAGGTCCTTAAGAAAGACATTCCTGAGTTATAAAATTAGAAAAATCTTTTTAAAAAAAGTCGAATATATCTAAAAATGTCAAAGAACAAATTTACAGTTACTAGTTTTCTAAAGTAAATGCTCTACGAAAAGGAAGATCAGGGGTCTTCCTAAAATTCAGTCAAGCAGAGGGGAACGTTAAGGCACTCTTGGTCAGTTGTGGTTATCATGTTTTAACCACCTGCCTGCTTGAACTGATGACATAAAACAAACAAAAAAAAATTGACCCTATCAGATCCTTCTGTGTCATCCTCATTTAATCTTCACATCAAGCTGTCTTACCATATTGCAATTTCACAGTTTAGTTCCATTCAAATGTTGATTTTCCTTTAAAGTCCTCCTGTGCAGAGGAGTTTTCAAGCATAGCACAATTAACTGAAATGTAAGATTACTGACTTATAATAGTAATATAAAACTAACAATATAACAAATAACATAAGATGACTGTGTTTGCATGGGTGTGTGTATGTATATATATGTAAGGCAATTTACCTTTGGAAGAAAAAAGTGTTGATAAAGAGAAATTAATAGTAATGATTTTTATTTGAAAATTTATCTTATTAACTTCTTCTTAACATTTATTACATCATGTAAGGAAAGATTCCTTATTCCATGGGTCAAATTCTTTTAAATTATTTAGGGTTTACCAAACATAAACCTGTGCCTCTAATTCTCACTGTGATTTTTTTTTCATTCAAGTTAAGAAAACTAGGGCCTTTGAATTCATCATTGATGCATTGGTTTTTTAATAGCATGTTGTTTAATCTCCATGCTTTCCATTTTTTCTCCTTGGTTTCTTTGTAGTTGATTTTTAGTTTCATGGCATTGTGGTCAGTAAAGATACTTAAGATAATTTCTATCTTCTTAAAATTGTTGAGGCTTCTTTTGTTCCCAAGTGTATGACCAATCCTAGAAAATACCTTGAGACAAACGAAAATGAAAACACAACCACACAAAATTTATGGGACACAGCAAAGGCGGTGCTAAGAGGGAAGTTTACAGGGATATAGGACTTCCTCAAAGAAGAAGAACAATCTCAAATAAACAATCTAACCCACCAGCTAAAAGAACTAGATAAAAAAGAGCAAAAACACACAAAAGTCAGCAGAAGGAAGGAAATAATAAAGATCAGGGAGGAAATAAATAAAATGGAGATTAAAAAAATAGAAAAAAATCAATCAAACCAAAAGCTGGTTTTTTTGAAAGAGTAAATAAAATTGACAAACCTCAGGCCAAATTCACAAAGAAGAAAAAAGAGAGAGCACAAATATGTGAAATAAGAAAAGAAAATGGAGAAATTACAACAAATAAAATAGAAATACAGAATATCATAAGAGAACATTATGAAAAACTATATGGAACCAAAATGGATAACAGAGAGGAGATGGACAAGTTTCTGGAAACATACAGTCCACCAAGACTGAATCAAGAAGAAACTGATCACTTGAACAAATCAATCACTACAAATAAAATCAAATTAGCAATAAAAAACCTTCCTACAAATAAAATTCCAGGACCAGATGGCTTCACCGGGGAATTCTACCAAACATACAAAGAAGAAATCATACCAGTTCTTCTCAATCTCTTCCAGAAGATTGAAAAGGCGGGAATAGTCCCAAACTCATTCTATGAAGCCATCATCACCCTGATACCAAAACCAGGCAAAGGGACTACCAAAAAAGAGAATTATAGGCCAATATCACCAATGAACATAGATGCAAAAATCCTTACCAAAATGTTAGCAAATAGAAT